>NC_000078.6:88385943-89599693 GCF_000001635.26 Mus musculus | reverse complement strand
AGAAGTTCTTTTATCCTTGAGAAGACTTTTTGCTATCCTAGGTTTTTTGTTATTCCAGACAAATTTGCAAATTGCTCCTTCCAATTCGTTGAAGAATTGAGTTGGAATTTTGATGGGGATTGCATTGAATCTGTAGATTGCTTTTGGCAAGATAGCCATTTTTACAATGTTGATCCTGCCAATCCATGAGCATGGGAGATCTTTCCATCTTCTGAGATCTTCCTTAATTTCTTTCTTCAGAGATTTGAAGTTTTTATCATACAGATCTTTCACTTCCTTAGTTAGAGTCACGCCAAGATATTTTATATTATTTGTGACTATTGAGAAGGGTGTTGTTTCCCTAATTTCTTTCTCAGCCTGTTTATTCTTTGTATAGAGAAAGGCCATTGACTTGTTTGAGTTTATTTTATATCCCGCTACTTCACCGAAGCTGTTTATCAGGTTTAGGAGTTCTCTGGTAGAATTTTTAGGGTCACTTATATATACTATCATATCATCTGCAAAAAGTGATATTTTGACTTCCTCTTTTCCAATTTGTATCCCCTTGATCTCCTTTTGTTGTCGAATTGCTCTGGCTAATACTTCAAGTACTATGTTGAAAAGGTAGGGAGAAAGTGGGCAGCCTTGCCTAGTCCCTGATTTTAGTGGGATTGCTTCCAGCTTCTCTCCATTTACTTTGATGTTGGCTACTGGTTTGCTGTAGATTGCTTTTATCATGTTTAGGTATGGGCCTTGAATTCCTGATCTTTCCAAAACGTTTATCATGAATGGGTGTTGGATCTTGTCAAATGCTTTTTCTGCATCTAACGAGATGATCATGTGGTTTTTGTCTTTGAGTTTGTTTATATAATGGATTACATTGATGGATTTTCATATATTAAACCATCCCTGCATCCCTGGAATAAAACCTACTTGGTCAGGATGGATGATTGCTTTAATGTGTTCTTGGATTCGGTTAGCGAGAATTTTATTGAGGATTTTTGCATCGATATTCATAAGAGAAATTGGTCTGAAGTTCTCTATCTTTGTTGGATCTTTCTGTGGTTTAGGTATCAGAGTAATAGTGGCTTCATAAAATGAGTTGGGTAGAGTACCTTCTACTTCTATTTTGTGAAATAGTTTGTGCAGAATTGGAATTAGATCTTCTTTGAAGGTCTGATAGAACTCTGCACTAAACCCATCTGGTCCTGGGCTTTTTTTGGTTGGGAGACTATTAATAACTGCTTCTATTTCTTTAGGTGATATGGGACTGTTTAGATGGTCAACTTGATCCTGATTCAACTTTGGTACCTGGTATCTGTCCAGAAATTTCTCCATTTCATCCAGGTTTTCCAGTTTTGTTGAGTATAGCCTTTTGTAGAAGGATCTGATGGTGTTTTGGATTTCTTCAGGATCTGTTGTTATGTCTCCCTTTTCAGTTCTGATTTTGTCAATTAGAATGCTTTCCCTGTGCCCTCTAGTGAGTCTGGCTAAGGGTTTGTCTATCTTGTTGATTTTCTCAAAGAACCAACTCCTCGTTTGGTTAATTCTTTGAATAGTTCTTCTTGTTTCCTCTTGGTTGATTTCACCCCTGAGTTTGATTATTTCCTGCCGTCTACTCCTCTTGGGTGAATTTGCTTCCTTTTTTTCTAGGGCTTTTAGATGTGTTGTCAAGCTGCTAGTATGTGCTGTCTCCCGTTTCTTCTTGGAGGCACTCAGAGCTATGAGTTTCCCTCTTAGAAATGCTTTCATTGTGTCCCATAGGTTTGGGTACGTTGTGGCTTCATTTTCATTAAACTCTAAAAAGTCTTTAATTTCTTTCTTTATTCCTTCCTTGACCAAGGTATCATTGAGAAGAGTGTTATTCAGTTTCCACGTGAATGTTGGCTTTCCATTATTTATGTTGTTATTGAAGATCAGTCTTAGGCCATGGTGGTCTGATAGGATACATGGGACAATTTCAATATTTTTGTATCTATTGAGGCCTGTTTTGTGACCAATTATATGGTCAATTTTGGAGAAGGTCCCGTGAGGTGATGAGAAGAAGGTATATCCTTTTGTTTTAGGATAAAATGTTCTGTAGATATCTGTCAGGTCCATTTGTTTCATAACTTCTGTTAGTTTCACTGTGTCCCTGTTTAGTTTCTGTTTCCACGATCTGTCTTTTGAATAAAGTGGTGTGTTGAAGTCTCCCACTATTATTGTGTGAGGTGCAATGTATGCTTTGAGCTTTACTAAAGTGTCTCTAATGAATGTGGCTGCCCTTGCATTTGGTGCGTAGATATTCAGAATTGAGAGTTCCTCTTGGAGGATTTTACCTTTGATGAGTATGAAGTGTCCCTCCTTGTCTTTTTTGATAACTTTGGGTTGGAAGTCGATTTTATCCGATATTAAAATGGCTACTCCAGCTTGTTTCTTCAGTCCATTTGCTTGGAAAATTGTTTTCCAGCCTTTCACTCTGAGGTAGTGTCTGTCTTTTTCCCTGAGATGGGTTTCCTGTAAGCAGCAGAATGTTGGGTCCTGTTTGTGTAGCCAGTCTGTTAGTCTATGTCTTTTTATTGGGGAATTGAGTCCATTGATATTAAGAGATATTAAGGAAAAGTAATTGTTGCTTCCTTTTATTTTTGTTGTTAGAGTTGGCATTCTGTTCTTGTGGCTGTCTTCTTTTTGGTTTGTTGAATGATTACTTTCTTAGTTGTTCTAGGGCGTGATTTCCGTCCTTGTATTGCTTCTTTTCTGTTATTATCCTTTGAAGGGCTGGATTCGTGGAAAGATATTGTGTGAATTTGGTTTTGTCGTGGAATACTTTGGTTTCTCCATCTATGGTAATTGAGAGTTTGGCCGGGTATAGTAGCCTGGGCTGGCATTTGTGTTCTCTTAGTGTCTGTATAACATCTGTCCAGGCTCTTCTGGCTTTCATAGTCTCTGGTGAAAAGTCTGGTGTAATTCTGATAGGCCTTCCTTTATATGTTACTTGACCTTTCTCCCTTACTGCTTTTAATATTCTATCTTTATTTAGTGCATTTGTTGTTCTGATTATTATGTGTCGGGAGGAATTTCTTTTCTGGTCCAGTCTATTTGGAGTTCTGTAGGCTTCTTGTATGATCATGGGCATCTCTTTTTTTATGTTTGGGAAGTTTTCTTCTATTATTTTGTTGAAGATATTAGCTGGCCCTTTAAGTTGAAAATCTTCATTCTCATCAATTCCTATTATCCGTAGGTTTGGTCTTCTCATTGTGTCCTGGATTACCTGGATGTTTTGAGTTAGGATCCTTTTGCATTTTGTATTTTCTTTGACTGTTGTGTCGATGTTCTCTATGGAATCTTCTGCACCTGAGATTCTCTCTTCCATTTCTTGTATTCTGTTGCTGATGCTCGCATCTATGGTTCCAGATCTCTTTCCTAGGGTTTCTATCTCCAGCGTTGCCTCGCTTTGGGTTTTCTTTATTGTGTCTACTTCCCCTTTTAGTTCTAGTATGGTTTTGTTCATTTCCATCACCTGTTTGGATGTGTTTTCCTGTTTTTCTTTAATGATTTCTACCTGTTTGGCTGTGTTTTCCTGCTTTTCTTTAAGGGCCTGTAACTCTTTAGCAGTGCTCTCCTGTAATTCTTTAAGTGACTTATGAAAGTCCTTCTTGATGTCCTCCATCATCATCATGAGAAATGTTTTTAAATCTGGGTCTAGATTTTCGGTTGTGTTGGGGTGCCCAGGACTAGGTGGGGTGGGAGTGCTGCGTTCTGATGATGGTGAGTGGTCTTGATTTCTGTTAGTAGGATTCTTACGTTTGCCTTTCGCCATCTGGTAATCTCTGAAGCTAGCTGTTTTAGTTGTCACTGTTAAGAGCTTGTTCTTCAGGTGACTCTGTTAGCCTCTATGAGCAGACCTGGAGGGTAGCACTCTCCTTAGTTTCAGTGGGCAGAGTATTCTCTGCAGGCAAGCTCTCTTCTTGCAAGGCAGGTACCCAGATATCTGGTGTTCGAACCAGACTCCTGGCAGAAGTTGTGTTCCACTCACTAGAGGTCTTAGGATCACGTGTGGAATCCTGTGTGGGCCCTTGCGGGTGTCAGGCGACTCAGCTGGCAAGGTAGCCCGGGGCTCGAGTGGAGTGGAAGGGGTTTGTGCCCCAGATCAAGCCCGGGTAGCCTGCTTCCCTATGTACTGCAGTCTCAAGATCTGCGTGATTGGATTGGGGCAGGCGCTGTGTTCCACTCACCAGAGGTCTCAGGGTCCCGTGGGGAGTCCCATGTGGGCCCTTGCGGGTGTTGGGCAAGACTCTGCTGGCAAGGTAGCCCGGGGCTCGAGTCTCGAGTCGAGCGGAAGGGACTTGTGCCCCAGATCAGGCCCGGGTAGCCTGCTTCCCTATGTACTGCAGTCTCAAGTTCCGCGCGATTGGATTGGGGCAGGCGCTGTGTTCCACTCACCAGAGGTCTTAGGGTCCCGTGGGGAGTCCCGTGTGGGCCCTTGCGGGTGTTGGGCAAGACTCTGCTGGCAATCTGTTTGCCTTTTTTATTTTGAAAAGATATACACATAATACAATGTAATATTGGTGTGTCTTGGAAATATTTTCTGCCAGCCTGTGATATATCTTTTAATTATCTGAAAGATAACTTTTCTTAAACCAGTGGTTATCAACCTTCCTACTGCTGTAAACCTTTAATACAGTTCCTCATATTTGGGGACCCTCCCCACAACCATCAAATTATTTTGTTGCTACTTTATAAATTTAATTTTGCTGTGATTATAAGTCATAATGTTAATATCTGATAGGAAAAATATTTTATATGTTACCCCTATAGGGGTCATGACCCATAGATTGAGAACCACTGCCTTAAACAATTATGACTTTGAATAAATCCAACATACTGATATTTTCTTTTATGTGTAATTCTTTTGTGTTCTTTCTCAGAAATAACTGCCAGTTCTAGGTTGCAAAGATAAACATATGTATGTATGTATGTATGTATGTATGTATGTATGTATATACGCATGCATGCATGTGTATATGTATATGTTTGTATCAATAGTTTTTGGCAATTTCATATAAGCTAAAGTAACCTGGAAAGAAAGAACTTAATAATTTAGGAAGTTCTTGCATTGGATCAGATCATAGGTAAGTTTGGGATTATTTTTTAAATTAATTATTATAGTTGGAAGGGGAAAGACCCAGTACACTGTAGAAGGTTCCACCTTTGGGCAGGCAGGTGGTCTGGTGGTGTATTTTTTAAAAAGAACACCGAGAAAGTCATGAAACCAAGGAAGTAAACAGACCCCTGCATTGTCTCTCCCTCAGTTCCTGCCTCCAGGTCGCTACCTTGAGTTTCTGGCCTGACATCTATGGGGGGCTGACTGTAAGAATGAAACAAGACCCTTTTCCCTAAGTTGATTTTGATCATGGTATTTATCACAGTAATGGAAACCAATCTAGATCAACCAATCTCAAATTGATTTTTGTCATAGCCATAACCTACATCTCCCTCTGTGGGTAGGAACTGCTTCAGAAAGAACAAATTAATCACTTCACCAGATTCAAGGCAGATGCTGGCAGTGATAGTGTTGAGGTGTTGAGTTAGGGTTTGGGTATTGTAATGTTTTTGTGTTGTGTCATCTTTTTTAAATTTGTTCTAGGAAAGGAACTTTCAGGCCTTTCTTCCTATTGTCTAAATATAACCTGATAAAATATGATCCAGGTCATTATAATCTGGATTTTTATGTTTATGAAGTATTTTGTACAGTTAAGGTTCTTGAGCTATAAGAACATTCACTCTTTGGCTGAAATCAGCCTATAGGCCTTGCGAATAAAAAGAGACTTGTCGTTTAAAAGTATGTATATGCATACATGTGTGTGTACCTGCATGTAAACCAAGTCCACATTTTTAGCTTCTCTCTATACCTCACTGTTTCTGCTCATCTGTTTTACAGAGGGACAAGAGTAGGTCTCAAATCCAAAGCATAAACTGCAGCTACTGTCAGTAGAATGGAAAGGGAAGACGCAGGAAAGGGTGAGAAACATATTGTGATATGGTACTGCCATTTGACTGTGCCAATGGCTAAACCTACTCCAGTGTGTAGAAGCATGTTTTTGATGTTCTGAGAATATTCTATTAAGTTAGAGCTCAGTAACAGAAGAACTAGCAGTTCCATGTCCTGATACGCTGGTTCTGATCGATTACATAGAGACCTAAAAACAATCTGGAAGGACATTTGTCAGTTTCTTAAAGTCTGCTTCTATTGAGGGAAGGGGGTTAGGCTCAATGATAACTATATGCCATCAGTTTTCAGAATGTATAATAATAATAATCTGTGGGCAGAGAACAAATCTTTTTCTTTTCTTCCAATGTCAACTGCACCAATGACTGTTGGTTCCCGTAAATGCTGTTAGTTACTCCTTCAAAAGAAAAGAAAAAGCACAGATGAAAAAAAAAGTGAAGAGGGAGAAATTATGATCTCACTATGCAAAATAGAGTAGAGTTCAAAGCCTAGAACCGTCAGCACCAGCCATCTTGGACTTTGTACAGAAATGCATGTGTAGGATTGGTGACACAGATTAGTGATAAAACTTGAGAGCGTGCATGCACCCCTCCACTCAATTCTTACAATGTCAAAAACAAAATAAGATAAAGTAGCATAAAAATGTATGAAAACAAATAAGCACCTCAGGCTGCATCTCAGAATGCTGTGGGTCAGAAATTGAATAAGATGAAACAACAGTGATTCTCAGGCACTGTGAGAGTTGAGAAGGATGCCGATAGCATCGTCGTATGAGAGGGGTTGTCAGAGTCCCCTCAGATACCTTATCTTTTAGAGAGCCCCTGCTGTACTCTCTGGGCATCCATAAATGGAAATTGCATTTGCCATTGCATCCAAACAAAGAAAATCACTCAGCTCCGTACCAATCTGTCAATTATAGGTCTTCTGAGTTGTCAGACTGCTGGAGATGGTCAAGCGGCATGGGAAGAACATCTATGGGACATGGTGGTTAGGAAAGATCCAGCCTTATCTTATGAATCACCTACGGCCACTTCAACAGAGCCCTTAGTCACTATGTGGGATATGAGTCACAGGGCATGGAGAGCAGATTTGTTCTTTATGGTCCCATCAAACTGTCACACTTCTGGCAACCAGAAAAGTGCCACACGTGGATTGGTATTGGCTCTCTTTGTTTATGGCCCATTCAGTCATAAATTTGGAGCAGGGGTGAGGGGCAGAATGATATCTGTTCTTTGAGGACATGTGTGAGGAACAGAAGGAGCTAAAGAAAAGGTGTGAAGAACACCAGAAGAGCAAGGGCTGAGCTGCTGTTCCTTTGAGGTCACTTCAGTCCCATGGCTAAATAAATAAGTACACAAATACATAAATTCATAAAAATAAAATAAGATTCTGTCATCTTGTATATTTCTGTGCCATTATAGATACAGGTTTGATATTTCTGCTCAAAAAGAGTTATTTTCTTCATGGTTCTTGTCCTCTTTTTAAAGATGTCATGATGCGTATGATGAGACCTAAGCAATGAAGCATGAAATCAAAAGCTACTCTAGGAGTTTTCTCACTAGTGCACAGGCTTAACAATCAAGGGAATGATTGCAGTGCATCTGATGGTGGTGCTGGAAGGAAATAACTGGAAGAAAAAGCTTGCAACAATAATAGCAGATGCAGAAAAGCCTAGAGACCGAATCAGAATTGGCTACACTTGTCCAAAGATAGTAGGCAAAACCAGGTAGCTTGGGTGGCCATATCGATGGGTGTGTATGATGATGTATGAGAATGTTTGTGGTGAGGGTGAGAGGAGATGTGTGTGTGTGTGTGTGTGTGTGTGTGTGTGTGTGTGTATGTGTGTGTGTGTGTGTGTGTGACAATTGGATGCATATGTCACGAAAGTATGTGTGTGTGGCATGAGTGTGTGGGCAATGTATGTATGTATGTATATCTGTATGAAGTGTGTGTGTGTGTGTGTGTGTGTGTATGCATGTGTACCTGTGAGTCTTTATGGAGTACAAATACATGCAATGTATTTGCTAAAAACAAAATAAAGGCTGCTTTGCTAACAAGGCTCTTAACTTTCAAAGGTATTATAATCAATAAAAATAATCATTTTAAAAATTGACTGAGTACTCTCAACGTATGCCAGCTATTGTGCTGTGAGACGTTTACTTCAGTTCATAACATCATTGCTATACACCATGAAAGGGTACAGTCACTATTCTGCTTACACATAAAAGAAGACTTAGAACCCAGAAATGAAAGATTCTTTTAACTTGGCCAAGGTTACCTAGCTAGTTGGTAATATTTTACCTTAGGTGAAGATTGGCCACTATAAGATTAAAGTACTATATGTTTTCTCAAAACCAGCTTTTTCTCAGTAGACTTAGCTTTCTAAGCATGAAAAAGAGGGAGGGAAGCATGGTCTTATTTCAAAGAGCACAAAACCTTAGCAATAATAATCAGCTGGTGTTATTTCACTCCTGGCAATGACTGGAGACATTTTCTGTTATTGTACTGAGAAAAAATATCACAGATACCATCTAGGTAGAACCCAGAGATGCCTCTAAGTATCTCATAATGCAGAGGCCAGCCTCCCACCACTGACTCATTGGGTTGAAATATCAGTCATGCCAAGGTAGAGAAACATGGGCACTGATAATCATGTCATATTCAGTAAAAGTCTTTATCCAGTAGCTAAATTCTTCTTGGTGGAGATAATTATCTCTCTGGAAGACTCTACTCATCAGAGACCAAGGAGGCCTCTTGACTTACAGACTTTCAGTCTGGCCACTAAGGTGTTTGTTCCCAAAGAACCATGATCCACACAGGAGAAAAGTCTGCTGAAAACCCACAGGGTTAAGGCTGTCACAGATCACCAGAGCCAGAATGACAGGAGGCTGTGGCTGCATCAGTATGATGTAATGGTCCTGGAACTGAGATTGGAATTGTTGGATATGTGTGCAATTTTGTGTCCTCCACATGCTAGTAGGAATGACCATTCTGCCTAACAGGAAGAAACTCATAATGCTAACTGGCTTCCTGCCAGCAGGCGTTCAACCTTCTACATCTCCACATACTATTACAGACTATTGGCTCACTGCTCTCGAATTCTGCTGGCTGCCCACAGACTCTAAAACCCTTTTGTGTCAACAATTTTAAAACTGGTGACTAAGAGGAGTGAACTGATAAATCCTAAAGATGGCAGCAGAAGAGAACTAAGAGGACCATAAATTTGTAGGGCTCTTTAACCAGTTCAATTGGTAAAGGGGTTTGGATGGAATTTAATATTTTATATGATAATTGCCACCATTTCATTTTCTTTAATTTCTATTTCTTTGTCTTGCTAGCTGATTTAACAAAGGATTATTCTAGAAAAAAATGAGTTCTTGATTGACTCTTTTAAGAGGATGGAAGAAGCATGAAATAGCATTTGTTTGTGCTGTGCATCCTACAGCCTTACTGTGCTGCTTGCTGTGTGGAAAGAAAAGATTCTTGACTTTGACCTGCCGATCTACAGCAGTGATAATTAAGGAAAATCCTCCCCTCCTCCAAATCCCTTTGATGCACTTTTGAATCATTTTCCCTGTTCTAGTTGCTCTCTTCCCAAGACAGCGGGATACATCTGCAATAATCCAGATGGCAGAACTCGCCTGCTCATTTGAGCCACTTCAACTGCTTCTGCTCAAGCCCTTGCCACAGCTTCCCTGGTCTATGTTTTAAACTAACACTAAGAATGGGGGAGGGGTGGGACATTCTGTGAAGATGACTATCCTTTTCAAAATTAGTCCCTTAAAATGCCTTTACTCTCATTCTATATAACACACATATATGTATACGTATACGTATACGTATACGTATACGTATACGTATACGTATACGTATACGTATACGTATATGTATATGTATATGTATATACTCATATTGTTTTATATATATTATTAGAGATTAGCCTACTCAGGCCAAATAGTATAAGGGAGTGTGAGCTAAGATATCAGAATGATTCAAGTATAGGCACACCATTTACAAACCACATTACTTAATCGAGGCCCACCTGAGCCTCAATGTCTCATCTCTAAAATGGCTATAATGGGGAAACCATGTGTTAAAAATTCCTCCACTAAGTGCTATTGTGAGTGCTATAAAACCCTAGATTTGTAGTGCTGTATTAGTTTAATCCATGCTGTTAACAAGATCATTTTGCCCTAAACCCCACACAAGCTTGCAGACTGTTTACTGCCTAGTGAAGAAAAACCACCACCCAAATAGTGTGCTTTTGTAGATACTTTCAGGATCTAGTGAGCTACCCAGGAAACCATTTGCATGTGAGGAATACTGACAGTCCCCCGACACAGTGACTTTCATTTCATATTCAGTCACATGAGGAAAAGGAGTGGAACAGGTTTTGCTAGATAAATGAAAACGCTTCTTCATTCCCCCATGAATCTCAGCTTTCATCTGGCTATGCCAATCTGGTTCTCCACTCCATGTTTTCTTCTATGCTCTCCTTGTCTTTTTTTTTTCTCTCTCTCTTCTAGGCTGTTTTTACCATTTTCTAGGAGCTCACTATTCAAATATTCCCTCCCATTTTGTTCTTCTCTATGTACATGTTAAGTAACACCACAACTCGCAATGGCAGACCTTGGGACATCCAGAGAACTGGTCAACCCCGGAATCATTATTTAATCTAGATAGATGGTTTGCAGGAACACCTTTGAATGGTGAAAATGGTTGAGTGGCCCACCTACTTTTCACATCCCTTCCATTATAATACTTCACATGACACGTTTCTACTGAAGCTTAATGTTCTTGAGAGACGTGATCTTCACTTTCCTTACTGAAACCCTCAAGAAGAAAGTAAGTTCACATTTAGGTATCTTTGTAACAATGAAAATTTTAAGAAGGATCCTAAGACATGGAAAAATTGAGTGTTTTGTCTTTTCTGAGCACATCCCAGAACCTAAGGTTACATTAAGACTAGAACTTACCTCCCTAGAGGTAAGTTTCACCACTTTATTAATAAACTACATTTACTCATCAGATGGTCCATTTTCTTCAAGTGTGATTATCCATTCTAATCATGGTATTATAATGGATCTGCTCCTTGACTTTAAATAACTCATTTCCAAATATATCAGGTCACCTAAACTCAGCTAAAATCACTATGAATGAAAGTACCTGCTAAAAACCAGGTTCGTTGACATCCATTATTTCATAAAAACCTCTGAACCATGAATTAATATCCTCACTTAGCAGCCAAGGAAACTGAGAGTCGGGAAAAAATAATGGTGGTAATGGGCCTGGAAATTATATAGCCCTTGGAACTGTTCATTAAGTACATAATTCAAAATCAAGAGCTATTTAGGGGAAGTTGGGACTTGGCCTTTGCTCTGTTTACTATGAGGTCATGGCTTATTCCATACAAGTCCATCCTTGCATGTTTGTTTAGATCATCTGCTCTTGGAGCACCCTGTCTCCCATCTCTACATAGGAAATCCCACAATTCCCTTGCTTCAGGTCAGACATATTTTTCTGCAGTGACATTCTATTAGGCCCCTAATACATTTTCAATCTTCTTAACCCATTATTCTCTGCAGACACACCATTTAGTATGACCCCCTCACCCCCTGGGAACATTTAACCCTTAATTTCTAGCATTAGAACTATTTGAGCTATTCTGTTTCCCCAGAAACATTCACTCATTCAGGTATTTCCTCACTTATGAAATGATTATTGCTGCCCACTTTGTGTAAAACACTGGTAGGCACAAGGATCCACTAAGTAGGCAAGGACTGTTTTTTTTTTTTTTTTTTTTTTGAACATACTTTGATGGTGGAGGAATAAAGTCAACAGACAATAAATCAATCAAGAAACCAAAATATTTACACATTGTGGTCATGGTATGAAAGAGAACACTGGAGCAGTGAAATGGAAGGAATTGAGGGAACCCACTTGTGAAGAACAGAGTACTTCCAGGGAGAGACATAAGGTTTGAGAGTAAAGTGGCTACAAAATGATCAGGCACACCTACATTGCTGGAAAACCCCTGCATGATTCTCACACTGAAGAATTTAGATCAGAGTGGTAGGTATGTCTGAGGAAGAGCGGGAAGATTCTAGCCTGGAAAGGGGAGTGGAAAGAGAGACTCTTGTTTCCTATACTTAACAGAGGACCACATGGAATAGTGGGGAGCACGTGTTTCTGAGCCTGTCCCAACAAGGAGAAAAATTGCCATATCCCACTGGGTCTGTGCTGTCTTGGACAACTCCCTCACCTTCTTTCATCTTTGATATTCTCATATGAATTTAAAATGGAAGTTTATATACCAATGCACATTTAGGTAGCAACCTAAATGTTTTAGTCATGAGCTAGAGGGGAGAGGGACTCTGAGGCTCACAGGACATCTATAGAGTTCACCAACACAACCATCTATAATGCAACCAGAACAAAAGGTTACTTCTGAGAAAGGGAGGTTGACACTTGCAGGTGAAATGCTGGAAGAGTCCAAGGTATGTGTCACCTTCAAGGCCAGCTCCAGGACAGGGACACTCCTACATTCCATGAAGACAGTTTCAACTTCTGTGGTAATTCTGGTGACTCTCCTAACAATAGTGAGCCAGCCTTTTGCAGTATCTCCCTTCAGCACATTGTCAAGTGAGAATAGTGTGCAAATGCTGACTCCAGTGTTTTTTTGTTTGTTTGTTTAGTTTTGTTTCTTTTGGGTATTTTTGTTGATGTTTCTAAAACTAGAACATATTCAACAATGGGTTTTGTTCTGAATCCACAATTTCACATTCAACACCCATACATTAGAGAAGGCATGCCAGGGCTTTCAGCCACTCACCAATATATAAAAGTCAAACTCTTTGTCGAACAAACATGAGTAATTTGCACAGATTTCAAGAGAGACCCAGGAAACAGGCCAGGGAGCTGAGGATTTCTGCTCACCCATAGCTTTGGTGACCAATCAGCAATAAAGTAAAATTTGATATAGGGATCCTTGCTACAAAGGGAAAGTGTAAAGTTCTCAGATAAATAATTGGATTTTTTTTGCAGTGATTTTGGAAGGTAAGGACAGTCATTCTTGCCCCTAAATAAAGTCAAACTATAAGTTGTCAAGAATAATTAGCTAGGGATAAGAAGTGAATAAACTCTACTGACTGGGAAGTAAATTAAAGACTGCATCAACAACTTCAGAATAGGACAGAAGATCTGCAAAAAACCGTTTGGCCCTACAAGCAAATCTAAAGTTTTTATATTTTCACTGAATAGACACATTCCAAAGGTAACATACTATTTTTCATAATTGAAAAGAATAATCCATCTATTTATTATTTTGACTGAGAGATCTAACACAACTCCTCCACTTTTATACAAAGCAAAAGAAAAAAAAATCTGTTTCCTTACTGTATCATTAAGTCTGTCTACTACATTTTATTAGGATATAAAAACTGTCGTTTCATTACATATGTTTAGGCCTTTAGAGTTCTGTTTGTTGACTTAGAGATATAAAGGAAGAAATAATATTCCCAACAATTTTTCTCAGATAAATACTCTATAAATTGCAAATAATGTTCCCACTATTCATTGGAGAGTCAATATATTACACCTAAGAACAAGTCTAGATTTTACATGGTGGTATTTTCTGACAGTAGTAATTACATAGATTTACAAATATTCAGTCCCACCCCCTTCATAGACTATGTTAATTAACTTGTCTAGGCTTTAGAATCCCAGCAGTCTACGAAGTCAGCAGGATCATTAAACCCAATCATATTTTCAACCTGACCTGATATTTCACTAGGGCCATTCAAATCAATTTACCCAACAGAGACATTTGTCCCTGGCCTGTCACCACAACCCGTACCAGGCGTCCTACACTTCTTTATCTTTTGGCAGGGCCATCATAAGTGCGGTGATATATGAGAACTCAAATAAGTCATAAATCCCACAGCCCTTCGTCTCCTGTCAGGCAGGCAGAATTTATGCCCACTGGCCTTGGCAATGGTTCTCAGCTCAGCTCCAAGAAAGTCAACGTAAAATGACATGCTCCTTTGGGAGTGGCTCTCCCCCCAGTGTGGTGAAGACCATGAAAGAGAAAGGAAGAAGAGTAAATGTCAGATACTTTATTCTCTAACATGTTACTTCTGAATGAAAAGACCTTGGGAGGTCAGATAAAGTAACTGGAAGTCATTCGTTTTCATTTTGCCTCTCTCTGCCTGATATAAATGACTGGGAACAAAGGAGATGGGAAGTGGACTCAGAGGACTCACTCTCCTCATCCACTGTAAGAGCAAAGGCTTGCAAGGCATTTGGAGAGAGAGAAACGTGGTGCGTTCAGTACCTAGCCTGTAAGAGGAACTATCTAAGCAGTGGCGAGCTTCCCTGGTAGCAGTCTTTTACAGATGAGTCCAACCTGTTTCTGTAAAGCTTAGATTGGTCCTTCCTGTTTTCTTCATCTCAAAATCAACTGCTATCTTCATCCCAACACAACTATAAAGAAGTGTGATATTGCCTGATAAATCAAGAATGGAAGTTGGGGGAAAGCTTTACAAGAATGCTCAGCAGTACTTTGAGACATTTTTAAAGGTCCTTGTCCCTCTAAGAGTGTTTCTTAACCTATGGGTTATGACCCCTTTATGGTTCAAATGATACGTTCACAAGGACCTAATAACAGAAACCCTGCATACCATACATCTTATTATGATTCATTGCAGTAGGAAAATTATGGCTATGGCATAGCAATGAAAATAATTTATGTTTGGGATCCCTACAACATAAGGAACTGTATTAAAGGGTCACAGCATTAGGAGGGTTGACAACCATTGCTCGAAAAGAAGTAGAAATATTGCCATTAGCAATGTGCATTAAAGCCAGTTCCCCTAACTCCACCTGGTCCCTTGTCTCTTATTATTATAATAGTCAAAGTACCATGAAATAGTCATGTGTCTGCATATACCTAATTTTTATCTTTCTCAGTCTATATCTTAATTAATGTAATTTATATCAATATCACCAAGAAAGCAAAGTTCCTAGATCACAGTTATCAGCTACTACCATCTGGTGCTCATTTGCCCAGCCTTAGCTCCTTCTTGTCATACCTTTAATAAGACAAACTCAAAACAAAAACAACAAAACATTATTATTACTACTACTACTATTATCGCTTGGTTTGCATTAAATGCTATGATTTGCATTTTAGCTGTTTTCTTTTTTTTTCTTTTTTCTTTTTTACTTATTTATTATATTATTTATTTATTTAAGATTCCCTCTAGCTTCTATTCTTTCTTTTTTTTTACCATTTTTTTAATTAGGTATTTTCTTCATTTACATTTCCAATGTCAGCACATTTACCTTGTATTCATCAGAGGGTGCAAGATTGGAGAGAAATGGAGAATTCACACAACCATGTCTTCTCCCTCACATACATCCATGCCATGTACCAACAGTGTCTCGCCATTGTGAAGTAAGAATCTAAAACACTGTATTTTATTTTTAGGAATTACTTTTGTTGTTTTCAGGGAACAAAAAGACAAATTTAAAGCAATCAATCAGCTATAGCGTTACTTTAAGCAAGAAGGTCCATTTGGTGCTTTGAAATTTTTATAAAAAGTGGAAAGTAGGAAAAATACTCACTAAGCATGATACAAAATACTCTCTGTCTTCTTAGTTCAGTGATTTTATAATTACATACCTTTTCCATATCCAAAGGCACATGCAATAATATCATGGGAAGGCAAGTGCAAAAATCTCTAACACACTTCAAAGTTCAAGCATGAATTGATTATATCAAGAAAAACAAAATAAAAATGATCCTTTTTTTTTCTTTTTAGAAATATTTAAGTTCAAATCAATCTCATTATAAACTAGAGAGTAAAAGTCTACTCTGGCAGTAAAACCATACCCCCAGATACTTATGTGCATGCACACGCTTGTATACAGGCTTCATATTAAGTAATATATATTCACATATAGTAATATATTCATATATAGTAGTCAACATATAAGTAGACTCATCTAAATTCTTTCAAAAATTTATCTGGATTCTCAGTGGGAGAGGATGTGCCTGGACCTGCTGGGACTGTGCCCCAGGATAGGGTGAGACCCAGGGGAACAATGTCCTTCTCTGAGGAGAAGTGGAGGGGCAAAGGCTGTAGGGAGTTGTTGCAGTGGGCTTGGAAGAAAGGACGGAGGGGACTGTGATCAGATATAAAGTAAATAAAAGATTTTTTAAAATATAGATTTGAAAACAAATTTTTATTTTATTTTACAATATTATGTGACTTGAAATATAAAGGAGCCAGAGGGAGAAGGAATCATTAAGATTAATTTGAGTGACTGACACACAGGCTGGTGATCTTATTTTATGTAGGCTTGTTCCCCTATATCTGAATGAAAATGATATCATTTGAGTTGTACTGGGGATGGAAGACCCCATGTAAGTCACTTAACTGAGAAGACAGTGGAATATGATGCATTTATTGACCTAAATCCTTTGGGTCTTTGGGATTAGAAGCACAAAGTACTATAAAACCTTAGGATTTCTATGAATATGTCCATATAGTCAGTGGATAGAAATAGCACTTGTTCTTTTCACATGCATGGTTGTCAGAAGAGAATGTCATATATGTTTTCATGAAAAGGCCAAATAAGGCATTCTTTATATAATGAAAAGAATAAATTAAGGCCCTCCTGAAGATGAAATATGAGACAAGGCTAAGGAGCAATGCCTATTCAAAGAACAGTCCTCACTTAAAAAAATTCACCTCTTTATCTTCCTTCTTAAACACTGTACATGAAGATACCCCTGGTTTCTGTCAAATCTATCTTGTCTTCTGGCTTTTTCCTGGTTACTTTCCATACAATGGTTTCCATTTAAGAATGGATGATACTGAGAAGAGGAAGAGTATAAACCAGCTAAGCTAACTTGAAATCAGATGCTTAAGCCTGTAAATCTTGCCCAAAGGTTTTAGTGTGCTCTGTGTATCCTGTGTAGTTCTTTGACATGGTATGATTTGAATCACCTCATCCTACATGGCACCAGGAGAGAGGTTAGTTTCATAAAGCAATCTCCCATCTATTTTCCAAAGCATTTGCTTAGAATACAGAATCATTCCAGAGTTGACAGTCATGATGCCCAATAGTAAGCTATTATGAGATTCAAAGACAATGCTGTATGGGAATCGGTTCTATGCAAGCTGAATGTTTTTCCATATTCCCAAAAGCAATGTGAAGTTGTCTGAAATTATTTTCTATACTAAAGTCTATTTTTAAAGTGTGCTCTTAAACCAGCTGTAATAAACTAAAGTAGTTGACTTAGAAAAATGTTATCATACATAATGAGAGAAGTGTATCCAAGCATCATGATCCCATATTTTTCACAGACCCCTATACTTCTTTTTTATAAATATTTAATGTCTTTTTAAACTGTGTGTATATGTATGTATTTGAGTGTAGGTTATGAGTTTGGGCATAATGCCCATGAAGGGCAGAAAGGGGCATTGGGTCCCCTGGAGCTAGAGTTGCAAGAGGTTGTGAGCCACCCAACAAGGGTGATAGAAATTGAACTTTCTTCTTCTGTAAGAGCAGCACATGCTCTTAACCATGGAGATGGCTATCCAGTCCCCAGGACCTTATATTTCATCTGTGTGTCTCTGTGTTTCTTTTTAAACTCTCTTGACTTTCAAGTGTAGAGCAAAAGCAGGTACCAAGACATTCTTCCCGTTTCTCTGTGGTACAGTAAGTCCCAGGCAGTTAAATTCCTTGCCTCACAATGTTCTTCTCAATAAGACACCTTAGCCTCTCAAAAGTGTTTATCCATAGGTATATGAAATAGAGAATCCTGCAAAACTCATATCATTACATGCAATTGATTAGTCTTAACAGAGGTGCGCATAGGCTATCATTTTTAGATTAGTGTTCTCAGAAAACTTAGCTGCTGAGGTGAAGTTACTAGGATGGAGTAGAACATTTAGGAGGCAGATGCACAAGCTTCAGAGGATAAATCAAACAATAACCTAGGAGGTCTTTTAATAACTGATGCCAGATTCAGGGGATGGGATGGTTATAGAATCCTAACCTCTTCTCAGCTTTTTTTTTTTGCCCCATGGCTGCTGATGCAAGTGTTTTTTTGTTTTTTGTTTGTTTGGTTTTTTTTGTTTTTTGTTTTTTTGTTTTTGTCTTGCTACACAGTCCCACCATGATAAATAACGTATTCAGACATCCAGAGCCATCTTCAATACCTCGGTTTTAGACTGGAAATCTCACAACCACAAAGCAAAGTAAACCCTCTCTCTTCTGAAGTTTTCCTTCTCAGGTTCTAGTCAATGAACAACTGGCAACATGCCTGGGAAACAATAGTCCTAATAAATATTTTCATTTTTAAAGGTCCCCCTACTTTAAACAGTAACCAGGATCCTGGTTTTTCACCATTAAGGAACATAAAGACCACAGTGGACTTGCTACAAATGTTGCCTATAAACATTCCTCACTCACAAACTGTCTGGTTTGCCAGGCCCAAGCTGATGACTTGGAAATCGGTCATTTTGACAATTGACCCAGGTATTTTGGGGAAAAAAATACTAGAAATACATACTATGTCCTTAAGCCAACTGTCATTTTAAGCTCTTCATGGCCCATCTACTCTGCTAATTGAGTACCACTGGTTGAGGAAGAAGAAATGCGACTATGAAACTAGGCATAATTGCACATCAAAAAATGGATTCATGTTGGCTATAGTTGTAACTCCCTTAAAGTTCCAGTCCAAACTAGTTTCTACTCAGAGCTAAGGCTTTACTGGTTCTGGGACAATATTCTGAAACAAGCCTAGGACTATGAAATAAAAGTAGATGTCTTGGTTAAAGCAGATTTGATTAGTTTGGCCTTGTATTTCCTGCTTACGCTCCTTGAGGCAGTGTTCTTGGGTTTCATGACATATTGATAAAGATGTAGTCTATAATTCAAACTATTTGGGAATCCCTAGGTTGTATTTTCTTGCCTGTGCAGCTAAAGTAGGGTTAATCAAAATCAGAGCTCTGTAAAAGAGAGATATTCCCAATCCCCACATCAGTTGACCACATGTTCACTGTCCCAGATAACCTTATGAACATCTGGAAGGTCCCAGTGTTCCATGAGACACCTGTCAACTCATAAACACGTAAGCCTTTAACATGCAGATATTTGAAACATGACCGGCATGAAGTCAGTCCTTCAGTGAATTCTCAACCTGCCTTTACTCATTCAGTGGAAGTGGGAGTTACTCAGACACCTTCAGTGAGCCAGGCACTGTGCCAGGAAATAGAACTACAAAGACAATTTATTCTGATCTAGTCGTAGGAGAGTTTCTCCCCTCAAGGTGTATGCATAGTGAGAGTGAGAGGAAGGAGAGAGAGAGAGAGAGAGAGAGAGAGAGAGAGAGAGAGAGAGAGAGAGGCCAGCAATTAAATATAAAGTGTGAACTGTTACAAAAAAGGCTAACTCAGCACATAACCTGCAGTGCACAGGGTCATGAAATGATTCTTGGCAGAGGTCAGAGTCTGAGCCCTGAGAGTCAATTATGAATTAGCCTAGCAAAGAAGACAAAGGATGCAGCAATCATACAGGAACTGAGAGTTCAAAGCACCTTAGGGCTGAGTAAGAGAACCATTGAGAAAGGATGCATCACAAGAAGTAGTAGCAATAGGTCCGAAAGCTAACTTTTTAGAATTCAGTAGTTTCACTCTTAACAACCCTGCAGATTAGGTGACTTTATTTGCCCCATTTCACAGATGAAACAGCTTGGCTATATAAAAATAAAATGAGCACAAAGATAGATAAGAAGGTAAATTAGGATTTGAATTGTGTGTTGGGGAGTGAGGGGTATGCACCTGAAAGTCAGAGTTCAAGTATATATATATATATCCAATAAATTGTTAATAAATTGTACCGGATATTGAAAATAGTTGGCTACAATATGCAAACTTAAGTAAAGGAAGACTGAAAGCCACTTAGCATTTTGTAGAGGCCTAAGGAGCAGCATGATTTAAGAAATGAGAAACAGAACCACAGCAGGGACATTGGAACAGTCAAGTGTCACCTTCCTAACTGAGATGCACAGGGAAGATATATAGTCTGACAGGACCCACACAGCTTTCCTTTTGTCACTTTTAGATCACTTCTATTGAGGTAGAAAGTTTTATGCAAATTAGTGATGTCTGAAAAGATATGGGATTCCTAAATCTGCTGAGATCTTTATGATGAGGAAAACATTATCTGTGTGGTAGGCCTCCAAACCTAGGCAAAGGATTAATAGATGTAAGTCTACTAAAGATGTGATGTTTTCAATTTGACTGAATTAAATAGAGTTAAACTCTCGCCCGAGCTGGTATCTCGCCGGACAATCGGATCCTTCTATGGCAAAGCTTTTATTGCTTACTTCTCAGGAAGACCCGGAACCCAGAAAATGGCGCTGCTTATATAGCCCGCAGCGTGATGTTTCAGCACCTGATGTGGCTTGACAGCATCATCTGATTAGTTGCTCGCCCATTACCCCATTACTACGCCCCGAGATGAGCAGTGACTGGGCGTGAATTCACTCTTGCACTTGCGCATAAGGCTTGTTAGGGAGCCAGCGCCATCTTATAATGGCGATTGCTCACTGCACGGCTCTCCACATTAAACTGCAGAAGAGGAAGTTTTAGAAAGTGTCAAGGTGATAGAAGCTTGTGTAATTTTCCAGACAAAACAAATTTCCTGTGTAAAAGATCATGTACTCTCCAAATACTAAGTGCCCAGAGCTCATTTTTAATGATATATAATTAAGGCTAGTGGCATTCAAATAGAATCCTGAAGAAAAGTGTCTTCAATTCTAGGGATGAAAAATATTTTCTCATCTTTGTTTGGTGTTTGCTCACCATTACTCCACGTTTTGTACTTGACTGGTGGGATTATTCTTTATTAATTATTTTATTTATTTACATTCCAAATGTTGTCCCCCTTCCTGGTACCCCCTCCAAGAGTTCTTCTTTTGAAGGGGATTCACAAGCCCTCTTTCCACAACTTCAGAATCTTAGCCGCTGTTACGTTTCACTAAACCACAATAAAGCAAACAATAGCAACCATGAAAATTGGAAACATCATTTGATTTATTTACATATGGCCCAATTAAGATACATGTTTCCTCCTGTTTATACTATAAAATAAATTTTACTCACTTTACAATTCCCTCTCCTTTTGGTGAGCCAAGCCGAATATAAATTGTAATTGATTAACTCTTGATTCTGAGTTTGATTTTTGGATACACAATATAAACAATCATTAAAGGAGGATTAATTTGGCTACACCAGATGGATTCCAATCTGTTTTGCAAGTTTATTACAATTCTCATTTTCTTAGAAAATTGAGAAGATGGTATGGCTTCACTGTCCTTGTGAGCTTGCAATGCCCTTAGTCTTGACTTGGATGTTTGACAGAACAAAAGTAAAAGGCAGTCTCCCCAAAAATTGTCAAACCTGACTTTTTTCTTTCTTATTTTTGAACTTTACTTAAAATATCCTTTCTATAAAATATCATTTATTTTATTTCCCTTCAAATTAGAATTAGATCTGATTTCAAGAGTATATCACAAATAGTAGCCTAAAGTAGTTGCTTATAAGATAGAATATATCATTTCAAATGTGCTTCAGTTTTCTAAAGATTTACTTATTTATTTCATGTATATGAATATGCTCTCTTCATGCACACCAGAAGAGGGCATCAGATCCCATTACAGATGGTTGTGAGCTACCATGTGGTTGCTGAAACCTGAACTCAGGACCTCTGTAAGAGCAGCCAGTTCTCTGAACTGCTGAGCCATCTCTCTGACCTCTTTAAATATACTTATAATACCGAGCTTATAAAAATGAAATATTTAATATGCTAGATCTATGGTTTATAACATTTCACTTCTAAGGCATAATATAGAGATTTGCCTCAGTTAAATTAACTGAAAATCCATTTCTTTCTTCCACTTGGAGTTGTTCATCATTCAGCAGAAATAAAAGGTTTCTGTTGCTTGCCAAAGGAACTTCCTTACACATGAAGAGATAAGAGCTTAAACAAGGTGGGCAATTTCCAAAATGAAGGCAGAAATGACATGTACATTTAATGGAAATAAAAAGATATGATCATAAATACAGATATGAAAACCAACCACCACCCTTTAAAGTGGAAGGGAGTCATAAAGAAAATAGCTGAATAGGTACAGAAATATGGAGACTAAAATATAAGCTTCAAACAGAAAAAGTATAGGAGGAGCCAAACACATACACAGGAATAATACTGATTCATGTTACACTCACCAAAAGATTAGATAATAAAATATAGTATGGATACAATTGTAAAGATATTGATGAGCAGATAAAAGAGAAGTCTATTCCAAACTGAGGTAAGCAGGGGCTGAAGGGTTGGTCCAGCAGCTAGGAGCACTGACTGTTCTTCCAGACAACCTAGGTCCAGTTCTCAGCTACTAAATGGCAGATCACAACTGTCTGTAACTCCAGTTCCAGGAAATCTGATTCCCTTCTCTGGACTCTGCAAGTAGTAGGCATGCAGATTATGCACAGACAAACACAGAGACACATAAAAAAAAATAAAGTTTTAAAAATGAAGCAAGTACATAGCTAGCCAAAATAGAAAACAAATTGAGAAGCTTTTCAAGAGAATTGAAATAGGGAAGGAAAGCAAGGAAGGAAGGAGGGAAGGAAGGAAGGAAGGAAGGAAGGAAGGAAGGAAGGAAGGAAGGAAGGAAGGAAAAACATCTATACCAAAAGGAAGAAAATAAAAAACAACATAGGAAAAACTATCAGGTAAACAGATAAGCATATAAGCACTCAATAACTCATGTCCTTAGAAGTTTGAAGAACTAAGAACAAGTAAAAGACTTTGGAGAGCAAAAGGAGAACAAAGATGTCTACCAAGAAAAGGGACCAGACTGAAAGCAGCAGGTCTCTTGGAAGAAACATTAGATAATGGTGCTTTGCCCTTGATGATGAGTAGGAGAAGTCTGTTACCCATGCAGGCTCTGGAGTCAGCAGGATGCCTGGCTGTATAGGTCTTTTCCTGGACTGTGGATCAATGAGAGACACAGCAGTAGTCCATCAGGTTCTGAATTTGAGATGACTTGGGCCATTCCAAGAGACTTTAGGCAAAATCTGGAGAGAGTTTCATTGTGATGACTAGTTCTTGGGAGATACCCATGACATTTTTATGGGGAGGCTAAGTTTGTTGCTAGATGCCCTATGATTCATAGTAAGATTCTCCCCTTAAAATGAATCATCTGGTTCAAGTGACAATAGGTGGCCTGTGAAGAAGTAACATATTACAATCTATTCTTACAAGGAAAAAAAAAAATAACCCCTCCATCTGACAGAAAACCCAGAATTTTAAAAACATCTACTTCCGTGTGGTTTAAGGTTTGATAGCAAGTACTGAAGGAGATCTGGGGCAGCCTGCTAAGGGATGTTGTTAGCTGAGCAGTTATGGGCACATAACTCCCTTATTAATATTCCCAATTATTGTCAGTAAAGTAGAGGGCTACCATAGAGCAAATGCACTTTGTTAAATTGAACTGTCACCTTTTTTTTTTTTTTTTGAACTGTCACTTTTAAGGTCAAACATGAAGAGGATGGTAGTGGGAATATGGTTCAGTGAGTAAAATTCTTACATACAAGTATAAGGACCTGGGTTCAGAGTCCTGGGAACTTTGTAATGCTATATGCCTTAGGGTATTATCTGACCCCCCCCCCTCTACTACATGCTCACTTGAACTCACATACATGAAAAGATTCTTTTGAACTGAAAAGAGAAAAGGGCAAATCTACCTGAAAGCAGTTATCCTTTGGCTAATTGTTGAGAAAATATAGGCTATCCACAAACTTAGTAAGATTAAAATATCTATTCTAGGGCTGGAGATATGGCTTGGTGGTTAAGAGCATTAACTGATCTTCCAGAGGTCCTTAGTTCAATTCCCAGCAACCATATGTGGCTCACAACCATCTCATATCCTCTTCTAGTGTGTCTACATACAGCTACAGTATATGCATAGACATCAAATAAATAATATTTTTAAATCCATTCTACCCATTATAATTGGAATGACTTGAGCTTTCTAAAATTACACACACACACATGCACACACACACACACACACACACACACACACACAATCATGTTTATCACATTGTGGACAAGTCTTTGTTGCACATGCGTTTATCCAGTGTTTGTACCAATCCTGAGAGCCATGTCACTGACTCAAAGGGCACTGCATTCTTGATTATCTCTAGCACAGTCATTGGGACTAACAAAGTAACAGGAGTGGAAAACACTGGGGATAAACTCAGGTATTAATACTGAAGAACTGATGAGTTGTTTCCTTTAAAACAAGTGAACGATTGCTTCCTGATTTGAACAAATGGCTATCTTTATGGAGATGTCAATTCCATACCCCACACATTACACTTCTCAAAATCATTCAATATATTTTTCTCTTGGTCCCTGTCCTCCATTTCTTTTTATATACTTCTTATCTCTATATCTCTTTCAAGGTTGCTTTCATTCCTTCTATAAAAATTAATTCAGTAGTTCTTTTTCCTATTCAATGTTTCACTAGGAATGCCCCAGTCCAGAACAGTTCCCTTCCACAGCTATGCTTTCTCTCTGGTATATGCCTACACATGGACCACAGTGACAATTACGTCGGGAATGGCTTCATAGTGAAAATAACAATGAACAAGAAATCTGCCCCATTCACTGCAACTTCTGCATGCAACACAAAAGCTTTGGCAGTTCCTAGATCAATGGAATAATTGAAAAGTCCTCTCCTGGCTTTCCTAGTATCCCTGAAACTCCCCCAATAGCTCTATACACCTTCATACTCTCAGCCAATGATAGGACTCCCCCACTGTAGAAACCTGACAATCATTTAAGTCTGTACTCGTGTTCTCTCTCATCTGTCATTTCCCAAACACCAGTCATTTATACTGCAGTAAACAGTACATTAGCCACTAGACAGTGCCTAATCAGTCATCTCTTTTGTTTGATCCACTCTATCTATTCAGTGGAGGAACTGCTTGAAAAGACTTCCCCTGGCTAATGAGGAGTTGGATATCTAACCTTGCTCACAGCTTATTCTTGGGCAAAGAGGGTGGTGAACACTACAGAGCCAAGTGTGACCTTGTGATTTCTTGTGAAAGACTCCAGTTTGGATCAAACACTTAAGGAAAACTGAAGGAGAGTTCTAGAATGCAGCAATTGCCCATTTCATCCTATAATCATTTTTACTGAAAAACTTAAAAAATATTTATTGATGTATGTGTATATGTGTACGTGTACGTGTATGTGTATGTGTATGTATATGTGTGTGCATATTTGTGAAGGCGCCAATAGAGGCCTGAAAAGGATATTGGATTCCCTGGAGATAGAGTTATAGGCAATTGTGAGATGCCCAACATTGATTCTGGGATTTCACTTCAATTCCATCCCTTTACAACAACAGTAAGTTCTCTAAGGTCCTCTGCTGAAAGGGCATATGCTCTTAAAGCAGTAAGCCACATTTCTAGCACAGACATGATCATTTGGTGCTGATTCTGGTCTTATGTACCCAGAACTGCTAAAACACGAAGATCATTACAACTATGAATAAAGAAAGTGGACATCATTTTTATTAAAAGCCAGGGTAGTACAGTAAGGATCAGGGTTCTAGTCCTGTGTCTGCCACTAACTTTAAACATACCTCAGCACCACAATGAAAACTATCAGTTATCAGATAGTTGGTATATGTTATAGTTAAAATATATATACTTCTCTGAATTTTTTTGCAAAAACTCTGTAAGGCTTGACTGTAAATGCCACATGCTGGACCACCAGGACTTTGGAGACCAAGGACTGGAAGAACACAGAGTTAAGGATAGCCTGGGCTCTATAGCAATAACTTGCATCAAAAACAATCAAGAATACACCTTAACATGGTATATAATACTGACATTCCAATTATTGAAATTACACATTAAAAAAACTGAGTCTTACAGAGGTGAGAGAACATCATAAGGCCACAAGGCTGATACACTGTGTGGTAAGCCAGGAACTCTGCTTTTGGTCTGCCCAACTCCAAAGACAGGTGCAAAACTAAGTAAACTCTTGGCATTACGTTTTAGTGAGTGTTGGTGGATCCATGTCACCCCTTGAATTTAGTAAAGAGGATGCATCATCTTCCTTAGACTACAGAACATCAAAGAAGTGGTCCATACATGCTCAGGGAATGACAGTGAACTTGACATTGACAACCTTTTCCAGAGTTACAGTCCTCTGACCCCCTACCTATGTACTTAATTTTCTTGTTTGGCTTCTCACTAAAAGGGATGTTAGTAAGTTCTAGAAACCAAAGTTCTGACCAACCCATATGAGCTGTGGTCATAATTCAGGTGATAGCTAGTTCCTTGTCACCTTCAATTTGTATTAACCTGCCCCAACATTGTAGGCAGCCAACTAGGGGTAAGAGACTCTATCCAGATCCAGTCCTGCATCCCTAAGCCATCCAGTCTCCCAGCTGTTCCCTTTTCTGTTTTGCTTTGTTTCATAAAGATAGTCATTTAACTTCCCGTCATCTTCAGTGCCTAATTGCTACAACCAGATGGAAGAACTCACTGCTGGGTGAATCAGAGACTATTTCGTTCTGTGACATTGACTGAGAGAGTCTGCGTCCCCACAGGAGAATTCTGATTGAATCACTTGCTTACTATTCCTCTCAACATCTGGCAAGGTTTTGCTTTGCCTTTTATCAGAAGAAAAAGGGGAATTTATGGCTTTTAAACACATTTCAAATAAATATACATAAGTAGCTTAAAAATCCACAGATACAGATTTCTGTGCCAAAAAGGTTTTTTTTAAAGCACATTAATAAACTACATGGAAGAATAAAGCATGTGTTCTGCTTTTGTGAGAAAAAAATGTAATTTTGGTGGCATATGAATGTATATAAATCGACAAACAGATGAACAGACAGGCACAAAGGTGGATGGACAGGTAGATCTAGCTGATATAGCTATAGATGTACTTTCCCCCTGAGATCATGCATGTATTACACATTTGCCTTTCTTTCAAATCTTGCTAATTGGATCTCACTTTGCCCTTCTCTCCCACGAAGCCTCACTTCTTAGATGCAGGGTTCCTTGTGTGATTTGAGGTGATGGGTCTGCAGAGTCTAGCAGGCTCACAAATTGTTATTGATCCTCATTAAACACCTGAGACATGTGAGTTATTTTCACATTCCTCGGTATCTATGGGTCACCACGCTTACAAACATTCTGAGAAGATTTCCCTTCTGCTCTTAATTACAAGATAAATAAATGACAAATAACGTCTGCAGTTTTGTTCCTGGGGTGATATTTTTCACTACTGAAAAGTGTTTCTAGGACTAGCAGGTAGAGAGATTGTCTCCTTCAATTCAATTATTCTCCTTCTTTGTTGTCTTCGCTATTTTCTCTACATCATTTAGGGCTTCATATGAGTAGCAGGAAGCGCTGGCATTTACTAAGGGCCCTCCTGTGTGACATAATAAGCTGTGGGTTTCACCTCTTTTTATCACTGCTATAACTCTACCAGGCAGTGTTATTATCAAGCCAAGTGTTTGATGATGAAATCCATTTTAGAAATATGAGTAACATTCTCAGGACCACATGGTCATCAGGAGGCAGTGCAAGTCAATCTCACTCCAATCTTAGCATGATTTTGCCACTCCATTCAAGCACTCTCTGAAAGTGACAATGTGTTCATTAAGCTTTACTTATTTGTAGCTGATATTATAAGCTGGCTTGATTAATATCACTTCTGAATCACACTTCATCAGTTCTGCCTCCTATAGAAGCATTTGACCCTAACCTCAACTTCTCAGCTTCTCTTGCATCTAAGACTGGCATGTGAACCAATTCTGAAGAATTCTGATCAACTAAACATATCTGGATTTCTTCTGAACCAATCCTTACGTAATACTGTGACTAAGAGGCAATAAACAGGAGGTGAGAAATCAGTGCACAAGGGGTGCTGAAGCCATAATATAGAAATAGTATGGCTCCCAAATGTCAGCTCTTCCACCCTGGAGCACATTCTTTTAGATG
Organism: Mus musculus; assembly: GCF_000001635.26. NCBI lineage: Eukaryota > Metazoa > Chordata > Mammalia > Rodentia > Muridae > Mus > Mus musculus. The sequence goes on along the minus strand of NC_000078.6, from coordinate 89,571,610 downwards.
TTTTTTGTTTTTTTCTAACCACCTTTCTTCCATTTGGTGAAGTCAATGCTAGTTTTCTCTTAGGTGCCGCTGAGCCCAGTACAGTGTCCCAGTACTAAAGAAATTAATCTAGCCTCAGGAAAGGGCATCTTCCCACAAGACAAACTGTTTCTATTGAAAGAATAAATAAAAGGACCATTTTTATAGACATTTGGTGTTTAGGGAAAGTGTTCAAGAAGGGAAAGATCAATATGCCAGTAGAAGGGAGAATAAATTTCTTGTAGGAGGGAGAAATTGAACTGGAACTTTTAGAATCCATGAAGGAGGAAACTCTTTTTGTTTTGGACTTACACTAAAACCAGTATCAGGGAATGTGCCTGGAATGCTCAAAGGATGTGAACTTATTAGCTACAGGGCTGAAATACAATTAGATAATTGAAGTAGGGGAGATTTCATTACTGTGAAGTCAATGTTCAGAGCCTAGCTAGTATGCTGTAGAATGTCTTGAACATTAAGACCTCATGTCAAAGTGATGATGCTCAAGGCAATCACACAGCAGTGTATGTGATCAGTTGATGTTGGGATCGATTGGAAGATGTAAGAGCATCGATGGCATGCAAAGGTTGAGGTGTAAAGGAATAAAGATACTGTGAGAAGATGCTAGAAAGTAGACTGGAAAAAAACTTTGCCAAGAAGAAACCCACCAGTCCTAAGAAGAAAAGAATAGGTCTGACAAAGAATGAGATAAGGTTTCCATGGGAGGAGAATGGCAGAAGGCTTTAAAAATAACATAATGTGAAATGAGAATGGGCTTTCCAGTAAAGTCAGGGACCACCCAGCGTTTCACTTAAGTTGTAGGACTCTGCTCCTTTGTACCCTCTTCATCCATGGAGAACAGTCTCTTGGGCATATCTCTTTGCTCTGTAGTATAAGAGTTGACATGTTAAACAGTTGTAGAATAATTACCTTCTTTAACTTTCGTTATTACCATCATCAGAATAAGTAGAAAAGATACATTAATGAGTATTGTATGGGTTTCATTTTTTTTTCCTATTTTTGAGAAACTGATGTTAGAACTCCAGACACTGGGGTTGTTTTCTGTTGTTGTTGTCTGATGTTTGTTTGTTTGTTTGTTTGTTTGTTTGTTTTTAACCAATATATAAAGGGGTATATTATCATATACAAGGCAGCAGTGATGATTATCAAGAGCCTCAGAGCAACCTCACTCACTAGATTATCAGTTTCTATAAAACTGCCACTGTCCATGAAACTTTCTACTTTCTATGTTTATCCCATCACAACAGTTAATCAAGATGTTTTTCACTCCTCTGTATGAGTGTATATTAGAGGATTGCACTGTGGAACACATAGACATGATATTAGATTGACACAAACTTGTCAGCCTCTGGGAACTACAGGTAACATTTCATTAAACTGTCATAATTCTTGTGTTTCAGGAAATAAATGAGTTGAAGGGGAAAGGGAATGGAAGATGTTTTCAGTGGCTAGCATGAAATTATAGGTTATGACGTCTGGGTAGTAGATGGCAGCATCTTTGTGTATGCAAGAATATGCTATTAAGTCCTTTATCCCTCGAGTTCCAAATGTTGATGAAGCAACTCACAGTCTTGAACACCAGTAATTCCAGGTGCTTACATTATTTCCCTGCTGCAGTTAATATAACATTACTTGTATAGACTAAATGATCCCTGGCAGGTGCTGGACCAAAATAAAATGAAAACAAAAAAGCTACTTAATGCCAGAGTTCTACAGGGACTATTAGAAGATTCAGACCCATGGTTCTCAACCTTCCTAATTCCGTGACCCTTTAATACAGTGCTGCATGTTATGATGATCCCCAGCCATAAATTTATTTTCATTGCTACTTCATAACTGTAATGTTTCTGCATAAATAGAAAAGCACTGTCTTAGAAGGTTTTTCTCACAGCTGCATTTATCCCCTGATTCCCTGAGTCCTTACACAATATCAGTCATTGGAGAAGCCTGTCCAGGACCTGCCCTTATCCTGCTCTTCCTTGCCTTTTTTTTTTTTTTTTTTTTTTTTTTTTTGTCTACTCGATTATAATCTGGCTCTCTCATTCAAGTTAACACTCATAGGCTCAGAATGTGTGCTTTCTCCTGAATCCCCGGTATCCTATACATGGTGTAGGTCAAACTACTTAAAGATGTACAGATAATCCCTAAAGGTCCCAAGAATGCATTTTGTCAAAAACAGAATGGAAACAAAACAACAAACCAAACAAAACAAAAACCTCCAAATGAGCATCAATCTCTAGGGTCCTATTATGTCATCTAGGAAGCAAATAAACAGAAAGCAGATGCTTGCCTAATGTCCATCTCATATGTCAGAGCCTCCTGTCCCCTCCATCAACTGCAGTGCTTAGCAGGAGAGGTGCCCAGGACCACCCACCAATCTTCCCTATGAATTCTTGGCTGGAACCACACTCTCTCTCCTCTCCAAGTAGACTTTACGCAGTTAACACTGGCACCAAAGGTCCTTGACCTTCTCCTCCGTAACAAATAACCAATTACCTAATATGAGGTAATGTGGGCTCTGATTAAGGCTAATGAAGACATGGTGGCTGAAGCCCTGTTTGCAACATGCAGCACTATTAGGGAAGATTAATCACCTTTTAACCAGCACTTCTGTATTCTGGCTCCAAGCAGCCGGAGAGAGGAGAGGAACATCCATCACTTCATCCAAGCAATACCAAATGCTGCTTCGGCTATCCATCAGGGAAGCACTGACCAACTACAGCGTGGGAATGTGGCCAACAAAACTACAAGGGAGTTAGGCTAAATAAGGGGAGGCACATGCAGTCAGGGTATGGAACAGAATGCAGGATTGGGATATTATGGAACGAAGCATCACTGCTGCAATCAAGTGTTGTTTCCCAAACCATGGCACTAGGCATCTTGCTTCTGCTCTACTAGTGGTGGACTATTCCTGCCATCATTCCTAATTGGGTATGTGTTCTTAGAAGAAAGGCACAGTGTTTATTGCAGTTGCTGCTTTGCAAATGTAACATGCTTAGAGCATGTATTATGAATAAGGGATGCACCAGGAAGCATTTACATTCCTATTCTCACACAAGGTGTTGCATCGGCTCATGCTCTTCAGCTGGACTCTTTCCTGTCAAAAGCTTGCAGTAAACATGAAATGGAAGTGCAAATTGATTGTCCTTCTTTCTAAATCCCTAAGATAATGACTCTTACCCAAAACACATGGGACTTGACATATGCAAGAATGCCACCATTATTGAGTTCAAGTTTTCCATTTAAAACGTCTCCAAATTATAAACATCAACAAACATACATAGCACAGATTTTATATAATTGTAGTTCTATGTCTTCAACACCTGTTGCCCAAACATAAAAGGAACCAAGAACAGCTGTAGACAAAGGAACCTCTATTGGGATAGGTGTATTCTTACAGTTCTATCGCCCCTGAATTTAAAATCAAACATCTCTGTAAAGAAGTATAATGACACCAATAACCTTTATATCCTGGTAGATGGCATCATCACCAATCAATACATTTTCACTCAATACATGTCATAGACTCAGGGATTCAAGTAAATGGATGATTGTTTCAAAATTAAACTCCCTTATGGATTTTTATTGTATGATGCTGCTTAAGCTAATTTCCTAATTTCACAGAATCTTGTATTTCTGAATTAAGGGCCCATTGTTGGTGCCACTTCTTGTGGTGCTTATCACATCCAATCTAGTATTAGAGCAAATTGCATACTCCCATCCTCTCCACTAGATTGTACACTCTTGAAGCATGGGCCGAAAAATCATACTCATCCATAGATCCCCTGAAGAGCCTCGCACTTTGCAAGTGAATAGAGGTACTTAATAAACATCACTGGAATTGGATATTTTTGAAGAGACCATACATCAAAGAAGTAAAATGAAATTAATTTTAATTGAAGCTTATTAAAATACACTCTCTCCTCTCCCACTGTACAGGAAATTCCAGGCAGCATGAGCTGAAGAGACCATCTTCAGCATCAAAATTAAAGAGTATTGTTCTTCAGCCTCAAGGTGTAGCTGGGTGAAGTGGTGAGTGTACAGGCCAGAAAAGATTACATTTATAACCAGAAAACTCCACCTCACAAGGCTGAGTGACCCTGATCAAACTCCTTGCTAGGGCTGAACCTTGGTTTTCCCAACTGTCAGCTTCCATGATGAGTATGGGGATTTTCCATGGATAGCATATATGCTAAGCTTCCCGCATGCCCACTGGTTCACCATCAGCACTTATCTGTAAAAGCTGCAGTCACACCCTGGGGCAAAAACTGGGCTCCACTGTGTTATGACCTGAATATAAACCTCATTTTATTAAATAGTACTGTGAGAGCCACATATCGCTAACTAAACATTTTAATATTCAAGACTCTGGGAGGATTGAGGGGAAGCTAGAGTGCTCACCAACATCTTCACATGGGTTATGAGTTGACAAGGATGTAGATTGGTTGTATTCTCCTGTATGTGGGTACCTGTGTGTGTGTGTGTGTGTGTGTGTGTGTGTGTGTGTGTGTGTGTGTATGCAGCATGGTATAATGTGTAATGTGTGCCTAGGTGAAAGGTATCCTTTCAAAACAGGTGAGTTCATTAATGTCCTTATTTAGAGAAACCCAATAAACAAACAATGGGGTGCCAGGTTGTCATTATGCCAGTGCCCTATACATTAAATGGAATGAATGGCTTGCTTCACCCATGACTAGAAAGAATATTTTATTGATTTATTAAATGTTCTTTAATGGACTTCCTCCTTATTAGCATAAGTCAAAACTCCACCCCTCCTCTAAATCTCATCAACGTGCTCATTCCCTCTTAGCGGAAAATTATTGTTCATACCATGAAGAACCTTGTCATCCTGACTAGCCTTACTCAATCTCGTCATCCTCCTGCCCTTGTTTGCATCAGCTCCTGTCCTCTTTCTAGCCAGGTTCTATGAGTCCTGTCTCTTCCAACCATTTAACTTCTGTCTTTACCCTCTGCTTACTACATAATGGTTTCAGATAAACCACAATCTTCAACCTAAGCCATCCTGTGGCTTCAGGCTAGTCTTGCTTTCCCTCACAGCCTTAGCGAGGGTTTCTTTGCATCTGGGGTTCAGGCTACTTCCAACATACTTCCTCCTGCTTTGCTACTAAACTTATCTTCTAGGAAGGGCATAGCTGCCTCATAGACCCCCCAAACTATCCTTGATGTTGAAGAATACTTCCCCCTTCATAAAATTTCACTCCACTGGCTCTGTGCCACTGAGGACCTCTGATCCTTCTGCCTTTCTGGGCTTCTCTCCTTGTACACATCACTTCACTCAGTCCCTAGCAAATGTCTGATCTTCACAGAAGCTTCCTGCAGCCACAGAATCCCTAACCGGTTTATTCCTTCCTGTCTTCCACTCCTTCACCTGGTATGATGTGTTGTCAACTTGATAGGCTCAAGAAACACCTGGAAAATGGGTCTACGGGCATGTGTAAAGGTGGGGATTTTCTAGATTACATTGATGTTTGAAGATCCATCTTAATTGTGGGCTAAGGGCCATTCCTGAGGCCAGAGATCCTAGACTGTACAAAGTAGAAAAGGCTAGCTAAGCATGCCCTTGTTCCTCTGTGTCCTGATTGTGGGTGCGATGTAGCCAGATTCTCCAAGGTTTTTTCACCTTAACTTCCAGCCAAGATGGACTTACCTGTACCTGGTAAACAAAACTAAACAAAACCCTTTCTACTTTAAGTTGAATTTGTTATTTTTGTCACAGAAGCAGGAAAAGAATCTAAGGCATTTTTTTCTTCATAACATGAACCACTATGTTTCATTATAATGTGTGTGTTTGGAGAGAGGGGGGAGGGCAGACTGCTTCTTACACTAAGCTTAAGTAAATTATGTGAAGTTATTTGAAAAGATACATAATTCTTCAATTTACATTATAGACAGTGAGATGAGAAGTGTCAATAAGAACAGTTACATTTAATTAAGCGCTTGGTAAATGCCAGCTCCTGGAACAAGCATTGCATATCCATGTCCTCTACTGCCTTCTAGCCCAGAGATCCTATTGCAAGGGCTTATTACCACCTTGAATGAAATCAGGGCAGAGGGGTTAAGTGAACATCACTGAATAACAATGGCAGGGCTTGCATAAAGGCTGGCCCACCACAGTGCTCTTTCCCACTAAGAGTCTATGAGTAGCTATTAATTTTAATAGAGTTTAACAAAGAAAACAATTTCCAGCTCTCCTAGACAAAGAAAGGCTTTAAGGAAGGAGGTAAAAAAAAATTCCTTGTCCTGACAAATAGGATTTTGATAAGTGGAGAAAAGATGAGAAAACAGATGTCTGATTAGCAGCTATAATTCCTGAGAGTCTGGGTAGGAGGGTTTTGGAGCTTCGAAGCACCTGGTTATTTTCTACCTCTGATTTAGAGAAACACAAGCTTTCTCCTTAAAAGGACAATGCATTTATTCTCTTAAGGGCAAGTATCAAGATCATGGTGATGATTTAGGGTAAAGTCTCCCTGAGTTTGTTTACCACATATTCATTCCATATGCATTTATTGGGGACTTACTCTGTAAAAGAGAATAAAGGATAAGAAGGCAGATAAAATGCTGTGCAGGAGACTAGTATGAAAAAATCATAGCAATGGCATGTTATCAAGGTGACAAAATGAGGGATATCAGAAAATGGAAGGACTGCGAAGAGGCAGGGAAAGCAGGAAAGTGCAGAAAATCAACTTCTCCCACCCCTCTTTCCTCAGGTTCTATTTGCTCTTTATGTATGTTTTCCTTTCTAGCAAACATGTCTACGATGAGGAGGATCTACTTTGGAGTCATCGAAGGGTCCTTTTTGTTGGTGTGAGTTCTGATTGCTTCTTTGTCATAGAGGTTGGTAACATGTGACACCAGACCAGCATCTGCATATACTAGTGGAAAACATGCAGGGACTTATCCATGTGCTTCTGTGAGGAGGAAACTTGGGTTGCTCATCGTTTTCCTTAAAGGTCATCCTTTTGATGAGGTCAGAGTCAGCCAGATCCCCAGTCAGCAGACAGAGGAAAGAGGTTCTCAATAGATTAATCTTTTCACTTAAACATTGATATTGGCCAATTTGTAGTTTCTTCTTCCTCTCTAAGACAATCACTTGGTGGGATTTTTACCACCCTGAACTGTTCAGTGGGACTTTTGATTCTTCTACCAATGGACCTTAGTGGATGAAAGCAACCAGCTGCCCTGTCGGTAGCTGTCCAATTCCCCGTGATAGTTCAAAACAACCAATTCAAAGAAAGCAAACCCATCTAACCTCCAAACATGTAAGAGTCCTGTCACTAAGAGTAAACTCAGGCACTGGCTCCAGGTCTCCTCCCCATCCTGCAGTTTGTCTTTTTGTGTGCTTTTCTGGCTGTGTGCATGTGAATGTGTTTTTGCTTTTGATAAAAATCCAATGTGTGCTGAGACCTTGTTTTTCCTACCTTTTCAGTCCTTATATTGATGATGAAAAATAATCTGTCCCAGAAATCCTAGGCAATAATACCTTGATCAAGCATGACAACTCAGTGTTCCTCATTCCATGTATCAAAAAGGACATCTAGGCTACACCAAATACCCATTGTTCCAGTATCTCCTATAATACCGATGCTGAATATATTCTAGAAGGATGTGACCATTTCTGATCTGGGGTGACTTTCCCCAGCTGGCCACATATTATACTCCAGTAACTCCCATGACTGCATTAACTCCTCTGTATTAAGACTAACAGAGCCAGAGCTTTGAGTTTGGATCCAACTTATAGAGAACAATGGTTGATGGGGAAGACATGAGATAGAAAAGTTATGATGGAGAGTTGGGTTAGGAAGCATTACTTTCTTCAAAGATGACAGGGCTATGTGGAGGGAGTCACAGTCACGTCTTGTAGAGCAGAAACCTGCTTGCTCTTCAAAAACAGATCAGATTTGTAAATTACAGTTTAGATGTGGGAACTGCAAAAACTAGACCATGGTAAGAAGGATTCTGAATGTGCAATGACTGAACCTTAGTTAAAAGTCAAATACTTGATGAGCCTGAGGCTTCTATTGAAGCCAACCCATGTTGTATTGTGACTTCACTATACCCTGGCCCTTTATGTGCACTCTGTAGTGTGTACATCATCATGCCACATGATGCCAATGAACCTGGTCAATGATTTTAGCATACCATGACCGAGATGCAAAACTATTGCGTGTTATGAACTACAATGCTTTTACTACACATGTGAAGTTTTCTGCTTTTTTCAGAAACTATGGTATAAGTACAGGCAGGGAGAAATACTAATTATGTTCATAGCAACATTCTTTGCGATGTAAGTGACAAATTGAAATATCTTTGGGTTGTGTTATAATGATTGGTATTTAAATATTTCTGTTTGAGTTTCTGACTCAAGTTACATAATATTAAATTAATTTTAACTTGGGGATTAGGAAATAATTTCTAATAATTTCTAAAATTGTCTTAAATAGACTTCTGCCATGTTATGCTATGTATTTAGGCAAGGTGGCATTCTCATCATTGATGATAATAAAATCAAACTATCAATCAACTCTGAAAAAAAGTTTAAGAGACTACATCTTCACAATTAAAGTTTCAGTCAAGACTTAATTATTGATATTAAAACAGACAAGCATAAGAATCTCATTAGTGTGTTAATTTGTTTTTCTTTTTAATAAGTGACAAATTACATGTGTATCAAATGAATAAATTTCTTTATAATTTATTATTAGTACATGTTTGCTTTTTGTACTCATTTTATGCACCTATTTACAAAAAAAAAAAAAGTGTAAGGGCTAGGGTCACTCTTCCAGAATGTGAATGAGAACATCATATGCTGATACAAATCAGGAATCTCACATATGTTGGGACATGAAATATTTGTGTCACGATGTCAAGATTAACTTGGGCAATGGAACAAGATTCCAAGAAGGAAGAAATAAAATACGGAGTGGAGAGATCTATCCATCTGAGGCAGAACCGTTAGTTCTTCTCTATATTTCCAACAGACACTCCACTCACTCCAGAAACACCTGAAGGCCATTGTTCTAAAAGCTAGGTTGATTACAAGAAAGGAGACAGCTGGCATGTTTTCTACAGCTATTATCTGCCCATGAACTTTTCCCTAGTTCTCTAGTCCAAATTGGCTTTTAAGCCTGCGCTGTCATCTCCCCCATGCCTTCGCTGTTTATATCCAGGCTTATTGCTGTGAACAGCATTGCCCATTGTCGTTTCTGTTCACAGAAGGCCTTAGCTGCAGTGGGAGGGATCAGAGAGAAAGAAAACCTGTTCCTAATTATAGAAAGGTTAAATTGTTTGCCCAAGGTCATTCAGGTATGCCTTAACAGAGTTCAGCAAGTCCAAATCCCCTAGATGAGGTCAAATCCTTTAGCTGAAGGAACAGAGAGCACCTTGAACCTCTCCTTTCACAACATTCATCACTCTTGTAGCTATTTATTTAATGCCTGTGTTCGGCACACTGTTATAGACTCTTAACAGCTAATATAAGGTCTAGCATTTTCATTGTGCAGTCCCTGCAGCTAGCACATACTTGATATGAGGGAGCTAGACAAACTTTTGGTTGGTTGTATGTATGTATGTATGTATGTATGTATGTATGTATGTAAAAATTTAAGCTGAGGCTAGGAGATGACTGTAAAGGGCTTTCCACACAATCATAAGGACTTGACTTCAGATCCCCAATGCCCATATTAAAAAGCCAGGTATTGGGGCCTGGAGAGATGGCTCAATGGTTAAAAGTAGTGGCTGCTATTCCAGAAGTCCTGAGTTCAATTCCCAGCAACCATATGGTGTCTCATAGCCATTCATAATGAGATATGATGCCCACATCTGGAGTTGTCTGAACATAGCTACAGTGTATTCATATATGCCTAAATAAATAAATCTTTTTAAAAAAGAAACAGGAACTGTGGTAAGTATAACTCTAGCCTGGAAGAAAAAGGACAACTGTGTCCAAGAATCACATTAACCATTCTACTTAGCCAAACCAATGAACTTTAGCTTGAGTGAGATACTAAAAAATTAAAGATAGAAAGTGAATTGGCAAAGTCACCCAGTGTTGACCTTGGGCTACCACAAATTCACAAAAGTGTTCCTACATGCACTCATGTATACAACCTACACATACACAACAGCAATGCAACATACATATAAGTAATACATACTTGACCCATATGTGATATAAATAATAATACATTTTAAAAATTAAGCTGGGGGAATAGGGATTGAGCTCATAGGGAAAGCAGTTGCCTAGGGAGCACAAGGTTCCAGGTTTGGTCCCCAGCTCCAAATGAAGAAAGAAAAGGCAAAGCTACAAAACAAACAAAAAACAAAACAAAACAAAGAAAAAGCAACAAAAAGAATGAATGAAAGGAAAAAGGAAAAAGAGAGAGAGAGAGAGAGAACCTAGCTGTCTGTTTTACATGGTTTCTTAAATCTAAAACCCTTGTACAATGGTGGTTGTTGTGAGCATGCAAAGAATCCAAGGTTGTAGGCAGCCTTCATAGGAATGGAGGCTCCTAAACCAAAATAGAGGTGTGCTAGGCGCATAGTGTATCATTGTGATCTCACAACTCCCTTGTGGGTATTAATACAAAGATTTCTTCCCAGAACACAAAGTTGCTTATGTTCACATCCTGCCACATGCCACCAAGATATCTGGGATTGTGACAGCTTCACAGGAAAGAAAGGGTACCAGGGACATGTGTAAGTAAATTACGGTGAGACATTTGATCTAGAAAGTCACTAACTGCCAAGAGCGCCACTCTTCAGACCCAGCCCTGAACACAGGGGGATCTCTTGAAAGCTTCCCTGAAGAGGACAGAGCAGAAGACCAATGATATTGAGGAGAGAGCAACTGCATGTAGTAGCAAGCCAGAAAATGTAGACACAACACAGTACTTGTACTGCACGCAGAGAACACCGAGGATGTGCTTGATTCCCGTCCATCCATCAGTGCTCACTTGCTGTGTAAAAATATGCTCTGAAGTCCGCGTGACACAGCCTGTAACACTCCTAGGATTATATAGCACAACCTATGTCAAAATTCCAAATGCCATCAAGCCTTTGGTCTAGATATTAAAAACTCAATGAGTAGACCTTTGAAAGGAAAGGAGGGAAATTTCTCTTGGGACTTTGCTTCCTTTGCTTTGAACTCACAATTCCTTAAAGACCTTAAGACAGAAGTAGCCTGGGATTGGGAAAGAACCTGATAGCAATCATACAAGGAAGAATCAAGACTGACTTTCTGAGCAAGCCTGGCTGGGAGCTAATGAAGCCCTTCCATGAACTGTGATCTTCAGAAGAATTCAGCGATGATGCTCATCCAGCTGAAACTGCACGACTGAGAACAACCTTTGTTATCTAGACCCGAGTCAGAGCAACAGGCAGAAAAGCAGTGTTTCTTTCTTTAAAAAAAAAAAAATCATCAGATCTCATCACAGATGGTTGTGAACCACCATGTTGTTTCTGGGATATGAACTCAGGACCTTCAGAAGAGCAGTCAGTGCTCTTAAACCGCTGAGCCATCTCTCCAGCCCCCAAAGCAGTGTTCCTTAAAGCTGGGAAGAGAAATGGTGTGGAGAAGAGGACTCCACAGATGGTCAAGAGACCCAAGAGCCCTTTGCATGTGGATATAGCCACTTCGCAGCTCACTCCAGAGACTGAGAGCTTGGAGCATCCTCCATCTGACTCCGAGCATCCTCGCTCCAGACTCTGTGGAGAAATTCGTGATTCAATGAACCAAAAGCATTTTAACTGTTATAAACCACAGGAGAGCAAAAAAAAAAAAAAAAAAAATTGCTTCCCATGATGCCTCTAGTCCTAAACATATTAACACAGTAGGGACTTTATAACTGCTTGATGAACAACTTAATACATACACTTGATATTTTCCATTGTTATCAGTAAATGCAATAGTTATGAATTATTACATCAGTTTTATTACATCTTATGCATTATCATGTGTGCATGTATTATTTACAGGTGACATGTCATACATGTGAGGTCAGAGAGAAACTTGTAAGAGCTAGTTTCAAGTATCAAAGATTGAACTCAAGTCTTTAGGCTTGCTGGAAAGTGTCTTAAACCCTAAGCCATCTTTTCAGCCTTTATGACTAGAAAGCAGCATTTCTCTTAGAACTACATAGATCATCCACTAGGATCACTTACAGACTACCCAAGACAATAGTCAAATAGAATTGGTCAGTAAAATTGGGTAAATTCTCTAACTACTAAATAATTAAGGTACGGGGAAACTTCATTTAATGGAAGTTATGATTTAGCATTTTCTAATCAACAAGGCAGTTGGAAGTGTCTAATGTGAATAGGAACAGGAAGGCAGGCAGCATCTCAGAGACAAAGCTTCTTCAGGAAAAGTTAATGATCCCCTGCAGGACAGTGCTACCCACAGAAAGGGAAGTGGCTATTGCTCTTAGTGGGTACTGAATACCAACATTGTGAAAGTAGCTTTGATACACAGAGAATGAAGCAAAGAACATAAAGGGTTAGCTTTAAACCCTGTCTCTGTAACAAGCACAGGAAACCACACACAGACACCAAGGAAAACAGTGAACTAACCAATGGTTACAATCTTAGGTTACTTGTGTAAGCCATTATAATACAATCATATAATGCAGATTATTTTTAACTGCCTACAAAATAGCATTTGAACTTGGGAATTTACAAGTACTAATGGACTTTCCAAGAGTACAGGAACCCTTTCTGACTTGGAGGACATTTGACTCTGAGTCTTACTCAGTGAATTTTATACCTGTAAACCTGCAAACTCCATTAGCAGAGTTCTTACTGCAAATCATTCCTCCCTAACACACACACACACACAGAGATACACACATACTCACACACACACATACACACATACACACACTCACACAGATACACACACATACTCACACATACACACACAGACACACTCACACAGACACACACATACTCACACACACACAGACACACATACACACATACAAATATTCTCTCTCTCACACACACATACACACACACACACACACACACACACACACACGCACAAGCACACACACGCACACGAAGAAACTTGCTTAGCAGAGGTTAAATGAGCCTGGTCAGAGCCTTTACAAGGCCCCTCTGTTCATAATCTGGAAGAAATAGTGAAAATACCAAGCAACCCTTAAATAATTAAGTCAAGGAGCTTGCTGGCTCTTGCAAAATCAATTTTTTAATAGGCTGGAAAGTTTCAGAAGGAAAGTCAAGCTCTAAAATCACCCTGAAGTCTAGGAAACTGTGACACAAGCCACAGAAGCCTGAAGTCTAGATGCTTTCTATGGCACTATTACACCTTTTAGAACATGGTGATGGATGCATAGGGTTATATAGCTAGTGTATGAGCTTTTTCTTTAAGGTCTCAACTATGTATTTTAGAAAACAGCTCATATTAAACTTGTACTCAATCTCCCTAATTCTAGACCCTAGCTACTTCCCAAATTTCTAGCTCCATCCCATGTGAACATCATCATGGCCCAGACCACTCAATTCTCCAAACACCTATGCTCACATTAGTTATACCTGTATCTCTTCTTCCTTGTGCAGTCTAGTTGTTCTTCTAGACTGTCTTAGCTACCCCACTCTGATTTACTGCCCCTTCAATGTCTTCCTGACTCTCACTGCCTTCTACCAGCCATGCACACTGTCTTGTACAATGTCATCTCTTAATTGTTCCCATCAAGACAGACTGGGGAACCCATCACACCCTAGGCATTGGACACTTTTAAAGCAGTGTTAAGACTACTGGAATCTGTTAAAAGTCACCTGTAGTGGTAATGTTAAGTTATTTATATTTTAAGTTCTCTCTCTGCCATTTTCTTGTTTCAAAAAGCAAAAAACAAACAAACAAAAAAAAAAAAACACACACACACACACACAAAAAAAAAAACCCACCAGAGATGGAGCAGTTCTAGATGTTCTTGCTGTGTGAGTCTCCTTGAGCAAAACCACAGTCAGTCACACAGGCAGCTGCACCACCCTGATGCTAGCCCCCATGGTCACAAATGTCTTCAGATAGCCACATTAAAAAAAAAATTAATTGCCCTGGCTTCTGCAGGCATATCACAAAAAGTGCTTGAAGCAATTTACACCATATGTTTTACAATAATAAGCCATAGATGCACTACATCTACCTTGGCAAGAGGTGGTATACTTCCCCTGGGCAGGGGGTGGGGAGGAAGCTCACGACTGGCCCAAAACATAAGACTTAATGACTGTGAACGACACTCGATGCAAGACTATGAGTGTCCAAATACCCATGACTGATCCAGACACCCACATTTCAAGCTATGTAGGCTCACTCTGGGAATCAGCTGGGAGCCACTCTTGCTTCGCTGCTTCCCCCGATGCTACAGTGTGAGGACCAAAGCATTGCAGGTTAAGCTGGAAATATGAAGAAGGATGTAGTAGAGAAGAGTAGGGAGTGCTGGGAAGGCAACAGCAGCTTGAATGCCCAGCTCATGAGGCAATGGACCCTACTCTAAGGCAGCAGACTGATCCTTCAGGCTCAAAATCAAACTGGATCTTCTGGGTGGGGCTGTGTGTAGCATCTGTACCTTGAGAGTGGAATGAACACCATTATAGTCAACAGCTTGATTCCCTCTGGGCCCCTGGTGTGGCATGTGTCTTGTGTGCATTACCTAGTGGCTTGTCAGCTGAGAATCCATACTACCTGGTATCACCAGCGTCCATACAGCTTCAGTTTCTCAGTGGTGGGTTTCCAAACAGCCCAGCATATGTTCATGGCTTCCAGGCATAGACACATCTACAAACACAAATACTAATGGGGTCCAGCTACATTGAATTAAGTCCCAGTGACTCTCATTGTGTTTCCTGTACCTGGTGCTGGATTCTTTGAACAGCCTTGTTTGAGAACAGCATCCAGCTGCCCAGCTCTAGACCTGAGGGCAAAGAACTAGCAATCATCATTTCAGTGCTAAATAAATGGGGCAGAGGCCTTGGTGTGTTTGTCTGAAAGATAGAGGGGAAGCTACCTTAGAGCCCCAGACCCATCACTGGTAACCACTGTGGTGCCACTTCCATGTAAGCTGCCAGAAACCACCTAGTGATCTTGTGCAGGAATTCAATGTACCTAGGATCCTGACACCTACAGTAGGAAAAGCTTGTGCCTGAATAATCCCAGCCACACCCAGTGGAATGTCATCCTAAGAGAAGCAGGTGATCCATGCCACACTAGCTAGAGCCACTGGTAACTGAAGAAGCAGCATCAAGGGAGAGAGCCATCATGTCAACAGCAAGGAAAGTGGAGGTAGAGCTGGTATCTTTTATAGATATGGCAAAAGAGTGGAGAGCTGGCAAATGGTTCTAAGGTGCCAGAGAAGGAATACAGAGACGTGGAAGCCAGCAGACATCCAGGTTGCTAACATCTCTTGGTCTGCAGCCCTAGGCTAAGAGTGAGAACTGAATGTTGCAAGAGGTCAAGTGGTCATGATGAGTACAATATTAGATGTGTATCTACTTGCCTACTGCCCCTGCTCTCGGATGCCAAACATTGGGGGGCTACAATAGATCCTATAGCTGAGTATTTAAATAGCTTCTTATCTACCTCTAATTTCTATTTATAATGTCTCTCAAACCACTGGCGAGTTATACCCCTGGATTTAGAATTCTTGGGGGATGGAGTTTATCTTTCATCTCCATCTTTCCACTGCCCAGAATCTTGTTTAGTACATAGTAATATTCAGACAGAAACTTCGTGCTTTGGACAAATTCAAGGAAATTACAGGGTCATGCCTTGCCTTTTCTGTTTTCGTTGATAACAGACTTTAAGAAAAGGAAAGCACTTGTTGAGCTGTGCATGTGTCCTAGAGCAATCTCAAAAGCGATCGTCCTTCATTGGGAACCTCAAATGACAGACTCAGTTGGATGGTATTTTAGTCATTTCTCATTCATGCCATCTATTTCCCACACACTGTCTGTAGGAGGAAAGGCATTTTTGTCAGTGCTTCCTGTTGAAATATCTGCTCATAACAGGAACTTACCTGATTCCGAGTATCAATGCTCTTTATCAAAATACATGAGTATGGTTTATAACAAGGACACTGACAAGAGCATGTTGAAACTCTCCAAATGTGTTTAATTTTCTTGCTTATAAAGAAGGGTCATGACTGAGAAAAAACTCACATTGAGAATATCCACTGTTTACTCCTCTTAGTCCTGATTCCCTCCATTTTCCCTTGACCAACATGGGGAAAAGGAGGAATTTAAAAAAAAGCAGAAAAAGAAAAAAAAAGATCCTATCCATTAAATTGACCAATGGACTCACAGTACCCTCTAGTGGACAAATGGCAAACATTTATTTGTTTATTTGTTTGTTTGTTTATAATGTATGCACAGGCTTTCCCTTTTAAACCTAATACACTTTTGGCTTTGCTCACACGTCTCTTGGTATCTAGTGATCTTACAAATTCTTCTTTTTAAATCTACACTAAAAATGAATTGCAGGCATAAAAAGAAAGAACAAACAATTTCTTTTATTAACATCCAAACCTGCTAACACAAACACTGGGGGCCTCTACATAAATAGAGATGTGTGGGTTGGGCACCATCTGTCTATACTCCTGTTTGCCAAGTATCCTCTTATAGCACTAGGCATTTAGGTGACCAGTGTCTGGCCATCTAGACTATGGCTGGATTCTATTGCATTCCTCTGTGGGAATGTGGTTGTAATCCTACCTTGTATCTTTGCATACAACAAGGTGATATCATAGAGAAAGGAACTCATTTCTCATAGGTAAAGCTGGATTGCCACCTCCGTTCCCTGTCTCCTAGCTCTGTAACTTTTGAGACGGCTATCCCAAAGATTACATCTCAGTTCTCTCTGTTGAGGTAATGGTAATCAAATGAAAGACTATAAACAGAATCAAGAGGAAATAGATTAGTCTGCCGTGGTCTGAAGTCTTAGAAAAGTTTCCCAAAGTGTTTCTTATAAGTTTTATTTCATTTCTTAGCTAGTACATTCTAATTTCTATCTGATTATATTCATATGGTAGAACAGGAATCATAAAAATAGATTTCCACTAAGGGAAAAGTGGCTTCCCTGTCTGGACTCCGTAAGTCTTTAGTCATTTGGCAAACTTCAACAAATAACCGGAAGAACATTATCAGTCTAGGGATGAGTTCCCCTCCAATTGGCACTGGATAATCTCCTCTAGGGATAACATGTGTGAAGTGCAGATATGACCAAAATGGTGATGAATAGGTGGGTGAATAGTTTGTTAGTTTTACAGTTGTCTTTTAAAACAAACAAACAAACAAACAAACAATCAAAATCCTTTCCCTCTGAACTAACACAGAAAGAGAAGTGAACATTACATTCAAATCATTTTTTTCCAAAATCTATAGCTGAGGTACTTCGTAGATTTCATTTTCCTAATCAAATTTAGAGGCTATGTTGAACAATAAAGCAATCTATTATGACATAGACATCCCCCCCCCAATGAATCATTTGAATGGATCAAAATAAATGAAATACTCAAAGAAAATGACACTACAAATTCTGAAACATTAGTAGTTTTTCTAGACTTCCTAATACTGAGAATGGTTGGGTTATTTTAATGATATGTATCTACCTGAATCTTTAAGAAATACTTACATTTCAATCATAGGAAGAAAATATTTGTGTTCATATTCCTAAAAAGAAATCATGAATGTCCTAAAATCGCATTACATTTGCTGGCCTATATTATTCTCTTGTCAAAGAAACCTT
Source organism: Mus musculus (assembly GCF_000001635.26). Lineage (NCBI taxonomy): Eukaryota > Metazoa > Chordata > Mammalia > Rodentia > Muridae > Mus > Mus musculus. The sequence continues at coordinate 89,553,795 of NC_000078.6, read as the reverse complement.
CATTTAACTCCAGGGCAGAGGAGACGGGACCCACCACAGGCTTGTGTAATAAAGAGACAGATGGCCTCACTGGTCACCTGTCAGCAGAAATTATTCACAGAGGAGAAAATGAGCAACAGAGACTGAATAATTCTTGTGTGTTTTGATTTCATAATCTCAAGCCATCCTATCTGTTTATAAGGTGAATTTTAATCAGAGCAGGAAACAAAGTTGGGGAGAGGATAGAATATTTATTGCAGCCCTCACCAGAGGTGGACGGCATGAAATATTCTTCTTTGATCATGATGGATGGACCCTTCTTCTATAAACTGGAAAATGAATATCCTCTCCATCCCAGCCCTTCTCTACAGACTTCCTGGGGAAGAGGAGGGGATCTCTCCTGTCCAAACCTGACAACTGAATTTAATCATGCGTGTAAGTAGCAAGTCCCCATGATAAGCATCCCACTCACCCTGAACCACCAGCACCAATGGAAAGACTTTAACTTACAATGTGGATTTCATTAAAGAAAACAAAAATGGGGAGGGGCTGGAGATGGAAGCTGGTTCTCAAATATTCATTTGTTTATAGTTGCATATAATTTCCATGTTATAAATTGCAAAATTGATTAAATAAAACAAAACATTTACACTTACTACCATGGCAAAGACGATTTTCTTTAATTTCTGTATACTTGAACTTCCTCATTATCTTAAAATTAAGTCATGATTTTTAAAAAAAAATAGTATGGCTATTTTAATTTGGGTGACAGAGTATAATAGATTAATTCATAGGAATATTTTTTAATTTCTTAAAGAGAAATAGTTTTTTTCTTGAGACCCCAAAATATTGAAACATACTTCCTTATGCAGATATCTAAAAGTGGTAGGGTTTATTTTCTGAACTTCTAAACAAACTCATCGAATCTATGTAACCTTGGGTTGTCCTTCTTTAGCCACTTGACAAATCCTCAACTTTCTAAGCCATGGGACCAGAAAATCATAGGATTAACACAGAAGCAAATCATACTTTACCTTATGCCTACCTTCTCGGGGGGTGAGGGGGTAGATGACCACAATTTATAAGTTCATCCCCCTTAATCCAATCATCAAACACTTTATCTTGCCTTCTGTTGTTCTTTAACAAAGGGGAATGCCAAGGCTGCCTGATGGGACATAATCCCCTGGATGGAACAGAACTGACCTGTATTAGCATCATTCCACCTGAAAGCTTAAGCCCAATACAAGCAACTGACAGCAAAGATGACCCAGGTCAACTGTGAGCAAAAGGTATAGTAAGGAACCGGAGCTTTGCGTTTCAGTGTGCACAAGCTCTCACAAAATTATGAGAATACGGTGCAAGAAAATGTAGTACTGATGTCTTGAGAATTCTTACAGCCAACTGGAAATTGCAGTTAAAGGGAAGAAGGAGTAGAAAGCGAGAAACCTAAAATGAGAGTACACATCCCTCAAGCCTTTGCTACATAAAATTTGGGGGTCCAGAATTCTATAATATTTGCTTAAGGTCAAAATTTTCTTATACTGCAGGGGAGATTATCTATACACTCCAAGGGTCAAAACTGTGTTCCCATAAAGATGAAATAATGTACATATTTCAAAGGGATGCAGGAACTAATAGTATTGAATGCCTCAAGCACTCTAGGTGAACAGGTATTTGAAGGAAAGGTCCTCTGGGCTCCCTGGAATTTCTTCATGATAATTGCCTAGAGCCGGGCAACAGTAGCAGAACTTAGTTCACATCAGGGAGAAAAAAATGAACTTGGAATGAACTTTTCTCAGCCATACACAGTAAAGGATATTAAAATTATATTTCAATCAGAGAATTCACAATTCATTTTACTAGAAATCATACAGCAAACATTATCTGATACCTCTAAGTCCAACACGTAGCTGGAATTTATGAGCTGTCCGAGTAACACAAAAAGGTGTTTAGTGCCTATATGTAGATTTCTTTAACGTATAAGATCTATTAATTATAAATCCAAGCATATATAAAATAAAAAAGGAACAATAATCAGATCTTCAAGTTTATAAATGGAATATATTTATTACATTTTAGCCATCCTACCAATCCTTTGATTATTAGACTTTACTATCAGCCTTTGGGTGGCTTGATATTTTTTTTAACTTGAGACTAGACCTAAAGCTTACAGTGTCAAAATCCTAGTGTCAAAATGCCCTTTAGCCTGTAGGCTCCTCCTATTGCTTTTCCTGGCTTCACTCAATGTTCTTTGAAACTTTCATTCAATCCACTCTTTCACAAACTGAGCCAGGCTTTGGCTCTTTGCCCTGAGCAGATGAGTGATGTTTACTCTCCACACAGCTTATTCTATGTTCAGCTGCCGCTCACACACTGCCAGCAATTCTTCTAAGCCAGGTCTTGATCAACTCATACCCTTGTGCAAAATCATCCCTTAGTACTTGTGATGGTTAATTTTGTCAACTTGATACAATCTAGAATCACCGGCCAAAAGAGTCTAATTGATGGATTGTCTGGGCTAGATTTCCTGTAGGCATATCTCTGGGAAACTATCCTGATTATTTTAGTGAAGATAGAAGGCATGGCCACTGTGGGTAGCTCCATTCCTTATAAAGGGAATCCTGTGGTTTTATAAAAAATAAAGAAAGGGAGTCAACCACCAGAATGTATACATCAATTCATTGGTCTATGTTCTTGATTGCTGATGTAATATGATCAACTGCTGCCCCAGTTTCCCAAGGATGATAGACTGTAAACTGAAATTGTGAACCAAATCAATCTTTTCTTCCTTAAGTTGTTTTTGCAGTGGAATATTATCACGGCAACATAGAAAAAAAAAGTAGGGCAATTCTTTTCATCTGAAACCTTTTGCCTCCAGAGTCTTGTGGATCTCACTTAATAGGGTACCACCGCTGTGATTCCTCCTTGCTTGACTACAATTAAATGTTCAGTTCTCCAAGAAGTCCCTGGTGTTTCCCACCATCCTTCCCTGTTCACATTGTTTGTTCCACATAACACTGAGCTTGGGCAGAGCACATCAGACATAAAGATAAAATAAGAAATGCATACATTGGACCTCATGTCCATAAAAATGGTACATATGGTTACCATATAGCCCACTGAACTTGGGCAGAGCAGATCAGACATAAAGATAAAATAAGAAATGCATACATTGAACTTCATGTCTATAAAAATGGTACATATGGTTACCATATAGCCCACATTACCCTGGTTATGTGGACTAATTTGAGATATATTTGATTTTTGAAAGATAGAGGAAATAATTAAATATAAAGTCATTTTTTAGAGGAAAAAAGTATTTGCTTAGAAAAGAACATGAACAATTAAGTACAAGAATTAAAATTTTATCACAAACTTTAGTATATAGCATTGTGATTTTGCTGTAGGCTTCCCTCCAATCCCCTTTTTCTTCTAGTACTCAGGTATCCCTTTAACATGCCCCTCCTTACATAAGAGAAGCCTGTTCCTCTGGCCCTTCCCTTCTGTCATAAAGGAGAGTGGGAGATAGAAAGGCATAATTATATATAACACTATCCGGACAAAGTTGACCTTTGTTATTGATTAGCTAATCCTAGGAAATGTAGTATTCTTCTTACAATGCACTTCTATGTAAAATGTAAGATAAATGAGGTAGTTACACACACACACACACACACACACACACACACACACACACACATATATATATATAATATATATATATATATTATATATATATATATATGTAACTAGTATAAATAATGAATAATCATAACAAATTAATGACTGTGCCTAGCCTGGCTCATTATAGCATTTACATCAATCCCCTATTTGCTTCCAAACTAATATCTCATTATTATCATTATTACAGTTCAGGTCTTAGATGTTCCCTGAAGTTCTAAACATTGACATTTGGTGCTCTGCCTGACACTCCATTGAGAAGTGGTGAATGGTGGAAATTCATGGAAGGACATTAGATCATGGGGGCTGTGATGTTGGAGAAGACACTGGGATCCTTCTCTTTCTTTTTTTTTATGTTTCCTGGCTACCATAAAGTGAAAGATCTTTTATATCAGTTGTTTTCAAATTTCCTAATGCTACAACCCTTTAATATAGTTGTTTATGTGGTGACCCCCCCAAACATAAAAATATTTTATTGCCACCCCATAACTAATTTTGCTACTATTATGAATCATGATGTAAATATGTGATATGCAGGGTGTCTGATATGTCAAACCAAAATGGGTCATGACTCACATGTTGAGAACTGTCTATACCAAATGTTCTGTACTGTGCATTATACTGTCAAAGCTTCATAGCCAATTGAGCATGGTCCAAACCCTCTGAAACTGTGAGGTAAAATGACCATTTGCTATTTTCAAGTTGATAATTTCAAACATTTTGTCTGCCATTGCTAGGTCATGGTAACAAGTGTAATCTTCACCATCAAGCTTCAGATACATTGCATATATTTATGAGAACTGCATTAACATTCACACTCTGCCAGATTTTATATAAAGTATCAGCAATACAAGGGCAAACAAGCAATTTTACTGACCCTATAGAATTCAATGTACACAAAATACTGGATGGGCATTTGTGACAGGTACCTCATAGAGAGCTAGGTCATTGAAACAAGTGAGCAAGGAAGCCAAACTTTTGGTGACTGGCACTATACTAAAGCAATTTGTAATTGAAATAATCAAATAGTCCTGATCCAAATTAGAGAAACAATCCATTTCTGAACAAACATGTAAAAACTACACTAATACCCATTAGTTCAAGGCCCACTGAGCATTCACAGGTGAACAAATGAAGAGCATGGGTCCAACAGCCAAAGAAGGTTTGGCAAAGTTATGTTTTCTCCAGGTGTTAAAATGTGCTAGAAGATTTACAATGAAACACTATGTTAGAAAGAAGTCCTAAAGAATCTTAATTACTGCGCTGTGGGGATATATGGTATTTGAATGTGAAGCTACATTTTGACAGTAGGAGATATGAAAAAAGGCTCACATTAGAGGACACCTGCTGGAGAAATGATAAGCAAAGCAAAGAATAGAGAACAAGATGACTGTGGAACAGGAGAAAACTAGGACAGAATTTAGAGGAAAGGCTAGAGTAGGTACAAAAGGAAACACATTCAAGACATTAAAAGAATATGGATTTGCAGTGGGACAAAGTGGCAAATTCCTGACATTCAGCCATGAAGCAAAGGGTTACAAATCAATGAGGGGAGGTTGACTTGACTTTGGGTAAGAGATGAGCGTTCTTAAAACAAAGATTATAGAATATTATTGAGTGTCTTTCCTATTACTGACTAGGAACTCTAAACAGCATGTGGAGACTTATTAAAAAAAAATCTTCAAAATAACAGGAATAGAAGGTTGTGGTGTAGTGCCTAAAGTGAACAGAGAAGAGAACTTACGACATGGTAACAAGTGAAAGTCTCTTTGCTAGGGCTCCAGTGTTAGAAGAATTAGGTTGTCAGAAAATAAGGAATATATATAACACAAAAGATGAAATCGATCAGGACAATGCAAAGGGTGGAAGGGTTGGGGAAGGAAAAATGTGTAGATCATTGAGAGTATCTTTTAATGTATTTATTTATTTTTCAGAGAAAGAAAGTGTATTTGGGTGTGTATTTGTGTGTGTTCATGCATGTGTGTATACATATGCATGCATACATGTGTAGTGTGTGTGAGTGTGTATGTGTGTGTGTGTGTGTGTGTGTGGTGGACTGTTGCTGGAAATAAAATCCATCACCTTGCACATGCTAGATAAGGTTAGTATTCCACTGAGTAAAGTCTACAATGTAATTTAAATCCTGAAGATCAGTAGATACTGATATAGAAGCTTAGAAAACACATCATCAAAGATAGGCAATTCTGAAGAACAAATATTACTGATGAATTGGTTATAGAATCAAGTTCTAAGACCAAAAGTAAAGGTTAAAAAAAAAATCCTCCACTGAAGACTGCCTAGAGGTGCGATATTTGTAGCACAATGGGTTGTTGAATCTATGCAGGGCTCCATTCACACTAAGAAAATAAATTTATTTCATAAACTAACAGAGATTCCACATGAGGCTGATCCCTTAGTTATTTGCAGCATTGTATGGCATCAAATATTTGTCACCATAATAAATACTATGAATCTATTCTACAAAGGCTCAAAAAAAAGCCATTTTCATCCAATTAATAAGTTTACCATATAAAGAAAAAACAATCCCATATGAAGACACTCTATAATGAATTTAAATTTCATCATCTGCATATTCGACTTAAATTCTCAAGTTCTCAAGACAAACTAGACATCAACATTATATTATACTGTTATTCTTAGAATTGCCAGTTCTTAAGATGGCTGAAATTTCTCCTTCAATCTCTCTCTAGCATATTGAGCAATCAAAATCATATTTCCCTTCCTCAGATACTATCAATTTCCTAGGCTCCACAGAGATAGCAGCATTCTATTCATTGGAACTGATTATCAAAATCACCATGATTAAAGTTTTGGTCTAATCTCCAGTGTTCCCAGCTGAGCCCATTATGGAGAGCTCCTGGATAAGACAAGAGGTATCAACAGTGTTCCTGAGACAAGGCTTTCTGTTCAATCACACCCCACTGGAGGTCAATATGCAAGCATCTTCTCATGGCAGGTAGCAATTAGCACATTAAGACATAGAGATAATAAGTCAGAAACCCCATAGTTCTGTTTTTCTGTATTTTTCCCTTTCTATGAAAAATTTTACTGTAAATAGAGATTAACAGATATAGCTATGGGCATTTCACTTCCTGGACTCATGTTCAAGGCTAAATGGATGAACATTAAACATGGTCTTGCCCTGCTGGGCCTTTTCAGGTCTGGAAAGAGTTGACTCTAAAATTATCATCTTCAATAATTCACTGTAGAAGTCAAGGTTGGTGACAAAGTTCATGACTTAAAGAGTGTGGTCTTATTAACAAGTTAATATCTGTAGAAATAAATATGTATTAAGATCTGCCAATAGCATAGTCAGCAAGGATTATGATTTTTGCCCCCTCAGTTTTACAAGTGACAAGAGCCAAAAACTGACTAACCAGCTGTAATTCTGTAGTCTAAGCAAGGACCAAAAATCATATATGAGGTAACTGAAGGTCCAGAATCTTTTGGGATGTGTTTAGAAGACTATACAAGAATTAGGTCATTTAAAACCGTTGCAGAAAAGAAAGTAGGGTCCTCCAAAACCTGTTTTATCATATTGCTCAGACTCATTGGGGAATGTGTCTCCATTTCATACTAGAATTTATGAACATCAGTGCTCTTTGAATAACCCAATCCCAGTAACCATGCCACTCACACAACTCCACAAACAAGTCAGCCTCAACATTAGAGGAAAGGATAGTGAGTTAGGGGTGGGAAGGCTGAGCCTCTCAGAACTATGATAACAGAAAACAGTGATGATTGGTCTGCTCAGATTTCTACATTTTCTTTGTTGGTGGCATTTTAATACAGGTTCTACACATGGGACACAATGCTCACCTGCCTCCTTGCAATGCTGCTTTTGCAGGTCACACTCTAATTTTCTTCTATTATTTCCAAGTGTATTCACATGGTAGCAACACATATCATAAGCCTGCGACTGTCCAAAGGCCATATTTTAGAAAGAAAAGGAGGCAGGGTTCAAGTCCCATCTTTTCACTCTCATATTCATACAAGTCCCCCTTGGATGCTCAGCCTAGCTGCTATAGATTTATGACAAAAATCGCAGTAGATATGGGAGGAGAGATCAATGTGGATGTGAGAAGTAAGAGAGGATTCAGGGGAGTAGGGGAGACTTGTGCAGAGTGCTTGGGGTTCAGAGAAGGGGACAGACTAAAGCAGTGAGGAGATGGAGTATAATGACCACAGACCAGGGCTGGGGACAGTGAAGGAGCTGACTTTCCCTGAGGACAGAACAGCCTATTAATATTAAAGGGGAGAAGGCTGTTTTTTAAAAGATCATAGACGACCTTGAAATTCAAGTGTGGAGACTGTCCTACATTAAAGAGGAGGCCCTTAGCTGTCCTTGAATGAAAGCTGTAAAACTCATAATTGGTTTTGGGGGATGATTTACCAAGAACTGGAAAACAGGGTGGGTTTCAGAAATAAAAGCATGGAGACCAACAATGAATAACAGCAGTGAAGACTACCCTAAAGCACCCTTTGTTGACTAGTTGGTTTTCACGATGTCATCGCTTCAAAGCAGTGTTCTCCTTCCTCCATTGTCATAGGCATGAAGAATCCACCACCAAAATATTCTATGTGACAGGAGACAAGATTTAGAAAATATAGCTCTAATCACAGATTACCTAGGAAACCAAATATAACTAAATGCAAAATGTTACCCCACACTGAGAAATAGCTGTGAAATTTGGTTATAGCTGTGTTTACTGTTCATTAAGTGTTAGATAATAAGAAAATATGCTAAATTAATCCAAATGCAAATTAAATAAGTTAGATGTTGGAAATATGTGGGGTGTTTTGTAGGAATTGGGATGAAGCCGTTAACACTTCTGAGAGTTTATCTAGCTAACTTCATTTGTTTCAGTGCATTCTTTATATACATATTATTTTCCTAAGAGTTGTTTCTTTCCGACAGCACATCTTTCCCAGCTGTCCCAGAACCAAGGTGCTGATGTGAGAGTTAACTCTATGCTATACCTGAGTGGCAGCATAGAGGGGCCAATTGGGAATTGTAGGTCAGCGGAGACGAAAGAAGGCTTATGCTTCAGCATAAATAAATTCCAGTTGACATCTCCCTGCCTAAATCCTTTCTCAGAGATAAAATTATACCTCACATATCAAGAATTCAGATGGGATAAGGCTTGCTGCCAAGTATCCTTGAAGGCAGGGAGATACCTGGTGTGTGACACACGACACACACATGGGCGTATAGCTGTACAGTTATGGAAATGCAAGTTTTTCAAGTTTCTGAGAGGCAATCAGAAGTTCATGTATGTGCCAGGAAAAACTCCGAAGCAAAGGTATTTGGATAGAGAAGTTATATTAGAAAAAAATCAGAGAAAAGATATCCTACAGGGAGTTTGCAATGTGTACTTGCCTCTCCTCATGTTAGAATACCTTGGACATTTTTTTTAAATAAGATTTCACTGAGGACTGTGTGCATCCTGTAAACTGTCAAGAAATGCTGGGTTTTCTGGGACCCCTTTTCAGGCTTGGGTAATATCAGCCATTTTTAGATTGCTTCTGTTTATACCTTTCCACTCATCCTGGGCAAGCAGAAAACACTTATATTGCCCTGTCTTCCCACAATTCTATAGGTGGAAGTTTCTTAGCTTAGCTTCCTTTTTTGAGGTATTTTCATTTTTTTGAGACTATTTGTAATAAAACAGCACATTTCTATACTCCCCTACACACACACACACACACACACACACACACACACACACACACACAAAACAAAGAAATGATGCCTTGTAGTCAGATATGCTCATTCCCTACCCAGAATCCTGGGCGCTGTTACTAAGGTCTTGGTAGATTTGGATGGATTGTCCTGCGGAGACATAAAATTTTTATAGCCAAGGTGTGCAAGAATCAACGAGCCTTTATGGTCTGTGTTTTTCAGTCTACAGACCATCTAACTTGTTGAATTGCATCATATTGGTTTGTTCAACGTAAAACACAGGAGAAGCTGACACTGTTCAAATGGAAATGTTCCACTGTCTCAGTGGATTTCCAGAGGACTATCAGAATCAATCTCATAAGAGCAAAGAATTCTCAGTGTATGTCACAGAAAGAAAAAAAGTAAGAACACTTGGAACCATGAAGCTCTCTCCATATATGTACTCTAAGATCCCTGTCCCTTTAGCCACTATCCCAAAAAACATTCCACTTGCATATAAACATGTCTGTGTACAACAGCTTAAGAACTGAAAGGTTTTTCTATGAGAGGGAAAGAGAACAAGGGGAAAATATGAAAACATCTTAACATTTCCAATTTTTGTCTGAAGAACAAAATTACATATTGAGATACTCATTATGACTCTTGCATGCCTAGATGCACTCCTTCTGGCAAGAACATACCCAGTCATGGTGGAAACACTCTTCGTTTCATAAAAAGAACACTGGGACCTTTTCTCAACCCAGACCTCAGAAATACACAAGGCTCAGTCACCCAGTCAACAAATGGTTTTGAGTATCTATTATGTGCTTGACAATGTATATTCTAAGCAAGGTCAAACTGATAAAAGTAATTATATATTTTTTAAGTATTGCTTTTTTTTAAAGTGTATTTTTCCAGGCTTTTGAGAGTTGACCTGTACAACATTATTAGTAAAGAAAAATGTAATTAATACTAAAAGGCACTGCCAAAGCATGACCTGTTTTGTTGTAGGCTTGTAGAAGATACTGTGAATGGACTCATACCTGGTGATCAAACTGAGAGAAATCAATGGATGAAACACAGGAACTACAACATATCCACTTTTGCTGATGTCTCTGAATTCTCTGTTTGAAAACATTTTATAATCTCATTTGGCAAAGTGACATTGACCAGGTGGCAAAAACCCTCAAGATAAACATAGAGAAGAAAACGAGCCATAACTTAATTAAAACAAAGAATAAAAGTGGCCAGTTGCTGAATGAAGCCAAATCCATCCTTGCACCCACAGAGCTTAATCAAATATTTTTGGAGGACTGGAAGGAAAAAGCTATAGGGACCTCAGAACAGAAACTCAGATGGAGAAACTCTGGATGGAGACACATTTGCAGGGATTTAACTGGCTTTGTGCAGCTTCTTAGAGCATTTTCTTTAGCTGCAGAGGGTTCTTTGATATCAGAATGCCTATAACTGGAAATGGAGTGTTTTCCAATAGAAAAATCAATTGGGTCTCAGGTCATGTCACACCACCCACTGGTGCTGATGGGAAGCTTGGAATTATTCTGAGGTTTTGTGGCTTAAAGCACAGCATATTGCAGGTTATATTCCCCTCCCCACCTTCTACTTTTTCCCACCTTACAAAGATGAAGTAAGGCAGAATGGGGGAGGGGGGCTTAGCATCTACTTGCAACTAAATGAAACAACAGCTTGGATCCCAAAAATTGATTCAGTGGAACCAGGAAAAAGACAACAGAAAAAATAATGTGTTGTGAGCCTCCTGACATCAGACTAAACCTGTTTGCCAGAAAGACAAGAGAGGAAGAAACTGAGCTGTAAGGTTGCTCCCAGCTTAGTTTCCTAAGGAAATTTCTGTGCAGTAAAGCAGAGATGGGGTCCTCAGATGGAATCCAGCTGCTTCCTATAGATGAGATGTGGCTAACAGTTAGGAGAGACTCTGAAGGATCACACAGAACTAAAGGAAACACACCAAAGATCACAGACTACAAATTTCAAATTACATCTTCTCAAAAATAGGTGGAAAATGTATGCTGATACCAATTCAAAGGCTGAAAGCTTGAGAGCAGAATGAGACTATCTAACTGGAAGAGTACAAGGGAAATCTCTGAGAAGATGAGACATCACAGATAACTGTGGTGTTGGTTCCATGGGTGTGATGATTGGTATTATATATGTATGGTCCATGCATTTTGCTGACACAAATATTACCTCAACAAAAAAAAAAAAGAGTTTCCTAACTTTAAAAGAAGGAAAGAATACTAAAGAAAGATGAGAGAATAGAATGAAATTATATTTGGTAACTCTATTGTACAAGACAAGACAAAGTAGTTTGTATACACATATAATTTTACCATTGAATGTAAAAATAAGTGTAGGAATATGAGTTGTGAAAATGTAGGGATATGAGTCTTGAAAAGACACATTAAAATTGTACCAGTATGAGACCTGTACCTAACAAGGCAATATAAAATTATCTTCTGTGAACCAACAGGCTTTCAGAAGACCATTGTCAGCACTGTCAACAAGTAGCTTAATCAAACTGCATACAAGTGCATCATGCTGGAGATGACAGAAATAAAATTACTGAGGTCACAAATTCCAACAACTCATAATAACCACGGACAAACTTTAAGCCCCTGTACCACGAAGAGTATTTCTCTTTAAGCTCTATATGCAATTGTCATTTGGACTTTGTAAAAAGGAATGCTTTGCCTGACTCTCTACTCATTTTTATCTACTCATTTACATGATATAGATAGTACAAGCAACCCTGACTCCTGTTGCCTGTGCTATTGCATGTGTATTAGTATCAGTTGTCATTTTACATAGAGAATACTCCACACCCCCTGATACAAGGTAGACTGTATGCAAATGTGATTGTCATGGACAACAAAATACAATTTAAAACCTTTATCCATAGAACTGTTCCTAAGCATGTCTACTCTTATGTTCTTGACCTAAAAGTTTCTTGGGCTGCTCTGGAAATCTCTGAACTCCTTAAGACCTTAAGACCTTAAGGTCTGTGAGAACAAGAATAGATAATGGATTCAAGAATGTGACTTTGGATATTAACTTTGCAACTGTCTACTCAATCATGCTTCTATTGTATCTGCCTTACATTCCAGATCTTATCTTGTATCTGCCTTACATTCCAGATCTTATCTTGTACCTGCCTTACATTCCAGATCTTATCTTTATGGTTCCTTGTGGTTCCCCTAAGCCTTTCCAACATCTCCATTGTTAGCCACTGCTTGCCTACAGCTATTGAATGTGTAGAACGACAATCATTTGAAAATTCTGGTCTTGTTACCTGAGAAAATCAGTCCTGAGGATGTCCTTATTTAAAACTAATAAAGTAAATATATACATACGCATCATATGCATATACACATACACACATATGCATATACACATACACACATATCCCTCCCCCAAATAACAATGTAGCACTAATTGTTGCTGATATTAACAAATATAGTTAATTAGTGTAGCCAATGTAAGCCTAAAGCCCTGTGCATTCCAAAGTACCTTCATAAGGAAGTTTCCACTGACAAATCCAGAAGACATTGTTAGGGAAGACCCCATAGTTAGAGGTAAACAGAAGTCGATATCTTTGTCCTTTCCTCTAACAGATTCTTCAGTTTGAGCAAATCATTTGATGCCATGCATCTTGGTCTTTCTTTAAACTAACTGGACCAGAGCAGCTCCTATTTTCAATGGCTGTTGTAAGATTAGAGTGGAAAAAAAAGTAGAAAACAAACTGAGTGCAATGATTGGCATGGCGAAGTGTTTTGGTACAAGACAATTGAGCAAGAGAAATATCCAAATAAGGGACTCAAACTTGAATACATAGCAAATAGCAATCTTGGTCATAAATTGGACAAAATGATGAAAACAACAAGAGGAATATATGCCTTTAAAGGAGATTTAAGGACACTGTTTAACAGACCCATACAATCAGTCTTTACATCCATGGGAAAATGTAGTTGCATCTAACACCAATGTTTGTTCTTTATTTTGGTGGCAGGAATCAGATTCCATGAGATGGCCTGCCGATTTCCATTCACTGGCTATGCATATGCTCAGTGAGAAGCATAATAATAACTCAGGAGACGTTTTCAAAAGCCACTGTTGGGATTCATCATCATTAGTCCCTTAAGTTTGTACTCTTAGGCTTTTGAATGCCTATCAATATCTAGTTCTTCAAATATTCACTCAACACTTTGTGGTTTACACTTCTATCATGTTGTTTCCTGTGTTCTGAAGTTGAACAAATTTCGTGCATATTCATTTTATTTTCACACAGGCATTGTATTTGGCTTTATGACAATTATGTCTGTATGAGTTGCATTTTTAAATTTTTAAATAATAGCTAATAGTTCTAGGAGTGCTATTACATGTGCTGTCTCTCAACTCCACACATGACTCAATTTATAATAGTCTTATAAGGTATGACCTGTAAACACTTGTTTCTTGGAGCCATACAGAAATTATTTTTTCCAAGGTAGCATAGGCACAGAGTGTCAAGGTATAAATACTACAGACCTCCCCAACCCACACCAGTGTCTGTTCCACTATGCTTCGTAGTTAAGGTAAGTTGGAGCTGAGGAGATGGCTCAGATGGTAATGTGCTTGCCATGAAAACATGAAGGCCTGAGTTCAGAACACCAATATCCACATCACAATCCAGACATGGTAGTATATCCCTATCATCCTAGCTTCAGGTGAGCAGATACACAAGGATCCATTGAACTTCCTGGCCAGCCAATCTAACCAAAATTGCGAGCTCTGGGTTCAGTAAAGGACCTGTCTCAAAAACTAAAAGTGGAGAACAGTAGAGTAATACACAGGGAAATCACCCTCTGGATTCCAAAATGGATACACACACATGTACACATGTACCTCTGACATGATGATAGTCATACACATAAAATTCACACAGACATCCTGTAGTAAGATAACATGGAAATCACCTAATCTAGAGAACGTGAGTAAAAATAGCTGGGACTATGGAGAACACTTCTCATCCCACAATAACTTAAGAAAATTCTAATTCCAAATGCCTCACCTGGATGTTAAGTCAGAAACTCTTACAAGGTTCAGAATTTCAGAAGACAATAAAACTACAAGAAAGGGCCCATTCTTCATGTTAGATAATTTTGTTGGGCATGAAGATGTGTTCACATGGAATTAAGCACCTTTGCCCAATAATTAATACACATTTTCAGCTTTTATTATTTCTAATAATTACCACATAAAATCAAAACTAATGAAAATGTGATCTTCTCTATCAAGCAGACTTGGATCCAAGAATCCATTTAGTTGTTTCCTACATCTTCTCTGTGTCACAGTCAAGAAATGATGTCCTATTCTTAAGGACTTGGGGTGTTTTAAAAAATAAAGGCATCTTTATCAGTTTCCTAGGGTAGAATATGACTTAACTAATGTCAAATATCTTATTAGTATAATAATAAATCTACCACCATGCCTCTAATAATTAGGTCTATTTAAACCAATGTTTCAAAAAGCTAAATGAACAATTAAACTTCACAGTGTCAGAGACATGACTGGCATTCAAGTCAGTTTTACTCTAAAGCAAATTAGTTAATGGCTGTGTACCCTTTATAATAAGTTAAACAGATGAATGGGCATCTTCAAATTTTAGCTTATTACAAATAAATTTTCAAGATCAATGTTCATCAATAATTCAGTGACATTAGTCAAGATTCAGGCACTACACATCTAAGGCAGAATAATAGATTAAAGGGTAAATAGGATTCTTCATCAAGAAATATAATTTGGGTTCTAATAAGAGTGATTAGAAGATGCAATAGACCCATTTAAAATTTTAAAGTACATAAGACAGAAAAGTAATCAAATAAATCAAAGAATACAGTTGAAAGATGTGTGACCTTAACAATATAATGTTTAGAAAAGCATTTCTGAGAATATGTCCCCTGCAAATGGTGAGAGGCATCTGACCCCACTTGCTGGATAGAATGTTCTTTTTTCCTTTGTGGCTCTCCTCTTTTGCACCATATTTGCCTACCAGACACTTATACATTTTTCAGGTGTATTCGTCAATGGAAATGTCCCTAAGAGCAGCTGCTCGTGGCATTTATAGTTAGTAAGATACCTCTACCCAGGGGTCTTTACTTTATGATTCCTGACCATAAAGTGATCATTTCTTTTCTACTGAAATACTTTGATATGTGTCTCCCCCATGAGACTCATGGCTTATTCATGACCATGTCTGCGAATAGGGACTATGTGTCTAGTTAATAAAACATGAGAGATATTCTGGACAACAAGTACTTGACTTACAAGTAAACTCAAGTAAGGCTTATTGGGGATGGACAAAAGGATAATACAGATGCCTGGAAACACATACCTAAACACATAAATGCACTATATGAGTATGATACTTATGTATGCATATAAAGCCTAGAGACAAAATTAATATACATACATCTACCCATTTGTTTGCATAGGAAATAATGTAGTTATTGCTGGATTTTTCCTAAAGCCTAGATGAGAAGTGTTTTTTTTTAACAATTTCAGTCAATACGCCAACTGACATTAAAAAAATAAATAGACCAACACAATAAATAAAAAGCAAAAGGCCAATCAATGAGCAGCAGCACAGCTTAACAGCCACTCCTGCAGAAAACTGTCTAGAAAGGTGCTTCACACTCCACGATCTGCACGATCCACAGCTGCTCACTATTGATTTGTTGAACTCAAAGAACATCTATTATCACATGCCAGTGTGAACCCAGCAATTTCTCCACCAAGTAGCCTGCAATGTACAGTTAAGAGCACAGCACAGGAGAGCTGTCTGCTGAGGACACCCGGAGGCCCCACATTAATTCCCTTCTCATCCCACAAAGCCAATACAAGTGCCTCATTCCTAAAGCCAGGCAACCAATGTGTGCTCAGGGCTTGTTTGCCTGGGTTATCCTACATGTGCATCTCCAGAGCCCAAACGTAATAATGAAATCTGAGAATTGTCTGCAACTCCAAATGTTACAAACATGGTCCATGGTAAGAACACAGTAAAGGGGAGAGGGGAAATGTTTGAAAGAGATGTTTTCATGAAGTTCCTAGACAAGACAGTTTCTATAGCTACATGAAGAAAACTGATTTTGTGCAATGTGGAAGAGAGAAGAAGTGAACGGGAAGCCTCCAATGGGAGTTGTACTGCCATACAACGTGGCAAAAGTAAAGGATTCTAGATTCTCCTGACAGTATCATGATGAGAGCTTGCTAGAATTTCCCAGGCTCCTGGATTAAAATTATGTGTGTGTGTGTGTGTGTGTGTGTGTGTGTGTGAAAAACGGTTCTGTAAGAACCACTGTGTTTTAGCAGGAAGAGAAGAGTGACTCATAAGCGCCTATCCCTAGCTGGGAAGCCATTGACAGTGATGGCTGCTAGGGGAGAGAGGATCTGTTTTCTTTATGTGTCAGTCCCCTGGAATATTAGCAATACTACAAGCACACTCTAATGGATGGATCCACATCTAACATATAATAAAATACATGGGCAGCACAAACTAAACACACTGAACTATAAGTGAAAAGAGGGTGCAAAGTTGAGAGGGTTTGTAGATGAAGTTAGAGGACGAGTTAGAGGAAGAAGTTGGGCATGAATATGACCAAAATCCACTGTATGCATGTATTAAATCCCCAAAATATTATATTAAAAAGACTGTGTTACTAAGTTTCATTTCTTTTGCTGTTCCTTAACTGTATCCTCAAATAGAATTGTTATCAGCTGGGCCTCAAATGGTACTGACGCATGGAGAGAAGTCAGCCTCTTGGGTTTGACATTTTAGAGGAGCTAAAGACTGTCTTCAGAGAAATGTTACTTAGTAAATGTCTGTGTCTTTCCATAAAATCCCTCATTAACTCTAAATTGCTTCTGATAGTATCAAAACAGTCCCAAAGGCTGACTTCAGAGAAAGCGCTCCTTATGATTTTACCTTTACATAAAGCAGTGGAAGGTCATATCTTAAGCTGTGTGTAGCTGTTGGTAAATCAATTATACCTGAATTTCTCATCATGTGATTTCTTTTTCTGTCCCACACGAGGGAGTCACTCTTACACACGGCAATCAGCTTCTGAAAATGTGTCACACCTTAACAATGCTCAAATCGTTATGAGTTGATATTCACGCCACCACACTCATCAACCCAACATGCAAACACAAAGGATAATGGGATGAAAATGAAAGCCACTGAGGCTTGCTCTATCAAACCAGAAATCAAGGGTTTAAATGTACATCATACTTCTGGAAGCAGTATCAATGTGGCAGCATCGCAAAATTATACAGTAAAAACAACTTTGATGAATATACAGAGTTCATTACTGTTAGAACCGACATTACAATAAATGACCCAAAACTCAGACATTTATTCTTTTATATAAAGCTTTAAAAGTCACTTGGATATTATCAGATACATATCTATTTTAGGAAATATGAAACTTAGCCATCTCCCTGTGGATCAAGTTGCTATCCTCAAGCATACAGTAATAAACTGACATGCTTTCTTTTCCATTAATTAAGGATCAATCTGTTTCATCAAGGCTCATGGAAAATAATATATCAGATGCAAACTCACTCCTTTATCAAGTGTTTTTTGTCATTGGATTTCATATCCAGCGAATTCTCTTGGCATCATAGTGGCATTGCAAGAAATATAATTTATTTTAAGTAGATAAATAGGTGGGTAGATGGATAAATGATAGATAAATAGAGAGATGATACAAACATAGATAAATAGATACATAGAGGATATATAGAAATTAGAAATATGTATGACTGATAGATAATAGATAGATACATAGATACTAGAATGCTAGATAATAGAAAACAGAGATTATAGAAGATAAATAATAGATAAAAAGCTTGAGATAGATACATAGAAGATGATAGATAGATAGATAGATAGATAGATAGATAGATAGATAGATAGACAGACAGATAGATAGATGATAGGTAAGAATAAAGAGATATATAGATGACAGATAATACATAGGTAACAGATAGATGATAGATGATGTTGATAGATAGATAGATAGATAGATAGATAGATAGATAGATAGATAGATAATAGATAGAAGATAAATAATAGATAAAATGGATACATAGATACATAATAAAGAAAATATTCTACAGAATACCCACTTTCCAAAAATTAAGTAAAGGCCTTACTTTTGGGGCTTCTTGAAACATGTAGGTTACCCAAGCAATTTATTTAAGGGACTCTATGGTCTTCTATATATAATCTGAATCTAGCTCTTTTCTATATTTTTATCCTTCCCATCTTTTTTATAACTCATTTTATCCCTTCTTTCTCTTGTGAACCCTCCCCCAACAAAGCCCTAGATTTGTTTATACAATACATGAGTTTATTGAAGTCTTCTGGTGACACAAATGATAATATTCTCTCTACTTCTCAAATTGACTAAGTTTCATGAATTTATTATCATAAAAGTGGCACAGAATAACAGACAGTAAGTTTCGCTTTAAGGGTATTTATGCAATGAAATAGCAAATTACAACTCAAAGCGCCAAGTTCAATATAGAAAACAATGGTTTATAAGATAAAGTAGTGAGTTTGGTTCTAGGCACAGAAAACTGGCTCTGATGCTAATCCTAAAGAGAAGATCCTAAAAGTAATTCAGATGTCAAACATTGGATAAAGGGATACACATTGTAATACTTTTAGTCAACCTTGTATTTTGACATATTTGCCTGCATTTTGTTAAAACTTCTTAGTCATATCCAATGAATGCATCTGGCTTCTATGTACTTTTCTTGCTCAGTTATAAAAATTCTATGTGCTTAATTAACATACCACCACCTAGTAACAAAAGTCCTTGTACACTCTTCTAAAGAAGGCAAGCCAAATAGAATGTGTGAGTGGTTTGCTTTCCTAAGTCTTCTATGAGCAAAAGATACAAGAATGTTGTTAATAATATAACATCTAAAATGCATTTCTCCAAGTACTCATGCTTTGAAACTCATATCACAAAAAGCAATAACATTTTACCAATTCTGGTCCAAATGCTTCATTAGACACTAACAAATTGCCCAAGTTACATTCAAAAATAATTTTCTCTGGGGAAAAACAGAAGCAAATCATAGAAACCTAAAAAGAAACTTGGTTAATCTTTACCTGAAAACACTTGACCCATATGACAAAGCAACAGATCAATGACAGAAAAATCCATACATACCTTCGGAAGGTTATGGACACTGATGGTCATTAGAGAAACTTACCGTTTTGCCTCTTCTGTGTGTAGTCTCTTCCTGGCCATTTTCCCCTACCTACTGTTGGATGTATGCGTATTGGGAATAAGCTCGTGAGGATAAAGAGGCATTATGCCGTCAGTGAGAGGAGACAAATGGGTCCTAGTGAGTCTTTCACAGACAAATTGGAGGGAAAAGAAAAAGCAGATAGCACAATTCCCCCTGGTACTGGACTCACCCATAACTGTCTGTTTCAGAGTAGAATCGCTTTTCTAAATCATACATATGGAAACCAGAGTCTCAGCAACACTGAAGTACCGAGCAAAAGTGATTGATTCCAAGCCCTTCTGCAGATATCCTAGCACACAATATTTTCCTCCAGACTGCCAGATTCGCATTTGTTTACTTTTAAAACACCAAAAAGCCAAAATTGGAATGGAAACGGCAAGAAATGCCTATGCACATGGTAAACTCTGATTAAAAAGGAATCAAGTGAAACTAACTAGACACCTCATTTGGAGCAGATAGGTCGATAGATAGATGATGATAGATAGATAGATAGATAGATAGATAGATAGATAGATAGATAGATAGATAGATAGATAGATAGATAGCCCTTGTGAGTACTCCTCAATATGACTTCGCTTTTCAATCCAGTAAGCTTATGTACTTGTTTTATAACCAAATATTTTAATGAGTTTAGATTCTGTTGTTCACATCTACTATGAAGGCTGTGTTTAGAAAGATCAGATAACCAGAAGGGCCATCTAAGGCAGGTTAGTCAGGTTCTTTTGACAAGTCTCAAGCATTCGATTATCATGAAAAGGGCCATGATTAGGAAAAATGCTACACTAGCAAGGTAGAGGAACAAGGTGACAAGTGATAGATACTCAAGATACTGAAACATCTTCAGTAGAAGCATTGGGTCACACCCATGAAACCAGGCCTTTCTTAGACCTAAATCAATCAATGTACCTGCTGCAGCACTAAAAGAACAAAGTAATAATCATAGGCACCTTCAACATAAACTAAATATACTCTGTGTGTCATACTTAGTAATTATACATTTTTATATATGAAGGACAGTTATGTACACCATTATTTTCTACATTCCCCCTTAAGATTTCTCAGAGCCACTTGAAATTATCCCTAGGACAGAAAGTGTACACTCACGGTCATTGCACTGGTTTCCAGAATATGATGTCATGGAGCAGTCACAGGTGAAACCTTCCCACTGCTGCATGCAAACTCCCTGGTTGGCGCATGAATCCTCCTGACAGGTTGTACTGGGTCCTGGTAGTGCACAAAAGTGGAGGGTGTGGGGTGAGAAAGAAGGAAAGAACAAACATTAACAAATAATCAACTAAGACATCACCTAAATCTACCACCACCATGCCCCAACACGGTCAAAAACACAACCATCAAAAAATATCAACTCCATCACATGCAACAGAATTCAGTATATACCAAGTATGACAGAAATACATAGTTGGCCACACACCATCAATGATTACACAGGAAAGGGAGAGGGCTGAACGCATGTTCTCCTTTAGGTAGACTTTGCATAAAAGTTTCATGTTCTAACATTCAACAAGAAAGACACCTTATTTGGAGCATGGATTTGTACTTGAATAATGCTAAAGTAGAGAAAAATTGTTCTCATAATTCTAAAGAAATAATGTACAATGTTTTATTCCAAAACTAAAGGCCCCTAAATCCATTCTGTAATGCTGCAATTATGAGTAGAAAGGAAAAGGAGGGAAAATTAGCTCAAGTGTGCTGTGTCCTATAGGTGTTAAACAATTTATGTAAATTGTGTTATTAAGTCCCCCGAGAAGCTCAAATAGGTAATTATGATTAAACTCCATTCCATAGATTTATAGTATTAAACCAATTTACCCAAGGCCCCAACTTTCTCTAGGAATGCTAATGCCTATTTTAGAGAGATAAATATGGAGACTACCTCTTCACCAGATTCCCAGAGTGCAGTCCTTAGAACAGTCATCGAGTATTGGTAGAACTACAAATTCTTGGAGCCCACCCTTAATCTATTAAACTGGAAACTTTGAAGGAGACAGAAATCCATCTGCATAACCTTCAACAATTCTAATGCAGCCCACGCTTTGAAAGCTACCACACTATGCCACACTGTTATTTAGAGATTTAATATACATGATAAGGTGTGCCCGCCCCTGGGGTGTTTCTAGACCAGAAGATGCAAAAGAATTATTTTGCTGTAAGGAGAAACTAGTAAATCCTGGGTAATTTTCTTTCATTATCATTTCTATTTTTATGTGTCTTTACCTATCTAAATATAGTGGTGCATGTACATAATTTATAAGCCAGTATATCCACTTCCAAGGCATTCTAGGAATCTATTTATTTTCCAGACGGGAGTAAAAAAGAATATTATACAAGATTTGCAATCTCATCCCTACAGACAGCCATTAATATCAATCTTTTTAGTTAGTCTGAAACCAATCTTTAACCATTCTCTTTTCATTCTTAAGTTATACTTTGACCTAGGGGTAAATATAAATAGTAATATCTGAGCTAACAAAAAAAAATAGTGTAAAATTCAGGATTAGTCCAGATTCCCCAAGATTCTCAGCAAAGGAGATGGCCACTATGGCTCAGCCAATGTATTAGTTACGAATCAATGCATAAAAGCACTTGACAGAGTGAAGAAAATATATTTATTTATTTAAAAAATATTTATTATTACTGCATCTTTTGCATTTTCCAAGCTAAGCTTCACACAGGCACAGAATACTAAATGTGACCAGGCAGGGTGTTCAAGATAGATAAACTAGGAGAGAGAGAGTTCAACTTCTAGGTGGCAAGACATTTTGTATTTATTCATGAAGGGTGGAAGCAGAGCAAGCCATCAATCATGAGACAAAGCTATTAGGATATGACATAAGAAAGTTCAAGCCAATTACTAACGCTGAGGGAACAGCGCCACTGCTGGGCTTCTGCAGCTCCTATTTGCTGTGTGGTTCCCCCATGTGGAGATGAAAGGAGGGACATGGTCATGTTCTCAGTGGGTCTTAAACTTGAGCATTGTGTCCTGCAAGTTTCATTAACAATGGCAAATCAGGACAGCTTCTTTCAAAGGATAAAAGTGTCTGAGAAAGCCACAGGGCTCCCTAGCCAAACAGCTCTCACCAGACAATGGACTAGTAATTCAACTGTGCTCAAGAATCAGAAACACATGGAAGGCTTCCCCTTGAAACGCAAAAACTTTGAGAAAACACAGCAATTCTTTGCATGGTTACTGAAGCTGGAGAAAAGCCATTCTCCTCCCCTCTAACGGCCATAGTTTAGCCATTTTAAAAGACCAGTCTGCACATTGCCCTCCCCCCCCCCCCAGATCAAACATTCTTCAATAACTACATGCAGGATTCTTCTCCTTCTTTGTGGCCACACACTTATTATCTGCAGCATTAATGTCTCCATGTGACAATTTGAATTTTATTATGCATTCTACTATTTTCTACTTTTTATGTATCTGTTTTAAAATATTTGTTATTAAAAGACTAGTTGGTGCACACTTTTTAGAAGTCGTGTATTTTGCTTTGGGGAGGTTCTTTCTGCATTAGGAATACATGCATTCAAACAAAGTGTTTCCATATGTGACTAGCTGACATGAACTGCTAGGTTCATGAGTTTCCTTTATCTCATACTTTTAAATCCTTAATGATAAAGTGAGACTTTAGTCTGCAAAGAGAACAGACTAAGTCTTATCCATTAAACGGTTGCTCAGGAATCAGAGAGGGAATTACAGACCATTTCCAAATTCTTCTAAGCTATTCCTTATCCCATAAGGGTAAACCCCATGACTGCTGCATTATCACTATCCAGCTGTATGTTCAATGACTTCACATCAGTTCACAACTAAACATGGAGCTCATTTCAAGGTTTTCATCACGAGTCTCTTGCCTCCTATCCCTGTTACACTACCTACCATCTGTCCCCAGATCACTGTGTAACAGTATCCTTCCCACCTCTCTAACATGCTGATATTCAGACTGTTATCACTGTCTTTTTTTTTTCCATTTTTTATTAGGTATTTAGCTCATTTACATTTCCAATGCTATACCAAAAGTCCCCCATAACCCCCCCCCCGAATCCCCTACCCACCCACTCCCCCTTTTTGGCCCTGTCTTATGACATGAGCATCATCCCAAAGCTTGTGAGCCAAGTACATCTCCAGGCTCCAGGTAGCCCTACTGCTTGGGGGCTAGATCAGGAATCTGAGTTGTAACAGGCTCTCCAGGTGTTTCTCTTGTTTCTCTTCTTTTCTCTTCTCTTCTCTTCTCTTCTCTTCTCTTCTCTTCTCTTCTCTTCTCTTCTCTTCTCTTCTCTTCTCTTCTCTTCTCTTCCCTTCCCTTCTCTTCTTTCTTTCTTTTTTTTTTGGGGGGGGGCTTTCCCTGGGTTTATCTTCTTTGTAAACTGTATTTTATTGGATATTTTCTTTATTTACATTTCAAATGTTATCCCTGTTCTTGCTTTCCCCTCCAAAAAACACCCTCCCCCATCCCCTATTCTCGCCCCTTTCCCCCTCCCCCTCTCCCTGCTCACCAACCCACCCACTCCCACTTCTTGGCCCTGGCATTTCCCCACACTGGGGCATAGAGCCTTACAAGGCCAAGGATCGTTCCTCCCATTGATGTCCCACTAGACCATCCTCTGCTACATATGCAGCTAGAGCCATGGATTCCCCCCATGTGTACTCTTTGGTTAGTGGTTTAGTCCCTGGGAGCTCTGGGGGTACTGGTTAATTCATATTGTTGTTCCTCCTATGGGGCTGCAAACCCTTCAGCTCCTTAGGTCCTTTCTCTAGCTCCTTCACTGGGGACCATATGCTTAGTCCAATGGATGACTCTGAGCATCCACTTCTGTATTTGTTAGGCACTGGTAGAGCCTCTCAGGAGACAGCTATATCAGGCTCCTGTCAGCAAACACTTGTTGGCACCCACAACAGTGTCTGTATTTGGTGATTGTATATGGGATGGATCCCCAGGTGGGTCAGTCTCTGGATGGTTATTTCTTCAGTCTCTATGCCACACTTTGTCTCTGTAACTCCTTCCATGGGTGTTTTGTTCCCCCTTCTAAGAAGGTTCGAAGTATCCACACTTTGGTCTTCCTTCCTCTTGAGTTTTATGTGGTTTGTGAACTGTATCTTGGGTATTCCAAGCTTCTGGGCTAATATCCATTTATCAGTGAGTGCATATCGTGTGTGTTCTTTTGTGACTGGATTACCTCACTCAGGATGATATCCTCCAGATCCATCCATTTGCCTAAGAATTTTATAAATGCATTGTTTTAATAGCTGCACAGTACACCATTGTATAAATGTACCACATTTTCTGTGTCCATTCCTTTGTCGAGGGACATCTGGGTTCTTTCTAGCTCCTGGCTATTATAAATAAAGCTACTATGAACATAGTGGAGCATGTGTCCTTATTACCAGTTGGAACATCTTCTGGATATATGCCCAGGCGTGGTATTGCTGGGTCCTCAGGTAGTACTATGTCCAATTTTCTTTTTTTTTTTTTCTTTTTTTTTAATTTATTTTTTTATTACGTATTTTCCTCAATTACATTTCCAATACTATCCCAAAAGTCCCCCATACCCTCCCCCCCCACTTCCCTACCCACTCATTCCCATTTTTTTTTTGGCCCTGGCATTCCCCTGTACTGGGGCATATACAGTTTGCTTGTCCAATGGGCCTCTCTTTCCAGTGATGGCCGACTAGGCCATCTTTTGATACATATGCAGCTAGAGTCAAGAGCTCTGGGGTACTGGTTAGTTCATAATGTTGTTCCACCTATAGGGTTGCAGATCCCTTTAGCTCCTTGGGTACTTTCTCTAGCTCCTCCATTGGGAGCCCTGTGATCCATCCAATAGCTGACTGTGAGCATCCACTTCTGTGTTTGCTAGACCCCAGCATAGTCTCACAAGAGACAGCTACATCTGGGTCCTTTCAGCAAATTCTTGCTAGTGTATGCAATGGTGTCAGCGTTTGGAAGCTGATTATGGGGTGGATCCCTGGATATGGCAGTCTCTACATGGTCCATCCTTTCGTCTCAGCTCCAAACTTTGTCTCTGTAACTCCTTCCATGGGTGTTTTGTTCCCAATTCTAAGGAGGGGCATAGTGTCCACACTTCAGTCTTCATTCTTCTTGAGTTTCATGTGTTTAGCAAATTGTATCTTATATCTTGGGTATCCTAGGTTTTGGGCTAATATCCACTTACCAGTGAGTACATATTGTGTGAGTTCCTTTGTGAATGTGTTACCTCACCCAGGATGATGCCCTCCAGGTCCATCCATTTGGCTAATTTTCTAAGGAACCACCAACCTCACTTCCAGAGTGGTTGTACCAGCTTCTAACACCTTGTCTCACGTTCCAAGTCTATTACTCCAGACTTGCAGCCCATCTTGATCCTCAACTACTTTTGCCCCTGATGTAGCCAGAGGGTGCGCAACCCCTCATGCAGATTTCCAAAACCCATGCTTATCCTTTATTCAAGTTTCAGCTCAGAGAGAGCATGTTCAAACCACCCTATGAGAAAGCTACCTTTTCCATTGTCAGGTCTTCCTGCCAGTTTTACTTAACAATTACATGACCTATAATTAAATTGTTTGTTGAATGCTTTCTGCTAATGGACAGATAATACTTGCATATGTATGATTCACAATGTGTTACTTTGTTTACATATTTAAAACTTAGAGTAATCAATTAACTCAGGATAACTAATCCATCACCTCACATGATGATAACTTCTTGTATGGTTAGAAATAGATTTAAATCTGCTCCATTACAACTTTTAAAGCATTCAAATGCATTGTAATGTTCTATAATCACTAAACTATGCAATTCATCACCCAGGTTTAGTCCTTTTGTCTAGCTGAAGCCTTGGATCAATCCATTCTCTGCATCCAACTCCTCTCCCTGCCTCTGTGTCTGCCATTGCAACTATTTAAATTCTAAGCAAATGAGATTGCATATTTGTCTTTCTATGATTACTAATTTTACTTGGCACTATCACTTCCATTACTATTGTCATGAACACACCCTCCCCTTTCTTTTTCTGTGTGCATGTGTGTATGCATAGAGGTACATTCATGTGTGGGGATAGAAGTGCACATGTGTGCATGAGGTTTAAGATCAGTCTCAGATATTGTTCTGTGGGTGTCATGCACTTTATTACTGGCCTAGAACTCAACAGTCAGTATAATCTGGCTGACCAGAGAGCCTCAAGAATCTGCCTGTTTCCCCTTTCCTAGTAACCTTATGACACGTACTCACCACCACACCCTGATGTCTTATCTGTTGTTGCTGTAGTATTTTTATTGTTCTGTAGTATTTTTATTAATTCCTTGGCATTTTCATACAATGTATTTCAGTCCTACTCACTGCCTACCCTTCTATTCCAGTACCTACCCAACTTTTTAAAGAAGGGCTCTAGGACTTGAACTTGGGTCTTTGTGTTTGAATAGCAATCACTTTATCAACTGAATTATATCCCTAACCCAGTACTTCACGTTTTAAAGGTTGAATGTGTTCATCGGAGTCTTTTTTCTTTATCCGGTTACCTGATGACCACACCTAGTTCATTTCTAATTCTTAGCTATTCTAGACAATGTTTCAGTGAACATCAGAATAAAGACATCTCTTTGACATATTGATTTTAATTCCTTTGGATATGTGCCCAGAAGTAGTATCGTTAGATCATATGCTCATTCTATTTTTAGTTTTCTGAAGAACTTCCATACTGTTTTCTGTAATTACTGTATTAATTTACATTCCCACCAACAACACATAATGATTCTCTCTTCTCCACTTTCCTGCCAATTTATCATTTTTTTCCATCACAGTCATTTTAACAGATATGAGTTACTAACTTGTTATGGTTTAATATCTGTTTCCTCAATGATTTGAGGTGAAAAGGTTTTTACATTCATGATACATAGTGGTATTTAAATATTTTGTCCATATTTTTCAATGGATCAATTTTTGTCAGCAACTTGATTGATTGTGTTTCTTTTACACTTGAGATATTTACCTATCAACAAATATTTGATTTGCAAATGTTTCTTCATAATCCACATTCTATTGTGGTATATTGTGTCCATATTCTATTATTCTCTTGCTATGTGAACATTTTGTAGTTTAGTGTAATACAATTTCTTTATAAATATGTATATTTACACACATATATATTTGTTCTCCATATTTTCAGTATTATGCAGGAAACCTCGCCAAGACAAATGTTATAGAGCATTTTCTATGTTTTCTTCTAGTGATTCTATAGTTAGTCCATCAAAGGCTGATGTCCTATTTGATTAATTTACACCTTGTATTTCTAATGTAACATTTGGTCTAGAACAATATTTCTCAACCTGCCCAATGTTGCAACCCTTTAATATAGTTCCCCATATTGTAGTGACACCCCCAACCATACAGTTATTTTTGTTGCTGCTTCATAATATAATTTTGGTTACTTTATGAATTGTAGTGCAAATATTTTTGGAGATAGATATTTGCTAAAGGGTTGCAACCCATGGGTTTGAGACCTATAGATGGAGTGGAGACTCCTGAGTCTGTAGTGAATGAATGAAGGATTATGAGGAGGGAAGGAAGCCCAGTGAGTGGGATGGAAGAAAGAAAGGAGGAAAGGAAAGATGGAACAAAAAACCCATCAGAAAGAAGAGGGGCAAGAAAGAAGGAGAGGGGCTGGGAGAGAAAGACGGAAAAGGAAGAATGGAAGCTACAGAGGTAAAGGGGAAGACATATTCCATTAGTGTTTAAAGCCAATTTTTCCTGAAAAATAAATTTCTCTAGAATTTATTAATTGTAGTCCATATAAACAAATTTGGGCTTGGAGCCCGTTATTGGTTTTTTAGTTTGATTAATTGATTATTGATTGATTGATTGATTGATTGGGGGTTTTGTTTTGTTTTGTTTTAAGTAGTATATGGTAGACCATGATTTTTCTTCTAACTTAAAAATGAGGTACATTCTGCTGGGCCAGGTGGCACACACCTTTAATCTCTGGACTTGGGAGGCAGAAGCAGGTGGATCTCTGAGTTCAAGGCTAGGTAGGTCTACAAAGTGAATTCAAGGATACCCAGGGCTACACAGATAAATCCTGTCTCAACAAACATACAAAAATAAACCAAAAAAAAAAATGTAGGTACATTCAGGTTCACCATATATTGAAATAGGATTCTCTTGTGTCACTATACCCAGGTACAGTGAGAAATAATTATGTCAAATGGAAAATTGAGTTAAATATAGAACAACATTTCTAAATGATAGTAGTTCTAATAACTTATTAGCAAAGTATATTTTATATCCATGTATTCAATGAACATATATGTTCTATTCAATATTTGCTCCATATAAATAATAACTCTTGGGAAAAAATGAAATTAAAGAGGTGTGCCATGTGGGTCATGATGGTGGGTTGGGAACTTTTTCAACAATGTTTCCCACTGTATATCATTTGATAGAAGCTAACCTTGACTAAACATGACAATGGCTATGAATAGCATGACATGGTATTAGTGTGCTGTCTAATTTCTAGCTTTATTTTTCACTGCCCTAGGAAATAATAACGTTGTTTGTTTCTTCCATTCTGTTGTTGTTAGATGATAATCTGACAGCTGCCACTAATGGATCCATCTCGATTGGGAAATTTTTTTTCTCTCCAAGAACTGCCCCATGCTCTCATTGGAAACCAATCCTCTCCAAATATACCTCTGAGGCATGTGCCTCCTGATGTTGTCACTTCCTCTTCATGTTCTAGAAAATGAAGTTAACAGAGGATATTTTATATTTACAGACCCTTGAGATGAGAAAGCTCATTACCCTGGTAACAACGTGGACTGTTCTCTTCCAGTACCTAAGCAGAATGTAACCAAATATATTTCTCAATGTCCCAACTTACTGTTGGTGAATGCTGCTGAACCCGCATCAGCTTCTACCCTTAAGGTAGAACTGGGGCTATGTCAGTGCTCAATATGGCATCACAGTCTGTTACCAATGTTAAGTTGCTCATGGCTTCTCAGTTAGCAGCTGAGAAAAATCATACAATCAGCATGATGAGCAGGAACACATTAGTGGCAATTTCAGTGACACCTCAGTGGTTTTTAGCTACTTCATCCCCTTCATGATACACTGAGAATACTATACTGCAACATAGGCCTAAGAAGGATATGCTGATGACGATTTTTGCCCCAACAGCCTCTGAACCATGGTCTGTGTTGGATATTAGCAACATCTAGGATATAAATGGATTTGTTTCATGCATTGACTTTAGTGGGATATAATGATCCTAGGGTGGCCCATTGGAAGCTACCTCCTGTTTTGTCTTGTCAATTGCCTTGCTGAACTGCTAAGAATCTCTGTTATGGAACAGGCCACAGAACACCTAAGTCATCAAAGAGTCATGAACCAAATCCCATGCTTAAATGGTAGGAGAAGTAATATCCCCCTGGCAATGAGGAGGCAGGAGTTCACCCTGCCCCAAGTAGAGGAGGGATGATAAGAAAGACTAGTCAGCTGTTATCGTAATCCTTCTTGCTTCAATCGCCCTATTCTTGGGGTGCCTGAACCATAGATACCCAATGATGACATCACTCCCTTTCTTAAGAACAAAGACCTTAAAGTTAGTGACTTTAAAAACGCAAACTAAGGCCTCATTATACATCACAAAAATCAACACATGAAGCAAATCCGTTTGTCTTAGATCTTGCTGACCACACGGATCAGAGGCTACTGGGGAGAAAAGCTTCATCAGGACATCCTACGTTTCAACCCGCTCTGGTACCCATGCTGCAGATTTTATTTTTTCCCCCATTAGCACTGATTTAGTGTTCTGTTGGGGTAATATAGGGTAGGTAAAAATGTGTGTGTGTGTGTGTGTGTGTGTGTGTGTGTGTGTGTGTGTGGTGTGTGTGTGTGAGAGAGAGAAAGAGAGAGAGAGAGAATGAGAGAGGGAGGGAGGGAGGGAGAGAGGGAGAGAGGGAGAAGGAGAGGAAGAGGAAGAAGAAGAAGAAAGAAGAGGAGGAAGAAGAGGGGGAGGAAGAGGAGGAGAAGGAGAAGGAAGAAGAAGAGGAAGGAAGGTAGAAGGAATGGTAGAATGGTGTGCTGGCTAGCTTTATGTCAACATGATGTAATCTATAGTCATCAGCGAGGAGGGAAGATCTATTGAAAAAAAATCTCTATAAAATCTTGCTTTAGGAATGCAGGTTAGACACTTCCTTAACTAGAGATTGATGTGGGAGAGTCCATGCTCTTGTGGGTAGTGCCACCCCTGGGCTTGTGGTCCTAGGTACTATTAAAAAAAAACCAACCAAACAAACAAGCAAACAAACAAACAAAAAAACAGCTTAAGGAAGCCACTAAGCAGCACTCCTCCACAGCCTCTACACCTGCTCCTGTATCTGAGTTCTGCCCTGTTTGAATTCCTGTCCTGACTGCCTTTGCTGTTAGAGTATGATATTGAAGTGTAACTAAAATAAATCCTTTCCTCCCCAATTTGCTTTTGGTCATGGTGTTTCATCACAGCAATGGGAAGCATAACTGGGATAATGGGCATTGAGTAAATAGCATTAGAAATAATTAAAATAATATTTTATAAAAACTCTCTCCAGCTTAAAGTCATTCAGATACTTTCTAGTATCTCTGTACTCTGTGTACCTAGAGTATACTCAAACACAAATTAAAACCTATGATATAGTAGAAAAAATGTAGCTTTAAATCCAGTTCTAGCATTTACTATCAAGATAAATGTAGCCTATCTAAACTTACTTTCTGCATATTTGTGATATAAATGATTCTACTTCATGTGGTGAGGCTTAAGTGAAATAACTTATGTAAAGTTTATAAATAGGATAACAGTATAAGCCATAGAATGGCATGATAGAATTTACATGTCTGTAGCATTCTCCTAAACTTGGTAACTTTCAATACATGACATTGTCAGTTTTCTTGAAGGGAAAAATTGGGCTTTTTCTTCCTGTTTTAGTTTGGTGGAAAGTTGGTGAGATACTCAGAAACAAAATGTATTATATAAATAATAGGTCATATTGACACAATTTCTCATCTTCGAAGGACAAAACCAAAACTGCTATGGGATGTTCAGCTTAATTCCTATCCCTCTTATTATTTCCCATAAGGCAAACTATTTTTGAAGAACTGATTTCTTTTAAGTCAGGTGACATATTTCATTACATAAAATATAGCAGAGAATGTGAAACAGCCCTTAGCTTTGAGGAAAATGAGGTAAAGAACATTGCTTGTAGCAAAATTGGAAAATTAAAATGTCCATCACAAATGAAAGGTAAATGTCAATGTCTTCTAAGAATGCCTTAATAGAGGGTCGATGAGATGGCTTAGTGGGAGTAAAGGCACTAATGGGCAACTTTGATGACTCTTGGTTTTTCCCCAGGACCCACATAAGGGAAGGTGAAAACTTGCTGCCAAGCATCATCTTCTGAACTATACTACACATATCCACGCACATACCACCTATCTACATAAGTCACTAAATCATTGCAGTATAGTGTAAAAAAAAGGAGATTTAAAATTGAAAATGCCTTAACAGAACTTCAGATTTTTTTTAAGGCATTCAAACCCCGAGATATTAACCTTCTACAAATAGCAAACATATAACCCCTGTCACCCTGAGCTAATTAACCATCACGTTCTTGCTTACTATCTGGGAACAAGAAAAGCTAAGGTTTCTAGTAAAGAAGTCGTTGAATTCTAAAAATAAGACTGTTAAGGAAAGCCATGATGAACATAAAGAAGTGATTCTCACGAAGTGTCTGGCTGGATGAAGCATGCTGCTCTACTTCCCACAGTATTGTTGTTTGTTTGTTTACTTGCTTGCTTGTTTGTTTTTTCTTTGTTTTGCTCCTTTCTTATATAGATAAGGTTTTACAGAGATTTTTATTCTCTGGTGAGATCTACCTTGAAAACCTAAAGAATGATCAATATGCTTCCATAGGATGACCATGCTATGAATGGATGACTAAGACAAAACCTCTCAAACTGATGGCACCTCTCTTCCACTGAGTAGGACCCATAGCCTCCCAATGAGCTTGTATAGATCTTGGTGTGAATACAGGAGGTTCATAGATTCCTTGCAATCTTTTGTCATAAGGTGTCTCTGTTATCAAGCACAAGAAGGAAAAAGAGCTTGTTTTCATCCTGGATACCCTGAGCATCTTCTGGGAGGGAACTTTTTTTCCCCTTTCTTTAGACAGTAGAGTAGCAGAGCCTAGGAACCTGTCCCTTCTCAGTGGAATAGGCACCCTACTTCTCCTCTTCATCTCTGTCTTCAGTTCCTATCTTTTTTTTTAAATCAGTTTCTACTCTGAAAGAATGGGCCAGGAAATCTTTATATGATACAAATCAGACTCAAATATCAGTTCCCCCCTTATAGCAGCTTCAGGATAAATCTAACTCCTTACAAGGAATCTCAGCTACTCTCTCCCCACTCCCTGATCCAGAATCATCTACCACATCTCCACATGTGTATTATTTCAGTTTAATTGGACAATCTTTAGTTCCTTGTACCAGCCAAGCTTTAAAATGAGTTTCCTCTATAAATTTACCTGGGAAATACCTGCTACTTAGTCTCAGTTAAACTTCTGCCTGAGAAATTATCCTGAAACACTCACCTTGACTACCTTTAACCATTCATGCTAGTCAATTTCCTTCCTCCTCACATGGTACTGTATAAAACTCCAAGATAACTTTTTTCATTCTGCAATGTAATTATTGGCTGCCTTCCTGGCTTCTCTGATATGTAGACAGCATGATCTATACTCCTAGATAAATGTGTGATATACAAGAATAGCTGAAACTCCCCCTGTTAAACCAAGCAGCATGGTCATTAAGGAAGTTTTTTTTTTTAATTAAGTAAATAAAACACAATCCAATAACACAACCAGGAGGACTTAAACTATTGATTATTAACCCAGACTACAAATGTCACTCCTCATAGCTCATTCTTATATACATTTTAGAGTCACTTTGCCTCTTTATTGTAAACTGCCTGGTTTCTTTATTGTGTTTTTACTGCCCTTGGTACTTAATGCTACAAACTATCTCTGTCCACAGTTTACTGCTGAATGTGTCAGCTTAGGAGAAATATCTATCCACTATTGTCAAGAAAACTAAAACTGAAAAATGACTGTATCCTAGAGTTAAGTTACTTACTGGGCTCTTGTAAAAGGGGACTCTTAAGATATTTTGATGTCTTTTCTTCCCCAATATGTATACACTTGGTAGATAATTTATGATAAATAAAGAGACCAACCACACCTTTGTATGGCTGTCAAACACCATGTTTCTATCTTGCTATCTTTGTGTTTTGAATGTGAAATATTCCCTGGTCCCCAAGTTTGAACACTTGGCTCCAAGGTGGTGGCAGTTTTGGGGGAAGTGGAAGAATATTCGGGACCATCACAGGAGGAAATGGGTTACTGGAAGCACCAGGCTTGTGGTCTGGTAGCTTGGGCCAACGCCCCATCAATTCTCTGCTTCCTGACTAAGGGTGCAGTGAGACCAGCCCCCTCACACCGCCAGCACACCTTCCCTGCCAGAATGAACTACCGTTTTTAAACCATGCACCAAATGAAACCACTTTTCTGTAAGCAGCCTTTGTCAGATACTTTTTCCCAGCAAGGAGAGAAGTTAATTAAGGCAGATGGGTAACTTTAAGATGATTTTGCCACATACAGAGTCCCTAATGAGAGCCTCTGAGCCAGTGTCTAGAAATTCAAAATCTACATAGTTAATATATTGGAGAACAGAAAAACTGAGGGTAATATATAGTTTTCTCGCTTAACCTATTAAATCTGCTCCAAAGGAGCTTCAGTCACTTTAGACTATCATATACTGCACATTGATTCCTCTTCCTCCTTCTGCTTTTCCTCCACTTCGAGAAAAATATGTCCCTTTTTCAACAATTGAGCCTAATGCCTAAAATATTACCCAAAAGGGCTACCTGCTTTAAAACTGAATGCTGTTACAAAGCATGCTTGAAGTTCAAGGTATGTGTTCTTTTCACAAATTGTAATATATACCAGGACATATTTCAATTTGCTAAGAAGAGATGAAGAGAAAAGAACTGCACCCAATCTAATGGCACTATCAGTTGATGTATGTGTGCTGTCCCTGCCTCCCCTGTCCCCCACCCCCAAAGGTAGACACTAGGATATCTACCCACGTGGTGCATATAAAGGAAGTCACAGCAAAGGAAATGATCCTAGAGATGAAATATCACTTTCAAAAGGTACCTTTGCCTTCATTATTTCTCACAATTTGGTCTGATTACAGATTCTGTAGTGGCCATCTGAGGCTTTATGCCCTGGTTGCTATAAGACATTTAAAATGCTCTGTTCCTCCCTTGCTATTCCGAGTCAAAGCAGCCTGACCCGACAGGAATGACGGGCCATTATTGACTTTGCAAGGTGTCTCTCTGAATGACAGCAGCAGTGGCTTCTCCCGCAGATATTCACTGACATCTCCCAGGCAGACGTCCTTTGTAGGATATTCAGGATAAAGCCAACAGACCCTCTGTTTCCCCAAGAGTCCTTTTTCTGCTTAGATCACACAATAGAAAATTAAAGTACTCAACCAAAATCCCCAATAGGAAATATAAATCTCTGCGATGTGTTAATGGCATTAATATCTCCCACATGCCTAAAATATTTCTTTAAAATGAGTTGAGAGAAAATGATATGGTCGTTTATAAGGTCCAAGCATTTAAATGTCCTGCTCTAGAAAATGACCTTCCTGACCTAGAGAGTAATAAATTAAGAAATCAAGTGGCTGTTTCTTCCTCTTCAAAGTTCTTCCTTCTATCGCTGCTGAATAGCTTGAAAGGAGCCAGACCCCCTATGGTAAATACAGGGAGAAGCATTAATTATTTCCAGAATAGATCCTATTGGAAGACAGTGATAGCATGGGATGCTTCAAATCTCTTTGGTCCCACCCAGAATGGAGTCATGTTCTTATTCCCATGATATATCCTTTGTACAATAATATTTCATGTGTACTTTTTGGTTTTCTGTCACCCTTTCGGAAGAACACTGGCTTCAGCCCCCTCCCCAACAATGGCTGCTGTCTAAGAAGTGTGACAGCTAGAAACCCTCTAATGTAACAATACCAAGGGTCACACAGGGCATCTTTCAGTCCAAAGTGGTACAAGAGCCTTCTCTACCTTGCAGGTCAGCTTTGGTCAACGCAACTTTGTTAGCAAAAGAACAGAAAAAGCGAAAACAATAACCAAAGGTTAGTTAGAGTAGAGTCAACTGGTTAACATTACAGAAACAAAAAAATGCAGTCTGCATAACCAACATCACTCAGACAGACACTTGAAATGCTCTACAAAGTCACCAGAGACACAAGACACAAGGATGCACAAACCAGGGCAGAGCAGGGCCTCTTGGGAGCCAAGTCAGCAGAGCTAGGACAGGGAAACAGTGAAGTTGACAAAGCACAAGCGACGGGCAGGGACAGCCTTCGCACAGGTACACAGCCAACCCCAAGGCATTCACTCTAGAGATAACGGCAGCATGTGGCCAGACTGGAAGACACATGTGCACACTCAAAGCCCACAAAAATACTTTGGGACATTTAGGAGTTGAGCATAGGAGAGTCACCACGCCACCCCAGTCCCCTTCTACCCTTGAAAATGCCACCAAGGGATATGGCTCCAGAGTCATGCATTTCTACCCAGATGACTCATTGAGGACACCAAAGAGCTTAATTTGTTTAATTTGTAGGAATATAAGCAAATGTTTGTGGGCAAAAAGGCAAAATGAATGTCCTTTTTGATTGATTCATGCCAGGTCCAAAATGAAGCACGTGGTATATTCTCTCAG
The DNA here is from genome assembly GCF_000001635.26 of Mus musculus. Taxonomy (NCBI): domain Eukaryota; kingdom Metazoa; phylum Chordata; class Mammalia; order Rodentia; family Muridae; genus Mus; species Mus musculus. Next base: position 89,517,268 of record NC_000078.6, on the reverse strand, counting down.
ATGTTTCCCCTCCTCAACTGTGCAATAGCACTTCTGCTCAGGATGCCTCAGGCTCTATAGCTAAGTTGATCTCAACAGGTATTTATCAGCTGAGTTTGAAGTAAGGCATTACTTTAAAAAAAAAAAAAAAAAAAAAAAAAAAACAAAAACAAATCTTGACCCAAATTAGAGGCCAAATGTCATAGCTAAAATTTGAGTGGAAATCTGAATTAACTTCTAAATCACAGACATAAATTAAAAACCTACTTCCAGATCATTCTTAGTTACTAAATAAATTAATAATTTGAGAACCAAAGAATGTCAAATTTACACATTTTAAAATAATTTCTAACTCTTATAATTTCTTACATATGTTCTTGGAGGTCAGGTAAAGGGAAAAAAGTACATTTACTCCTTTAGGATCTTAAAATATCAATGCCAGTGACTTTGGCAAGAAATTATATTAGATCTTAGACTGCTAAAATTATATAAATATATAAAAACCTAACATATTTGCCATTTTAAGTAGAACCAAGTCATGTTTTGTCAGTAAAGACAGCTATCCCCACCTTGTTTACTCTCTCTATGAAGAAATAACACCAAATTACATGCTCTCTTTCCTGTGCATGCCATGTGCCTTATACCAGAAGATATTCTTAGGAGCCACATGCTATGTGCAAGAGACTCATGAGAATGGAACCCTCTGTAGATTCTACAGGGTTGGAGGTCCTTTGTTTCGCTTTGCTACTATCCTTTACAGTGTCATTTCCACAGAACCCTAAAAAGGCGCCCAGGATCTTCTCTGGGGCCTTATTCACAATGCTGCAAACTTCCAATGATAGTAATTTATGCCTTAACCCACTTTTTGGCCATTTTTCCTTGCCACTTAAGCTAATTATCGAAGTCATTTGTGTACAATAAACAGGGACCTTCCTCTCTCCCTTGGCACTCAGCCTCCACTTCATCCCACCCAGTAGGAAAGTCTTAATGCTCGGTGGGCAACCATCATAATTATCTCCATGGCAATAGAGTGCATGCGATTAGGCCCTCGGGCTTTGCCATAGATGGATGGGAGAGCCATCAAGTCACAGTATCCGGCTTTGAACAATCAGAGTACTTAGAGAAAGGCTAGAGTCTGCCATAATGCATGTTGTGAATCACCCAAGTCGATGGAGAGCTTTGGGGAGAGCTGGGAACATTTGCCCCAATGTGATGGGTAATTTCCTTCTGCCAGAGCTCTCACTGCTTCCCCTGAATCTCTCCTGAGTGGGCTTCATTCCTCCCTTCTGTCTTTACATTTTTGTAGAAGTTACTTTAAACTTCCTTTCTCTCCGGTCCTGTCGCTTTATTTCATTATAACTCCAAGTTTCGCATTCTATGGAGCTCTGCTTCCAATACAGCAGCCGGACAGACACACTTGTGGCAAGAGAGCTGCAAATGGATGTGGCCTGAACTTAGTGGCTGCTGCAAAGGCAAAGCACACAAGCCTTTGAAGGTTTAATACAATCAAAAGGATATACAATACCCATGCGTCATTTTATGACATACTGAAATGCTAATATTTTGGGAAAATTTGCTTAACTAAGGTGAAATATATAATGAAAACGGATCTTCTGTTATGCTACACATTTTGAAATATAACTCTTAGGAAATTTTAAGTCACATGTGTGACTTGTGCTACATTTCGCTCTTTTTTTCTGGCATGTATGTGATATGAGTATATGTGCAAGTGCTGTGTGTGCAAAGCACATGCATATGGTGGCCAGAAGTTGATATCAGGGTGCCTTCCCTACCAAAGCAATCTCTTACTTGGACCCGGAGCCTATTGATTCAGCTAATATACTTAGTTGCTTGCTCCAGACATCCTGTCTCTGTCTCTTGTGGCCTAGGACTAAGGATGACCTAACCAGCTGGGTAGGATGCTGAGGACCTACCCAGTTGTGTGGATGCTGGGGATCTAAATTCTGCTGCTCATGCTTACAGAGAACTTGCCTTACCTGCCAAGCCATCTCCCCATCCCTTACACTACAGTTCTATTGGTTAACAAAGCTTGAGGGTTAGATTCTTAAGTGTTCAATCTGAATAACATAAGACACATTAAGAATAATTTGCTATTTAAATAGTACTTGATGCTTTCTTTTCTTAAAAGATTTTATTTTTCAAACGTGTGTGAAGGTATGTGTGGGTCTCTGTGTGCGTGCCACACATACACATGCATGAGAGAGAGAGAGAGAGAGAGAGAGAGAGAGAGAGCACAAACATGAATGCAGTGCTAGAAGAAAGTATTGGGCCACTGAATGCAGTGTTATAGGTCACATAATAAGGGTGCTAGGAGCTGAGTTTGCATCCTGTGGAAGAACAAGACTGCTTTTAACTCCTTAGCCATCTCCCTTAGCCCTGCTTTCTGTTTTTAATATGTAATTTCACATTGTAATTTAACTTGATACGGTAATTCTGAGAGAAGCTCAACTCCTGTCATCCCAAAGCCTTCTAAAGTAAGATACTCATTTGAATGCCAAATACGTCATTTTTCCCTGCATTGTTTTTTACCATCTGAAGAACTCTGAGTAGACCAGTAAGTCCAAAAGAAATGGTCAAGTTGAATGAAATTGTACAGCATTTTCAGGAAAACACAAAATGTCTACCTCAAATGCCTTTTGATGCTTAACCTCTTGCCCATCATACACACAGACAGACAAACACACAGATACACACACACATGCACACACACAAGCACACATGCACACACACAAGCACACATGTACACACACATACACACATGCACGCACACATGCACACACACATACACATGCACACACACATATATACACACACACATACACACACACACACACACACACACCATATTTAATGGCCATCAGAATTGCAGAATTAAAAACATTGTCTTGGTTAAAGGAGACCGGGAAGCAGATCGTAGGGATGATCCTTTTGACACTAGTACCAGGCAACTGACTCAGGCAAGGCAAACATCTTTTGTAGCACAAGTTAGCCTGAGAAGCATTTGCAAAACTGCTTTCAAGGGATAGAGATAACTCAAATGGAAGCTGCTTCAAAAGCAGTGTTCATGAACTTGAACACAGGAAATAAGTGAACAGTTTTGACATGGAAACTGAAAGATGGATGCAAGGAAACACAGTACGTTGCACAAAGAACCATTAGTCTCAGCCAGAGGAACGAAGATGTAGATCTTGGTGACAGGTTAGGCATCACCTTTGCCTGTAGATGATCTGCAATTATTTCTCCGTCCAAGTGAGGGCAGGAATGAACGCAAGAATGTGTACACTGCTGCCCTCTACTGGCTAAAACTAAGCTGATCTTCCAGTCACCAACAGCTCTGGAAAGGCATTACTTTCACCATCTACAGAAACAGGCTGAGAATGGTTGTTGTGCAGCGTGGGTAAACATGCAGTACTAGTATGTGTCTCGCATGAGATAATATCCAGGAACAATAATCCCACATTTATCCAGTACCCACTACGTATCAGGCATTTGGTATCTTTCAGATTTTTTTTTTTCATACGACTTTTGATAGGGCCTATTATTCTGCCATTTGGCAGAGAAAGAAAAGATAGATCTGAATGGTTAAGTAAATTACCAAAGGTCAGCTGGGACCTTAATCCAGGTCTTCTGAATGTGGGAATGGAGAATATTCCTTGACAGTACCCCAAGGACTGACAAGCAGAGCCTGATCCAGCAAGTACTCAATAAATACTAGTTCCCTTCCATCATCATGACAGTGGGACATCATTTCTCTGTCTCCCAATGGAATTGTGTCAAATGACCAAATAATTGGTGACATCAATGTGGACTCTTTGCATTGTCCTTACCATTATTAAAATAGAAATCTCTAGTGCTCTTTGAGCCACTCTGAAAACAAAGGCACAAATTGGGAGAAGTCTGATGCCCGTGACAGGAAAGGTTCTTCACCACCAAGTATGCGACCCTGAAAGGACGTCTGCCAGCATGCCTTTTTAAAGCCCGTGGCACATGTCCAGCATACTCAACCAGTGACAAGAGGACACCGATGAGGATGCGGCATAGGATGGGGAATGAGATTGACCGAGGATGGGTAAACTGAGGAAAGAGGAACTGGCAGAGCAGCAAGGGGGCTCGGTGCTGTGGCAAGGCTGAGCCTTAAAAAGAAGAGAGGTTCTACCTTCACAGCCTCGCTCGATCTGTCCACTCCTGTGGAGAGCATCGTTGATGAGATCAGGCAGGCGTCCATTCAAGTCCACAGAGGCCAGGCAGCCCTGAAATCCATCCCTGGAGGCCACAAGCTTGGGAAGGTTGCTGTACATGCCCTGGGCTAAGCCAGCCATATAGAGGTCACCTACAAAGGAAGGAAGACAGTAAAAGAGCCGGAGTAGAGAAAGAATGTGGCAGCCATGTCCAATAATGCTTACACACACACACGTTAGACTGTTTCTTAGATGATGATAATACAACTGTGGTGGGGAAGGGAAGGGTCAGCTAAAATAAGAATAACTTCCAGAACTCATAAATTACTAAAATTAAAAAAAAACAACTAAATATTTCTTATAAGTCGTTCAATTCTGTATCCAACATCTCACAAAGTTTGAATCACCATATCAACTGTACAAAGTAGCTTCTACCTAATTAAGTGAAGTAAAGATTAACAACATTGTGGACAGCCACAACCATTTATTGGGTAATTTTTATGTGCTTTTTAGAAATAATGTGCTGAGTGTTTTTCAGACATCCCATCAAGCATCTAATAATGCATGATGAGAGTAACAACAACTATGTCCTTTTGGTATATGTATTATTACACAGTAGTGACTATGGCTGAGACAATGTCATCCAGGTTGGAAGGACTTAGCCAAATACTTTCCCTCTCTAGTGAGGACACACCTACAATTTAACAAGGCCTTGACTCAGCTCATCTTTTGGACCCCAAATCAGCTCATCTTTTGGACCCCCAAAAGACTTTCCTAACATCATCACAGATCAGGAAGCACTTTTGAAGTGGGGTCTTGTATAGAAACTGGATAAATGGCCTTATGGTATAATTCAATAGTTTTCAAATGGAATCTGTGTGGTACAGAAGATATGGCTCGAATTCCTAACCTGGAGATTCCCTGTGGAAGCAAACTTTGTGTTGCAAGATGGGCTCTAAGATACAAATTCGACATAAGGATTACCTTTCAAATCCAGATTTTTGGCACCATTGATGACCTGAGTGACTACCTTGGTGTCCACCTTCAGACTGTGGGTGTTACTGCTGTCCCTGGTGATGACCACGTTGTGCCACTGGTTGTCATTCAGGGGGCGGTCACTGTTGCCTTTGATCACATTGGGACCATTGCCGAGATCAAACACATAGTGTATGTACCTGCAAAAGACAAAAGAGCACACGATCGCTTCAGGGTCCATGAAGTAGTTCGGTGGCAATCACATACATATCAAAACTAAGGGGGCTTTACATTTCCCATGCTTTCCTGGCATAGCATACCAATTAAATGCACTTAAAATCACCAGTAATTATTGGATCATACATTATTTCAACTCCATATTCCCAGACTCATAGAGTCTTCTTTCATTTTCTTTAAGTCAAAAATTTATAATATAGTACAAGTTAGCCTAGAACTCATAATCGTCCTTCCACAGACTCTCTAGTGCTGGAATTATGGGCATGTACTCACACCCAGCCCAAAGTCTACTTTCCTAATGCTCCATAGTAATACCTAGATCTATGAAAAGCTACATTTAGGACCCTACAAAATACTAGAGGACAATAATAGAATTCAAAGAATATTGATCAGGGTATTGTGTGTTTAAAACAAAGTCTTATGTGGCCCAGGTTGACCTCAAGTTTGCTACCCTGCAGAGACCAGCCTTCAACTACTGATCCTTGTGTCTCTACCACACCAGTGCTAGATTTACAGGCATATGCTGCCACACCCAGGGTATACAGTGCTAGGGTTGAACCCAGGACCTTCTGCATGCTAGACAAGCACACTAGCAAACCAGCAAGAACATCCTGAGTTCTGGTTTTGTTCTTATGTGAATACTATGGTAGCATACTAGAGGGGTCAAAAAGAGGTTTAAGAAACTATAATGTTGGACTCTGCAATTTCCTGAAATTCAAGAAACTCAATTTTATAATTTTGGGTCCTAGGGGACTATATCCATGCTCTACTCTCAAAATAATAGTTGTAATGCTAATTGTAGTATTGAAAAATAACTAGATTTCATTTCTTATTATGCATCTCCTAATTTTAATTAGTAATACTCAAAAGATGGGCACAACACACACCATAGCCATGGTTTATATAAATGAGCTTACCCCACTATAATTTCAAAGGACTACATTTCATAGTTAAAATCTTTGTAAAAAAATCAACCTAGTAGAATTTCTTCAAATAATCTTAGGAGTCCATGTCCTTTCCAGCCCTAGTCATTTTGTGGATCTTTGTTAGCAAGGAGGGTACTAACAGAGGCAGGGGTCATGGAGTAAAATGGACAGTTTTCTTCACAGCCATATTTTACAAAATGTGTCAGTGAAGATAGCCATCATCACTCTGAGGTTTCTCCTACTTACCCCTTGACCAGCTCAACTGCAATAAAATCATTGCCATCTCCGCTATTGAAGAGAATGAAGCCATCAGCTGAAGTGGTCTTGAACTGGAAGAAGAGGTGCATGGAGGTGTAAGCCTGTAGGGTGGCGAGGGTCAGGTAGCTGCTCTTGGTCTTAAAAGTGACAGGGTCGGCGATGATGTTTCTCAGTCCAAAGCGAGCCTTCAGTTCACAGTAGTCGATGTCGCCATTTTTGCACAAATCAATGTACAGTAAGCCATTGAACATGAGGCTCTGTAGATGGCCAATGAAACTGGAGGGGACCACAGAGATGTAACGCTTCTCAGTCATGATACCAGTTTCAATATTGTGGAATTCCAGGCGGGTGTGGTCGCCCACCATTGTCCCTAAAAAAATCAGAAATGAGGCAGGAAAAAAGGGAAAAGTTACTCTGGTTTCTTAAAGCCACCTTACTCTCTATCTTGCAGGAGGAACATGTTTCCAAGTTTCTGAGTTCTTTTCTGCTCTTTAGCAGAACATATCATCTACTCTCAGTCAGCAAGTGAGGTCCTAGCTCAACTCAAGCTACCTGCCTGACTTGTGATTCTAGGCATCTGTGACAATGCTATCTCACAGAAACTCTGAGCTTACTGACAACACAAGCTGAAGGACAATACCATTCACTTTATTCATTCAAGAAACAACTCGTTAGGCAGAGACAGGTGATCTCCATGAGTTTGAGGCCAGCCTTATCTACAGAATGAATTTCAGGAGAGCCGGGCCTTCAAAAAGAATTCTGTCTCAAACAAAACAAAACAAGCAAGAAAGGGAGGGGAGGGAGGAGGGAGAGGGGTAGAGAAGAAGAAAGAAAAGGAGGGAGGAATGAAAAACAAACAATCTGAACACAAATCATAAGAAATTATTTCCCTCTTTGACTCTTACAAAGAAAAAATTGGTGACTGTTAGGCATTCATTACCAAAAATTGCTTGCTACAGTATATCATTACATGCTACTTCTGAAATTTTTGTATTTTTTTTCTTTTGTAAAACATCTCTTCGTTTTACCTGTCAACAAGTGGCCATGTTTTCCTAGAAATAATACTCACTTTTCCTGTTAGAAGCTCTACTTTATACTTGTGCCTGTGGACTGATTAAGTTGATCATAGTCAGTTTGGACTACAGAATTGATCTCTATAAACAGACTTTGCTCTAAAGAGTAAAACTCTGTCCTTGAAGGTTGGTCTACATCTGAACACCTGAACAACTGAGCCTCATACTCACAGTTGGCCACTCCAAGGTGATACTTGAGAACTGGCATTTGTAACAACTTCCAGTCCATCTTAGGGAAGATTAAATATGTATCATTAACATTATTATTTAATTATTATATAAATATATGCATATATGAAGTCATGTGTTTTTGTGTGTGTATGTGTGTGTGTGTTCAATAACATTTAATGAAAAAGTGGCTTAATTTAGTTGGGCTAAAGCAGCTTGGGAAACATCTAGCTTACCACACTCATTCATGGCTTTGGAACTAAAGAACCCAGTGTGGCTCTTGTGACATTGCCAAGCCTAACTTTAAACTGGGCTCACATGATCAATTGTGTCAAATTCCAAGGTTCAATCAAGATAAGCTACTGTTTTATTAACAGATTTCTGGTTTAAAAAAATGACATTTGCTGCCTATACATCTTATTTGTCTTTCTCTCTTTATTGATCAAGACTCTGAATGTTAAAGAGGAAGATTGGGGGATGTATCTTTTTGGATAACTTAATTTGAATCCAAGAAATTCAACCACATCTGAAAGATTTATTCATTTCCTTGTATTTTAAACATAGATTCTACCTCCTCAGAAGCAATCTCAGAAGTGATTCAAAGAGTTGAACATGAGCACAATAATCAGGCTTATATTTGACGAGCTTCTTGGTGGTGTTTTGACAACCAGTGTCAAGTTATTCTTTTAATATAAGCAAAAATAAAATAATGATGTTCATTAAATACATAAATTATAGTTAGAGCAAAAAAATCAAACTGTAAAATAAATTTGTTAACTGAGTACCTAGAAAAAGGAATAAGGACATGAAATTACTTAATATTGACAATTGTACTGGGTTGTGAAATGAACACAACCTAAAATTCACTTTCTTTAATACAGTGCCGTGATTGACTGCCATGACTGATGTAAGCACCCAACTGCAGTTTGGCTTCATCTCTTCATTGCAGGTGATTGGATCCATTTAGATAGTGATGGGGAAGGGGACCACAGCCAACTTGCATGGAATCAGAAGAACTGCAGGTTGGTAATGTGACTCCTTCCCCTAATTCACATCCCTATCTACACAAAGACCTTAGAGAAAAGTACTAAAAAGGCCACGGCAATCCCATGTGATCCAAGGAGTTCCAGAAGAAACAGAGAGGTGATTTTTCAATTCAGTTGAGAATTTCTGCAAAATTTTAGATAAGCCCATCTTTAGGACTGAGTACTGAGGAAATTGTGCTTACCGGGAAAACCAGTTTTATAAAGCAGAATAAAAGTATATTGGGCATTGGTTAAGACAAAAGAGAGACAGAGCAAGAAGTTGGTGAAATGGGGCAAGAAATGAGCAAGGGAATTTAAGAGCTTAGCCCAGAGTGACAGAGTCTAGGATGGCTTAGAGGAATGCTCCATGCAAGTCTAGGGCAGGACTAGGGGATTCAACAATATGGGTCTGAATTAGAAGGTAATTGGCTCAGTTATTCACTTATAGAAATTATTCACCCATAACACAGATTAAAATTAAACCAACTACCTCTTCTCAAAATCCTATAATATCTCATCTGATAAAAGAATGAAAAACCACTGTTTGACATTTGAAACAAAACAAACTAGCCAACTATTACAAAATAAATTTGTGTATCATCTAACCCATATTAGTAACTGAGACCTCTGTATGAAATAATATCCTCTGGCTTTTATGTGCAGACCAAACTTCTTTTCACTTATTGATGAGTGTATGTATACCTCACAGCAGATGCTCTCAAATTCCAGAGGAAAGAAAACTAACCTGGTGAAGAGCAATAAAGTGAAATGAGGACTACATATCTCCATATGATATTCAGTGTGCTCTGCACTCCAACTATGGCATGTGTCATTACTACCATTAAGTTTTTGATGGCATCATTGTGTTGCCTTTGAGGTAAAGGTGCTTAGTGTTCAGAGGTGAAGCAGTTTGGTTAAGTCCCAACAGGTGGTAAATTGTTCAACTGAATCCAGGATTGCACACCCCACAGTTCGCATTGTATGTGTGTGCTCTAATATCTCTGAAGAGAGTTTTGATTCATTCTTTATATTCTTGCTCAGAAAAAGCTATAGATTAAATTGATGTTGCCAGTGCCAGGTAGGAAATGTACTAGAGTCCTTACTTTTTCTCCACAGCTGGGTAGCTGGGTATCTCACACTCTCACATGCTATTCTATCTAATTCAGGGTAATTGATTGGGCCTGTTTCCCAAAAAAACAACCATGTTGCCTTGACCCTTTGTAGTGCACTTACTTCCATAGTTTACTGGCAGGTGACAAGTCATCCACATACTACAATTCTGAATGATGATGGAATTGAATCTAGGAGAACTCTTGCCTGATCTGTAATTTCCCAAGAGACCATACCACATAGTAAACATGTCACTAGGTTGCCTTGGATGAGGTTCTTAATGTTTGTGTACCTCCATTTTCCATTTGTGAATTGAGTCTGAAGCTGTCAGAATTAAAGGCATCAGCACATAAGACATCTTGAAAGTGTCTGGGACCTTAATTATTGGCTAATACAAATTATTCTGCATTCACTGTTTTCCTTTCTTTGGTCATTTTAATCATTTCTCAATTAATTTGCAAGCAATGTCTTCTTATACATGGACCATTCTAGTGCCTTCTGGATGTCCAATGGCATACAGCAGAGGCTGAGTTCAGCAAGTATAAGTGGTAGAGTGGGATAACATGCAGTGGGCTCATATTTGAGATGTCAACTCGAAGGTCAGAATTTGTAGGACCAATTTTGTGTGTATGTGTGAATCTGGGCCAACAGTCCAAGCTTAGCCAAATAATAATAGTAATGATAATAATTATGTTAGTAATAATAATATTGGGAAATGCCAGGAGAAAGCATTAGATTGCCCATGACTTCCAAACACATGAGAATATGAAGAAAAGGAGGACTTAAAAAGGCCCAGTTGGGGAATTTTCACATTTATGTCACAATTCTCCAGCCTCACTTGATCTAAACATTTTCCATCAGGTGTTCAGCACATTTTAAAAGCATGCCATATCATAAAATACCTTATTCTTAAAAATAATCTAAAGCAATTGATGCATATCTAATTATTGGTGAACAGCAATGTGCATTAGCTTATCAAAGGGGCCCCATGAATCTTGTAATGAAGAGCTTCATTTGACCAAAGCTTTCCTATGCTCACTTTATCAACTTTTATTAACCTGTATAATATGATTTCTTGGAATCTTTGACAAATTAAAGTGTAGGTGGAGAAGAGAGAAGTCAACTGGGCAGAAGTGGGGTGAGTTTTTACACTAGCGAGAAGTTCCATGCCAAGTGTGTGGTTTTAGCACATCAGGTCGCTGCTCTGAGGAGTGTAAACCAAGAAAGGCATTCTTTTAATTTGTTATTCATAATAGAAATCCAGCCCAGTCAATCAATCAAGCCTTATTAACTGTCAACTGAACTTAATACTTTTCTAAGAATATAATTATATGATAATAAGTGAAAAACACCAGGTTGGAAACTAATTCTTTCCTGGCCTTTGGTAACATGTGAGCCTGGCCTACTCTCTGTCATTTGTGTAGACTAGTTAGAAATTTGTCACACTGGGGGACCTTCGATGGCATGAAAGGGATTACTAAGTAAGCCAGTAAGGCACCATTTATAACTTGGGGGTCTATGTATATTTTAGATTCACAACCTGGTTTAACGAATTCTCTAAATTAAAAGTAAATTCCCAAACCTGCTTTCACTGTTTGAAAAAAAAAAGAAAAAAAAGAAAAAAAAAAAAACATCAACAACAACAAAAATACCAGACAAAGACACTAACTCTCTACCTCTCCCAAATTCCTTTCTTCTTTGTAGCTGCTGCCTGCCACCAGCATTGAGGTAGGAGGTATGGCAGAAAGTGAAAGGATTTATTAATTTCAAATAAAATTACTAGATGGCTTGGACATTCCACGCTTTAGCCCTGTGTTCTAATTGTTGGGACTAACAGAAAGCACAGCATGTAATTGCCTTTATTCCAAAGGTTCTATAAAAGAACAATGATCAAGGCAAGGGATTATTGTACCCTTAGTTCTGCAAATCTTTGTGTTCTTTGTGTTTTTCCAGGAAAATGAAAGGCACACACTGCTAAGCGAGATTGGGGTGAGAGTGCCACCTAGTGGCCTCTATTCACAACATGCTGTAAATTGTGCCTTTCTGGGATTTTAACCAGCCAAATCCAAAAGAATTAGTGCTACTCACCACCATAGCATTTGCAGGCCCCTGTTTGACCTCACAGCTCATGGGGACAGCTTGAATAATTAATGGAGATTGAAAGTGGCTTCTAAACAACATAATCTTTTTTTTTTCTTTCATCTCATTTTCTACATTAATTTTATACCATTAAGCTACTCTGATGGTCTGTAGGTCAGATGCTATTTCCAAAGACTGATTTGGGTCTCTGTGGAATTGGATATGGGATAATTGGTATGACTCTGCATACCTTCTTTTCTAGGAGGGAAGAGACAAAGTACCACGGTAGACATCCTGAAATGTATTCCCCACCTCGCCCTTCCTCACTTCCCTATAGTTTGCCTGCACTGGAAGAGAAATCATTTTCTTTTGATGGATTGCAAAGTGCAGCAAACTGCTTCCTTCTTTGGAATCACACAGATGTGAATTTGAAGCTTAATTACACAGCTCTAATATCCCATTCCTCTTCAGTAAAGTGACAATAGGAACATTTATTTTGAAAGAATATTGAATTATTGGGGATTAAATGAATTGATACTTGTAAAACAGCTATCGCAACATCCAATGCTAAATGGATATATGCTGTGTGTTTTCCTCCATGTAGATTGATCTGTCTCTGTCTCTCCATTTCTGTCTCTCTGTGTCTCTGTCTCTGTCTCTACACACACACACACACACACACACACACACTATACTCCACTAAAATTACACTTAAATTACAGAGGTAATAAAGATCAGACTCATCAATTAAAGTTTAGGACTCACTATCACATAACATTTATGATGGAAAGGGCCTTAAAAATAACAGAAGTTCACATTGAAAGATGGGGAATTGAAGAAAATGAGATTTTGTATATCTATCCCGAAGGCATAAAACCATTTACTGGCACTGATTGTATTAAACCCTAGGATTCTGACTGTCCAACTGTCTTGCTCTTCACAGGAGGCACTGGGGGCGACAGCTGTGACTGCAGCCTGTATTAGACAAGGGTCAGGAATAGCAAGTGGCTTCCTAAACATCCTGCAGGGAGTTAATGTCAAGGCTAGATCAGAGGCCAGCTCAGATGCCAGTAGAGTTCCATGTAATTGCCCCATGCTGCCTCGAGTTTATTTCCTTATATGGATATGATTTCAGCATAATGTGTGCTTGGATGCTAGGCTGCAGACTCAGGATCATCACCTGACTAATTACAATTATCCATCAAATTCTGAAAGAGAGGTTACCTTCTTTTGCCAGTCTTAATTTTTGAACCACAATTGGTTGCTTTTTCATATGACTGACAATTATAAGCCCACCACCTACACCAGAATCTGAAGATGTAATCTTAACATTTTCAAATACTATTTTCTAATCTACTCTATTGGTTTAATAATAGGAGATGGGTAATTTTTGTGTACCTTTTATCTTCCACTCTTTGAGCATATTGCTAACATATAGTGTGCTGGCAGGAAGCACTTGCACTTTGTATGAGACTCTCAGAACTCTTTTACATACATATGAATTTATTCATTTACACATTGCCTTCCTAAATACAGATTCCATTCTGCAGAGAATCTGTCTATTTGGCCATCACTATATGTTCAGTTCTTCCCATAACAATGCTTGATATACAGTAGGTACTTAGTGAATAAAAATTAAATAAATGAACAGCCCATTAAGTCAAACATGTCCAGCCCCTCCTACAGCATACTCTTCAATATTAATTATATTCCCTATGAAATTCTATATTTTTGGACACTCCATTTTCTTAAAAAGAGTAATGCATTTGCTGGTAGAAAGAACAGACACATGGAGGGTGACTAATCAGGGATATTTAATTATTAATTATAGAAGGATTTATACAGCTCTACCCCTGTTCTCTGGGCATGACTCTATCAAAGATAGAGCCTGGTGAGAATGATATTACAACAAGGGACTAGCTGTCTACTACAAGCTGAAGAAGAAAGATTGTGAAATTCAGAGGAAGGGCCAATGCTTAGCCTTGCCTGTTCTTGTCCAAAGAGCAGGCTTTGTGACTTCTATTTAACCAAAAAGAAGTTTCAGAAGAGGAAGTCAGAGAAGACAGTAAAGCAGAGGCAAAGCCTGTCATAGTTGCACTTACCCTCAGCCACATCATCATCCACTGTTAGCTTAAGGCTTTTTCCTCTCCGCACTACCCGGACGGTGTGCCACTCATTGTCATTGAGCTTCTGCCCTGCATACAGGGTCTCAGGTCCTTTGCCTAAGAATGGTGGTAAGTGTCAAATGTTAGAACCACTTCACAGTGTATTGCTCACAGCACTGACTTTATCAAAGCCACATTGGTGCACATGACCCAGGATGGCCAAAGATTCGATTTCCACTGATCCTATAGAACCCAGAACCCTCTATATTAATCACCAAAAGCAGGCATCTCAGTTGAAACATGGAGGACATTCATCCATAAAGAGGAAAATAAGTTCCCTCTTTTATTCATAGTTACTAGGTCTTAAATACTAAAAATACTCAATAAGATTTATAGCAATAGATAACCAGCTGGCATTTTTGCCAAGTCCTAGATATAAGAAATTCATCATAATTTTACTTTTATCAATTTCCTGCTTCTTTAAGCATAGTACACTAGTGTGGTGTCTACAAAATATTTACCAAGTGGGTGAGAAACAACTCTTGAAGGTAGATTACCTTAACTTAGCATTTCCACTAACCAACAGTCCTATCAGAATTTAGCAACCATAGCAATCATAAAAGTAAGCAACACAAGTGAAATTATGTCAAGGTTTAAACATTGCAAATGATACTCCTTGGGTAACCTGGGGGGGTCCCAGGCTTTTCTCATTGTTCATCATCCTCCAAAAAGATAGATAGATAGATAGATAGATAGATAGATAGATAGATAGATAGATAGATAGATATAAAGAATAAAACTTAAATGATTCAAAGAATGAAATAACAAAATTTTCAAAAACAAACATGTACAGTTCAAAACAGTGTTTCACATAAAGTACTACTAGGTAAAGAAATAAAATAAGTTGTCTTGAGGGACCCATGTTGAGATAGCCAAGATGAAATTCAATGGTCTGGAAAGTAGGGGACTGTGATGTTTAATAGCAAAAGACTGCAAGATGGGGAAACACGCTAAATTAAAATGTTCCCTGTTAGAAAGAGAAGATAGATTAAGTACAGAATGTGTGTCATGCTTGATGCAAGCTGGAAATCTGAAGACAGAGCCGACTTCAGAGATGCTGTGGACTTAAACTAAGCATCCCCCTGTGTGAGGTAGAAAGCACAGTTCTTACAGGTGCTTAAGGATTCCTGGATGAATCAGTCAATATGTGGACAGCTTCATGCTAAAGATGACCTGGAATGTATTAAACTATGTAAGAGGAGAAGCTATGATATACTATGTAGGAAAGAAAACAACAGTATCACTCAGCTCTAAGCAGTGTTAATTTCTACTTTTAAACATTGAGTAATTAGTATTCATAGTTTGGCTGACTGTAAGAGTTGCAAAGTAGTTAAAGATTGGGAGATTTTCCTCCCCTTGAAAAATAAAGACATTAGAGTGAAGTATTTTATTTTAATTGCAGCACAAAGAGATTTATTCATTTATTTTAATTTGTATTAATTAATTAATTAATTAATTAATTTGGTGTGGTTCCACCATCAAACATGCAACTCCAATGAATAAGAATCTGGAATATTCACTGACAAAACGAATCCAGTGAGCCTCAAATCAGGTACCGATGGCATGAATCTTAGGAGAAAAGTTTGCTAATAATCAACTGCTATTTAATCCCATTTTGTCTCTCAATATTATCTTGAACTCATACGCTAAAATGCCACTTGCCCTTATGTTTCAAATCAGTAGACAGACCCATTCATTGTCTCTGTCAACTCAAGCCTCAGATGGATGAAGAGCTTTCAAACCCCTCATGAGAGGGCTTTGGGAGAAAATGGACCACATCATGTGGGTGCTTTTTATAACAAGAACAGATGTTCTTCGAACAAATGAATCTGCTTTTGTGTTTTATGTTTTTATCCTCTTTATTCTACAAGCAAATGCTTCGATAAGAAAGAACAAAGCAAAGATGGATATGGAGAATATTGGCTATGGAGGCAGAACTGTTGCAGATATGAGCCATTTAAAACCTCTCCTAGAAGGTAGCATCTGTTCTTTAGGCAATTTTTTTCACATCACTTAATTTTTATGACTGGGGACAAGATAAGAGAGAGAATGACAAGCACAAACGCAGTCTGTTTGGGACACTACTACACACGTACCATATTAGCCTCAGAACTGTAAAACAAGCTTTGGTGTGGTCCAAAGTATTTTCAATGAAGCTAGCATTTTTACAGGCATGGCATTAAAGGCATCTAGCAAACGTACGTGGTGACCAGATTCAAACACAAATATTCAAATGTAGAATGCGGCATCCTACAATTAAAGCTGTGGAAAGACTAGTGGAACTTTTTATGCCCTGCTATTTCCAGTATCACTAATTCTCATTACTGTAAGAGGATGGCAGGGTGGGGGAGTATTAACACCAATTTCATTAACATGACAGGGACTCATCCAATATTCATTTTCAAATAACAAACTGATAACCCTCAGTGAGCTTTTGTATGTAAACCTAATCTTCTAGAAGTGAAGTGTCCAGAACATTTATCATTAGTCAAAATCAAAGGTTAATTCACCATACAAGGGGAAAGTGATTTTTAAATTTAGCTGCAAATTTGGGTAAACTGAGAGAAGGCACCACAGTATCCTGAAGCTCACAAAGGAGGCTTAGTTGGTAAGCGAGGCAAACTGTTACTATCACAAGCCAAAAGTTGAAACACAGAAACTTGGGCTTGCAAAGTTGAAAGATGCAGTCCGGGAAGGAGAGCTTATTGTTATTATGATATTATTATTATTATTATTATTATTATTATTATTATTAGCAGATTCAATCAAAAAGCCAGTGAAGCTGCATCAGTGGAATAAAGATAGAAGAGTGCTCTCTGGTAGGTAGATGGTGCCCCCAACAGGAAGAGAAAGAAAAAAGACATTGTTCAAGACAGAACTGAAAATGAAACTGCGGAGAACTAATAACCTCAGATCAATAAATATTCTGACGTTGCTCTCTTTGCAAAGACAAAAATGATTATGATCCTGATCTGCAATGCAGTACACGTTTAATGTATGTGTTGATGTGTTTCCTGTCTTCCACAGTGTGTTCAATAAGTATCAATCTCAAGAAATCCTGTGGTTCTCCTTAGTGGGCTTGACCATGAAAGCTGCGGCTATACAAAACTTTCAGTTCCCAGCAGCTGGCTTCCCAAGATCATGACACCTATGATAAATAGGAAGAACCATAGACGAATTCTGGCATATAGGAACTTGTAAGTATAGAGTGTCAAATTCTTCATTATTAAAAAGCAAATAGCCTGTAATGACTGTTCGGAGTGGCACCAACAGAACAGCCACGCCCTCTGGCCTTGCTATCATCTGACTTAGCATTGTTTCTTTGAGGGAAGTCTCAGCATCAGGAAACACAGACTAATTCTCTGATGAATAGACAACAGAGAATAAGAAAGAACAACTAAAAACACCAGCCAGATTATTTTCTGAAACCCTTACAATAACCCAAGAGAAGTCAAGTGTCTTTAAGCAATGAGAATGAATAACAAAATCAAAACAAAACTTTAAAACAAACAAACAAACAAACAAACAAAAAACACTGCTGGTTGCTTGGAGGAAAATGACAATCAGATATTTGAAAACTTTTCCCTTTCAACTTGGCAGACCTATAAATGGTAGAGATTAATCATTTTTTACCTAGTAAGGCTTTTAAGAAAAGAGACTATTTATATTGTATGATTTTGCTATTTCCTCCAGGAACAATATAGCCAAGAAAACAAATTACCCCCAATATGCATTTCTGTTTATCTGTTGTTATGACCTTGCCAATTTAAGATAAACCCATTGGTTTTGCTCATATGCAGACAGTAGAAATTCCTTCCATCTGCCACAAAGGGCTGTTTTCAAAAGTGGGAGGGGAACATTCAAGGACTTTTGCTTGGATTAGAGAGGACAGAGGTGGCCAACATGACATTTTTTCACCCAAATTTCTCTATTTGTATAAAAGAGAAAATGGTACCTTGGTTTCCCTAGGAACCATATTCCACATGCATCAAAAAGAAAATTCTATAGTGCATTTAAAAAGTGAAAATTTTTCTCTTAAAAAAGATGTATACAATTCTATATCCATATGGTATGGTAAAAAGATATACAAATGATTGTGTTAGATACAAACAAAACAAGGACAGAGATGGAGAGAACGCTTACCTTATTTCATCAGCATCTACTGTAGCAGCCCTCTACTGAGCCCAGAGCATCACAGACCTTATCACCCATGCTTCCCAGAGAGAACAGATTATTCAGGGGAAAATCAAAGACAAAGGAAGGAACATAAGGAGGAGGAAAAAGACAGGGAACCATTTCTATTTTCTGCCTAGAAAATCCAAATAGGTTGAGGAAGTATTTGATTTGCCTTTGTAAGTATAAACTTAATGGATTTTCATAAACTCACTTCTAAAGCATGCATTTTCCCAAGAGAAAATAATATAAGCCAGATGACATAAAATTACTGTGGCCACACAGGACAATTAGATCACTTTTTTCTCACCAGTGTCTTCAAGCCCCAGGAGAACTTCCCTTTTATAGGTATGGCATACAGTGTACTCAGTTAAGTCTTTTATGAGGAAGTATGAAGTATGATGAGTATGATGTGAAGAAGACAAGTGCCAACTGTACAGCCTGAGCACATTCACCATGGTAGATATACAACTTCTCCTTAAAAACCTTCCAGGGAGTCCAGCACAAGTAATATGCCCAGCAACAGTATGTTTCTCTGTTCTTCCTCCCCTAGGGGCAATCCATCACTCCCGGTACTATCTGGGCCAATGGTACACAGCTACTCACCTATGACGGTGTGTCAAGGAGCTGTCTACTACAGGATTTTACAAATGGGAAATAAGGAATGGTGAGGCCATGCAACCAATATGACAGTGAGGATAAGATAAACACAATGAAAAAGATCCTTCATGGAGCTTGCTATCTAGTGAGGAGTGAGGATGTCTGAAGAAACACAGACAAACTAAGGAACGCAACATAAGTCTTGATAAAGTTGAGTTCTACATGTTTAGAGGGCACGAAGTTATTGTGCTCACAGATAAGCACGAGGGAAACCAGGAATGTTAAACCGGCAAGGTTGCCACTTAAAGGAAGAGAGGCATAACTTGCTTTCTGCTCAGAAGTCCGGGAGTGGGTATAATTAATACCTGGTGACCTGCACTATCTGTAGCACCAGGCTATAGCTGAATCCCCTGGTTAATATGTTTGTTCAAGACTATTTATGCCTAGACCTTTATCTTGAACATTGTGTCTCAGTCAATAGCACCCATCCATCTCGGAGATGTAACATGTACTTGATAATAGCCTGGGTAACCTCTGTGGTATCTGTAAGGCTAGGCTATGCCTGACTCGAACAGACTTTTATGTTTATCTCAGGCATTCAGTCTAGCACCTTGTCTCGGCATTATTTCTCAGTCAATAGAACCCATCTTTATGGAATACATGTGCTTTGTAGAGTTCTAATGTAAACATGTCTTATGTTTTGGTATACACATGGAATTGAATCAATTATCACTTTTCTCCAAAATTGTGCTGTGCTTAAATGTGCCCAATATAAACTGCCTAGTGTCACACTCTAGAAGTTTGAACCAACACTGGCCACTAGGCTGTGTTGAACAAGGATTTCATTCTTGCCTCAGGCATATTCATACACTGCTGGGCCTGATATTTGCAGACACCACCTGTACCCTCTACACACACACACACACACACACACACACACACACACACACACACACAAATTATAATGGGACACTTTGATAAAACCTAATTCTGAATTAGAGGCAAGAGTGAAGGAGTGCCTACTTCATAGAATGATCTGAGAAAACCAAAAACCAAAACAAACAAACAAAAACAAAACAAAACAAAACAAAACAAAACAAAACAAAAACCGTCTATGTTTAGTTCTTGTCATGAGTTCCTGTTCTGAGATGGTTTAATAATGCTTCTCTGAAGAGAGAGATTTGAGAAGAATCAAACATGTAGATACCCAAGGTGAAGCATGTTGGAGGACTCAAAGGAGGTCCATTTTGGCTAAAACTGGTACCCCAGGGAAAGAGAAGTTGTTGATATATGGAGAGGCTAAAAGAGCCTACATGGTGTGATATACCATGTAAATACTGTTTGAAAGGCAACTGGATGCATTGTCAAGTTAAGTGCATAAACTATATAGTCTAGCATGAGCGGTTTTTATTTCTTTTGTATTATAATGTATTTTGGTAAGTGTGTGTGTGGGCGCCCATCCCTGGGTGCACATGGAGAGGCCAGAAGAAAATATCAAGTGTTCTCCATCACCTCAGGCTTTATCCCCTTGAGACAGGATGGCTGACTGAATCTGAAGCTAGCCTGGCAGTCAGTAAGCTCCGCAATATTCCTGTCCCACTGTCATCCCTCTACACAATGCTCGAGTTACATGCCTCACTTTATTATTATTTTTTAATAGTCACAAACATGGTGTTTATTTTTCTTCAAGAAAATCCTAGGTAGACATTTAAAAATCTATATGTGGCAGACAAAATCAAACAAAAATGAACACATTGGCAAATGACAATGCCCAATAATCGTATCTTTGAATAATGTTAAGATGAAGGTGAAGGAACTGAGTTCTGACAATTGGTTTGATGCTGACAAAACTTTCAAAACATTCCATTTCAGACATCTCTCAACTTGGAGTTTCTGACTCATAAAACAGTGACTAAATATAAATAAGATGCAAGGACCATTATACAAAAGTTCAAAAATATTTATGTTCAGAATAGAAAGCCTAAAGTATAAAGGATTTTATAATGCAAACACTTTTAGTATCAAAACAGTACAATTTTGATATCTAACCTAGAATTAGAGAAGACTGCTCCTCACACGAAGCAGCATTTCTCTGGTTCACCTTCGTTTCCTTCTCCACACACTTGAAAAACATCAGCGCCTCACACCTGTTGTCCTTACATCCCAGTGACTTCTGCATCATGTACCATGTTCAACCTTTTCCTAGCACACTTTAAGAACTCCCATGTCCCATGGAGGCCAGTGATACTTTATATCAGTGGTTCTCAACCTTGCTAGTGCTACAACCTTTTTAAATAGTTGCTGGTGTTATGGTGACCCCCCTCCAACCATAAAATTGTTTTGGGTTTTATTTCATAACTGCAATTTTGCCACTGTTATGAATTGTAATATCTGACACACAGATGGTCTCTGGCGATCCCCATGAAAAGGTTATTCAACCCTCACAGGGGTCACAACCCAAAGGTTGAAAACTGTTGACCTATATAAAGCTTGTTTTTTTTGTTTGTTTGTTTGTTTGTTTTTTTGTGTGAGTGTTGGGCATTTGAACTCAGATCCTTATATTTGCACAGCCAGTGCTCTTAATCAATGAGCTGTATCTTCAATCCCCTAATTTAAATTTTAACAATTATTCTAGCTGCTATGGATCCAGTGGACCAATGGAGGCCAGCAACAGACAGAAGGGAATCTTTTAGGCAGCTAAGACAGGAGGTGAAAGTGACTTACCCTAAGGACAGCAGCAGAAGTAGAAGTCATGTGAATTGTTGTGCATTTCAGAAGCAAGGTCAACAAGAACAGGAAACTGATTTTAAAAGTAAGTTAGGAATGGGAGAGGAAGAAGAGGGAAGTAACCCAGAAATCATTGTTGACTCTTAGGTGTAGCTCTGAGACTATGAGTAGACATAAGCTCAGGCAGAAAAGGAAAGTCTTCAGGAAACATGGGGCACAGCTGACCTAACAGAAGCTAGTGAGAACCTCCATTCCAGTATCCCACACCCATGGAAATGCAGTTGTGTTAGTGTACACCCATAAGCTCAATGTTCCCACAGTAAGATGGGAGATGGAACTAGCGAACCTTATTTCTGTTACTTCATTTTTCCTATCTAGCATCAGTCACACTTGAGACCAGCTTCTGGCAGCTTCTTGTTGTGAATTTAGTCAGTTCACTGAGTCTGATTTTTGTGGTATTGCTTTAGCCATATTTTGGCCTATCACTGTCTATCAGTGATGCCCACTTGTTAGATTGCTGATATCTCCCTTCTTTTCCTCCCTCCTGCCCATCCTTACCTCCTTTTATTTTCCTGTATGATTTCAGTTAGGCACTCTGGCCCATTATTTCTCACCACCAAGAGGAACAAAGCAAACACCGTACCCTATTCCACAGGATTTGTGAATTGTACTTGACCACAGGGTAAATGAATTCATAGGTCTCAACTCGAAGCACAGAGCCTCTCCATTTTGAAGTGGAATGAACCCAGGCAGATAGGCTTCCAAAGAAATAAATGACTCCAAAAGAGAGGAAAAGGAATCTTACCCCCAGTTTTCTGCCAATCCTCCAACAAAAGCCACAAATGTGCAGCATGCATGGCAACAGTGAGATGACAACCAATTGGTTAAAATTCCTTGTGATAACCTCTCTCCCTGAAGCCATTTTTCAAGAGATGACCTATTTGTTCAAGGATAGGAAGATTCCTTGGAAAACATTGTTTCTACTCTTGTTTATTCAAAAATTTACAAGTTCACTAGAATGTTTCCCACTGTCATCCATAGCATTTGAACACTTTTAATGATTTTAGATATTGCTATACTCTAGGTTCTAACAATGGAATCTTCTTATTAACAAATATATCGCAGGTTTGAACTCAAATTCTTCTACACAGGATATCTTCTATAACCTATCCCCTTACTATACCCCAATAACTTTTCAGTTTAAGTTGATTTTCTCATCAAATGACTTCTTTATTGTAAATGTCAAAATAAATGATTTTTAATGGAAACATGTAGAAATTATTACTTTTGTATTTGTGTGTGTACATGTGTGTGATGTGAGGTGTGTTTGTATGTGTAGGATTTTGAACATCTGTGCACCAGGACACACAGAGGGAAACAAGATGATGACCTTGGGCATTGGTCCTTATCTTCCACATTTGTTGACCACTTTGGAAGACAAAGGAGCTTCTTTGCCCCCACCTCCCATCTCACTGCAGGGATGCTAAGGTCACAGATATGCACTAAAACACCTGCAGCTCAAACATCCAGAATGATTGTAAATGCAGGTATTTTAGTGCACACTTGTGAACTTAGCATACCAAAGGGGAGGTTGCCCATGCCTCAATAAAGTGTTTTACATCAATGAATGGAAAAGTTGCAATAATAGGATTCTAGGTTGTTAAAAGAAATAAAGTAGGGAAAGAAATGGGGATATATAAAATAAGTTAGAGGGAAGGGGGTAAATATGGTTAATATGTAGGGTACACATATATAAAATAGGAAATGAATAAATAATGTATTATAAGAAAGGAGAAGAAGAAAATGGGACTTGAAAGTGCATAAGTAAGTGAGTTGAACAAGAATGGAGACAGGGGATGACTGGAAACGAGAGGCAGATAAAGGAAAGGAGCAGCTCACTGCATCACAACAGTGATGTGCGTAGGCCATTCTAGCAGGTATTCACACAGTAATAAAAACACTCAATTAAGTCAATACATGAATACATAGACATGAATGTATGAACTAAATTACTAAAGGGGAACAAGAAAGGGAAGAGGAGAAGAAAGAGCTATTTATTGCATTTTGTTAGGTAAATTTGAAGATAGCACTAAACCAAGCAGCACATATAACTAAAACAAAAATACTACATTCCCCTTTAAGTGTAATTTTTTTTTTCAACACTAGTTGAAAATCTAGAATTCTGGAAAGAAAAAGGATGGAGATGTGGAGGTAACATCTACAAAAAGGTACCAATTGCTTTGGACACAAGGTGCTATCTCAATGGAAATGAAATATTATACTCCAACCTCGCACACCAAGAGAGAAAGGGCAAACTCACAACTAGGCCAGGTCACACAACAGATAAAACCTGAGTCTGTCGGTCTACAAAAATCTCCTCATTGTGCTGCACATGTTCTCATAGCTTCTCCATAATTGCACTGGGGGTTGATCTGCCTGGGATGAATATATCAATATTGGGTAAAGGTAATGGAGGAAAGAAGAGACTATTGTATATAAAAGCAAACAAATAAACAAATAGCAAAAATACATTTTGAGGGTGTTAATAAAGAGTAAGCAGTGGCACAAATGTTATAGGGGTAACCAGCTGCTTACTGATATGGTTTAAGGTTGCTCCCCAGGAGGAAATGCACGCAAATCTGGTATTATAAATCTGATCTAGAACCCATGGTTGGGAAGTTCAGAGGTCCCAAGGGTGAACCTGTAACTACTATTCTGCTAAATTGGCAAAGTATCAAACCGACCTATAATTTTTCTATCTGTAAACACATGTATTAATACAGCTGCTAGCCAATCCTCAGCAGAGAAGTTCCTTTGTGCAATGGGGAAGGGCTCGTGAATGCCTCATACCTGAACAAAGAGTAAAGAATAAGTATCAAGGACCATCATGGAAGAGGAGCCAGAAGGATCAAAAAAAAAAAAAAGCTATATATTCTGAACATCACAGGTCCACTGTGTTAATATGAACAAACAGCAGCTTTGCTTGCCTGTACTTTGTCTGCTTCGCAATCAGTCTAGTCAACAAGCAAGCTTAGAGTAGGGAAGGCATCAGGATCTCTAACTGATGACAGCTTACGGCTGCTGAGGGATAGAGAGTTACTTTTCTTTAACAGTTTAGTCTCTGGTAGGTCAACCATGCTCCAATTGATTGCACCACACTCAGGAGTAGATGGCCAACACAAATTGGACTCAGTGAGTTGTAAAAAATAATAAAATAAAATAAAATCAAAACACAAAATTAGAAGGGGTATAAGAGAGGAAGTATATCTGTAAGAAGTGAATATGATCAATATGTTGCATGTGCATATGAACTGGATTAGTAAAAATATTATATTAAAATATTTTAAGGTGAAGGTTACAGGCATGACATATGTAACCCACTTATAAAACCAAAAGAAATTAGTGTGCATACTAGTAATGAAGATTTAAAATTGGTATTTGTATTTGCAGGAGACATTTTTGGTTCCTGAAATCATAGCCACTAAGCTAGCCTCAGACTTCAGTCACAAGAACAGGTGACAGCTATGGAGACCTATATATGTTTTGATTTGTTGTTGTTATTGTTGTTGTTGTTGTTGTTGTTTACAAGTATTTCAAGACAGAGTTCAGTGGATACAGTATTTTCAAATCTCTCTCTATGTTTGTGGAATCTCCTCTCTACAACAGAAACTGTTCCTGTTGTGTCCTTGCTAAGGTAAAGATGGAAAAAAGACATTGTAACCTATCTTTCTGGGATCATTAAAAAACTGATTGAACCAGCTAATGCCATCAAGCTTATGAGTTATGCTCTAGGTATACCACCAGCCCTATCCTTGTAAAATTTGACTTAAGCAATGGGATATTGGGAGGTTGAGCTGGCAGTATTGTTATGTCTTTCAGATCCTGGTTCACTAACTTGATGTTTATTCTCTTTTTAAAAGTAGGATCTAGTCCCTGATTTTAGTGGGATTACTTCCAGCTTCTCACCATTTACTTTGATGTTGGCTACTGGTTTGCTGTAGATTGCTTTTATCATGTTTAGGTATGGGCCTCGAATTCCTGATCTTTCCAAGACTTTTATCATGAATGGGCGTTGGCTTTTGTCAAATGCTTTCTCTGCATCTAACGATGTAATCATGTGGTTTTTGTCTTTGAGTTTGTTTATATAGTGGATTACATTGATGGATTTCCGTATATTAAACCATCCCTACATCCCTGGAATGAAACCTACTTGGTCAGGATGGATGATTGTTTTGATGTGTTCTTGGATTCAGTTAGCGAGAATTTTATTGAGTATTTTTGCATCGATATTCATAAGGGAAATTGGTCTGAAGTTCTCTATCTTTGTTGGGTCTTTCTGTGGTTTAGGTCTCAGAGGCTCCATCCAACAGTCAATGGAAAGAGATATAGAGACCTCTCCCCCACCCTCTCTTATGGAAGAGTCGGGAGAAGGATTGAGGGACTCAAAGAGGATAGTGACTCCACAGGAAGACCAACAGAGTTAACTAACCTGGACCCTGGGGCCTCCCAGAGACTGAATCACCAACCAGAGAGAGAACAGGCTGGACCCAGCCCTCCTGCATATATATAGCAGATGAACATCTTGGTCTTCACACAAGCCCCCAACAACTAAGCAGAGATTGTCCCTGAGCCTGTTGCCTGCCTGCTTGTCTGACTATATATCCTGCTCCCCTAAATGGACCATCTTGTCTGGCTTCAGTGAGAGAGGATGTGCCTAGACCCACAGCGACTTGATGTGTTTGTGTGTCCCAAGAATGGTGCTATTAAGATTTGAGAATGGGGGTCTCTAGAGATGGCTAAGTGGTTAAGAGCACTGACTGCTCTCCCAGAGGTCCTGAGTTCAATTGCCAGCCACCACATGGTGGTTCACAACCATCTGTAATGGGATCCAATGGTGTGTCTGAAGATAGCAATAGTGTACTCACATACATGAAATAAATAAATAAATCTCAAAAAAAAAAATTGAGAATGGGAATGGAGAAATGGCTCCACGGTTAAGAGCACTGGCTAATTCCTTTAGAGGACCCAGTTTGATTCTGAGCATCCTCATGGAGGTTCATAACCTTCTGTACCAGCAGGTATAGGGGATCTAATGACCTCTCCTGGCCTCTGTGTGTACCACATGCAAGGGGTAGACAGTCACACATGCAAGCAAAATATTTATGAACATTAAAAAAATTTTAAAGTTGAGAATTATAGGATATTTAGGTCTTGGTCAAATGTGTGTGTGCGCGTACATGTGTGCACCCTCATGCACGCATGTATACACATGTGTAAGTATATATATATATATATATACTTACCAGGGTACATTTCTGCATTCTTTGCATAAGTTAACTTTTTATTTAACACCCATCCTGCCAGGTTGTATTGTTTTCGCTAATATTTTCTACCTCCTCCTACCAGCCCTTTCCTGTAAGATTCCCCCTTT
Source organism: Mus musculus (assembly GCF_000001635.26). Taxonomy (NCBI): domain Eukaryota; kingdom Metazoa; phylum Chordata; class Mammalia; order Rodentia; family Muridae; genus Mus; species Mus musculus. The sequence goes on along the minus strand of NC_000078.6, from coordinate 89,490,143 downwards.
CTGAGGAATTGCATTTCCTGTCTTATTATTTCAGACATTTTGTGTGATTTGTCATATAAAGCTAAGGGACAGAAAATGGTTTGGGCCACTTGGAAAGTTTTAGTGCTACCACTAGCTATTTTCCTTTTGTGACAAAATCAAGTTGTGACAGACTGGAGCTACTTCTCAGTGTCTGGGGGTGGGAGGCATAACATGAAACAGCACCATAACTACAAAAGTGATGGCCATTAATGGTAGCATGACTGAACACTACTCTCTTAAGCTCTTAAGTTTGTATAGAGATATTCCTCACTGCGGCAGAATTGAGCCATGATGACAGTTACACAGATCCACCCATAATAAAGAATTGAGGTAAAAAGAGGCTTGATCAATCTCCTAAAGCTGTACAACAATTATTAATTTACTGTTCAGATTTCAATCTGAGCAGCCTAGAATTGTTTTGCTTATAACTCCTACACGATTGAGGCCCCATAAACCAAGAGAAGCACCAAACACATTTAAGCACCATAAAATTAAAGCTCAAAATGAAGTATTCTGTGTGTGATCTACAGGACCAAGATTATAAAACTAGGATATATATATATATATATATATATATATATATATATATATATATATATATGTCACATATAACTTTAATCTCTAGGTGGGTTGAAGTTGAATAAGGCTAATGGGAAAAAAAACTGGAACAAGATGGGAAAAGAGAAACCTACAGAGAAAATTATAGAGGAGAAACAGATTAGGAAAAATCTTATTATCTGTCGAATTGTACAGATAGAAATCTTTCTTCTGGAAGAATAGAACTCTTGAGGTCTTTACCTTTAAAATGCTCCCAGAACACACAATATATAAAATGTATAGAAACCGGTATTTTAGAAATAATCTTCTATTTCTTCACTGGAAAAACGCTTTCTGTGACCTATATAGAGAGGCAAGTGTCACACTTCACTCATGTAGGCCACAGGGGGCATCCTCTGTGGTTTGCAGTAGTCCTGCCAGGTAGCTTTCATGGTTTGCAGACATCTTAAAAAGTCTTCAGGCCAAGTGGGCTCTCACATTTGAAATTCCATAAGAAGCCTGTGTAGATAATTCAGAATATTTGGTTCTCTGGCTCCAGGCTCAGAGTGGTTGATTCACGAGACAGGATCTCTTTGAAGGCTATCCTACCCAGATCCCAGGTATTCTCAACCCAGGTTACATAAGGTTCCTCAGATTGTTACAGTAGAATAGCCCAAATACGATGGCTATGACAAAATAAATATATTTGTTTTTAGGAGACAAGAAATTGGAAATTGTAGGGTCATAAATGATTTGGAAGACATTTATTTCATTGCCTCTTCCTGGGTTTGGCTTTTGCTGAAAATCCTCACTATCTCTTGGTTTGTAGGTAGCCACCTCAGTCTCTTCCTTCTCCACACGACCTTCTCTTCGATGGACACCGGCCTTTCATTCAGAAACCAAACCTAATATGGTATAAGCTCATCTGAATTGATGATGTCACCCCAAAATACAGTCATCTTCTTTGGATGAAGATGAAGCTTGGGTGACAACAGGCAACCTACTGTGTAGGGGACTCTCTGACCATACTTTGGGGCACTGGAGAACAATCCTTCAATTCACTGAATTGGATTCCAGGGTCCTAAACCTTGTGAAAAAACTTACCAGTAGCAATAAAACTAGAAGCCAAGGTCTTAATATGCGACCCAGTGCGCTTTGCTCTGTAAGCTGCTACCTACGGTTCTAACAGAGGCTTCCCTGGACTCTAGCAGGCTCCACTTCATTAGGAAATACTCACTTGTTCCTTATTGTACTGGTACTTCTTCCCAAGCTAATCTTTCATTTGCAAGCAAACCCTTGATTTTCCTTTCAGTAGCCTCTCCGTCCTCTTACCTTGACCCCTCACTGTTTGTCTCTAGGGTTGTAAATTGTCTCCTCACTCAGATATATTTCCAACTAGAATCAGGATCCTATTTAAGTTGGAGCTAAATATTTCTTTGTCCATCCTTGTACTTAGGATTCCTACTAAATGAATGAGTGAAATATCTTATTGCATCCATAAATGATGACCAAAAGCTTTCTTGTCATTACCAAAGTAAAGATCCCTCAGGACTAGGGATAGAGCTGAGTGGCAGAACCCTGAATGTGGTCCTCAGTGCCATGAGAAAATAAAAATGAGAGTCTCTTCTTCTGTCAAATACTAACTTGATTCAATTCTTCCCTTTCGCCCCTTTCTCCATTCCTTGGAATCTCATTTCAAGCATCCTTTCTTTCATTTATTTTTAAGTCTGTCTGTTGTCTCTCCCCTTTAGGCACCCCCAAATCCCATGCACACACAGAAGCCCACGGGCTGTGTAGGTCACTCTGTAGAGAACCTATGCTCTTCTGATTGATGGAATACACTGTAGAACATGTCCTCTCAGATCTAATCCTACTGACTCACTACTCTGAAGTGTTCATCCCTTCTGCCCTCCTTCATCTTCTCCCAGTACCTTTTGCTAGCAACTTACCCTCCATGAGTTCCTAATCCTATATAAATCCCCAAATTCATGGACATCTTATGGTGTTCTCTATCATCACCTAACCTCACCATCATTCCCATCATCCCTGCTAAGACTGTCTTATGAGCTTTCCAGATTTGTAACATTAATGTCTCCCACACCTTGCTCTTCCTCTTTATGTTAAGTGGTGCCCTAAAGCTTCCATCTTCTCTTCTCATTCCCTTCAGGTGCATGGCTCCTTTAAAGTCCCATCAAGCAACATCAACTATAATTTGATTTTTTTTTCTTTTCCCTTTGCTAACCATTATTTCTCACTTTGTTGTTTTCCTGGTTCAACTTTTTCTAGGCTGTTTCCTAGACATCTCATTTATCTTAAAAATCTCTCACATTCAGCATCTTTTCTAAGATTATCTAATGACCCTGCAATCATTTTTATTATCTATTATTGTTTTATGTTACCAAGACTATTTCTCTATTCCAGTTATATTTGACAGATTTTCTTTATTTTCTGAATCATGTTTAAAAGATTTAAATGGATAATGTAGTGACCCTCAATGAATTTGTTACTGATATTTTCTTTATGAGAGCATTAGAGATTTTCCAGCTGTCTGCTCTTCCATGGAGATCCCTTAGCTAAGGACACTGGTTGGGTATGAAGGGAGGTAGAGTTAAGATATAGGAATCACATCTCTTTACGCTCTCACCTTTCTTACCCTCCTTCCTTCTCTCTCTTTCTCCCTCTTTCCACATGGCCATGGCTGGCCTCTCTCCCTCTTTCTACCTTTTCTCTTTCCCCCTGCCTTTCTACAATAAAGCTCTAGGACCATAAAAAAAGTTATAGGACTCACAAAAATAATATGGAAAAGTAAAATTAATCAAGAGCATGAATTTAGGATATTGTAGGTTGGCAGCAAGCGAGTAGGTGAAGAAGAGCATTTTGAGCAGAGGAAGTGAATGCAGAAATGTTTGACATGAAAACAATGGTTATTTCACATCTGGAGAAAAGAGATTTCTGTGTCCTGTTGTGCTGACTTATCTTGAACAAGCTCATACATTGGCTCTAGAATTCTGTTCTGAAGGCTTATGCTATGCTGGATACTCCTTCCACTATCTCCGAAGATCTATTACATCTAGCCCAACATTGTTCTTTTCTGAATAGACCACAACCTCATAAATCATTCTGTTCTTTGACCCAAGTCTTTTTTTAAAAATATTTTTATTACATATTTTCCTCAATTACATTTCCAATGCTATCCCAAAAGTCCCCCATACCCTCCCCCCCCACTTCCCTACCCACCCATTCCCATTAACAAAACTCTTTAAGGTTACCTGAGACTTTGAATAACACCTCTTCTCTTTCGCTAGTCATCCGTCTTTTTTTTTTTTTAATTCAAGAACTAAATTATAATCCTTGTCCATTTTAGGAGAAAAACTAGACACTTACAGAGATGGCACGGGGATGGTAGAGTGAATCTTTACAACACTGAAGTTTTCATTGCCATCCTATTCTTAAAATGATAAAAATAGGAAACACAGAGGGTAAAATATTTTTAGCATGAGTAATTTGATTCATATATAGACCCGAGACAAGTTACTCGAAGGGCTAATCTTGTGGTGTTTGTCTAAAGGACTGGAGGAGGACAGGAGGGTGTATGGCGAGCAGGACACGCATACAGACTTGTATGACCCATGGTGTTTCTGAGGAAGCAAGACTGAAGTTTTAGAGAAAGGAATGGAGTAGGGTGGGAGATACATCGTTAAATATTAATTCAGGCTAGTGAAAATGAAGAATGGATATTTAAAATGTTAGAGAATCCTACAGAATGCTACTGCTGTGAATGAAGAATAGAAACCTTGAGCTCTAGATCATACCACCATGGGAAGAGAAATACTGACCTATTATGCATTTGGGGATGCTGTGACCTCATATTGACTGATGCCTGCCTAAGATATCAATGTCCAGTTCCACAGGGGGGTCGAAGGCAAGCCATGTTGGTCTCAATAAGCAGACTGTTTACCCATAAATTATGAGGTGAAAATGTACTTGATGTTAGAATTCAGACCCGGGATACATTTTGGTTTCTCTTCTCTCTTCCTGTGAGCACAGGCTCTTTTTCTCTTTCCCTTTCCCCCAATCTCCCTCCCCATAAAAACTTCCCTGGCTTTGTTCCTAGAGACCAGTGAACCAGCTCAAGACTGGTTTTCGAATAAACCTGCCATTATGTACTTTCATTTGGCTTGAATTATCTTGTTTCACCAGCAGAGAGGAGAGAGAAAAGACAGAAAAAGACCAAAATGTCTGGGTTGTAGAAGAAAGAGCTCCTGGGGAAGGGGAAGCCAGATAACAGGCATAAGAATTGCAATTCATGTAACTGTGAACAATCCCATAGTCTCTGAAACAAACTGGAAGAAAAAAATGGCTACGTGCTCACCATATTGAACTAGCCTACGTGAGGGTACATGTGTTTTATTGAGTCATAATCATAACACATCAGGGCAGTTATAATCTCATCTCTTTCCTTTGGTAATCAGAGGGCAAACAACGAAAACAAAGCATGGTATATAGTAAATTCCTAAGAGATTTGTGTGATGTGTTGTTACTAATGGGCAGGGAATATTTACTCGGTAAAAATAAAAATAAAAAGGGCAGTAAGTGGTTGATGGTTGGGGGTGGACTTATTGGAAGAAGCAAGGATAAAGAAATACCTGTTGGGCCAGGCAGTGGTGGCACAAGCCTTTAATCCCAGCACTTGGGATGCACAGGCAGGGGGATTTCTGAGCTTGAGGCCAGCCTGGTCTACAGAGTGAGTTCCAGGACAGCCAGGGCTACACAGAGAAACCCTGTCTCTAAAAACAAAACAAAACAAAACAAAACAAAACAAAACAAAACAAAACAAAACAAAATAAAACAAAACAAACCTGTTGAGAATTAAATTTGCAGAAAAGCACAACTAAGCCCTCGTGGTAATAACAAATATCCACCCGAATGTTTCTACAATAACATTTATGTATTTGTTATTAAGTATTCATTAATTGATAACTCATTAAGTGCCTACTGCTCATTTGTGACACTAGATTCCAACTAATAGCTGAGGACAAAGAAGAAATAATGATTCCTGGGACCAAAGTTACATGGAGTCTGATGAAGGAGATAACCTTTTAAAACAGTAATGTGTCCCTCTAAGTGCTCAAATATTAGTATGCATTCTCCACAGTGTACTTTAGGAAGACAATGAAAGGGAGAAAGTACCTATGTACATGTGCGCACACATGTATGTGCATACATGTCTAATATTTAACATGTTAGAGTGGGAGTAAAACACAGTGATGTTCAAATAAAAGTTCTTAGGGAAAGTAAAATGTGTATTCCATAAAGGATGAACAGGAGCACTGAGCTTGGAAGACAGGAAATGGAAGAAGAGTCTCTGAATGTACAGAGGTAAAGAGGGCTGGGCAAGTTCAAGGAATAGCAGTTATTCCATATGATGAGGGGTGTTTTTCATGACAGGTAATGGATCGAAAGAATTAGGCAAGATGACCTCCATCCTATCTTAAAAATGTTTTATCATCCACACCATCAGGAGTTCTTAAAATACCTTACCAAGCTATAATGAGTGTTTGCTCTATTCTGTATGACTTATGAGAGCAAATAGTATTAAGACAGATTAAGCATAGAGGACATGAAGCATCATGTGTGTTAGATGAAGATGAAAAGGAGTGAAATCAACCGGAAGTCAGTTGCTCATAGGAAGGGGTGAAAGCATCAACTGATCCCTCAATGTGTAATTGACAGCTGTCATGCCTAAATTGATGAACCCAATGATAGCACTTGTTTGGTTTTAGTCTACTCCTCACCTGCCTTGCCTGAGATATGTCTGGTGAGCAGGCTAACTGCAAGCCATTGCTATGGATGGATCTACTTGCCCCTGTCAATTTATTGGGAAATGAAATGGTGGTCCCACCTGTTTGGCTTCAGACCAGGGACATGGGACTGAGTCCCATATTTTACATAATGAAGTAACCTTGGCCTCCAGGTTCTCCCAGTATCGCTCAGTCTGTACCAGGCATACCCTACCCCCAACTGTGAATTTTCCTTCCCGGGGCCTGGGCTGACCTTCCCCCAAAAGTTCTTCCCTGTATAATCCAGACATTCTCCACTTTTTTCTGCATGTGCCCCATTTATCACATTTTTTTCTCCCCCTCTTCCCCATGGCCAGTGAATTAGCCTTCTGGAGTGCAGCTTCCCAATATACCTGCTTTTAACATAATCCAATTTGGCTTAAATTGGCTCATTTCACCTGTGGCAGAGAAATAACCTAGCACCTCCCAGACGGTCTCTTAACCTCAGTGTAGTTCTTGTAATCCCCTGCTCCAATATCAGGGAAGGCTAATTGTGAAGAGTATGAACCAAGATATAGAAGTACTGTGTAATCAAGACTCGGATGATGTACTACACTTCATATCCCACAGCAAACTATCCGAAAGTGTTTATCTGTCGCATGTTCATCTCCCTTTTATCTTGGGGCTTTAGATTTTTGTAATGAACCATATAGTTATCATCTTTATCTAGTCTATGAGTTCAGTTTCATGAGCTATAGAGAAACCTGGCTGGCTATATTTGCAGTGTCAAGGTGATTTGCTACATGTCACCATGTACAGAGACGAACCCAATCTAATTATTGTCTTAGAAAAAAATAGATTCTGTTCCAGCCAAGTATGGACGACCTTGTTAGTGAAATACAGTCCTGTTATCTGCAGGGTTCATACTCAAGGACTACACAGTAGAGTAAAACCAAGGCGATAAAAAGCACAAACCCCTCAAATTTTTGTAAGTTAATGTGTAGTATAGTCTTGTATTGGGTCACATTTATACACCTGCCCTCTGGCTGAGAGAAATACGGGTGTGACTGCCTAACTCTTCAAATGTAAATTCTCCAAGGCTGAGAAGTGAGGCTAAGGACAGAGGTATAATTCTCCAATGCCTGTCCAGCCAAAGGTAAGCACCATACCTTTCCTAGAGATTTCAATAGAATCTGGACGCTGTAAGGACTGACACGAATATGCCCACCCCCCCACCCCCACCCCCAGGGAACTAAATCCTTTACTGTTAAATCATAATAAACCCAACTACTAAAGTTCAAAGCAAAACCCACCTGGGGATGAGGGTGGGGACAGTCTTAAAGTCACTTAAGAAAGGCTGAGACTCCTGAATAGCCACTTGAGCTAGGTTTATTCACTCTTTCTCCTACACAGTGGAATTGGGAGGCCTTGCAGAGATAAGAGTCTCCAGGATTGCAAGAGGGTTTCCTAATCACTCCTGCAGGCCAGCAGGAGGGCCCTAAGAAACTGAAACCAGAACATTAGAAACAGCGGGAGAGAGAAATCGCACCAGGAGCATTCAAATGCCTCCCGAGAAGTAGTGGGCCATCTGGGTTTTAGAAAGACACAGAAATTTAAGCTAGCTACATTTAACTCCAAATCTCAGTCCCAGGAACTATTACTAGCTGAATAGTGTGACCTTGGGCAAATGCCTAAATACCTCTCAGACTTGGTCTCTCTAACAGGCAAACTAGTAACTCTAATTGCTAATTGTTGGCGTTCCTTCTAGGCTCCGCCCAACCATTATGGAGCAACAGCCAGTTAGGCCTGGCTTGCTATAAAAGGGCTGTTTGGCCCCCTCCTCACTCTCTCTTCCCCTTCTTTGCCTCTCTTTATTCTCTCCATAACCCCTTTCCCCTCCACCCCCCCCATCTTTCTCCACAGGTTCCTGGTTGCTGGTCAGCCTCTCTCCTCTGCTCTGGGGGCTAGAGGATGTGGGGAGACGCCTAAGCTGAAGTATCCCTCCCATCTCCCATACCGCGCTCTACAGAACACATCCTGGTCTTTTTCTGAAACCCAACACTAATGATTGCTTTTTACCATCAATATGGTGGACGTAGATGGCACAAAGTAGGGACAGCTTCTACCACAGACTTCACCTTGTTTCCTTGTCCAAGATGGAGCAAGTTGAAAACGGAATACTTATGAATTTAAACCATGCCTGTTCCACCAGCCTATCTATACCGACTGCTTGTCTAAAAGAGACTGAATTACTTTATTTCTACTTCTTTGTTTCCTGGCCTCTATCCACTTAACAGGCATACTCCTTTCAGAAATTTAATAGAAGCATCCCCAGGGATAAGTAAGGCTGGACACTGGGTCATTTAGATTTTAGCAATCTATCCTTAGAGTGATGACCTCAACTTCTCTCCAGGGAATCTTGTTGGGCCATGAGTTTTGAGATACCTTATGCAACTTAGGAAATTTTCCTAATAGTGACTTTAACCTTTAAGTCCCTGTGTGAGGTTGACATCATTAAAAAAGCCAAGAGGTAGAGAATTACCAGGTAACAGCTTCTCCTCCAGGGTCTACCTTGTCCTCATCTCATGAGGCAGTGATTTCTAGTTCACTATCTTGCAATTTTTTTAAACGAATTTTCAACCTAATGACAAATATCCTGTTATTGTTAGGCTTTGCGAAGGGGACGAATTAGTTCGGACAACAGATCATAAGATGTGCCCTTATATAACGGTGATGGTCCAAACATGACCACCCAGCAGTTCTGTTTGTAAGTCGCTAAAAAGGAGAATTTTTCCGAGATGCGCCCTGCTGTTTCAAAGAGAGGTGTATGGAGACAAGTGTCCATACACCAATGTGGACAAGTGCACATCCACAAATGCTAGACATTTAGACTGTTTCCCAAGGGTGATCAGATCCAGACTATTGACGTTTCTGATGAGAGAGGGAAGATGCAGAAGTCCCGAGAGCTAGCAACACAGCTACAGGCCGGACTCTGGGAGATTACTTCAAGATGGCGGTACCAAGATTCAAGTCACTCTGGAGTCTGAGGCTGTGAGAATCCTGGAATGTTACTGATAATGTGTGATCTCTAGAAGGGGGTTGTGTGTGTGTATGTGTGTGTGTGTGTGTGTGTGTGTGTGTGTGTGTGTGTGTGAAGATACAAGCAGCCTAGCTATTCTACATGTGTGTGAGGTATATGTCTCATGTGCATCCAACTCTGTATACCTGAGAAGCCAGAGGAGTCCCACTCCATCACTCTTTACCTTATTCCCTTAAGACAGGGTCTTTCACTGAACCTGAGCTAGGGTGGCAGCCAGCAAGTCCTAACTGATAGATACACATACACACAGACATGCCCAGATTGTTCATGGATGCTGAGGAGAACCCAGGCCTCATGCACTGAGACATCTTCCCAACACTAATTACACATGGTTTAAAAATAAAATAATTGGTATAACATATGAATTTAAAGCATACAATTTGATATGCAGGGAATAGGAAATCATACCCTAATCAAGATGAATAATGTATCTAACATCTCCTCCCTTCCCTACAATTTTTTCCCTTATGTTTTCTGTAACACCTCTCCCTGGGCAGCTGGTGGTCTATCCTCTGCTACTTATTCTAAATGAAACCCAGAACAGTAACTACATTGGGGGGAGGGACCCTTAGTGATAACTATTTAAAATATCTTGAATTTGACCTTGAACGTAATCACAGAAGTGACCACCAGCCCAGTAGAAATGTGCACACCCGGAGTGCTAGGCGGAACAGGCAATGGCGACAAATGCACTCAAATACACAGCTAAAGCCCCTGGAGTCTAAAGAACTGAGTCTTCGCTGATCATTGTCACGCACAGACTTGTCATACCTTCTCGGAGACATAAGCCAGGATTGTGATATCAGAAAACCGTGCTTGGAGGTTTTGAAATTTCAAACCTGATCCAGTTATAGAAAAGAATAATTCTTCGCTGCCTCAAAACCACAAAAACTGATTCATCCCATGCCTGTGCCCATGGAACCATCTACTTAGCCCCAGGTGACAGGGAACACTAAGGACTAAGCTCTTCTTCCACTGTACCCCTGGGTCTGTGACACTAGGGAGAACCATTATGTGCAGAGGGATTGGGAGTAAGGTATTAGTAGATAGATAGGAACAGCAGGTGTGTTTTGTTGTTGTTGTTGTTTTGAATCTGCTCCTTAGTAGGATCTGGCTTTTCTTTCTTCTGAAAAAGTATGGCCAGATTGTGATCTTTAAAGGTTTTAAAGTTCTATGTGTGCAAAGCCACCTCTTCTAACATCCCTGTGGTCAGGCACATGTATCTGCCGGAGTTTAAAGCACTGCAAAGTGTGGAAACCTCTTAAAGTTCATAAATGCCTCATGACATTTAAGGAATTGGACAAAAGGAATAGGTTACAAAGTGATGGCAAATTTAACGAGGTCTCTATTCCAAAGTTAGTTCAGTGTTTTAAATCAGGGACTTTCTTTTTCCTTATTCTCTGGTGCCCTCTGGTGTTCAGTTCTCAAATAACACCTGACTTGGAAACTAGCTAAAGTAACCACAAAGAGGGTATAAAAAAATACCTAAAGGACTGAACCTCACCAGCGTCAGCAGGTTTCAACAAACCTGTTTTCCTATGAACAGATAGAAGCAGTAGATATTAAAATAGCAGGAGACTACCCCTGAGACTCACGACTTCACTTCCTAGAAACTAGATATCCTTCAAAGCACTTGTCAAATGCTTAAAGGCCCACTGGAAATAGAGCTAAATCAGGAAATAGTTGTATCTTTTGAGTATGTTAACCTACAGCAAATTTATAGGGAATTTGCAAGTTGCTTTATTATGTTCAGTTATATTTACATATTTCAGAAAACACAAAAAATAACCATAAATGATGTGTCTTCCACTTATTTTTTTCATGCTTTCCTTCATTTAAGAATGTATCGACTTCATTGTGCAAATCCCTTTCTAGTGCAAGTGTCAGGAATGGAATGCACGGTGCAGCTACAACAGAGTGGAAGCTGGCAGAATCACAAAGGAAGCAGGACACTTCAGCACAAAGTGATACCTGCTGTAACAAAGCTATGCACTGTGAGCATCACCACATCAAGGAGAGACAGATAGTTCAAACTGTTCACAACTGATGTCATATCACAGTGAGATTCTGAAGCCTTATGGAACACACTAGTCTCCACCTATCTAACCCTCAACCACCTTCGAGCCCTCTGGCACTCATGTGTGCTGAGTTTTAATCCAGCCACTGGACTTCCTCCTGAAATGGTCTCAAGATACTCTCAAGAACAACAACAACAACAACAACAAAAATCACAAATCTGGAAGAAATATAAAAAGCAAAAGAAGACAGAAAAACAAAAACAAACAACAACAACAAACAAACAAAGCCCCCTCTCTATCTCCAAGTGTTTAACAAATAACATGAACAGCCCATGCTTTGGGTTTGCCTATCTCTGCCATATAGAACACTCAATTTGCTATGACCAAACTTCTTAGCCACACCTCACAAGTTTACTTCTCTTCTCTGCATCAGCACCCTTGTCCTCTTCTCTCCTGTCTTACCAAGATGCTCCCATTATCCATGCAAGGGTTCTTCCACCTGCTGAGATTAGAGTATTTGATGCCCTACGGTCAGGCTTCTACTCCAGCAGCATATTTCAATTCTGACTATTGGCCCCATAGTTCAGAATTTCTAGCTCACACATAGAAACTGGATCACCGGACAACAGTTCCTGGGGCTAAACCTGAATACTACAAAGCATCATCCGCTGACATTCTCACTTTTGACTTCTAAAACATGATTCAGCCCTGAAGGAGTTATACTGAATTCCTGCCAACCAGATGCTGAATGCAAACTCTGACAGGCCAGCCCCAGAGTCTAGCTTTCTCTCAATTCTCCCTCATATCCAAATTCCCATTTTCTGGCTGAATATATTTCCTTGGCTTTCAGGATCACGGGTCCTTTCTGGTAACAAGAAATTGTTCCAGGACTTCAGTGTTCCTCGGTGCTTTCACCAGCTGCTAACAATGCTATACCCCTTCCCTCCTTGGAAGTGTAACTTAGTACTATTTCCTTTGTGATATTTCCCCCAATAGAGTATATCCAGAGTGGAAGGAAGTTTTCCAAGAATCAGCAATGAAAGTGGAATCCAGTTTTACTTCTGGCTCTGCAGGTAACTCTCATACCATGAAATGTATGATTCTTGGGGTCTCTTTCAATTAGTGAAATGGAGCCTATTAGTCCTCAAACCATAGAAGACCTCAGCAACACCCCAATACAGGCTGGTTTCCTGTCTCCATGGTCTCTCTGATCAGCCCTATGAATTTTCATATCAGAATGTCATTCTACACCTATTACATATCAGCTAAACTCACTTTTATGTTTACCTATTTGTGATCCTGTAAAATAGAGGCCATTGTTTACAAAATAAGTATTCCAGATATCCAAGTGCTGTTGAGTCCTTACATCATGCCTCTTATTAACCACCTAACACGGGAAATGAAATAACCCTAGGTCTTGACTTGTTTGAATAGAAACTTCATTCATTATCTACACCCAAATAGTCTGATAACACATGGGCTGACTTTTTTGCCTTGTATTTTAAAAAATGTAAAGTCAGCTTCAAATTAGGAATTAGTCAGAAAGCGAAAGGAGTAACTCTATGCTCCTGATGATAATTCATCTCATACCCAAGATCTTGCCTAGAAAAACACTTGGCCTGTTGCCGCCCTATGGAGTAAGTCATCCAGGGGCCTCTTTCTCCCTCTCTATATTCCAATTACCCATCTACAAATTATCCAAGCTTCACATCGTCCTTAGAGTAACCAACTTAAAGAAAACACTGTCACATACCCTTGATCCCCGTGGTTCTAGACAAAGAGAACCACTAAGGTTTCTTGTAAGCAGAAGGTAGATTAATGTAGAACAGTAGTTTGTAACCTGTGAGTCACGACTGTTTTTGGGGGAGGTCAAATGACCCTTACACAGGGGTACCATGTCAGATATCCTTCCTATCAGATAGTTACGATATGATTTGTAAAAGCGGCAAAAATACGGTTATGAAGTCACAACAAAAATCACTTTTGGGAGGATTGGGTTTCACTCAAATAGGGGAACTGTATTAAAAGATCATGGCATTAGAAAGGCTGAGAACTACAACCATAGAGAGTGGTCTATTGTTTCTTTACTGCTGACACCCATAATAAAACAAATCTTAGAGAAAGTGTAACTTCACTGCTGGCTCCCCCACTTAGTGGCTACATGCCTTAATTAGTTCCGATAGCTTCTTTGTCTTCTAGAACCCTCATCAACCAAGCTACATATATTGCAAATTAAAGCATCTCTATTAATAAAACTTTCCATCTTCTGAATGTCACTTAAAGGACCGCTTTGCTCATCCTGATGCATGAATGCACTTCGTGCTACAATTCATCCGGTTATACTCCAGCCTCTCCCGTCAGACTTGAGAGCAGACTTGGTTGTCAAACTCATCTTAATTTGGGGCTTACAAATTAGATGGATGGGTCAAAGTATGCCCTCCATACGTTTTTGTTCGATTCCTCTTTTCCAATACACCATTGTCCATCTAGGCAGAAGCAATGTGATGTGAATTTTTCCAAAAGGTCACTTAAGCTCTAGAAGGCCACTTCCTTGTCACCTTAGTGTCCTCAGAGCATGAACCCCTACTCAAACCCATCTCACTTCAACTTCCTGCTCTCCCTCACTGTCTGCATCACTCCATCATAAGCATAAGTTCGACAGTAATTCAGTCCTTTCTTCATGTCCACACATCCTCTTTCCAGACTCAGGTCTAAAAGTTGTAGGTCAAGAGGAGGATGAAGATTTGTAAGCTTAAAGAATGTATACAGGTATAACAAAGCTGATATAATTAGCCTAGTTTTTATCTATGGCTATTCATACAGTCCACTTCCAGATTTAAGGAGACTGTCATCTATAATAGTAAAGATGAATATTAACCTTTATTGAAAACTTGCAATAGCCAGAAGCATTTGGCATATATTGTTTGAGTTAATCTTCACAGAAACATGATGCTATCCCCCTCTTCCCTGTGAATGAGGAAGCTGGAGGAACACAATGATAAACCACTTCCTTAAAAGTTAAAACCTATAAATAATGGATTTACTATTGCTGATTTTGTAGGCAGCATCTTCCTTTACAATTTCTAACTCTACTTGCTTGATCCTCCACAAGCAGACCAGACTCATCAGGTAGGGTATTTGAGAGACGATGCCTAGGGTACATCAGGTAGGGTATTTGGAAAGTAGGGAAACATGAAGCTTGGAGATGGAAAGGGAGGAAACTCCATTCAGGACCAGGCTCTTGCTATGGACAGTGAGGATCTGGTCCCACCTTAGAGCTTCCAGAAGAATAGATGGGGCATGTGTTAGACTAATTACTAAGAGGCAGGGACCCTGGGATTTTATGTATACATTCCAGCTCTGGCTTCTTTAATACTATGACCCACCACTCTGGGATGGTCTTAAGCATGGACAGTCTAGCTTTCCCAAAGAATACCCTAGGTAGAGGGATGAAGGCTGTTTAGCAGCCTGACTCTGGGAGACTTTGGGGTAGGGGGAGGAGATGCAGTACTCATGGAGAAGGTTAAGTTAGTGTAGCCAGAACAGAAGAAACCACATCCAACACTTAAACTCCAGTGATTACTCCCCCATTTTTTTTTTTTTACATTTTATATTTTACGTTTTACATCTCCACTTACATATATTCCACCATTTTACATGTCATCATTTACATAAGTCATCATTGGGATGTCGGATGAATCATTGTCTGGCAACCACAGGATAAAGTCCTCTGGCTCAATGCACCTCGGACATACATCTTTCCTTACTGGGAACCATCATAAAATTTTGACTCATTGTATAACATTTTTTGTTTTTAAATGACTGTATCTGATTAAATGATTTCTAGACTGACATTCATAGCTTCTAGGAAAGTTATCTCTGTTTGTTAGACTATACATTATTAAAGAATAAATTTGAAGCCAATTGTGATGGCGAATGCCTTTAATCTCAGCACTCAGCAGGATGCTCTTTTGTGAGTTGCAGGCCAAACCTGATCTATAGAGTGAGTTCTAGGACAGCCAGGGCTACACAAAGAAACCCTCAAACCCTCAATACCTCCCCCTTTCCCTCCCTCCCCCACCCTTCAACAATTTGAACTAGTCTATTTATGAGCTGATTACAAACCCAGTTCTCTGTCCTTAAATCTGAATTTAAAAGTTCAAAATTCTGTGTTATTATTTGAAGTAGAACAAAGCAGTCTTGCTAAGGGCTCACCGGAGAGCACTGGGGTCAGCTTTAGAGGTCACCACAGAGAACCCCGTTTCTCTGTGCAGACTGAATAGAGAAATCAGAAGCACATGCCTTGGGCTCCTCCTTTATGTCTATTCTGGGAACTAAACTCAGATCTCATACACGCTGGGCCAGCCCTCGAGTGGTTGGAGTTTGAAAACCTTGTGTTAGTTGCTTAGCATCAGCCTGAGATTTGAGTAAGCGTTTCTTCACTCCAACGTATGAAACTTTGTACCCTAGCTATCAAAAAGAACTGTACCCTAAAGTCCTTTTTGTCTGTTTAATTCATATTTCTAGAATCCATAGAACAACATATTTTATGACAGTTTTCTTAAAAAGAAAACTGGCAGCTCAAAAATTTGAGACTGTCAAAGGAATTGCTCCCTGTCATCCAGGGGAACGGAAAACTCCTGTACATAACTCGAATTCACAGGGACATTCTCTCAACTTGGTGAAAAGAAAGATGCAAGAGCCGAGGTCAATCATTGAGCTCTGCAGTCAGAACAGAAGAGTTTAACTTCAGATGCCTGCATTTTTTGTATATGAGACCCTCAGGACATCCCTCCTCCTACTCTGTGTGTGTACGTGTATGGGTGTGTGTGTGTGTGTGTGTGTGTGAGAGTGTGTATGTGTGTGTGTGTGTGCACTCATAAACATGTTCATGTGTTTATGATTTTATGTGTAAAGTACAAGAATACACATGCCCTGATATCTGTGTAGGGGTCAGAAGTCAATTTTAGGCATGAATCCTTACCTCCCTTCTTGTTTGAGACAGGATCTCTCTCTTTTTAAAAAATTGGACATTTTATGTATTTACATTTAGGAACCCCCCCATCCCATCCCCTTCCCCCTACTTCTATGAGGGTGCTCCCCCTCCCACCCTCCCACTCCCACCTCATCACCCTGGCATTCCCCTACCCTAGGGAATCGATCCTTCACAGGACCAAGGACCTCCCCTTCCATTGATGTCAGACAGTGCCATCCTCTGCCACATATGGGGCTGGAGCCATGGGTCCCTCCATGTGTACTCTTTGATTGGTGGTTTAGTCCCTGGAAGCTCTGGGGGGGTTTCTTTGGTTTATATTGTTGTTCCTTCTATGGGGTTGCAAACCTCTTCAGCTCCTTCAGTCCTTTATTCACTGCTGTGTAAGTCAAGCAGCTAGTCCATGAGCCTGTCTCTACTTCTCTTCTCGCCACAGGAGCACTAGAATTACATACGTGCTGAATTGAATGGATTTAAGTAGATTTTGGGGTTTGAAGTAAGGTCCTCAGGCTTATATAGCAAGTCTTTGACCCGCTGAGTCATCTCCACAGCCTGCACTTTTGATTCAGTGTCTCTCCCACTGAACCTGGACTTCACCAGTTCAGCTAGATGGCTAACCAGCCAGCTCTAAGCATCAGCTTGTTTTTATCACAGCTCCCAGGACTAAAGTCACACATGTGCACCACCATACCCAGTTTTTATGTGGATGGTGGAGATTTATATGCATATTTGCACCGGCAAGCCCTTTCCTCTTCATGTTTCTAAATAAACAGAGCTGATAGCATTTGGTTATTATATAACATGTGTATACAAATCACCTGTCAGTAATGCACATATTAAATCAAGAATAATCACTAACTATTATAACCACATTCATGAAATATCACAACATGGCATTCCCAAATGTCTTTGAATAATCTTATAGAAATATGGCACAATTCAATAATCAGTGAATAAGAAAAGCCAAAACATTTGATTAATATAATAATAATCTTGCTCAAAGGACTCAGTCATGTTTACTCTGACAATAGCTCACACTTGACTATTAAGCATCACAATACTTACAAAGACTCTCATACAGTGTCTGCTCAGATACTCATCCATGGTGGGGGGGGTATAAATTAACCAAATATCTTGAAGTTAAGAAACATAGCAATGTAAGAATGTCTCCAAACATTGTCCATCCCTTCTAAGGCTTGACATTTCTCTAGTTCTCCATTCTCCTTTCTTTTACAGGAGAGAGCAGGCATGCCAATTAAAGAATGCCTTCTTCATGAACCTATTCACAGTTGTTCAAAACAGTGAAGCCCTTTTCCCTAAGTGACATCTCAGCCTCAGGATGCCATGGAAAAGTGAGATTATCTAAATCCTCCACAGGCTTTGAAAGAAGATTTGAATGTCATCTGTCTATTTCCTTTTCATTCATTTGCTGATACCTTTAGTTTAGCTAACACACTCAAACCTCCAACCCAGCTGTTCAGGAAATAAACTGCCACTTAACACAGAAAATAATCCAGGCGTTTTACATCTCCTTTTTGCCTCCCTGAGAGAAGGGAGGGGTTCACCGGAGGGGGGAGGGGGATGTAGCAGGATGTTAAACAGCAGTTCGTGTGTATGTCCAACCACAAGGAGGGGCTGGCGGACTTGGTGCAGGCTTTTTGTGGGGAGGCTGATCCTGTGAGGGGATTTCAGAGGAAGAGTAGTCAAAGCAAGCTTGCTGCCTACTGTCTAGGGAGGCATGCATTACTTAAGCAGAAGTCATTACATCAATAGTAATATGGGAAGTGGACAGAGGTAAATCTGTGAGACCTAGCCCAGAAGATGAGGACATCAATTTGAGAGTGGTCCATAGGAAAGGAATGGTTCTCATGCTAGATGCAAAATCCCCATCCCATAAAAGAATCCATGAGATATCACTATCTGCTCATAAAGTCAGCTGAATGGTAACTCATCATATTCAAAGTCTCTCCATTAACTTTATCTCAACTAGATAAGGGTCACTAAGTTGTAGGGTCTGAGAAAAGAGTCTTCTTGACCATACTCTGAAGAACATTTATTTTTGTCTCCTGTGACCTTAGTTTTAAAAATAAAGGATTACTTTAGAAAAGATGACAGTAATTCAAAAGGTTCACAAGGTAACATTTTGAGATAAGTATATTCTGTAACTAATTATATTCTTGGAAATTCCAAGACGTGTGAGTCACAAGTCAGAGCATCTTGCATGCATAAGGGTGACAAAGCTGTCCCCAGATTTACCCTGTCAGTGTTTTTAGAAAAGGGATTTTCATACAAGGCAATTGTGACTTTGATACTCAGCTTCCTGTGTCTGTGACAATACATGAGATTAAATAACTCAAAAGAAAAGGGACCCAGTTTGGTTCAGGCTTGGACTTCAATCCGTTTTTATTTGACTCATTTGTGCCTAGAACAGGAAAGTATGTTGCAGAAATAGGAGCATAAAACAGACTATAGCCAGAGGCAAAAGAAAAAAAGTTGGGGTGAGAAAGGGCCAATGTCCTACTATGTGTTTCAGGGACATATCCTCAGAGATAAAACTACTTTCCTCCTCATCCCATCTCCTGAAGTTTCAACCACCTCCCAGTAGCACAACTGACACAGCTAGCAACCAAGACTTGAAACCTAAACCCGGGGACATTTAAGATTCAAACCATAACAGTGACAAACCATTTTACATGAACTTCTCTCTATCTAGGGAAAGAAAACCTCTGTGTACAACTTGCAAGAATCAGATGTAAAAAAACATTCGTATTTTAATTTCAGTGAAAATATCAGGGCTATAATTTCAGCAGAAACAAATAACCTATTTAGAGATTTGAGAAGCTGCAGAGGATAGGAAAATTGCTCCCCTTCCCTCACTGCCCCAAACAGGAACAGGATATGAAGAGCGCTGATGACTCTGTTTGCTGAAGGATATGCTTTGGTTGCTTAAAGGAAATTTTAATATTTATATAAGAAAATCATTCTGCAAATTTCCTGAATTCAAAGAAATTACATTCCTCTATGTTATAGTTTATACATAATTATTTATTAATTTGCAATTTGGAGAATTTGCATATTCATGTATACATTTACATTCATGTGTTTCCACATCAATCAGTTCACATGCTCATTAACCCTTGTGTGCTTGGTTGTGTGTATATACTATTCTTCATGAGCTACAGAACCAGTGATAGGATCCTGAAATGAGACTGTGAAGCACAGGCTATATTTAGCTGAAGTCCCTGGGCCGTCTGCCCATCATTGCTTCATGTGCTTCATGTGACAAGTGTACCAACCTTTGATGATGACCATGTCCATGAAATAAAAGTGATGTGGGTCACAAGAATTCTGAGCTTCTCTGGTTCTCAGCTTTGTGCCACCTTAGTTCCTCTCACCTGTTTCCAATGGTTTACTAATTAATTGGATGTTATTCATACCGAGTGGTAAATACTTATGTGAGCAGAAGACATGTTTTATCTATGCCTGTCTCAGTTTTTACTGACCTCTCTACATTGAACAGCCCTCTGCATTAAAGTCAGAGACAATGCCAAGATGGTTCATTTCTCTGTCTTCAATGCCTTGTTCAAGCCTCTGGAAATGTGGGGTGTTTGTAGTATAACAAAAAACTGGGACCGTTATCTTAGTTTCCTAGCAAAGAGGTTCTATTATCCTTGGGATGTGCTTATTTTTGTTTGAGAGCTGGAATGAGATAACTCATACAGGCTAGAGAGCAGCTTTTCATTTCAGGAGGGCAGAGGGAGTTGCCAAGAAAACTACTAGATTAAAGAGACAGTACATCCAGCCCAAAGCTCTGATTTCCAAACTGGGGAGAAGCTTTGAAAATTGAGTTCAATCCTTAATAGGCAATGACATAATCAACTGTACCCATGAGATGAATCCTGGGCTCAAACTCTTAGCAGACTGTAATGAGTTTCTGAGACAACAAATAAACTGATGTGCTTAGAAAGTGCTGTGCCCAGAGTGGGAAGCAAAGCTTTGTCCTGTTAGCTCATACAACAGCCCGTGTTCCTCTGAGTTCCTATTTGCTCAATGCATGATTTGTTGAGTGAATACATAATAGAACAGACAAAGTCAAATCTGTATAGAATCAAAAGTAGTCTCACATCTTAGATCTCACGCCTTTCTTGTGTACTTTCCCTCTCTGTTTTGATTTCTGACTCCCTCTATAATGGCAGCCAGCGAAAGATGGTTCTACAAACAATATCCAAAGAAATACCAATGTATTTCTCTTGTAGAAGTTAATCCTACAGGTGACAAGTACTGCCTGCCCTGTTACTCCACTATCACTAGTATGGCAGACATTGATGCCACCAGCCAATTCTTTCAGGTATATCCAGCATTTCACTCCCACTTCCTCAATAGTAGTCACAGCATACACTGTGGTTTTGATGTGCTTTCCACGGACCATACACTGGAAACTTTATCTACAATGCTACCGTGTTTAAAAGTGGAATCTTAGCCGGGCTTGGTAGCACATGCCTTTAACCCTAGCACTTGGGAGGCAGAGGCAGGTGGATTTCTGAGTTTGAGGCCAACCTGGTCTACAAAGTAAGTTCCAGGACAGCCTGGGCTACACAGAGAAACCCTTTCTCAAAAAAAAAAAAAAAAAAAAAAAAACAAGAGAAAACAAAACAAACAAACAAACAAACAAAAAAGGAAAGTGGAATCTTTACAATGAGATTAAGATCCCATGGGCTGCCTTTGTGAATGGACTGATGTCAATATAATGGGAGTGATGTCTTGTGAAAGTCAGTGTGTTTCTTCCCCTTTCTGTTCCCCTCTTCCTCCAACTCCTTTTTCATTCCTCTCTTCCAGTCTCCTCACTCACCTCTCCTCTCCTCGCCTCTTCTCTTTCATGTCTCACAGTATCCTCTGTCCTCTCCTCTACCTTATCCATTTCCCACTCCTTCCTCTCCTCCCTTACC
This sequence comes from Mus musculus, assembly GCF_000001635.26. Classification (NCBI taxonomy): domain Eukaryota; kingdom Metazoa; phylum Chordata; class Mammalia; order Rodentia; family Muridae; genus Mus; species Mus musculus. Next base: position 89,468,748 of record NC_000078.6, on the reverse strand, counting down.
CCTCCCTCGTCCTCCTCATTTTCTCCTCTCTTCTCCCTATTACTAAGGCTCTCTTGACCTTCCACTTTCTACCAGTTAATTATCTGGAAGGAACATCTTAACCAGATTCAACCCAGCAATCTTGGATTGATTTCCCAGGGTCCAGAACCATAAGTAATAATTATTTGTTCCTTATAAATTGCTTAGAGTCAGTTTGCTATTACAGCAGCACAGAACAGTCTGAGATGCCTTTTTGATGGCTCCAAATGATTGGCAATACTTCCCTGCAGAAGTGCTCAGCTCTAATAAGTGACTCTTCACTCTCTTATTCATCTACCATTGTGGTTAGTCTTATTCTAGATGATAGCTGGCCCATATACATTGGCCTTTGAGTGAGGGCAACATAGGAATAAGTTTCTAGTCTACCAAGGTAGAGATGAAATGAGGGAGAATAAATGGATTCTGTTGTTTTAAGTCATAAGATTTGTTGTTGTTTATCATAGAGGATATTAACTTAATCACAGTGGATATGTAAAATGCTAACTCTTTTATTTCAGCACTAAATGCCATACTGTCAATAATTACAGACAGACATTGCCATTTGCAGAGAGAGGCCTATATGCAAACCACGTATATCAGGGGATGACTTTTGATGCTGATAGCAGAATTTAGTCTATGAACCAAAACTCAGAGTCTGCAATATGAATTTTCAAAAGGGTACACTGGGGGCTCAATAAGCTTGAGAGCATCTCTAAGGATCCAGAGTGCCTCTGGGGCTGAGCATTTTTTTAGGAGGAGCTACATGCAAAGATAACATTCAATCATTAAACTGTGTTTACAAGAGATAGAATGGTTTCTTATAGTACACCAGGGAGAATAAAAATAAGAATGCATGGATGGAAAATATATGAAAGAAATATAAATCCCTTACATATTAAGCAATGGCACATCCCCATATCCTTGAGGTAGAAGTATCTTTTGTACTGACTATTTATTTCCCTTTGCTATTAGTGTACCAAGGAGCCAAGGGTACTTTGACCCAGAATGTGTTTCTTTTTCTGACTAGGCTCCTGACAACAAATGATGAAGTACATAGAACCAAGACAAAATGTAAGTGCATCATAAAATTAGTTATTTGTGTCATTATAAATAAAGTTTACTTTGAACGCTCCAAATATAAGTATGTAACATGTCAATTTATAATAAAACTCCTTTGAAAGAACTTCTTGTGAGCAAGTTAGTAGTGAAGTCAGGTCAAATATATTTGAACATGCGTTCACATGTATGACCTTGAACAATTCACTTAATCTCTTTGATGTTTGTCTATTAAAAACAACTTCAATATCAAAGTTAAATGAGATATGTAGTCAAGAAAAGGGTTGTCACTTAAAGTATCCAACTATAAAATTCACAGGGCTTATTTTCTCATCCTTCAACTAAAAATGTTCTTTTGATATTCTATAGGAAAATATTTACCTAAAACCCAGCTATTCTCTACTTATATAATCGGATAATATCAACTTGTCTTATCCCAAAGGAAATAGTCATAGAAAATAACTGTCAGCATGCAAGAAAATTGACACATTATCTGAGATCCTAATGGGTAGCTGCAGTGGTTCATCAAATATATTCCTAAATGTCTATATTCCTATAAATTGATAAAACGACCCTGCTTCCAGGAAATTGGCCAATTACTGTAACATACCAAATCGTGGGTATTAGAACAGAGTGGCAATTTGGAGGCCATATCTTTCAATTTGCTGTAAGTTAAACATTTTTACATGGATGGTTTTTCAGCAATGGGAAGCTATGGGTTGATTATTGCTTGAAATGAAACATTTCTCACATAACTGATATTGAGTAAGATTACACTTTTTTATGTTAATAAGTGCCCACTGCTGTCACTGGTTACATGGTTTGCCTTGATAGAAAATATATGCATTACATTCTCAATGTTTATGTTATTTTTTTTCTATAAAATTAGAGTTGTTCAAATCTTTGCTGATAAATCTCAGTGAAGTAGGCCTGTCACTCAAATAGTGGATGCTAGTTATCTCTGGTTTGGAGAAAGCCAATGTAATACTGGACCAAGAGCACACAAGTTAATCTTGAAGTCTTTGTATAACCAGAGTGTCCCACAGATGGACATGGGATAGTGGATGTTGTGGAAAGTCGGTACCCTCTACCTCCCGGGACACTTAATCAGAAAAGCGTCAGCAACAAGAACAGCACATACCCATTCACCTTAAGACTGTGATTCCTTCAGTTCATTGCTGTGGAATGTTCCTCATCAGTGGCTCTTCCGTCCTCCCCCTGGGATATTTACTCACACTATGTCCACTTCCTGGGGACTATCTTTCTGTACTCACTCCAATAGGCTCCTAGGCCACCAAGTTTTATTCTCTGCTTTTGGGTATTTATTGATAAGGCCATTGATTTTTCTTTATTGAAAGGTTCAAAAATAAAATTCCAGATGAATAGACCCCCTTAGCTGGTAGCATCTATTCATATCACGTCACCCTTTCAGATCTAATCTTTTAGAAGTAGATAATTCATTCTTTAAAACGTGCTTGTAAATTGCTTTCTAAAATCCTCTTGCCTTTTGGCAAAATTCTGTTCATTTGGAACTTCAGCTTTCTTACTTTACATAAAGATTCCTCTTCTTTGTTTAGTTTTATCCTCTGTTATATTTCCTTCCTGCCTTGCCTCATCTCAGAGTTTTCTTTTTCTTTTTCCATCATGGATTTTCCTGTCATTTTTTTGGAGTGAGATTATCCATCACTTTAATCTTCTGAGACCAGTTTTATAACCACCTATTTTCCTTTGTCTAGATTTGATTTCTGATCAAATAGGGAGACTGAACTTTATGAGAGCTAGGACTGGAGAACACAAATGTTGAACAGCTTAGGGATGTCTGAGAAGATGGGGGTCCTATACCAAGGGGAACACTGAAGATCTGTTCCTGGTGAAGGAGTTGGAGTACCACAGAGATAACTCAAAATCAGCCCAACAAGGTAAATATAAATGAAGGAGAATAAATGTGTACTTTGAATAAAAAGCAAAATTAAGAGACAGTATAAACTTAGGTCAATTGTGAAGGAAATTCACATGCATTATACATATATATTTTACCAGGGTGGTGGCTTGAATAGGTATGGCCCCCATAGACTCATGATTTTGAATGATTGGTCCATAGGGAATGTCACTATTAGGAGACCTGGCCTTGTTGGAAGAAGTTTATCACTGTAGAGGAAGGCTTTGAGGTCTCCTATGCTCAAACTATACCCAGGTATAGTCTCTTATCCAGTGAACTGAAGATCCCATAGCATTTTTCCATTTTACTGAGATTCCAGAGGCTGAATTGAACCCTTCCAAAAGCTCATACATTGAAGACTTATGTTCTAATTTTGACCATATTTTGAGATGGGGATCATTTAAAAAGTAATCAGTTCACTAGATAGGCCTTGATTCAGTATGATGCATGGTCCTTATAAAAAGAAGAACTGGTGACATAGGCATGTCAGCGGGAAGATGGCATGAAGAAAGAGGAAAGACAGGCATGACAAGGAAAGGGAGTGTGTTGGTAGATTCTCCTCTTAAAATCCCCAAATGCTCAAACAAAGCCATCACCTTAAACTTGGGCTTTCACTGTAGAACTGGGCAGAAATAAATTTCTATTGGATAAGTCACCCTATCTGCAGATCTTTTGTGACAGAATAACATATGAGGAGGTATCTGTCACCATAATCTTTTTCACCATTTGTAGTAAAATCCAAATTCCTGGCTACCCCTTATGTCGGGACAGTAGCCCTCCGAGGCTCTGTTGGCTTTCAGCCTCCATTAGAGAGACTTTCCCCAAGGAGCCAGGCTGACTCTGTGTCACAGCCTGTGCCCCTTCCCTTTCCTGCTAGCATGACCACCAGGGAGCTTCCCATACCTGGTCCTCATCACTCAGGTCTCTCCTCAAAAGCCTCCTTCTCCAAGAGAAGCTTTTGTGTGGTATCTGAAAAAAAAATGAACCTTTCTATTAAAACTCAATGTAGACTACCTTGTTCTGTTTTATGTCTGATCTTTTTTTAAAGCAGTGATCTCAACTTGTGCCATACACTAGCATAATTATGATAAATCCAGGGGAACAGATATCATTAAGTTAACCAGATGCCTTGATTGTCTAGGAAGGCACTTGATAAACACCAGTTCCAGTATAATTATTAATAGCACTTTCCACCATTAAAATGGTTTTCCTTGATCAATAAAGGATATCCCATATACGGTAAATGACAAAACCTCCACTTTTAAATCTATTTTTTATACCAAATAACAGCATAAATATTCAAGGGATGGGTATTGTGTGTACTGTGTGGAACAAGCAAGCAACCTGTTAATAAGAAACTATTAATAACATCTGATATGTGCCTGGCTCAGCAGAGACTTGATGTACTAGGTGGGGGAATAGCCAGGAGGGGCTCCACATTCTCAGCAGACAAGTGGAAGGGTGGGAAGAGGGATTGTGGGAGAAGGTGACTGTGAGGGGTCAGGGATTGAGATGTAAAGTGAATGCAAAATAAAATAAAAATGTTAATGGTAATGAAAGAAAAAAAGAAAGAAAGAAAGAAAGAAAGAAGGAAGGAAGGAAGGAAGGAAGGAAGGAAGGAAGGAAGGAAGGAAGGAAGGAGAGGGGAGAGGAGAGGAGAGGAGAGGAGAGGAGAGGAGAGGAGAGGAGAGGAGAGGAGAGGAGAGGAGAGGAGAGGAGAGGAGAGGAGAGGAGAGGAGAGGAGAGGAAAAATGAAAAGAACTTCTGATACTCATAGGCCAGGAGTTTTCAAGCTACATGGATCATAAAAACATGTGGCTGGTATGAGGGAAGCCCTAGAACCCAGAGCTCCTGCCTCCTTACTCTGTACTCCATTCCCAACAAGAACAGTACAGATATGTATCTATTGGAAGAATCCAAGTTGGTTTTCATTCTTTAAAATAAAAATTCCCATTGCTAAAAATGAAAATAACAAAACCACCAGGGTGCAACACACCACTGAATACCATAGTGAAGGTCTGTGCTCTGCCTGGCTTTTGTGTGTGCCTGGCCTGCTGGCACGCAGTCTTAATCCCAGAACTGCAAAGGTAGAAGCAGGCAGTTCTCTTTGAGTTTTGAGGCCAGCCTTATCTTTGTAATTAAGTCCCAGGCCAGCCAGTGCTACCCAGTGTGACGCTGTCTTTAAAAAAAAAAAATGTATGGTACTGGAAGACTATTATTATCTTCATTTATTATGTATTCATGTATAGAAACTAAACTAAAAGGATAAGGAATGTAAATATGACTGAGGCCCGGAGATGTAACTCGCTCATGGAGTGTTCACATCACATGCAGAAGACTTGGGCATATTCTGCAAATGCTGAATGTTGTGGGACACACATGACATTCTAGCACATGGGTGGTAGAGGCAGGAGGATCAGAGTTTAAGATTATCTTCAGCTTCACTGTGACTTCAGGCCAGTATAAGACATGCTAGGCACATCTCAAAAATTCACAGTGTAGGCTTCACATTCATTTGCCTACTTTTTATTCTATACAGGTCTTCAGTAGATGTCAAAATTGCAGCTGTGTAATCAGTACCAATTTCGTCTTTGCCTTCCCTACCAGAATTTACAGTTTAGTCGGTTCTCAATAAGTATCTGTTGGAAGACTAAATGGAAGAACAGGGCTGGATATTTAAACAGAAGTAATATTGGGTGAAAACCAATCTCTTTTATGAATGTAAAGATGGAAGGAACCCTTGAATTGGGAAATGAAACCTGGGGCTGGAGACAAGGCTCAATGGATAAATCACTTGCCCAAAAAGCAGGAGAAATTGAGTTTAAATCCCCAGAAACCCATGAAGCCTGACAAGTCAGCTCACACCTGTAATCCCAATGCTGCTACAGTGAGATGGGGGTGGGGTGGCAGAATGCTGGAGTCCAGCTGGCTTGCTTTCCTAATATACACAACGCAGAACAAAGACATCACCTCAACAAGGTGAACTGTAAGGACTATACCTGGGGTTATCCTGTGAGCTCTACACATGTGCCATCACATGTACATCCCCAAACACAGGAACACACACATACACACACAAACACACACACATCTGAACATTCATTCATATATATATATATATATATATATATATATATATATATACACATATATATATATGTATATATATATATATACACATACACTACACATACACTTGAACATTCATGAATTTATAAATACTACACATCCACTTGAACATTTATGCACACATAAACATAGAACACACACAAAACTGGATTGGGTCCTTGATTTCCAAAAGAAGCTGTCAGAACCTACATTACCTTATCTATTTTATAAATCACATAGGTCTCCAAGGAAAATCATTGCACACACTCCAGAAAATACTTCTTTGTGTAACATGCTGCTTCTGGAATTCAAAGTTCCAACTAAGTTAAGTATTTATGAGGAACAAAGAGGATGAACTTGCCCTATATGTTCTGTCTGTCCTTTGTATCTTGTCTGTGGTTTCTGTCTCTTACAGATTTTTCATCCGTGAATGAAGTTTTAGTGCCATAGTCTCAAAAGTACAGAAGAGAACAATTACCTCAGGTGAGGCCATTCACTGCAGGTGAGTTGTGGAAAACATCCATCACATTTCCAAACGCACCTTACGTTAAAATGTAGAAATATAGGAATATATCATCAAGCAACGTAATAGGGAAATTGAATTTTCCTTGAGTAACTGCTATAGATTTTCTTTGCAGATGATAAGAATGGATGTCTGTATTTTTTATTGGCCACCAAGAAGCTTTAAAAGTCGAAATTTAAGGTTTACTGAAGGCAACAAAGATCTAAATATCTGTATTGCTCCCAGACAATCGTCTACCACAGATTGTTGTGCTTTGCCATTACTTATTTATGTCTAGATCAGAATTTTATTCATACATTCATCACATTATTATTTCAGTAAGTTACTGTACTAAGTTGCCCCAGTCCTCTGGGAAGCGAGATGAATTGTGAATATACATAAAAAGAAAACTTTCAAATTGTGGTAAAGCTGTTTCTTTTTTAAATTCAGACTTCTGTTAGAAATATTACTTAGTACTTCATAGAAATACCATCAAAACATATTGTTTTTAAGAAGCATTTACCAGCTTCTTCACTACAGCCTTACCATGTGTATAACCTTATCACGTATACAACATTATCATGTGTGCAGCCTTATTATATATACAACCCTATCATGTATACAGACGTATTATGTATACAGCATTATAACACATACCACCCTATAATGCATACAGCTTTGTGTTCCAAGCCTCTCAACAACATGGCCAAAATTATTTTATACTTAATTAATATTAAAGGAAAGGTGGCTGTTTGTTACCATCTTGACATAAACCTAGACATAGCTGGGAAGAGGGTATCTTAATTAAGGAATTACCTCTTAAAATTGGCTTATAGAAATGTTTGTGGTATAGTCTATGGATTAATGGCTGATACCGGAGGGGAGAGCCCATTGTGGGCAGTGCCTGCTTAGATCCTGGATGCTATTAGAAAGCAGTTGTACCAATCTGTGAGGAGTGCACTGGTGAGCAGAGCACTCTTCCGTGGCCTGTGCTTCAGTTTCTCTCTGGATTCCTGCCCTGGCATCCATAATGTTGACACATTACCTAGAAAGGTCAGTAAAATAAACCATTTTCTTCCCAGTGGGATTTTGGCCATGATGTTTTATCACAGCAATAGAAACCCTAACTCATACAGGGCCAGAGCAAGAGATGATTGGTAAAATGTTTGCTATGCAAACATGGAGACCTAAGTTCAGATTGGCAGCAGTTATGTAAAACCCAGGCATGGCAGTGTATCCTTGCAATCTGTAATCCTAGCACTGGAAAAGCTGAGAAGGAAGGTGGAGACAGGAGGATCTGAGGGATTCTGTGGGAAGGTTTGACAGCTGCCATTCAGGCTGGTTGAATTGGCACACTCCAAGTTTAATAACATAATTAGCCTCAAAAGAATAATACTAAGATAGTAAGGAATAGAAGAAGGTAATTGGTATGGATCTTTGACCTCTGCAATGCATACACATACACATGTATGTACAACACACACACACACACACACACACTATTAAGTACCAGTGCCCCAGAGGCTTAGCATTATTCTGAGAAGTTTTACACAACTTGAATATAGATGAAACCTTGTCAAATTTTCAACACAATATTCAACAGAGAGATATTTATAATGTTGGTGAATTGTAGAATATGTGAAACTAGACTCCTAGGGACCCAATCAAAGTTTATAACATATATACTTCCAGACATTGAGCAATATCTAGCCCTTAGTGTACCACAGCTTTCACATTTTCAAAATGCAGATAAAATTTTATCTCTTAGAGTCACTTTTACTATCAAATGAAAAATATATGAAGAGTATTAGAGTGCTTTATGCACATGTAAAATTATTATGGTCTTAAAATAAACATAATGTATAGTCCAACACCAAATTCAGAACAATCTGGATATACTGTAATTCTGGATAAGAAAGAAGCAACATGAATTAAGAATGGTAAACCTGGGTTTAAGTTTTAAGTATTCATTGTATTAATATAAGATGGAAAAGATCTACACTGCAAAAAAAAAAATCACCTGAAAATTATGTAGATGACTTCATGGATCAAAAGGATGTATACAATGGTTTTCTTTGTGGTTACTAGGTGCCAGGCTGGATTCTACATGCTGTTAGCATTAGTCAATGTGATTGAGGCTGTTTCTGGGCGCCTGCGTATCACATTCAGTGGTCACAAAGTTTCAATAATCAAGGAAATTATTGAAAAAATAATGCTATATACCACAATGCTAAACTTGGTGAAAGGATAAGCTGCAGGCCAGATCTCAGCAATGCCCAGATGACAAAGAGACCTTTCTGACTGACAGAAGAGAGACAGACTATCCTGTGACCACAGGGAGCAAGAAGACAGTCAGTAGAGAACATAGCAGATACTATTGGATGGATCACAGGGCCCCCAATGGAGGAGCTAGAGAAAGTATCCAAGGAACTAAAGAGATCTGCAACCCTATAGGTGGAACAACATTATGAACTAACCAGTACCCCGGAGCTCTTGACTCTAGCTGCATATGTATCAAAAGATGGCCTAGTAGGCCATCACTGGAAAGAGAGGCCCATTGGACAGGCAAACGTTATATACCCCAGTACAGGGGAACGCCAGGGCCAAAAAATGGGATTGGGTGGGTAGGGGAGTGGTGGAGGGAGGGGGGGGACTTTTGGGATAGCATTGGAAATGTAAATGAGGAAAATATGTAATTAAAAAAAAAACAAAACAAAAAACAAAGGCCTAAAACTTCTAACAGAGTCTTGATCTTGTTTGTTGTGCAAACAGCAACAATAACAGAAGGTAAAATCCATGGCAAAGAATGCTATATTGACCAAGAAGCAATTTTTCTTTTTTTTTTAACCCCAAATTATTTGGGGGTTCCCAAACATTTATTGGACCTCAAATTACACATAGTAGTAATAGAAGCAATTTTTCATTCCAAATTTACTAGACAACTGCCATTGATCCATGCGCTGCACTGGCCAGACCAGAACAATGAAACATGAGAATGGATGGCAGTGGCCATCAGTTAGCCACAGCTGGCTGTGAATCAAAATCAAAGTTGGGCTTCTTCTATGATATTCAAAATTGAAGGAAAAGTCTACAACACTGTAGATACCCATGCAACTATTTTTTTTTTTTTAAGAAACAAAAAGGTATTAATTTGGTTGACTTATTTCAAAAGAACTCAGAAAATAATACAGGAATGCCAACAGTGGATACAGTAACAACAACAAAAATTGCTTAATGTCATGATCGTGAAGACATGACCAGAGGAAGATAGGATGCCTTTCTTTAGATGTTTAAAGACATTTCTCTCACAGAATCTGAGTGTCTCACTGAATCTGAGGATCTTACTGATTCAACTAGGCTGGTTGACAAACATGTCACATGGATACTTTTCTGTCTCTCTAGGGTCACAGGCACATGCTACTACACCCTGCCTCCTCCTACATTGAGTGAATTGTGGTGCCATGCTTGTATAAGAGGCTATTGTACAGACTCATCCATGTCCCCACCCCTCAGTTGAGTTTATAAAAGGGACTTCAGTGAAGTTTGAAACATTGGACTACATAACGCTCTTTGATTCTGTGATACAGGAGACAGAAGTATGTAGTTATCCAGATATATTACTAAGGACATTAGTCCATTGGCAGTGTTGACAAAGAATGCCCACAGCTGTGTTATGATGTTCTTTCCTATTGAAGTATATTTATTATGTAGACAGACAGCGCTTTTCATCTTGAGTGAACAAATTCGAACAAACCCTATACAGCCTCATATTCTGAATGCTAGGTAGCCTAGGGATCAAGCACAGAAGTTGGACAAGCAAGGCTCTAAACTCTTTTCTAGAAAGCAAGAATTAAAAAAAATGATACTTGAGTCCACAGCATTCAAAAGTCACACATGGCTTAATTTTTCTTTTAACCATTATCTCTTCAGTTTGCCCAGCTAAGCACGTGTGGAGTAGTATTGGCTGAGGAGTGATTATAGGATCTTCATTAGCCCCTTTGTGTCATCTCTGGAAAGTTCAGGGTTTGGAATCCCACAGACTCACATCTATTCATGAAGCATCTCTGGGACTGAAGCAATGATGCCTTCATGTGGGAAATAAGAAAACAAGGGCGAACAGGTACATATACACCATCAGATTTAGACACAGTGAAAATTGAACAAGAATACATGGAAGGAAGATTTAGGTCCTCACCCCATATCTTTGTGTATTGAGACCATGGGAGGATTTTCATCTTTGCATGTTAAGGGACACTGGTGTCATCTTCATGGCATTCTTTCCCTCCTTTCTGGTCTTAGACCTGTTTCCCTGACTCTGAGGAGGTGCCCCTAGGTTCAGATGGGCCCATCATTTTACTTATACTGACCATAGATATTGCCCCAGGAATATGCCAACACTCTAAGCCAGGGGGTTTCAAGCCCCTCCAAATATTTTTCGAAGCAGACATGATTGCAAGTATGAAAGCCTAAGCATGCTAAAATTTTGTGGATACAGAAAGCCTCAAACAAATATTCAAATTGCAAGGAAAAAGATGGGGAGCAGGGGAACATGACTAAAGAAAGCTTTAAACCAGACTCCAGCTTCTAACTCTGGTTCCCAAAGTCAGCTTGATTTCTGCCCTATCAGCAGTCACTGCAATGAGCTTACACTGGGCCAGAGGAATCTTAAAGGCACACTGAAGATAATTCTTCCCTCAAGGAAGATATTCTCTCTGTGTGTAAGGTATGCCGTGCACATTAAAATAGATATAGTAAAAAAAAGTCTCAGCTACAGGGAGAGAAGTCAGAAATTTCAGAAAAATGATTCTAGGACGTAAAAAGAGACCGTTCGTTCTATGTATGCTATTTGAGTGATAGTAAGGAAAAAGTTTAGATATGGGGTAGTCATTGGACAGGTCCCCCTGACTGGAAAAAACAAGAGAAACAGTAGGCAGGATGCAGTGTGAAGAGAGGTCTTGGGAAATAAACCTAGAATTCTGCTCAGCCTTTGATTGATTTACATCCAATTCACTGAAATTATTATTATACATATAGTGATATCTCTGTTCCATTTTTCCTGAGTTCCATAAGTGGTGTACCATGGAATAGTGAGTAGAATTGTAACATAATTAAGTTTAATGGATTAGCCAAATTAATGACCAGTGCATTGATTTTATGACTTAATTCTTTATCTATGCCATGAAAAATATAGCTGTATTTTAAGATTTAGCTAGCTATTCCCTATATAGAACATTAGTTATTATAGTTTCCTCAGTACCTTTACAATTTTCTATGTCCTGTTCCACTAAATTTTATAATTTTTACATTTTATTTTAGCCCAAGGAACAATTACAATAGTCTCCCCAAGGTACTGGTTCTGGATATAATGCTCACATAAACCTCACTGTAGCTTCCTTACATTAATCTATGCTTCAAAAGCTACATTTTAAATATATATATATTTCATTTCAAACTAGGGAAAGAGTAACCTGCTTTGTAGAAAAAGTAGAATATCACTTTATTACTTCATATACAATTCTCAAAATAATTACATTCTACCCAGATCATACTCTTGGCTTTTTTTTTAATGGTACTAACAAGGGCTAGTGCCAATAATAGAAAATATATTATAAATCTCTGGTGACAGAAAGGGAGAACCTGACTAGATGAGGATACATATACTTGTAAAACACTCATATGAAGACCCAGGAAGTAAATGATCCAGGCCCAGTGTGAATGGTACTGCAAACAGAGTACGTATGGCTAAGATCTTTATGTAGGTGGTGAGGAGTATGGAGAAGGTATCAAAACAATTCAGACTAGACAAAGGAAAGGTGTCAGCAAGGAGCATCACGGATTAAACAGAAAGTGACTAGCAAAAGGCATTTGGCCAAAGAGTTGGCTTAGGGAGACTAATGGGGTAGTTTTGGGGAGTGGCACCATAGGAAGTAATGAATAGTATGAGCAGCATTCACTGGGAGGCCAGAACTATGATGTGCAATTGGTGAAGAGGATCTGCATGGCAAAGGAAACAGGAATGAGATGTGAGCCCATTCATATGACAGTGTCAGTATTTCATAGCTGAAGATGGGAGCAACAGAGCGGTGGAAATGAGAAGAGATAATGAACTGAATTTCTATCCTGAAGAACAGGATAGGGGAGAAGAATGACAGTATGAGAAACAGAAACAGAGCCACAGAGCCACAGAGGAAAAAAAATTAGGAGTGAGAAGTAAGTTCAGATTTAAAACCCCTACATTGTACCTCTCAGTAAAAATGGCCACCTAGACAAAACGAAACAAACCAAAAAAGCAAGGAGTCAAATCAGGGGCAGGGGTGGGGGGGTGGATTTACTCATCATTAATTTTTGAATTTTAGAAATCACAGAGATAGTAGCAGAGCCATTAGAAACAATGTCTTCTTAAAGGATTGCAAAAGGATGAAGAGAGCAAAGATCTGGGATTGGTTCATATGTCAACTAAGTCACTGGGACTGCTGCTGGTTCATTCTTATCAACTCATCGTCAGCACTACTTACATTTTGAGTTGAGAAATTCTTGTAGACTCTGAAATGTTTTGCAGCATCCTTGACCTCCATGCCTAGAGAACATGCATACCACCCTTTTCCAGGCATGATAATCTGGGCATTAGCAATATCACCTGGGAGACAACTTGGCTCTGGGTGAAAATTACTGCCCTAAGGAAGGACCAGGCCATGACACTACCATGTCTAATTTTGAGCTTCATTTTCTGCTTTTACTGTTTATGTAATCTGTGCATGTCACCTAATCTCTCCAAGTCATAACTTCATCTGCAAATGGGCATAATTATTGTCCCTACACCACACTGTGTAGTGAGGCCAGACTGTGATGATGTCCATAAAGTGCCTGTCAGTGTGCAATGAAGTGGGAACATTTACCTTAGTGCTAAACAGGAGCTGTCATAGAGAATTTGCCCATCAGAAATCATTCCATTCATTGTGGTGACGATCCAAAACACAGAAAATGCATACCTCTCTAAAAACAGGGCTTCCAAGCATAGCATAAAATCAAACTATTTGCTTCCATTAAGTATTTTTTGCTTTACATGAGTCACTCATTTGTTCCTACAGCTTAAGGTCCTAAGTTTATAGGAACTTGACATGGATTTTTATTGCATGAAGCCAATGAAAACCATCTTTAAAAGAAGACAAACTAAAGTATGTGATGAAATCAAAGATAAAGTTGTGAGCTAGAAAGATGGCCCAGTAGTTAGGAACACTTGCAAAATCATAACTAGAAAGATGGTCCAGAAGTTAAGAATACTTGCTGCTCTAGCAGAGGATGCTCAGGTTCCAGTATCCATGTTAGGCAGCTCACAACTCCTGAGAACTTGATTCCCAGGGGATCTGATACTCTCTTCTGGCATATGTGGGCATGCACATGCATATGGTACCACCTCCCAGCACATGCACACACACACACACACACACACACACACACACACATACACACACACAGAGAGAGAGAGAGAGAGAGAGAGAGAGAGAGAGAGACATGCAAATAAAAACAAAGCTTTATAGAAAAGGCACAAGCATACTGCAGCTACTTTTAAGAGAAGTTGAAAATTTCAGTTGCAACTAAAAATACAAATGTGTACAGCTTTATGTCGTTTTGACATTTCAAGAAATGAGAAAGATACCATTTAACATATGAGTTTAGTACCCTTGTTTAGGGTCCCTTGGTGCTAAGTTGGACTTAAACAGATGATGTTTTATGCTTCCTGCCCTCAGGTTTTAGATCTATGGAAGAGGAAATAACTAATGTCCCTGTCACAAGGTGAAAGGCTGGAGGAACTTGGGGGATAGCATTGCTCCTGCCTACTGAGGAAAATCAAGACTCAGCATCATGAAAGAGTCCCATTAGAGCTGAGACTTCACAGATGTGCTGAGGTACCAAAAGGGTGAGAGCCAGAGCACTTCTTCCCTTCAGGCTGTGCTGTGTGGGTAGCCTCAGACACAAGCTATGCTCTTGCATTTGAGCGACCAGCCGCAGTTCAGTTCCTAGAGAACAAGACACAAGGCAAGCAGCTGAAGAGTCTATTTTAAACCCAACTAGGCAAAGATACGTAGAAAAGGACTTTGTGCACAGCAAAAAAAAAAAAAAAAAAAAAAAGCTATGGAGCGTCATCAGGAACTTGATAAACTGTTGCGTGTATGGTTATGGTTATTTTACAAATTATAGATAGGTTGTCATTTTAAGGGATAATTTAGAAATGGCCATAATTTTGAACAAGGAGGAAATAGATGGGATGGGTTACTTGAACAAAATCTTTTTCTTGAACAAAACATTGTGTAGTCATAATCTTAATTGATTGAAATATTGATAATTGATGTAAACTGAAGTTATAATTTCTTATATCCTTGAAGGATTTAAATTGATAACGTTGATATAGATTTAAGGTTTTTATTAGAATAAATTTCTATATTGATACAAAATTTGAGTATAATATTTTTACTCCTAGGTAGGCATTGTGCCTATATAACTCATTTAAGAATACAAGGCTTAGACCCAGACTTTCCAATAGCTACTTTACAAACTGTTTAAAATGATTAAGTAACCCGAGTTAAGGGCCAGATAACAAACTCATTGTTATGTTTGATTCTGATTTAACTATAATAAAGAATTTTCAGTTTACTTTAATAGAAATAACTAAGAGTAGTTAAGGTTTAACAGTTTAGAGATACTTTACTTAGATAGTCTTCAGAAATATCAGAAATCCACAGAATGTGACGTTTAATGTTATTTCATTATTAAGGATCTTTTGACCATGAGGTATGTCTACTCTTGACTGCTTCCACATTCTCCTTCAAAGAAGAATCGAAAATCTTTTCCTCCAGGTGAGGTTGCTGGTTGTGACAAGGCAGTCACTGGACAAAAATTGCTTATATCATCTGCAGATAATATAGTGTCCAAAAGGACAAAAAAGGGTGGGATAGTTGACTACTAAGTTCTGCCAATGCAGGGTAAGCTGGTCCTTCATATTTCATCCTTCACAACAGGTCTGCCAGATGGTCCTGGCCTGGAAGGCTGAAGACAGATGCTCCAACATTATGAGGAATTAGGGGCTGTCCAGGTAGTCAGCTGTATTTATAATTGATTAAGTTTCGGAAACTATGTTTGGTGCTTCATATATACTCAGAAAATATTTAATTCTTTCTCAGATTTCTGATGGGGTTGAAGACTAGTTATAATCTTCCAATCTAACTCAACTTGTTTAGTATTGAGAGAGAGGTTATAGAGTGAAAGACATGGTTTTCAGATGATATTACAGATTAAAATCTAAGCAATTCAAGGATACTAATTCTTTAAGTTAGGAATGATGGTAGAATCTAGTTGACAAATATGATGGACTTGATGTTAATTATATATCATACTTTGTAATTTACATGGTTGCTATGGTTTCTCTTCAACTTATGTCTGAGAGGAGATATTTTTGTTTAGCTGAATAGAAGAGGTGAGGTAGGGGAAGGTTTTGATGACTGGGAATGAAAGCTAAAGGTTCTGTTCCCCAGTTGTTTCTTGGTCAATCAGTAAAGATGCTAGTGGCCAATGTCTAGGCAGAAGAGGCAGGAGCTCCATTTTCCCACAGGCAGGCTAGTAGAGCAGGGTGGAAAAGAATTTACCATGATTTGGAGAAAACAGCCATCAGCCATGTGTGATCTAGGATGGAGTGGCCAATGGTTCCTTCCCCGACTAGACCTGGGGTAGCAGGTGAGAGATTAGATGCAACTAAGATGAAGGCAGATTTAGGGTACTGAGCTAGAGCTATAGGTACATGAGCAACTAAAGTTGAGGGCAGACTTAGAGGCGTTGAGCTGGGAGTGAAAAGAAAGGTGTAATAGCTGAGAAAGGCTTAGAAGGGCCCAGCCACTAAGCTAAAGCATACTTAAAAATAGGTTAATAAAAATAGGTTAATGTGTGTGTGTGTGTGTGTTTAATCCATGGATCTGGGGTGGCTCCTTGGCAGAGGGTGGTAGTATAGTCTACCTAGAACTTATAGCAAGGTAGTAGAAATTACATGCTACAATAGCAAACTAAACCACTAAAATGAGTTAATATTACCCATGTAGTTTAGAGAAAACATTTTTATAATCAACTGCTAAGTTGGACATATTGTGGCATTAAAACTCCTCCTCCTGTTCCTCCTTCTATAACAGCCTACCTCCCCCTCTATTCTTCTCTCTTCCTCTTTTTCCTTAAAGTACTTCTACTATTTCAAATCTCACCAAGAATAAAGGCTAGCCATTTTAATTATTTTATAATATATGCTATACATTATAACATCATTGAATCATAGATAATTAGAAATTAAAAATTAAATGAGCAGATACATAGGAAATGACTAAATATGTGCCAGGTCAAACATAAATTGTAAATAATGCTTTCCTGTTTAACTAAGTTTTAGATTTTTTTATGACTGGTTTGCCTGTGTGTATGCATGGGAGTGTACCACAAGTATGTAGTGCCTACAGAAGTCAGAAGGAGGTATCTGATCCTCTAGAACTGAGTTATATAGACCATTGTGAATCACTGTGTGGGCACTAAGAGCTGAACCCAGGTCCTCTGCCAGAGCAGCAAGTATTCCTATCTGAGGGATAATCTCTCCAGCTCCTTAGTTTTTACCCAGATAAAGTTGTATTATGTAGCAAGAACTAGCCTGATGTGCACTATATAGTAGCATCACACTCATGAAAATCCTGCTTCAGCCTCCCAAGGATCGAAATTACATCATGACCAGATATGTTGCTATTGTAGCTCCTGCTCCATTTGAAACAGGGTTTCAGATAGCCCAAGCCTGCTTTGAACTTGACATATATTTGATGCTAACACTGAACTCTTCATGCCTCTGCTTTACTAGTATTTCAGTTTAGATGTGCATTACAGAAATAAAATCTTAATATCAGTTAAAGCAAGTAATGCCATCTTGGAAAGAATTGGTAGCACAAAGTAATGATTCTCCATGATGCCACCAGAGGGAGCCCAAGTCTATGTTTCTGCACCGACCTCATCAGAAGCCTGTCTGCGCTCCACACCCCAAAAGGGGGAAGGGGGAGCAGAAATCTTTTGCAAATCTCTTTGCTTGCTTGTCCATTTCTATCAAAATACTTCAGTCTTGCAGAAATGATTTAGCTGATGCCAGAGTCTATTTAATATGCCCAAGGGTAGATCAGTAGTGACATGTCCCCTTCCTGCTGGAATCAAACTTTCAGTCCCTTTGTCTAGCCTTTTTGCATAGAAGACAACTTTCAAAAAGGCTTCAAGTAAGATGGATTGCTTGCTGGCTCAGCCTCACATCCCACCTTCTTCCTGCTTATTTAGAACAGCTTGTGAGGAAAGGAAAGGAGAGGAGAGGAGAGGAGAGGAGAGGAGAGGAGAGGAGAGAGGGGAGAGGGGAGAGGGAAAGGGAGAGAGGGGAAAGGAGAGAGAGGAGAGGAGAGGAGAGGAGAGGAGAGGAGAGGAGAGGAGAGGAGAGGAGAGGAGAGGAGAGGAGAGGAGAGGAGAGAGGGGAGAGGGGAGAGGGAAAGGGAGAGAGGGGAAAGGAGAGAGAGGAGAGGAGAGGAGAGGAGAGGAGAGGAGAGGAGAGGAGAGGAGAGGAGAGGAGAGGAGAGGAGAGGAGAGGAGAGGAGAGGAGAGAGGGAAAGGGGGAAAGGGGAGAGGAGAAGAAGAAAGAGGAGAGGAAAGAGGAGAGGAAAGAGGAGAGGAAAGAGGAGAGGAAAGAGGAGAGGAAAGAGGAGAGGAAAGAGGAGAGGAAAGAGGAGAGGAAAGAGGAGAGGAAAGAGGAGAGGAAAGAGGAGAGGAAAGAGGAGAGGAAAGGAAAGGAAAGGAAAGGAAAGGAAAGGAAAGGAAAGGAAAGGAAAGGAAAGGAAAGAGAGGGAGGAAGGAAAGAGAAGGCAACTAGGTAGCATGGGAAATTCTTAGCCCAGACTGTTGCACTGGCAATGAGGATTTAAGGAATAGCTAGGGATGAGGGGCCACATTGGGACAGCCAAGAAAAGCTAAAAGCAACTTGGCTTTGGGGTGGGAAAACAACGTTATCCACCATCTTGACGGCCTCATACCTGGATCAGTTACAAAGAAAGGTGGCCTGGGCATTGGGCTCTGTCAGGAAAATGTTTGCTTTACAAGCATGAGAACTCCAGAATCCATATTAAAAGAAGCTAGTGTGTTGTTATAATCTTGTAACCCATAACCTCAGAAGTGGGGACAAGCAAACCCTGGGGATTTGTTGCCTAACGACTCTAGACTTCGTATTTCATAGCAATGGATGGCCCTGTCTCAAAACAAAGGTGGATAACTTAAGGAATAATACGTGAAGTTTCTCTCTCTCTCTCCCTCCCCCTCTACACACACACACACACACACACACACACACACACACACACCCCAAAGGATAAAGTAAGTAAAGACTTTCCTACATTCCCTAACACTGACAAATGCCACACCAGAGCCTAAAGCTGCAGATTAGAGAGTAGAACCCTGACATGTTTACTAATATATAAAAAGTAACAATTTGATGAGGAGCTATTAATAACTCTGATAACAATCTCATAATTAAAATTTTATTTCCTAAGCTTTTATTTCATTAGACTCTGGTAAGGAAAAAGAAAACACATAGATTCTCCTTTGAAAACACCAACTATGCTGATTATGATAAAATACATATGACTGTTAAAGCATATAAATAGAAGTCCAAAACCATTTGAGTTAGGATCATAATACATCTTGCCAATTTTTTTTTCAGTGATGAAGGAAATCAGATGGGTCCCTACAGATAAACATGTATAAAAGAAAATAGACCACGAAATGCTCATAGTACCAGGTTCAATTCTTTTCCTTTAATGTAGTAACAGGGCTTGAGATGGTGCTTGTAGTGATGGAAAAAGGTTTTTGAAGAGTATCACAGCTGCCAAGGAAGTGGAAACCACAGGATCCCTATGCTTACCAGCCAGCCAGCCTACTCAAATCAATACGCTCCTGTGAGAGATCCTGTCTCAAAGATAAGATGGAGAACAACTAAGGGAATATATATATATATATATATATATATATATATATATATACACACATACATATACACACATGAATATATATGTATATATGTATCTCACCATGTAAATATATATACATGAATATGCATCTGTACATGTATGTGAATATATAATGATCATATATTACATCATACACACACACACACATTTTCTAAGTATCAATAGAGAAATTTTTAACTCATTTCTTTTGGTATATGTCAAAAAGGTGGAAGAGAGGAAAGATAGAACATTAATTCCAAGACAGAGTGTAAATATGTGGGAGAAAGCACTGGTGTTGGACTTGAGAGGGTTAGAGTCTACATTCAGCTCATAGTCTCTCAGTTACGTTGGGGAAGTCATCTGACCTTCTAGACTTGTTCATTTATAAAATGTTCCCTCAAGCCTACTGGGCAGAAGAATCATGAGGAATAATAAGATAACATGGAAAAGTATCTAGCAAGAATAGACACTCAGATAGTACAGTTTAATTCATCTGTTATACAATGCCAGCAGATGTCATTTGCCCATTTCTCTGTCTTCTGCTTGATTGCAAAGCAACCAAAACTTTGGGAAATGATAATTGTATTCTTAGGTCTCATAAAAACTTTGCTTGAAATAAAGTATATTTACAAAGAATAGAATCAGAAAATACTACTTTGTGTATTAGGGTTTTATGAATCTTTATGGTAATTATATATTTGTTTATGACTGGGACTTAATGGAGTCCACGTAGAAACAGAAATGGGACAAGACTTTTAGTTAGAGTGGCATTTTAAGTCAGTGTGTTGAGGTCACGAATCTGTATCAACTATGTCGTAAAGCAGCCAGCTACAAAAGAAAAACACAGGGATAGGAAGACAGCTCAATGGTTATGAGCAAGTACTGATGTTCCAGAGGAACTGAGTTTAGCTCCCAGTACTGACACTGGATAGATCACAACAACTTCTAACTCTAGAGGATCCAACACCCTTTACTGGCCTCTATGGGACCTCACTCCTGCTCTTCTCATACACTTAATTAAAAGGAAAATGAAAACAGAATGGGAGCTATAGTTCAACAGTGAAGAGTACTTGCCTTGCACATGGCATGACCTTGGGATTGAAAGAAAAATAAAGGAAAACAACAACAAAATCTAAAAACCCACAGGGAGGCACTGGAGAAATGGCTCAGCTAAGAGTGAGCATCGTGCCAAACCCTTAGAGTAGTTCTTCATCAATGGAGTTGGAGGAATGGAACTGAAGGCCAGTGGTTAAGGAGCGTATCCTAGTCAGGAAGTAGGGATAAGAGTGGGTCTGAGCACTAAAGTGGTAGACACAAAACTGCCCCCTTCGAAGTTACTACTGAGAAAGTTGCATCTACATCACATGCAAAGTGGCATTTTGTGTTAGCTAAAATCCTCCCTTTTCTCATAAATATGAACATGTTACATCAATTCTGTAATGACTGTAAATTGCCTTAAAATTGTAGCTATTTATGGAAGATAATAGCCCTTCAGTTGCCAAGAGCTACGAGGGCTTCAGCACTCATAGAAAGATAATGACATAGGCCAAGGAACCCTCTGTCTCCCCAGGGATCATGTGAACAAACTATGACTTACTCAACGGACAGGACCCAACAGGTGTCAGGCTATGGGTCTAGTCTTGAGACACAGAGCTATAGGAAACCTCCTAGCTTAATTAATCTGCTGCAGCTACAGGAGACAGTTCTGACACTAGAGGTTGAGGAAACTATGATCTGAGATTCTCCATTATAGGTGATGAATTCTTTTCTATGTCTTCAGGTTTAAGGGCTATTCAAGATGTCTGTATCTATGACCAGTTGTATCTGGCCACTTGTCTGTATCCATGTCTCTGTGTGTGTGTATGTGTGTCTGTCTGTCTGTGTATGTATGTGCATATGTGTGTGTGTATGTGTCTATGTCGCTGTGTGTTCATGTGTATGTCTATCTGTGTGCACAAAATTCTCCTTTGTTTTCAGTTTCCCATCCCCCTACTCTCTCTTTGCTCTATTTCTCTCCTCCTAGTTTCCCAAACATCACTGAGAGAGTATGCTACAAAGGGGTCATTGTCTCCTATACTTGTGTTTTCCACTCTGGGCTGTCTGGACAGAGGTAAAGCTCTATTGCTTTCCTCTGGCTCAAAGATAAGACATCATGGACACTGCAAGGACAAAGCTGAACCACTGAAAGTTGAGAACTCTAGGATTCCCATGGAAAGAAGCATTCAGGAGCACAGGAGCCTGAGAGAGAGCATCATGAACCTAATCTCATAGTAAAATTACTTCCATACTCTGGTATGATAACAGGCAACATTTCTCTGTTTGATAGCTGAGGAGATCTATATTACATCAAAATAGTCCACCAAAATTCTCTGATGAATGGACAGAGCACCTAAGTTTCTCATGTAATTATCAACCAATATGATTATTTCTTGGAGGGGTAATGTGATTACTAAAATTGGAGGGCAAAGTGAATATTTTGTTAGGAAGATACTAAAAATATAATATGAAAAGAACAAAGATCTAAATCTGTAAAATATCCATACTTTTATTTTTCTCTCTTAGCACACACACACACACACACACACACACACTCTCTCTCTCTCTCTCTCTCTCTCTCTCTCTCTCTCTCTCTCTCTCTCCATGGCACAGGGAAAAAGAACTCATCTCTGTTTTTCATAGCATGCTAGAAGCCATTTGTGCATGTCTGCTTCATGCAAACACTTCCTGTACCCTTCCTTCTCTTGCTCCTTGAGAATAATATGGGAGAAACTACTGCCAAGTAGTTGTCATTGATGGAGTTACGGGTTCTGTGGGTTTAATCAGACATTTCAAATCAAGGGCATTGTACAAAATAAAGACTAGAGCTTTCAGTGTGCATGCATGCACACACACACACACACACACACACACACACACACACACACACATACACAAACGCATATACTCATGTATACATATATCAAAACTATATCATCTCAATCGAAAGTTTTCAGTATTGATTGGGAGACATCTAATAGTTTAGAAGCCTTCTAGAAATTGAACTTCAGTCTATTTAAATATGGCACCTGCTTTTTATTCCACCATGCTGGCTCTGTTAAGAAATTACACATTTATTATGAGTATCACTATCAGGTTTATTAAAAAGAAGACAGGAAAAGGAGGGAAGTGTGGTGAGAAGGGATAAGAAACAGTTGGGTCTTATTTTCTACATTCTTCCACCTTAAGGATGACTATGATTGCTAAACCTGGGTCATAATGCTAAAGAAAGAAAGGTTTACTATGTTAGACAGTGATAACTGACATAGTTATATGATATGGAGTTTGATGCAAATATATAGATTGCAAGTTCATGGACATCTTGGATTATATAGTTAAGATCCTGCACAGATAGAACTTACACATACATACATATATACATGCATGCATAACACACACATAAACATACATACAAAACAAATGCCAAGATTTTCAAGTGAGTTAACTGTGAAGAAAATAATTAATCACCAAGTGTAAACCAAAGAGCTACATGCCATTCATTGAAAGCCAAGGACCTTTTTGATGAAGAAATAAAATTAAGTACTTTCTATATTTGAAATAACCCTTGACTAATTAAATCACCTACTGTGCATCCCACTTCAACCAGTGAATCGTTAACAAATACACAAAAGGAAGCCCCTATGCATTGTGTGTGATGACTATGAAATGCTTGACCCTGGGTGAAGCAGGAACAATTAGGTTGGGGAGTGCCTTGGTTGTGTGACAAATGTGACCAAAGTTCACAAGGAGTTTGCCATTCCCTGTCACTGGGTATTTTAGCTAACATTTCTCCAAAGTAACCTTTCTCAGGGGATGACTGTTAATGTCCCATGAATTAGTTCTCATGGTCACCTTTCTTCCATAAATACCAGAAGGGTCCAAACAGGACATTGCTCTGGAATTAGACACAGATATTTTATCAAAATACAAGCTATATTTACCACTGTTACCATGGTACCTTAAAAGAAATGCATGCACACATGCGTATTCACATATTTGAGGCTTGTGAGGGATAATTTTCTAGAAACATCTATGTTTCTAGTGATTGCTCATTATTATTCTGAGGGATGCCTCCAGCATAAAAAAAATGTTGTAATTTGTGAAAATGGATCCAAAGGTTAACAAACTCAAGGACCATGTGGCAAACATTTCCAACATATGAGCCTTATACTTTCTTTTGCAGTTATGCATTTTAGCTATTGGAATGTAAACAAAGCCATAGGCATTCTCTCTCTCTCTCTCTCTCTCTCTCTCTCTCTCTCTCTCTCTCTCTCTCTCTCTGTGTGTGTGTGTGTGTGTGTGTGTGTGTGTGTGTGCAAATAGGTATAACTGTGTTTAAATAAAACTTTATTTATAAAGTCAGATGGAGTAATGGATTTGACCACAAGACATAGGTTGACCTTTGTCCAAGATCATAAACAGTATGCTGGTTCATTTTATGCCAACACCAACTTGACACAAGCTGGAATCATTTGTGAAGAAGGATTTCCAGATGAGAAAATGCTTTTATAAGATTGGCCGACAGGCAGGTCAGTGGGACATTTTCTTGAGAACATTGATGTGGGGCACCTAGCTCAGTCTGAGTATCACCCCTGGGCACAGGGGTCTGGATGGTATAACAAAGCAGACTGAGCAAGCCAAGGGCAGCAAGCCAGTAAGCAGCATCCTCCTGTTTAGTTCCTGGCTTAAACTTCCAGTTTTTAGTTAGCACCTCAGTGATGTAGTAAAAACTATAAGATGAAATAAAACCTTTCCTCCCCAAATTGCTTTTGGTCATGGTGTTTCATCACAGCAATAGAAACCCTAAGACAAACAGTTATCCACTAGTTAAAGTCTATGTCACCAAGCCATCCAAGCTGTGCCTAGCCACTTCTCATGGTCTTAGTCTTTTATTCTTCAGAGAGTGTGTGTTTTTTCTTTCAATCAATATCCACTCAATTTGTCCTATTTCTTCTGGATGACTTCTGTATTTTTTAACATCTGTAACTGAGGTCTTCTCTTTCCTATAATATTATACACTTCACATTTTGAACCTCTGAAAAAGCTCTTATTACATATACACAAACTCACATGTGAGTGTGCATGTGGACACACACACACAAAGAAAAAGAGAGAGACAGACAGAGACAGAGAGACAGACAAAAGAAACAGAGACAGGAGACACACACACACACACACACACACACACACAGAGAGAGAGAGAGAGAGAGAGAGAGAGAGAGAGAGAGAGAGAGACTGTCTATTTTCACTCAATATTCAATCATCCTCTGGTAGTAACTATTCATATATTCACCTTTATTAACTTCACAACACCTTCTATAAATTCTTGGGCAGAGATGTTGAACTGAATATCAGAAAAATATGAATCACTGAAATTATAAAATGCTCTTATATTTAAGAAACATATTTAGTGTACTCATTACTATTACTTTTGCCGTTATTATTGATATGATATCACTGAGTCAAAGAAACTAGCTTATTGTGCAAAAATAAAAAGAGTTTTATAATTAAGAGTGGATATCAAGTGCACTGTTAGAAGCTTGGATAGGACTTGGGATATGGTTCAACTAGCAGAGTATTTGACTGTCAGAGCAAAGCCCTGAGCTCCACCCTCAGTACCACATAAACAGCATAAAAGCTCATGACTGTAGTCATAGCACCAAGGAGGTGGAGACAGAAGGGTCACAATTCCAAGATCATTCTCCAGTGTACAGGATACTCAAGGCTAGCCTAAGCACATGAGATTCTGTCTCAAATTGATTTTAAATGAATATTTGATAAAATTTCATATCCATTACAAATGGATTATTAGACAATCAGCTACTCTCTAAAAGGTTCCTCAAAGTGTAGAAAAGAAATCTAGCATAGCAATTATTTAAATAAACTGAAAGTCCTTGACAAAACGAACTTACACTTTCCAAAAATTTGAAATTGAGATTAAAAAAAAATTGTAGTGAAGATTCTGGGATATTAGAAGAGATGCACACAAGAAGATTAATGTCTTTAAAATCTCTACAATTCCAACAGGCTGTGAAGGGGACAGATATGCTTGTTTAGTTGGGGTTCATGAACTAATGGCCAGTCTCTGGTCTTCATGACTCAATCCTTGTACCACTAAACATTATGAATCACATCAACTTGATGGGTGGGTTTTCACCTTTCTTACTCAATAAAGGACCCAGCCTGGACTCCCCAGTACCACCAGGACAGATATTCAAGGAGATTAGTCAACACAGAGAGAATAGACTGAACTGTGGCTTGACTAATGATTGATACAATAAAAGAAAGGGAAGGATTTTTTTTTAAAGCAACAAACCAATCATCCACCTGCTCTCGCAAAGCAGAGGATTAATTATCCCAACAAAAGAAAGCAAGCTGAGAACTGCTAGGAGAAAGGCTGGGAATGAATGAGCTCATCTAGGGTACAGAGGGACTGAAATACACTGACCCAGGAAAAGGGAAAGATGACGCAAGTGAGGAGGGAAGAAAAGGAAGGTGGGTGGCCAGCCAGGTGCCCACAATGCTGGACAAAAAGAAGCAATCAGGGCTATGGACAGATTTATTTCCCTTCCAACAAACACTTATGATGCCCAACTGGTTGAGATGCTGGAATTAGCATTGGTAGAGGCCACCTGCCCCACTTCAGAGCAGAGTCATCCTGATTGCCAGGAACAAAGCAGCACCAGAGACATTTTTCTTTGTTTTTATGTGGCTTACTGAAGCCCAGCTGAATTCAAAAACAGCTGTGTGGCTCCAAATTAGCAAACAACATGTACACACAAACACAGAAAGGAGGGGGGGAGGGAAAAGGGAAGAAGGGAGAAAAAGGCATGGAGGAGGAGGGAGGGAAGGGAAGAAAAGAGGAAGAGACACAATGAGTACTGTTGGGTTGCTGATATTATTTTCATGCTGCATAAGAAAGACTAGTGACATGATGGCTTTGCCCACCACATAAAAATAACTTGTAGAACTGAATTGTGTTCTTGAAAATGGGATAAAAACACATTCATTGGACACATGGGCTAGAAAGATGGTTCCATGAGTAAGAATACATTCTGCACAAAAATGAGGATGCGAGTTTAAATCCTCACCACCCATGTGAGAAGCCAGGCATACCTGCTTACAATCACAGTGCTACCAGGGGAGGAGACAAGAGAAGATCTGGGACTTGATAGCTACCATCATAGGTCCGGGTTCAGTGAGAGATCCTTTCTCAATAGCAGAAGGCAGAGAGTGATTTAGCATTCAATGTGCTCTTCTGGTATAATAGTACAAAACCTACACACACACACACACACACACACACACACACACACACACATACAAATTCACACATACCACACACATACTCATACATACACACACAAAAGAAACACATTCACTGAATAAATAAAATAACAATTGTAAGATTGCTTTGATTGAGTGTCTCCTGTGGTCACAAAACATTTATGCTCCTCATTCTACTTTCAGAGAACTAAGTTCCACAGCCTGTCATGTAAGGTCTTCTACTACCTGACCTCTATCTAGCCTTACAGCCAAATCCTGCCCTGAAAACCAGGCAAACGAAGTTTGGCTTCTCTTGTCTCTTCGCCTTACTTTTCTCTTTCCAATCATTCTGCTCACTAAAAATCTACCTGATATCCATGACTACTAGAAATGATGCTTCCTTCTTTGTAGCTTGTCAACTATGAGACCATCTTTTGCATTTACATTTTTGTATAGCCCAGTGAGTCCAACAGCATTAACATGCTTGCTCCAGAATCCCCTTAAGAGACTACCGAGACAAGCCAACTGAGTGTGTAGTTGATGCCTAGAGTGGCTACCTAGAATGTATAAAGCCTGAGTTTAATTCTTGGCATTGAACAAACAAACAAGAAGACCTCAGGGATCAGTGAGGCTCTTTCCATGGCATTTCTGATATAGCTGAACTATGTATGACCCTGCCGATGAAGCTGAATTTATAATGCTGTACAAGTGATGCCAGTAACCCATGGGACAGATGCCATCCTTGATGGAACACTACCAAAATATTGTGGACCACTCACAACTGAAACAGAAATGTCTCATCTCTTCTTGTAAAGCTCCTTGAGAGCTGGAAATAATTTTATCTTTGAATTTCTACAACTCCATATTTATATTCATCATAATTCAACAAATATTTGTTAAACTTGATATATGTAAGCATATATTGCATCATGTATGTTTGTGTGTATATATTCAATTAACAAATATTTATCACAGATACACTTGAAATACACACAGATATGCTAACAATATTTAAAGTGCAAGCAGGTTTCTTAATCATTTCATACTTGGCAGGCTAGAGAAAAATATGAATATGTTATGATCCATTTTGCAAATGTGTTCTGCAGGAGAACACTATTAAAATTCAGTAGGAGGAATCTCTCTTTGAAGAGGGTCCATCTGTGTTCATTTATGGTGAGTATAGGAAACTCTCATCCTGCCTTAATATTCAGTTAACTCAAGCTATATATCGCCTTTGCTCCAACAAGAGGAAGCATGGGAATTTCATTTCCTGTTCTGTGGCTTTACAGTCAGCGTCCCAACATCACTGTAGATATTATTTGTGCTTTAGGCACTCAGACTTTAACACAGCATTCCTTCCCATCTCATATGAGAACAGAGATGTTAGGAGCATCCTTCAGGGGTTCAAATCTCAACTCTGACACATCTACAGAACTGTCTGGAACCCTAACATCTCGAAGCCTCAGGTAAAAAAATATGAATGAAAATTACTAGCCTCCTGATATTATGAAGACTGGGAGTTTAGCTGGCACACAGTCTAAGATACCATTGTCAGGGTTAATCAGCATTAGTCAGACAGGGGTATCCTCCCAGGAAACTGCTACTGGTCTGTCTAATCTGAAGCCAGGACTCTCATTTTACTCATTTGTCATCTTAAATTGCCATCAACTAAGCTAGACAAAACTAAGGGATTTAAGTGCTGGAAAATGACCGGTGCCACTCACTGACATTGGCACTTCATGCTATTTTGGGAACTGGAGGGGATAAGGACAGCATTGTATCAGTGTCTACAATGCTGTGATTATAGATTGTCACCATGCACATTCCACAGATAATTCCAAAACCTACACCTACTTTATATGAAAATACTCCCTCCTAGGAAACCACTAGGAAACCAAATTTATAGGTGTCTAGAGGCAATTTTGTCATCAACCTGCAAAACTAGATTTCACTGCTCTGAATTTCTTGGTTTTCTCAAGTTAATGCTATCATTGGGATCAATCAAGCACACTCTTCCCTTCTACCAGGTGTTAATATGTTAAACTTGTGTTCGTACTTAGTTTGTGTCAACTTGCTCAGCATTGACAGTCTAATAAAGGAAGCAGAGGCTATGCAAGTGCAGTCCTTATTTCTATTTGAGATTTTAGTTATGTTGTAGTGCATAGTAGACTGAGAGGGGGGATATACTGTTCTTATTTTGATAACATTGCTGTATGAGAAGTTGGCAAAAAATGTTCAAATTTTCAATTAAAAATTAAACACAAAGGATATTGGAGAGAACGTTTTTGCAGGGATATCTTATACCTAGATTATTTGATCCTCTGTTATAGCTGCCCTAATTCAGTTCCCACCTTTGCCTTCACAAGAGTTTCTCCATTGGTCTTTGTCTTCACTTCTTTTGTTTCTTATAGAGTCACTTTCACTATGCTTAGGGATCAACTGGATGTCTGGGATTGCAATGCAAACATAAAGGCAGTTATCCAAAGAAGGTCTCATTCAAGACCTAATGATCACATATCTCATGGACAATGAATAGATATGTCTACATCATATAGGTCAATATGATGCATTTTCAGCCCCCTATAGTTGTCATATAAGGAGAATATTTAACTTACATCTGTCTAGTTAAGTCCTGGATGCCAGTGATGCTCTATACCAGCTCTTCATAACTTGTGAGGCACAACGCCTTTGGCAAACCTCTATCTCCAAAACGTGTTTAGATGGCCATCCATAAGAGTAGCAAGCTTAGAGTTATGAAGTAGCAATGAGAATAATTTTATAGTTGGGTCATCAGAACAGAAGGAACTGTATGAAAGGGTCATGAACAACATTAGGAAGGTTGAGAACTCTGCCTCTGGATGATGGTTCTACCAGGTATGCGGTGTACAAGCTCATAAGGAATATTCAAAATTTGTGCCACATGAGTGAATGTAAATACTACTCAAAACATCACGCATGAAACAAGGGAGTATATACTCCGAAATCACAGGGGGAGTGGGGAACACATTGTCAGAGGCGCATCAAGCAAAGCACCCAAGAGCAGAGAAAATAAGGTCACAATCTCAAACTACAGGGAAATGGGGGATATTTCTCTGAATGCAAAGTGTCCGCATAAGTTCCATGGCTGTCTATAGACAGAGACTCCAGAAAACACATGGATAGGAAAACTGCTAAGGACTTACAAACATTAATCATTTTATCATTTATCTTTTAAACAAGGCCATTTTTGGCCTTATTAAATATCATAATAGGATCTTGGTTACTTGAAACCTGGACACTAATAATGAAAATTTCACTGCATATTGATGATATAGATAAGAAAAGTCCAATGGGTTTATATTCCACAGTTTTCAATTTGTTTCTGCTGGTATGATTTCATCTGATATAATCGTTGAAACATCCTCTTTCCTTATTTTAAAAATTTGTGAGATTATAATTATATTTCTCCTTTCCATTTCCTCCCCCAAGTCCTCTCATACACCCCTTTCCACTTAACTTTAAATTCATGACTTAATTTTTTAATTGTCAGTGTGTGTATGTGTGTGTGTGTGTATACATATATACTCCTAAATATAACCTTCTCTGTTCATATATTTCTTGTATGTACATTTTCAGGATCAACCATTTGGGACTAATCAAATGTGCGTTTTTCTGTGAGAAAGAATACCTCTCCTGCTTCCAACTTTCCTCAGGTCTTTGCATAGGTTTGAGGTCTCATGGGTTTTTCTTCATCCACATTGGCATGTTCAAATTATGTATCCTGTCTTATGATTAAAAAAAATGCTGCAAAATGAAGTGACTGTTCCAAGGATGTATGGTGCAAACAAGTATACACACTGACCTGACTTAGTTTTTCTGGTGTTAAATCGAAAGTGAGTGGGAGTGTGTGTGTGTGTGTGTGTGTGTGTGTGTGTGTGTGTGTGTGTGTAAGAGAGAGAGAGAGAGAGAGAGAGAGAGAGAGAGAGAGAGAGAGAGAGAGAGAGAGAGAGGTTCGCTTTCCAAATGGACTGTGAAGGGTCCTGTCAGTTGTATCAGTGATCTCACCTGGCACTTTCTTATGCCCAACTGTGTAATTATTTCGCAAGTTATTTCACAGAATAGTTTAAAATTCAGTTCATGAAAATTTAGGGTGATTTTTCCAACAAAAGCTAAGCATCTAAGAATAATTTTATATAAACTTTATACATTTTATGAAAAACTCCTAAGAAAGCAAACAGATGTGGGTTAGGGAACAAGCAAAGAATGCTAAGCCATGTATTTATTTATTTATTTATTTATTTATAACAATTCTGTACATCTTCAAAGAAGAAAGTATCATTTTTCCCCTAGAAATAGAAAAAAAAACATTTTGAAGGTCTGTTAAACTTTTTTGTTTTGTTTTGGTTTTGGTTTTGGTTTTCCAGACAGGGTTTCTCTGTAGCCCTGGCTGTCCTGGAACTCACTTTGTAGTTCCCAGGCTGGCCTGGAACTCAGAAATCTGCCTTCCTCTGCTTCCCAAGTGCTGGGATGAAAGGCATGCGCCACCACACCCAGCAGGTCTGTTAAACTTTAAGTTGTACAAAATCAGAATTCTCTGTCACTTGACAGAATGTTTCTACTGCATCAAGATGGTAACCAGTAACCAATTCTAATGGATAGAAACAGTATCATAAGTTTGGAAAGTGTTAATACCTCACTGTGCTACTTTAAAAATCAATGTTGGGTTCTCAGAATGCAATACTTTGATTTCAAGTTAGAATAGATTCATTTAATTGTTAGGAATCTAAATGAAGTCTCTTCTGTTAGACATAGTCTCCTACACCTACCATGACATGAATCATAATCCTTTGCTTACTAATTTCCCTAAGATTGTCAAACCCTAAAGACCCACCCCATATACAGTCTAGTGAAAAACAATGTAGCAGTTGAAAAACAGAGAAAATGCTCTTTCTGAAACACCAGTGCATAATTTCCTTCTAGAAGTCTATTTTTAGAAAGCCATTGAGGACATGAACCTAGTTTGTCACTCTTGAACACCAAGAGAGGAGCACTGGACAATATCCAGCTGTTATCAGCTGTATAGAGGGATAAGAAGCCATCTCATTCAGGGAGTAGGAAGCAGTGTATGTGTGTGTGTGTGGGGGGGGGGGGGGTAGAATCCAGTGTCTGGCTCTGCTCTGCAGGTTCACATACCCACACCCAAACTAAACAGCTCCTGGCCAGAGCAGTAAGAACCTGTTTTCAGTTCCCTTGATAATATGCAGATATGAAACAATTCTGCGATCTATATTAACACCATTTTTGCCTCCAAGGGACCTGAACTAGCAAAAAGATTAAATCTTCCACTCCCCCTAGAAGCTACCCCTTTCTTCTTTTAAGGACATCGAGGGGGCCTTAAAAAAAATGTTGACTCATAGTCTGAGTCTGCCATCTCTATGAAAAGTTTCTCAGGAACATATGGCTAAAACTTTGGTTTCAGGAAATCTACATTTAATCAAAGAATAATGTGTTTGTATACTTTTATGAGAGATCACATGATAGAAGTGTGTGTGTTGGGGGGGGGGAGAGGTATTTGTGTGTGTGTGTGTCCCAAATGGACTGTAACTTTTGTGGGTGTCAGAAATCTAGAAAAGCTTATACAAACTATGGATTCATTCTTTGAATAAGCAATATTTAACACTTTAGAGGTCCCTGGACAGATTGCTGAGTCACTGGTCTGGAATTCTGAAACCTAAGAAGGGGGAGTCATAGGTATTTGTAATTTAGTCAAGTTTCATTCCATTGTGACCTTTTAAAAGTTATGCTAATATCTATATAAAACCCTTTGTTCTAGAATAGAGGATAAAATAATCTTTCTCTCTCAAGAAATAATCAGCAGCTTAGCTATTTGATTACATAAGCTTTGAACTCAACAAGATTTGATTTTTGAACTCTGCCTTTTTCTAATATGCTTGACTTGAGGTAAATTCAAAAATCAAACTTAACACAATTCTGTAGGCTTCTAAATACCAAATGGGGCTAATGAGAAGAGTAAGAGGAATAATATATATGAGTTGATTGGCACAGTGTCAAGTACATAGTGCTGAATTAGTGGATGGCAACATCATCAAAATTTCCATCAGAAAGGATATAACTGAGACACAATCAGGATTGGGCATATTAAGTCTGTGAAGACAGGAGGTGTTTTACTAGAAGGTTCTTCAACATTCTAGGAAAATTAAAGCAAATGTAGGCAATGCCATGACAGTGAAGTGCTTAGTTTACCATGGCACATGATAGAGTTTACACATTGATTCACAGCAAGGCACTAGATGATTTTCATCAAGAGAAAGGTCTAACTTATGTAGAATCTCCAGTCTAGGCCCAGACGACAGCACTATGTCAAGCCTAGGGTCTCTTTAGCACACAGGAAACCCCATGGCAAAGATGGAGATCAATGTCAGCCATCTCTACTGACTTACCCATGGCTGACAGATGCTCTCAACGAGATACGTTCATCCTTTGTAAGACTGTTCAACATCTCAGTGACTAACTGCAAAGCTTCTTAATACTTTACAGTAATGCCCCTTTCTTTTCTCCTGTCATGCCTCCTCCTGAGTTTTAATTGAATCTTTATGCTTCAATCATTTATTGCAGTTCTAGATGACAACCTTCTGTGAGTATTTCGATCAAGAAAAACAAAAAAAAAACAACGTGAGAGTTATTGGAAAGACGGAGAAGATAGAAAGAGAAGGAGATAAGGGAAGGAGTTGGATACAGATCTGTTCACTCATGAATAGTTACTGATTTTATAATAAATGATAAATCCTATGTCAGAGATCAGAGGAACAACAGAGAATGAGGGGGCAAGAGTACGCATATTTCTATTGCTTCCACATTCATTAATGCAGGTGTCACAAGGATCCTTTGCCTTCTGCCAAGTATGTGTGCTCCCTTTCCAGACTGTCAAACTGTAATACAAAGTAACATAAATGGGAGCCTACCCTTCTCAGTCTCTCTTTGAAGCAGGTGGGTCCTGCAATCGATTTCTGGCTAATGAATTATGGTTCAAAGTGATGTTTACTCTATCCAGCAATGTTTGCCATCTAGATAATGGCCCCAGTGGCCATCCATAATGCCCTGTGCTGAATTGAAGGTGGGTTTAAAAAAAAATCCTGGTTCCTTATTGTGGAGCACAGCCTCGTGTTTCTTTATCTGCTTCTGTTTCAACTTTGCACAAGCAAAACTAGTAATATTAAGCTATTAGTAAAACAAGATGAAACTTGTTTTGAGTTATTCCTTTGAGATTTGAGAATCTGGTCATATGGCATGTGATTACACTTGCTAATAGCAGTTAGCAATTTTCAAACAGCTAGAGCTGTTTCTTATGTTGTGCTTAGCAATAGATCACATCTACTCTCTAAGGCAGAGGCTTTCAACCTGTGGGTCATGACCCCTTTGGGGTCACATATTAGATATCATGTATATCAGATATGTAAATTACAGCTCATAACAGTAGCAAAGTTACAGTTTGAAGTATCAATTAAATCATTTTATCATTAGGGTTACCACAGCATCAGGGACGATATTAAAGGCTTGCAGCACTAGAGAGGTTGAGAAATGCTGAATAAGCTGTGCTAATTCATTGTCTTCTAACTAAAATCATAAGAAGTTAATGTAACAGACTGCATTCCTTCATGCTGATATGATGCTCTATTGAGCTATCAATAATACCAGGGAAGTTGGAAAACACAGGACTGCTTTCTGCCACCATATGAAGGGTAGTCAAACTAAGTATTATTGATTGTTAAATAACTATTTTAGTGGGAAAATAAAGCAGTCACTATGAATACAGTAAAATTTGGTTGGTGGGTAAAGTCATTTCAAAACTCCTTTAATTTAGTCTCATTTGCAGATTTTAATCTAAGACTTTCATACTGGTGCTCCTTTTACACAACAAAAAGCTTTTTGTCCTATGTTTCCTTGTTGCTTTCGTTTTCTTTGTGATTATTTCTTCTAAAAGTATAGAATACAGACTAGTGAGAAACTGGAGCAGATGAAGGGCTTTACTACCAAATCTGATAACTTTGCTTTCATCCCCAGGAACTATATGGACAAGAAGAATACTGACTTACTAAAGCTGTCACTTGATACCCCATGGTAAGTTGTGGCAGAGGTTCATTTCCATAAATGAATACAAATGATAAAAATGTTCCAAATAAGAGCCAAAATAATGGATGCTTTTTATTAGTCAAAGCCTAGCTATGTCCTTTACACATGTGGAATTTAAATATTTTAACATATGATAAACTTTATATCATGCCTCTGTTAAGAATTCTGGGAAATCTAGCATTAACCCTACTTTCTGGGTATCAAAAAGAAAAAACTATGGCCATACAAATAAAATAGCTTAGGGCTTAGAGAAAAGGACCACAGTTAAGAACATGCCCTGCTCATGTAGAGAGAGGATCTGGGTTCAGTTCTCAAAATCTACATGGTGACTCAACACTTACCAATTTCAGTGACTCTGATGCCCTCGCTCCTGTATGCACATTAACTCACAAACACAATCACAAATACATATAAACCAATTAGTTAGATAAATATTTTTTTAAAAAAAAATCAAACACAATCAAGTTCATATGCCTTCAAAGTCAAGGATCAGGAATGATAGAAAGCTGTGTGTCAGGCACATCCCCAAACACCATAGATTTGTTAATTTACTTAATGTTCCAAGCAAGTATAAGAGACAGACATATTTATTGCTCCCTTTTAGAGATGGGAAAACTGAAATCCAGGCAGTTTCAATGACTCACCCGAAATCAGACCCATTATTAGTAAAGTCTTCAAGCCAGAATTTAGACATTGGCTCTAGGTTTGAACTTTCTGTCAGTTGTCTGAGGTGGGCATGTTAATGATCTTGATGAAGAAGAACAAATGCATCCACTTTGGCTTGGAATGATGTCAGGTGTGAGACTCAATTAAATTCTTTTATCACCATGTAACCAAGGAGAAAACATTAAGCGCCAAAGTTAAGAATAAACAAGAAAACTAAAAGCCAGTTTGAACAATCACATCAGAATAAGAAAAGGTCATGCCTGTGAAAGTAAGTTAGGTTTCAGGAGGAAGCTGAAAGAATTAAGAGGAGCTGATGTGGGCTGTAGTGGAAGAAAAGTCCAGAGGTCCAAACACCGCAGAAGTTTTCTGTTAGTCATTCCTGTCCACCTACACTGTTGTTTAAACTGTCCCTGTATATCAGGAACAAAATATAATTTGTTTTCTTTTTTAAAAAAAGTGAGCAAATCTACATGATTAATAAATGTTTTCTAATTATAAAGGCAATGAATGAGAGGAAGTAGAGTAGACTGCAGGTGACACGTAGGACAATGATTGTCCTAGGTCTCAAACAGGGCAGTAAGAGCAATTAGAAGCCATTAGAAGTGCAATATTGTTAGAACATCAAAGTCATGATTAAATGGACTAAAGGAAAAAAATAAACCCAGGTCTTATCTTAAAGAATACATTGACATCATACCAAACACTAAAAGCAGATCTAATCATGGAACTATTCATCTGAATGATTCAACAACACTTGACCGTTACTAATCTCTGCATAAGAAATATAAAAGACTAATCTGACTGAGCATAGAAAAGGTACATTACAGACTCACCATGCCTTCAAGACACCCTGCCCCAGGAAACAATCAATCAACAAATTCAGAAAAGGTGACTTCAACCCAAAGCTAAGCTGAGATGAATGGATCTCAAGACAATATACTTTGGCAAGAGCAACAACGCAGCATTTTCTGAGTGTGTGATCTTTGGCAATTAATTTAATTATATCTCTGTCAAAAAAAATGTGAAGTGTAGACCCCAGGTAATGCAGAAGCCATGTGGTTCAATTTAGCCCAGGCACACACCAATAACCAAAGAAATATACAAAGCCCATACATTATTCACCCAAGTTTCTTGAGGAATATTAAAAAGTAGCCCAATGTAACCTGCAGAATAACTGCTATGGCCTTCTCTTCTCTCACTATGTGTTTAATTTGTCCCTGGGATGATAGTCTACCCCCCACAGTTACCAAGAAGCTCCTGACCTCTGCTTTTCAATCATTTCTCTCCAACTTGATGAGTCACCTTCTAAACCACTTATCACTGACACCAGCTTCTTTGTTTCCAGGAAGAATCACTTTTACACAGAAAACTTCAAAAGCGGTCTGATGGTCCAGCAGAGAGAGGCTTCTGTGAGCACAACTTTTTATTAGTCTTTTGTTCCATCACATGGGAAGAAGGAGGCTCATCTTCAAAAGGTTGCATGGATATTAAGTTAATGATGATACCTGTGAACTTTCTCTAAAGGACTGACACTTTTCTGCTTGTATGTCCATGCATCACACATGTATGGCAGGAAAGCCCATACATACATACATGCATACATACATCATACATACACGCATGCATACATACACACATACATACATGCACACATGTAGTAGATGGTTTCATTCATTTCATTTAATCTCTGGGTAGCACATCTTGCTCCAATGGGAAACATTGGAAGGGAGGGAGTGGGGGACAAGTGAGATCAGAGATCAGGTCTCCCTGTGTACTCTCTCAAGTCTGATGCAGGTCCTATTGGGCATCCCTCTCCCACTTATAAGAACATGCTGTATCTGGATGCTAGCAGTGCTGCTTGTATGGTGTGAATATGGTTTGGATGTCCACCAGACTTTTGTGTGTTAAAATCCCATCCTCACCCTCAGGTATTCAGACTGTGGGTTATGTCATTATGGCCTTCAATAATTGATTAGAATAAAGTAACATCATTAGGGTGAATTTCTTGTGCCTGAATATTCGTAGGTTTACAACAAGAAGAAGAAAGATCAGAAGGGACAAATACACGTGGAATCCTCTGTCCCTCACACTAACTGATAAGCTATGCTCCCCCTGGACTTTGGCAGCAAAATGGCATGACCAGATGGATGCTCTACACCATGTCACTCCAGAAACTTAAGGCAAAACTAACCTTTCTTTTGTTAATAGTCTCCCTAAGATATTTTTCTATAACAACAAAAAGACAAAAATGCTTTCCATGTTTAGGCCTAGGAGTGATCACTAGTGATCACAAAAATGGAAAGCATTTTTGTCTATTTGTCAGACCATAAACT
Organism: Mus musculus; assembly: GCF_000001635.26. NCBI lineage: Eukaryota > Metazoa > Chordata > Mammalia > Rodentia > Muridae > Mus > Mus musculus. The sequence goes on along the minus strand of NC_000078.6, from coordinate 89,430,648 downwards.
TGTACATAAAGCAGTCCAATACTGCTGCTAACAGGTTGACTCATACTATACGATTTGAAAATGCCAGGTTCCTAATATATATTAAAAGAGGCCACTTTGAGGGTTTGCCATCTATGCATTATTCTTCACCTATTGCGGGAAATAAAAGCAGCACAAAGGCGCTGTAATCATTGTGCACATGTCGTAATAACCTCCAATGCAGAGTGTAGACATGATGAGTGATTGCACAGAGGAGGAGGGTGATGACGATGAAGAGGGAGGATAGAAAGTTCTCTCCTGCCTAGCAGGATCTGTTCTTCACCTCTAAAATGTAGCCCCTCAAGACATAAAGTTAATATCCCAACAGAATAAAGAATTCAATCCAGTCAGTAGTAAGAATACCAACAACTCAATTTAAACATGGGGAAATATATAATAAAGAGATATTCCTGACCCCCACCCCCCAAAAAAAAACCAAAAGAGATGGTAAAATAAAATGGCTGATATCAATAACAATCACATAACTTCAAATTAAAACTACAATGACATATTCACACCTCTTTTTTTTTTTACTTTTTTAAAAATATTTTTTATTATTACGTATTTTCCTCAATTACATTTAGAATGCTACCCCAAAAGTCCCCCATACCCTCCCCCCCACTTCCCTACCCACCCATTCCCATTTTTTTGGCCCTAGCATTCCCCTGTACTGGGGCATATAAAGTTTGCGTGTCCAATGGGCCTCTCTTTCCAGTGATGGCCGACTAGGCCATCTTTTGATACATATGCAGCTAGAGTCAAGAGCTCTGGGGTACTGGTTAGTTCATAATGTTGCTGCACCTACAGGGTTGCAGATCTCTTTAACTCCTTGGATACTTTCTCTAGCTCCTCCATTGGGGGCCCTGTGCTCCATCCAATAACTGACTGTGAGCATCCACTTCTGTGTTTGCTAGGCCCCGGCCTAGTCTCACAAGAGACAGCTATATCAGAGTTCACACCTCTTATGATGCTAGTAATAAAAAGACAATGACCAAGTGCTGGAGAGAATAAGGAAGAAAGGAAACTGGCACAATACGGGCACATTTGTGAACTAGTGTAGCCATTATGAAAACCTATATGGAAGTGTAGTGGCTGGTTTTGTGTGTCAAGTTGACCCAGGCTGGAGTTATCACAGAGAAAGGAGCTTCAGTTATGGAAATGCCTCCATGAGATCCAGCTGTGGGGCATTTTCTCAATTAGTGATCAAGGCGGGAGGTCCCCTTGTCAATGCTGCCATCTCTGGGCTGGTAGTCTTGGGTTCTATAAGAGAGCAGGCTGAGCAAGCCAGGGGAAGCAAGCCAGTAAAGAACATCCCTCCATGGCCTCTAAATCAGCTCCTGCTTCCTGATCTGCTTGAGTTCCAGTCTTGACTTCCTTTGGTGATAAAAAGCAACATGGAAGTGTAAGCTGAGTAAACAAAACGCTTTCCTCCCCAACTTATTTCTTGGTCATGATGTCTGTGCAGGAATAGAAACCCTGACTAAGACAGGCAGTGTCTCGAAACACATGAACAATATATCTATCGTATGATCCAGTGGCCTTACTACTGGATATACATAGGATACAAATGAAACCAGAATGTCAAATAGATATCTGAACTTCCACTTACACTATGAACACTGATTTATGGTGGTCTAGATAAAGAAACACCCTAGGTGTCTAGAGTTCTTGAAATGGATAGAGAAAATATGGTATGTATACTTGGTGGGATACAGAAAGAAAGAAAGAAAGAAAGAAAGAAAGAAAGAAAGAAAGAAAGAAAGAAAGAAAGGAAGGAAGGAAGGAAGGAAGGAAGGAAGGAAGGAAGGAAGAAAGAAAGAAAGAAAGAAAGAAAGAAAGAAAGAAAGAAAGAAAGAAAGAAAGAAAGAAAGAAGAAAGCAAGAAAGAAGCAAGCAAGCAAGCAAGCAAGCAAGCAAGAAAGAAAATCTAGATATTGGTGACAAGGTTTCCTTAAGTAAAATAAGTAGTGAACATTTTATTAAGTAAAATAATTCCAGGCTAAGCCAGGTAAACCATATAATATCACTTATTTGGGAAGTCTAAAATCAAGATGAATTCTGAGAAACAAGGACTAGAAAGGGTTTTTTTTTTTTTTTCAGGAGATGAGAAAGGGTAAGGTTATCAATATGTTGCTTAATGGAAACTTTTCAATTAGACACAATAAAGAAGTTTGAGGAATCCATTGTGCAACATGGTGACTAGAATCATTTGTTTTATTTGTTGGATCTTGCTGAGAATAGATTTTTTTTCAATGTTCTAATCACAAAGAAGTACATGAAATAATGACTATTTTAAATCACTTTATTCAAATGATCCATTAGGTGGAAATATTTCAAAACATCATTAATATTCAGGCATATATATTTAGAAATATAAAATGTGACTTTCAAGCTACTTTCTGTTATTCTGGACTTAAGAGCAATAAATTAGTTTGAATTATTAAAGAAAACTTTCCTTTTTTTCATTGTAAACCAGATACAGGTCAATAACTGAGAAATGCATTTTCGATCATATTGGTTGAATCCATGTCAGTACAGAATTGCTTATGATTTTTTAAATTAAGATATATGTCCAGAAATTTCATTAGTTAATTTTTTTCTTGTTATGTGGAAATATTCTCTGAAGTTTGCTTATGCCCTCTGGACTTTTCAATAAGCGAAGAAAAGTAAGTTTAAGCACCAAAGCTATGGTTTTCAAAACTCATTACCAATGAAAGTAGATCAATGTACTTTGGTATGTGTATTTATAACTGAGCAGGACATGCCCAATTACCTGTGTTTATGAAAAGTAATTCAAAGCAAATTTCACTCAGTAGCTAAGTAATTATTTTAACTAGAAAACAATTTGCCTGACCTACTATCAATAGCCAAATTCAATCTAATGAACAGTGACCACAGTGCTATAATTAATAACTGACAAATGGAACTCAAGAACTCTTCAGTGACCTATTTTTATAAAGAATGATCTAATGTGTAATCTGCAAAAACAAGTTATAGATTTATAACTCTTTCTTATTTCTTCAGGACTGCAGGCTTCGTAGAGTGGAAATATTTATTTTCTTGAGTTGAAATACTAGCACTGAGCATAATGTTTGGCTCCTGGAAGGTGCTCAATATGCGCTGACTCACTGAGTAATGAGATGGATACAATGAAAGTGGATTTCTAATTAGTTTCTAATTGCAAAATATTTTGCTATTAATTTGAACATTGAAACTGCTGTATCTTTATTTGCCTTTACTATTTCTACATAATCCACAGAATTTGGTATTGTGTATGGGTTTTCACAAGCTTGTTTTCTCATTAATCAAATATCTGTCGAGGCATTACTGCAAGGAAGATACATGGTCTTGCCCTGTGGGCGACAAAGAGACTAATCGGGCACAGACCTTTCCTTCTTGGGAGTATAGTTGAAGTAACGAAGTATACCTTCCTACTCTACACTGAAGTATGTTACTCAGGTATCAAAGCGGACCATCTGAAATATAGTAAGAGGAAAGAAAGCTTATACCCAGCTGCATTTTGAAGACAGGAGGAAATATTTCGGAGATGCTTTTATATGGAGCTTTGGAGGAAGTATCAAATGTAGATCTCCAGAGAATATCAATGACCAATCCCCTCAACAACATGGAGTTAAAAAAAATAAGCACCTTTTCCTATATGTCATGATTGGGTCTTCACACAACTCAGTGGAATGGGAAGGGGTGCCAAAATTTGAGAGAATGTTAAATGAGGATATTTAAGATCGATGTTTGCTCTGTAGGAAATTGATCCAATTAATGAACCTTGCTTCCTTGGAAAATAAAGAATAAACAGTACATCTTGCATTTGCTGAATTTTATGTTTGAACTGAGTGTTCTAAAAACCATATGAAGAAGGATCTTTCTTTTCAGCTATAAGTCATTGTGCTTTGGGGGAAGTTCCTTAGGGTAGAAATATCCACAAATTATATAGTAATCCAGGGTGTGCGGGGTGGGGGTGGGAAAGAATGATTTACTGAGGTTTCAGGCAACAGCAATGGAAGTACAGTGTTTTACAAAATAACTCCCATGGAGTAGCTGACAACAGTAATAATAGCTAACATTTATTGAGTGTTTTTTATGTGAGCACACATGCACAACCTTACCTGCATGCTCTCTTTTAATTATCACAATAACCATATGTGGTGGGTGCCACTATAAACCTTTCTGTACAAATGAGAAACACTAGGCTCTGAATAACGAATAACTCAAACAGGATCACACATTTGATAAGTGACTCTACCATCATTATCATTATTAACAACCCCTTGGAAATACAACCAAACCTTTAATTAAGAAGACAAACAATTCACAGGCACTTTGTAATAAACTGTACCCGTGAAGAAAAGTTACCTGGTCTCAGAGTCATTAGCGGTATTGCTGGGTCTAAATATTCATCTACTTTGTTCCATCTGTATCAAGTTGGGTCTGTCACAAGTAATTACTATGCAATATCTAAGTACACTGTGAATGTAATTAGGGGTTTCAGTTACCAGGGAGAGAAACAAATAAATCTGCAGATCCATGAACTTCTATTGATTCACTGCAGAAGAAAATCTCTTTTCCTCCCATTTATGTAGCAATAGTTCCTTGAGGCCAGCTTACCCCCTTTATATTGCGTCTGACATTCAGACATTCAAATTAATTCGAAGGCACAGCTTTTCACTTTCTCTGTCTTTGCAATCATCATTGTTGAATAAAAGCAAATATGCCAATTATTTTGGCTGTGGGGAAGGGGGTGAAAGATGCTTTATTTTCGTCCTTCTGAGTTTGAGTTTTTAACAAAGTCAGGCATGGCTGGTTTAATGTGACTTGGGTCAGAAGCAACCTCACAGAAACAATTCATTATTCTCTTAGGGGGAAATGAAAATAAGATTAGAATGCAAAGAATATTGAACAGACTGGCTTAGACATGAGCCCTCGTTCTGCCATTAACCAGTTGTGATGCCCAAAAGAAGATGTTCTTGTTTCCTCAGTTTCCTCATCTCACAAGAAGGAAAAGGGCTGACTTGTACATAATTGGAGTTTCTGTTTATTTGTCTGTTTGTTTTTGGTTCTTCTAAAATAGTGTTTCTCTGGGGCAGCGCTGGATGTCCTGGAACTTGAATGGTAGACCAGGCTGGCCTCGAACTCACAGAGATACACCAGCCATTGACTGCTGAGTTATGGGATTAAAGGCATGTGCTACCACCACCCAGCATCATTATTGTTTTTAATCTGTTAAATCATATCATTCTAGTGCATATGAAGTTTTTTATATCTGTACATTTTACTCTTTGTTCATCTCTCTACAAATATTTATTTAATACCCAGATCAACAGTTATAGATTCAGTGTGGTACATTGAGGTAGGGCCAGTAAGGAGGATAGGGGGATAAAGGTACTTTCCTCCTTTCCTGATAACCTTATTTGGACCATTCAGAAACGTATGGTGAAAGGAGAGAAATAAGTCTGGCAAGTTTCCCTCTGACCTTCACAATCCAAAGTTGCGCACACTAAGGATTTTTGGTTGTTTGTTTGTTTTGTTTTTTTAAGTTAAAATGATTTTAAAGTGAAGTTAAACAGATTGAAAGAGCATTCCCATAGAGAAAAATAGATCTTAGCATTTAGAAGAAATAATCTACTTAGCCCTTTCATTGGCTGGATGTTTAAAAATGAACTGAGAAAAGGTATTTAGAGAGTTGGTATTTTTAAAAATAAATCTTCAGTATGGATTACTAACCCATAGTACAGCAGAATTGACAATTTCTCACATATATATATATATATATATATATATATATAAACTGTATATTTATGGTTGACTTCCAAAGTATATTTTTAAACTACGCTTTAAGTTTAAGGACAAAAGAATACTTTCAAAATTGATGAAGCCAAAGACTACCTTCTACTCCACCCAGGATATTATTCTACTGTTATTCTTGTCAATAGCTTACACTGTTTCATTAGTAATTAGCTGTCCATAAAAAATGTGGGCACTTGGCTTCCTCTAGACTAGTTAGCAACCTTGCTTCATTCCATCTCAGCTGGCCTCACTGTGTCTTTTCACTTAGTGCAGACTGACTTGTTTTATAAGCTCTAGAACCTTTCACAGTTTTGTCAGTAACAGACATATCAAGGGACTTCTGGTTTGAATTGTTCAGCAAGACGGCAAGCCAGCTGGGTTAACGGTCTTCATGCTCAGTTCCTGCTTTCTCAAAATACGTTTAAGATTTATAGAACTCTGTCACCAGAGTTTTCCCTATGAAGCTCACCTGGCTTGAGAACTCATCCTACCCCAATGCTTAAGGTTTTGTCACTCTGAAGTCATTTCCATGGTTTCAATCACGGATTCTCGCTTTTGGCCTTTGAATCATGGTGGGACAGGATATCAGACATCTAGTTTTTCTAAAGGGTGACTCTACTTGTATTCTTCCTCTGCACTGTGAAATTCATCAATACCTTTTATGATCTCTTTCCAGGTTGAATCCAGATATGACCTAGGCCAAAATTAACAAATACCAACAAATACGAAGCCAGAAATTTAGTCATAGATCAAATGAGGAAGGGTAGAAGTAGAGGAGTTGCCAATATACTGATAACTGCAGACCATTTTCAAGAGTGTATGGGTCTTTATACAGGGATGAGAAAATGGGGGCACATAATTTTTGGAGTAATAGGTGGTGAAGAGTGAAGGAAAGATGGGAGCAAGTAGAATATATTTGATCCCCGCAAGACATGAGGAAACTTTATGTACACTCACGAGGACCTGATCTAGATTTCCCAGCATTTACTTGAACAACACTGGGCATGGACTTCACAATGCCTGCAACACCAGTGTTGCAGAGGTGACAGTGGAAGAATTTCTGGGGATTACTGGCTACCAGTCTAGCTCCAGTTCACTGAAAGACCTTGTCTCCAAAGAAGCATATACATGTGCACACATGCAAACATGCACACACAGGCTCATGCCATACACATACATACAAAATTATCCTTTAAGTCTCCTATGATCAGTTCCCATCTGAACACCACCACTTCACCTGGCAATTCTTTTTTTTTTTTTTTTCTTTTTCTTTTTTTTTTTTTCCATTTTTTATTAGGTATTTAACTCATTTACATTTCCAATGCTATACCAAAAGTCCCCCATATCCACCCACCCCCACTCCCCTGCCCACCCACTCCCCCTTTTTGGCCCTGGTATTCCCCTGTACTGGGGCATATAAAGTTTGCAAGTCCAATGGGCCTCTCTTTCCAGTGATGGCCGACTAGGCCATCTTTTGATATATATGCAGCTAGAGTCAAGAGCTCCGGGGTACTGGTTAGCTCATAATGTTGTTCCACCTATAGGGTTGCAGATCCCTTTAGCTCCTTGGCTACTTTCTCTAGCTCCTCCATTGGGAGCCCTATGATCCATCCATTAGCTGACTGTGAGCATCCACTTCTGTGTTTGCTGGGCCCCGGCATAGTCTCACAAGAGACAGCTACATCTGCGTCCTTTCAATAAAATCTTGCTAGTGTATGCAATTCACCTGGCAATTCTAATACCAACCTTGAATGAGGAAACTGTTATGCACTGTCTTTCAGTGAGCTAGAATAGTCATGTTCTTTCTAACCAAAATTTCTCTTCAATTTTGTTTTTCATTTTTGAGAATGTCATATACATATGCAAAGACTATATCTAGCTCTCATTTCCCCCTCTAGCTTCCCCATAGTTTTCAATTATTCCCTTTAAAAACTTCATGTAGTTTGTTTGTCTAACCCGCCAAATCTAGTTAGCGTTGTCCATATGTACATGGCTGTGGGTCCTACCTGTTGCAATATGGTATCCCTAACAGTTGCTATATCCTCAGTAAAGAGTAAGTCTTGCTTCCTCAACAACAATCTACTACCAATAGCTCTTTAATATGAGAGGAAAATGATGTGAAGATTATCTACCATACCAATGCTAGGGTTTTAGCTGACCTAATCTTGTGCGATCTTCTTCAGATGCTGTGAGTTCACAATCATGATAGCTATGGTGTGTCAATAAGCCAGCCTTTTATAGCACTCCCCGCAATCCTCCAGCTCTTCCATTCTTTCTGCCTCATCTTCTACAATGTCCCGTGAGCCTTCATGGTATAGAACTATAATAGAGATGTCTACTTTATGAATGAACTCTGTTTTGAATGCTCAAAGGAACTAGCATGGAAGCACATGAAAGAATAAATTATTTTTCAGTAGGATATTGAAGGAGAACAGAGAATTGTTATTTACAACAATCTCCCACATGATGCCCATGTACCCAGCTGAGACTCCACAGTTTAAGCAACCATGGCATAAAGATAATAATCATATTTTATAGCATACAGTAAAACTTAAAAAATCCTAATTGCAATCTTTCATGACATCATGAATTAAACCTAGGTTTGTATCTATACTTATTTTTTTTTCCCAAAATTCCACTCAAAGGAGAGTAAAGGAAATGAAAGCTATACAGGTTCAAAGTGACAAAACTATTGGGAGACAAGACTAAAGCAGGTGAAAACATTAAAAATGTATGAAAGGAGGAATGTATAATGATGAATAGTAATTGACACAGGACAGAAAACATTGAAAGGTAAGTGGGTCTACAGTAGTCATCAGTAGATAAAAGTATTTTACTGTAGACACTGGAGAGATGCAGCATCTTGTTTCTGAATGTACTTCTAAAAGAGATAGGATTTGAAGCAGAAGAGTTAGGAACAAGTGAACCTACAGACAGCCCCTCCATTGGAATGGGACTCAGGCTCAGATGTATTAGCACAGAATTTGACCAAAGAGAAACTTCGAACCTCACTTCAGGATGCTGAAAGTGTGAAAGCTTGTCACTCACAAGAAATACACAAACATACATACTGACTTCTGAGACCCATCTGCCCACTTGACCCCCTTTTTCCTTAGTTCTAAATATGGTTCCCTACCAATGAACATACAAAATATGTTCAAGAGAAACTGGATCACATCTAAGAAGCTGAATTCCTGAAGAAGTCTAATAGCTTAAGACAGAAGATTGATGGCTATGACCTGTTGGAGGCTAGATCTTTGATATAGTTGCTAGATCCTTATTATTTGGGCAATTACAAATCTTTAATTATTTTTACTAATAAGCTTCCATAACTACAAAATCTAATTGACTTATGAGAATTTTACAAAGAAATATAACTAACAATTAAGAGCCAAGGTTCACCAGATACCACAGAATATCCTCTAATGTAGATATGAACACCATAGACAGTGATGTGTACAGAGAAAGAGAAACTGATATATCTATAACACCATTCCATGCCTAACATTCAGGAAGTACTATGTAAGAAAGGCTGGGATGACTGCAACACTCTGAGGATTGGAGACATAAGCTCTAAGACTGTGTCTTACATATATTACAGGGAGTCTCATCCATAAAATCTCAACAATATGGTGACCTAAAGAAGACCTCCTCAATGACAATACCAGCTGATATCCCAACCGGATGGGTGAAATCTAACAGAGCCCCAGCCTTAGATGGGGAGCTATAGACAATTAATGGCTGCTAAAAGAGAAAAAATCCATCTCCTCTAGGGAATGTGCTTCCATTTGATCCCATTTCTCCTAAGCTCTGAAGAGGGTTCCAAACCCACAGTATGGTTAAGAGGAACTCACTCACACCTGAGACTTCCTGCAGAAATCTAATGGCTTAAGAAAAAAAAAGTCACATTAGTACTTACTTATTTAATTAATTTATTTATTTACTTATTTACTTAATTGTAATTAAGGGATAAGGCTTAGATATTCTGGCGACAAAGCACGTTGAAAGGAAGGTATGAAAATTTCATCATGTTATACTTTAAGAAGAGAGATGGCCTCTTAGCTGAGTGAGTTGTCTTTTTCCTCAGGGTAGAAATTGATAAGGTAAATAAAAGATTTCTAGAAATAATTAACTTAGTGGCAGAAATCTAAGAGCAGAATCTAAGTTCACTTAGAGCATACAGAGAGAAAAGAAAGAATATTCTTTGTCCCTACATTCCAATGTTGAACTCCAATAGTCTGCATCCAGTTCTTTGCTGAATTGTGTAGAAGGCAGAAATGCCTTGAATCTGACTTTAAAACCACCCATGTTATGAAACAATGGCCATAAACCGTAATTTAGGTTGCAGGCCATGTCACTATTCTTTGAAACTGCTGTGCCAACTCATGAACTCAGAGAATGTTAGACAACCATTATGTCTTATTTGCCATCTATTTAGAACCATGTAGCTCTCCCTAAGACATTCTAACACACCAAGTGCTAACTGGCAAGTGCACAGAATTCTGCAATGCTATTCTACATTCTTCTTGGCATAATCAAGGTAAAAGAGAGAAGTAAGAGCCAGAATCACTCTGCACACTTGCAAAAGTTCCAGCTCAGTTATTCTGAATTTCTGATGTTATCATTTTAGATTACTGAGCTAGTTGTATTGAATGGTCCTCATGCTATCAATCATCCAACTCTTGGGTTCTATGTTTCTTTCTTCTTTCACTTTACATCTGCCTTCAAATACTTACCCCAAGTTCCCATGTTGTGATTTTTATCTTTCAATTTCCTTTCTTCTTCCCATGCTGATAGCTGCAGCTCTAAACTACATGCTTTTAACTTTTGACAAAAGATTATGAAAGACATGGTAAACTACTTGAAAAATTAAGTCATGAAAAAATACAAAAGCAAAATGCAGAAAGAATTCTAGAAACTCAATTAGACTCCCTGATCAGTTGACTTGGTGTTGAGCAACAGTACGAGTAGAGAGCTAGCTAGGCCAGGCCCAGTTAGCTAAGCTCCCTAACGAAGACACATGTCTTCCATGAGGAAACATAGAAGCTATCTTATAGTTATGTTCATTTGGGCACAGAGGCTTTCTTGAATCCTACCATAAATAACAAATAACCTGACAACTGCCAAGAAGGAATACTAACCAATCTGTAACTCAGCAAGCCTACCCATGATGGCTAAGACTGAACAACAGAGTGATTTTTTAATTAGGTATTTTCTTCATTTACATTTCAAATGCTATCCCAAAAGTCCTCCATATCTTCCCACTCCCACTCCCCTACCAACCCACTCCCACTTCATGGCCCTGGTGTTCCCCTGTACTGAGGCATATAAAGTTTGCAAGACCAAGGGGCCTCTCTTCCCAATGATGGTTGACTAGGCCATCTTCTGATACATATGCAGCTAGAGACACGAGCTCCGGGGAGTACTGGTTAGTTCATATTGTTGTTCCAACTATAGGGTTGCAGACCCCTTTAGTTCCTTGGGTACTTTCTTTAGCTCCTCTATTGGGGGCCCTGTGTTCCATCCAATAGCTGACTATGAGCATCCACTTCTGTGTTTGCCAGATCCTGGCATAGCCTCAAAAGAGACAGCTATATCAGAGTCCTTTCAGCAAAATCTAGCAGGCATATGAAATTCCTAGGCAAATGGATGGACCTGGAGGGTATCATCCTGAGGGAGGTAACCCAATCACAAAAGAACTCACATGATATGTACTCACTGATAAGTAGATATTAGCCCAGAAATTTAGAATACCCAAGATACAAGTTTCAAAACACATGAAACTCAAGATGAACGAAGACCAAAGTGTGGTCTCTTTGCCCCTTCTTAGAATTGGGAACAAAACACCCATGGAAGGAGTTACAGAGACAAAGTTTGGAGCTGAGACAAAAGGATGGACCATCTAGAGACTGCAGCACCCGGGATCCATCCCATAATCAGCCTCCAAACACAGACAACAGAGTGATTTAAGCTTCAAATGCAAGGTCAGACCATAAGCAAAGGGGGGAAAAGCAGCTGAGCACACTTGAACCTATGATGTATAACAACTGGGAATGGGTACTGTTTTAAACCACGAAATCAGTACCAGTGATTACTCAGAGTAAGCTGGCACATTGTTCTGCTGAGTGACTTACTCCATTTCTTTCTACGTGGCAATGTAACTTTTACTCTTATCCTAGTGACTATACATTTCTCTATACATCCTAGAACTATGCTTAGTCAGAATTGTCTTCCAGCTGCCATGAGCCAAGCATTGTGCTTAATGAGAAACAAAGGGTGACAAAACAGTTCTTTACATGACCAGACTTGTCACACTCCTGAATCTTCCCTAAGGCTCATCTGTGCAACTCCTCTTCAAATGGAATTTTTGTAAGAAGACTACTCACCTTTGATATCTGATCACTCTTGGATATCAAATCAGCTCTTATCAGTTGATATCAAATCAGTTCTCCATTCTCCACATTGCACTGGCTAACATGTAATCACTTTGGCCTGCCTTCAGTAATAACCATGCTATGACATTTTAGCCAAATTATCACTTGGTCTTGATTTTACCTATTGATAACTTTCCATACCCTGACCTCTATCCTGCTGTTAAACTATAATTTCCTAATAGTCTATTCTATACTTAGAACCAATGCCAATTTCTTTTCCTACATAAATACTATTTCAGAAGACCCTGAACCTATGTTGCTAGTCCACAATAAAATTTTCCTTGACAATGAGTTTTCAACAAGAACTGGTTTTCTTTAACAAGATGAATAAGAGCAAGTATGGGCAGGTATGGCTGACCCAGTGGACATTAGTGACTAAACTTGTAACTTCATACCAGAAAAGAAACAATGAGCCCTGGGTAGGAGTTTTACTGTTGGTGAGTAATATGAAAAGGCACTTAAAAAGAGGAAAATGTGGAGCAAGAGAGATGGCTCAGCAGTTAAGAGCACTGGCTGCTCTTCCAGAGGTACTGAGTTCAATTCCCAGCAACCACATGGTGGCTCACAACCATCTGTAATGGGATCTGATGGCCTCTTCTGGCATGCAGGTATACATGCAGATAGACCACACATACATAAAACAAGTCTTAAAAATGACAAAAAGGGATCTATCATGACTGCCCTCCAAAAGACCCAACAAGCAGCTGAAAGTATCAGATGAAGATATTTGTACCCAACCAATGGACAGAAGCAGCTGACCCCTGTTGTTGAATTAGGGAAGGCTGAGAAGGGCAATTCTGTAGGAGGACCAGCAGTCTCAATTAATCTGGATGCCCGAGATCTCTCAAACACTGAACCACCAAACAGACAGCCGATAATGAGGCCTCCAACACACATACAGTAGAGGACTTCTGGGTCTGTGTTCATTCAGAGATGTTGCACTTAACCCTCAAGAGACTGGAGGTCCCAGGGAGTTTAGAGGTCAGGTTGGGTGGGAGGGTGGGGGATGGGGTGGGGGCATCCATGTGGAGACCAAGTGGGTAGGGAGGAGGTGTGGGATGTAGAACAGTCAGAGGGTGGATGGGGGAGGGCTGGGAGTGGAATATGGAATGTGAAAACAAAATTAAAAATAAAATAAAATTTAAAAATAATTTAAAAGAAGAGTAAAAGGCAGGGACTTTTTTTAACAATAAAATGGATTTTGGTGCTCTTGAAACCACAAACTATTTCATAGTTTAAGGTGTCATCATTGAATGGGCTTTCGAGAGAAGCAACGGGATACAGATACTGTTCCACAGGCAGCTAGAGCCTCTAAAGGGCTTTCAATGAAGAAGACATATTCATATTGAGGGTTTCAAAAAAAATCTGGGCTTTCTGCTTAGAAATGGGAATACCAAATAAACCAGGCTATTATATGCCAATAGAATAGGATCTTTTCTTCCTTCTATACTTATTGTCAGCCTGGAAAGAGTGGGTGTAGTCTATAAAAATATTTGTGCCTGTCCCCTTGGCTATCAGGTCACTGAAAGAGTGGAACCCAAGGAATTAGACTTTTCTTAGGAGACACATGGTGAGGAGAATCTTAAGTTCAGGAAGACATTTACCACTTGTCAATCCACTTGCAGGAATGATGGGCGGCAAAATGCTAATGGGCAGGAACATATCTCTGTGTACTTCTTGGTAATATGCACCCTTAATAAACCCTTTGTTTAAGCCCAAGCTTCATGTTAAAATCCTGAAAATGGACTTGAGGATTCAAGATAACTCTTGGTCTCTATCCCTAATGTGGCTACGTTGACTAAATCCCATTGTTTGTTTGTTTGTTTTTGCTTTTCACTGGTAACCAAGGTCATTAACTGGACTATTTATAACAGGTGATCCTGGCTGGCTAAGGGGCTGTAAAAAGCCAAGGATTTGATTCCAACAACTCCAATAACCTAGTAATGAAAGGAAAGACCCATGGCAAGGAAATTATTTGAGATAAAATTAGCCATTGGGCTGGCTGTTTGCCAAATAATACAGAGCATATGCCAGGGATAATTTCAAGGTCCCTTGGTTTTCTCAGCTTGAAATTCAATGTTCCAATCACCACGGCAGGGAAGTTCACTTCTCCAACCCAGGTATTTCATAGCCTCTTATCCAAACTCTTCAGACCATACGTTTCATTAACTACAATGATTTCTATCTTGGCATAACATCTCCAAATAGCCTAATCTGTTCCCTGCCACTCAAGACCTATAGGACCCCCAAAACATTGAATGTCTGGTTCAGATTGCTATAAGTTGAAGTTATTTAATAGGATGGCTTGCAGTGATAATATTTAGAACACTAGATGTGTTTCTGAAAGTATAACCTAAAAACAAAATTCTAGGCCTTTAGGCCAAGGCTTGGGAATGTGACCTCTGTGACTCATTGCTCCAAGGTATGCTAATCATAAAACAGATAGCGACATTCCTCCAACCACCCCTGTCCTGGGTTCAAAGAGTGTTCATTCAAAGAAAGTCACCCTGACCATTGCCGGAACCCGCTATGCAAATGTGCTATTGTTAGGAGCTCTTAGAAACTGTCTTGAGAGATAACCTGCACAATTACCAGGTATTCCTTGTGACTCTTGTGACTTTGCACTTCCTTGGGACTCTTAACTGGTATCTTTGGTATTTTCCAACAATGCCCTCCCCACTTCCTTGAGTTGTGGTTTCTTCCTTTAAATACCCCCTTACTCAGCTACTTGGGGTGCCACGGTCCTCTACCCCTGCGTGGTGTATGACTGTGGGCCCGAGAGCGCTCTTGAATAAAAATCCTCTTGCAGTTTGCAGCAAGACCTTTTCTTGTGGGTGATTTGAGGTGTTGCCTCTCCTGAGTCAGAACGTGGGGGAGTCCTCATTTCATTTCATTTGCAAATTCATGTTTCCTGAAGTAGTGCCATTGCCTTGTTGGAAACAAGATGCTAATGTCCATCTATGTATACATAACTGAAAAATATTTATATTTACATGCATATGGTCATGCATGTTTACCTATTCATATACATACAAATTTATATTGGTACGAATTCTATTGTGGATAGCCCTGGGGCTGATTATATTTGATGTCATTTCCATTCTCCTGTGAATGGCTGCAAGCAAGGAATGAGTCAGCACTCAGGTAATTTCCTGTAAACCTGCTTCCCACCTTAATTTGTAAAATAAAGGAGAGCTGATGATTGGGCAGATAAAAGAGAAGGTGGAGCAGAAGGTGGGAGAGAGAAGGAGAAAATGGAAGAGGAAGAGGATGTGCATGGCCTGGAGAAACCACAAATTCTAAGGGGTCTCATGATGTGGGAGATGGTAATGTCTAGATCTGCCCAATCTAGACACACAGCATGTAATCATATTAACTGAGTTGTGTTGTCATTGTCGGGGCATATTTGGGTTGGAGAAATTTACCACAACAGTATTCACTGTAGATATTACTTGTTTCTGAAAGGTATTTCCATACAAGTATTTGACCACACTTAGTTTGCATGTCTGAAGGCTCCAGAGCATGGTTTCTCCTTTGTTTGTCCTTTCTGTCTCCAAAGCAAGGTTGTTCCAAGTACTTTAGCTCCTCTTTCCCTATTTTTAAAAAAACTGAACTGTCACATTTAACTACAACTTTCCTTTAGGTCAGGTCAAATGATAATTTAAAAAAAAAATCCTTCTTCGGTCCTTGGGTTATCACTGGCATAAGGAGAAAGGAATAATTTATCAAACTATTAAGTAATGTCAGATGTTGTGCTGGGGTTGGAATTGTCCCTGAATTGACTAGACATTTTAGGAAACAGTTTTTCTATGTACTAGAAAAAGTGTCTTATTCACTGCAAAACCCAGACATGAGACATCTGTAATACAAGACCAATGAGGCTGGTCTGGAACTGCAGGCCTTTATTCCCAACTGCCCAGAGGTTCAGACAGAAGAAACGTCAGTGCAAGGCCAGTCTGGAAAACTTAGTGGGATGCTGTCACAAAGGGACAGTGTGAAACTGGGCTGGTTCTGTTTCCTAGTCAGTCTTAGGGTGACTGCTTGGCCTGTGTGAAGCTAGAGGTTCAAAGAGGCAGAAGAACAAGAGAAAACCATGTGGTTTAACGTGTAAAGTTTGCACAACATGGGAACCATCAGAAATGCAAGCTTGGACAATAGAGATATTTTGTGTAGATTTTTGAAGAATAAATACCTTTGGAGAAGAATGATTGATTAAAAAAAGGAGGGGCATGAACAAGAACTGCTGTTCAGTTCTCTGTACCAGTGTCAATAGAAATAGGAACTCACGGTAGGGGCTTATCCTAGGTTCAGGATTAGGTCAAATTTAAGGGAGCTGAGGCAAATTCTTGCTAATTTCTACCCATCTTGTATATGTGTGTGTATGTGCATGTGTGTGTTCATGAGCATGTGTGTGTGTGTGTGTGTGTGTGTGATACCAGTCATGCCTACGGATGGGTATGGATATGCATGTATGTGCACCTGCATCTATAGGTCTGAGGACAACCTTCAGATATCTCCGTGTTTGGTTTGAGGCAGGGTCTCTCAATCAGTCTGGAAATTTGCTATGAAGGCCAGGCTAGCTGGCCTGAGATTCTCCAGGGACAAACCTGTTTGCTTTCCCTTCCAACAAAACTAGAATTACAGGCATATGCCACCATGCCCAGATTTTTATATGGCTTCTGGGAATTCAATGACCCATTCTTACTCTTTCAAGGCAAACTCATTACCACCTGAGCCATTTCCTCTGTCCTATAGCCTGCTTCTGTGTCTTCTCAAGAAACAATGTAATATCATGGTATCATGTTTGTCCTAAATCCCATTATCTAATATTAAAAGTTAAAGATTAGGAGCTATTTTCTTAGTCAGGATATTTAAAATTATCTAGGAATACAGAACAACCAGTTTTAGGAATAATCTGATAAGGCTGACAATAAAATAGCATAGCCCATATGTGTGTGGGCAATATCAACTCAATTCAGTACATTACTTAAAATAAATGGGAAAAAGGCATGAAGTGTAGATCAAGGAGTGAGAGATTGGCTCAGGAGGAGAGGGGTGGGGTGTGGATATGATCTGAAATATTATATTCATGTATGAAATTAACAATGAATACAATTTTAAAATGGACTAGCAGTGATTTGGGAGGTGGTGTAAAAGCTGGCCTGAGATGCTCCACAATTTACCAATCAAGCTGAACAATCTTACCATGCTCTCCTCATGTAAGGGTCACTTTCAGACCTGGCTAAACTAAATATTTTGCTTTTTAACCCAATGAATATTGCTCACTTTCTGTTCAATGGGTATTTTCCTCTAAACTAGCCAGAAACTGAGGTGCCCTCAATTCCTTGCTTTTATAGCAGCGTAATCTTTGCTAGTGTCAAACATTCTTCCTAAACAATAAGGGTGTGCTTTGCAACTCTGTCTTTTGAGACTGAAGGAGGCTGTAAAACTCTGCTATGTTGTATGTATATTTTGAAGACTGTTAGACTTTCTCCTTTGTCAGCTTGCCATTTCAAGTATCTCCCATTAAAAAGACTTCATTCTTCTTAACTTAGTTGGTCATATTTTTGGTCAACAAGAGGACTCAAGATAATGATTGTCTTAGTTTGGTTTTTACTGCTGTGAACAGATACCATGACCAAGGTCTCTTTTATAAAGGACATTTAATTGAAGCTGGCTTACAAGTTTAGAGGTTTAGTCCATTATCATCAAGGGAGGAAACATAGCATCATCCAGGCAGGCATGGCACTTGAGGAGGTGAGAGGTTTTACATCCAAAGGAAGTCAAAACCAGACTTTCCTCAGGCAGCTAGGAGGAGGGTCTTAAAGCCCATGCCCAACGTAACACACTTCCTCTAAAATGGCCACAAATCCTCCAACAAGGCCATACTTTATAATAGTCTCACTGCCTGGGCCAAGCATATTCATTCCACCATAGGCTTGTTTAAATACATGAGTCTATGGGGGCTATACCTAGCCATAGCATAATGCAAAATACATTTAGTCCAACTTCAAAAGTCTCATAGTCTATAAGAGTGTTAAAAGTTCAAAGTCTCTTCTGAGGTTCATGCAATCTCTTAAGTATAACCCCTTATATCAAATATATGTTATATACATATATATATATATATATAAGCAGATTACATATCTCCAACATCACAGAATATTCTTTATCATTCCAAAATGACATAGTAAGGAAATTATGGACAAAAGCCAGACTTAAAATCAAATAGGCAAACTCCAAACACTGTATCTCCATGTCTGATGTCCAACTCCTTTCGACTTTGCTGACTGTAACACAGTTCTTTCTCTTGGGGTATTCCACTCCCTGTTGCCAATCTTCCTCAGCAGGTATTCATGGTTCTGGAATATCTAACATCTAGGGATATCCAAGGCAACTTCAACTTTACAGCTTCTTGTTCCAATGTCTGGGATCAACACATTATCCTCTGGCTTCCTCTATAGGGTTTAAGTCACATCTCCAGCTCTGCCCTATGTGGCACTCCAGGGTTTGGTTGATTCCACTCCATTGATGCTGCTGTTCTTCGTGGTCATTCCATGGTACTGGCATCTCTAATATACTGGGGTCTTCCGTTGCAACTAGGCTTTACCCATCATAGGCTTCCTCTATGGTACCAAGCCTCAACTTCTTTGCATGACCCCTTCAATCCTGGGTTATCAACTGCAACTGAGGCTGTACCTTCACTAATGGCCTTCCCTGGTCTCTCAGTGCCAACCCTAGCTGCTCTACATGACCCTGTCCTACCTTCAAATCAGTACCACCTGGGTGACTCAGAGTACTCAGTCTAGCTACTAGCATGAGGTACAACCTTGGCTATCTTTAAAACAGAGCTTCTTTGTGGTCTCAGAAAACATTTCCCATAAGATTTCACTTCAGTGATGCTGATCCCTTCTTAATCACCACAAATTTCTTAGCTCCAGCTAGCCTGCATCAATTGTCCCAGTAGTATCTTCTATTTTTGACTCTAAAGTCAGAGCCACATGGAGAGCTGCTGAGTTCTGGGCTTACTGGAGCTGGAATATGGCCTCCTTGTTCTATTAAATTATTGCCAGCTTTCTGTTTTCCAACTCCTTCACTGCCTAAGCTTGGCTGCTCTGGACCTTGCTCTGTAGATTGACCTTGAACTTAGAGATCTGTATGGCTGTGTCTCCAAAATATTGGGATTAAAAGCATGTACCTCCATGCCCTGACTTAAGATTCTCTTCACCTAGAAATTGCTCTAACCAAGTCTAGCCTTGAATATGGAGATCTGCTTGCCTTTGTCTTCTGATACTAAAGGTGTACACCACCATGCCTGGGCCTTAATTTTTCATAGCCACTATTCCTCAAGATATGGATCAACATCCGGTGACTTCCAGTCTCAAAATCTGCATCCTAAGTATGCTCTCCATTTTTGGATTGTAGTTCATTTCAGATTAAAAATCCAAATGAAAGCAGTATCCAAGTAAAATAGTGCCAAGATATAACTATCACTTGTTCAAATGCAAAAGCATACACAATAGTCTTAGTTGGGTGGGATCTTACCTTTAGGTCACCACTTCCTTAGTCTATCTCAATTTATCTCCTTGATCATAGAATTCAACTCCATTTTACTTCCTTGTGCCTTCTTAATAAAATTCATCTGTTTTTCTCCTGAGACCAAAGCATATATTAGACTTATCACCTGTGTGCTAAGGATCTAGTGTGGTGATTTCTGATGACCTGTGAGACTTCAGGCAACAACTTCAACTAAACTGTGCTTTTGTGTTCTCACTGATAAAACATGATAAAAATTCTAACTCATATGAACAGTTAAAAGAGTTGAAAACTATAAAGCATACACAAAACATTAAAAGTTGGTCCTACCTGAGAACTAGGCGGTAGCCCTTTCAACTTTGTGTGCCTCTGAATCTCCAATTTTATGATTGCTAGAATCTTGCTGAATAATATTTTTGACAATGCAAAGATAACCAGTCTTGTGGGTTTTGGAAGCCGTGACAGGTCCATCAATCAGCAGGGACACCATTTCATTAACACAATCCTTATGAGCTTCTCTTGACTCTTTTGCAGTCTAATCAAGAAAATGAATGCAGCTTCTTATTTCCACCACCAAGTGCTAAAAAATGCTAAACTGTGTTCATTCATCATAAAATTACAATATGGCCCTGTCATTAGCGGGTTAAAGATAGCTCATGTCACGCTTCCAGATTTAATCAGACTTACTAATAATCATTCCTCACACAGGAGTAATGATACATATTCCACACAAAATAATGCTGAATTTTCATTAATGCCTCAGGGATCAAATGATTATAACCATCACGATTCGAATTTCAGATAATCAACACAAAATTATTTAGGGTTTGTTGGCACTTTCTCAGTATACTCTGACTTTTCCAGTGTGAGAATGAAAGATTCCCCCTCCCCCCCTTTTTTTTCTCCCAAGATGTAATTTTGTCACTCCAGCATTATCTCAGAAAGATAAAGACAATTAGATCTCAGCTTTAAAGCCAGCATATACTACAGAATACACAGGTCTTTGACAATCCAGCCAGATGAATGTTTAGATATTATTACTCCTTTGGAGAAGCAGACCTGAGTAGTTCTGATCCTTTGGTTTTGGTCTTGTGATGAATTCATTACCACTTGGCTTGTTTTCTTCTAACTCTGACTTTGTACACTCTTGTTAAAGAGCAATGGTTAGCCGGGTGGTAGTAGCGCACACCTTTAATCCCAGCACTTGGGAGGCAGAGGTAGGTGGATTTATGAGGTGGAGGCCAGCCTGGTCTACAGAGTGAGTTCCAGGACAGCCAGAGCTACACAGAGAAACACTGTCTCGAAAAAACAAAAACAAAAACAAAACAAAACAAAACAAAACAAAAAGCAATGGTTATTATAGAAGCAACAACTGCAACATTTGACAACAAAACACTAATGCCCTGGTTACAGGCTCTAGAATTTTCAGGCTACAGAAATCATGCTGCTCTAACTTCCATCACTCCTGATGGAATAAATGTTAGTTTTGCTCATAACCCAAAACCTAGGCATGCTGATTGCTTTACCTATCTTACTGCAATGTGACTTCTGTAGTAATCACTGGAAAAGCACAAGTCCTATCCTTTACCTCTGAAGGAACCTAATTTCAGAAATATCTACGTTGATATAGTTTGAGCTAAGAATGTTTTAGTGGAGACTATGGCAATGAAGATAATGGTTTGGAATAAGTCACAATATATAAATCTAATTTTCTTCCAATCTTGATACTTAAATTAGAAGGGTTCTTTTATTGGTCATGCATTCATTTCTATAGGCTGTACTCTCTAAGGGTGACTAGCTTAATGGCTTCAATTCTATGTGCACAGCCAGAATCAAGTTGTCACAGTGTGTTCATCATTATTGATCTCTTGTATTTTTCAAAATTCTTTGACTTTCAAGCACATTGAAGTTTTTTTTCTTACACAGCTTCATCATCAATCATTGTTTTAGTTGCCGTGCCAATAGAGAATTACCTGCTTGCAGAATGTTAAACACCTTATTAAGAGAAATGGTAATATAATGTATTTCAAAGGTCACAACAACACCGTGGTCAACAGATCAATTGCAATCAGCTGTTGATTGTGAGTTATAAATGGTTGTTCATGAATGGGTAATCACTACTGTGTAAGTCTTTCTTTACAGTTCATGCATTTCTCTCTGGTGGCACTAATGGGTATCATGGAGTAGAAACTTAATTGCCAAATGCCAAGTGCTCGGTCAAGTTTAAGATATGCTAACCAGAGAATTATACTTTGATATTTGAGAAAGCAAAGAAGAAAGGTCTCTCACCTTCTCCTATGAGAAAAGTCATAAAAGACTTTTCTAACCAGAAGAGTTTTATGCCATAAGAACCTCATTCAAGCTGTGTCTTCTCTATATTCAAAGGGAGAAGCTGGATTCACGGAGCCACCAAAAGGAATCTAAGTTCCTTGGCGGACTGACATTATACCATTCTTATATTCAATGATAATTCTCCAAAACTCTATATTATTCATCAAAGCAAATGACTAAAATGGTGAACCTTCCCCGGAATATTGAAGATTCATTTCTGAATGCTGGGTTACACAAACAGTACATTAAATAAATAAATAAAATTAAAAACATTAACTAAATAAGTCTGTATTTTGCCTTTTGTTACTCTTTAGTACATGTTATTTTGGTGTGAAATTAGCCAGGAATAAGAAAACAAGAATTTCCTCATCTAATTCCTTAGCTCAAGCCTTGATAGGTAATATTGTACCTGAGGGAATATGATTGGCAAGGCACAAACACCTTATGTTAGTAATAATAATGAGGAGTTAATCTTGCTATTGAATGATTACTGTGTTTCAACTTTTGTACTAAATACTGAGTGAGAATTAACCAACAATCCTGACATAAATCTTCAACATGACAATATCTTATTGTCTCAAACATACAGATAAAAAATTATGGCTCTATATGTGGAAGATTTATTCATGATCACATGACTAAGGATTGGCAGAAACAAATCTGTTTAATTGAGAGCCCACATGTGCTGCCATTCTAGAAATTCATTGTATTCTTAAATTATACTGGCTAAAAGACACAAGTATATAGAAGACAGATTAATATACCTTTCTTTAATCATTGACTATCAACACCATGTCTGCCCATGTATTTTAGGTCTTCAAGTCAGCAAGAGATTCCAGTTTTAAAACAAGCTAGAGATATCTAGTGGTTCTCCATTTTATTTTTATGTTCAAAGATAATACATTCACAGGGAACTACAAATACTACTTTTATTTGACTCTGCTAAGTATAAATTCTTATACTATTCTTAAATCTACATTTTTATCTATTTCTACGGTACATGCAAAGAATTTTATCTAACAGAAAATATCCTCTCAATTGCATTTGCAAGAATGATAAAAAATAATAGGAGTAGAAAAATGAAAAGAGAGGGAGACAGTAGCAAGGAAAGATGAGAATCGTGCTGAATTTTTTCAATTTTTATGTGGGTAATTAAATGAATTGAAGGCTAACTTTACTCCATGTCTATATTTACATACTAAAATGAGACCATAATCATTTAACAATCAAAGAAGCATAGATTATTTGTTTCTTAAAGAAATAGGACTGAAAGTCAATATATTAATAGAAATTTTCTGGGTAAATTTTTTTTTCCGAATTGGGTAAGCATGTATGGAAGAATGCATTGTCAGAAGATAGGAGAGAGAGGAAGTAAGGACAAGAATTTGTCAGGTGTTGATAAAATGATACAAAGAGCAATGAGGGCAGGAAGGAGGGAGGGGGAAATTAAACAGTGAATAATGAGATGGTAGGTTACCCACAGAGACTGTCATCTCTAATAAATCCCTGAAAAGACTGTCAAAATCTTTTTGGTGTGTGCCAAGGAAGGCTACCTGGACATGTTCAGAACCATGGATAGATCTTGAAAGGCCAAGCTGGTGAAATTCTAATCAAACTTCTCAACCTTTAAGTCTAAACGTTCCACTTTGCAATTTGGTTGGGTTTTACTCTATGACTCATAACCCACAATGCATAGGGTTGAATGCTATCAACGCAGGAAATCCATTAACTCTACCTTGCTAGAATGAAGGTGTGTTCTAACCTCACTTGTAAACCCTTCAGGATGCTCATGGTTTTGTCAGATCTTAGAGAATAAAATGAAGGACTTATCACCCCATACCTTGAGTAGGAGTAAGCCTAGTTACAAATCTTTCTGCATATCACTGATGTATTATCATCCAGATAGGTAAATTAATGGCAATTACCATTCATTTAAACGTATAAACTTTTCCACTCTAGCATACATCATCACATTGGCATTAATTCAGCATTACAAGTAAATGTCAAATGGCTTTTTAGAACAAAATCATATTTTACCCTCCTCCACATCATCTGTAGCTGCCTGAACTACCACTACCACTGCTGCTCTTAGCTAAAGTCCTTTTTGTGTTTTTACTTTTTTTAACTTTTCATATTTGACTAGAATTTTTTGCTCCAGAAAAATACTCAAATGCTATGTCACCAATGTATTTGGATAGGTTTTCATGTCAACAAAGTCTTGATTGTCTTTGTATACACAGAACCGTATACAGTATCTGATTTATATTGGGGCCTTAGTAAGTGGATGTTCAATAGATGTTATACAGGTGACTACCCATACTATGTTATATCATAACTTTATAATTATATAATATACTGTATATTATAATGTACAGTACACATTATATGAACACAAATTAAAGGAGCAATAACACAGTCATATGATAGTTTCTAACTGGCATGTTTGTTCGTTCAATATACCCCTTATTCAAGTTTTCAAACATTAAAGAATCTAGGATGGGATATACTGCTGATTCAGAATATTTGAGCAGCTTAAGTTCAAATAGCTGCTTCCTTAAAACTCTGTGGACTTTATATTATAGACTTATTCAATAATATACCAAAATACCTGCTGAACTTCACTGGCCAATATTTTCTTCAAATATTCCCAATTTTTAAAATATCTTTGATACCTACAGGCTTGTCTATCTTTGCTGTATATATAGTCATGTTACAGATATTCATGTGGATAGAAATATATTATTAAGCACTAAGTTCAGTGTCACTGAGCAGAATGATCCTTTAAGTACCCCAAATGAAAAAGTACTGGGAAGTGCTAGAATCCTAAAGAGGTGGGTGCTGCTAGTAAGATATTTCTAATGTGATATTATGAGTGATTTCCATGGGGATGTTATCAGAGTGCTGTGCCTTGGTTATTCTACTCTCTGATTTTGACTTGAGCTAGAACTACTTGCTTCCAAGCAAGTTTCCATATTTTCTATCCATGCCATGAGGAAGTATAGCCAAATTAGACCATCACAGAATGAACTGTGAAATGGACTGTTGTGAGATAAGCAAGCATCTTCTTTGTTAACAGCCATCCTCTAGAGGGGCACACGAGTAGAACAGCGGAAACATGGTATGGGGTAGGATGAGTGGGCATTATGGGAGAGACTTTATTCTGTTTTCTTTTTTCTGTCACAAATCTCTTATCCTGGCTAGAGGAGCTTGATCCCATGGAACTCATTTTAAATAGATGCCCTCACCCTAATGGAAATCGAGACTGTCAAGTCTTGAGCATGTACATGGAGCTGCCTTAAAATGGTCTCATCTTGTTTGTTTTCCTATCCTTTATTCCATGACCCTTTGGATCATCTTTGCCAAAAAAAAAAAATCACACACACACACACACACACACACACACACACACACACACACACAAGAAAATTCAGAGATTTTTAAAGGGAACCTAAAACCCATGACTTGAGACTATGCTCTAATTTTTACTAGATACTTAGAAACACTGAAGCTTAGAAAGCCAAACCCTGAAGATCTTAGTTAACAGAGAGAAAAGGAGTTAACACGTTGGGCTTTATCTTTCTCCTGGGAATGAGCACTTCAAATGTGCTAGCTAAGGAATCCTGTGGAGGAGAATAAGAGCTCAATCAAAATTGAACAAAAGAGAGTCCCTCAGAGGCTCAAGTCAATCAACTTAAATGTATGTAAAATCAGGTCTCAAATACCCAGGTTACATTTCAGTGTAAGGGGGAATGGAATTTTTAAGTAGGTGAGAAATTCATAAGAGCACTGGCAAGTTGAGGATAACTTTTCTTAGTTGGCTTTACCTAAATGCTATGTGTCTCAAGACTGTGGATGCTCTGATGAAAGGAAACAGATTCATAGTCAGTGAGCAATCTTCATCTTTCCATCTCTTACTAGAAAGGTATGAGTTCAAATTGTTCCAGCAGAGTAGAAATCTAATGTCTAGTCCTCTAGGATGTAAATTCACAAAAAAACACCATACTTCTTCCAACCACTATCAGCCTCTATGTTCATCCAAGTTTATTAGCTCCAGGTACATATGGAACCTTGAAGACTATCATTAAAGATTCAATTTCCTAGACAACTGACAGGGCCATAGTCATAGATGGCCCTATTGTTACTATTTGGTCTTCAATGCCTCTGCATAGAAACTCTCAGTACTGCTAGCCTAGCCTAACTCAAAGATGTTTTCAACTGTGACTCCTTATTGATGTTGTTCAAAAAGGAATCATGACCCACACTATGCCCTCTCAACCATAAGAACACCCTTCACATGTTTATTTCAGATTAATACTCAGGCAGCTTCCTTCTTAAACTTACTATATATAATTCTACCTCCCATTGGTAGAAACCATAACCACATCAAGCAGGAGAGGGCATGGTGTGGTCACGGTCAGTCATTCCTTCCATATAAGAGAAGTTTTTCTTATTTGTGGATCTTTCAAAGGTTACTACCTCTGTGGAGACCAGTGCTGCATAAATTACATTCATTTGACTGCCTTCCCCTCTGAATCTAAGCTTAGAGTTCCCTCCTGCCTCAACTAGATTCTTAGTACATATTCACATCCCTGATTAAGTTTTGAACATCACAGGTACCAGTTTTGGGGTATAAATTGGGGTATAAAACATACATGTTTTAATTACACTTTTATATTGCACAGACCTTGGACTTCCTTAAAGTAATTACAGAATTTGGGGCAGAATGGCTTCTAGCAATCTGATTCTTTAAACAGTCTCCATACTTTCCCATGGATTGCAAGCCTCAGCATTAAAAAAAAAAAAAAAAAAAAAAAAACCTATCTGTACTGCTTTATGCAGATTTCCCAGATTTTTTTTTTTTTTTTTGCTTGCCTTAATTATGCTTATTTCCCAATGTAAATGTTTAGGGAAAAAAAAACCCTCAAGAAAAATCTACATATTCAGAAGTCTTAAAAAGTGAGAAAAGGTTTGGCAAATACAGCAAGTATCTTAACCTCCTCTTTTGGGAGAAGTAAAGGCAATTAACTCCTGGCATCATAATTCTAGATGTTTAGTCTATAAACATCGACTAAATAGTCTCATACTTAACATGGAACAGGAAAATATTTTTTTTATCATATAATATATGGAGCTACCCAGATGAAAAAGAAAACCAGGAAACACAAGGAGAACTGAGTGAACTTCAGCCTTAGAGATATTATTTTATATTCATAAGACTTTCTATAGGGCTGAATACGTATTAGAAGGCCTTAGATACCTTCAGACATATTTTCAATCTTTTTCTTATACTGAACTCCACATCTGGCAAAACAGAAAGAGCATATCAGGACTGTTGGCAAGATACTGTAAAGTAAACAGGGATTCCTTGCCATTGACTGGTTTAAAAAATAGTTTAGAGAATACATAACATCTTGAGTTCCCAATCACTCAAAATGTATGTTAAATTCATAGATCAGCCAGCAAAAACTTTGGGTAATTACTTCACAAGTATTTTATGTGTAAGAGTACTTTTATGGGTATTCTGAATGCTTGAGGCTGGTGTCAGTTAGTAATAACATATATGCTTTTTCATGCCTTTAGTATAAGTGAATTCATTCTGGAGCAAAATTATATATAAGAAGTCAATCTTTCATAAAGACAAAGGGTAGAAAAGTCCAAAAGCTACTTATAGCATGTATTTAGGCAAATGATGTTGGAGAGTTTTATTAAGCAGTTATAAACAATATATTAGGGAAATGCAGTAAAACCTGAATACAAAATATTCTGACCTATCCATTGTGCCAATGACGAAAGACTCAGAGAAATGCTGACAGGGCTTGGGCAGGACAAATGGCTATTTGGTGGCTGTGTTGTGCCTATAAACAATCTATGAATATGTCCACACTACAGGACAATCTTTATTACCATATCCCACAAGAAAATTTAGTATGTATGATGCCATGACCAGAAAGCCCTCTGCAATATTCAGAATACGCTTTTGTTGTAAGAAAATTCCATGTGTTCTATAAAATAAGATAGCAACAAATGAATCATCATTGTCAAATATCCCAAAGTAGAATCGAAATGGGGACTCAGTTTGAAAACACAGTACTAGATACCCTTTGTTTAAATTATTCTTGACAGCAACATTCATTGCCTCTGGGCTCTTAGAAGTTGGTAGGAAAGGGACTTTATGTTTCTGAGCTACAGCTTTTGCTCGCTGTGAACCCAGTGTCTAGCAGTAAATGCCAGTCTTGTAGGTGAAGCATTATGTGGAGAAGTGGTGTGGGCACATATCATTTAGGGAAACAAGAACTGACACTGAGATGATAGTTTTTACTTCAATATGGAGCTGGGCAGTTTCTAGCTGTTTCCCCATTAATCCTTCCCCACCCCCCAGTCTGTACAATTATGAGAAGACATTAACAAACATCAGCAGACAACTTTGGGGTAGGTAAAGGGTTTGTTCTATATCATTTCCTTTACCTCTCTTCGATCCAGTTAATGTCATAAACACATCTCTACAGAACTTTGAATCCTCTGGTTAAAAAACTAAGCAACAACAACAACAACAACAAACAAAAATAGTTTACTCCAAGATTTTATAAATCAGGTGCAGAATTGTGGACTGTATTCATATACTTCCTTACCAACCTATCATCATAACACATGCTTAGTAAAATCCTATCTTTGAAGAAAACCAAGAGATTTCAAACCCAGGAAACTTTTAATTCAACTCATACTTCTTCCGCCTATTAATTGGATGTATTAAACAAAAATATATCTCCTCTATGAATCTTAATTAATTCATTTGAAAAGGTCTAGATTATGTATCCCACTGGATGATTCAAAGAGTCAAGCCAGATCGTATATATATATATAATCAAAAGAGCAAGCAAATGACTACAACATGTAGGTTCTCAATAAATATTAATTTAATTCATTCACTGCTGGCATTCCAAACATATTTGTTAGATTAAACTCGTACAAATTCACCTACCATTGAAATGTAGCCTGTTTGAGAGAAGTTAACAGATGTTTTTGCTGATTAACTGTGGTACTACACAGAATTTTATGAAATTAAAAAAGTAAAGCTGACAGAAAGTCATGTGTAGCAACTGCCTACAATAATCACTGGCCACTAATGCTTCTAAGCAAGACCCACAAATAACTATGATATCTGAAGTGAAGCATACTTGGTAAGGTTTTCTGGTAAGTTGCAGAAACTTGTGATAGGAGGAAAAATTAGAGCAAATTCTGCTGATGACAGATGCTGAGCATATATGATAGCTAGGAAATAACAGAATATGTAATTGGAGAACCCTTGATCTTGACTAAGTGGATTTCAGGAGATAGAATTAAAGTCTACCTTGTGACTATGGGGCATATTCTTATATGCTTGACAATGATTTCAGAGGCAGCAGAAGGAATTGAATGTCAGGGAGACACCTATCACTCCTAGCTTGAATATAGATGTTATATGCTTCAACTAAATCTCTGCTGCAACATCTTCAGAACACTAGCATGGACTTTTATTGTGAAAAAGTCTACTGGTGTCTTTTCCTAGTTCAGTGTATAACATGAAAGAGAATGGTAAAGAGAAATGAGGACTTTAGATGCTAGGAGGATAACATCAGCAGGGTAGATGTCAGGAGATTAATTAAAAAAAGAAGTAGTTGTGGACCTGGCAGATTGTACATTGGGAAGATAAATTGTTTATTTCAATGGAAAGATTGTCTTTAGGGGACAGTGTTATTAGAGTTCTAGAGAGTGAGTGATTTCTCAAATTTAGAGATGGTAGCTGTACATTAAATTCAATAATGAGCAATATCAGATAATGCTTATTAATTTAATGTTATATTTTATGCAATATAGAACTAAGATAATTACCAATATATATTGAGAAATTACCATATACTTGGTAATGAATAAAATATTACATACCTACCATGTTTAATGTTGGGTATAACATAACCCTGAGAGACACATTAATTTAATCCACAGATTTTATCAAGGAAACAGGTTTGGAGGGATGCTGCTCATCTGTTCCATGGCATAGCCAGATTAAAGTCATCTCTTCAGTCTTGAAACCCCATGTCTTTATTAACCAGGGTTTCCCAGAAATTTTGTCAAAGGGGAGCATAGGTGGAAACTTACGAATCTGAGAGTCATGTCTACCAGTGACAGAGGGACAGAAAGATATAGTAAGGGGGAACCTGTGGAGTGGAGAGTTTCTCTTCTGGCCTGAGGATGGTCTCAACACTCTCTCAGATGGACACTTGGCTTACAGTCAGGAATTTACCCACTCCAAACACATCTATCAATATAGCCAATTAGGAAAATGCCATTGTGGTAATGTGCTAATTTATAATCACTGTCAATTATAAAACATGTTTAATAATATACACCAACAACCGCAAAGATGATAAACTACCTCTACTGGGAAGAAACTGACTCGGGCAGTCAATTCCAGTCTTCCAGCATTCAGAGTATTGGCACATTAACAATGATGGATGGGTAAGGAAAGCACTATAAATCTGGGACAGGGGACTCTTGAACATCAACGAGATGAAAGTGAGATGATCGAGCATTCTGCTTTTGCCATTTCACATATTCTGGAAAATAGCCCATTCTCTACCTGGAGATAATGAAGCTGTTTACACAAAAGTCCTAAGTGTGCCCTACTTCTTTCCATGGTATTCAGATAGAAATATAATTTAAATTAAATATAATTAATAGGAATCATTTTTCTATGCCTTCCTACACATGGGGTGTTTAATTATTATCTCCATTTGTAAAAGCAACCTAAAATCTCTTGTTAATTTATTATACTTAATCATGTGCATGCGTGTACACATGGGTGGGTAGAATGTGCTTGTGGCATGGTGCACACGTGGAAGTAACAACTTGATGAACTTACTGGTGTTCTTTCCACACTGTGAGTCCTGGGGTCTAATTCAGATCTTCTGGTTAGCCAGCAAATGCTCTTCTCCAGTTAGGTAATGTCATTTTATGTCAACTAGGACAATGTCATTGTAATAAGATGCAAATTTATAATAATTGTTAATAGTTAAATATGTCACGTAAGTGTTGCCTTTCGAATTAAACAAGTGTTACCACTTGACATACTCAAAGATAACCTTGCTTCCACTAAAGCAATGAAGATTTAAAATAAAGTTCTTCATCTCAGCATATGCTTCACACTCATCGTGTGGTTTGGCTTAGAGTCACCCTGAGTTCTTATTCCTCATTTTTATTTTTCTTTATATATGAGTGACTCCTGCTATTTCTCACCCAATCCAGGTCTATCACACTGAGAGCTTGAGGAATTACTGGTTCTTCTGGGTCCCAGCCTTCCTTTATATAACAAGCATACTTATGGGCTTTTTTTTTTTCATGTGCAAAGTTTTGTACTTTCTGGTTCCGTGGAAGCACCTGTGGCTCAAGAATGTTTAATGATGAGAAGTAGAACTGACATTCCACTAAATTATCACACAGGTCTAAGGAGAGCTACACTCAGGCATGGTCCTAAAGACTCTTCACAGGCCTGTAAGAACCTCATATATGAATCTCTGCCCAACTCATTATTCAATGCTATTACATTTGGATCCTGAAGGTGACCAGATGAGAGTATTTATATTTCAGATCATTGCTCCCCAGCAATATATACAAATAATATGTGTATGTATGTATGTATGTATGTATGTATATATTAATAAGGCACTGAGTAGAGGTCCCATTTCAATATCTGTTTATCCATATACTCATTTCTACCGATAACTCAATAGAGACTATCATGTAACACGCTACCCAT
Organism: Mus musculus; assembly: GCF_000001635.26. Classification (NCBI taxonomy): domain Eukaryota; kingdom Metazoa; phylum Chordata; class Mammalia; order Rodentia; family Muridae; genus Mus; species Mus musculus. The sequence continues at coordinate 89,398,735 of NC_000078.6, read as the reverse complement.
ACCAAAGGCTACTGAAGAATTTTCTCCCAATTGATATCGTGACAAAAGGTTCTATAAAATGTACCGATCTAGTCATACCTTCAGGCACAGAAAGAGTACACAAAGTCTGAAGGACTTGTCAAATTATAAGGCAAAATAAAATTGACAATTATATTAACATTCTTTTGGGACTGTTCATAAATTTCTCATAAAATGACTAAAACATGAGGGGAATTTTATCTTTATTACTTCCCATTTTTCCTACATCCTATATCACACGAATAGCTTCATATATATGCAAATATATATACACACATATATATATATATATATGCAAATACACACACACACACACACACACACATATATATATATATATATATATATATATATATATATATATATAAAACCAATGGAAATTTTGAAGCTGTGATTTGATCATATTTTTCTCCAGTGGTGGTAACATCAATGTTATATGATCAGTGTCACAAGATGCTTGGTCCATCCTGATAACTTCCCTACTCCATCTCCTATACAGCAACTACATATCCATTCCTTTCTTTCTACAAAACCTGTAATATTTAAAGGAAAAAAGCTGTATAGAAAAAGTCCTGTTTTAAACTTTTTATTACATTAATGTAATTACTTTTCTATGTGATTATTTGTGTGTGCAACCATTTGTTTGTATGTTTGTGCCCATGCTCCCAAATGTGCAAGTGTGCAGATATTACAGGACACATGTGGAGGTTAGAAGGCAACTTACTTGTAGGAATCTGTCCTCATCTTACATTTCTTTTAAATGAACCTCTTTCAAAGAATACATCAAACTTTAATCTGGATTCAAATGCGCTAAAGTAAGTTTTACCTCATGGGCTAATGTGAATCACCATAGATTCCATCATATACAGCATGTTGGAGAGAATGTGAAATTGATCAGACCTGAGGTCTAATACAAGCTTTGTCACCAGGAGCTCTCAAAACCTGGGACAAGCTCTGTATTTCCTCTAAAGCCTGTTCTCTCATCTGTAAAATTAGAAGGCTTCAAGGCCTCTCTCTCTCTCTCTCTCTCTCTCTCTCTCTCTCTCTCTCTCTCTCTCTCTCTCCCTTTCTCTCTCCTCATCCCTCCCCTCAGTGGTGGCCTACAGTCTTTCTAAGCTACAGTACAGGGATGTTAATATAACCTGCCATACATTGTTTGAGTTAATTAAGGGGAAGCAATTACATTTTGCCTTTCAAACCCTGCTAACCTCAGTCTTTACCTCCCTTCTCTGCATGTGGCTTATAGAAGGTTACAGTGCTTGGGCACAGGGTGTTCTTGGGCCTGTTCTTCCTGAAATATTTGCTGTCAACTTTCCTTCCCACCCCTTACTATTAGAATGGGTTGAATTCAACTTCAAGCCTCTTGTTCCCCGAAGTCCCCACCCCTTTTCACACTCAGGCTATGATCTTTGTTCAGTTTTCTCACAGCAACTTTGAAGAGCTGACATATTGACTGTGGGAAATGGTTACTACCCCTCTGCTATTCTCCATCCACCCAAAATCCAACCCCACACCTCCTCAAGGAGCTTTAGAGAAAGAGCTTGAGAGAGCTGTTTCAATGATAGACTACATTACTTAAAGCAACAATATTTTCATTTTTTACACAGAACAGAACAGCTTGAACCGAATTTAAACTTGGTTTTGGACATCAAACATACTTTTGTGCTATTACTGTCTCCTTATCTGCTTCGTGTGGGTCATTCGGTACATTTAAGAATCAGTGTTTAGGCTGGAAGTCCTTGAGTGACATCTGTTCACCACCCACCAAATTCATACATTTGCTTTAGAAAATCTATTAGGCACTCTACATCGCCAGGGTGAGGCACAGGTTTGGTATATTCTGGACCTTCCCTCGTTTTCACTTCCTACTTCTTGGAGCTACACAATGTTTCCATCTGAGAGTCTGAAACTACATTTTCATCTTTGTGTGTGTGTGTGTGTGTGTGTGTGTGTGTGTGTGTGTGTGCATGTGCAGGTCAGAAGTAGACATTAGGTATACCCTATTGTTCTTTACCTTGTTCTTGTGAATAAGTATTCCCTTCAAACTGGAGCTCACCTGTTCAGCAAGAATGACTCTCCAGTCAGCGCCAGAGATCTCCTCTCTTTACCTCCAGGCAATGGAATTGCAGTCATGCCAGATCTAGCCTTCATGTGGATGCTGGAGGTCCAAACTCAGATCTCCACACTTGCATAGCAAGTGATGACCAAGCCATAATCCCAGATCCCAGTGTTATCTTAGTTTAATGGATGGATAAGTGTTCACAGGGAGGCTGAGTAACTTGCCTGAGAACACATAGGTGCCAGGCCTGGACTATGACTCTATATGCCTCATTCTGAAGTCTGGAAGTCCAGAGGCTACACTGCTGCTAGCTTCAGAATGAATACCCATGCCCTACCGATTCAATTTTATAGCAATGTACTTTAAATATGTATGCAACCACCTTCTCATTTATTTACCTTCTGTAAACATCATACATTTACCAGTATATATCCACACTTTCTTGATGCCCATTTCTAAAGCAAAACCTGTCCTTGTTTCCCCTGGCCAATTTGAAGGTATAGGTCCTAGGACTGTCCCTGATCCCCTGCTCTTTTAAATGTTCATTTTAACTTCTAGCCCATACTTCAAGGCATGTTTTACCCACCTCCTCGAAAGTGACTCTTCTAGGAAACCTAGTTTAGTAAGAAGGGGACTCTCTTCTCTAATCTTTGGTCTTAAGAACCTGTAGACTTACATATTCTTGCTATCTAGTTATTTTTAAGTTCTGTGTCTTACAAATCAATAACAACTTGAGTTTTGATTAGTCTATCATCAAGCCACAGCAGAAGCTTAGTAAAAGACTCTACATGTATTGCCCTTGAGAAAGCTCAGCAACCATAAACATTTATAATCTCATTAGTTGGTTGAAATAAAGACTCTATTCTAAATGCAGCAGATTGAAGATATTCCCTGCTTATTGAAATGATCCAGTTCAGTGTATTTACCCATGCCAACCACCAGAGGGCTGACATTCCTTTCTTTTCACCCACCATCAGAGATGTAGTCTGAAAAATTCTGGGAAATGCTTTGCTAAATCATCTTTGGTGACGCTCCTTTTTCCATGCTATTTAAGCCATAACATAGGGCCCCAAACTTTGGCTTTATTTTCAGTTGTAGGTGATGGAGTAAGTTTCTTGCACACTGTTAACTGAAGTCTGTTAGTAAACTGATGGTATTCCAGGAGTAAGAAGAGATGAGCAGGTGGGAGCAAAAGATCAGAAGTATCACTGTGCTGTGAAGCCCATGTGTCCTGTCCACATTCGGCATAGCACCTTTATGTTGTGTGGGATGAACCCAGGGGAACCCTACAGCTGCCTCTCCTTCTTGGAGGATGAGACATCTGTTCTTAGAAAAGCTGCAAGGGGGATTCTATTAATATCTTTTGTTCACTGAACTGCCCCAAATATCTCTAGAACCAGATTTCTTTCCCATGTAAAAAGACAGCCTACCCCAGTTCTTTCTGAAATCTTCTGACAGCTTTACAAGTAGGGTGGTGAATGACCTTTCTTCCTTTGTAAAAGGTGTGTAGAGACGGGCCTATTCATAGAGATCTGACAGAGCTGACACCTGCTTCTCCAAAAGTGTAGCTTCTCTCTAACCACACTCCACTGACATTTATAGAATATGATTATTTTTGATAGTAGGGAACAAAAGGGGAAGGGTAATCAGAATTGTAAAGCATAGGCTTTTATCCAGCATCCCCCACGCTGAAAAGTGAATCTTATTTTCAGGATGGATGAGCAGCACCCAGAGGCAGAACATTACTCTCTTTTCCTGAGAAGAGATGGCTTTGCCTTTGGGTTCCTGTCTGCTCCTCTACATTCTCATTTCTCCAAGCTTTCCTCTTCCCCCAGATCTATAGAAGCCATATCCAGGCAACTCCACAAAACTAATAGTTTCTTGAGAAATAATAAAGTGCTCTTTGAGCAGTATACTGGTCTGCTCCCTTAAGTGCTGGGGAAAGGCCATCAAATGCTTATCGAGTTGCAACTTGAATCTCAGGCTTGACATGCTGGAAGTTAATGATTTTATTATGCTTCATGGTTTATAATTCAATCATAAGGCATGGCAGGTTGGACACATTCTTTCAGACAGTTAAGAATGAGGAGGACTAAAGACTGCTAGCTTTACCAAATGGTCATTAACTCAAAACATGTTTAAGCAAGACACACTTGGGGATTGGAGCAAGGCTCTCAAATACAGTTTCAGTGCCTGTGGACCTCTTCACACTTACCTGTCAGACAAAGAAAAAGGCTGTAGAAAAGGTGTCGTGAAGGAAAAGGATTGACTTACCTGCTTTCCAGCTTCCTTGGCCAATGGTACAGTGGCAATATTTGTACTGTTTGGATTCAACTTGCAACATTAGGAATGGATACAGTCATGTAACAGTACCATACCAACTCATGTCTACATGCAGTACTATTCAAAGCATGCTTGAGACCACATGGTACGTGGAAACTGGGTGCAGTATTTATTATGGTAAAAATGAAAAGAAGTAAATATTGAATCAGAACAGAAAATATATAGGAAGGATAAAGGAGGGAGTGGGAAGGAGTCTTCTCTAATTGGCTATGTTTATTTCAACTCCTTTCACTCACCATAAGCAAATTCATTTTCACCTCACTGCACCGCATTCAGGGGACACTGAGGTAACCTTGGAGCTCATTAGAAATCCAATGCTTATGTTTAACTATACCCCAGAGAAGCCATGTTAGGAGATAAGTAAGATAGATAAATGCATGGAAGGATTTCATCATATAACCACCTGTTTATGAGCAAAACCCAATCATAAAAACACCTGTAAGCAGAAAACACAGAGGCAATATTTTGTCCTTTTGACATCCATGATGGTATTTAAATCCCATAGCAGCAGCAGATTGTAAAGAACTGATTGTAATTGTCATAGTTAACCATATGCACTTCTCCACTATATTGTATAGCTTTGCAACTGGCAGACTCGATCAGGTATAAAAGAAACAGAGCTTTTAGAATCCCAGGAGATGGAGGAAACGACCCTTATCCAATTCCACTCATTCTAAATTACTGTGGGTAGAGGTACGCTAATTCCCCAGCCATTTCAAAAATGGAAAACATTCATAGACAGGACACAATCAGCATCTAAATTCATATTAGCTTTGGGTTTTTGGTTTTTTTTTTCCATTTTGAATGAGCTTTTGAAAGGGGATGTTGTAAAAGAATGGAGATGATGGGCAGATAGGATGCTTATGAGCACAGAAGCAGATGTTTTTAAAGTAATTTCTTGAAAGAAGTGGAATGGCTGCATGAAGGAAAGCAGGCGTATCTTATAGAAACAAACTTACCTGGAAACTGAAGATCTGTTCATTGGGTAGGAACAAATTTCATTCACCTCTCCCTCTATTACATGCACACACACACACAGGCACACAAACACACACAGGCACACAAACATGACTTGCAGATATTCTTTGGGGATAGCTAGGCTTCATTGTGAATTATTTATTTTCTAAGAACTCATAGTAATCCAAAGTCAATTAAATTTATGAAATTAATTTGTATTTTTTGTTTTGCTTTTAAGATGACAATTAAAGTAGGGTAATAGTAGGCTCCAACTACAGCACGAGAGAAAGTAAATACTGAATAGATGTCCAAAAGTGGAAAGATCCTTGAAATGAGGTAGAAGAATTGTAGGCAGCAACAGAGCTATACCATGCCTATTCTGTCACTTAGCATCTCATTTATTATAGCTCACTGAGAGAAAAAGGATGTATATTTAACATCAATGTTGTTTTCCTAAGCAGAAAAATGAAAACAGATTCCAGGGAGCATAGTTATGTAGATAAGAAAAAGAGTTAAAGAAGAAGAACCTATAACTCTAGGAATTAAAGTGACTACAAATGAGATATAGAGAGGGTATAGAAAAGGTTGTATTTTAAAAACTACTCCAGCTTCATGTTATACATATTTATGATTGCTGTCAACATGTCTTCAGTTGTCTTCTAATCCAGAAAGATAATTATGTCAAATCATAAGAAAATCCCATTAAATTTGCACTATAGTAACATAAAACATGGACATGATATTTGTAATAATATGCTTTAGTGGGTGAATATCTCCTCTTTAAGACATACAAACCATAGTTCAATTAAGATAGAGCCTGGGACTCGAATCCTTGAACAACTAAAGCAAGAATTCTGAATATGTGAATAGTAAACTTTGTGCTGCTTATTTTCATCATTTAAAAAATTTGTTTTGTTTTGTTGTTTCTTATTTTTGTTTGTTTGTTTGCTTGCTTGCTTGCTTTTGTTGTTTTGAGACAGGGTCTCGCTATGTAGCCAAAATTGGCCTAGAACTCATAATATTTTCCAGGTTAGCATCTAATATTAAACTTGCCACAATCCTTCTGCACAGGCATGACAAGTTCTAGAATTACAGGCATCGACTACCATGCCTGCCACTGTAACAGATTGTTCCCCGTTCGGTCCTGTGATGTAAACATCACTGGTTTGCTACTCGAACTATCACTTATTGTTATTTAAAGGTTTTGGCACTGCATAGCAATGTGTGATAAAATATGCTAGGGCCCAGAAGTAGGAGCAGAGCCCTGACAGAAAGAAATTATCAAATGAGGCATGGCTAACATATAATGGCTATCAGAATATAAAACGTTTCATGGCTGCCTATGTATAATAATGAACTAAGTATTAAACCATTTCATAGTTGCTCAAGAGCATTTTTTATCTAAATCACCAAATGATAACAAATTCTTGACTCAATGTAGGTTAACTGTATACTTTTCTTCAAAGTAAAGTTACTTAAAATCTGCTTTGTCTTCTGAGTTCTTGGAACTGTGGCAGCACATTTTTCTGAGAATTGGATTTGCTGAGCCCTTATATTTACATCTCTGGTTTTTTCACTGTAATTCTATAAGTTGGACATTACTATTCTCTTTTTATGTATGAGAAATCTGAACCCCAGAGAAATCTTGTAACTTACTGGTTTAGGACGCCTTAATTCATTTCAAGTGGGTTAAGTGACAGAACCCTGAAAAATGTCTCAATCCACTGAACCCATGAATATCATCACCTCTGGAAGGAGAATGAATATATGAATTTACAGAATAAAGGTTATTAGTAAGGAAAAGGTCTTTGAGAGATGGTACTTATCTTGGATTTGCCAGAAGGATCTTAAGGCAATTACATGTATGCTTGTCTATAAGTTAGGCACAGAAAGGAGTAGGCATGCATAGTAGATAGGAGAGACTGGTATGATTCATCTACAAATCAAGTGATGTTGACAGATTTCTGTTATAGAACATTGTCCTCTGTACGTAATAACCATTCCCATCAGAACATCTATGATTATGTGTAAGACTCTCAAGACTGGGCCAGTTGATATTCCCTTATAGAATCAGGAAATGGAATGATCCTTAGAGTCTCATCCGAGATTCTAATTTCTCCTTCATATACTTCTCTTTCCACTTCTCAGCTGTATGAGAATCTGCCTAAGATGGACATGGTCTTGTGATCATGGGAAGTAATAAGAATAAGTTGTGGAAAGCTAACTGAAGGAGGGAATCCATCTATACAGCTGCAGAGGGAACACCATCATCTCTGAAGAATTGAGTTTTGTTTTGTTTTGTTTTTTTTTTTGGTTGTGTGGCTGCTTTGGAATTACCTATATTCTGATAATAAGCCAATAAATATATTGGCTTTCCAAAATAAATTTGTGTAGAGTTGATAGATTGGTCTGCCGTTGGTCTCAGATGTGGGCACATAGATATCTCAGTCTTTATAGGTAGTCCATGTAACACAGTCAGGAAGAGAAAGATGAGCATCCTCCCTAAAGACTCTAAAATAAGTGATGTTTGCCAGCACCTTAAACTCAGACCCCTCTCCTCCAGAACTGAGATGATAAGCTTTGTGATGACCTGGCAGTGGCTTGGCAGGCAGCCACAAGCAAATGATCCACTGGATCATTTGGTTTCCTTTCTACAAGACTGGTCAAGTTTCTCTACTACAGATGCCAAAGTATGGCTCTCTAGATGTCCCTCATGTCAACTCTAGCTTGGAGCCATTCACACAGACTTAACAGCTGTCATCCTTTAGCCTGAAGATTAATATCATCCTTTCTGTGTGGTTCAAATTATTTGAAATTATGCTTAAGAACACCGTGATTTCAGGAATGACTCCTTCCTCCTCTGAGGTGAATGAGATGGAACAAGAAAGAGGCAAAAACTATACATATTCTTCTTTTTACTTTTCCCATTGAGTCTATGACGATGTCACATAAACTGAGTCTACAGCTGATCTTCTTACATGCTCATGATTAAATTTGTAGTATGAGGGTTAGTTTGATCTAAAAGATTTTAAAATTCGTTCTGGCTCTAAGAGTCTCTATAATTATGTTTCTGTTTCACAATAAATATGTATTAAAGGAATAAAGGAATAAATCAGTGAATTAAATGTTGCTCTGCCTGGAGCCAAAATAATCAAGCTTCATTGTATCCTAGTAACAAATACTGAAGCCAAAAAGAATTAATGTCATACCAAAATATCATTTTGTAGGACAATAACTGGAATCGATTATAAATGATCAGATTAAAGGGAATAAATAAAATAACTAAATCTTTGGTGATGTGGCAAGTGAGTTCCCTGGAATGAACTCTCAGAGAAAAAGTAAGAAATTTGAAACATAATTCAGAGTGAGAAAAAAAAATTGACAAGTAAAATTTGAAAGAAAAGTTTGATTTCAAAGCCCAAAGTAGACTTGTTATGGTCGTTCTTTCTTTTGTCAAGAACAGAGTTTAAATGGAATTCTCAGCATGTAGTTAGTGAATCCTCACTCCAACCCTAAGAAGTAGTTCTAGGATGATCTGTACATTACAGATGAGGATAATGTCCACAAGACTCTGGAAAGTGGCCAGAGCTGGGATCTCAGCTACATCTACTCTGAGGTAAGACACACAAGTTCAAGCTCTACTTGTGCTACAGCAAGAACAAAAGGTCAGTCTGAATTTACAAGAATTCTAAAGAGTTCAGTGGTAGACCATTTTCTTGACATACAAAGGGCCATGGGTTTGCTCCACAGGACTACAAAACAAACAAGACCAAGCCAGTCACCCAAACAATGCTTCATCAAAATTGCACACTGAGGGAAGTAGCTAACAGTAGAGATGAACATAGCTATTGCATGTCTTGTCTATCAAAACATTGGTGAGAGGTGATGAGTATGGAACACGAGGAGAAAAGCAGAAGCCTTAATCTGATCCTACCACTGGATTAATGTATCATTCCATTTTTATTTGTCCAAGTTTGAAGAAATAATATTTAGTGAACATTTTGTCAGTCTCCATGGAAAACAAAATAATGATTTGGCCAGATGTTCTAAAACAGAAAGGAAAGCATTGATCACACCTGGAAGAAAAAAAATACAACATTTTAAAAGAAATTATTAAATTGAAACAATAATTTAATTTGATTAAAATCTGTCTATGCTGTATTAAAATTTCCTTCACCCATAAGCCCTTTCTACCAACATATCAGTGGGGACAATATGAAATGGCCTAACACCTGGTTGGCCAAGATGCCATCCAAGAGACTCAGAGAATATGAGGTCAACTCTTAAGAGCTGAAGGAGGCCGTACAAATAAGTGATTAAGAAGAATATAATTGTAGAGTAGATTATAAAACAATTCAGCTGACTCTAAATACCAACAGAGCCAGAGATGGTTTCTAACAAAGTAGAGGTGCTTCTTAGTGACGTTAAGATCTCACGCCTGTCTAGTCTTCTGTGGTCTATGCTAAGCAAAGCAAAGGATATTGGCTACGTGGCAAGAGTCAGTGGACAGCTCAGATTTTTGCACTCATAGTAAATGGGTTTTGATTAACAGCACTACTAAGCACCAGCAGTGTGGCCCCTGACAGGTGACTTAAAGACTCCAGCCTTAATTCTACCCTCCTAATAACTTTCTAAAGAACTAAATGTATTAATTTCTGTGTCCGTTAATAAAACAATTAGTATAGAGAGTGTTCTGGTTTGTATAAGTGCTTCCTAGTTGTAGAAGGTTTGAGAGGAGAAGCCTCATGATAAATTAGTCTTGGAGTCATTGGATATTTCTATCAGTGGGGGCTGTACTACTTCTGTCTCCCAGTCCATGTCTGTACTCTGAATAATGATGTAGTAGTTGACTTGGACATCTCATTCCCACAATGATGCTCTGTTCTTGCTAACAGGCCCCAAACAACAGGACTATCCAATCTTTCAAGGCATGGTATCTCAATAAGCATAAGACAAAATCAATCTTTTCTCATGGTAACTTAATTGTCTTGGCTATGTTGTTATCCGTGTTTACATGATGTTGACTAACACAGTCATTGAGCCATTCCTGTATTTCCATTTCATTAGTAAGCTGACCAATGGCCATAGCTACAATTCATGGTGTTTTGTTGGTGGTGCTGCTGTTGTACGTTTCCACAAACATTCCAGTGCCACTGAAGACAGTCTAGTGTTGAACTTCCCAGGTCTTGGAATTGGATCCATTTGTATATGGATCTAAACTCTTAGTTTCACTTCTTACTGCAGGCATGTCCCTTCTAATCATTCGTAAACCAAGAGCACCTTATAGCATGGCCTTCCCACAGGACAAAGATTGCTACTTCATAATTCCCCCACAGAACAGAAATGGAAAGGCTACCAATAAGATTTGGTAATTAATAAAAGCCTCTCTGACAAGGACACTAGTCATTAAGCCATCATCATGGTTTTAATGTCTACTCTTCCTTACTTCCCTACAGCTAAATAGATAGCTCAGAAGAAAGACGTGTATTTTAAAAACAAATGTCACCAAAGACAGCATGTAAAAAGGAGTTTGTTCTCTGTTTTAAGCTGCCTTTGGGAAAAGAAAAACAATTCTGTAAAGCTGACACTAATATTCCCACACAAGCAGAAAAACTCAAACAAGCTCATGCCCTACAATGGAAGCATGCAAACAATGAGTCTTTATTGAAGGTTTCTTATTACAAATTAATGTATAGAAAACATTTAGAGGCTGTTTGTATGTCTTAGAGAGAAGGAGGTAGTTGGATTGCCTCTGCATATAGATGGTTGTCTTTATTTTTACTGAACCCTCTAACATTCCAAAATATGACCTATTGCCCCAGTCAGGTAATTAGTGTCTTGAGTGACAAGACTGGCCAGCTTCCTTGGCTAAGATTCAGAGGGAGAAAGCGATGGGCAGGGAAGATGGTAAGCATATTTGTAAGGGAAGCAATGTGTCCATCCTTTTCACAACTTCATTTTTGTCCCATTCAAACAGAGATATGTTGAAGCAGCCCCCAGTGGTATAGTCCATGTTGACATTTGCTCCTATTGCCTATCAGTTGCCCCTTACTCTGCATGGTTCAGTGGTCAGTGAGAAGGCTCGGGTGAATGACAAGAATGGATGGGAGAAGACTGAGATTTTGGAGATATAAACACAAAAGGTCACTTACTCACTATTGAATTCAACACCAACTCCCAAGCACTCAGCCTGCCACATCTGTGCTCCGTGGATCACAATTGAAAGAACAAAGCTCAGAGCACAGTCAGGCTCGTTTCTCTAGTGCAAAGCCACTTCCTTCTTGTCTCCAGTATCTGCTTTACTGACGCCTTTCCCCTGTAGGAGTCCACTCACCTGCCTAAGGCAGAGAAGAAGCTCAGTCACACAGCACATTACATAGTGCACATACCAACCAGGTACTGCCCCAGACCATGAATGGGGCTGGAATGGGGCTGGAGAGAGGAACTTAGCTTTAACCCTCAGACAAAAGCAGTTGCCCTTATTCTTCTCTGCCCATAACTTCAGGAATATCATTAGACTTTTATGCTAACAAAGATTGACCACCGAAGTCTTTGGGAAGTTTCCAGACTTATTTATAGTTTAGGATTATAAAACTTTCTGTCTCAGACACCTTCATGTATTTGTTCAGATTAGTCAGATCTGAGAACTAGGTTAAGAGACTATTAAAATAAACAAGCAAACAAACAAACAAACACAGGTTTTCCATTCTGAGTGCTGGGCCAAAGATCTGGGAAAATTTCTTTTTCTCAAAAAAGAACACCAATGCTTGGGTAATTTTTTTCCCTCATTTTCTGAGGCAATGATAGCTAAGGTTTCCAGGCCCTAATTACATGAAGCAATGGCTTTGGGCTGGGCCAATAGAGCATGGAATGAAGACTTTCTTTTAATTTGCCATGTCCTTTACTGCAAAGATCTGGATCTTAATGAATTGAGGTAAAGCTATGTAGAATATCCTAGATAGAACTGTATGACAGTTTGGTGTGTTTTGCATGTATAAGGCCCTGGGTTTCATACTCAGAATGAAAGAAAGGAGAAATGTAAAAGTAGAAAGGAAGGATGCAAAGGAGGAAAGGATCTAGGAAAGAAGAGCAGTCGGGAGGAGAGAAAGGTGGCTCAGGAGACTGGAGCCTTCATATCCATGCAAAGCAGATTTCTTACTACTTAGTGTCAACTTCAGAGGATCTAGAATCCACTATAGAGAAGCAGACCTGTGAGGGGCTGTCAGGATTTGGTCTATCAAGATAGAATGATCCTAATGGAGGGCAGTGCTATTCTTTGGGCTGGTAACCTGGCCTGAATGGAACAAGAATAGCAAGCTAATGGGGGCTGAAGAGATGGCTCAGAGAGTAAAAACACTGACTGCCCTTCCAGAAGACCAAGGTTCCATTCCAAGCACATATAAGGCAGCTCATAACTGTTTTGTTTGCACTGCCAAGATCTTACATCATCATACAAACATACATGCAGGCAAAATACCAATACACATAAAAGTTAAATAAATAAATAAGCTCTTGCCTTCATGCTCCTGGTCTGTCCTCTTGCCCCCCCTGACCCTCCCTCCTCTCCCTCTATGTGCTCATAGCAAGCCTCTTCTCTCTCTCTCTCTCTCTCTCTCTCTCTCTCTCTCTCTCTCTCTCTCTCTCTCTCTCTCTCTCTCTCTCTCTCTCTCTCTCTCTCTCTCTCTCTCCCTCCCTCCCTCCCTCCCCCTCCCCCCTCTCTCTCTCTCTCTCCATTTCTCTGTCTGTACTACCCTCTCAATTCCCCTCCCCATTCCCTGAATAAATGCTATTCTATACTAAAATAAATAAATAAACAACAAGTTTAGCATTAGATCCATATCCTGATAGCATGACTAGATGCTTCAAGCTCCTACCTCTATTCCTACTCCACTATGTTGAGCTACAGTTTTACCCAGAACTACAAACCAAAATGAACTCATCTTTAATTGGCTTTTTTTCAAGATAGTTTGTTGCAGCAATTGGAAAATTAATTAATATACTTATGCTGTCCAGAGTAACCCATAGCTGGAGCCATGCAGCTGTGTTACAGAGCATTACCAGGCCTTCACTGCAGAGAACCCTCTGGGCTCATTCTGGCCATAATAGTTCAGTTTTCTCTAACAAAATATAAAAGTTTCTGAATCAAGACTGGAATCTTGAACCAAAACCATCTAGCTACACTCATAAAAGAAGACCCAAGAACAATGTCCGTTTCTCCCTGCAGGAGTAAGTGTAAAATGACAATTTAGAAGGATTTAACATGGGACAAGTTTGGGGTTTTGCATTTAATGATCATGAACTTGGCAATAAGGCTGGCTCCGGATGCTAGTCCACTTTCTACCAGTTCCTAAAGTGTCCCTAACATTAAGCTAGTTGAGCAGTATATGCCTTGACTTTCCAATCTGTAAAGTAGAAAGAACACTACCAATTTCTCAATGTTATTCTAAATTAAATAATCCATGTAACATTGGACACTTGGCAGATAGCAACAAGTTCTTAATATATGTCAGCTGCTGTTAGTGTAATAGCTTAACATGCCTGATTTCAATTCTATATGACAGGCACATTTCCAGGAATGTCTATGCATCAATAGTCTCCAGACATCGAGGAAGTCTGCACAAAGTTGTAAGAATAAATTAATATTTTCCACAGAGGCTGTTAACCTGAAGTCATAGTGTGATTTAGAACAGGTTTTCTGGAGGATTTCTAAATAGAGAGATACTTTAAGTCTTGGTCAATGGAAGGAAATTTAAGAAAGTTAAGCAAGTTAGACTTGACTCCAAAACTCCAGGATATCATCTGAGCAGTGGAGACAAAGGGATGAACAAAAAGACACAGAAGTTTTGCTTTTCTTTTCTTCCCATGGTGAATACTGCATCTGATGCCTAATACCAAGAAGGAATTGTGTTACTCACATCTATCTATATTTCTTTATCTATTACTGCTCAGGTAAACTATGTTTAGCCATCTTGGTCTCCTTACATACATCCCCATCCTTGGGACCTTAGCAAACAACTGGAAAACATGCTGTCCAATATAACACAGATCTGAAATCATAAAGCAAGACTTTGCTATTTAAATATTGGTTTTCTTGAATACTGCTATTTTGCGATCTACTTTGAAAAAGTGGGTCTTCATGAAAGCTGGGAGCTCAAATAACTGGCATATTTTCACACATGACCAAATTAAGAATCAACTTGGAAATGGTCAATCTAAAGGGAGAGTTCCATCTCTAGTTCTGAAGATAGCATGGCTGACATTGAGAGGAAACAGGTTTTCTCAAAATACACTTCCCCTTTCTAAAAGGAATCAGGAACAATGTTATAGGACAGTATTCCTCACTCTTCTCAAGTAAGAAGCATTCTGTAATAGAAAAGGATAGGAATTGGATTGGGAAGTATTTCCACTTGAACACTGGGAAGGATCGAAGAGACCATTATCCATAGCTGGATACAATGTGAAGTGCTTAAGGGAATAATGTCTTTACGGTTTCAAATGTAGTCTTAATTTTATGTGTGTCTGTGTGTAGTGTGCATGTGTGTGATATGTGCACAGAATTGCAGTGCCTGAGAAGGCCAGATAAAATCTGAAGTTACAGGCTGTGTGAGTCCCTTGACAAGAATGCTGGGAACCAAACTCAAGTCCTGTACAGGAGCAGTACCTTGCTCCTAACTGCTGAGCCATCTCTCTGGCCTGAATAAGTATTTTCAAGTAAATAAATAAAGATATCATACATGAAAAGTTTTAATATTAGTAGGAAGCTGGCTGCTATTTTGAACTTAAAGGTGATTTTCTAGAAAGAAAAATTTGAGCATTAAGGCTAGAGATGGAATTCTGTGTAAAACAAGCAAGTCTCTTACACAGGTGGACAGTAGGTGGCGATACAAGTTAAGGAGTAAGTCTTAGCCTAGCCTTAATGAAATCAGACTTCCGAGACAGAGCCTTAGGTGCTCTGCTATTTTGTGGACCCTCCAATGTTCAGTGCAAAAGAAGGGTATTCGGATTTTAGTTGGATCCTGAATTGCAGCAGAGAAGGTGTTAACTCCCACACACTGCAGGAGCCAACCACAAACCTTCCCCAGTTTGAGTCTACTTAATATTCCCTGCCTAACTCTGATGTGGAAACCTTTCCTTCCCACCAATGTAAACCACACATACCTCAATATGTACCCTACATAAAAGGCACTAATTGTGCAGTGGAATGAAACCAAAAATAGAAAGTTGTGAAAAAATTCAAGATAGAGCCCAGAAGACATAGATGATTTAATTTGCCCACCATTTTCCCTTCCCAGGAGCTCTAAATTGCAGCATTCAGTTGCAGCAAAGTTATTATTATTATTAAGCAGCCTATCTGCAAACTGTCCACAGTAGTAGAACATGGTTGTTAAAGTGCACATTGTCAGTCCCAGCACAATGCACTAACTCAGACATATTGAAAATGAAGGCAAAGAAACAAAATATATGTTTCAAGTATTAAAGTGGCACTGGGAAGTAGAATGGAGTTAATTCTTGTGTTCAAGGAAATTAAATGGAATTAAGGGAGTGGTGTCCTCAGGGCAAGATGCCACACAACTAAGCTTATTGTTTATGCATTTGCAGTTGTACCATAGAGAGTTATATCATGTTTGCCATTATTATCACCTGGTTATTGTCTTCATTGAGACATAAAGAGATATGACTGTGTGTCAAAATGAGAAGGGATCGATTGCAATAGCTATTCTCACTTGTCAACTTGACTATATCTGGAATAATGGCAATCCAGAACAGGTATAGATCCTGTTAAAAGGAATTAAAGAAAATCTTAGGTTCCAACATGGTGGCACATGCCTTTAATTCCAGGAGACAGAGGTAAGCAGACCTCTGAGTTCAAGGCGAGCCTGTTATAGAGCAAGTTTCCAGTAAAGAAGAGCTTGGGTTCAGGCATGGTGATATAGGTCTTTAATGCCAGCACTCAGGAGACAGAGCATGCAGATCTTGGATTTCAAGGTCAGCCTAGTCTACAGAGCAAGCTCCAAGAGAGCCAAGTTTAGGCAATGAAGGGAATAACAATAATAATAACAATAACAATAATAATAATAATAATACTCATGAGATTTAATAGAATGAAGAGGCTATGTTCCAGCTCCAGCAAGCAGCAGAACTTGGCAGCTATGGCCATGTGGTTCTGGCTTTAGAATCAAAAATAGAAGGGGTTACTGGGACAATTAATGCTGGTTAGCTGGAGCTAAGAAATTATCCGTGATTAAGAAGAGATCAGCATCATTGAGGTTAAATCTTCTCAGAAGTGTTTTCTGAGAGCAAAATGAAGCTGTGTTCTAGAGATAGGCTTCATGCTAGCAGCGGGTAATCTTTAAGAATTACCCAGGTGGTTCTTCTTTAGAAGGCATGAGGGGGTCATCAAGAGCAGCTGAGACTTGGCACTGTAAGAGGACACTGGTGAAGGTCCAGCCTCAGTTGCAGTTGGTGGCCAAGGAATGAAGGGGCCATGCAAAGAATTTGAGGCTTGGCACCATGAAGAGAGCCTATGAGAGGCTATTGATGAAGGCTAGTTGAAGTGAAAGACTCCAGAAAATTGGTGATGCCAGTACTGTGGAATGATCACCAAGAACAGCAATAGTAGTGAAGTTAGAGCCTAGAGTTCTACAGAGGGTGAGCTGGAGAAGTCATCCAAGCTCTTTAGAGGAGCTCAGAAGATCATGTATGGATCAGACAATGGAACAAGATTCTATGAAGTTAAAGTTCCCTTGGAAATCCCAAAAATGTTACAGATGTCAGAGTTGTGGGATACATCCTAAGAAAAGCCAGTAACAAGGAGTGGAACAAGGCCAAGAGAAAGAATTGTGTTGTAGTCAACAAAGCTGAAAGGAGTTGGTCATCAGACATGGAGATGGAGTTTTGAGCTTGCCCAGCTGGATTTTGGTTTTTCTTTGGTCCAATATTTCCTTACTATGACATTTTGGAATGTGATATATATCCTGTGATGTTAATACTATGTGATCTGCTTTTTTATTTTGATTTTATAGGGGATCATATTTTAAAAATTACAAGAATCTCAGAAAAGATTTTGAATTTAGGACTTTAAAAATATTTTAAGACTTGTGATAGACTATGGGGACTTCTGAAGTTGAATTAAAAACATTTTGCATTATGTTATAGTTAAGTCTATGGGGGCCTGAGAGTGAAATTTGGTGGTTTGAATAGGTTTGGACTCAATGGATTCATGTGTTTCAATGCTTGGCCATAGGGAGTGGCACTGTAAGGAGGTGTGGACTTATTGGAGTATGGATGGCCCTGGAAGAAATGTGTCACTTCTTTAAGGTCTCATATAATCTCTAGCTATATCCAGTGCAGAAGTGAGTCTCCTCCTGGCTGCCTTCTGATCAAGTTGTAGAACTCTCAGCTCCTCTAGATCCAAGTCTGCCTGCATGCTGCCCTGCTTTCCACCATGATGATAATGGACTAAACCTCTGAAACTGTAAGCCATCCCCAATTAAATGTTTGCCTTTAAAAGAGTCACCCTGGTCATTATGTCTCTGCACAGCAACAAGACCCTAAGACAGGCAGGTACAGTTTTGGGTGAAATAGACCCATTTTGAAAGAAAGCTTAAAAGGATTCAGTGTATCATATGTGTCAGAGCAAGGTAGAAGCTTGTCAAATTCTATGGAGCGTTCCTACAGCACTTTGAGAAACAGGCTATATGGAGGCACAGTAGCTGGAAAGAGAGTGGATTATGAAGCCACCAAAAACATGCAATATTATTTCGAAGGGGCAGAATGACTGCAACAAGAATGTGAAGAAAAATATGTTTTCCATGTGACACAGTCTTAAGTAAATTTACCAATGTTACACTTATTTATATTTCAGCAGTAGGCTTAACACTCATGCAGAAGTGGCTTTCTAAGTGTAAAGGTCTTGGATGAGATTAAAGTGTGACTGTAAGTTTTTGACTTCTGTGAAGCTGAGTGAACAAATAGAAGGTTCTACTCATATGTTCAATAAGCTTGAACCACAATCAAAATATGAAAACATTGATGCAAATAAACATTATCTTCTTATTTATCCTTTCTACTATTAAGAAATGATAGGAGAGTTATTTGGTTCTCTGAAGTCTAACTTCTTGAGTTCTTTGTATATATGGATATTAGCCCTCTATCAGATATAGGATTGGTAAAGATCTTTTCCCAATCCATTGGTTGCTGTTTTGTCCTATTGACAGTGTCCTCTTCTTGATTTTCTTGTGTTTTGCGAATTATATCTTGGGTGTTCTATGTTTCTGGGCTAATATCCACTTATCAGTGATTGCATATCTAATGACTTCTTTTGTGATTGGGTAACCTCACTAAGGATGATATCCTCCAGATACATCCATTTGTCCAAGAATTTCATAAATCAATTGTTTTAAATAGCTGATGTGGTCCTATTTGTCAGTTCTTGATCTTAGAGCATAAGCTATTGGTATTCTGTTCAGGAAAATTTCCCCTGTGCCCATGTGCTCAAGGCTCTTCCCAATGGTCTCTTGTATTAGTTTCATTGTATCTGGTTTTATGTGGAGGTCCTTGATCCACTTGGAGTTGAGCTTTGTACAAGAAGAATAGATTGATTTGCATTCTTCTACATGGTAACTGCCAGTTCAGCCAGCACCATTTGTTGAAAATGCTGTCTTTTTTCCACTGGATGGTTTTAGCTCCTTTGTCAAAGATCAAGTGACCATAGGTGTGTGGGTTCATTTCTGGGTTTCAATTCTATTCTACGGATCAACCTGCTTGTTACTGTACCAATACCATGCAGTTTTTATTATAATTTCTCTGTAGTACAGTTTGAGGTCAGGGATGGTGATTCCACCAGAAGTTCTTTTATTGTTGAAAATATTTTTCACTACCTAGGTTTTTTGTTATTCCAGATGTGTTTGCCAATTATTCTTTCTAACTCTGTGAAGAATTGAGTTGGAATTTTGATGGGGATTGCATTGAATCTGTAGATTGCTTTTGGCAAGATGGCCATTTTTAATGTACTAATCCTGCCAATCCATGAGCATGGGAGTTTTTTCCATCTTCTGAGATCTTCTTTGATTTCTTTCTTCAGAGACTTGAAGTTCTTATCATAGAGGTCTTTCACTTGCTTAGTTAGAATCACACCAAGGTATTTTATATAATTTGGGACTATTGTGAAGGGTGTTGTTTCCCTAATTTCTTTCTCAGCCTGTTTATCCTTTGTGTATAGGAAGGCCACTGATTTGTTTGAGTTAATTTTATATCCAGCTACTTTGCTGAAGTTGTTTATCAGGTACAGAGCTAAACAAATAATTCTCAACTGAGGAATACTGAATGGCTGAGAATCAGCTAAAGAAAAGTTCAACACCCTTAGTCATCAGGGAAATGCAAATCAAAACAACCCTGAGATTCTACCTCACACCAGTCAGAATGGCTATGACCAAAAACTCAGGTGACAGCAAATGCTAGTGAGGTGGTGGAGAAAGAGGAACACTCCTCCATTGCTGGTGGGATTGCAAGCTGGTACAAGCACCCTGGAAATCAGTTTGGCGGTTCCTCAGAAAATTGGATATAGTACTACTTAAGGACAGATCCAGCAATACCACTCCTCAGCATACCCAAAAGATGCTTCTACATTTAATAAGGACACATACTCCACTATGTTCATAGCAGCCTTATTTATAATAGCCAGGAGCTGGAAAAAACCCAGGTGTCCCTCAACAGAGGAACAGATACAGAAAATGTGGTACATTTGTACAATGGAGTACTATTCAGCTATTAAAAACAACGAATTTATGAAATTCTTAGGCAAATGGATGGAACTGGAGGATATCATCCTGAGTGAGGTAACCCAATCACAAAATAACACACATGGTATGCACTCATTGACAAGTGGATATTAGTGCAGAAGCTCGGAATACCCAAAATACAATTCACAAACCACATGAAACTCAAGAGGAAAGAAGACCAAAGTGTGGATTCTTCAATCGTTCTTAGAAGAACAAAATACCCATGGAAGAAGTTACAGAGACAAAGTGTGGAGCAGAAACTGACAGAATAACTATCCAGAGACTGTCCCCACCTGGGGTTCCATCCCATATACAATCACTAAACCCAGACACCATTGTGGATGCCAACAAGTGCTTGCTGACAGGAGCCTTATATAGCTGTCTCCTGAGAGGCTCTGCTAGTGCCTGACTAATATAGAAGTGGATGCTCACAGTCATCCATTGGACTGAGCAGAGGGTCCCAAATGAAGAAGCTAGAGAAAGGACCCAAGGAGCTGTAGGGGTTTGCAGCCCCATAGGAGGAACAACAATATGAACTCACCAGTACTCCCAGAACTCCCAGGGACTAAACCACCAACCAAGAGTACATATGGTGGGACTCATGGCACTAGCTGCATATGTAGCAGAGGGTGGCCTAGTAGGTCATCAATGGGAGGATCGACCCTTGGTCCTGTGAAGACTAGATGCCCCAGTATAGGGAATGCCCGGGGCTAGGACATGGGAGTGGGTGGGTTGGTGAGCAGGGGGAGGGGTGGGGGGATAGGGAGTTTTCAGAGGGGAAAACTAGGAAAGGGGATAGCATTTGAAATGTAAATAAAGAAAATAATAAAAACAAAAAGAAAGAAAAGCTAGGAGAGAAAAAGAAAGCAGATGTCATGTGACAAAAGCAAAGCTTAGAAACAACACAAATACCCTGTACCTTGTGTGTGTGTGTGTGTGTGTGTGTGTGTGTGTGTGGTATCAGGCATGTATAAGGCTCAGGTGTGTGTATAAGGTGCAGGGTGTCATCCTGTGGAGGTGTCTGCCTTACCCCAAGCCTATCCCAATTTCTCCTCCTCCTCCTGAAGGAGAGTCAGCCCCCTGCTGCCACCAGCTCCCAACTGCAAGAACAGCTGGTGGAATATATTTCAGCACTGAATCTCTGTGAAGAGCATAAATCCCATAAGGGCCTGCTGCAAGCTGAGCTATCGTCAGCCTGACTGAGCTATTTTTGGAACCATCTTAAAACTGATTGTCCAACTCCCGCCCCCACCAGTTCTCCAATTTACCTATTTCCCCAACCCCTCCCCAACCTGAGCCACCAAAGATTGGCTGATCAATAATATGATAATGAGCAGGCAGCCAAGAGAGGAGACCGTGTAAACAACTGCCACAAGTAGATAGATGTAGGAGATATACACAATACAGGAGACATGATTAAGGCTTTACTGTCTTTACACAAAGAGCCCTGTAAAAATTCAAGCATCGCAGATGGACTGGGGGTGGGCTGAGAGGAGGGAGAAGGGAGAAAGGAGGAGGGAGGCGAAGGGAGCCTGCAATGATGTACAAAAAAAAAAATCTCAAGCAGCTCTCTCTCTCTCTCTCTCTCTCTCTCTCTCTCTCTCTCTCTCTCTCTCTCTCTCTCTCTCTCTCTCTCTCCTTCCTGTAACTGAATTCTTGACTTAGCAGTAAAGGATAAAGTGGCTCAATTCTGTCTGCTTCTTGCACTATCATTTAACATGTTTTGGTGATGTTTTTTGGCAACACATCCGTGTCTTACAGGAAGAAAAAGAAATCAGCAACCCTGTTCCAGGGCACCTTCAGATGAAAGTGGCTTGCCACAGAAGCCTTCTCACCACAACTTGGTTATAGGAGTTCAAAAACAGTACTACAGAAGCTACTAAGGACCATGACTCAGAAGTAAGCAAAGTGGTGGGATTCCAGGGATGGCATTAAATGCCCTAGTTAATTTTTTTCCTAAAAGAAAAGGTTTCTTCTTCTTTTCCAATACCTGCATAGTGGACATGCACTGCATTGAAATCAAAGGTGACAGGTTCAGAGGCAGAGGGCTGTAGGGCTCCGGTAATCAACTGGACTGCTTCTGTCATCCCTCTGCACCTGCCTCGCCTTAAATACATTTCTCAGCCTCTTGGATGCCAGAAAATGTAAGCTAGATCACAGTATTCAGGATATAACACATTCCCTTAAGCTTCCTGTTGTTTCCTAAAATAATATTTATCTTCTTCTCGGATTGAGAAGGCCCTGCCAGGTACACACCTAGCTTTGTAACTCTCCGCTCCCAACACCAGTGCATGTTCTTCTTAGCTCTTTAGGGACATGTCTTCTCTCTGTCATAGGAACACAGCTGCTTTGTCCCCACCTTTAAGCTAATAGAGCTTTCGGCACTGTTTCCCCCGCAGGGATGGTTCTCATTGCTCATTCTCATCTCAGCTCACTGGCCCCTCCTTAGGGACACCTGTCCTATCTGTCCTCTGATACCTGGCCCCTCCCATTCCTGTTTCTTCTACTTGTTACTTACACTTGCAAATTATCTCACTCTTCTTTGCAAAATACAAGCTGTCTTGTTCACAGCTACATTATTAGCACTTAAAAACACAGGCACTCAATAAATATTGTATGAATATTGTTGAATACACTTAAGTCTCCTTTCTTCAAAAGGGAATCTTCATGCCTCTTTGGCAGGGTTGTTGAAAGTACTACTTAAGAAAATGAACATTAATTTTATTCACAGTGCCTGAAATTCAGAGTTCTTAAAATATTTGGCTCCCCTGCCCCTCAGTTTTGGGATAGCTGCAGATACCTACTCTCTATTATTGTAACCATCCCAAGTTAACTTTTCTCCATTCTCAAGGCTCAAAATCATTGAATATTTTTCTCTCTCCAAATACTTCCTCCAAGAAAGTTTTCCTGGTCTGAGATCCTTCCTCTATATCAAGTTGATTTGACTCTTTTCTTGAAAATAGAAACAGAAAGCTGAAAATGATTTGCATTTCTCAGAGTACACATGGGAACAAAGTCAAATGTTCATTCTTCAGTCCAAAGGATATCTGTCTTGCTGTACTTCAAAGGTAGGTGGACACTGGGATGACTGAAGACTCCTGAGACCCTGCAAGGGCCCCTGCTGGAAGGACTGCAAGGGCGTTTGAAGAAAGAGACTATTCCCAAGAGGGATGAGGAAGAACTGAGAAATAGCATAACCAGGATCAGTGAGCAACTTACTGTGTATTAGTTACTATAGTTGCTAAAGAGCTCAAAAAAAAAAAAAAAACCAACACAAATTATTTTCCAAACCCTAGAGAAAGCACGTGGGAAAGCTAAACAGTCACTGGTGGCTGTAGTTGACTTCACGTAGGTGGCATGGCAGATGAGGGCATGTCATCTCCAAAAATGTCCATCCACTATCCCTAGATTAGAGAGCTTTAGATTTTTTTATCTTCCCTCCAAGCAGCTGTTTCATGAGCAGAACTCAGTGACATGTTCCGGAAACAATGACCCATAAAAAGCATGAGTCTTATCTCTTACACAGGGCTCAATAGAATTTCAAGAAAACCAACACATCCCAGCCTACATGGGGATTCCCACTTCAAAGTCTTCCTTGACATCATTAGTCTTCTATGGGATTAAAAGTCTTCAGTAACAAAGATAGTGTTAAGAGTGTTCAGTTTTCTCTGATCACAAGATTGGACCTAATATTAATTGCACCATAGTCAAGGTCCATTTGCATTTGAAAGCTGGAGGCAAGTGTCTCAGGAGATTCCCCTGGCTTCCAGTGGAGACTGCCTATGATCTGGCCATGTTGAAGCATTCATTCACCTTCCCGTCCTCTTCTTTTCCCCACTGAGAAAATGCGTGAGATTAGTCATTTTTATGTAGCAAGGCACAGGGAAGATTTGTCCAAGGCCCATATGAAGAGGGAGACAGATTAAACTGTACCTTGACTCTTACAAAGCCCATTTGGAAACTCTCAAGCATTACTATTTTAATTATAAAATATCCGAACTCCTGTAGTTACAGCTGTTTTCCATGAATGGCTGCCTCCTTCTCAGGTAAAACATTGGGCTAAGCAGTCACACCTGGAATCAGGAACGATTCTCAGCAAAAATGATGGAACAGAGTACTCAATAGCATTAACATCTTACTGGAGCTTCACTGACAGTTTGATTGATATAATGACGTGCAATTAAAAACTCTGATAACTATTTTTGATCCATGAAACAAAGCTAACCTGTTTTTGAGTTTGAAACAATTTTTTAAAAAATAAACCAAAGAGATTCTTTTTAGAGGGTTTCTCCCACCAAGGCCAAGGGAAGCAGAGGACCTTCTAGCTGACGTCTTTCATATGAGATTCCAAAAGGCTGAGAAGCAAGAACAACTTCCTATCCCTCAGTGGCTGTTCCACTGTTTATAAAGCAACTGTAAGTAGTAATGGTAATTATGTGGGTGTTCGTAGACTGTGACTGTACTCCTACTGGGACTCCACATCATGGGGCTTCCTAGGAAATGTGAAAATTCAGTGTAAATCATCAATAAATGAATGAATGCATCAGGATCCTTTCCACTGAACATCATGATTCGTGTCATCAAACTGACACCTACAAGCTATGGCTTGAAAGTGAAAGTGGGAGCTTTACTGTGACAAATCACACAGCTTTGGCCTTCCAAGTGGGTTAGTGAGAAAATTATATTTCTACCATCCCATTCCAAAGAAATTTGGGAAACATTATTTTTGCAGCTTACTTAACTTCAGTGTCAGACCAAGACTTTTGTTTTGTTTTGTTTTTTTCATTAAAGATGGTTATTATATAAGAAAATGGTCTTTGAAATACAATTCCTGACTATAAGGTTATGTGAAATATTTTAAATATTTGCTAAGCTTTAAATGCTATTCAATGAAGCTTCTGTAGATAATCAATGTAACATTTCATTCTTGTCAAAAGTCAGAAGTTCAGTGGGATGTGTACAATAGAAATGTGGTAGATTTGGCCCTAAACATGATCAACACATATATTTCAAAACATTCCCCTTAAAACACTTGCTACCACTGACCCATAGATGGAGATTCAGCATTCTTACATGCGTGTATTGAAGCCCAGTTGAAGACAGAAAAAGAATTAAGTAAAGTCACTAAACACTATTCTACTGTTAATCTTCTTTAATGCTCTAAAAGCTATGGTATTCTCCTAAATACACATGGGAACATCAGTGGAAAATTAACATACTTACTCAGATTTTAATTTTCTTTTAATTAAATGAATCTCCCCATAGCACCTTGTGCTAAGATAAGACAGGGAGTGTGTACCCATGTGCGGTGGTTTGAGTGAAAATGGCCCCAATAGGCTCATAGGGAATGACACCGTTAGGAGGTATAGGCTTGTTGGAGGAAATGTGTCACTGGGGGCTTGACCTTGAGGTTTCAGATCCTCAAGTCAAGCTTAGTGTCACTCTCTCTTCCTGCTGCCAGGAATCCAGATGTAGAATTCTTAACTACTTCTCCAGCACCATGTCTGCTTACAAACTGCCATGCTTCCTGCCATGATGATAATGGACTAAACCTCTGAAATGTAACCCAGCCCCAATTAAATGTCTTCCTTTTTAAGAGTTTCCCTGACCTTGGTGTTTCTTCAGAGACATAAAACCCCTAAGACACCATGCTATATACATGTTTTCTTAGTATCTTGTCTTCCAGGCAACTGTTAGCAGAGATGCTAAATTTTGGGTTCTACCTTTAATAAAACTTTATTTGATTCCACATCAAAGGCAAGTTCAGAATTGAACTAATTCTGGCCTGACAAGTTCCTTTACAGCCTCCATAAAGAATGGATTTGAGAACCAGATTAAGACATTAAGACGTAGTGTTGAGGCTCTTACCTGCATATAAAAATACTTTAATCACACCATAAATAACCTAGAAGTATTTTACTTTAATCAACTAAACTGGGAATAATAACTCAGGCTTCCATATTCCCTAAGATAATGTATTATGATGAAAGCACACACACACACACACACACACACACACACACACACACAATGGTTTAGTATATGTATTTGAAAGTACATTCTTAACACTTTATGGTTATTTCATTAATTCATCCTTACTCCCCAACTCTAGCTACCTGAAATTTTAACAGTTCACTTGCTTGTGTGTTTTAGATTCTTCTATAACTCTCAACAAATCACAGAATCCATTAGTATTCCTCTCTGACACTGGTATCAAATACCATTGCCTAGTAAAGCAACTTCTTTCCAGGGGAGGCACTCTAATTAACTTCCTAACGCTGCTCTTAATTCTCTTAGAGCCATTTCTTCAAATTCTCCTTAACTGAGGAAGAGGACTTGAATTTTTAGCCAAAACAACACAAAGCATATAAATACAGGCAGTTTTCTTTGAATTTGTGTTTTATAACCTTGGGGTTTTTTTAAAGGATATTTTAATGAATTTTCTTTCCAAAGCTTTAGGAATATATGATATAAGACCAGCCCTGATATGATGTTTTCTGTAAAATAATCCAAGCTGATTCCTTTAAAGATAATATTTTTCCCAATCTGCAATTGTCAATAAGTCAGGACTTCCTAGAATCCACAGTAAAAGCAACCAATGGCCAAACAGGAATTAAAGATCAGTAACTTCTCTGAAATCCCCTCTATTGCTTAACTAATTATTCCTGTGAATCTGATGCATGGACATCTTAGCCCTACAAGTATATAGTCTCTGATATCCTGATCTCACTATCTTTTAAAAATATATTTTAAGTGAAATTTTAATTGGCCTTCAACAAAAGCATTGGCTTGCTTCCAGTACAATAATAGTAGGTCAGAATTTATGAAAAATTTAATTTACAGGAACTGTGCATAATTGTGAATTTTCCTCCTTAAGTGAATAACTAAAAACAAAACATTTGATTTATGAATCTCAAAGAACTCCTTACTTCATTTAAAAATTGAATATAAACCGCTTTCATGGAGACAGTTCAAGGTAGACATAGATGCTCCCTTTATTTTTTTCTTTTCCTACCAAGCTAGTGGTCCCGCTCCCCAAAGTTAGTAAATACTCTCTTCCACAGCTCTTAGCCTTTGTGAGTACCCCTGAATAGAATGCTGTTACCTTCCCCCTTCTCAAGGCAAGGTCCTTCCCATTATGCATGCATCCAACGTCTAAACTCAAATGTCATTTTTCCAGAAAGACTTCGTCCTACATAAATATTTACTTCCTTACATCTCCAAGTTTTTACTTTTTAATCCCATTTATCTTTTGCATTTGCCATTATCTGAACTCACTTAAGTATTTCTATATATGTATATATAAAGCTTGGTCATGTTCAGTGCTGCATTCCTAGGTCTTAGAATAAAAATCACATTCAGTAAATAATTCTTCATACTCCCATATGTCTTAGAGTTTGGAGTTCTGGGTAATCTTCTAAAAGTTCTGATAATACTTCCAAAACAGCATGTTTACAACTGTGCATCTCCTATGATCCCAGTACAGAGATCAGAAAACTAATGGCCTTGGCCCTGAAATGACTGCCTACATTAGTAACTCATGGTTTTTGGAAGTTAGCATTCTTCATGAGTTTATGTGTTGACTACAGTTAATTTTTGGATACACTGGCAAAACTGTATCCAAATGTAGTTTGTAGAGTATAGTAGTGACAGAGGTGACTACAGTATTTACTATCTGGCCATTTGTAGAAAAAGTTAGTCAACCCCTAAATAGACTCCTCAAGCTTCCAGTCTTACTGGAAATATTCAGAGATGAAATTTATTCATGGCCAGCGGCTCCTAGCATGAGATGAACATTGAAGGCTGCCATTATTTCTAGCTAAAGCAACATTCTTTATAAGAGAGAGTATAAACCTGAAAGCCAATCTGCCTTCCCTACATGTATTTTAGCACCAATAGAATTACTCACTGGTGGCACTTGGATCAATAATAATTGAACTATAAACTAAGTGGTGATTTAGAAAGGAAAGCTAAACCAATATGTAATCACGTAAGCATGTGGCAAAATCCTCATCAATAAGCACTTGCTACCTGCAGGTAAATGTGACATGAACTGACTCCGGATGCAGAGGGTTCAAGTGAACCAGTTCTTTGACACAAATCAATTTGAACCGAAGGACATTACCACACTGTAGGAGAGTAAACGCTTGCCTTCAAAAGTGGTGCAATTAAATCAAGCACAACCAAGTGTGCTGTTACACAGAGCAAACTATACTTGTAAGTACAAGGAAAAACTCTTCCAGGAA
Source organism: Mus musculus (assembly GCF_000001635.26). NCBI lineage: Eukaryota > Metazoa > Chordata > Mammalia > Rodentia > Muridae > Mus > Mus musculus. Next base: position 89,370,332 of record NC_000078.6, on the reverse strand, counting down.
TACCAGTGTTAGATGAGGTCTAGCTCCCTGAAGGGATGTTGTCATTTTTTTTTTTCTGACATTGTTTTGAGTAAGAACTGGCCACGAGGCTAAGATAGTCAAATAGCTCAGCATGCCAGCTCTTGCTGCAGAGCCCCAAATCAGAATGAAGACAAGGCCATGGCAAACTAGTACAGCTGCTCAGTGGAAGCCTGCATAAATTATTTCTTCCAGCATGACACTGAAAATTGGCACAGCCTGCTTACCCATAGGGATGGCAGTCATTGTGCCTACAGCCTGTGTTTCTCTTTCACTGATTAAATGGAAATTATTTTGGTCTCACTCTGTTACAAAACACCTTTAAAGAGGATATGGCTTTTGTTTAAAATATCTACATAACATTACATAGTTTTCCCATCGTCCATTCCATGGGAAGGTAAGTCATTGGCCTTATCTTTAGATTAGGTAGAAGTGATATAAGAAAGTAAATCAGAAATGATGAGACTTTTATAGCACTCTGCTAAACATGGTGAGATGGTAAATGGACAATTATTCCTTAAATGTTCCTTTTATAGCCCTTCCCCAATCCCAGAGGATATCTGAGGCAATGGTACATTAGTGTGATAATTCCAAATTCAGCTTTCTAGCTGCTGTTGACCCACTAGAGAATCAAATAGTAATTAAACCTATAGATGTTGAGGTTCAGTGAAAATGAATGAGGAGCTTGGCTTTGCTTTCATGCTAGACATCAGAGGAGACCAGTCCTTCAGAAAGAGAACTGAGGGCATTGAGATGTGAGCATTGGTATGTATTAAGATCATACATGGAGAACTGATCTTTGGTGATGAAATTTGCCTAGCCTTAGAGTTAAGACCATTAAAATGGTATTCATAAATAAAGCATGTTTTTACTTAACAGGAAAATGTGATGGGCTGCTCTATGTCATTGTGTGGAACTTTGTGGGGGAAAACAGCTTATAAGAGCCAACATTTATTTTTGGCCGTGTCAGAAGCCATGCACAAGTAATTAAGAAATTATGAAATGTAGTATTAAAAGGATGAAGAATGTAGAATGATCCTATGGTATAAAATAGGTATATTATGTTTCAGTGATTACATAATAGAGAAATATATCACGTAACCCATCATGGTTTCTGGGGAGCTTCATTTTTCCACTTGTAAGGTCCAGAGAGCAACCTTTTTCCAGTGTGGGTTTCAAAGACATAAAACTTGTTTACATGATCCTTAGTATTTTAGAGATCAGTATTTTACGATGAGCTGTATGCTTTACAAGGGAAGCTCATGCTTTACAATGGAAATGAGCCAGAAATTTGCTGTCTTCACTCTTGAGGTGTCCTGGCTACTTGCTGTTTCATCCCTGTGTTAGGAGTTTGTAGTTTGAGTGACTGAACATCTGCACTGCCTCTTATTTGACATATTATGAAAGATGTTATGGAAGAATAACAAAAGCCTCTGTCCTGTTCTTTGAACCAGGGGCTAGCAACTTGCAATTGCATTTTGCACCATGTCCCATGAGTCATGAAGATGGCCTTATCTTCGGCATATATATATATATTTTTTTTAGGTATTAAAAGATACATGTAGGGTTGAAAACAGTGGCTCAGACAGTAAAGTGGTTCCTATACAAGCATGAGAGCCTAAGTTGGAATCCCAGGGCCCAGAGAAAAGTTATGTTTGGCACCAAAGAGGCTTATGCCTGTAATCCCAACACTCAGGTGACAGAGGCAGCTAGACCTCCATGAGTTCATGTCCAGCTTGGTTTACATAATGAGTACATAGAGAGACCACCCGGAACTACAAAGTGAGACCTTGTCTCAAGTAACCAAATATGAAAGACAAAAACAGAAACAACACCAACAAAACGTTTGGAGAAACACTTCTGTAATCCCAGCATGGCAAGAGGTTGGAAGATGTGGATCCAGCAACTCATTGGTCAGCAAACCTATATGAATCAGTTGAGTTACAGGTTCATTGAGAGATACTGTGTTTCAGTAAACATGCTAGAGAACAATAGATGAAGGCAGCCAGTATCAACTTCCATCATTGGCACGCTTGCAAACAGGCACACATGCACATGCATGTGTGTCCACGTGCACACACACACACACACACACACACACACACACACACACACACATGTATACCTGTATATACATGTGTACACAACGTACAATTACATACAGCACACATACACCCAGATGATGTGTGAAACAACTGAAAATAGTATGAACAGAGCCCTCTCTTACTAAATGTCGGGCAATCTTTTTATAATATTCATTCTCGTTTCCCTCATATATATTTCATCATGGGCAAACATATACATGCCTATTACACATCTTAATCAACTACATCAGGACCCATTTAACTTCTGTGAGCTGAATTGAAGGGTTGATCCCTGCGACTTCAATAAGAAAGGATCCACAACCCTTAATAATCTGATCTTCCTTGGAAAGACATAAAAATCTCTGAATTCATTCCACGTTGGATTCTGTACCAGCTGCCAAAACCCCCTTCATTAAAATCTTGGAAGTTATCATGAACTCACTCAGCTTCTTAAAACACCAATCCTGCCCTGTCTCCTCAAGCATTTTACAAAAGAAGCAATTCCCTTTGACAAATCAGAAAGGTCAGAGAAATACCCAAGGGGCCTGAGAAACTGATGTTTCTATTGTTACAAGTTCAAATGATCAATGAGCAGGTTAAGCAGTGAGAGGTGTTAAGAGTACCAGTGGGCTTGGGTGCCTGATTTAAATACTAGGATAGAAAGCATATTCTTGGAGCTATGCTGCTATTCATTTCCCTCTTCATTGAAAGACATTAGAGCTCTTACCATTAATAATGGGGCTTCAGAGAAACTACCCCAGGACCAAAACCTAATTATTAGCAGAGCAAATTCAACAGACCCTGAGGCTCAGCCATTGCCCCGTGCAATACTGCTACCCAATACTGCTGGGAGTAGTGTTTGGTTTTTATTTTGTTTTATTTTTCTGTGTCATCTGCATTTTCTTTAAAGGAGCAGTTTGAATCCTGTAAATGTCTATAAAAATGATTCAGGAATGGATAGAGTTTTCTATCTAGGATGGATAAGACACAAAACTTACAAATATAACATGTACAGAAAAATACTAAGAATGAGTTATGCCCTAAATATGTATAAAAATACCCACTCTTTGAAGTAAAGATGAGTCAGGCGGTTGTAAAATTATATTTCCTAATATGTGTCTAATTGTAGCTTTGTAACATACTAGGGCTTAGGAAGAAATTCTGAAAACACATTTATTTTCAGGGATTGAACAAATACCTGTAAATGGTTAGGCATAGTATTTTCATCTGCTTTGCTGAGATTTCATATTTATTGCATTTGGAATAAGTTTCCTTGTACTGAAAAATTCTATATTTATCTTTATAGGTTGATCCTGTGGTCCAGTTTCAAGACATTAAACTAATGCTTAACCGTTGATTAAATAAATGTAAATTAATGTCCTGCTCTATACCTGACCTAGTACTGGTCAGGAAAATTAAAATAATTAGTAGATCTACCCAAGTTGGGAAGCGCCAAGAGCTGTTTTCAGATACATAGGCAAGAAAATAAATTGATTGCTATGCAGTGACAGTTCTGAGATATGCACAGTACTGTGAGACCTTAAAGGTGGTCAAAGCTTAACCTGTTAGGGCAGCCAAAAGATCTCTGTCAGAGGCTACAGACAGCCAGATTGTCATGGAGGGATAAGTAGATAGTTGATAGACAGATATACAGAGGACTGGTATATGCACTATACAATGTAGAGCATAGATATGAGAAAGGGGTTGTAAGAGTTCTCAGGAAACTAGGAGAACCCAAAGCCCGCTGGCAAGGATTAAAGCACTAGGATATGATGGAAAGAGGCAGGAGACAGGAACATCCATATTCTTAAAAGATGCTCAATAAAGCATCTGGTGCAACAGCTTTCTAGCTTACCTCTCTTAATGTAGTCTATAGGCCTCCATGGTAATCCCTAATTCAGTTTCTAGCCTCCTAAACCCCACGTTTATAGAACTAAACACTTAATTAGTGGCTAGTTATGAATAATGATAGAACACTAATATAAATACAGAATGCTATAGTCAGCTAAGAATGACTCTAGATGGCTCAAAGTTTCAGAAAGACAAATTAGAGAAACAGATTTAACAGTGAGTGATTGGATATGTACTCTATCATATTCACTGTTGGAAATTAACTAGGCATTCATTGACTGCAACATTCCCACATAAATAACAGAGATAGTAGGGACGAAGGAAGGCTTTGCAACAGCAGACACAGTCAGAGGATAGGATAAGAATGTGTTTCATTTTTAAAAGGAGGATAATGTGATGAACAATTAAACATAATAAAACAAGCCAAGCCCTTATTTCAGGTTTTGGCATGCACAAAACCAATGGCTGCTATTAGTTTACAAAATTAGTAAAAATCTGTGAATTCCAGGTACTTTAAAAATAATGAACAGGTGATCAAAGTTTACCTGTCCTTTACATGGAGTTAGCATCCACTAATGCTGCTACTGCAGCAAAGAAGAAAAAGCCCACAGGGCACACTGGTGAAGGAGAAAGAATGATGTAATATAATCAGGTTCAATTTCCATGGCATTGAAATATTAAGCATGATTTTCCCACTGTGGACACACCTGTGTGTGTGTGTGTGTGTTTTAAAAAGATGTATAGGCATGTGAATAATCAAACCATAAAGAAATATGCGAGCATTTAACTATGCTGTCATAATAATAACTAATATGCTGGGTGATTCAATATCTAGCTTTTTAAAAACTATCTGGCTATCCCTAGGTTTCTTTTTCTTTCTTTTTTTTTTTTTCCATTTTTTATTAGGTATTTAACTCATTTACATTTCCAATGCTATACCAAAAGTCCCCCATATCCACCCACCCCCACTCCCCTGCCCACCCACTCCCCCTTTTTGGCCCTGGTATTCCCCTGTACTGGGGCATATAAAGTTTGCAAGTCCAATGGGCCTCTCTTCACTGATCACTATTATTGACAAGCAAAGCCTTTGGATAATCAACCAATTCGAAAAAGAAACAAATAGGTTTCTTTTTCGAATTGGTTGATTATCCAAAGGCTTTGCTTGTCAATAATAGTGATCAGTGAAACTAAACATTCTAACAATTGGCAGCTATACCTACAGGGTGTTTGCTTTGTCACACTGAGAGATGGCCACTCTTCCTCTATCTGGAGTTGCTAGCTACTGGTCTATCCACCCTCTGTGTTTCCTCTGTCTCTGTAGGAAAGGAAAGCTGGGTGTTTTCTCTACCACAAGGAAACCACGTACAGGAAATGTGCATGCCTTTACCCCTCCAGGGTTTCGGTTTCTAACTTCTTGCATTATATTACAGCTGGAGGAGTTGCTCCCTGTTTATTGCCGTAGATTTTTTTTTTCTTGTACACACTGTGGATAACACCAATTGTTTTGCTGTCATCACCTACATTTCAGAACTCACTTTCCTTCCTCTCCTGGTGTAGTTCCTGCCTCCTCCAGCAGTTTAGTCTGCTTGGGGGTTTTATGTTTGTTTGGTAGGCTTTTTGAAGGATTTGCTTGTTAGTGTGAATGCTGCTTTTGTTTTTACTAATTCTGAAGCGAAAGTGTGTCATCAATAAAACCTTATTTTAAATGACAAGTGAATAGTAATTTTAAAAATAGAATGAAAATTACAAAGACTCATGTTTGCCATTAGTTGTCCCAAGACCCTGGGCAATGTACTGGCTCCCATGGGCCCAAATTTCTCCATCTGGACGTAGTATGTTGACCAAAGGCTAAGGGGGCTCTTGAGCTCATAATCACTCAAAAATGTTTGCCTTAGGTCACATGGTTTCTCTCTCTTTTGGATGCACATGCAACTTAAGGGTTTTCTTTAGCCATTCAGGTGGATGGACATGGATTGTTGTAAGTGTTCACCACTCTTCTTGCTTACATCCTTAATAACACTTTCTTGATTTTCATTTACTAGACATCTGCAATCCAGCAGACACTACAGCTCTGCTGTTGACAGAGACTAAAAGGATTGTGGATGGAAGCATCCTAATTTTGTTTTCAGATAGCACATAATCAAGTGTTCTTTGAAACAGCTCAATTTTCAGATGAAACTGAAGATGTGTACTTGCAAGATTTGTTTCAATCATCTACAATAAAAACCAAGCAACTCCTAATTTTTAATAAACTCCATTAAATGCTATGCGATTCCCATTACTTAGACAGTAGAATAACCAGGAAAAGAATTTCATTACATTTTTAATGTATAATGTATATCTCACAGTGTGTGTGTATGGGGGGGGAGGGGCTATGCATGCACATTTCTTTTAGAACTAGCATTGTTTAGTCTGTGAATTTCCTTCTCAAATTGATCCTGAAATTGAAAACTAAATTTTTCAGAGTTCATAAGAAAACTTCTGTTTGTGGCTAATGGTGCTAGAAAGTCTATATTTCAAATTATAATCTTCTGCTTAGTGAGATTTAGATAAAACTTGAATATGTATATATATATATATTTATATATTCAATATGTATATAAGATCTAACTAAAGCAAAAATCTAGTTTTGAATATATTTATCTCACTACCAAACAGAAATGAAGAGTTATGGTTGATAAGATTAGCTTTGGTGAATAGTCATTGTATAGTTTATACCTTGTTAATTATTAAGCAACCAAACTATTCAAAAGGTAAACTAGGGTTTAATAAGACTTTAAAGTTCATCTGATGAATTAATTAATCATGAATCAGGGGTTCAAATTTAGAAGTGGCTAAGGAACTCTGCTGGAGAAATAGTGGGGATGCATTTTATAGAATGGAAAAAGAAAAGGACCCTGATATAGCTGTCTCTTGTGAGACTATGCTGGGGCCTAGCAAACACAGAAGTGGATGCTCACAGTCATCTATTGGATGGATCACAGGGCCCTCAATGGAGGATCTAGAGAAAGTCCCCAAGGAGCTAAAGGGATCTGCAACCCTATAGGTGGAACAACAATATGAACTAGCCAGTACCCCCCGGAGCTCGTGTCTCTAGCTGCATATGTATCAGAAGATGGTCTAGTTGGCCATCAGTGGAAAGAGTGGCCCATTGGTCATGCAAACTTTATGTGCCTCAGCACAGGGGAACACCAGGGCCAAGAAGTGGGAGTGGGTGGGTAGGGGAGTGGGGGGGAGGGTATGGGGGACTTTTGGGATAGCATTGGAAATATAAATGAGGAAAATACCTAATAAAAAAATTAAAAAAAAGAAATAACATGGGAAGAACCTGTGATTGATTAATTAATTTATTAGGTCTATTGCATTGGAAAATCAGTTAAACAGGCTACTGGATACTTCTCATACATTGGCTTTTCATCCTGACATTTTAAAGTATAGCTTTTCTTAAATATAAGAAACAATTCAATATTTGCTTGTTCATTCATAAGGCCTAGCTGGCTTTGTCTGATCAAGAATTCCTCAGGTCTAATCTCAATCTAAGTTTACTTTAATGTCCCCTAGTCTTAAAAACAGAATTTGTGCCCAACACCGATGCCTACTGTACTTATCACCCCCAGATCTAACCGTGGTGGTTTAACAAAATGCATCAGAATACATTCAAGAAGTAGAAAAAGCAGAAATAGCATTTTGGCTCCAAATTATATGTGCTGGAAAGGAGAGTAGGCATACTACTTGCATAGCTTCAAGCAAGAGGTCATATAATGATGTTCAAGTCAAAACTAAAGGACAAGAACAAGGAGAGGGAGACAGCTCAAGGAGCAGCTCCATGCCTCTACCTGGACATTGTACGTACAAAGTGAGATAAGAACCAATTTTGTTTCACTGCATGCCATATTTTCACTGTGGAAAAACACCTCTGAGAGACTGCAGAGAGATGAATTTGATCTCCAACTTCTCTAAGGGAAACAAGGTATGTTAGGTGTGGGGTAAAGTAATTGAGAACAACAATCTTCAGCCTATGATAATTTTTTTCAGCATTTTCCTTGAAGATCCACAATTAAAACGTACAAATCTGACGTACACATATATAAAACAGATCAACATAAATAAAAATTTTAAACCCTTGCTTTATTAGATTTGTAGTATATGTAAAACGTAGACAAATACTATATCCTAACTGCTTGGCTCATGGTTCACAGTAGAACACTCTCCAATGTAAAAAGACTGTTGGTCTACTTTGAAGATATTTAGATAGGGAAATTCCACTAGGTTACATCTTATTATTCAATAACTCTTCTCATCTTGATTATATCTATGGCTTGTGATTTCAACAAAGCCTAGTTTCTTTTCTCCTTTGCCATTTCTTTGGCTTTAGATGAGACAAAAACACCAACAAGCCACTCATCCATAACATCTCTTTAAGCTTGCATTTCATCTAATCTCTTATTAGGTGTATAATCCTATTTCTTATATTTTTCTAAATTCCATATGAATTGTGGGTTTTGATATATCCTTCAAAGAATACTACTGCATATTAGATTATCACTGTACACAAAAGATAATTCTATATAGCCTGAATCTCATAGAAGTGTTAAATACCATAGCAAAAGCAACATTGATTAAAGGTGCCCAACAAAAACTTTCTTCCCCTCTGTCAATATCTGATTTGACTTGTCTTCAAAGGAAATCCTTGGGAGTTGGACATAAATGGTATTGTCATTATCATTGTTAAATTGCCATCCATTTTCTACTTTCCTGAGAACCAGGTAGGTATCTGATAACACAGAAACACCAGCCCTGATGATGTATATAATTTTTATTATATAGCAGGCTGGATATGAAGAGCTTAACATATTAGCTTATCGTGCCATGTTTCAACAAGCTGATTGAGTCGGGAATAAGATTATGAAAGGAGAAATAGACATTTCAAAAAGAGCTAGCGCCCCCCCCCTTTTTACTTTATTTTATTTTACTTTGGTTTATATTATATAAAATTTATATTTGTAGAAATTAAAGGCAAATATTTTCTAATCTGATCTATACATTTTAAAAAGAATATTTTTAGTTTAGGACACTCTTAAGATTTTATTAAAATGGTAGCAAGGTCCCCCAAACAACTGCAGAAGAATTTCCATTTCTCTTAGCTTTTATTTGCTCTGATTGAAAGCAAATATCTGCTTAACATAATATGCAGTGAAGAAGAAATCTCGACACAGCTTAAAAAGGGCCTCCTTAATACTTATTAGTCCATTTATTGGTGGTAAGTCCAGTGATGGATCTGGAAATGTTTGTCTTTGGCAAAAGTAATTGGCTAGAGAAAATAAGAATACCCATTGTATAGATGTCTACTGAGCAACTAAAAAAAAATATGACTTAAGGATCCATTTCTATCCATTCGCACATGTGTGAAGTTTCCAATAGAACATCTTTGCAGTTGAGGCACTATGGCAGCATCTGTCATCATTACTACCATAATTTCTTTAGTATGTTAGTTATGTGTCACCTGTTCTACTCAGAATGGTATTATAATATTTCCATTTTACAAGTGTGAAAATTGCAACTTGAAGAGAGTCTTGAAAAGATTCATTGATTACTAGTGAGAAAAGCAGATAATGATTTCATCTATTTGGATCCAGGTTCCTCCTTACATTAAATTGCCCCTCTCCATTGACATTCAAAGGTCAGCATTAATATAGAAAAAAGAGACAAACTTACTATGTATGATAAACCAACACTACCTTGTAATATCTTTATTAACACAGCTACAGCAGAGAAGTAATAAAATACTTTGTGTAACAGTGGTCATCAAAACATTAAATGGCAATGGGCTCGATGTATAACTGAAGAAGTGAAAGAGTCAAAGGGAGGAATCTACAAGTAACAATGAGCTATCATTTTTGTATATGATACCTTTGAAATGCTATTTGCAAATAATCTATAAAAGTTTTATACTAGGAATAGTATGCAAAGATAAGGAAATAGCCATTCAAATACTAATCAAGTGTGTGTTTGTACAATCCTGTTGGAGTGCCTAGCAATATGGACAATGTACTGATGCTCTGGCCTAGCAATTCATCTTATAATGATTTACCCAAGAGATGTTATTGTAGATGTAAACAAAGACTACTTTTTAAAACATCCTACATTTACTCACTTTTTGTAGCAATAAAGGAGTGAACAATTATCAACCTATTTTAGTAGGCTAGAATATTTTAAAAACAGAATACTGTAAAATACTCTATCTCCTCAAATGCTGTAGTACATGACTATTGAAAAGAATAAATAAAATTTCAATTTTCTTCCATGGACTGTTTCCTGTTTTAGCCATTTTCTTATTGTTGCAGCAAAATGTCCGATAGAAGCAATGTACAAAATGAAGGGTCTAGATTTTCTTCGTGCGGGGAAGTCATGAAGTGTGAGGCAGCTGAGCGCACTGTGTTCATAATCGGGAGAGAGAAGAGATAAACACTGGTGCTCAGATCCCTCTCTCCTGTGATTTTGTCTCCCACTCCCAACCTTTCAGGTGGCACTGCCTAACCTAAGTGCAAACATTCTCTTCTCGGTTAATTCACTCTTAAAATTTCCTCATAGATGTCCACAGAAGTTTGATCCCTGGGTGATTCTAGATCCTGTTAAATTGTTAATCAATGTTAACCACCCACAACCCCTTAAAAAAATGTATCCTATTTCAAAAGATATGGGGAAATCTGTTAATGTTTGATTCGAAGATAGGAAGGGTGAACATAACTATGTTACACACTTGTAAAGTATCTCTGAAAGAATATGGATTATAAACTGTATTTCTCACTGTCCTTGAGGAAGGAATTGGTGGCTAGGATCAAAGTCAAAAAGAGAGAAATTTTATTGCCAATGTCTTTTATTCCATATATACCTTTAAGTACTTAAAAGTAAAACCAACTTGACTTTTTTTTTAAAAAGTTTGACTATTATCATTTAGTATAAAAAAGGAAACTTTCAGGCACCATGCACACAGACAGATCAATAAAGCATCATTATGCAAGGGATCTTACTCTGTGATTTCCTAGTCCACTAAAGCTGTAAGATAAGTGGCTCTCTGTGATGAGAATGGACTAAAGACAGTTTTAGAATTTCCTTCCAGAAAGTCTTAAGGGTGAAGAATAAGCCTTCAGGAGAGTCTGTGACAAGCATGAGTTAAACAGATGAGTGAAATAAAATAGGTCGGTGAGTCTCATGAAGATCTGGCCAGAGGATAAAATCACATATTCTGATACTAATCTATAGAGAGGAGAGAAGTAGAGAGATGGATGGAAAGCAAGAAGAAAGGAGGTAAGGAGGATGTAGCAGAAGGAGGGAAAAGACAGATATCTAATATAATAAAATGAACCCTGCCAAGCTATGCTTAAATTAAGCAAGAACTACTTACACACTGTTGACTTTGCCAAAACTATATATGAAGTAGGAATAGAAAATGAAGGCATGGAGCTAAGGCAAAAGACCAGGCACATAATAAAGAAGCTGATATAAAAATGGGAGAAACTCTCCAGCAAACCTAAGTAGTTTTCAGAGCCAGGATGCAAAAGAATGAATCTTTATAGCAAGGCCCACTAATCTCTGATAGTGCATGCCTCCTGCTGATGTCACGTACCTAGAAAGCAGACAAGCTCAGAAAAGTTCCTCTGTGGCACCTTAGTGTTTTAACATCCATATGGCCCACCAGGTATGGGTAAGAAAACATGAGCCTACTATAGAAAACTTAATAGGACTTCAAAGTCAGAGTAATTAGAAAGAGGTTGGGATGTCTACATCTACCTAAGTAGTGAAGCACAAGTTCAAAGTTCCTATAGGCCATATCACAGGGCTTCTAACCTGGGAGAGGAGATTCATGATAAGAAAACAAAGGGCAGATTAATATCTGTCAATATGAATTCACTACATTTATTTTAACTATGGCCCTACTTAGGGAACACAAGGGTCTAGCATTCATTCCTATGTCACATGGCTTGACATCTGCAGAATCATGGCACAGTTATAATCACTTAAAATAAAGGTCAGCAAAACATGATCATGTCCCATACTTTCACCACAGCAAACATTCCAAACAATGAAAAAAAAATCTTACCTGCTTTCAGAAGGGGTACCTCGGGGTTCGTGGACTACCTCAAGCAACCAGAACCACAGCAATAGGCAATTTCCTCCAGAATTCTCCAGATAGTAGCTCTGGTTTTGTGAGCAGAAGTCCAGGTCAACCTGGAGTTCAGTCCCCCACAATGACTACCGACTCCGTTATTCTCTCTCATTCTTAAAGAAATAGGCTCTAAACTGTAATCTTCTTTCTCAAATATCTTTAAACACACTCTTGCCCGGTGAATAAAATACAGAGATGAGCTCAATTTAACCAAAGACCTTGTTGTGTGCACTCTGCTATGTTGGGTAAGTGTAATGATGGAGTTTATCATGTGCTCCCTTAGAAAGATTTGGAAGTCAGAGGCAGTAAGATTTAGAATAAGTGATGATAAAAAAAAATATCAGCGATACCAAGAGAGACACAGCATGAGAACTGAATATGAAGAGAAACTCTCAACATGGAGGAGGATGGGGTTACTGATAGGATGGCCAAAGGAAGCTGGCCAGATGGCAGTTTCATCTCTGCCTCATCTTTTTCTGTTTTCATGTTTTCTCTCTCTTAAAAATGTCACAGAACCCCTAAGAAATAACCATATCCCAGAATTCCTTGCAGCAGATAAAGTGGAAATGCAGAGCATCCATTATTTTCCCTAAATAACTTTTCAGAGAACCAACATTCTGTAGAAGAATTACTAGAAATGATTCTGGATGTGTATTTAGACTTAACTCATTCAATTCACGAGGTCTCCTATAGGAGAATAATCACCTAAGACTGGTTCAAAACAGTAACAGTCTGGGCCTCCCACTAAGAAGGCAGTAGGAACCAAAGCTGAGGCTTGGGATGAAACTTTCCTGACTCCAAAACCCAGCTACAAGGTGATGCTATTTTCTATAAAGTGAAACTCTAGTTGACAATTGGGAAAGAAGCAGCAAGAACCCACATTCCTATTAAAAAAAAAAAACAGAACAAATCTTCATACGTCAAACGAGACTAAGGTGTGAATCCTGATGCAAACTCAACAAGAAGGCACTGCCGTGACCTGTACATGCTTTCTCTCCAAATTTAGTTGCAAAGGATTCTCAAGTTTTTTCATTCGTGTGCCAATAATAGGAAAGACAGATTAGAGAAGATAAGCCATACAAAGAAAATGCTTGTGAGGTTTTTTTAATCCCTTAAGCATCCATACTTATTACAGGCTTCTACATAATGCATCATTTTCATTCCAATTTCAGCCTTAATAATACTTCAACCCTAACATCTACCCCAGGAAAATGTGTCACATTTACTTTGTGATTCTACATTTCTCTGTGTAGATGTCTGCATACTTCTGTACTAATGATCCTAGATTTGCTTAAAGAAACTCTTTTCTTTTTGAGACAATTATGGTTCAGCCACTGAATAGTATGCTACTGTCCTGATGGGTTCTGTAAGATTAACCGGCAGCCTCTTAAATGATTACCATGAGAACTGTAAAGTAACACTTCAGATCAGATCTACCTAGTCCTTAAATGAGGACCAGCTATATACTCTCAATGCTGTAATCAAGTGTGTTGAGAATATACCCTTGCTGCAATGATTTCCTGCTCATGGTTCAGAATAGAAAACACTCTACCAGGTTTTCCCAGCCATGACAATCCTGGTACTTATCTCTAGTACCATTCAAGATTGGTCAGTCATATGGGATATATGAATTTGACTCCATGAAGAAGTAGGGCCGGAACAGGGAAACACCTGTTGATACCTTGAACAAATAACCTTCATTTCTTCTCTTTACATAACTCCCAGAAGTCAATACTCTCTGGAAATGAGACTTTCCCCCCTCATGTTCAACTTCTACCTACCCCTGCTCCCATTAGTCAGTGCAAAAGGAAAGGAAAAATCTTCTCATAGGAATCTTATAATTCCTAAAATATTCAGACTCAAGTCTGACATTTATGATTCCATATATAAAAGAAATGTCCAGAAAGAACAAATGTGCAGAAAAAAATGTGTACATAAATAGTTGCCTAGGGCTAAGGGATAGAAGCAGGTTTTAAAAGCAGATGGACAAGTGAGGAATCTAGTGGGTGATGGCAGTGATCTTAAAGTGAACAAGGTGATGCCTGCCCAATTTTATAGACTTACTTATGTGATTTAGTTGTAGGCTTTTATCAGTGAATCAGGCAAAGAAAATTATATTCTTAAATGCTGTTTAAAACAACAAAAAATTTCCATAACTCAAGGCTTTGGAGAGAAAGAATGTTTTAATTAGGCTTTTAGCCATCTAAATAACATGAGAAATTTCTGCCTAATTAGAAATATTTTAACACAGCAGAATAAGACATTGCTTAAAATAACTCTAAGTAATGCTAAGATATGTATAAAACTTTCTATGGAGTGTTTGTTTATATATGTAATTTCTCATATATTTCCTTAAGTTATAATATTTTCCTAAAATGTGAAAAACTATCCTTTATAAATTTGACATACTGATACTACGTCTAAAAAAGAAGGCTGATCCAGCAACTATATAATTCTTGTAAGATAGTATTATCAAGTCAATGAAAGATATAAGTTAGATAGTTTGTTATCCTTTCTCTGTGTTCATTCCTCCAGGAAGACTAGTAAAGAAAAAGCCAGATCCCAGGTATTGCCATGTGCTAGGATGCTTAAATGATTGAATTGCTCTTCCAGAATGCTCCAAAGACTGCATTTCCTACATGCAGAAGTGAGTTGTATCTAGTAAAAGAAAGTGTACAGAAGCGATGAATGCTACTTCCAGACAAGTCAGGGAAGCAGATGGTTTAACTACCAAGATCTCTCCTCACTGTGGATGCCGAACTGATCTTTTCCAAGGGAGTCGGCCCAACTCAAGGAAGAATCCTGCAATCTTGAATTATATCTTTGAAACTAGTGGTCTGGGAGAGCCAATCAACTGGCACTAGACTTCATCTGAATTAGAAAGAAATCTTTCCTTTGTTTTGAGTCACTGAAATTTTAGGATGCCTTGTTATATAAGGGAGTATTAATTAGCCCAGCTGGTATAAGACACAAGAGCACTCAACAAATATTTTCCCTATTCTTTCCAGACCTATCTTTTCTTTGTCTTCCTCTGTCCCTTCCTCCTTACCTATAGTTAATGTTCACTTTTAAGACAGAGAAAGAAAGATAATGAGATGTTTTCGGCATGTATATTCTTATGACCTTTCTTCAAGAGCTGGGACATTTGAGTGGACAGTAGCGAAAAGGTTTGATGGTAATCCTCCTTTAGAGGAGCCAGAGTGAGTCTATTTGGTTAAAATGTTGCATCATCTCCAAGAACAGGCTTTTGCTTGCACCTCTCAAATCCCCTACATTGAGAAATGCCAGGGAAGAAATGTCAGAGTCAGCAGCCACATCTGGGTCATGAACTTTGCCTTTGTAGGCTACAGTTTGGGGTAGTGGAGAAGTGCATGCTGGCTGCTTTCAACTAAAGGTTTTTGTTCACCCCAAGTTCCTAAAGACAACACATTACCATTACAACTCATTTTTCGGTGACCTCAGGATCTGCAGCCCTTTCCTCCTTTTCTGCACATAGAACAAATGCAAGAAAAGGGGAGAAGGGAGGACCTGCTCACCAGCAGAGACACCATATACAAAGACTTGTAAACACTACCGCCCCAACCCTCCAATTTGTTACCTCTGACTCCCCTCCAAACTTGTCAAAAAATAAAATGATCCAAATAAAAAACAGCGCTCATAAAACAGTAAACAAAATAAAGTCAGTTTTTCTTTTCTTTTTAAAGAACAAAATGAAACTTGAGGAAAAACTTACTGGAGTTACAGTTTATCCTGATACAGTCTAGATGGGGAAAAATAAATGAAAGATGAAATTGCATCCTTCAAGGTAACAGCTGCAGACATCCAAAAACAATCAGTCCACCCTTCCGGGGACAGACACACGCAAGAAATGTGGCCATTTTATATTTATATATATACATATACAATATGTACAAGATTAAGGGTGGGTGTATATGTACAGTATATTAATTAGTAAAGTTAGATACATATATATATACACACACACACATATATACACATATGTATAGAGATATATACTGGTATACATATATATCCACAATAGACATCAAGATTAATTCTCTCTATCTCTCTATTTTTTTTTTTGGTTTAAAAAAATTCCCTATTCATTTGTAAATATATTACACAGTTGGGTTTTTATATGTTAATTTTGTTATATTTTGGAAATTAGAAAAATTCTTCCACCAAATAGATTATAGCCTATAATTTATGTCGTTAAACTGATCTTTGAAAGCATTAAAAACAAATTTGAATCAGTGTTCCAAATATAATCACCGGTCTGACACATTGTATTTTTTTTTTAAAAAATATATACCCTTGAAGTTTCACAGGGTAGTATTTAACCCTTTCTCTTTTTCTAAAATCCAGCTCCCTCCACCCTCACTTTAGGTTGGGCCCCAAAGACTATAGAAATTTGTATAGGCACACTTGCCATCACGCTCAGACATAAGGAAAGGGTTAACACCACCTGGTCATTTTCTTTCATAAAATGGCCACTTGCAAACAGCTAACCGCACAAACACCCATCACAGATTTTAGAGAGGTGGGGTCAATCAGGCATAGGGTACAAAAAAACCCTCGTAGGTTATTACAATTGATTGGCCTTCCTGATTGTTATTGGTTCAAAGGCTCCCAGACCAACCCACTCACGAAGCCTATCTCTGTCTTCCTGCCCAAATGCCCAGACGAAATGAGATGTCTAGAGCATTCAGGGAGAAGGCAGGGCAGGTGCGTGTAGAGGAGGTCATGGGTCCCTTTGACATCCTGCCTATTTTACTTTGCAAGTTTATATCACAACAAGAGAAAAATTCTTTGGTTTGGGTCTTATCTCTTAAATGGGAAACTTGGGAAAGACTTGTCTAATTGCCTGCTGACAACCACACTAGGCATTCTGTGCCAGAGCTCAAAGTAGCTAATGCTTTATTAATCACTGTCTGGCAGTCATGGGCACACACGGTGGAGAATTACTGAATAAAGTCCATGAGAGGCCAGTGGGGAACTGGGCACCAATGGCTAGAGAAATGTCTTGGCAACTGTTTCCAAACTGCCCAGATGGACCTCCGGTTGGTTAGTGTTGGTGGAACCCCCACTCAGGATTTGTTTCAACTCAGATGTTAAAAGGTCAATTCCAATGATGAAAAAAAGAAAGAAAGCTACAAGGGAAACAGCAGTAAGTAAACTATGCTCTTTTTTACTGCTTAAAGTTCACCCAATAGTTTTCAGAGAACAAGCGTGACATAAGGCCACCATTCGGAGTCCCCTAAAGTGGGCAATTTTAAGTGAACATGTAAGATAGGAATTAATGGCAACCAGGCCAGCAAAATAGAATTATGCTCAATCCAGTGAGGAGAAATTTATAATATCCAGTTATTGCGAAGATGGAGAAGGCAGGCAGCTTGTTTTTTAAATTATTTTTATTTTTAATTATTTGTTTTGTTTCCCCAGAAGAACATCTCTTGAGAAAAATCTGGGTTTGGTTTCGTGCGGTTAGGTTTGTCATGTGTCGTCAACCGCAACAGAAAAGTGGGAGCAAACAGCCCTGGAGCAATTGGTACGATCACCAGACAGAGGAGGCCATGCCCCTAGTGGGGCTGGGAGGTGGGCAGGCAGGAAGGAGGGGTGGGACTTGTGCTATTGGTTGCACCTAACCTCACCCAAAGCTGGAGAAATATATCTTCCTGACTTACTGAAGAAGAAGGAGAGGAAACATGAGGTATGGGTAGACATGCTTAGGAGAAAGGGAAAGAGAGGGTGGACCTAAAGCCACCAACCCAAAGACTGCAAATAAAAAAGAGTTTTCCTCTTTGGTTGTGTGAAGTTGAGGATTTCATCTTTAGATGGGAGTCTGGGATAAGGAGAGGTCTTTCAGTTGGGTTCATCTTCCCAGGCATGCACATAGATCCATGAAGTTTAAATTGTACATTTAAATCAACAGGAGAACTTTGGGGCTTTCAAGAAATGGCAGATAATATGTTTAAGTCAGAGTCCATTGAATTATTTTATTATTTTACCTAAAGAATAAGTGTTTAATGGAAAAAGTCATCCCCAGTGTCTTCTTTAGAAGCTCTGAGGCTACAGTCTTGTTGGTGAGGGCATGTATTTTTTTTTTTAATGAAAAAATGAGCTGAGAGAATTGATTTGGGGAAGGCCATCCCTTTTGTGTCTATCTTCTGTAGCAGCCAGGGTACCCTCTCTGACTGAAAAAAGTTGGCACTAGTGCATTTGGGTATGTGTGTGTATGTGTGCTATTTGGTTTGTTTAGCTCCTCTGTTTTATTTCAGTGAAATGGAAGAAATGATGGCTTTCCATACTGGTGAACTTTGCACTAGGTCTAGAAGACATGAGTGCTTCTGAAAGCTGTGTGATTTTCAGCTATGCCAAAGCAGTGTTCAGGATGTCCAGAGAAAGAACATCTGGAGAAATCAATTGTGATTGGCTGAATGCCTGACACTATCCTTAGAGTCTCTAGTGGCTCCCAGCACTGTACTGAGGATGCCAAAGGCCTCATGCCCATCAGTGGCTTTTCGGTAATGTGGCTCAATTAAAACTGAGCACTAAGGCAAAGAGGGATCCCCTGTGTGGATGCTTCAAGAATGACTGTCAAGAATGTTACCATTCAGACATTCTCATCACTGACCTACAATATAGCTCTGTAGAGCAAAAAAAGGTCAACACATAAGGATCTAGCAGTTTAGAGACAGGAGTTCTAATTTCAGCTCTGCTACTAACTACCTATAGAAGCTTCACATCTTTAAAGCAAACATTGAAAAAAACCAAATTGCTGATTTATCTCGTAAACTGTTGCTGGAGTAAAATAAAGCATAATCTTTGAGATCTTTAAATATACTTTGATGGCAAAATACTGTTACTTCCTCTTTTAAGACACAAGGAACAAATACTGGTTGATCAAAAGCCAGCTTTACAATTTTCAAAATCATGATGCCTGGTGTTTGTGGGTCTGCTAAGGCTACATGTACCTGTCTTTCAAAAAGAAAACCTTACAAAAATTATGTTATGGCAGAGAAATATATACTAGGTTTTTCTCACAGGAGTTCACCTAGGTTAGCAATTTGAATGAATTTGGGATATGCTTCATGTGTGCTATAAGAGGGGAACTACTTAGAATACAAACACCCAAGAGGCTAGCCTGAGCTACTCCAGGCTAGAGAACTTCAGGATATGTTTGGCTACAGAATGAGACATTGCTCGAGGAAGAAATTGTAGTAAGAAAGCAAAGGCCATTTGGGTGAGGCTATGTGTAGATGCAAACTGTACTTGGAGATAATTTTCTTCTGTAGTTAATAGAAGGAAGAAATGACTATAATAAGGAAAGAAAATACTTGCGAGAGGGAGTGCCAAAACCTTTAGACAAGTCCTGAATAGGAAGACTGTACGCAGCACAAGGATTAATGTTTACTTTCCTATGTCAGGCTTGAATGAAAAGATACATAATCCAAAGTCACAGTTGTGATGTGCCATAGCCCTGGGGCAGAAGCAAAGGACTCTCCCTATTAAGGAGAGAACAGTGCTCTAATGATGTCGAGACTCTTTCAGCCAGGTTGTTTCAGCATAGTAGGAGCTAGACGGAGGCTGAGCTGACATATGTCAAAAGACAAACGCTGTTGTTTTACAAGGCTTGGGTCCCAGGCTTGGCCATAGTTTAAAATAGAAAAAGTGTGAATGGTGTGTTTCTAGGAATACATTTAGCATGTATGAATAACTCATAGATAGTGTGTAAGTGTGTGTGCAATGTGTGTGTCTGTGAGAGAGAGAGAGGGAGAATCTTTCATCGCTTTTCCTCCTTGCTCATCTTTCATCCCTTTCTCTGACATTAGTTTTCTTGGAAGGTGGTGCCTGTCACAGTTGCCTTCATAGCCTTCACACAACATCATTTAATGAAAAAAAGAACTTGTTTATTAAAAGACACACATGTACTCTCTGGGATGCTATGAGGCTCATTTCCATATATATATATTTCCACATATATATATTCCTCTTACTTCAAAGTTGACAGAGAGGGAAAGACTGTCTTTTGCTTTTCTGGGGTTGAACTACTCAGGGTCTCTCTCATATTTGGTTTTATCCTTTGCATCATACTTTGGGATGGGCCGTTGTTCTCTCTGCTGTTTACTCAGAGAAGTATCTTAGGATATCTGGTTGTTGGTTTTAGGTAATGTAACATGCTAGGTTTGGTCCAGTTGAGGAGGGGAGGGTTCTGTGGAAGGGCAGGCGGGAAGGGCAGAGGGATGCCAGTCCCTGTAGGCTTCTCAGTACTCTGTGTTCTCAAGGCTGTTTGCTATGCGGGCCGCAGGCTTTGGGCCTTTGAAGGGTTGAATACCATCTTTTGATTTACCATGGTGGATGGTAGGGAGGATTGAAAACACAAGAATACAGATACGCACACAGTAAAAGTTCCAGCAACAGAATAATAGTATAAAAAAACAAACCTAAAATAATCAAGTACAGACACATACACAGACAAGAAAAAACCAAGAGACGTATCGAAAACAAAAGGCAGATGAGATTAGACAAGAAAAAGTGCACTGTGTCGTATGTGCTAAAAACCAGAAGTAAAATAAAAACACAGAACTAGATGAGCCACTACTCAAAACAGTCCCATGTTTTCAAGGTTTTCATATTTTGGAGTCGGTACCAGTTGACCTGACAGCAGATAAGAGTTTTGTCTATTCAGAAACCCACTTCAGTCAGCACAGGTAGAGTTTTCAATGCTACTGAGTCAGGTTCATTTTTCTGTGGCTCTGGCAAATCTTTCTTTAAAAGCTCTGGGTCCAAACATGGTCTAGAAACCTACATGGGTCCACCAGCTTAGAAGTGTGAACTCAGCTAAATCATTCATTCTGACATCTCAGAGCATTTGGCTTTCTGCTGAGTGAAAAGGCCAGAGACACAAATGTTTGTTTTCTTTCAAACCCAAGAAGTTCCCATTCTCCACAGAAAATAATTAGGATCCAGTAAAGAGAGTCAATAGCAAGAAAGAACATGAGGCTGTAAGGTTCTAATGTATATCCATTAGAGGTAACTGCAGAGGAAGCTACAAATTTGAAGTCGTCATCATTTTTTCAAATCTAGGTGAAGTTAATATGTGTGGGACAGAGTAAATGGGGCAACTCGTGGACACTGTGAGATAACAGTCTTTACATCAAAAGAACTGCTGGCAGGTGATTAAGAACACCAGCAAGAAAGACGGCTGTAAGTACCAGGAGGTGCACCTTCCATAGTCGGATTCTCTGAGCTGTTTCTAACTGGATAAAGGAGACCTGAGGACCACCAGAATAATTCATAGGAATAGTTACTATGGAATTAGAAACAAGGCACAGTGGAGTTCTCTCCCACCCACTCTCATTGTGTCTCCTCCCTTCTGTCCTTGACTGTTTTGAGTGGTGACCAAGGAAGTGGACTTAATGGAAATATGATTGATTGATCAAAAGATGGACCAAAGTAGCGTGTTTTACACAAAGCTAAACAATTCCAAAAAATCAAGAAAGGAAACTTAGAAAACGAATAATCTAGTAAGGAAGTCACCACCGTCAGAGACCAAAAATTGACATCAAACCCTCATGCAAAAACAGGGAGAAGGTATTTGTTGCTGGGTTTTTTTTTTTTTTTTTTTTTTAATCCATGGTCTATTAAACAAGAGGTGAGTGGCTAACTTTCAAGAAAAAAATAATTTAAAGAAAATAATGGAAATCAGAAAAGAAGGGAAGACAAGCCCAAACAGAATGACAGAGGGTCCTTCATACGATACCTAAGTTAACCATGAGCTTGACACGCCCACCATCCAACTCTAGACGCAGTGTATCTGCAGAATCCCTGGAGGTTGTGGCTACCAGTAGCCCATAGGCTCGCTGTGACATGAAGCGGAAGGACACATCCTCTGCCTCCGTGTGCATCACCATGGGCATGATGACCTTCATGTACATGCTGCCGTCATAGCTCAGGATAGATGCCTCTGCCAAAAAGAGAATGGAGATCATTAGCATAGGGAATATTAGAGTTTAAAAGGCCTTTCTCCTTATAGGCTGAGTAGAGCCAGCACCAAGTTGGTAATGAAGTAACCTGTGTTTAATACAACTCTACTGCTATTGCCTTTTATGACCTAATATGACCTGGAGTAGGTCAATTAAATGCTAGGTCAGTTGTTCTCAACCTGTGGGTCGTGACCTCTTTGTAGGATCACATTTCTGATACTCTGCATACTAGATATTTATAGCTCATAAGAGTAGCAAAAATTATAGTTATGAAGTAATGATAAAATAATTTTATGGCTGAGGTCACCACAACATGAAGAAATGTATTAAAGAGTTGCAGTACCAGGAAGGTTAAAAACCACTGATCTAGCTCTTTATTCTTTCTGATTCTTTATTTTTTCATCAATTGGTTTTCATACAGTAGTAGTTGGCCAATACAAGACAGACTTCATGGTTTCCTGTGCACCTTTTGTTTTGTTTTGGCACTTTCGCTGGTCATATCCTATGGTGTGCCTGGTACTTGCCCTAGTACACTCACAGACCTGAGTAGAGCACAATATTTAACACTAGATATAAAAGTTAATATGCCTTACAAAAACGAGCAATTTGTACTGCAGATAAATTAAAGGCACAAAATTAAAGGAAATTTGTGTATGTGTTTTCATGGGAAATAGAGGAGGAAAGGTTTATAGTCATCACATCAAATAAATGTAAGTGGCAGAAAACTTACTGAGGTAGGACCACGCACTGGACAAAGCTCATACATGCCGTGGTAAGAAGTGCTATCACCATGCAATGAGTCAAGGGAGACGGAACTAGAACAACAAAGTACTAGTGGTGTTCTCATCAATTTTATTTTATTTGTGTTCAAGCAGAGCTTGTATAAGGAGTGAAAGAAAGCCACATGAAGTTGACATATTCTTCAGCCCATGCACTTGATTTAGGAAACTTGAACCCCATCCTCCCATGTCATCAAATATAATCTCAATGTTGTAATATGACTCTCTTTTTCATATTTTCAAATAGGAAAACCAAGGTGCTCAGAGCAAGACAATGCCATCCCAAAGTGACACTAGCTGTGCTATGATACATGTTTAGGGGCTATTTTTTTCAATACCATGAACCTCAGGATACAAGTTTGTTTAGTCATCCACTGACAAATATCTCTAGGCAGCATAGTAAAGAAATTCACTCTTAATCCTATGAAGCTAGCCAGTCTCTGGAAGCAGTATCCCACTCTGAGTATGTTCTTCATTAAACATTTAGCTATCAAATAGTTGCTACTTATATGGTTTAATGGTAAATACACAGGTAAAACAGAAACCCTATGCTAAAAGGAACCCCAGAAGGTACAAATAGCTATCAATACAAAATGGTTAAATGACAGCTGTAACATATGGCTGTTAGTAACATCTGGAGGAAGAAAAGGAACATGAGCTACAAGTGACTAAGGCAAGCAGAATAGTATCTGAGCAGGTCTTGATGCTAGGAGGTTTTTTAATGAAAAAATAAGAACATCAAATCTTACACAAAAAATAAATAATATCTCATAAACACAAGAAAGGAAGAAAGAAATTCTAAGATAATAATGAATTATTCAATTAGAGCATTCACCTTGCTATATCTACAGGTTTTATATCCGTGGATTCAACCAACCATGAATAGAAAATGTTTCAGAATGCCATCTGTGTCAAACGGTGCAATTGGATAGAATTGATTTCTTGACATTATCTCCTAAACAGCAAATCATAACAACTATTTACATAGCATTTACAGTGCATTAGATATCGGAAGCAATCCAGAAATTCTTTAAACTATGGAGGAATATATGTGAAGGTCATATTCTAATGTTGATTCCTTTTATTTTATTGATCTAGAAATCAAAAAGTTGGTATCCTTAGAGATGTGGGACCAATGAGCCATAGATACCAAGGAAGGGAATGCCCCTTTCTTAATTGTTGTTAAAGGTAGCATGAGACTGGAATAAAATCAGTAGCCTTTGGTAGTAATTTGCAAGTAAGTAAGCAAGCAGTTGAGAGATTGCAATGATTCTCAGATTAATTAATTAGTGTGTTGCATACCAAAGAGCTTTCTATGTGCTGAAAGCTTGAGAGCAGTGGAAAGAGACAAAGACTCCATTTTAAGTATGAAAAGAACTGGAGCAGGGAAAGACAGGATGTAGGCAGACCACAAGCAAGATTTTGAAACTGCCACAACCCTACCCCATTTACACATCAAACCGAAAGTCTCTTGGAAGGCATGCACTCATATTTCTGGAAAGCAATATCGCTCAGATAGAACTCATACTACCTAAAGCTATGTATTATAAATTAAAAATTCTAAAGGGGTCTAAAATGTGACAGTTAAAAGAACCATCATAATAAAAGGCACATGATGGTCTGTTAGACTGGATCAGAAACTAATTTAGCATATGATCCAGGTATAAAAGAAAATACTTTATCTCCCAGAAGTGAAAAATCAGAAAATAAAAAATGATATCTAAAATTTATTGAGAATTTTATTTTTTGGTGCTTTCTAGGGCTGTACACCCATTAATAAGGCATTTAATCATTAGGAAGACCATGAGAAAGATATTATATTTTATATAAATACTGGATTACACAGCTAATATATAGCAGAGCTGGGGACTGAATGATTATGATTCTTGAGCTTGTGTGTTTAGCTGCAAAGAACTAAACTAGGCACAGATCATGTTTCTAGGTATCAAAGCATAGCTATGATGCTTCATGGTGAAATGTGGCATTCTATGTGTGTATGAGTGTGCGTGTGGGCGTTTGTGCATTTGTGTGTCTGTGTACTTACACCATTATTTATACCCACATATTATTTATAAATGTCCAATTTATATAAGCAAATACAGTATATGTATTCTGAATAATCCATTGTCAAAATAAATATGCAGTGATCTGTGTAATTATGAACCCCATTAATCATCCCTGAGCATCCTCCATACATAACCAGATAAATGCAGACTTCTCTTTAAAAGATATTAGGAAGTTAAGTGAGCCATTAAATGAGTGGCTTTGATGCATTCAACTTAAATATATTTCAAAATTAACGACTGTTCTTTTTCCTCTGAATATATGTAGTACCAGATACACAAGTGTAAATGCAGTCCCATGTTCTGTCAATATTAATAGTATCACAGAACCAATATCTGGTGTCCTTGGAGTAAAAAAGGCTACTGGTTTTGTATAAGTTGTGAATCTTGGTCTGTATCACTTTTTGAAATGCTACATGTTCTGTTTCTAATACAAAGGGGTTTTCAAGGGGTCGGTGTTTACCAAATAGATAATTTAATTCAGAAGTAAACTGAAATAAAATCTGTTCCATGGGTTCATATTAATTTGCTTAAAATATTTTAGGTACAAACAATGCCAAGACTAAAATCCTATTTGCATGTGTGAGTGTGTGCATGTGTGTGTGTGGCTGTTGGAAAGGGTATGAATCTATAAGAAAAGTGACTCAGTCTACAAATAAATCATATAGATTATTGAAGATTTGGAAGTTACACTGTGAACTGACTCTGTTTGGGTACTTAAATGGTTCCTGTGATAGTATTTTGGTCTTTCAGTTAACAGGATGTTAAATCATCCAGGAGATATAGTTGTGGATATATCTGTATGTTTGCACATGGCTTTAACTGAGAAGGAAAGACCCAACTTGACCATGTTCATAATTATTTCATGGACTAAGATTCCAGACTGAGTGAAAAGGAGAAATCCAGCCAAGCAACAATAATAATAATCTCTCTTTGCTTTCTAAAGGAGAGGCACTGCAAGCAGCCCCGTTATGCTCCTGATAGTCTGCCTTCTTAACCACGATATACTCTACTTTGTCAATCATTGTAGTAAACAAGACTTTCCCCTATAAGTTGCCTTCTTGTCAGGAATTGATCACAGTGATAATAAAAACAATTAATATCACCTCCTTTTTTATTATTTTTCAATTCTTTACTAAACCCTTCCATCTTCCTCGAAAATAATCTAGTATCTTATTTTAATTCCTTTAGTTATTTTAAACCATTCTTTCTGGACTACCTTCTTAGTTATAGGTAAAAACCTTATGGTGTATTTCTTAATTTACAGATTCTATCTAATTTCTATAATAACATAATTCCAGTAAATGATAAAAGCTTGTTTTTAATTGTGAGGCCCAAACTACTCTACTATTGAGCTAAATTCACAGACTAAGATATGAAAACTGTACTATTATATGGCACTCTTAACTTGTCTTATTTATGTGCTATGATTCATATTTCATGTGTTTCTGTGTGTGCATATGTGTGTAATACATATCAAGCATAATAACGCATTATTATAATAATTGCCATATAAAATTATAACATTCTAAGAAGCTAAGAGAAGAAAAGCTCAAATATGTTCACTGAGTTATTTTTAATTAAGCTTAATATTTACTGTGTCTATCTCTTCATTTCTTCATTTCTTTCTGTAGATTGAAATTACCATCTGTTGTCATTTTTTTTTCAAATATAGCTTCATTTACTTAGCTTTATTGTCAAATATATGGCAATTCTATATGTTATATCCACAACAATACAATTTTAAAGATATTGCCTTATGTATTTAACTTTATAAATCAGTAAGAGAAAGAAGAAACATGTAATTACAGTCTTTTCTTTTTAGATACATAATCACTTTTACCAGAGTTCTTTTTTTTCCACCTAAATTCAAATTAATGTGTATTTTCACTTCCAGCTTTACCAACTTCTTGTAATTGCAAGGGAAATGGGCTCTTGATGGATTCTTTGGTTTTACTTATTAATGGATATTTATTCCACCTTCATTTTTCCAGGCAACATTGTCACATATAGTCGATAGTTTTTTTTCTCATCAGATATGTTGGATACCATCCCACTGCCTTTGATCTCCATAGTACTTGAAGAGAAGTCAGCTGCTAACCTTACTTTGTGGCATGCATATATGATGAGTTATTTTTTTCATTTTGCTTCTTTTGTTACTGACCCTCTATTTTTCCAGCATTCTTACTATTTTTCTTTTAATTTTAAACCAACAAGAGAACCAAAATTTATTTTTGCATTTATCCCACTTAGAGTTCATGAACTCTGTGGATATGTAGATCAGTGCATTTCATTCATTTGGGGAAGTCTATAGGCATGCTTTCAACACCATTTTGTCCCTTTATAGCTCTTTTACTTAGTTTTACACACACACACACACACACACACACACACACACACACACACATATATATACATATATATTTAAAGGTATATCACATGAAGATATATTTATCTGTATTCTTGTTTTCTATTTACAGGCCTAGACTCTATTGATCTATCTTCAAATATATTGTTTTCTTATCTATTGAAATTTGCTTTTGAGTCAATCTGGTAAATGCCTTATTTAGGTACTGTATCTATCAACACACAGATAGTTATTATGTATATTTTAATCCTTTATTACTATGTTCTATGTCAGAGGTTCTTGGCATTTCCCATTTTTGAGCCCCTTTTAACTAATACATTTTATTTGATTGTGTATACATTAAATTTATAGAATAAGTAAATAATAAAATATTTATTGATAATAAATCACAAATAAATGTATCTTAACATAATGGTCTGGTATACATTATAATTTTACCATTTATTAAAATCTAAGATAAATATGCATGCTAGTAAAATAGTTGTGCTTTTTTAGATTCACATAAAATATATTAGTGGCTAGGTATCTGATACTGTAAGAGGTACAGTATCTTTAATATTTTTCAATCAATATTTTTACTTCATCATTAGCAATGATGTGAAAGGCACTTGTTTGAACAAATATTACAAATTAATATGAATATAGTTCAATAAAGACCATTTCTGTAACTGTTGTATACTCTGTTCTAATTCCAATGATTACTGGTGTATTGAATTTTTGAAAATCAAGTCACCAACTCAGTGATTTTTTTTAATTAAATACTCTAATACAATAAAATTAAAGTGTAAAATAATTTTACATTAGTACATCAAACCTTATATTAGTATATCAAGTTAGTATGTATTTGGATTATATTATATTAGAAATGTGTGCTGACAAATGATAGTAAGAACTATTAAAATATTTTTTCCATAATTCAATAGTCAAATATTCAAGAGCAAGTGACCCATGCATACAGTCAAAAACATTTCAGATCATAATAAGTAATTGTTTTCTATTGGAGCTAAGCAATTCTAGGAAGCATTTGTTGAGGTGACAAAGCACAGAGACACACATGTGCGAAGTATACATACTGTGTGTTCAGAACCAAGGCTGCAATAAAAGTTCCATGGTTCAATGTGGACAAGTACTGCCAGAAATATCTTAGGTTTGTTATCATTAATTTTTAATTAATGTTTGGCTATTATGCTTTCATAAACCTTTTACTATTGCCATTTTTTACAACGTCATACTGAGTTACTTGAAGCCTAATGGAGAAGATTCCTGATCCACAGTTTAAGAAGTTGGATTCTATTTGATGAGTCACTATTATCTTGTTTTTCTTAAATTCTTCAAATTTAATTTCTCTTTAATCTTTGAATACATCTATAACATTGCCATTGTATATTTCATTGGTAAAATTCAATATACATGTTCCCCAAAGGGCATCCTGTCACCTGTACTTATCTCTGGATATGATTCTCAATGTACTGTTTCTTTGTATGTCTGACAAGATATTATTACAAATCAGGATACTGACCTCACAACCATCAAAGCCATTCTTGTTCACTTAGAGACTTAGATGAATGAATTCTGAGTTCTCTTTTCCCAGGAGGATGCTATAATATCTCCGCTCAGACATCTCCCCATTTTGCTGTTTGGCTTGGTTCCCTAGGTGTTATTCCCAGATCAATATAAGCCACTTGCTGTTCAAATATAGGACTTAAGCCTCTTTAGTATATTTGATTTTTATCACTTATCTAGCAGATATATGTGACTTGGAGTCTGCTTTCAGCAAGTGTATGATTTTGTCTCATATTTAGCCCAAGACTAGTAACTTGGCAATGATTCTTTTGTCACTTATAAGGCTGCACCTTGGTTTAAAAAAAAAAAAAAAACAAACAGTTTTTAGTCTTCCAGACCATTAAGGATGTGGTTTTATTTGTAAGACTGATATGCAAGAAGTAGGGCCCTGGGTAAAACAGTTTATTATTTAGCCAAAAACATCATACTTAAGTGCTATGAGTCAATAGAAAGTCTTGAGAATGTATTCAGTTGTGCCTATGTCCTATTCTAATTATCCTGGGTTGGGTATAAAATAACTAACATGTGTACTTTTCCAGATCTATAGGGAAGAGTGTAACTCAGCACTATTCCACAATTTTTAATCCATCAGATCCATTGTTTTTTAATGAACTTCTGGGTTCTCTGACACTTTGCTTACTGTCTGCAAGTCCTACAGAGCTATCTGCTGATTTTGAGCTAGTTTTTACCAAAAAACCTTGGATGTTTTACAAAAGTTCTTATCCATAGATTTTTTTCTAAGCTCTGTCTCAGATAACATCTCCCTTTCTATCTTCACATGTCAAAGAAAGGAGATTCTTTCTACTACTCCCCAACTGCTTATAGAATTAACCTAATTATTTATGAATGATGCTTCCTTTGTAGGAGTAGATGGTAGAAAGACAGTGGGTCAGAGGTTCTCAGCTTGTGGGTCACAGCCCCCAAAGGAGGTGCCTGTCAGAGAGCCTACATATCAGGTGTTTACATTATGATTCATTACAATAGCAAAAGTCATTACAGTTATGGAACAGCAGTGAGTAATTTTATGGTTGGGGTCACTACAACACGAGGAACTGTATCATTAAAGTGTCATAGAATTAGGAAGGTTGAGAACCAGTGAAATAGGTGCTGGTCTTCCAAGCTTGCCCTACTTACTTCGAACATCTTTTCCATGAGTAAGCTGATTCAAAGCCAATTGTAACCCTGGTAGTATTGACTTTCTGGGACTGATATATACAGTCTCAAAGAGTTGCTAGTAGTCCCATCTTATTGGTTGTGACTACCCAAGATGTTGGTTTTGCAACAAAGAAGCTGGGGAAAGTTAAAAGGTTCCAATAGTAATCACTTCTGGGATAAAACTGTAGTCTTAGGAAATGACAGAGAAGGGAACCATTGCCATGTCTTCTTAGTACAGCCATCTGGAGTAAAGCTTCTATAACAAGCAACAGAGTGTTAGTGAAGACACAAGCAGACTGTGGTTTACACATCACGACTCTTGCCACTGAGACCTAGTGTATCTCTTTCTCTCTCTTGATATGTGATTATGTACACATGCAGCTGACTTCCATGTGGGTGCATGAGCATGGAATCTAGATGTTGGCATCAAATGTCTTTATCATAAATAATTCGGTTTCTGCTTTATTTTCTTGAGACAAGTTAACCCACTTGGAGCTCACTGGTTTGTCTAGACTGGCTAACCAGTGAGCTCCATGAAGCCTCTTATCCCTGTCCTCTTCCATCTCCCACAGTGTTTAAGCCTTCCAAAGCACAACACCCAAAATCCTGGCCAAGGTTACAGAAGAGCCCTGCAGTGGCCAACTTTTATACATGACGACTAGAGATTTAAACTCAGCTGATCATCCATCCATGTGAAACATTTTAGCAACTGAACATCCTAGTAAATTTATCAACAACATATTCATTTGATATTTTACCTCATAGCAATTTTTGGAGATTTTAAGAATATACATTTTCATATTTTACATGTCGTATGAGCTCCTCAACCAGCCAATCCAAAGTCATCATAGTGCAAGCTGTTTCAAATATTTTTCTATAGAATAATTTTCTTTCTTTCATTTGTTATGGTAGGTTCTTTTCTGTTTTTTTTTCAACTGGCATAAATAATATTAGCAGCAACTTTTATCTTATTATTTCATATTATTTTCCTTTTATCTGATTGGTATATTCTTCAGGCCTTGCTTCACACTCTGTTTCACAAGCCAGAGAGGCAGCTACACCCCTGTAGTCAGAACTTCCTTCCCCTAAGTAAAGATAAGGGAGGTTGGCATGGGAATATTGAACATTATGATAGAAGTTACAAAGTGTTCTCTGCAATCCTTGTGCTAAACGTTCTAGAAAGAAAATGGTTCTACCTTGTGAGTTTCTTTTATCTGTACAAATCTTGAATTCCCTGGAAGTGAGAACAAACTTTCCATAGCATGTAGTAGCTAATATAAGGACTATGAGTTCCTTGAGAGTTTTATTTTCTATTCCCTTTTTAAATAAATATAAAATAAAGAATTTTATTTTTAAATACTTTATACTGCTTTTTAATGTAAGAGAACAGATATCGACACAGGTAAGAAAAACACATAAACCTTGCGAATTACAGTACCTAGTTGTAACCGTCTTTAACAATAGGCTGACTTATTCCAGGTGTTTTTCGAAGCATATAAACATACAGAAGGATAAACAGGAACTCATTTAAAGATGGAAATATGTATTGCTATTTTAATTAAAGTGAACTTTAATCTTCCTGAGGTGAACACAATTTTCAAAATATGAATTTCAAATGATGTACTTTAAGAGGTATTATTTCCCAAGAGAATTCACTAAAATTTACAAAAGGTATTATTAAAAATGTGGGAAGATTGATGACATTGCTTGAACTCAGATTCCAATTAGAGGCAATGAGAAAGGAAACATCGTTGTCTTAGGTTACCTCCTTCACCTCTGAATGCTGGTTGTGATTTTGTTATTTGATGCACATGCTGTGAATGAAAGGGGGCGACTCAAACTCTGCACCCTCCAAGAGCAGTCTATTGTGCTGACTGGTCTGCACTGTCTTCACAGAGTGTTCTAAGTGGTAAGTGAACACACCCAAGAGGCAGGTGCACGGTGTCAGTTGATTAATGTGGATGACAGGCAAGGTGACCTGTAGGAAATGGCTGCTTTCCTCGGGGTCTGGAATATAACAAACTGAAGTCAGTCAAGCATCCCTTGTGCATCTTTATGGCTGACTGTCCACAAAAACTTTGAACTCACGGTGAGCATCTTTGGATGTCAGCACTTTGTGTAGGCTGTATGTGTTTGTCTCACAAACCATTGTATGTTGTCATATGATATTGATGGAGAAATTAGACAGACTTATGACCCAAATATGAAAAAAGAAATTCTTGGTAACTTGTCATTCCTTGTGTGTCTTTCCCATTGCTGACTTTTCATCTAGCTTTTGCAATAAGAAACTCTAACAGCAAACATGGCAGGTTTGACATCTGAGTCCACCTGGAGAGTGATTCAATGCATTGATTTTTTTTTTCTTATTGTGATAAAACATCTGATATGAGCAACTTCAGAACGTGTTTAGTTTATCGTGTGGTTTGAAATGATGTGATTCATTATAGGAAAGAAGGCATAGTGGTAGGACACGAGGCAGCTGGTCACATGACAGTTAGCCACAGTCAGAATGCAGTCAGAAATGAATGCTGGGGCTTGGTGTTCTTTTGTCTTCTTTCCTTTTTATTCAGTCATTAGGATATCACTGCCCTCATTGAAGGTAGGTTTCCTTCCTCAGCTAGACCTCTCTGGAAATGCCCCTCAAGACATACTCACATGTGTGTCTCCTAGATAATTCCAAACCGGTCAAGGTGACAATGATTGTCATATTCAGACTGAGCATGGCTAGGAACCTCTGACATGTGTGTATACTTTACTTATATTTATAATGCATAAAATCACATGAATGGTGTGTATTTAAATAATTTCCTTATTCTCACCAAGATTTTCAAGTACAATATTTCCATTTCAAAATATACTTTATAACTTACATCTTTTTTAATGTCTTTATTTTTTATTAGATATTTTCTTCATTTACATTACAAAAGCTATCCCAAAAGTCCCCTATATCCCACCCTGCTCCCCTACCCACTCACTCCCACTTCTTTACCCTGGCGTTCCCCTGTACTGGGACATACAAAGTTTGTAAGACCAAGGAGCCTCTCTTCCCAATGATGGCCGACTAGGCCATCTTCTGCTACATGTGCAGCTAGAGACACAAGCTCTGGGGGTACTGATTAGTTCATATTGTTGTTCCACCTATGGAGTTGCAGACCCCTTCAGCTCTTGGGTACTTTCTCTAGCTCCTACACTGGGGGCCCTGTGTTCCATCCTATAGCTGACTGTGAACATCCACTTCTGTATTTGCCAGGCACTGGCAAAGCCTCACAGGAGACAACTATATCAGGGTCCTTTCAGCAAAATCTTGCTGGCATATGCAATAGTGTCTGCATTTGGTGGCTGATTATGGGATGGACCCCTGGGTGGGGCAGTCTCTGGATGGTTCATCCTTTTGTCTTTGCTCCAAACTTTGTCTCTGCAACTCCTTCCATGGATATTTTATTCCCTATTCTTGGGAGGGATGACATATCCACGAGTTGGTCTTCCTTCTTGATTTTCTTGTGTTTTGGAAGTTGTATCTTGGGTATTCTAGGTTTCTGGCCTAATATCCACTTATCAATGAGTACATATCAAGTGACTTCTTTTGTGATTGTGTTACCTCACTCAGGATGATATCCTCCAGATACATCCATCTGCCCAAGAATTTCATAAATTCATTGTTTTTAATAGCTGAGTAGTACTCCATTGTGTAAATGTACCACATTTTCTGTATCCATTCCTCTGTTGAGGGACATCTGGGTTCTTTCTAGCTTCTGGCTATTATAAATAGGGCTGCTATGAACATAGTGGAGTATGTGTCTTTATTACCAGTTGGAACATTTTCTGGGTATATGCCCAGGAGAGGTATTGCTGGATCTAGCGATAGTACTATGTCCAGTTTTCTGAGGAACCGCCAGACTGATTTCCAGAGTGGTTGTACCAGCTTGCAATCCCACCAGCAATGGAGGAGTGTTCTTCTTTCTCCACATCCTCACCAGCATCTGCTGTCACCTGAATTTTTGATCCTAGCAGTTCTAACTGGTGTGAGGTGGAATCTCAGGATTGTTTTGATTTGCGTTTCCCTGATGATTAAGGATGTTGAACATTTTTTCAAGTGCTTCTCAGCCCTTTGGTATTCCTCAGGTGAGAATTCTTTGTTTAGCTCTGTATCTCATTTTTCAGTGGGGCTACTTGAATTTCTGGAGTTCAGCTTCTTGAGCTCTTTGTATATAATAAAAGCAATATACAGCAAACCAGTAGCCAACATCAAAGTAAATGGAGAGAAGCTGGAAGCAATCCACTAAAATCAGGGACTAGACAAGACTGCCCACTTTCTCCATACCTGTTCAATATAGTACTTGAAGTCCTAGCCAGAGCAATTCGACAACAAAAGGAGATCAAGGGGATAAAAATTGAAAAGTAAGAAGTCAAAATATCATTATTTGCAGATGATATGATAGTATATATAAGTGACCCCAAAAATTCCACAGGAGAACTCCTAAACCTGATAAACAGCTTCAGTGCAGTAGCTGGATATAAAATTAACTCAAACAAATCAGTGGCCTTTCTCTACACAAAGGATAAACAGGATGAGAAAGAAATTAGGGAAACAACACCCTTCACAATTGTCACAATATAAAATACCTTGGTGTGACTCTAACTAAGGAAGTGAAATATCTGTATGACAAGAACTTCAAATCTCTGAAGAAAGAAATTGAAGAAGATCTCAGAAGATGAAAAGATCTCCCATGCTCATGGATTGGCAGGATTAATATAGTAAAAATGGCTATCCTCCCGAAAGCAATCTACAGAATCAATGCAATCCCCATTAAAATTCCAACTCTTCACTGAGTTAGAAAGGGCAATTTGCAAATTCATCTGGAATAACAAAAAACCTAGGATATCAAAAACTATTCTCAACAATAAAAGAACCTCTGGGAGAATCACCATGCCTGACCTCAAGCTGTACTACAGAGCAGTTGTGATTAAAAACTGCATAGTACTGGTACAGCAACAGACATGTAGATCAATGGAATAGAATTGAAGACCCAGAAATGAACCCACAAACCTATGGTCACTTGATCTTTGACAAGGGAGCTAAAAACCATCTAGTGGAAAAAAAGACGGCATTTTCAACAAATGGTGCTGGCACAACTGGCAGTTATCATGTAGAATAATTTGAATTGATCCATTCTTATCTCCTTGTACAAAGCTCAACTCTAAGTGGATCAAAGGACTCCACATAAAACCAGAGACACTGAAACTTATAGAGGAGAAAGTGGGTCAAAGCCTCGAAGATATGGGCACAGGGGAAAAATTACTAAACAGAACAGCAATGGCCTGTGCTGTAAGATCAAGAATCCACAAATGGGACCTCATAAAATTGCAAAGCTTCTGTAGGGCAAAAGATACTGTCAATAAGAAAAAAAAAAAGGCCACCAACAGATTGGGAAAGAATTTTTACCAATCCTAAATCTGATAGGGGACTAATATCCAATATATACTTTACATCTTTTTATTAAACTTTTCTTTAAAAAAAAAGTGGAACTTACAAGTACTCATCAACTAAACTTGCTCAAGAATGTGAATATCTGCTTAGGCATTTCTCTTCTGGGTTATATTATGATTTTCCATTATTTTTTAATAATTAATTTCCATATTTATTGCAGAAAGAACTTAACAATCATTAATTTATTATACTTGGGGTTATATAATTTCAGCATTAGTATTATTTTAATTATTTCTATTTCCCTAACATATATTATCTGAATGCAATAGCAAAGTCAGTAAGTATCTCAGATAAGCATACTATACAAAATGTCATTTTGACCTACAGTTCAGGGTTTTTGTTGTTGTTGTTTTTAAATTTAGTACTGAGGATTAAACTCACTTTATTAAGTATGCTAGGTAAGCATTCTACCACTGAGCTAAGTCCCCAACTAAACAGTTAGTTCTTATGCTGAAAAATAAATATTTTCCAATTGATACTTTCAGACAGTTTCTTTGTTAAAATGTTCTTCCTAGACTCTCTAACTTCTCACTCAAACAAAGTCTTAGTGTGTAGACTAAACTAGTTCCAAACTCACTATGGAGCTCACACTGGCTCGAAATGTACAGCAATCCTTTTGCCTGATCTTCTTGAGTGCTGGTATGTGTGTATGTATATTTATTTGTATGTATGTATGTATGTATGTATGTATGTATGTATGTATTTATGTATTTATTGTGTATCTTTATGGGTGGTTGCATGTGTGCCAAAGCACAGTTGAGGAAGACAAAAGAAAACTTTGTGGAACTGCTTTTCTCCTTCCACCTTTATGCATATAGCAGAAATTAGACTTCGATTGCCGAGCTTACACAGTAAGGGTCTTTACCTTCTGAGTCTTTTTTCCCTACTTTAAGGTGGAATTATCCTTCTGTATTCGAGGCCTCTTAGTTTCTCTATGATGTTATTCATCTCTCATGCTGCTTTCTTCTAGTCTTCACTGTGGTGGCTCTAGCACTTACTCTCTGACAACACTTTATTAACCAGACTTTCTTTGCCTGACTTTGTTGTGAATCATTTCAAGTTAGTTATGTGGGCATGCTGTTTTCACTCACGGCTGCCTTCAGCCTACAACCTCTGTTTTTTCTTTTGCTCAAATTCAGTGTTTAGAACGTTAGCTGTGAATCACTGTGCCACGATTCAATTTTCGTAAGGCTTTCTAGTCTATGAATATGTTAGAGAAGATGGTTTTGTGAGGCTTTTCTGTTTATTTGCGTTTGGGTAGGTGAAATCATTTGCACTACTAAGCTACTTTACTTTGTTTTATATTCTTCATTATTTTGTCATGTCCTCAGCATTTTTCTTGATTATTCTCAAGAGGCTCTGTCCAGAGTTTCTATTTTTCCTAAGACAGCTTTTGGTGACTTGTGGATTCCTCATGTCTTCTATAGCTCAGTGGATAGTATACTAAGCTTTGTGCTTGATTTTTGTTTTGCTTTGTTTTTGATGTAGTTTGAGAGATGGCAGAATGGAGGAAGCAGTAAGAGGAAGAAAGCCCCATGGGAGGAACATCAATATGAACTAGCCAGTACCCCCAGAGCTCCTTGGAACTAAACCACCGATCAAAGAAAACACATGGTGGGACTGGTGGCTCTAGCTGCATATGTAGCAGAGGATGGCCTAGTGCTTCATCAATGGGAGGAGGGGCCCTAGGTCCTGTGAAGGCTCTATGCCCCAGTATAGGGGAATGTCAGGGCCAGGAATGGGAGTGGGTGGGTTGGGGAGTAGGGGGAGAGAATAGGGGATTTTTGGAGGGGAAACTAGGAAAGGGGAAAACATTTGAAATGCAAATAAAGAAAATATCTAATTTTAAAAAAGAAAAGAAAAAAAAAGAGTTCAGTCAAAGCTTCATGTAACCTCCAGTTTCAGACAGGAATATGCTGTATGACCACCTAAGTCTATACAAGGAATACCTTAGGATTGTAAAATGCTGGTAATTTCTCTTGATTCAAAGTCCCATGCCTGCATAATTTGTTATATATTTCTCTTGTAGAGCCATTTCCACAAATCTTCAGTTAAAGATAGAACAAACAGTAGATTGATATATAAGTTTGCTTTTGTTCCTCTATACAGCCATCACAGGGACAAGCCTTAGCATGTTTATCAACCATAAAGTCTACTGTGAGCAAAGACGAACCTGTCCCAGCTTCATCCTGCTTGGCCAGTCCTTTTTTTGTTGCATCAGAATCATCTGGCAGCATCCCACTTTTCCAAATGTATGGTAATGGGTTTTGTCCTTTCCTTGCTTGGAATTAAACATGAGTTGTTTAAAATGATCCTTCATTTGAAGGAGGAATTTTCTGCCCTTCCATCTTCTCAGTCTTATTTTCTTTAATCAAATTAGTGCACAGAGACTCCCATGACTCCAGGAATAATTTTAAAAATTATAGTTGTAACCATTTCAGCCATACTGTTATAGGTGTTTTAGATATGACAAAGTTTGCTTTTAAAATTTGATTTTATTTTCAATTAAAATATAATCACATCTGCTGTGAAATTCTATTACAAATTGGAGATTTTAGAGAAAATGGGTTAAATGAACAGTTTGGAGGTTCTTGCCTATACACACACATTAGGGGATGGCTCCATTGTACCTCATATAGTCTTGAAGAACAGGCAGGCAGTGGTAAGAAAAAGAGACTAAACAATTATGTGATATTGCTACCATGTGGACAACACAGTATTGTGAGCACTATGCTGTGTTTATTCATGATGTAGACTTTCTGTTCTCATTTTTCATTTAGCATGTAAAACTACTTCTTTTCCTAGCACCAGGCTGTCTGCCATTTTCCATGCAAAACAAGATGCTCTCATGGTAACCGTGTAAGCAAAAAAAGCCACTAAACAACCAGTTACATCTTCCACCTTCTTGTTTAGTCCCTTGAAGATGTCCCTCCCCACACCTCTCCCGGTCATGGCTTCACAAACTTCCTAAGAGTATTTTTGCGTTCTTGAAAAATATTCCAACATACACAGATTACTCTCCATCAAAACTGGGCTGATCTTAAACAATGTGCAAATCTATGCAGAAATGCCTGCCAGCTTCTAAATCTGCATTTTGCAACAGCAGGAGCAGAACAAATCCCCAATTTGAACAGACCCAACAGTGGCCAACAGATCTGGGAACTCAACAAAGTGGATGTGGAACAGTGTCCTCCCTCTGGTGGACAAGGTATGTATGTTCAGCTCAGGTTTGGGAAGTCACACTGGTGAGACATTATGAGTGTCAATTCTGTATTTACACTCCTACAATAGAACACTCTGATCTAGTAATTCTGATACTAGTAAGAGACACAATCTCACAGGAAACTCCATGACCCTCTGGCTCTTACAATCTTTCCTTCCGTTCTTTTTTTTTTAAGTTTATTTTTTATTAGATATTTTCTTTATTTACATTTCAAATGTTATCCCCTTTCCTAGTTTCCCCTCCAAAAATCCCCTACCCACCCCCGTGCTCCTTAACTCACCTACACCCATTCCCAGTCCTGGCATTCCTCTATACTGGGGCATAGAACCTTCACAGGACCTACGGCCTCTCCTCCCATTGATGACCGACTAGGCCATCCTCTGCTACATATATAGCTAGAACCACAAGTTCCACCATGTGTTTTCTTTAATTGGTGGTTTAGTTCCAAGGAGCTCTGGGGGTACTGGTTAGTTCGTATTGATGTTCCTCCCATGGGGCTTCAGCTCCTTGGGTACTTCTTAAGCAATGCTCCTTGAGCCTTAAGTGTGAGAATGTTTTCTTTTGTTTTTTTGTTTTCTTTTGTTTTGTTTTGATATGTTGGGATTGAGCTCCACAACTCTGCATTGTTTGTAGTTTTCTGTAGTGATCTCCATCTGTTGCAAGAGAAGTTTCTTTGATGAGCCTTCTTTTGAGTCATTGATAAGGGATGACCAAGAAACTCTCAAATCACACAGGGATTGCTGCTGACCTTGGTTAGCTCCAGAGTGGAAGAGAAGTCACATTGCTAAAGATATCATGCATTTCAGAAACAGGACCCAGAAGAGGCTCCTGATCTGGAACTGACCTAAATGTACTCCCCAAGGACTATCTTTCATGGTACCAAAATGCAACAGAAAGCAACCAACAACCCTGCCCAACAATATGCTTTTGAGCCACATCAATGACCAACTTAGCATGATAACCCTAAGGTTCCAGCAGCATGCATGCATGCATAATTTGGTGGTAATTAGCTAAGCTTGAGAGCTGGACAACAGATGGTGGGAATTCAGCACATTCACCTTGTCATTTGTCTAGTGATGTCAGACTATGTAACCTGTGTTTCAGTGATGAAAAGGAATAATTCACAGAGCAGACAGTGGGAATGTTTACCAGCTGAGGGGATCCTGTATCAACAGGCCCAGAGAGGGCAGGGTCATGCAAGTGAACATATTGACCTCAGTGCTTGGTGCAGAGTATGGTAAACACCTTTCTACCAACTTAAGGGATATGTTAAGAAAACACAGTAGACTACAAAGGGGGATTCTCAACAGCAAGATGCTTGCTGTTATGAACAGAGTGATTGTTGGGTAGATTGTGTGAGCATTGTAGAATGGTTACCAATATCCATGGCTTCTGCTTATGAGATGCCCATAGCACCTTCTGTTGTCCCAATGACCAAAATTGTCTGCAGATGCTGCCAAGTGTGTTTTGTGGGGAAAATCACTCAAACTGAGAAGCACCGAGCTACAACAAATGGATTGCTGTGGTGAGAGGTAACATTAGAGGACATACAGAAGGTCTATTATATAAAGCCTTATAAACACAGCAGGGGTGTTTTTTATATTAATTCACATACAGGATCTTTTTAGACAGCTGGTGACATGATCTGAATTGTCTTTATTATGCTAACTCAGCTGGTGCAGGAAAGACAGATTTATGAGATGAGAGAGCAGAAGCAATGTTATTCAATTTTCTTACAGATGCTCTTGTTTTTGTTTGTAAGAGTGTTATGAAATCTCAAAACATGACCTTTATAAATGACAATCCCATGTTTCAGGAACTTCCCTGGCTGAGACAGTTCAAGAGTTCAACTTCATGCCGCAAAGTAGGCATCACCAACGTGAACCTGCAGACCAAGGTTTGGAGTGTGGCCTCTGTGAGCTTAGAAGATATAGGTAGAATCATGACTTGGTAAGTTACTTAACTGTGGAATCCTTTTGGGCCTAAGTGTTCTTACTCATAATGTATAATAATAGCACCAAGTCTGTCAAAATGCTAAAGAAAGCAGTTGGCTCTCTCTAATTTGACATTTAATGAAGGTTTAATGAAGGTTGTATTAAGATAATATCATCAAAGCATAGGTAGGGAATAATCTTCCATGATACACAGACACACAGAGGCACGCGCACACACACACACACACACACACACACATTATTCAAGAATATCTTTACTACTTCTAGGTGTGATATGAAAAGGAAAATGTTGCTTACTAGAACCTAGAGGAAACAACAAGGAGAAAGAGTGTGAAGGACGGAGAGTGAGCTTCTTATAAGAATGATGCCCCAGTCTTAAGAAGCAAACCATTCCCACCTTTCCTCAGGGAGAGAACCACCCTTCATTCCTATCCTTCCTTCTCTTTACTCAAGAGTAAATGCTTCCCTATGGTCCTACTCAAATGGAATAAAGAAAGTAAGAACAGATGTTAATAAAATTTATTCTGGGGGAACCTTCCACAGTACAAAGTTGAGTAAAGCAGGTTGAAGAGTGGAGAATGGATTCTGAGTTACAGTATGACCCTGAAATATGAATATGAAAATATCCAAACAGCATTTGGGTATTAATGGTTAACTCAATACAGTTGTATGTTAATGCATGCATGCATATATTTTAATTTTAGGTGCCTACAGAAAGACCTATTTCTTTCATATACAATACATCCATGCTGGATGTAGAATGGAGTCCTGGGGGGGGACCCCTATATGCCAAGAGGCCCCTGATGCATCCCCAGTTCTACAGGAAAGTCACATTTCCCTGACCTCTCTTTTGCATAATCCTGAAGAATGTTCAAAAATCAAATAAGAAAATATGTTGGAAGAGTTTTGCAAATTGTGAAGTGTCCTGTAAGATGAAAAGGTCAATTTTTGTGATTTCTTGTCTTCTTCCTCATTAAGAAGTCTGTTTTGATTAAATGGAGAAATCAGGTGGATATTCTGCCTTCTTCTGTGGTCAAATCCTTTATACAATGGTTCTACTTTCACAATAATGACAGAGGGTGAACTCTCTAACCCTAGAGTTACATCATTTACTCTTATCTTTGATGGTAAATATGATTTATATCAGCTATGAGCATAGTATATTCAATGGACCAATCTCATGTAATTTTATCAGGAAAACAATACAGCACAAAAGTCCTCCAATTGCTTCCTCTAAATTGCGTTGAATTTTGGAGTTGGGAGGAAACTTAAAATTTACCTGCATTCAGGCTGGGGAGATAGCTCAGTTAGTCATGTGCTGGTCATGCCAGCATGAGGGCCAAAGCCCAAACATCAGCATCCATGATGCATCCATCCATCTCTTATATATGAGA
This sequence comes from Mus musculus, assembly GCF_000001635.26. Classification (NCBI taxonomy): domain Eukaryota; kingdom Metazoa; phylum Chordata; class Mammalia; order Rodentia; family Muridae; genus Mus; species Mus musculus. Next base: position 89,328,238 of record NC_000078.6, on the reverse strand, counting down.
GAGAGAGAGAGAGAAAGAGAGAGAGAGAGAGATTGCCTATGCATACAAGCATAACCAAGGCATGGTAACATGCCCGTGTAATCCTAACACCGAGGAAGCAGGGATAGGTGCATCCTGGGGCTCACTATCCAGCCAGTCTGGCCTATTTGTTAAATTCCAAGCCAATGAGAAGTTCTGGTCAAAAAGCAAGGTTAGGGACTAGATAGTTCAGGGTTTGAGGCTTCATGTTGTTCCTGCAAAAGACCTGAGTTTGGTTTCCAATAGCCAAGTCTGGTTGTGGCTCACAGCTACCTAGGATGCTAACTCCAGAGTATCAAGCTCCTATAGACATACACATGTAAACAAGAATGAAATAAATCTTAATAACAAGCTGCAAAGCATCTGAGCAATGTCATTCAAGATTGTTCTCCAGCCTCTACACAAAACTACACATACACACACACACACACACACACACACACACACTTGGGCACATGTGCATCTACACATACACTCATTTTCACACATGTGGATCTACACTTGAATACACACACACACATACACACTCATGCACTCACACACACTACCTGTATTCAAATCTTTTATTTCACCTCTGAGGAAGTCTATGGTAAACCGCAATATTGTGAATTTTTTCTTTTCACAATGGAGGTATTGTACACTTGGCTTCTCCCATTTTCTATTACCTTTACAATGACGGTAGAGATCATACTCAACAGCCTTGGAGATGCAACTTCCAAAATGATATTATTTAAGATTTGCATAAAATCAATTATATTCCACAACAGATGGATTCAGTGGGTCTACACAAAATACACCTAAAGATTGGGTCATACACACATACTTACTATGCTATACACATATGCTATTTTCAATCTCTAACAGTTAGCTATAAAATAGAAACACAAAAGTTTTTTGACCAGACCAGACATCATAGACAACCCACACAGCACACAAAATACATTATCTACCATTTAGTGAATGTAGCTGGAAGCAAAACAGAATTACTGTGGGGAACCTTCACAACTCTCTATTTATGAACAGCAGAATTGAGAGTCACCAGGTTAATAAACTGTCCCTCAAATGGAAAGCTTTGCAACGCAGAATGTTGTTAGAATGAATATTACTTTCTACGTTACATTGCGGGGACTTGATACATCGGCCCCCTTGGCCAACACTCAACATAATATTCCTGTCTTCGCAAACCATCACCTACAGCATTAATCTTCAATTAATCGAGTAAATTTGGTATGTCACTGTTTGAACTTGTTTACCCAGTACATAGTTCTAAAGTTCCAAACTCTGCTTTAGAGGCTCTGGATCCAGAAATGAATAAGTCTCTGACCTTATGAGGCTTCAATTTTAGCAGTTGTTGCATTGGGGAATTGCTTACTAAAAGAAACTTAGCTGTCCTAATGACATAAATAAAAGGGATACTATCATATACCATTCAGGAAGGGGCTAGGGAAAAGTGAGCGGGAGGTTAATTGTCTGCATGTACAGGGAATGGCTTACTTCTAGAGTCACATCGCAAGCCTTCAGTACCATTTTATAGGAACTTTACTTAGAACTGTGTAAAACAACAGCTAATCTCGTGAAGAGAAGAGCCATGGGCCATATGAATTCCTGCGTCCTAAGAATGGAGGAGTGTGTCATAAGGATGGCCATCACAGGCTAAGGTAATGGGATTGTAGGGCAGATATTAAGCAAAGCCTGATGTTGCACTTATCTTGCCAAACACAATGACAGCAAAGTTGTAACCGTTTGGCAGGTGACTAGGATGCATTATGCACAGGCTGCTGCTGCTACAGAAACAGTGGAGAACACAGTGAAAATTAAGCCATAAACATCTCTTCTTGTCAGGGCTCTATTTCCCTGGAAACAGAGAGTTGTTTTATAAGGCTGGCCAAGTGTACTGTAAATTATATTACCAGCCCACTGCTGATGGGTTTATATGTCTGCAGGGAAGGAGATATCTGGCTCAGCTACCATGTTCAGCTGGCCAAAATTGCACGTGGACACACCAGTCACAACGAGATTGCTAAAATTTAGAAATGAGTGGTCTAACAGGAGCACTGGAGTGGGAGGGAAATGCACAGGGTCCGTGACACTAATTTGTCTCTGAAGTCTTCCTCTCAGAGCTGTCTTTATGACTCAGCGACCCTGTTCAGCAGCCCTTGAGGCAACAATTAATTACATTGTGTCCCCCTGACAACCCAGGGCGTGTCTGATGAATGGGCGGACAGTTTTCAGGGAAAAGTCCCCTCACCTTATGGTACCGCCTCTGTAGTGTTTCTGGTTTCTTGTTTATGTTTCTAAGTAGCAGAAAGTGTCTCTATCTATTTTCAGTTGGTTTTGGCTTCTCATTTTAGTTTTTTTAAACTTTCCTCGTATGCTTGGACTCCGGTCAAGTTTTGAAGACAAATCAAACATGTCACTTTTCCAGGCAAGTTCCTTCAAAGGCTCTATGGTTCCTACAACTTAGTGCTGGACTGACCAAGTTCATGAATACATCTCCAGCTAAACACCTATGTCAGCTGTTAATCCTTCCCTCTGAATCTACTATGGGTGCTCAGATCCGAGTCCTGTTTCCTGTGACATTGTCCAGGTTTCTCCATTTGTATAGGGCTTGCTCTACCTCTCTGGTAGGAATAAATAATATTCCCTAACCCTACTGTCTCCTAACATTATGAGACCATCCCGCTTTTGCACTCTTGGTCTCAGTCACGAGGCTCTGTCTTCTGACGAGACTTCTGAGATCCTCTCATAATTGTTCTGTCTACTTTCATCCTTCTTGCCCAACAGTCTATTCATTCCCATGGCAGCAAAAAACACTACTCTCCCCTGCTGTAGTTTTCCATGCCTTTCTAATGCACTCAAAATAAGTACATACTTCTTTGCTGGCTCACAAAAATCCTACATGAATTATTTCCTTTCTATAGAATGGTCACATCCATCACATTTGTCCCAGGCAATCCAGTCCTCATCCTACATTCTCAGATAATGGTTACTAATAGTACCTTTACATGAAAGTGCCCATTTAGACTTAAAGCCACCCAGTTACTATACTTGATAGTTCCTCTTTGGTCATTCTTCCATCATCCCATACATCCCATAATGCTGGCCTTTTAGTTTATCAAACACACACATACCAATCTGTTCTTACATTTAGGCAATAAGCAAACCTATTCTTCACAGTGGAATTGCCCCCTCCAAGAGCTCGCTCTCAATCAGACTTTGACCCAATACCTTCACTATTATCTCAAAAGGTCTTCCCCCATGACTTATATAGAAGCCCTTCTCCTTGGTAATGTTCTATTTGTGTTCATTTGACTTTCATGGTGAGGCTTAAATTATATATATATATATATATATATATATATATATATATATATATATATATTTAAATTACATTGGTTCTGCCTATGTTGCACTGATTTTTTATTCCTCTGCAGTCTCCTCCAGTTCATAAGTTTCTCAGTCTTTCCTTGCCCTTTACTCCTTTTTCAAAAGGAGATTTATTTTATCACAAGTCCTCAGGTTTGGTGTGCCAAGTGTTTTCTCAGGATTGGAGCGAGGTTATGGGTTTTGCCAGGAATACCATGAGCATTGCCCCTTCATGTGCACTGTATTGGTGAGCTCAGGATCTTGGTGCACTCTATTCCTAGTGAGGATTTCTTTATCATTTTGGAAAACTGGTGTCTCCTATGTCTCCTCAGCCTTAATCTTCTATCTTTCCTCTGTAGCTGACAAGTCACTTGGAGAAGTTAGATGGTGCTTATGACAATCTGATTTCTCTTCAACCTTTTTACACACAAATTTCAGCATTCATCATTGGATCTCAACTAGAGCATGTGCTACTAAGGCGCTGGCCCATCAGAAATGCATTTTCCTCTTTCCCAGTTAACATTCATCAATGGAACTCTAGTGTGTTCTTACCCATTTTTAAACTTCTCCTGACAGTACTCAGGTTTCTGATATACAATGTACCTCTCTAAGTATGGACTATAGTTATAAAACTCATGCTCTGCCTGGGTGTCTGAGATGGATAAGGCTCGACATACTAGCTTTCAAGTGGTTGAGCTAATTAACTTTCTGAGCCTCAGTTGACTGCTCTAATATTGTGCATGAGCATGTCTGTGTACGTGTGTGTACGTGTGTATGTGTGTGTGTGTGTGTGTGTGTGTGTGTGTGTGTGTGTGTGTGTGCCTCATGCCCAGTAACATGTATAACTCAGAGGTGAACCTTGTAGTCTTCCCCTCCACCTTGCCTTAGATAGGTTTCCTGTTGGCTGATGAGTCTCTGTGGTAGTTGCCCCATAAGCTTTTGATGATTCTCCTGTCAAAGCCTCCCATCTTGCTACAGGGGGACTCTTTTGTAATATGGATATTCATTACTATGTTTGTCTTTATGTGGATTCTGGGAATCTGACTTTTTAAGGACTCCACAAAGATACAGTAAAGACTCTTTTTTAATCCCTAGTCATCCCCGGGCAATCCTTTGAGTTTCCTGCGCTATGAACATTATAAAAGGTATGCCCTCACTTCACCCCAGGTATGAAATTTTAGTAATTAATTTTGCTCAAACATATCAGAATTCTAGGGGGGATACATATTAAAACACAGAAAAAATTTTAATGAAAGGTAAATGTTAGAAAATTTTAAATTAGTGTTCTCTCCTCTGCAAACCACTTTCCTTAGGTCCCAGTCTAAAGATGAACAGGGCCATAAGTGGCACGTGGGCCAGAGGAAATATTTGAAAATGGAGAAAACTGTAGCTGGTAAATGTTATTGCTCACTCTGGGAGGTGAGGCTAGCAAGGCTCATCTGGACCTGCTGGAGCTTGGCATGCCCCCGGGGAAGCTCAGCCTAACAGGCAAGCAGATCATCCACGCGGAGCCCAAATGTCACTCTAACATTTGCAGAGCTGTGTGTAACTGCTTTAGAGAGGTTTCCAACATGAAGGTCAGGGATGGGAAAACTGCTTGGGGAGCCCAAGGTTGTTCCGGGATGATGCAGATATTTTGTGGAGGGTTCTCTTTCCTTTGTGTGGGCAGGATTTGGTTATTATTGCTATTAGCCTGAGTGCTTTCCCCACCCATCGCTGTTGATATAGACAGAGGATCTCTCAAGAACACAAAAGCCAATCTCTGCTTTCAGTAGGGGAGAGGGAATCCTATGTTGGTCTGATTTCTTTTCCCAAGCACGTCTATCTATCTATCTATCTATCTATCTATCTATCTATCTATCTATCTACCTACCTACCTACCTATTTGAAGCTTTAGTTTTCCCTTTTGTTCTCTAAGTCCCCAGCTGGTTTTGTTCTTTGGCAGCTCAGTCGCAGTATTTCAGCATTTAAGATTCACAGTCTGAGTATCCCTTCCCCAGATCTGAATAGTTATCCTCTGTGGTCATGCAATTCTGTTGAGCCTGAAACTTCAGCCCCATTGTGAACAGAGGGCCTAAGAACTCATTGAAAAAAAATCCAGCCTCAGAGCATCTGGGGTGGCTCTTTGACTCAGAAATATTTCAAAGAGCAGATAGAGCAGTGTAAGTATCTATGCACTGACAGATAATGTAGCTTTTATTGATTGCTAGCATTGTAGTTCATTTGTTTCAGATGCTTTTTGAAGAAATGAAATATTAGAGGCATAGATAATGTCCTTGTAGAAAACTTCCTACTTTCCCTTTCAGAAATAATTATACCAAGCCATATTTGAATATTCACAATTTTCTATGGATATCTCAATATTCTACAGATATGCACATGAAATATTCTATATTATTTTGCACATTTGTAAACCTTTGTAAGCAATATTGTTCTTAATACTATGCTATAGGCTCACTTTCTCATTCAGGATGATAGCTTTCAGACTCACTGTCATTACATGTAGCTGTAAATTGTTTTGCACTACTGGAGGGGCATATTCTTGTGCAGTGATCACACAATATATGTACTTGTCTACTCATTTTGTATTTTCTTAATTAACATTACAAGCAGTGCATATTCCAGTCGCTATCTCAATGTGAACTTGTTTGATGGTTTCTCTAAAGCACTACAGAAGTTGAATAATTACTAGGTCAAATGTCAGACTTAACTTCAGTGCCAGGATGTCTGAAGATGACCAGTCCCAGTTTGCATTTCCAGCAGTGTTTTCTCTCCTCTTTGCCAATGCATTAATATCACCAGTTATTGACTTTTTCTACTCTGGTGTTTTGATGTCATATCTCAACAATATTTTTAGTCTTCGAATATTCTAGTGTGGCTACAAGTGCTTTGATATGCTTGCAATCCATTTTGGTTTTGTTATCTGACAGCTTCTTATTCCTGTATGGATTGCCCTTCCCTTACTAACACGTAGGACTATGTTATACAATTTATACATCAATCCATAGTCCGAGGCATGCACTCTCAGTATTTCTCTTAGTCTGAGACTTGCCTTTTACCCTTTCTTTTGTTAAGCATAAGTTTTAAATTAAACTATAATCCAATTTATTAAAATGTAATTTACCATCCACACTTATTATAGGTACTGTTTGAGAAATATTCATGCTTCTAGATCATAAAGCTATTCACCCTGCTTTTCAAATCTTCAACATTTATGCTTTTATATTTATAGCAATATATTTTCCTGGTTGCTATGAAGATGAAGTATCATTTTGATATTTCTGTGTTAGGTACCAGTTATCTCAGCCCTACTTATTGACTAGTTTATTCACTAGTTCTACTGGTTTCCAGTGGCAACCTTACCATGAAATAATTTTCTACATCGCATAGTACAACTACTTACAGTTTTACTGAACAGGTCTATGTGGCCATTTTGTATCAATGCCATACTTTCTTAATCAGTTAGGATATGACAGCCATCTTGATACATGGTAGAGCAAGGTTCTTCATTCTTTTTTTTTTTTTTTTTTTTTTTTTGTATTTCTAGCATTAGCTTGGCTAGTTTTGGCTCCTCATACTTACACATGGCTTATAGCACAACTTGGGCTTGAGTTCCAGTAAAACTCCTGCTGGAGTTTTGAGAGGAATTGCATTGGACTGATGGAACAACTTACAAAGAATTTGCATTGTTATATTTTAAATCTACCTGTACTTGAATATGATAGTGACAGTTTAGTCAAATCTTTATTTTATAGATTTGAATGATATTTTGTCAACTTTCTCATAAAGATACTGAATAAATTCACATCATATTCTTAGCTGTCTCTTGTAGCTATGGAAAATAGCAAGCTTTCCATCCTGTATCTTAGCTGGTGATTATAGAGAAATTTTAATGAGATTTGTGTTTGTCGTTTTTAGTTACAATAACTTGGTTTTAGAACCCTGTGGACTTTTCAATGACTAGGAAATGCTCAATCTATTCCTCTTCAGTCCTTCTATGTCCCTGATTCTATGGACACGTTCTGCTAGATATCTTTTCTTGTATAAGCATCAACAAAAGCAATCATAGACCTTGTCATTATTTTATCCCTAAAATACATAAACATGTGACACTTCCTGTGAGATTTTGGTAACTTCCCCCTTTCAAGGTAAACATATTATACTCTAGTCTAGCATTACTTTCAAATGTTAGTAATACCAAATATTTCTCCATGTATTTAAATTATTGCACTATTCTCATTAGTACCATTTCTATCATCTTAAATTTAATTAATATATTTTATGATGTTGTATCATCCTCATAACTTCAAAGCAGGGGAACATTCCTTGCTTATGGCATATTTATTAGGTACAGAATTTAATAGCCTAATGTTTTCTTTAGATATTATTTTTAGAAGCATATATTTAAATATATATAGAGAGAGATGTATGCTTAGGGATGGATGATAGTATAATGAAATAAAGCTGGGTGAATTTCAAAGTGCTCTGAACCTCTAGAATGAAGATTAGTTCAAGTCTTTGAGGATTGTGATAGAGACAGATGTGAACACAAATTCATCTGCAAGATAAGAAAGACTTGATGCTTGTTCTAAGTACAGCAAAAAAAACTGCATTGGAGGCTCTTGCAGAGAAGGAGCAGAACTTGGTTAGTAGGCCCACATGGGAGATCTCATTCATAGACTGTTTTCCTTTCTGCACAAACACCATACACATTACTTGTGATTCTCAGTTTCCAAACTAGTAGGACCATCTAGAAAAGTGTTAGCAATACCCTTTCCCACAAGACCAGATAAGAGTGTAACCAGTGATGGGAGCCAGTGCACTGCATTGTAAATGCTCCTTAACTGGATTCTAATGCAACCAAAGCTTGAGAACATCTGGACTCTACAAACTTTAGAAGGCCCAAGCCCCCTGGCCTACAGTTTTTATTCAAGTCCCTAATGGAGCAGATGAAAAATCACTCAAAGTCCCTCATGAAACAATTGGGGTCTTAACAAACAGAACTCACCATCTTTGACTCCCATCAATATTCTGGTCTAGAGATGATTCATTCAAATAAAATGAAATAACTACCTGTGCACAGATCTCCTGACCCTAATATGATGCAAAATAATTAATGTCATGACACTGACACAGTGACCTACAAATTTCTTCTCATGGTTATCAGAATGAATTTTCTTAAGACCTATAGCCCTTATGTGATTAGCTGCTTGGATTTATACAAATTGTAAGACCACTGGGAATGTTTTAGCTATTTCAATGTTTTGTAAAGATTGACAAATAGAAAGTATTTCATTGGAAACAGGATAATGTGATGAAAGGAAAGGCCTTTTGAAATTGCATCAGAGTTAAAATAGAGTTCAAAATTTGTTAGGAGTCAGAAAAAAAAAAAAAAACAATGAAGATGTGGGAAAGGTCTGGCAAGCCCTTGGCAAAATCTAAATATATCCAACATTATCTGCACATCCTTTATGAACTAGTCATATAAATATTCTGATAACTATTTCTATAACACAAATTTCTAGTTGTAGTTTTTCTAGTCACTAAGTAAGCTTGTCTAGAGGTGTGGGTTTGTGACTTTCTGTAACATATTCATAGCAAAGACAGACTTGTTTCTTGGAAGGGCACTAAAGAGTTAAAACAAAGTAACAATTAATTATTTTAGAATATTTTTTAAAACAAAGATGTCACTTATGTTCTTATTTAATAGACTGAAGGAGAGCTCTTTAGCATAGATAATAATTGTCCTAGTAGAATAATCTAGGCTCCCCAAGTCCACAATGGCATCTCAGTCCTCTGTATCACAACACTAATTTGGAAATTGTTCTGCACTAACTGCGAAATATCATCAATGTGGTGCTTAATGCTCTATTAAGCTAAACTGTGCATACTTATACATTACACCCATAATAAGATTGTCTCTTAAGTAAGTCCCATGGTTTTAACATCTCTATATTTTTCAACAGAACTGATCACAGTGAATTATACACATTAGATAAAAATTGAGAAACAGTGATTATGGATCACATTGTCCAGGAAGCACATAGGCTGAAAAATGAATCCATTCAGGAAATACCCAGATCAGTCTATTGGAAATACAAAATGAGAAGCATAAGGTAGATTAGGAGCATGGATAGTAATATTAGGTAGCTAAAATCTAAACTTGTACTTAGTAATTATAAGCTATTTAACCACTGCTTCTTAGGCTTTTTCTTCTGCTTCATTAAACATAAGTGGAGACATTAGTATCTACTTGAGTAAAAGTCACAAACATGACTAGATAACATAGGCGATGATTAATATTTACATATCAATATGCAATAGCTCTTATAAATAATATAACATGGGATATACATATATAAAGGCATTACAATATCCTTCAAACACCAACCAGACACAGATTGTTGGATGAATTGATTCTTTGGTTCATTTGGCCAAGGAATATTAGAGTTTTATGATTTATTACTAATTAACACCTAGAATAATATGCAACTACTTGAAATTATTTTCGAGAATATTTATTAACTGAGAAGCTTCATAGCAAATTTTAAATTGAAAAAAATTATTATGCAAAAGACATAGGGTCTAGTATTTTTAGAAATCATAGTTTTGTTAGTTTATTAATATTTATGTCTATGTGTTGAAATGGACTTCTAGATATTAGTGCTTACTTACATCTGTATTCAGGAAAAAATGTACCAAAAGGTAATAGATATTAGCTGTAAGTGATAGAGTTATAAATTATTGTTCTTTCTTAATAGTTTTCAAAATTCATCAAGTTTTCTATAATAATTATCTACTGCTCTGATAATTTAGGAGGAAATACATAAAATTTAAAATAATTAAAAGGCTGAAGACTTTTAACAATAGAGGAAATTGCATATAATAGAATGCTAGGTTAGAAATTAGAAATTACAAAATAATATGTTTTCTTCTATGTACAGGAAAGTGTATGCCATACAAGAACCTATAAATCATTGTTATCTCTGTTGATAAATTGTAATCCGTTTTCTTCTTGTCTTTTTAATATTGACTGATATTTTTAAAGTGGGCATGCTAACATGCTGACTTTGTTATTTATTCATGATACATACAAATACTTGTGTACACATAAATGCACATATAAATATGTAAATAGATGTACATGTTTATGCTAATGTGTGTGTGTGTGTGTGTGTGTGTGTGTGTGTATTTAGAATCAAGGGATAATTAACAAGAGCTATCATACATTCCCTAAGAGAGTTCAAGGTAGATTCTTCAGCAGAGATGATCACTCTATAGTAAGACTTAAGTTTCAGGCTGGGCATTTAACTCTTAAAATCTGTGGATGCTGAACCTTTGGAAGGTAGGATTTGACAATTCAGCTGTACTCACCTCACACGTCTAAGAAACCTCACGGGAATTAACAGCAATCATAAACGTGCATCTAAGCAAATAGAAACAACTAAAGTAGGGCTTGAGCTATTACAAGATGATTGAAGTAAACCAATCTAAATGAATAAATAATTATGGTTTTGTAGGTTGATAAGGGCGTCAACACTGAGACATGCATCACACCATAATGATAGCATAGTATTGGTACACGCACTGAGAAAGGCTACAGTGTACAACTTCATTTATAACTCTTGTTTGATGCTTCTAGACTTCAAAAATAAAGAAGAGTAAACTAAGCAAAATTCCTAACTTCAGGAAATCCTGTGCTGGGTCTTTTACTGTCAGGGTATTGCCCATCTTAAGCAGTCTTTCTCCAAAAACAGTAATTACCAGGTCTGCCTGGTGAACAATGCCATGATGTAGATCTGCTGTGCTCTCTTCCCTGTGCACTGAGGAGGTAGAACAACAGAGGAAGGAAGCTGACTTAACAACCTTACAATACTTAGTAGCCTTGAAACCAAAGTCTCCCTCCAGAGGTCCCAGGCATAGGAGTATCATTTAAAAAGATGAAAGATCTTGTAGTTTAGAAATATTCATGTGTGTTGAGCCAAAAGCACCCAGTCAATAGTTTTTGAACTGATGAAGTGAATCTCCCCCCTTGACGGGACCTTGACTGACCTCATTCCTCAAAGGCAAACAATCACTCTTAATGAAACCACAATTTTACATCACTTAGAAGAGTAGCTATTTTCTGCTTGGTGTGTATTATGAGCCAATCAAACCTCTGTGATTACATGAAACAAGAACTAAACAAGCAAAATGAGTTATAGAAAAAATGTACAATCAAAGGATGCTGCTAAGTTTTGGGTGGGTAAAGAGTCTCCCTAGACCCATTAAGTTTCGAATAACTCCATTTTTCAAATTTCTTCTCAAATTGTACATTGAACAAAATATGGTAATGGAATAAGACCAGGAATTGGTACCAATTCTTTCCTACTCTGCCATCACTTAAGGTTTTATGATTCAATATGCAGTCTACCAGCCAGGACCTTTAGCATCCCATGGACCTTGTTGAAGATGACCCACCTACTGACTTCAAATCTTTATTTTGACAAAATGTCCAAATCATGTGAGAGACAAATTAAAGCTGGAGAAACAGACCTAAATCTAACACGCAAGGGTCATCTGGATTGGTATTCTATCTGGATTATTGTTATTATTCTACTACCTTGAACTCTTCTTAAAAGATAGTTCCTTTTGAGAAGTCACTGTTGACTTACTAAGTAGTTCTGTTGTTCATTTACTCATTACATATTTATAGGCTGTTACTATGTATAAGGCCAGACTTGAGGACTCTGAAAAAAAAAAAAAAACGAAACAAAACAAAAAAAAAAAACCTTTCCCTGTTTGAAAAGGGGGAGACAGTAGAGTTAAAGAAAGAGAAAATCATATGCAGTCCATTGGGAGTTATTTTTTCTGGTATATTTATGATGCACAGTGAAAGGAAGACCATGAATATGAAGACCAGAATGATACCCTACTGTGACCACTTTGTCAACAGGTCTTCTGAAATGATAGTCAGAGGTGCAAGGATGGCAGAAAATGTCCCCATCTCCATATTGCATGCATGATAATCTATATAACCTTTCTTTAAGTGGTCTCACTTCCCTTAACTAACATGTTTTCATGCTAAAATAAATATGGTGTACTCGATAGGAAACTAGTCTCGTGGGTCTGGAGAGATTAACCATGAAAATAGAATAACAATAAATTGTTAGTAGATACTGCTGCCCTCTGAGGCTGAGCACTGATACTCTCTTTTACAAAACACGGGAAGTTAAATAAGTATTAGGGGCTATTAAATGCACATTAAGGCTATGCAGGGCTTTCTCACTGGTATTACTTAATCTATTGAAGCTATTCTGTGCATTCCCACTCATTATCTCAGAATGCCCCTCACCACTCAGCATCCACTCTGAGGTTAGCCATCCATTTCTGTAAAGCAAACCCAGTTTCTTTAGAATTCAGCTATCTCCATTTCCTCACTTCTGGAAATAGCAACTCCTTGAATAGCTTCTCCCTCTGCACCTGGAACAAGGTCATGTGGTGTATGGATGGTTACAAGCAATGCCCTTTGTCACCTCAGCCTGCTTTCCCTGACCTTATGACTTAAAAGCCTTCAAAATGCAGATTGTCCCCCCCACCAGGGATAATTAATTTAGGTGATGACTGTTAGATTGTACCCACTGGGGAAACACTGAGAGTCCCTAGGAAGCAATGAGAGGCTCTGAAGAGCTTAGACATCGATCCCTCAAAGAGCAGTGCTAAATCTCCCCGACCCCCAACTTTCTAAGAGCTGCCTGGCAACAGCTTGCAAGAGGTGGTTTTTCACCCCAGAGACCACAATCAAGCCTATCAGAGCTAGAGATGCCCACCCAGTCTTACTTCTTGGTACCACCTCTGAAGGTGTTTAGCACAATTAGCCACCATGCCTTCTTTAAGTGGTACAAAGTATTGGCAGAACCCAGGAGATTGAAGTAAGGGAGGCATTAACAATAGTGCAGAGGGTTCTGCTGTGGGCTGGCTGGGAGGCTGCGTGTTCTGATTGCTCCAGAGTGCATTACCTCTAACAACAAAGAGAGAGTTACAATACTTTTACAAGTGCAAGATTCCAAACAGCTTCTTTTGGCAGTCCCAGTCCCCAAATTGACATACCTCACTTCACAACTGTTCCGTCTACCCATCACCCGCTCTCTAGTTACTTCTCCATGACTTACATTGTCCTTCCTCCCCAAATACCTTCTTTACATTTTCCTCTAGAAATGTACTTGGAAAGATATTGACTTGGAACTCAAAGGCCTAATTACCTCATGGGTAATTTACCATTTGATTTGAAGACTTATTCTTTTATTAAAATAACAATTTAAATCCCTTAAAACCATATATTCCTCAAAAAAAATGTTCCTCTCCACATAGTCATATGGTCATCATGTCCACAGTTTTGGAAGGAAATACAACTCATCATAACACAGGGATGGAATAGCAAGAACCTTGTTTGTACATCTTTTCTCCAAGATTCATTTCCACCCCAATTCTGGTTTCATGGACATTAATAAGTTCTCTTTGAAAGTCCCCCTAATCACAAGCCGAAAGCCCCAAAGGACTAGGACAACTCTGTGCCAAACCACAGCTATGCCCTCAGAAGCACATTCCTGCTGTTCCTCATAAGTCAGTTAGAAGCCAGGTGGTACAGCTTAATAATGTGAGTCCTGAAACCACCACACCTGGGTTCCAGGGGTTAGACTCAACACTTCCCAGCTGTGGGAGCCACATCAGCCTGGATGAGGGCTTGCTTTCTGTTTTGGTTTGACTAGTTTGCCAGGGAGCCTCTGCTTCTCCCACATTGAGATTATGGACGTACATCAATGGTAACAATGGTTAAAATGGTTTTGATTTTAATATGGACTATAGAATCAAGGTTAGGTTCTTACACCTTCACAGCAAGTGCCTTGTCCACTGAGCCACCTCTCTAGCTCCTGGTACAAGATTTATATGATATATAAACATATCCATATTTATATTCGTAAATAAATATAAAACCCTCCACTTGTAGATGCTACAGTCCTCAATTCTTTCTCAAGTGATCCATCCACTCCATAAAGTATTATTTCATGATTAAAATGTAAGAAAGTTCTCCCTTAGGGCATAGACTTGGAAAAAGAAGTTTGTCTATTAATATTTTTAAAATACTATGTTTATTTCATAGCACAGACTAGAGAGTCATCAATAAGCACCTGGGCCAAAATAAAATCAAAGTCGTAACATATATTTTCTGAGCTTTCTGGAAAATGACAGACTAAATGGTTACTAGCAAATATTGATATGTAGTGTCAAACTCTATTTTCAAACTATTTAAATGTTTAGCACCCATGGTTCTACTGTATTTCTGTGTACTTAGCGTGGATACATTCAGTATCTAGGTAGAGTTTCTTTCTAAAAGAAACTGCATGTGTGTGTGTGTGTGTGTGTGTGTGTGTGTATCAATCTAGGCAAAAAAATCCAGATATAAAAATCTTCTCTCTATTTCTGTCAGTAAAATATTCTTTTCTTGCTTCTTAACCTGTAGTTATTCTTGATGCAATCAGAAGAACAAGATTTTCCTAAATCTCCCCAAAGACGTAACAACTTTTCACTGATAATTCCCGGCTAAGAACATCTATTAACTCAAATGAGTTGTAGATCAATAGCATGTCTCTAACATCTCAGGAGGGCTTTCTCTTGTACGTGGATTTCTTTTTGTTTGTTTCAGACTTAAATTGAGCTAACGGATGGGCATAGTGTTCTGTTATATCAAAGGTTCAGAAAAAAAATGACTCGTAGCATTCCTAGCATTCCACTCATGAAATCACCAACACACTTGTAAGGAAATTTTGACACATGGAAAAGCACCCACACAAAAAGAACAAATATTTCTGATAAATGGACTTATTTACAAAAGACTCATAGTCTCTTTTTGTTGCTATGTTAATTTCTCTAGCCATATAACCTGTCATTTTCCTCCTTAGTGAGCTATAAGACGTTGTCACCTAGCCATTTTTTTCCCATATGTTTCTCCAATTTGTGCATAGAGCATCCCAGATATTAGGGCTGAGGTTCTCTTCTTCAGTGCTTAAAGGAGTACAATGCAGTCTCCATCCACCAGGGTGCAGCAGAGTGCAAGGGCAGCCAATGGGGTATAGCTCATTTTCTAACACTAATCCAGGGTTAGCTTTTGTTCAAAGTGTTCTGAGACTGAGCTGGTCCTATAGGAATCAAATTTCCTGCATCCAATATCTTTGGTCATAGTGCTGGGAGATGCAAAAAAAAAAAAAAATGTTCACCTTTCCCTAGCATCTGATATCTTTTTTCTTTAGAAGAATGAAACTTCTTTCTCTGATACAATCAAGAACTAATACAGGTAGGAGAGTGCTCTATGACTTGACTGAGGTTGCTGCACTTAGAGTATGTGACCAGATCCTAGTGAGATCCCCAATCATCTCCTGAGCTTTAGGTTCCCACACCTTTGCATGGTCTCTTGAATCAAGACAAGGGGAGCTGTGACTTGGTTCCAAGAAAATGAAGATAGCAATGCTCATGGGAGGCTTGTTCCTACTAGACATTTGAAAAAAAAAAAAAAAAACTGTTGTCTTTCAGGAAAACATGTTTACATCCTGAGTCACCTATGGAAAAGGTCCCTAGAGGGCACCTTCTAGGAGCTAATGGCCTCAGTCCTGTAGCTGTTAAGAAATGAATCATACCTGCAATTACATGTGGCTAAAAAAGTAAATAAAAAGCCCAACTCTCAATCCTGGCCTAAAGTCAGGTGTAGTGGTTGAAATGAAAAAAAAAAAAAAAGACCCTCATAACCTCATATGTTGAATAGTTGCTTTCCAGTTAACGGTATTATTTGGGAAAATTATTATACTTTGTGGCACAAGGTATGCCACTGGAGGTTTCAAAAGACTTGTGCCATCCCCAGTGTGCTATCTTTGTCTCCTACATGCAGATCATAGTGCTTTCAGCTGTCCCCTCGGCCCCGCCTTTGCTCCGCCATCAGAGACTCTAACTTTCTAAAAGTGTAAGCCCAATTAAATACCTTCTTTTATAAGTTTGCCTTGGTGGTGGTATTTTGGCATAGCAATGAAAAAAATAACTAAGTTAACGGGGTTCCAAAGCCTAAAGGAGAAGAAACGAACTAACCCTGGCCTAAATGTATAACCTACAGAAATGATATATATGTTGTTTCAAACAGCTAAGTCAATGGTAATGGGATATACAGCAAAAGAAAATTAGTAAAAATCTAAGTTACTAGGGAATTCTGCTAGAGAATAAGGGGAGCCTGGAGGCTGAGGACCTTTTCTAGACAGGTTTCCCTCAATTAGCCAACAATCCAGCTGTATGGTGGTATAGGAAGAGAGTCCACATGAAAGATGAATGCAGTCAGTAAGACTAAGTTCAATAATCCTGTCCAGGATAATTGATATAAAATGTCAAGCTGGGGTTTCAGACTTTCACAGACCTATCTGACTGCATGCATGTTATTTTGTAGATATACTGTGTGAAAGACTCATCAGTTAGATTTAGCTGATCTTCCATTGCCTGCACTGAGGTTTGTGGCATAGGATCACCAATCTGCTTTTAAGATGTCAAAGAAATCAAGGCAAGGGCTTTCAGAGTTGGAGGAGGTTCTCTATAACATATAACTAAGGTTAATTTTCTATTTAATTCTGGAGGTTTGAATTTGAATCCGGCACCAGATCCCATCTCAGTCATAAGCCTCAAAATGAAACAGACTGATACTATGGCAGCAATAAAGAGATGTAAGATATTTCAAAAGCTTGAACTCTATTACAACAGCACTCTAAAACAATTAAGATATTTTGCAGCCTAATTGTTAGGTAGACTATACATATTTCCCATTCTATCAATGTTGTATTAAATAGAAGTTTCTGGTAATAAATTAATATGTAGGGACATAGTATGTGAGGAAAAACATCTGAAAACTCGGGCTGAGCTCTCACCTGAGTTATCCCTGGATGGATTGATGGGTCAAGTTCTAGGACTCCAAATGCACACTATTTATATCCTTCAACTGAAGGTATTAAGTGTCCAGTAGGTTCTGGATCCAGTCATACATGGTAAAAGTCCTTTGTGCTATTTTGTTATAATTATTGAGACCCTCTGAGAACATCTCATCCCACAACACAAACTGGCCAGTGAGAAGTTGCTGCAGGCTACAATTAAGCAGAATGAAACAAAATTCAGATGCCTTTTCCCCAAGAAATAGTGAGTGGGGCGGGATAAAGAGAACAGTAGTTTTTCAACATTCATTCATTCAACAACATTTACTGGAAACACCTTGGCTAATAAGCCCACCCTGCCAGAATGCCAAGACAGATGAAGCAGATGCTTTCGATGTCACTCTGGCTCAGCCAAAAAGAACCAGTTATCAAAGCTTCTTGGTAACATATGGAATCCACTCAAAGATAAATGTAAAAGGCATGCTGTCTGCCTGGGGGAGGCAGTTTCCAAGAAGAGTATTTTGGAAACCTACAGAAATGACTCAATATATGTGAGACAAACAAAAAGAAAAGGGAGTTGAGAAAAGATAAACATTGCTAGTGGCCCTGCTGGTGGTTCTCCTCAACTGTGGCAGTCATAGCATAAATCCAGCTCCCCCTCTCTTTGTCTGCCCAGCTTTATGCTAATCATTCTTCTATTTACTCCCTTTGGTAGCAAAACATTGTTCAACTGCCAGTTTGTGTGGCATGTGTCGTATGTACAGATGCACAAAGTATTGACCTCTCAGCTTTAGGTGGAGCAGAGCAGGTTGCACAATCATCTTTTGCTAATAAACCTGCCCAAGAGTCCACCAGAGAACTCCTAAACCTGATACACAACTTCAGCAAAGAGGCTGGATATAAAATTAACTCAAACAAAGCAGTAGCCTTCCTCTACCCAAAGGATAAGCAGGATAAGAAAGAAATTAGGGAAACAACACCCTTCATAATAGTCACAAATAATATAAAATACCTTGGTGTGACTCTAACTAAAGAAGTGAAATATCTGTATGACAAGAACTTCAAGTCTCTGAAGAAAGAAATTGAAGAAGATCTTAGAAGATGGAAAGATCTCCCATGCTCATGGATTGGCAGGAATAATATAGTAAAAATGGCCATCTTGCCAAAAGCAGTCTACAGATTCAACACAATAACCATCAAAATTCCAACTCAATTCTTCATAGAGCTAGAAAGAGCAATTTGCAAATTCATTTGGAATAATAAAAAAAACAGGATATTGAAAACGATTCTCAACAATAAAAGAAAATTTGGGGAAATCAACATCCCTGTCCTCAAGTTGTATTACAGTGCAGTAGTGATAAAAACTGCAAGGTATTGGTACAGAGACAGACAGGTAGACCAATGGAATAGAATTGAAGACCCAGAAATGAACCCACACATCTATGGTTACTTGATCTTTGACAAAGGAGCTAAAACCATCCAGTGAGAAAAAGATAGCATTTTCAACAAATGGTGCTGGTTCAACTGGCAGTCAGCTTGTAGAAGAATGCAAATCGATCCATTGTTATCTCTTGTACAAAGCTCAAGTTCAAGGGGATCAAGGACCGCCACATAAAAACAGATACACGGAACCTAATAGAAGAGAATGTAGGGGAAAGTCTCAAACACATGGGCACAGGTAGAAATTTCCTGAATAGAACACCAATGGCTTATTAAGATCAAGAATCAACAAATGGGACCTCATAAAGTTGCAAAGTTTCTATAAGGCAAAGGACACTGTCAATAGGACAAAACTTTAACCAACAGATTGGGAAAAGATCTTTATCAATCCTATTTCCCATAGAGGGCTAATATCCAATATATACAAAGAACTCAAGAAGTTAGGCTCCAGAGAACCAAATAACCCTATTAAAAATGGGGTACAGACTAAAAATATAATTCTCAACTGAGGAATACTGAATGGCTGAGAAGTACCTAAACAAATGTTCAAAGTCCTTAGTCATCAGGGAAATGTAATTCAAAACAACCCCGAGATTCCATCTCACACCAGTCAAAAATGGCTAAGACCAAAAACTCAGGTGACAGCAATGCTGGCTACAATTTGGAGAAAGAGGAACTCACCTCCATTGTTGGTGGGATTGCAAGTTAGTACAACCACTCTGGAAATCAGTTTGGCAGTTCCTCAGAAAATTGGACATTGTGCTACCTGAGGACCCAGCTATATGATTCCTGGGCATATGCCCAAAAGATGCTCCAACATATAACAAGGACACACTCTTCACTATGTTCATAGCAGCCTTATTTATAATAGCCAGAAGCTGGAAAGAACCCAGATGTCCTTCAATAGAGGAACAGATACAGAAAATGTGATATATTTAAACAATGGAGTTCTGCTCAGCTACTAAAACAATGACTTCATGAAAATATTAGGCAAATAGAAGGAATTAGAAAAAGACCCAGCCACCAAAGAATAAACATGGTGGATATTAGCCCATAAGCTCGGAATACCCAATATACAATTCACAGACCACATGAAGCTCAAGGAGGAAGACCAAAGTGTGGATGCTTCAGTCCTTCTTGAAAGGGGGAACAAAATACAGGGACAAAGTGTGGAGTAGAGACTGAAGGAAAGGCCATCCAGAGACTGCCCCACCTGGGGATCCATCCCATATACAGTCACCAAACCCAGACACTATTGTGAATGGCAAGAATTGCTTGCAGACAGGAGCTTGATATAGCTGTCTCTTGAGAGGCTCTGCCAGAGCCTGACAAATACAGAGGTGGATGCTCACAGCCAACCATTGGACTGAGTGTGGGATCCCCAGTGGAGGAATTAGAGAAAGTACTGAAGGAGCTGAAGGAGTTTTCAACCCATAGGAAGAACAACAATACCAACCAACCAGACTTCCCAGCGCTCTCAGGAACTAAACCACCAACAAAAGAGTATCCATGGCTTCAGCAGCATATGTAGCAAAGGATGACCTTGTCAGGCATCAGTGGGAGGAGAGGATCTTGGTCCTGTGAAGTCTCGATGCCCCAGTGTAGGGGAATGCCAGGGCAGGGAGGCAGAAATGAGTGAGTAGGGGAGTATCCTTATAGAAGCAGGGAGAGGAAGGATAGGATAGAGGGTTTCTGGAGCAGAAGCTGTGAAAAGGGATAACATTTGAAATGTAAATAAATAAAATATCCAGAGAGAAGGAGAGGGAGAGGGAGAGAGAGAGGAGAGAGAGAGCTGGGATGATGCCTCCTATATCAGCAGGCCTAGTGTTTCACTCCCAATGACAACTCTTGGGAACGTGATAATCACCCATTGTCACCCAGACTCTTCCACCATTTTTCTACATTATCTTCATCCTAATACACTTTTCTCAGGATCTTGTTTGTTCAGGAAACAGCCCCTTATTTCCTGCATCAAGTTGCTTCTTATGACTTGTGTTCAATTTTCTTCTTTATTAGCAATCACTTGGGCAAAATAAGAAGAAAATTCTTAAGATTCTTTCAACGTAGTCTAAACTCAGTGACTAGTGTTCACCATGAAGCCAAAGCAAAAGCTAATGATTTTAAAAGTTTAAAGGAGAGAAAATTTGGCAGGGTATGGTGGCATACTCCCTTTCATTTCCACATGCGGGGAGAGAGAGGCAAGTGGATTTTAACACGTTCCATGCCCATCAGAGCTACATAGCAGACAAAGCAAGTAAGCAAGCAAGCAAACAAACACAGTAAAAGTTTGATTAAAGTATATTTTCTATCGTTCATAATGTCAAGTTCTTGGAATTTTAGCTACTTTGAATGCTGAGGCAGGAGGATCATGACTTTAAGGTCTGTCTAGGCTTTATAGTGGACTCAGAATTAGTCTGTCCAACTAGAAATAAGTAGTGTCTGAGTTTAGCTGGGGCTGACTTCAGCCCAGTGCTGTATAAGGGAGATTTATGCAGTAAGCTCTCTTCATAAAAACTGTCCTTACTCTTGATCCTTACTTTCTCCTCTGCCCACATTCAGATCTCCAGATTCCTCTTCTCTAACTGCTGTCATCCTTGTTTCTATCAGCATCATTTCTATCACCAATAATTTCCTATGGAATTTCTAACACCCAACGGCTTCTTAGATCTTCCTTCCTCTGCTCTTAACTAATTACATGCATTATCAACTTATTGATCTCCCATGGCATATTTAGAATTCATGTGACTTCCAATGTTTTGGTGTAAAATTTGTGTGATTTTTAGACAACCTACCAACTATACTCTAGTAGGAGAATTTAAACTGATCTGAACCCAAAGCTTCTAGGTTAAGAATGTCTTGCCATCATGATGAAAATTATGGTTTCCCTTCACTTTTCCATCCTAACGCTTCATTTGTAAAATGGTACTTAAACTAGTACTTTGTGCATATTTTCATGAAGATAAATGGGATAATGTCTACAGTAGTCACCTCATTGGAGATGCTCATAAATAGCGTTAGGATGGAGACAAAGTCATGGCTCACAAGAACTGTGGATTCTATCAAATTTTCCCAACTCTGTCTTCTATGTTTGGTGGAAAAAATGAATGATTCTGAACTAAGGAAAAAAGAAGACAAAGCAAGAATACAAGGAATGAGTGATGTATGTTGTATTAGGAGGCAAGGTCAGGAGGCTGTCAAAACATTATGACTTCCTAAGAGGATAGGTTTAGTCTTATATAGACAATGGCCCATTTTAGGAGACAAATAGGGTCAGTATTGCTCGATAATTTACTAATATAGAAAATTATCTTGGGAGTAAGCCATACCCAAGCTTAGAGCTTGCTGTATTTCCTCCCAAACTGGCATGTCTAATACACCTGAGCCTTTATCGCCTTCTCTGCAATAATGGAGACTTCAGAAATGGTGCAGGGAGTGAAGTGCTTGCCAAGTAAGTGTGAGGGTCTAAGTGCACATCCCAATATACAAGTAAAATAAAAAAGCCAGATCCTATGGAGTGCGCCTATGGGTGGTCATTGTATAGGGAGAGGGTGGGAAAACAGTACAATACCTGGGACTTGCTGTCCTGCTGCTCAAGCAGGGTTAGTGCATGCAAAATTTACAAAGAGAACCTGTCTCAATAACTTGAAAAGCTGACCACCTTGTTGCCCCACCTCATTCTCTCAGCTCACTTCAAATGCTTTCCATCCTTTGCCCCCCAGCCCTAGCCCTCATTTCTAACATGCTGATACGTGGGAGTCCTGGGGGGAATCTCTCATATAAAAAACAACTCTCTGTTAATCCTGGTTAGTTTTTCTGAGGCCCCAAAGTACATTTTACCACCAGCCACAGACACTTTCATTAACACGATTATTATTTTTCAAATAGTCCCAGTGTCATCGCACTGATAGAGCTTAGAGATGACAGAACACATCGGAAGTGGAAGCTCAGCCTCAGTGCTGTTCGCCTCCAAGACTGTCTCCTCTGCCTGAGATGAGCGATGAAAGCGTTATGGGTACGAATGTCATCGAGTTAAATAAGCTAAATATCTTGAGAGAGGCTGATTAAGTGTGCAGTCCTCCCTGGAAATCAGAGCCATCCCGCACAGCAACAAAGCCACCTTATTTCATGGGCAATTCCCCCTAGTTTTTAATGGGATTTGACTTTTGTGTTCTCAGCCCATTGGTAGCTGGAGCCTCATTCCTCTCAACTTTATCAGTAGCAGCAGCAATCCAAATACTACCTGGATTAATTCCATTTTCTGAGACATAGGATTTTTCTCAGGATAGCGGATAAGGGGGGGGGGGAGTGACTACTGGGGGAATTTTGATCCATTTCTGTCTTTTCCTACAACTGACTTCTCAGTGAAGATGGCTCTCATGATTGATTTCTTTTCTCCTGTTCTAAGTATGGCATTTGACTTGGATAATATAATGAAACTGGCTGTAATGCCTCCAATTTACATGCAACTTGCTCACCACAGAAAATTCTAAATGTATTGTTACAGGATCTTAACTGCCCTGTTTGGTAATTGGTTCCTTGAAAAGCAGAAGAAATAGTTGTCAATAACCAAGGTCTCATTAGAATTAGACATGATAGCTACTGTTATCCAAGACAAACCTCTCACTTTTCCATGCTGACTTTCCACATGTAGAAACATATCACAAGTGTTAAACTCATCCCATCTCCTAAGGCTCAGGAGAGTCTTGGAGAGATGGCTTCATAATATTGCTTCTCTCCAAGCATGAGGGCCTATGTTTAAATTCTCAGCCCTGCTGTAAATACGAGGTCAAGTGTACATGTGCCTATAACCTGAGCACTGGGAGGCAGATGAAGGCAGATCCTAGGAGCCTATCAACAAGCCAAATTGGCAAGCTTCTTGCTCAGTGAAAGACCCTCTCCCCAGGAAATAAAGTAAAGATTAACAACAGAAGACAGTAACGTCCTTTGTGTGCTGAAGGCATAAAAATTTATGCTTTCACATGCATATCAAATATACATGCACATACAGCACACACACACACACACACACACACACACACACACGGAGGAGATTACTTTGTCAGACTATAACCAACCAAGTATAAAATAAGCACTTGTATAAGTAATTACATATAATCTGCATCATGCAGGACTATAAAACAGAATAGCCAGAGAGAGTGACAACCCTCACATCAAGAGATAAACGAAACCCAAATTTCTTAGATTGCTCCCCATCTACCTTACCAAATGTGTGTTCACTCTGTGGCCCATCAAATGCCATCCAACAGTAACAGTGTTAGCATGCCTACGTCTATCTTTTTGGTCTTGCCTTTTCACTTACCTAGAAACATTTTTTTTCTTTTATTTACAAAAAGAGAAGATATTCACTCATTCCTTGTAATGAAACACTTCTTCTGTGACAGTGAGTTAAAATAAAGAACTGACTGAATGAATACAAGCATTCTTAAAATCATGTGATGTGTTAAAGTGTGAACTCTAGATCCACTGTGGGAACTACAGTTTTGCTGGGAGACCTGTGTGATCTCCCACAAGCCGCCTAACCTCAGTACCTCTGTACTTTCTCTCTCTCTCTCTCTCTCTCTCTCTCTCTCTCTCTCTCTCTCTCTCTCTCTGTGTGTGTGTGTGTGTGTGTGTGTGTGTGTGTGTGTGTGTGTGTGTGTGTGTTCCTATGTAGAAATAAGGAAGTAAGCATGCCATGGTGTATGCATTGAGGCCAAAGATCAACCTTCAATGCCTCTCTTGGTCTTTCATCTTATTTGACACAGGGTCTCTATGTTGTGTGTGCCATGGTATGAGAGATTAGCTGACCCAGGAGCTTCTGGGGATCTCTCATCTCTATCCTCCATCTTCCCATAGAAGTGTTAGAATTGCTGATGCTCTTGACATACAGCTAGCTTTTATGTAATTTCTGGGAAGTTAAGCTTGGGCCCTCACTGAACATCTGGCCAGTCCAGCTATGTGCTTTAAAAAAAAATGGACTAACAGTAGCCAATGTCAAGAGGTAGCTGATAGAAAGCCCCCAATAATAAAGTTACTATCACAATTATCTCTAATTATCTAGGCCCTGTGCCATTGCTCCAAGGCTGAGTTGAATTTATAGTCCTTAGTGAAGCTTTCTTTTGGCTACTTTGGCCAAGAGAATCTTTTTCTTCCTCCTTTTCTTTAATAAACATTTATTCACTGAATGGAAAATAGGATTTATCATCTATGCCAACCCTAATCAAGAAATAATGACTGCTTAGAGTCAGAGCAAAGAAGCAATGTGAAGCCAATTCCAGAATCTCCAGGGGGAAAATTATATGTAAAGATTGATGAAGGCTATGTGATGTGAATGAAGAATACACATGAGAAAAGACTACTAAGTGACAGTACTCAGCTATATTGGTGTAGGCATGAGTTTTCTCCTGCTTCCCATAGCCTTGCATCTCACCTAGGAAAACTGTTCAAGCCCCACTTTCTTTATTTGAAATATATATATATACATATATATATATTATTTTCTAGTATTGTTGGGAAATTCAATAAGAACTATTTCATACCTATCGCATTATTTATCATTGCTATATAATAACATGAAATGTCATGGCGGCTTAGGATAGAAGTTGAAGCCATCTCTCCCCACTCCCCAGTTGGGCAGTGTCTTGTGTTCCAGCCTGCCTCTGATTTTCAACTGCCCATGGCTACTCTGGATGAGGGGCTCATCCATGTACGTTTGTGTTGTGTGGGTAAAGTTTAAGTGAAAATATGTTTCTCTTTGACGAAAGCTAAGGCTAGGGGGAGGTAAATTCATTGCTGAAAGCCCCCCCCCACTTCCTAAGCCAGCAGCATGGCTTGTCTGGGCCACAGAGAACAAAAATGAAAGAATACAGAACAGAAGTTTAGATGGTTCCCCTCTGGGAATGATCCATGGCTATATGCCTTTGCTAGAGACACTAGTCAGGGCACGATTCCACTAGCGTAGAATTTTTCTTCCTCCTCCTACAGGCTAAGCAGGCAGGAAATAAAGCAGAAGAGGACAACAGCGTGACGGAGTAAACCCGGAATAAACCCTGGAGGTGTACGGGTAAAAGCATTAGAGCATTCTTAGAAAATGACACATTTAGCCGAACACTATTGTTGCAAGCCCATTTGAGATTCCATAAGAAAGAAAAATGGATGGAACTGCCCTCAAGGTGGAACTTGGAGCAGAGCTACTGAAATTCATAAGGAGCTGTCTAGACTTACTCTTTCCAATCACTGGAGGCCCAAAATGCCTGCAATTCATGGGATGGCCACCAGAGGGGGATAAAGCACATATTTGGTCATGTTTTCAGGAAAAGGACTTCTTTGGCTCTTTGACCCTTTTCCTTGGTCTGGGTTGCCTAATCCAACTGCGATACAGAAGGGTTTGTGCTTAGTCTTGTTGTAACGTGTTAGGTCATGTTTGGTGGATTTCCTTAGGAGGCCCGCTCTTTTGTTTGAAGGAAAAGGAGGAAGGAGTGGATGCGGGGAGTGAGGTTAGATTGCCAAAGATTTGAGTGATGTAGGCTGTAGATGGACAGACAGCTTTGAGTGCCTCTTACACATTTCCCAAGCACAGCAATTATTGTCTTTGCACAGTACTTCTTTTTATATTTATGGTGAGTAGTGCCATTAACTGTGTAAGCAAAACAATACGTACACGTCCGTCGTGTAGATGGAGAACCTGACCCAGGATCAGGCAATTATAAAGTAACAAGCAGGTATCACATTGTCTGGATTCAATCTTAGTACCTGCTTTCAAAAGGCCATGTTTTCTTTTGAAGCCTTGATCAACAATAGATGCAAGTTCTTTTGTCAATGTCACTCTTCACACATCTCCTAAGGTAGGGGTAGGGTATAAATTGCAAAGGAGTTTTAAAAGCATTAACTCTTTATGGAAATCGATGGTACTTTCTTCAAGAAGTAAGAAATTAGCATTGACACAGTCCCACTGACTACACAGAAGAAGGTATTCAGAGCTCACACTTCGCTTTCAGCTCCAGGATCCAGCCCAGGAACCATATTGCGTTTGAAATTCAAATGCTCATCATAGCATTTAGTGGCTATCATAGGCTCCCTCTCCTGATATCCAGCTTCGTCTATGACATCAGAGGTATCCACTTGACGACGGATCCTTCTTTAATAATTGATGCGAGACTCTGCATAACGGCCCTTAAGATGTAGTGGTTTTTAAGGTAGATATAGTGGATGGAGATAAGCGCTTTCACAGGCTTATGAAGCTGCTTTTCAAATTGAGAGTAAATATGATATAAAACTGGCATCAGCTGGGAAGAGGGACTATTCTTTTCCAGGCTCATTGCCCTCCACGGAATCCAATAACCAAATAAAAATTTAAGAAGAAATACAGGATGTGTAAGAACCTGGAAGAAATGTAAATAAGATTTTAATCAGCCTATCACATGGAACCAGGCGGGTGGCACACCATTAAACATGCTCACGCCGGAATTGGATCTATGTATAGCTGTTAATTGTGCAAATTCCCTTGTTCCTCAATGCCATCATTCCAAACCAGCTGCCAAGTACAGCTGGGTTGGTTTTGTTGTTGTTGTTGTTGTTGGGTTTTTTTTTTTTTTTTGGTCTTGTTTTCTTTTCAACAAAGGCAGTTTTTAAAAGTGGGAGCAAGACAGAAATGAAGTAAATGATTTAAAGGAACACACAACCCAACTTCCACTCTATCGTGAACCATGTAGTAGTGTTGAAAATGTATCAATTATTTTCCTGGGACATTACACTTCCCAGAAAGTATCCATACACATTGTATAGGATAGTCTTAAATTGTTTGGGGTAAATAAATATTTGGATGAGAAATAAGATGTCCCCGGTATTATTTTGTTGTCATAAGCAAGCCTTGTGAAAATAGGTCTCATCATTTTCATGTGCAAAATCATGAAAATGCATTACCTATATTTTCCAAGTGAAAGTAGTTTATATTGTCATTTTTTTGTATCACTATCTGCTTGGCATTTGAATACACATGTGAATCTGCAACAGGCTTTCATGCTTACACACACTGCAGGCAGAGAGACATCGAGATAATATATGGTCTTTGAGGACAGTATCCTTTTGGATACCCCCACCCCCAGGAGCATTTGGTACAGTATCGTCAATAAATGCTTTAGTAAAGGAGAAAGGAAAGAAGGTTCATTTCAGATGGTGCATGGACACCTTTCTTCAATGGTAGAATCTACTTAATAGAGGCATACCCATCCCACTGTGGGCATTTTCTCCAAAGAGAAAATTTGTGAATACACTGGACTTGCCATGTCTCTGTCCTAGGGACTACAAGGCCTCTCATTTTTTTAATCTGTAAAATTGAAAACAGTCTTCCTTTAAAGACTGTTACAAATCATCTTCTTTAAACAAATGTTACAAAGTCAAACAAAATTATTTATCCATGCAGGAAATTACTAGGTGAGTGAGCACTGCGTAGGAGTGGGAAGTAAATGCATCAGGGAAGAGCTGTCCATCTGTCCAGATAGAAGGAGAAAAGCAAGAGCTAAGGCCGCATACTGACCCAGGTGAGCTTAGCCTTGGTACACTGACCCAGTCCACTGCAGAGTCTCTGGCTGAGTAGGTTTCGGGTTGGGTTGGAGAGTTTCCACTTCCTGGGTAAGCCTGGTACTCATGAGGATGGAGATGATGCTTTGAAAATGACCTCACTCTTAGAGTATACTTTTCATATGTAAAGACATGGAAAGGTGTATGGAAATAATGAAACATAAAATACAAGTTTTCTAGGTAGAGAAAGTTGGGGGAAGATTTTTAAAGTAAGCTGTCTTTCAACTGACATGAAAGTTTCGGTTGGGAAAAAAAATGGATAAGGCAATCCCAGGTATTGGGAATGACACGGGCAAACTCAGCAATGGGAAACAACTGAGCAAGCCCTTGGAAATGAGAGAAGGCCTGATGCCAAGAACTGAGAAATTGAGGTACTGGGGGTGTCAAGACCTGGGGCTGAGGAGACTACAAGCACATAGAGCAACAGAGGACATTACCAACTCTCATTCTCTGAGGAGTTTTATCTGGTTTTATCTATTTATCTAACTTTAGAGTATGAAGGACTGACCGAGTATACGTCATATGCTCAGTAGGCATTACACCGTTTATGTTCTCCATCCCTGGCTTTGCTACTGAGAAGACCAGGGTGGCTTTGTGATCTGAGGCCATACTTACATTAGAATAACTGGAGGTCCTACCCAAGGAGAGCCAAACCCAGCTTAGTAGAAGTGGCTTTAGTACAGGAAACAAGATTTACACTTAACCAAAAAGAAAAACACCAACTAAGCTCTAATTACTGACTTTCCACTTTAATCAATCCATTCATTTCTATCTTGCTTTCAGAAACATCTTACATTTTCTGAACTAATTGTAGTCTATTGCTGTCCAAAGTGTTGAATTCCTGCACCCTTACCCCTGGAAAGCAGAAACAAAAACCAGCAATCAACTGGTAGCTGGGTGGACATTACCAATTCTCATTCGGTGAAATTATTTTATGTCTTGTCTGTCTATCTATCTATCTATCTATCTATCTATCATCTGTCTATCTACTTTTTGAGTACCAAGGATTGATCTAGGTATGGCATCTGCTAGTCACGCATTACACCACTGGCCTCCTCAACCCCTGAAGAGGGGGCTTCTGTACTGGGAGGACCAAAGTATAAAGTGCCCTTCTAGACCTAAGCAGTACAAGAGCTCCAATTTTTCTTTGGCCTTCATTTCTGCCAGTTACAGCTCAGGTAAGTTTTCTATCATTCATTTCTCCCATTTCCTCTTTTATAAAATGCTGCTTATAATTTTTGTTAAGGCCTGACGGAACTAATGACATATGAGAGACCCATATCTAGCACAGAATAAGCATTGCAGCTTAGCAACCATTGTCATCATTACTCACTGAGAGCATCCAAGAATAATGCTATGGGGCAATGGAGAATTCTCCTTTACATCCACAGGGGCAGGAGGGAATAGATTGAATCGTCTTAAAAGCCTTTTCAGGTAACATATCTTATGGTAAAGGTGACAACAGCCCGAGCCACAAAGGAAGAGAAGAGATGCTCTAAATAGCCCAAAGCCTGAGCAGTGTCAATGCATGTGAAATAAAGGACACAGCAGGAGAAACCATTGAGGTCCCAACCCCCAAGCTCTAAAGTTAAGCTCCGGAGAGGTGCTGTGCACCACTTTCTCCCAGTACTTGCAGGGTTACCTGGGAATTGTCACTGCTGGTTCAGCAAGAATGAATACTCACCAATGTCACTGTGGTCAGTTGGACTTGGAGATAATTCACAGCCTGTCACCCAAATCCCAGTCTTCTGCTTCTCCTTGGTGTTTGTTTGTTTGTTTGTTTGTTTGTTTTTTGGTTTTTTTCTCTTTTTCTCTTGGATATTTTCTTTATTTACATTTCAAATGTTATCCTCTTTCCTGGTTTCCCCTCCGAAAACTCCCTCCCCCTAACCCCTTCCCTCTCCCCCTGCTCACCATCCCACCCCCTTCCACTTCCTGGCCCTGGCATTCCCCTACACTGGGGCATAGAGCCTTCACAGGACCAACGGCCTCTCCTCCCATTGATGTCCGACTATGCCATCTTCTGCTACATATGCAGCTGGAGCCATGAGTCCCTCCATGTGTGCTCTATGGTTGGTGGTTTAGTCCCTGGGAGTTCTGGGTGTACTGGTTAGTTCATATAGTTGTTCCTCCTATAGGGTTACAAACCCCTTCAGCTCCCTAGGTCCTTTCTTTAGCTCCTTTATTGAGGACCCTATGCTCAGTCCAATGGATGGCTTTGAGCATCCATTTCTGTATTTGTCAGGCACTGGCAGGGTCTCTCATATACAATCACCAAACCCAGACACTTGTGGATGCCACCAAGTGCTTGCTGACAGGAGCCTGATATAGCTGTCTCCTGAGAGGCTCTCCTAACTACCTACTTCCCTGTAAATGCTTGGAAAGGATTTCATGCTCTGCATGCTATCCCTGATGCCTGACACAGAAGTTCTGAACAAATAGTTATCTAATCATGCCATTTTTCTCTTTCCTTTCTTCACTAACACCCCTTTAGGAGGTGGAAATCGAGGCAAGTGCACACTAATGAGACATCTTAGGGATATCACAGGTATTCCTCATTTACCAGTTGTTGACTTTGGTCTCTGATGAGATGAATTCTTCCTGTGAAACTGGCCAGGCTTTCCCTAAGAAGAAGGGTCCTCCAAGAGCAAGTCTTGCCATTCACTCTTCTGTTCCCTGCTCTCAGGGCCCCTCCAAATCTAACAGGGAAAGGAACTACCTAAAAGTCTTGGTAAACTACACAATAAAATTGGCCAGGTCTAAGAGGGGAACAAAGTTGTGCTTCTACCTGATTCCCAGGTGCATGGCTGCTGTTTGAGGGGCCATAGGGTCAGGGAAGATGCTCATTCAAAAAGAGCCTTCCTCCTTCACTTTCCTCAAGTACTTCCCACTTCCACACACTTTAAGCACAGTCTCCCAGAAGCAGCCAATAGAAATCTCTCTTTATTGAGAGGAGCATGTGTGTCTGTGGTTTTATAATACTCGTAGCCACACTGCCAACTTTAGGCAATGTCCTGTACTCTAAGACCTGTTACTTTTTTTTATGAGTTTTGTTTATAAAGAAAAAGTGAAGGTGAAAAAAATTATAAAATCTAAGAGAGTGAAGAGGAAGGAGGTCAGGTGGGGGAGGGGGTAAAAAAAGGAAATAAATAACTGTTGTACTCCTCCCTTGTATTAGTCTATCCCCAAATGCGCATCATCATACCAAGGCAATATTAAATATCATTATAATAATTAATTATCTGTAAAAGAATTATATCTCCATATAAGGAAGAAAATTCCTTTTGTATCAGAATGCAGGGATGCAATTGAAGGCCACTAATTCCCTTCTCCACCTTAGCCACCGTAGAATAACTCAGGCACCATCTGAATCCTCTGAGTTCTTCCTTGCAAATTCTTCCTGGCCACAGAAACCATGGTACAAGCATTAACTCTCAAACTGTGAAGACTAAAAGAAATAAAATACAACAAGGAACAAAGCCTTGAGCATAACTAGTGTTAGAGGCAAAGCCTGGGATTGCTGTCGTGTAAGAGGCTTCCAGGAGCCTAACAGCATTTGCTGTCTCTCCTGGAGCTAAGTCGCACGACAAAACTGCCCCTCTTGTGTAGGAATTATACCTGTCACTCTTAATGTCAGCTTAATATACTTTCAATATTGCAAAATTGTCATAGCAGGATTCTGAGAAACTGTTCCCATGGGGGTCTTTGAATAATGACTTAGCAAAGACAAACCAAGGCAAAGGCCAACACTGGTGAGCAGGGCTCGGGGTACAATGGCTCCTGCAGAGCCTCAGAAGAGACCCAAGATGCTGGAACCATATTAGCCAATACTGAGAGATACTCCCACACAAGAAGCCAATGGAACGTATTGTTATAGAAGTTTGTCTACATATGCACATTAATGTCTGAAGCCTGTATGCTTAGTCAAGTTCTTACATCTATGTGCGGACAGAGGGTTCATACTGTTTGTTGTTATGGAAATTGATCTTGTCCTTAATTGAACCTCTCTGAATATCTCAAGGCCTTTTTTTTGTCCCCCAGACTTCCTCAACTTTTTTAACATTATAGTTTTTATACTACCAGCTCTGAATATTTCTCTTGAAAATAACATATCATATCATACTCCAACTCCCCTAGACTGACTGTCTTTGTTTGTAGAATCATACCATACATGCATGGTGGACTCACCTATAAAAACACGTATGAGACAACTCCAAGCTTTGAATTCCCATGACTGACCACTCCTAGCCTAAGGAAAGGTTCATGCCTCCATGGATGAGAATATATCAGCTGGATCTGCTGCTCTGCAAATGAGCAGAGTCTCATAGATGCGGGGAAAACCTGTATCATGGGCTATCTCCAAGATCAGTCATACTAAAACACAAAAAGAATTCTTTGGGGCCATATGGTTTGAATAAGAATTGCGGCCACAGATTCATATATTTGAATATTTAGTCACTAGCGAGGGGTATCCTTTGAGAAGGATTATGGGGTGGTGGGCATGGCCTTGCTGTAGTGCATATGACCTTGTTGAGAGAAGTATGCCCCTAGGGATGCCAGGCTTGGAGTAACTTTCTCCATCACCACCCTTTCTTTTTTCTCTCTCCTCAGCTACTTCCTGCACCATACCTGCCACCATGTTCCCTGCCCTGATGATAATGAAATAAGTCTCTGAAACTTTAAGCAAAATCCCAATTAAATGCTTTATTTTATAAGAATTACCTTGGTCAGGGTGTGTCTTACAGGGACTAAGACAGGGTCACCTCATGATGACATCTGCACTGAGAAATAAACTTAGAACATTAGAAGACTAATTCCATCACCACCAGACAGTGATCATACCATAACTGCAAACCTATAAGTATCCTTCAGTCCAACTCATGGAGATGGGCCAAGTAGAAAAGGTGCTATCCAAAGAAGCTAGGTTCAGGCAGCCTTTCATAACATCCCAGAACAGAAATCCCATTGAAGCATTTAGGAAGGGACTGTTCTCAATGGGTGAGGGACAGGCTAGGATAATATAGGCAAAAAATTACTACAAGTTAATTGCATAGCTAATCTTCACTCATAGATTTCTTGAGGGTTCCATACCTCCAAGAAACTTTCTTGATGGGACAGAATAGAGGAATTTCAGACATGTTCCGCCCCCATCATTTCCTAGGACATGGACAATAAAGAAGCCCTCAGCCACACAGAATATCCAAGTCTACTTTGAGAAAAGACGTTTGAGAAAAGAAACCTCAAAGGGATGGAATTTGGATGTTTCTAACTCCTTACACAGCTCACCCCTGCCAACCATTTCTGCATATCTAGAGGACTGACACAGGCACACTGAGACTATAAGTTAAAAGTAAAATAAAACCTTAGAACTAATTTTTTCCCAAGAGCTCTACCTTCGTATATTCAAAAGGTGTGCTAAAATAGTTCCTCTTCTTTGCATTTCTAGAACTCCACACATATATACAAACATAGGGAACTAATATGCATCTCACAATAAGGCCAGGAAATCGATTGGCTTCAATGGATAAGTGCTTAGCTTAAAGTGAAGTTGGGAGAGATCTGAGGACATGGATGAAGGGCAATGGAGGTGAAGAGAACACAAAACTTTTCTTAATAACGGTGCTTGGCAATCAATGGGCATTATTTGGGGCAAATGATAAATTCTGATTGGCTGGGTAGCTTGAACTTGGTCCTCATTTGTCAACTAGGAATCAATAGCTTCTGTGCATTTCTAGAGCCATCTCTTTACCACAGGGCTCATGTCCATCCATCAGGAGGCCCACACACAACTAGAAGGAAGTCAATGCTCAGCCCTCTTGGCAATTAATTGGTTTACTTCCCCAGGAAATTATTGGTCTCCCCCTCTCTAAGTTTCTAAGGGAGATTAACAGAATGTGGCCAGACTCTCATTTGGTGTTCTGTGAAAAATAGCAAGAAAAGAACATTTCAGAGTGGTGTAGATCTACTTTGTATACTGTGCTTAAGGCTAGCAAAGTCGAAAGGTAATCTTTCCAGGATCTCCACTCGTCTGCTCCATGAGTACAGTTCTGCTGCATTGTCTGATATTCCTAGCATGCTTATTGCTTTGGATGAAGGCATTCACACTGTGATTAATTACTAACTAAGGTTACTCTAGCCACAGCTTTATATGATCATAGTATAGCTCAACTCATTTGATTCGAGTCACTCTCAAAGGGCAATGCATGGATTGGCACTTGGATTTTCCTTTCTCCCTTTATATAGCTGAATTAACAAAATATTCTCTCATTTATAAACTCAAATATTAACCCATTCACTTGCTTCTATCTCTGCTATAGTTACCTGAATCTAAAGTGGCATTTTAAAATATATTAATGTTTCTCTACTTACTGTCTGTCACTTATCCTATTGGGACACTTCCGTTGTGGTGAGCATTTCTAAAGAAACTACATACCATGCCAGCATCTCCTTTAAGTACTCTAACAGGTACTTATTATCTTGAGAATGGAATCCCTAACTTGTTTATCATACCATGTCAATTTTTTATCATGTTTCCTTCTTGACTCTACCCTTTGTCAATACTATTTTTCTTATAGGACATACTTTTTCTTTGCTTTGAGTCTGGGAATGTGTTATGTCTTTATTATGGTTAACTCCTAGTCAATGCTCTCAGTGCCTAGGCTAACCTGACCTGCAGCTACCCTGACCTGGAGCTCCCCTTGGGGTTCCATAATCACTCTTGAAGGTCCTGGAAAGCAAAAGTTTCTTCCATATTTACTTTTATATATGCCTGAAAATAACACATCACCCAATACAGAGAATTCAGCATATGTTGATCAGATACAATTTAATGAGAGTGATAGAAAAGATGCACAAAGCTTCTCCCTACATCCTCCCTAAAATGTGCATTTTCTTCAATCATACAAGGAGAATACAGGTGTTGCCTGATATATTAAAATGAACATGAAAGAATGTGAATAAGAATGATCATCAATACAGATCATCAATACAGATCATTAATACAGATCATCAATGGAGATCATCGATGCAGAATAAGGACTGGATCCAAGCTGGAATGACAGAAAGCCCTTCCATGAGTAAAACCTTTGGATGACATCATGAGGGATGGGGAGACACATCAGCATAGGAAGGAAAAGCTGAGGAGGCAGAGAAGATCATTAAGGAGAGAGGCAACCCTCACTTTAAGAGAAGATGCTTGTGTCAGAAGGGTGAACTTCAAGTTTCAGAGCAATCAGCTAGTAGAAGTATAATGAAGGATTAGTATAAAATAGATTAGTTTTCAAATTAGGGTTGTGTCTTGATGCAATGGCATATTCTACAGAACTTATGAAAATGAAACAAACAAACAATTCCTGATTGTGGAGATGGAAGTAGGAGAAGGCAAAAGGAGATGATGAGTCTCAGTTCTTGGAAGGTGGAGGAGAGAGAATCAACTGGATACTGAGACCAGCATAGACAACACAGCGACCTGCTGAAAGTAATAGGTGGGAAGGAATGACTGAAGGAAGTAAGGAATGTATGGAATGACAGAGGGGGAAAGGGAAAGAGAAAGGGAGAGCCACATTAAAAAAAAAGAAAGTTGGAGAATTCTCTGATGTGACCTCCAAAATAGCACCAAAACAAAATTAGGGACAAAAAGAAATATTTGAACTCTCACTCTTCTATTACTGCATGCTACAGATTAGTTCAGAGGTTACTAAGGTGTACTGTTCCTTGATTTCCCTGCTGACTACTGAACACACACACACACACACACACACACACACTTTCTATTTCATCCACACAAAGAAAATAATTATTTATCTTTAGATCACAGGTGAGGGAACTGAGGGCTACAGAGGTTACAATACTGATTTATATTCATACAAAGTATGAAACTATGTTTCTGGTCCCTGATGACCACACACACCCTGGCAAAGAGGCAATGTGCTGGAGTATAGAACACTGTACCTGCATCCTGTGTCTTCATCTGCTTTTTGTCATTCACAACCTTAGAGGTCATGGAAACTGACTTAATATACTGGTATCCAGATTTCCTCTTCTCTAAAATATGCTGATCATACTTGCACAGTTACCATGCAACCAAAGCAAGATTAGATTTTAACATCTAGGGGTGTATAGCTGTTGAGATATGATTTCCATGGTCCATATTCAATTTTCATCAGTTTTAACAAGCATAGTAGCACACACTTTGACAAATGTATTTAAAGGGCAGTGAGTGCTCTTGGAGACTATGGGCATTCTGCCCAATTACCCTTATAAGCTACTGAATATGAAAATTGTTTAGAGTGTGAGTTGAAGCCGCCCATGCCCAGGACTGGAGACAATACATGGGAACTCAAGAATGTGAGCGTTTCTTACAGACAGTTCTATTAGCTCACAATGCTGACATTTCTTTCATGAAGCAGGCTTTCCCAGTTCCCTTTTTCAGACAAGGTCAAATGGTGCAATTGTTTAGGGTGTTGGGAAATCTCCTCTGTGTTTGGAACCTCTCATTTTGACACATCAAGACGTGGAGGGAGACTTGTAAAGTCAGCAACCTGCTGTCATCCTAAGGTAACAGAGTATGCAGGGTTTGCCTCCAGAGTCTCTATTGTAAGAGCTCTCCTACTGAAGGTCAACATGCAGCTGCATACTCCAGGCAAAGGGCATTCCTTTGTATAATGCATAAAAGTCTCTCTGTGTTCTTTCTTAGAGCAATTCAACATGATCTGAGAATAGTGTGTGTGTGTGTGTGTGTGTGTGTGTGTGTGTGTGTGTGTGTGTGTGTGATAATAATGAGACACAGGAAGGATGCAAACAGTTCATGTCATTTCTAACCTGCTTAAAATCAGCCTGCCTTAAAGTACACAAAAAATTTGCTTATGGCTTAAAGGGTATTAGCAGCATTTGAGTCTACTGAACTCTGAGCATCCTTTCATTTTCTCTAGCACGCTATAACCTAAGCTTTAGCTGTCAGAATCAGAGCATGTAAATACCAGTCTGTTCCAGAATGTACATAATCTCTCTCTCTCATAAAACAGGACCCTAGTTTAACGAGGAATAAGCTAATGTTTATTGAGTTCTTGCTATGCATGTTAAATAAATCAGGGCATTTAATCTTGCTTAAGCTTTATAATTCCTATAAGTAGACCCAGAATCCTACATTCACAGGAAGGACTGAGGGTTAAGGAAATATTGAAACTATGATTTGGTTTCAGTCCTGACTGATCCAGCAACTCCTTTTATGTTCTCTGTAATACACACTTTCTTAGAAACAAAAAACAAAAACAAACTTAATCTAAACCAAAGAGGATCAATTGTTGAGATGCAAAAAAAAAAAAAAAAAAAAAAAAAAAAAAGGAGCTACCAAGCACATCCCATGCTATGAATGAGACCCAAAACCTGTAAATACAGGAAGAAAAATTGACCCTTTCAGCAATTAGGGACCAGCAGATAAATTACACCTGACATGGTGCCCTGTGTGTCATCTTGAGAAAGAATCAAAAGCAAGAGATCCTGAAAAGCAGACACATAAATGAAAACTGTTTCCTGAGGAAAAAAATGGAAAATTAATACAGAAAAAAAAATCAATGCAGAGAAAAGCAATATAATTCAAAGAAATGGAGTGGTTCCCAGGCTAAAACCTCTGTGATAATATGACAGAGTGTTTTAATGCAGCTGAATAAATGATCAGAAAGGGAGTTGGCTAGCAATGGAAGATGGGAGAAAAACGGGACAGTCAACAAAGCCAGCTTTGGTAGGCTCTGCCTCTGTCTGTAAGAGTCAGCATCTTGGCAAGCACACTTAGTATTCAGGTGCTGTAAGGGAGGCTGTGTATTGAGCAGACAGCAGCAACAAGCTATCACAGCTGAGGAAAACTACCCAAGCTGACCTGAGTTCCTTGGTTTTTTCTCTTGCCTTTTTCTGATTCCTGTCTCATAGCACAACTTTCTGATTATAATTTAGTTTCTCTGAAAAAGAAAGAAAAGCGCAAGTCATGCTGACAGAAGAGCTCAGGTCTCCTGAGGTTTCATTTCTCATTGCGCATTCATTACTAAATGAATATTATGATCTTATCCATTAGTAGCTTAGAGACTGGCTTATGCTGAGTCAATGCCTGGGAGCTGAGACCATTCTGCATATGAAAGCCAAGACTATCTATCAGAAGCAGGGCTCAGACTCTCCTGGCCTGCTGGGTCGACTGAATTTGTGGAGAAATTGCCAGTATAAGGGTCTTCTGGATATCCTGTACCCCACAAGCTCTCCTTTCCCATTTGGTAATTCAGTAGTTCACACTGTAGACTATTTGCACTCACTATGGTATGTAGCATGGATATTATACAGAGGAATTCATCGTAAATATGTGTCATCGTGGAAGGTACTATTAAGAGACTGAAGCCACTAACATGTGGCCACTAATTATCTGTGACTTTTTAAAAGTGATAGCTTTTGCAAGCCTAGCAGACCTACACTT
The DNA here is from genome assembly GCF_000001635.26 of Mus musculus. NCBI lineage: Eukaryota > Metazoa > Chordata > Mammalia > Rodentia > Muridae > Mus > Mus musculus. Next base: position 89,289,445 of record NC_000078.6, on the reverse strand, counting down.
ATGATACAAGGTCATGAGTTTTGCCACATAAATCCCTTCCAGACTCATCTCCTTTCAATAAAGCTGCACATTAAAATGTATGAAACATGGACAGCTGAAGGCATGTCTTACTCCAAGGCAAACTCATTGAATCTGGAATGTAGAATGCCAGTGAGGGATTTGCCATCTGCCAGACAAGTGACCTTGGATGCATTGAGAAACATGTGGCACATCTCTCCATTTGTAGTAAAGGAAAAATTCACCAACTTATCTACTGGCTCCTCCAAGCTCTGAGCTTTCAGCTTTCAATAACCAAGACTTCACTGTCCAGGATATATTGTTGTCTTCCAATGTGAGGGTTTCTGCTATGGTTTTCTCTTTTCTTTCGTTGAATTCAGTAAAGTTCTCCTCAATCCACCTCCTCCTACCTAGAACTTGGAACAATCTTAATGGAACGAACATTTGGTTTCACTAGACACTTGGGAAAAGGCACTCCAGTGAAGCATCCCTCTCTTGCCTTTTAAAAGAGATTTCCATTTCCAAGTTTGTGTTCAAGGTCTTCTCATGTCTTCCCGCTGTCTTCTTCCTCTGTGTTTGTTTTCTTTACACAGTAATTCCCATGCCTCAAATTTGATCCCCATACTTCTACCCTCATAAGCTCTGGGATCACAGATGCATGTGCCCATGCTGATTGTGTGCTTAGTATTACTAGACTATAATTATAAGAATTACTAAACTATATTCAGTTAGGCAAGATGCCCAGACACAAAATGTCTATGCCTTTCAACATGATAAAGATTTTTTTTTCTTGGGTACATGAATTTGGATTTGAGGGATAAATAACTAATTAAAATTTCCAGTGACACACTTGACCATGTTAGACTGAGGTTCATTGGAAATTGTGGGCTAGCCAGATAGAATTTGGAACTAGTCAGATAGACAGATATTGACTCCATACAAGACAGATAGTCCATTCAGGGAGATCATGAGATTATGAAATCAGACCATGGAATGCTGGTTAAACACTAGAATCCAAACACTTGACACTATTTTTCCCAAATCATTTTTGGGACAAAAAAAAATCTTATATCATCTTAACGCTAGAAATTGTGAAATATGAGAAAACTATCTTGTCCTTGAGCAATAAGTGCTATGAACAGAACAGACAAATGGCCATCTAATCCATTCTCTGAAAGGGTAAACAGGGACTGTGAGAAGCTGTATGTGAAAGGTAACCACACCAGCTAAGCAAGGAAGCTAAGGTACATAACACATACATTTGATGAATGCTTAAGGTCTTAAAATCACTGTGCTTCATAAATCAGACAACACACGATTTACCCTGCTCTGTTGGCCAATAATGAGAGCGATAAACTAAATAAAGTTCAGTTCAAATAAAGAAGTGGTTGTGACTGATAATAAAAGGGATATTAGAGTTTAAACAATGAGTTGGTTAATGGTACTGCTTGGAGTTTAACTAAGCTGTTTATTGGCAAGAAATAGAAAATTAAGGACTTGTAAGAGAAAGGGGAACACTCTTATTCTTGGAGTCTATTTGAAGGTAGTTAGCTGTGATGAATTTTTATGAAGAGAAACTTAAACTTTCATTTGCCTATAAACATTCATTACCTACAAAATAGAGTAAGGGAAGTATCAGGCAGCCAAGGATGGGTTTTCATTATGAACATAATTCTTGGAGGGCATGAGGGATTTGTGATCAAGTGGGTAGCCACATCCTGGCCACAGTTTCTTTTACACCAGACAGAAAATCTGGTCAAAGTTATGATAATCACTCTATATCATAAGCTAGTGGGAGCTAATAGAAGCTCTCTTTAAATTTAATGTTGCTTAACTAATGTTTAGGCAAAACAAGCTAGTTATACATGTGTACAGGTGATCCAGCTGATTTGCTCCTATTTACAGTAATTACCTTCCATGTCTCTGAAATACTTCTTAATTGGATTTCCTCATTATTGTTATTTAGAGCCTAATGTAAGCTCTTTGGGGCAAATAGTGACACTGCCAAAATCTGGCACGAGACCATTTACTAGCTCGTGTACCTGCCACATGCTTTTTTTCCACAGAACCCTGTTCTGGAGGAGGCTAATGGGTTATGGGAGCTTCCCTGTGGTGTCTTGCTTTCTCCAAAACTGTTATGGTTTCAGACTCTTCTGTGACATTCTGGATGAAGACTTGGAAGTAAACCATCGCCAGATGCTGTCAGTTCCTGTGGGAAGCCAGCTAGGAGAGAGAGAAACCTCACAGGAAACAACATGAGGAAACAATTAGCTACAGTGATAATATGATTTGTTGAAACAAAGCTGCACCACAGTGGGGTAAACTGCATAGCTTCGGAGTGCAAGAAACTGAAATAAAATAGATTTCTCTATTTGAAACAACCTACATCATAAAAAAAAATTCCTATAAGTTCACTGCTAGACAAGGCAGTAGGCTACAAGGTGGTCAACTTTCCTCAGACCAGAAAGAATTTCTGTGGATAATTGGATGCATTCCCATCTGAACTGGTTTTCAGAAAACAGTGCTGAATTGAAAGGCATAAACCTTTAAATGTGTAAAGCTAGTACCATCTAGAGATGAACAGTTAACAATACTATAGTATACCCTTGAAACTTGGCTAAGAGTGTAGGAGGCACAGTATTTGTTATTCTGACACTCACACACACAAAGAATACTCAATAGTAAGATAAGAATTTACAGATGTGACAGATCAGTTTATAGCAAAGGTGCGGTGCTGTTTTCACAGAAAAATATTTACTTCAAACTCAACTCATCATGCACATGCATTCCATACATATGAGACCTTTTCAAGCCAGTTGCACCCTAATAAAACAGTTTAAACAAAAAAGAAAGCATGAAGAATCAAGGCTTACAAGGCTGTACTGGCTTCTAAGCTATGCATTTACATTACCTCTTGCTACCCCAACAGGCCTTGCGTTTTCTAATGCTTAGGCTTGAAAGGGGGATTGAGTTGAAGACTTAGTTCCTCTTCTTACTTCCATCTTAACTTCCTTGCTGAGGAGGTGAGAGAGATCCTACCCAAGAACTCTCCACTCTGGGTGAACGGGATATCTGGGTATCCTCAGAAGCTCCTGTACTCTCCCCTTGGCAGTTCTAATTGATAACTACAAATGACAGGTACAAAGCTCAACATAAAATTCCCTAAAAGTCTGACTGAGCTTCAGATCCTCCACAACACGCACCTTGAGGGCATTCAGGGGAGTGCTGTGAGCAGGAGAAGTATGAGGAAGTGAGGCCCTAGCCATAGATCATAACACAGAGGATATTCATGGACAAACCACTGTACTTCTGTGACCTCAATAATTCCCAAGACTGGGCAACAAAAGAAGCAATTCTGGATCCTCAAATCCTGTCCATTCCTGGTAAGATGGGATAGCTTGTTCTTACACATGTCCTCATTTTTTTCATCTGGCATTTGCCATAACATTCTCACCAGAACTGAGTCAGAGCAGGTACCACCATCATGCCTTTTAATCTCTAGAACTAGAATGTAAAGGATACGTATATATCAGGATATATATATATATATATATATATATATGTATATATATATACACACACACACACACACACACACACACACATATATATATATATATATATATATATATTCAGGCATTTCATTATAGTTAGTGATGAACACACTCCAATCTTGTCAACAGTGGGCACCTAAAGGGACACACCTCTCTCATTGTGACAATCAGCCACAGTGAGTACGTCACCTCAGTCTTAACCACTGTCTCCTAAGTCTACTCATACATGAACGGAAGACAACAGAGGCCACAGCACAGTTATTTTCATCTCATTCATAGTCTCATCCAATAAGATATTTACATGTCTATTTAAAGATGTGTAATTAAAGTGTGTGGGATAGGGACAGAGATGTAGACTAGTGATAGAATGCTTATTCACCCAAAACCCTTGGTTTTGATCCCTAATCATAAAGAAAGTTAAATAATAAAATAAAGCAAGATGTAAGTGCCAACAAGCACTGTCATAACCAGAAAAAATATAAATTACGACCTAAGACGACAGTCTCAGGACAGGAAATTATTGCAGATAATTATGTCTTAAGAGCTAATATGATTGAGCTATGTACTTCGATGCTGGATATAAAGAGGGGCTGTATTATTCTTAGCTCTTTATTGCTTGTGAAGTGGAAACTGGATGCTAGTAGGAACTTCTTACAGAGACATCGTGTGAAAAGAGAGAAACATGGGGAGCAGAAGTGGAGGAAATGATTAGTATGAATAAAATACTTTTCCTTGAAAAGAAGTAATCTCTACTATAGGTTGAAAGTGAAGATTTCACTCTACCTCTTGAAAGGATTTTACTACCAGATGGTAGAAGTAGAAGGATGAGAGAGGGGAAGAGAGAGACAGTGATTTTTATTGCAGCAATGAAAAGAACAGAGAGAATAGAAGGTGATTACCTTTAGCTCCCAAACATTAAATGATGTTTGCTCAGGCATATGGATTCAATTTAAGCAATTAGTGGTGCTACATTCACAACCATAAAACCAGTTTCTACCGGAATGGCAAACCTCCAAAAATCCTACCCAACATTCTAATCCAGATACAGAGGCCCAACTCCGATAATCTGAAAGTAAAATGAAGTATCAGAAACTTAAAAAGATACTGCTGTGAATGTCAACGTACTTTGCATAAAGATACCCATTCCTACATCTATCCCTAAGTTGAGAAGCTCTAAGATGCCAAAGATGGGCAGAAGGACTCTGAAAATGGAAGTCATTTCTTGCTTATTTAAAGTCTTGGTGTCTCTATCTTCCTTCAAAATAGTAGCCTGGACTTTGCCAGGAAAGGATCTGAGAGATCTTGACTCAAAATAGTAGACGTCTACCACAGGCACAGAAGGTAAGGCATACTTGGTTCATCGTAGGCTTGGTGGCTGCATCTTAGCTTCCAGTGATTGGTGTTAAGATGGGCATATGGGCTCTTAAGATTCAAGAGTCCTGTGGAGGATTATCTGAGATTTTAGGAACAATTGAAGATTTTCCTTCTTTCCTGTCAGCAGGAGTGTGTGACGTTTGCTTGTATAGGAACCATAGTGCAAACATGACACAACAAAACTTGAGCTAGAAATTACCCTGCTGGGACTGGAGGAAAGGGAACAGAATATGTAATGGCCTTGCTGGCCTTTGCTGTGAACCTTGGACTCTCAGCTCAAAACTCCTTGATATGAAAAAAGAACTACTATTCAGGAGTGATTCTCCAGCTTCCAAGGATGGAATCCCTACTTGACATGGGAGGAAGAACACCAGAAACAGCAAAAGGGATCCTGGTGAGGGAGAAAAAGGGTAACAGTGCCCCGAGTTAATCTAGACCTGAAGGGAAGAGGTGAGAGTCTGTGAGGGTCTGTTTATAGTTAAGGGTTGAATCTGAAAAGGAGAACCCGCATTCTCAGGTAGGCCTAGGCAGGGAGTGGAGAAGGCTTAATAAGCCCACTATGGTACTGCTTAGGCAGTGCACATCTCCTCATTCAAATCCATATCACGCTCCACAGGGCTTATACTTTATAGCTACAATATTCTTATTTCTTCCATGGGCCCATTAACTCAGTAGGCACTGGATAGCCCATGTTATATGCCCTGCATTTTGCTTTACTCTCAATACCTCCTTTAGCCTGCCTTCTCATTGTTCTCCTGATAGGATAGCTTTGCTCTGTGCTTACTTTAGAAGCCTGCTCATATTGACATGAGAAACCAAATAAGGTCACTAATACATATGCAAAAGAGGAGGCAGCCAGAAGGAAGCAATCATGAGGCAGGGTGGGTCCCTGTCATTCCAGCCTCCACTTCCAGGCTTGGGGGTCATCCTTGAAATGGGACAGGACAACAAGTAGAAAAGAAGATGGTTCTGAGGCTGTTGACATATAGCTCAGGCGAGGTGTCCCAGTCCCTCGACAACGCTGGGCAGCAATACCTAAAAGGAAGCCAAAATAGGCATCACTTCATAATGGTGAAGTCTGTGAGATAAATGGGAGGAAACGGTATGTTTTCCATATCAGCTATTGTCTAGGCCCATGTTGGTTGAGAATAAGGGAAGAGAATAAATGTCTATTTCTCTGTTTGGGGACCAGCTTTAAGTTTATCAACTATGTCATTAAATCCTCTCCATTTTACTGGCAGCTCCCTGTGGGGAAGAGCTATGCTGCCTGGTACTCCTGCTTTGTTTCCCATGCCCAGTGGGACGCACAGCATGCCGTACAAGCTCAAGGAACAGTGGGTACAGACTAAGAGATGCAGGTTAGTGTTGGGCAATACTTGCTGATGCGGCTGTTTGGACATCTCAAGGCTGCAGTTGCTGTCATTGTTATCACTGTTGTGATGCTGATAATGACAGATGGAAAAGGACAATTCCCCTTGAACCCCTTACTCCTTAGTCATTAAGCACTATTAGCATCTTCAGGCCAATGGTGGGACATGGTTTTTCTTGACCCCATTAACTTCACTTTTATACTATGATTCTTAATCCTCTCGCTGATTGACAGACCCACCATAGTCATTATCAAGGACTTTAGGGAGAGGCTGGGATGGCAGCACATAGGGCATGCCTAGTACAATAAAGGTAGCACCAGAAACTACCCATCCTCCCCTGCAGACTGCTTCCTAGCCCCTAAGCAGCTTCTAAGGACTTAACTGCTTGATAATTCCCCCACTCCCTCAGGGGACACATGCTGCTGCTGGATGAAAAGACAATTTCAGTGATTAAAGCCACAGCTGTCGTTTATAGCTCAGACTAGATTTCTGAAATTAATTTGCAAATGTTCCCACCCCTACCCCACCCCTTTCTGCTGCTTCTTGGTAAATTTGTTCCCTCCCCTGCCTGGGGTGGGAAATGGGAGTTGGGTAGCAATGCTCTCCCTGAACATAGCTATAGCTCAGCACCTCCAAGGCCAGCCTACCACCCACAGACTGAGCCAGAGTTCCCCTCCCCCGCCCCCCAGTTTAGCTCACCAAGGAACACAGACTAGGTAGGCTCTTCTAGAAGCCCATTTCTAGGTTCAGTAGGTATTTAGGGTCTGTCTCATGGGTACAAGCCAAGGCAACACATTGCCAATTCTTAACAGTATTTCCTAATGTGTACTTGGATCCCAGGGTACCATCAGGACACCTACATGATTCCAAATCCCACATCCATCCAAGAATATCTATGCAACCCAAGCAGAGATGTTAAAAGATAGATCTACTTTCTTCTTGTTTTTTTTTTTTTTTTTCAGTCCTCCTCTGTGGAACCAATAGGGGATTATCTGAATAGAAGCTCAGGTAGAAGAATCATTCCCTTTTATAGTCAAACTACTAGATTCTGAGTGTACTAAGAGAAAAACAGAAGGGAGGGTAGGAGAAGGGACCATTGATCAACCACCAAACTCCACTCCCAAGGAAACTTTAAATGTATATATAGTCTTCTTATGCATGCTGCTTCTAAAGGACAAAACATAATTTAGTCTACACACACACCACTGTGGAGCAACTTTTCCAACCTTTTATTCTAGAGCACTTGTCTGAAATGGCATATATCTTCAAATGTATTCCATTTTCTGTTTATCCCCACTAAACTTCAAGCTCCATGAAGGCCAAAGCTTTAACCTTGACTTTGTATGTGTGTGTGTGTGCCAATAAAAAGGACTGGAACAAAGAACGTGTGAATTATAATAAGTTATTAAAAATGTCCAAGTAAATGAATATATGTAGGACTCCAACATTTTTATTGTTAGGGCTGGGAACTATTGTATATTTTAAAGTGATGTTACTATGACTGCCAACCTCTCTGAGTTGTAGTAGTAGGTTTAATAAAATAATGACAATATTATCAGGGTATCTAGCATATACTGCATGATTTGTAAAACAGGGGATGGGTGGTAAATATGATCAAAACACATTATATGAATCTCAAAAGTATGAAAGAACCAACAGAGAGGTTTAAAAATCAGATTTTGTAAGAATTTTGATAAAAACTGGGCATGGTCATGCTCTGAGCCTATCTCTACCTCCAGCTGTGAATTGTTGTATATTTAATATATACATATATATTAAATATATAATATTTATAATATATAGTATATAAATTATATATATATATATATATATATATATATATATATATATATATACACACACACACACACATACACACACACACACAAAACATAAGGGAGCATGAAATAGAAGATAGTAGAGAGGTCATGGCTATAGCTTTCTGAAGGAATCATCTCACTTGGAAAGCAGTATGTGTTTTTAATGCCAAATGAAAGCAAGATACAGATAAAAAAAAATGAAACAAATGGATTCATCAACTGAGAAGGAAGAATGTGAGTGTTAAGAGCAGAACGGAGCCAGCTTGAAAAAGCTTGAATATCAAAACCCCAAACAATGTACATTCTTCAAATTCTTGATAAAATCTCAAGTAGAAAAGAGGATTCTAGATCTGAAAAGCAAATTGGTATAGTTCAGTGATCTTCAATTTTCATAAAAATAAAAGAAAATGCTAGTCATACTCTGGTTCTGGAAGAATCCTTGAGTTTGGATGCTTTATCTCACTGGCCCTCCTAATCTCCCTCATTTGGGTTTTGTGGAAACAGCTCTCAAATTTTGCATCAATTTTTTTCTTTTTTATCTCTAGATCCTGGAGCTGATGATTTTCTAAAACTATCACTTAGCAATAAGATGTCATCTTTTTGAGACATTCTAAAATAGTAGTCACAACCATTCTCTGCACAAAAATCATAAGCCTTTGCTTATCTGCCCTGGGAGATATCTGTGAAGCCAGAAACCAAACTCCCATGAGTAAGAAAGTTATGTTAGAGCTGCAAAGTACAAGATGGGGTCACAGAGAAAACTTTAATACTCTCTGAAGCTCTTGTTGTTAGAACAGTCTTGGACAACTATTAATATGGAGACATGTTGGAGGTTAGAAAAGAGAACCACTAACTTACCTTCTTTGATCCATCTATGAGAATCTGGTAGTTCATTGCTGGATGAATCCTCACTCCCCACATTTTTAAATTATAATCCCACATCATATGTATATGGCTTTTTGTTACTACCTATGATAGACAGTGTAATATATTATCCTACTTTATCTTGTCTTGGTACCTTCCACTATAGTGTATAAAGTATATTTTCCCCCTCTGTACTTGTTACCTTCAGCTATAGTGGATATAGTATACTGTTCCACCTATCTTAGCTTGGTATCTTTCACTATAGTGTATATAGAACATTATCCCTCCTGTCTTAGCTCAATACCTTCCATTATAGTGGATAAAGCATATTATCTCATGGCTTTGCTTGGTCCTTGCAGCTACAGTGAATATAGTATATTATTCTACTTCATCTTAGCTTGTCCACTCTAATGGATACAGCATATTATCCCATCTGTCTTTGTTTAAAACCTTCATCTCTAGTGAATATCATATATTAGCCCACTTTATCTTAGCTTGTTATATTCAACATATACTGTATATGGGCCTACCCATTATGACTTAGTCATATTATTTTGCTTAATCAAGAGAATGTGGCCAGAAGTAGCAATGTATGCATTATTGACTATGAGATCAAAGGAATTTGATTCTTCTGTGTCCTTACTTGCATTCTTTCTTTGGGCCAAGAGTAGAATGTTCCTAGAGTTCCTAAACAGAAGCCTTGAGGCGTGTCCAGTCATTTTTCCAGCCTGGAACAGAGCCACTCCAACTCATCCACAGATCTATATGTATAACACTTAAATACTGTTTGTTAGAGCCATTAACTTCTGGGATATGTTGTTGACAACTTTACTGAGGCAACAGCTGGAAAATACAGCTACTGTGAAGTCATTAAAAATCATGTTTTGAATATTTTTTTATTATTTGAGGCAAGTGTTGTTATGTGGTGCTAGATGAAAATCAGGCTATAATTATGTGATTATATGATAATTTCTTTAAAAAAAGTTTAGAACTGGAAGAAAAAGGACTAAAATTACTTACAATAAGACAAAGACATATATTATAGACATATACATTGCCTCAAAAAAGAAAGAACAAGGCATATAAATATGCTAATAATGACCATTTATGGTTGCCATATTGATGTTGATTTTTAATTAATTTATCTTTGCCATTAAATAAATACTGGATTGCTTTTGGTTATATTAATAAATTTCTCTACAGGCTACATTTTCTGCTGTGAACATACATTACTTTAACAATCATAAAAATCAATGTTTGTTTTTTAAAATGAAGATCCATGCCCTCTAATGTTGGCAATAACCCACTAATGATAACTCTTTCTGAAGGTTCTCCCAATAGTGGTGAGCATGCCTAACAAAGCTATAATCGAGAGATTGGGTTATTGAATTGTCTTTTATGAAGACAGAGTAGCAGTCCTACCAAAATCAAGATTCATTACATCAGCTGTTCCATCAGAACCCTCAGGAATGCTGCTCTGTAGTTAAAGAAAATGGGAGAGGTCAAATATGTTAGTCACACAGGAAATAAACTAATTGTGTTTGAATAGATCATAGTCAAGAAGAGATGGAAGGCCCAAGGACATATCTCTTTCCAATCACTCTATAATCATCCATTTCGATTTATATAAAGGCAGCTCAGAAAAACCCCTCATTAGACAGACAGTAATTCCCTTGTGGCTGCCAAGTCATTTCTTCAAGTAGGAATTGCTAGTCCCCCATAGTGTATACTCTACACATGCTTCAGCCCCATCAGTTCCATTGTCATTTTCCCCTCTTGTCTATAATGTTTTCCCATTTAACATAGTTCAACAGGAAATAGCTTCCAGGTTATACAATATGCATACAGAGGTCATGGGGCTCTGGTCTCTTCCTCTACTAGGCAATACTTATATAAATGACCATTAGGTACAAACCATTCTGTCCAACCATTCTGAATAAACACCAGCTAATTTCATTAAAACCTCTTTCAAAGTCAGACATTATAGCTGTATCAGGGAGAGCACATGAATATAAAAGAAAGGATTGTGTGAAGGTTAATCATGGAGCAATAAAAAAGAGGTGAAATAAAAAATAGGTGAGGAGAGAGAAAGGAATAGATAGGAGGCTGGGGGGGGGGGATGAATAGAGTAAGAAGTAGGAAGAGCAAAGGATATATCCATTAACCTCTTTGCACCTTCCCACATGAACATTCCTTGCTTTTCTTGATAAGGGTAGAGATGCCTGTCTTGTATAGCAACATGGCTTCTCCTATCTCCTACCTTGTCTGCCTACCCATTTGTTTCCTGTAAGTAACATGCTATCTTGGTTCTGCCTAGGATGCCAGGCTATAAGAATAGTTACTACAGGTCCAAACTGTTAAGGCCCTAGGCTAAGGTATCTCCTTTAGGATTTGACCCTAGACACATCCCCATTTCTGCCCACCTGAAAATCCTATCATCTTATTGGAAAGGGGATTAGGTATTCACCAGGCATTGAGTGTCTGAATGTTTAGAATAATAAAACAAAATGTGAGCTTGAGTAAACCTTAGGATTATGCCCTTGAAATAGGACTTTCATTAATCCTGTCATTATTTTTCTTTACAAACAAGGTGGAAAAACTTTTCCTGTCTTGGACAGTAGGGACACATGCTTGTTCATAGTCTAGAGGAGGCAGACAAGGAAAAGAAATATTACACAGGATTATAAACAAAACACTGTGAGTGTAAGTATTCATGTATGTCTACACATGTGCTCGATGCATGGTTATAGATATGAATTGGTCTATGTTACAGCCCCAAATAGATTATAACAGAGAGAAGTTTGCCTTCCTAGTATTTCTCTTCTCAACCAAATCCTATGTGTCCATAGACTTCTTCTCTTCTACTGAGAACTGCATTGATAAAAGTATATGCAACCCAGGAAACCAGGTCCTGTACCTCATCTGGGCAGCACAATAGGTGCTGGCTTGGGTCAAGGAGGAGTGGTTGAGCTAGTCCCAAGGACAGAACAAGGATGAGGCTGGCCTCATCACTTATCTGATGTGATGTGGGCACAGGGGTAACCCCCCCACCCCAACAACCTGCAGCAGTTGGGGAACTTGCTCTGGGTCATGAAAGTAGGTGAACTTGGCCTGCCCCTGGATAGCTGCAGCACTCAGAAGAGCTAGCACTGTACCTCCTCTGGACAGCCCTGGTGGATGGGGCACAGGTGAGTCAGCACCAGAAGCAAGAGCACAGGAGAGCTGAACCCACCACTCATGTGGTGTGACGTAGCATGAGGGATGCTCTCCTCTTCCCTGTCTACAAGTATCCACCTATAGTAGTCAGGAGAGCTATCCCTGAGGTCATGAGAGCTAGAGAGCTGGCCCTGCCCGTTACTGGTCTGTTCAGGAGAGAGGACCCTGTACCTTGCAACATAGTGGAGTTGGCCCTGATGATAAAGGCACTGGTGAGCCAGACCCAAGGATGTGATGGAGGGAGAGCTGTCCCAGTTCCTCACAGGCTGTAGCCCTTGGGAGAGTATGGGCAGCACAGTAAAGCTGGATTTGGAGGCATGGGTGCTAGGGACATGAGAACAAGAGAGACAAGCCTGCCCCCCTGATGATGGCAGCAGTAGGTAGCCTAGCAAGAGCAATACTGCAGAACTCACCCTGGTGATGCAGATAAGGGAGAACTGGTAGGCTGACCAACTCAGCTACCACCCAGGCTCCAGATCCAAGGTTGTAAATTGGCCTACCCCAAATCTATATAATAGGCATAAGGTTGAAAGACATGAAAGAGCCAATTTTACTATCCCAAAGCTGTGGCTTTTCATGACACAGGGTAAAAACAGAATAGCAGGGACGAGTCCTGGTGAAGATCTAATACTGAAGTGTCACAGAAGTCAGACATCTTGGACAAGACCATTGCAATGATTCATTGCAATGAACATTTGCAAGTGAAGATGTTTGAACAGAGAGATATACAATGGAACACACTGTGACCTACTACAGGTTATGTGATGAGATGTTTCCTATGCCTTTTGTTGCTGTTTTTGTTGTTCATTTGTTTCTTTTCATATGCATTTTATTTGGAGGGGGGAGTTTGCAATGAGTATCACCAGTTCTTACAGCCCGTTCTCCCTCCTTTAAATACCAGATCAAAGAAAAATGCCTAGGCTGAGCAAAATATGAAACGGAAAGAAAAGAAAAAAAAAAAAAAAACAAAAGCCTACTTTCAGTATCTGCTAAAACAGTAACTATGGCAAGTTATTTAATCTTTCTCCTACTTGGTTTAATGTCTAAATATAGATGATGTTATGAATTTTATAAGCTTGTTCCAAAATGAAACAAGAGAAACTACTACTCACGTATGAAATAGTTACAAAGGCACAGGTATTGTGCTAAGACTTTTATATAATTATCTTTGTTAAGCCTCACAAACACCTGAGAAACGTTTCAAGAGAACAGAAAACTAAGGCTCAGAGGGGTTACCAGCACACTTAGAACAAGTTGTCAATCAAATCTAGCTGTTTGCTTCTAACCTTGTACATCTTATGTATCAAATTATATCCAGCATACCACGCACATTTAATCAATATGAAGAGGTCTCTTTTTATATAATATTAACTCTGAGTTTCAGTTGATTTGATGCATTCACTGCAACGTTATACTCTCCTGCAGGTTAGCATTTTATGGGTTCCCTTTTCTGTGGCTATGATCATGAACCTGTATTTTTAGCCTGCTTCTTTATATGGCTCTTTTCAAACAGATGAGTTGATAATAGAAAGCTTGGGTAATGAGATTCTCTAGGCTATAAGTTGCTTACTGTAACTTAATTGCCAACTTATTTGAAATAAATAAATATACTATTACAAGTAAAAATTCACAAAGATCTATAATAAAGAGATTCTGAGCTTCACTATCTCAAGGTCTCACGATCAGCTGTGCAGGGAGACAAACTGAAAGGCACAATAAGCAGAGAACCTTCTGACATTGATCTAGGATAGACAGCTCTGGACTAGGATTCAAAATGCTGACTTAGGAGTTCTCCAGTGTCTATTTACTACCCAAGGGATGGCAAGTCATATCATGTACTCTGACCTCACTGCTCCCTTTATAAATTGTGAGCACCAAAATAGCTGACTTCTTAATCCCCTACCTAGCTAGATTAGCTCTAGCATCCTGTGATTCTACCCTAGCTGCTATTTGGCAAGACTATAATTTCCTCAGTCAGTGATATTCTGAGGTGTTCCTACAGTCCATCGGTGTTGCTTCTAAAATGTGTAAGTTAACTATATTCAGTCTAGGATCGCATCGATAAATAAGATAGGTTACTTATTGTGGAACAAATACATGTTCTCAGGATAACAAATAAACAAATGTGAATCCTATAAGAAACAGAAATCCACTGTCCATACATGTAATGTCTAATACCCAACTTCCTTACTGCTCCACTAAATGCACTCTTATGGCATTGGCAGTTATGGCTTGCTTCCCAAACGTCCTTAAAGAAGAAGGTGTTCTCTATTTCAGTGAACACATGGCTTCCTCCTGTATCTTGTGACTCTATTTAGTGACTACTGGACTGTTAAGGAACACAAAATTACAACAAGTAAGTATTAGTTATGAAAACTAGTGAATCTTATCGTAAGAATAACTGAAAATTCTGGTGGAAAAACAGTAGTTGTCTTTAACCATCTGCAGGGTGAACAGTCGTCCTTTAAAAAGGACTCACAATTGACTGGCTCTAGTGTTCATGTCAGAAAAAGCATCTAGACTCTGTTATGCTCCTTTTGGTTTGTCTTTTGTTGCTGTTCTTATTTTTTGTTTTGTTTTCAGACAAGTTATTGCAATATCAATAAGTCTGAACTTGAACTCGGTATTTATCCTTGAACTCCTGGTCTTATAGTCTCAGCCTCCTGAGAGTGATGCTTGAAGATGTGTTCCATCATGCCAATCAATGAATACACCAATGCTTATTCACAGGATATGCCTTAATATGGGTTCCAGAGCCTGAATCAAGATCAATAGAAAGACATTAGAAAAACAGAGACTTTTTAGACTTTTGTAATTAAATATGCTTGCCCCTCAGTGAAGAAGAAGAAGAAAAGAGGAGTAGGAGATGGAGAACAGAGATTTCAGTTCATATAATATGGATTTTAAAAAAAATTTGCCATAAATGGACACACTGCTCCATGAAGAGGCAAGCTCCCTTTTTTTGTACAGACAAGAAGGGAATGTTGGTCATAAAAGTGCAGCCTCAGGACTGAAAGAACCAGAAGACCCGTTGAACTGTCTTCTAACTGGGTGGTCTTAATTCATTTATCCTCAGGCAAGATCCTTGATCCCAATTCCTCAGATATGAATTAAGAATGGAAACAGCCTTTATCTTATATGGCTATAGAATTAAAGAGTAACAATTACAATTAAATTGTAATAATTAAGCTGCCCATTTCAAGTCTTTATTACAGCTCATAAAACATTTAGGGGTTATCCTCTCAAGAAGAAATATATGGCACACATATTGATTTAGGTTATTTGGCTTACACTTCCATATTTTTATTCAGCATTAAAGGAAGTCAGGACAGGATCTCAAACAGGGCAGGAACCTGGAGGCAGTAGTTGATGCAGAGGCCTTAGAGAAGTGCTATTTACTGGCTTGGTCTCCATTGCTTGCTCAGACTGCTTTTATATAGAACTGAGGACCACCAAGCCAGGGATCATGTGATCTACAAGGGACTAGGCCCTCTTTCATCAATCACTGATTAAGAAAATGTTTACAGCTAGACCCTATGGCACTAGCTTCTCAATTGAGTTTCCCTCCTTTCAAATTACTCTAGTTCATGTGTCAAGTTGACATATGATTAGCCAGCACATTCTTCCTCGGTTTTATTCCCAACATAGTCTTGACTTTGTGGATTTCCACCAGAAGTGATTCTGTCTTATAGTGCCTACAATGCTGGCTTCTTAGAGGTGGTGGTGGTGGGGTATTTCAGATGTAGCAATGGGAAAAAAGAAAGCAGACACAGCTGGGTAAAGTTTATGGCTTTGAGCATCACCCTGCCATCATGGGCGTAGTGACATTAAGGATCAAATACTATCTTCAGATCCAGAAAGGATATCTTAGGGGTGTAAAGAATTCAACTAAAAAAGTCAGAGCCGTTATCTTTCTTTTACAACATTGCTGATGGAGATAAAGAATGTGCCAGCCTTAGCTGGTGCCAGTATGTGGCCATGGAGCAACTACAAGAAAATAATATTCAAATACCAGCAGGCCACAGCAGGAAGTTTCAGACAAGGGGCCTGTGGAGAAGATTAAAATCTGAAAGGCAGAGGACTTACTTTCCCTGGGGGAACAAAGAATGGGTGGGGGCATGCTAATCCTCCAGTTTCATAAGGTTTCTGATTTACTAGCCTCTTAGAAAGCTCTGTTGGGGATTGTCATTTTGATGGGAAGGCCTTGCTGTAAAGGTTAAACATGCTAAGAAGCATGAAATGATCTTCTCCAAGAAAGATGGCATCTCCTTGCCAAGGAAATAGCTGTCCAACAGCCCACAGAAGGGGGTCTTTCAAGAGTCATTCATACCCAGGATTTTCAACTCTGACTCCCACATGCATTTGTTACTCCAAAATACTCTCTGCTGGACTGTGTTTATCATTTGTGGAGTGCAAAAGGATAGGAGATAAAAAAGCAAAAGAAACATGTTACACATCTCTTCCCTCCATACAGCTTCTCTCTAAGTCAGTTGCCAGTGTTTCAGATAAATATTACCAAGGAAAATGAATTACTGGAGACTAGTTGAACAGCATTATAATGCCACATTCTATTGCTCACTAGATAATTGTGGGAAAACAAACGTGTATCTTCACAGAATAGTCACAGATACTGCTTCCGAACATTTAACTCTAGGAAAATCAAAATGCAGATTCAAGATGATTTTACACTATTATTTGGGCCACTCAGTTCCTACCTGGAGAACACGGCTACTCATTGAAACTGGGAGTAGAAGTGGCTGTGATAGATTTAACCACACCCTTGTCCTACTGACAAGATACATCATTTTGGCATCATTTATACTCTACTGAGTTTTCTTTGGTCCAACCCAGTTTTACATTTGGGATTTGTGGTATGTTAACCATAAGGATTTCATGTCTACTCTTTCTTCCCCTAGCTTCAGATTGTATTAAAACAGGACTTACAATAAAATAAAAGAGAACTGTCTCATACATGAAAGGAAAAACTATACACACATGTATTATGCACATATGTAGACACACTCCTTAGAATTACCATCAATGCTGTAAAGTATGGAGAGAACAGAAGGGGCCAATACTAAAACTGAGACTTGTCAACCTTCAGGAATTGACTTCTTGGTTTATCTTAAATCCATATACTTTTTCAAGATGGCTAGAGACAAAATACAGCTAATTTTTCTACCATGTATATACCAAAGCTATATTGAGCTTGATACAATTGTAATCCCTAACACTTGTCTTTATGCCACCCTTAGGCTACTTGGAATGTAAAGACAAGAACATTCTAGTGTCCTGTTGTGGTTTCCCCTTCCTGCTTTTAAGCTCTGGTCAGTATCATATACTGAATAGAAAACTAGAAAATACTCACTACCTCCAGAATGTATTTTTCATATTGTCAATTTACTAAACTTTTGGTTCAGAGGGGTCACTCCATGCACTTTGTATAACAGAGGCCCTCAGCAAGACAATTAAAGAGTCACTGCCATTGTTTTAAGTGTAGGTATGAAAATTGAAGCTTACTATGGTACTGAAACAGATGCCAGTGAGACTCCTTGCTCTGTTCCCTTAGTGGTGGCCTTGTTTATCCTTAGATATCCTCCCAAGATCTTTACTTATTCGAGATACCATGTGAAACAATGGTCTCTGGAAGCCACACCCTTGCTTTCATCCATGGCCAGCTTTCAGCTATGTGCCATCACTAAGTTCCATTGATGTCGCTCCTTCAACCTGTGTTAGGTATGTATTGTTAGATATGTATCCAGAATCAGTTCCATTCTTCCTACCTTAGTCTTATCTCTTATGTCCTTCTGTTCCAATGTGGCATGCACCTGTGTGTATGGATCTGGTAGCCATTTGTGTATTTTTCCCCTTCTGCTTGGAGTAATATTTTTCCATCCCTGGGAGGTAAATTTCTCATTTCTGCAACCAAACCTCAGCTCTAGTGTCATGTCTTTAATGCTGCCTGCAGAGCCTGTACCTCTCTCTCTCTCTCTCTCTCTCTCTCTCTCTCTCTCTCTCTCTCTCTCTCTCTCTCTCCATTTGAATACTACCTTTCTTGGACATCAGACCATCATAATCTGTTTATGAGGAGAATCATAATCTACCTCATATTAAACACGCTAGCTGGCACATAGTGCCTACTCAGTACTTTGGAACGAATTGGACCTTAATTTCATCAACTAGAGAGTGGTAATAATAATAATACATCATCTGCAGAACGGATGTAAGTGTGAAATGGCCCAGTGTATATTAAGAACCTAACATAGAGCAGATGCATAATTCCTTTAAATGAAAAGTCGTTCTCTTAACTTCCCTTTTCATTGGAACTGGAGCAAAGAAGGATTCGACTATCTGTGAAAGGAACCATGAAGCCAGCGGTGATAGCGCAGCCTGCAATGGTCCCCTTGTGCTGTGTTTTGAAGCACTTGTTCCTCATAATTCAACAGCATCTCGATTTATTGTACTATAATAGGCAGATGTCTGCTGGCAGTTAAGCCACTTTTAGCAAACACAATGACAAAGATACTGAGCAGGGATGTAAATGGCCACCATGTCCCTGCTTTGAGGACATTGCAGCCACTGTAGGTATTAAGCAGCTTTCATGCACTGCACAAAACCATTGATTGACCCTCATATTTCTCTGGATGGATGCAGGTATATGGTTGACTCTTTTAAAGGTCTCCAGTGTCCCTATCTAGTAATTTTAGACTAACAAAACCATACATTCTCAATCTCTTCTTTGTAACAAGAGGAACACAACAAGCAGAGTATGTCAGACCCCAACCAAGCAGAATAGGACATTGTTCATTCATGAACCATTATACATCTTCACAAGATCCCATGATGTTGGTCATGGGGAAGTAACACTTGAGGAACTGAAGGATATACAAGAGGCTAAATGTGAGGCCTGTGCTGGATGTCCCCATAGATTCCTTATATCATATAGCAATCATGCATAAGAATGGGGTTTTGATTGATTTCAATGAACTGCATAATTCATAGGAAACCCACTATTCAGATACACATCATTATCTATCTAAAGATCACAAATAGTAAACCAAAATAAGGATAGTCTCTAATTCTCTGAAGAAATTCCAAGCTATACGTATTAAATTATCAGTTACATCTTTTATATCATGAACCTGAAGTACATTCCATACAATAAAACATCCAACTTTCTTGAGCAAATGCATTAGAAAAGTCAAAATTCCATTGGATTCTTAATATAATTAAAGTCAGCATCCTGACCAAGAGAGATTTGCAGACTGTAAGAAACTGGGACTTGAAGTCCCTTTCTGCCCTTCATTCATTCACCTTTATTCCTCGTTTTGGAAACAGAGGAGTCACTGCCAAGCTGATGACATTTGAGAATCACAGAGTGTTTAAGTGGAAGGGCCCTAAGAGAGCATGAAACCCAATTGCTTCATTTTATTCTTAAAGAACAGAGAGGCCAGAAGATCCAAATAACTACCTCAAGGTCATCTATCTAAATAAAGGATCTGGATATCCCGGGAGGTAGGGAGCAGAGTTACACTGCAGACACTCTCCTCTGTGCCATGGAGACGAGTGGAAACAACCAGTACAGTTGTACTTGACCTTGGAGTCCAGAGCTGCTGTTGCCTCCCACACTAGTGAGTTATTCCAACAAGAACACGTGATTAAGTGCTATGCCGTGTTGTCACATCTTACTTTGTAATTGCTATGTCTTTCTATTCCAATGATTACCCACCTAAACTACCACACTCTGTAGATGACATTAAAGTACAAAGATATGTCGCCATTCTCTAAGGTACATTGTAAGCTCATGGAGTACACAGAGTGTGTTCTTTACTACTCTGTCTTTAGGACCCCACTGCCCTAGAAAGAATATGGAAATCAGTTTAGTGAATCGCTGCCCCAATGTTAGACTTTAATAACAAGCATCATAGTTTGATTTCTTACAGTTTTATAGAAACAAGACTTCTGATTCTAAAGGTACTGATGGAAGAAATGTGTTGAATGTGAAGAGAATTTTCCTGCAATACTGTTGTGGATTTGTCTAACGCTTGTATTATTTTAATTGGGTTTCTAAAATTGTATGAGAATTAGTATGTAAGATGCTGAGGATCCCTGCCTCCAGTTGGTTCTGATTGGTAAATAAAGTGGCCACCTGCCAGTGGCTGGGCAGAGAGACAGAGGTGGGACTTTAGAATTCACAGGCAAGGGGACTGAGAAAGGAAAGGAGTAAGGTCCAGACCTGAGAGGTGCAGAAAAGAGAGCATATCAATCACGTAAGAGCCAGGGAAGAGTTGGCTCCCTCAACCCTGTTTTGGGTTTAGGACAGCAAAGATGGAATATAGATTTAAATAAGTAATAACTCAGGAGAATCGGAGGAGAGGTGCTAGTCACATGGAGGTTTGAGAGTGGCCCAGCCATTGAGACATAATAAAATAGAAGACATAATATATTATATAATAGTATATTAAGACATAATAAAATAGAAGGCTGCATGTATGCGTTTCATTTGAAAACCCAGAACAGTAGGGTGGGTAGGAAGGAATGCACTGCCACCACTGCTTGGGTGATTTGAATAGAGATTAATTGCCTACTGCAACACAATACTTTACAGATGTCACAAAGCAAATATGAGCTCTTCATTTTCATGTTCTACTTGCTATCTAGATATCTAATATATGTATTTTATAACATTATATTATTATACATTAATTATATTATTATATATTAATTAATATATTATTATATAATATTATACATTATAATATTATATATAAAACACTGATATATATATGTGTGTGTGTGTATATATATATATATATATATATATATATATATATATATATATATATATATCAGTGTTAAGTTCTGTCATGATAGCATTGCCAAAGAAGAGAAGTGGACAGATGCAAGATGCTTTCATACAAAGACGACCAGGACCTGGTTCTTAGAACAAAAAATGCCCATGGACAGTAATAATGCCATTTACTAAGATGGGAGAAACAGAAAGTAAAATTACTTTGATATAGGGAGGAAGGCCTCCCTACATCAAAGGTTGTTCAATGATAATAGCATCTTAATTCTTAAAACTGAGATGCAAGGAAGAAAATGGGGATTTAGAACTTTGGGTTTCCAGGGAGATTCCAAAGCTTGAGATCCCAAGGGAGCAGCACTGGTACAAAGATGATCTTTAATACAGTGGCAATAAAGAGGGCATGCAAACAAGGACCCAAACAGATCTAAGGTGATAACTGAGAACCACACAGCATGAATATATTTATAGCGCAGTGCTAGAGATTATGGGCACATAGCATCATATTTCATGGACTTTTTCCTTACTGATCTTGGAATCCAGATTTTTGAATATGTGAGGAGAAAAGGCTACTTTGTTGTGTTGTGAAAAGGAGTGGAACAGTGGTGAGTAACCATCAATTCTAACTATTCATTAGCTCTAATTTAGAGTAATATCAACTTCTCCTGGCTTCTCCTCCTGCCAAAAATGAGAATAAGTCACACAAGACCCAAGGCAGTCTACTAGCAATATTGCTTCTGATGTCCTGATTCCCATATAATGTATGTGTGACAATCACATAACAGAGTCCATACTCTCTGGAGCTAGTGATTCTGCATTCCCAGGCAGAATCTACTGCTGGGATTGCTGTTGTTACTGTCACTTAAAAGCTCATGGCCAACCCAAAGAGTTGACTAAAAATGAAGCCTTCAATAAACATGGGGAATATATACTGATCCCACCCTTCCCTGCTGGAACAAGACACATAAGATAACTTTATCTTTAGTCTTGTTTTTTTCACATGTATAAGAAATAGAAACAAAATCCCAGTCCTTGGAAGTATGTCCCTGCTATCTTAATTCTATAAATTAATGTCCTCAGAATCACTTGATTTCCATGAGTACAGTTAATGTTTTATTACAGCACTCATCAGGAATAGCCAAAATAAGGCAAGACAAAAAAATCTGAAACAGTTTCATATGGTTGGGGGTCTACAACAATCTATGGCCTTATGAGTCAAGGTTTTCTGCCCTTAACCATAAAAGAATGAACACAAGGGGAATAGGTCCATAGCATTCTATTAACTTACATATGGATAAATATATGTGACTTATATATATATGTGCACACATGTGTACATGTGCATGTATAAATATAAAATAATTATGAAGATATATTTTAGGTTTCAATATGATATTCATTGGGAGAAGGAGAACACACAGTATTCTTAAAGCATGATTATATCTGTACGTAAGAATAGCCAAACTCACTGATAAGTGGATATTAGCCAAAAAACTTAGGATACCCAAGATATAAGATACAATTTGTTAAACGCATGAAACTCAAGAAGAACGAAGACCAAAGTGTGGACACTGTGCCCCTTCTTAGAATTGGGAACAAAACACCCATGGAAAGAGTTACAGAGATAAAGTTTGGAGCTGTGAAGAAAGGATGGACCATCTAAAGACTGCCATATCCAGGGATCCATCCCATAATCAGCTTCCAAACGCTGACACCATTGCATACACTAGCAAGATTTTGCTGAAAGGACCTAGATATAGCTGTCTTTTGTGAGACAATGCCGGGGCCTAGCAAACACAGAAGTGAATGCTCACAGTCAGCTATTGGATGGATCACAGGGCCCCCAATGGAGGAGCTAGAGAAAGTACCCAAGGAGCTAAAGGGATCTGCAACCCTATAGGTGGAACAACATTATGAACTAACCAGTACCCCAGAGCTCTTGACTTTAGCCGCATATGTATCAAAAGATGGCCTAGTCGACCATCACTTGAAAGAGAGGCCCATTGGACTTGCAAACTTTATATGCCCCAGTACAGGGGAACGCCAGGGCCAAAAAGTGGGAGTGGGTGGGTAGGGGAGTGGGGGGGAGTGTATTGGGGACTTTTTGGATAGCATTGGAAATGTAAATGGGGAAAATACCTAATAAAAAAAATTTTTAAAAAAGAATAGCCAAACTCTAAAAATATTAAAAAGGACTAGCTAAAACTGTTTTAATGGTTAGTTAATTGTGTTCAAACATTGAAAGAATTTTTTCTTGATTTTTGGCACTTTCTTGTATTTTTAAAGAAGTATTTAATGTGTATCTAATTATTTTATGGCAATGGTTCTCAACCTTCCTAATGTTGTGACCCTTTAATATACTTTATGTTGTAGTGACCCCTACCATAAAATTATTTTGTTGCTGTTTCATAACTGTGATTTTGGTATGGTTGTGAACCATAATGTAAATATCCACTATGCTGGACATCTGATATGTTACCCCCAAAAAAGTCTTGAACCTAAAGTTTAGAACCACTCCTTTATAGCGTGTATTCCTTTTCAGTATAGCAAAGTTCAAAGCTTAAAAGAATCAACAAATCAACAATTACTTCTGTCATTTGTTGTATCTTCTATATACCTTAATTAGAGAGGGATTTAAAATTAAAGAAGCACTTCCTTTAAATATATATATATCAGTTTATGATGAGAAAAATCTAATCTATTCTCCCAATTAGGTGGGAGGCTTGGGCTTCTCACTTGTCTGAAGGAATACAAATTTGAACCTCATCTTCCCTCTCAGGGATTGTTTTAATATACCATAAACATTGCCCTAAGTGAACATGATTGACTAAAGAAGGCCCATGATTCTGCAAAACACTGTCCTAGTGGGGACAGGATATGGAAGATATTGTACGTAGTGTTTCCTCAGTCACATGACCTGCTCTCCTTAGGAGACAAACCCTCGGTGAGAGAAAAATGTGAAAGTACATTCGTGTGGCAGCCTCTTTGCCTAACAACTAAAAGTGCCTGTTATCAGCAACCTCTTAACTTTAAAAAGTCGGGAAGTCAGTGAGATGATTTGACCTCACAAGCTTCTGTTGTTGAGGGGTCACTTTCACAGATATGTGTGGGTGATGTGGCGTGTCTGTTCCAGGTACTGCCTAACTGGATAGAGCAGATCATGAGGGGCACAAACAAATACAACAATCTGAAATAGAGCTATTCTCATTTGTGCAAAATGCAAACTGAATCAAAAATTTTCAGAACCCTGAGGTCAGAGGATCTCAATCACATTGACCTGGGGTCCCTAGAGATGCTCTGCTTTCTTCTCTAAGATCACCATTGATGGACAGGGTTTGTCTTACATAATTATATGTGAAATTCCACGTCCTTAATGTCATAGTTAGTTCTGGAAATTTCTCCCACAAAAAGCAAAATACTTAGGCAGTAAGTATAAATGCTCATTTCATAGACATGGAACTGAGACATAGACTGAGGGCCTCTATGTCATCGTGCTAATTAGTATCAGAACCAACACAGGATTCCAGGTCTGTCTGACTCTAAAACACTCACAAGGTCATTTTGCCTCCAGGCACTGTACCATCGCTTATTTTCTTGCGAGAAGTATGAACTTTCTAAATCAATCCCACATAGATTTATACAAAGCTATTTAAAGACAAATGGACAATGGACTCAAATTTAGCTTGACGATCCACTAAGAAATTAAAATCTCAGAATTTCTTTCCCAGAATACTCACCAACTGAACTAACAGGTTAGCCACAGTGGAAAGAAGACTGTCTTATGTTTATTAAGGTCAAGTAGTCTTAGCTTGCCGAGACAGGAAATTTTGAGGACAGAATAGGACAGATTCAATGGTAATTTTATCCACTGTAAGGCATTATAGGGACCAGCAAGATGGCTCACTGGGTAAAAGCAATGATGACCAAAGTTCAATGCTCAGAAACCACACGGGAAGGAGAGAGTCCATTCCCACAAAGTGTCCTCAGACTTCCATGTTCTTGCATGTGCCTGAGGCCACACATATACACAAACACACCAAATAATGTTTTTTACAGGTATTATGGGATGCATAGGAAAACAGGTGGTATTGCAAATTTTTAACTTAACTGATTACAATTAAGTAGTTACTAAAATCTTGTGCTTTTAGGTTGCAGAGATGGCTCCTACCTTACTGTGAATAGGACACCCAAAGGGCTAACAATAAAAATAATAATCGATATCACCATCTATATATTTTAATATAGTGTTAAGCCTTGTTGAAAAAAATGCTAAGTATCAAGTCATCTTTCAAAAGTATTTAAAGTTTCTTCTCTCTGCAGGAAAAAAAGAAATATTTCGCAAAGGTTAGAGACAAAGGTGGTCTGATGTAACTAAGTAGAAAGCTACTCAGGAAAATTTACCTTAGTCTCCATCCTTACATACTGCCTAGTTCTCTTGCCTTATCCTTTTTTGGGGGTAGGTAGGGAGGGTGGGGAGAGGGGCGGAGGACAACTTTGATGTAGTGTTTGCCATTAGACCAACTTTACTTGGATGGTTGGAAATTTTCATCTAGTGCCACTCCCAGCCACGCCCATCTCTGAACTGAAGTTTTCACCATTACACTCACTTTCTTTGATTTCATTCACGTTGGCTCCTACTAATAGTAACATTCCTATTGTGAGATCATTGATCTAAGTGAGTCAAGGCAGTTATTTTAGGCTCAGGGGCACAGCTTCTTGGGAATTTTCTTAGTCTTGGTATGGTTGGTACAAATGACTAATTTTAGGCGTAACATTAGAACTTCCAGGAAAAAATAGAGGAAGGAGATGATAAAAGTAATTAGAGCAATAATTAGAGAGAGTTCAGTGATCAGGCTGATGTTCTGTCACATGGGGCAACTAGTCCTTAAGTCAAAGGGACAAATGTTCCTGCCCAAAGACACCATGCAACTCTTCCTTCACTGTTACTCTGCAGGAATGCCTAAAGGTTCTCAACATCAGAAATGGAAAACATTTTGTTAGAAATAAGGATAAGAAAATCCAAGAAACTTTCAATCTCCTTTTACCCACTCCATCATATAAAAGTGGCCACTCCACCTATTTGCTCTACACCTTTCCATAGGATATGGCCATGTTCATAACACCTACCACCCGTGTCTGACATTACCCTTTGCTTCTTTTAGATGACTATGCACTAGTCCCCTGATCCAAAGCAGGAGCTGTGCCAAATACTTGCTTGTTGCTTTTATTGGTCATGGTGTCTAGAAGGTTTTGGGACACCAGAAATATATATAAAACTGAAGAAAAAATACTCAAAGCTCTCCACTGAGGAAGCAGTTTCAATGCAGGAAAACCATGTCATTGGGCAGCTCTATTACATTCAGTAACAGTGCGGTCCTCGCATTTTTCCAGTCCAATGATTCATGCTGAACACAGTGTCAGGAACAATACAGGGGCAAAAAACAATTAGTGGGGGAATAAAACAATCCATTGAACCGTCTGGGACTTGAGCGATATATAGATCAAATGTCTTACATTTGCTAAGCTGCCTCTCATTTGGCTAGAATGGATGGCTCTTGGCTGCACTGTACCAAGAATAATTGTCCCTCATATATCCCCAATCAGCTGCCTTTTAATGACTAGTCAAAAATGACAATGTAAAAGATGCAGTGACTTTCACTGTACTTGACCAGATCTGGACCAACTCCCATTGATTTGCCCTTGGAATAGGTGAGCTTATAAACACCTTGCACAGCTGGCTCCAGTCACTGCCACCTGGCTCTAACACCTCAAGGCCCAGGAGTTACAAGAGGAAGAGGTGAGAGGTCTGAGGTAAACTTTTGCTCATAGATTGCTTTTATAGACAGTGTAATATCCTCAATACCTTTGGCTTGCTGCAAATCAGTCTCTTCCATCCCAGAAATCAAATGACCTTTCCATCTCTCCAAACCAGCACCAGGGTAGGCTACCCTACAAAGACATTTGGAAAGAGTCCAGGCTCTTGACAGACTTAGCAACCCCATGTGGCCTATTTCTATTCCAGATGGCTGCCTCTTCATCTTAGCTCATATTGTGGTGGTTGCTGCTTTGGAAACACAGTGGATTTGAATTTAAATTAAAATTTCAAAGCTACAAGGAAGTGTTCCCTTTCTCCTTCACCCTAATATCCCGTGTCTTGGTTTTGGTATGATTTTAGGGAAGACTTGAAGTTCTCTTGAAATGTGGGTTGCTGAAACGTGGAGTATACTTAGTACATAGTACGGATTGGTCTATAATTAATTAGTTGTGAGTATCTGTATCATCAAAGAAAAGATACTGAGAGCCAAGGGAACCTAGAAATGCTTACTATTCTCTGGAAGCAACATTGTGAACTTCACAAAAAACAGTCTTTGAAAACAACTGCTCAGCACCACTCCAGCCTTGTCCAGGGTCTCTGCCATCACCATAGTTTCAATTTCCAGAGCTTCCGGCTGCCGGTGACCTTCAGCACTGAAGCCTTGCAGGTATGTCTTCAAGACATTCCCTCTTTCTCCGGCTCTTCACATCCTTCTCTGTCCTCTGGCAGAATACATGTTGCTGTCTTCTTTTGCAAAATCCTGCACTCCTTATCCAAATAAATGATAAACCCCCAAAGAATAAGAAATATGTCTACTGCAGATTCTATATCCTATCTTCAAAGCTGCAGAACTGAGGTCCTCAAAAAGTTATTAATCATGTAGAGTGACCTTTCATAGGAAGGACTGTAATCCATGACGAGCATACAACAGAGCAAGCTGCCATCTAGATGTGGTTTGCAACAAGAATCTTCTTGTCTTAATGTTGTCTTTATGTTAACCTCCATATCTCCTTTTTTTTTTTTTTTTTTTTTTTTTTTTTTTTTTTTTTTTTTTTTGCACACACTGGAAGTTAAATGCCAATGTAAAAATGCTTAAGCTGTGCTTAGAGAGGAGACCTGTGGTACTCTGCCTTTTCTGTAGGGCCAGCTTTCTCATCTAGAGAAAGTTTTCATGCTCTCATTCCATTCTAACTTTGTTTAGAAGAAAACAAATCATCCGACCTCTTTCTCCCTCTGCCCTGGTCTCACATCTGCCCCTTAGCACACACTACCCTTCTGGTTTAGATCACACTCCTTCCAATCACCCTTCTGCCACATGAATGCCCCACTCATGCTCATATCTTCTTTTTTTACTGCTTCTTTTGAGAAATGCCATCTAAACCCCTGCAGTATGCTGGCTTTCCTTGCTCCTCTGCGCCTTCCTCTTGATGATGTTGATCCTAATAACTAACCGTAGAGCAATCACTAACATGTATTAAATGCTCTTCACACTCCAGGAACCCATTAAGTCAATCACCATCAGCAGCTGATGAGGTAGGTTCCTGGTTGCCTGTCTTTTACAAATGAGTGAATCACGTCTCAGACACACGTTGTCTTGGAGAAGCTCATATGACAATGAGAGGGCCCAAATTTTCACCTTAGGTGGCTCCAGAGATCATGTTCATAACCACGCCATCACTCAGCCTCGAATAAAACGCAGTTTGTAAGTAGTTATTTCATCCTAACAGCCAGGCAGCTCCATGACAGTAGAGACAGACACACTTTGTTTAATATGATGCTTTTGGAAATCAACCCAAGAGTCACCCAGCAAGAAGCACCAAGGAAGTGTGACTTCAAGGACTCAAGGAAACACCCAGTTGGTTTTTTCTAGAACCTTCACTATCCATAGAAGATATTTAAGTGTAATGTGATCACGGGTATGCTTAGTATAAAGCTCTCCTTTCTACCATCTAACTGACTAAACAAATTTAACCATTCACAACTAGAAAGGATGAGTTCCAGAAATCACAGAACTCAATACTACTGTTTGGAAGCAGAAACTCACAGGGTGAGCAAAGATGACCCTCGAACCGTGTATCACTCCACTCAGACCCAGAAATACTACGCACCTCTTTCGCAGGTTCTCCCCCAGTAGCCGGTGCCAGTGCAGTCGCAGATGAAGCGGTTCCAGCCGTCCTTGCACACCGCGTTGTTCTTGCAGGGGTAGCTGTCACACTGCTTGGCGCTCATGCGTGAACAGGAGGACTTGACGCCTGCTGCGTTCTGCATCTCCGCCAGCTGCCGGATGTTCTTGCTGCGCCCATCGATGAACAGGTCGCGGATGCAGCCCACGTAACCGTAGTTGAGCATGGCGGTCCAGAGCTCCGTGGGGAGGATGAGGCCAGCTCGGTTCTCTGGCAGCCCGCCCAGATACATGTCCCCCTCCAGGTCGAGAATTTCACTCTCCCCACTGGCGGTGAATGGCGTGCGCCTGCTGTTCACAGATATGGTACCTGGAGTGGGAGACAGGCACAACATGAGTTAAGGATCTTCCTACACTACAGGTGAGACTCTGACAGGTGAGCGGGGAGATCAGCTTTTCCTTGTCAGGAGACAACACTGCAGCCAGGGAGAGAGAATGACTACAAGCTGCTGGGAAAGACCACTTGGTTCCAATCTCTGAAGCTACGGCGGTTTGGGCCATCAAAGGATTAAGAAAGAAACCCAGTGACTAACCCAGTACATCTCTTCTCTCCATAATCATATCCGCTGAGAGATAAGATACAAAATACGGCATGAGGAGGTTAAATCCCAGCTCTGCCAACTGCCAGCTTCACAGTCTTCAAGAGCAGATTTCACCTTTCATTTCTAAAGGGAAAAAATAATTATCCTCAACTAACAGGCTGTTGTGATGATTAAAGGAATTCATATGTGTCGAGCGCTTACAGTGTAGTGGAGGAAAGAATGACTCTGCATTGCCTATGTCTTCTCCAGGTGTTCATGGTTCCCCCAAAAGATTGGGTTTTCTCTATCCAGGAATACTCTATAGATGGGGCATTGACTGTCCACTGGAATTTTGTGCACTGCCTTTGACTGCGTTTGTTATTGTTTTTGGCTTGTGTACTTGTTTTGCTTTTAGACAGAAGCTCACAAAGTAGCCTGACCTGGCCTGGTACTTGCTATGAAAACTATACTGGGCTTGAACTTACAGTCATCCTCCTGCCTTTGCTTCCTGAGTGCTGGAACTACAGGTGTGAGCCATAACCCCCGGATGCAATGTGTTTCTTCCTGCATTACTAAATGCACAGGGAACACCTTTTCTTTTTCTGGTATTAGTTTCAGATGCAATGCTAGGCTCATCTTACTGAGCTGATTTTGCAGAGCAAAAGGGGCAGAAAATCAGCAGATAACCTAAGAATATTAGCTCATAGTGGCTGTTATAGGAATAGCCAAACGGGTGCCATGAGAACAGCTCACAGGAGCTGCTTTAAAGTCTGTACTCACTGATGGCCTCTCCATAGGAGAACAGTTAAAACAAAAGTTGAAAATGATCCAGAGCTGCACAATGGAAGGGGAAGTGCATGCCTGGCAGAGAGAATGGCATTTACAAAGCCCTCAAGGGACTGTGAGCTCATTCGCTGAGCAGAAATGTCTATGGATCTAGGCTGACAACTTGCATTTGATCCCTGGAACTCAGGTAATGGGAGAAGGAAAGGATCAACTACACAAACTTATGCACTCCGTAGTATGCATACATTATTATTATTATTATTATTATTATTATTATTATTATTATCGTTGTTGTTATTATTATTATATAGCTCTGATTGTGGGAGGAGGGTTTTTTTCCCCATAATTAAGGAGGAAGGATGAGAAGAGGTGGGCCCAGAGACATAGATAAGTCCTGGGAGGGGCAAAATAATAGGCTCTGCCAAATGAGATTCTGGAAGCTGCAACCCCAGTGCCTGGCCTGAAAAAAGGAAGAAGTCTGTTTGTCTTCCATGGCTTTTGTACCCTCTGCCAGTCCCCCAGCATCTTTACAGCTCTGTTTCCTGAACTGCAAAATAGGAGATGACCAAGGTGGTATCTCAGCATCCTGCCAGCATTGTTTTCTCCTTAAATATTATTCTTGACATGCTTTGTAGGTACTGAGAGAAGCGGGTAATGCCAGCCATTATTCAGCCTCTGTTTTGTCTCTTCTGTCGGGGCCTCAATCCCCTCAGCCAGTGAGCATGCAGTCCGAGGGCTGAAGGAGATTAAAGGAGATCACAGATATGGTGTTTTTGCTCCAAATTACAACAGGGGAATGAACAGAATAGAAAGAACACAAAGGGTCCCTGGTATGTGGTTGGGGTAGATTACATCAGCAACCCCTCCTAACTCTCTTAACAAGCTGTCTCCTAAAGAAATGGGCTTTGCCTGTTTAATTCTTAATATTTCAAAACACCCCCACGACAAAGAAATAACATCTTGATTACCATTTTAAGCATTTCATGCATTTAATTTTTTTGGATTTATTTATTTTATATATTTATATATTAATAATATATATATTTATATATTAATTAGGAAAAACCAATGGACTGATTTTGAGTGTTGGGGCTCAGATCTAGTGATGCACACATGAAGCATTTTACTCTGTCTCTGAACCATGATGCTATTTATGTGCTATTTTCAGCCTCCTCCCTCAGTTTGTGATGTAGGAGTCATTACAGTTCCAGCATGGTTGGGAGAGGAGCTTTCGAGTCTCTTCCCTTGACTGAGGAGCTACTGCAGGTGATGGCTGCCTAGGGGCAGAGAATCATTTTTCTTAATGGATGTGGCTACTGATGGGTTTCTCATGCTCTGGTGGATGGCCACAGACCTGTGATCATCACTAGTTTGACTGTGGAGACTAAATAAACTAATAATAATAATAATACAGAATAATAAAAGTTATTAGGGAGAGAGATTGGTGGGCCCTAGGAGCTGGGGGAAGATAGTGGGAACATGACTAAAATTAAAATGCCTGGTATACACATATGAAATGTTCAAAGAATAAACAAGATTTTTATTTCAAAAAAGGAAGAAGTTGAGATTTGGATTTCTTAATGTCTTCCCTTGAAGGTTTCGTTAGCTCTTCAAACAGGGCTCACATGGTCATTAATTAACGGGGCCATGTTGTGGTTTGAATGGAAATACCCTGCAAATGCTCCATCCACTCATGTGTTTGAACCCTCTCTCTCCAGCTGATTCTCTTTGAAGGGTTATAGCTTGT
The DNA here is from genome assembly GCF_000001635.26 of Mus musculus. Taxonomy (NCBI): domain Eukaryota; kingdom Metazoa; phylum Chordata; class Mammalia; order Rodentia; family Muridae; genus Mus; species Mus musculus. The sequence continues at coordinate 89,257,393 of NC_000078.6, read as the reverse complement.
CTCTGGAGGAAGTCGCTGGTCCCTGGAGGTAGGCCTTCAGTTTTGACAGTTTGACCCAACTGTTTGTTCACTCCCTGCCTTTTGAGCGTAGACACACTGTCAACAGCTATCCTCTTGCTCATACCAACATGCCTACTTTGTCTAGTGTCATGTCTTCCCTGTCATGATAGACTGTATCTCTCTGGAACTTTAACCCAAAATAACCCTTCCTCCCTTAAGTTGCTTTGGTCAGGATATTTTATAGTAGCAACGGGAAAGAAACCAAGACAAGAGACATGTACATTGCCAAGTATGGCCAGGATGAGAATCACTTTGAAACTTGGAGCCTAGGCTGTATCCCATAGAAAGCCTATGCTCTGAAAGTATGGCTGAACACATTTTGAACATACATTTTGGGTTTTAAGACTCATTGTCCCCACTGAGAAGTGCTCATAAAATGTTTACTATGCCATCGCTCAGGCCAGTTTTTATTTCTGAAATGCTCAAGAGAGAAGGCATATTAGAACATGCTTATTTTACAAATATCTATTTTAGAAGAAATTAATAGCTAACTGGAAAATATATACCAGGAAAATATCCTCACAAAGAAATGAAGTTTAATAGATCATATTGAAATATAAGGTTACACTGCTTTCCTGAACACATTATTGTTTTCTTAGTAAATATTTTTAGGCTAAAAATAAATATGTGATGTCTTTATGTATACTAGCCTTGTTGGAACACCAGTGGGTCTCCACTAAGTCATACCAAGGTCACAGTTGCACACAGAACACTTTAATCATAACACATCTTCACACATAGGCAATAGCAATGTTTTATAGACAGTTCTGAGAAAGGGTTCTGGTGCTGCTCCAGTTGGCATTTTATTGATAAATTTAAGAAAGAGAGAAATTTATCCTCTAGAGAAAATATGTTTTTGTGTTTCTATCTTTTAAGAAAAAAAACAAAAATCAAAAAACCACAAACTGTTCATTCTTGCCCAACAAGCACATTTAATTTTAAGCCTCTTGGTTCTGACCAGATTTTAGACAATCGATAGAGAATCCTACTGGGCAGTAAAACATCCAAGGCCACAATCTGCCACTGACTGCATTCTGCATAGACCCCATCCAGATCTTCCTGAGGGCAGCATTGCTCATCTCTGCCACCCTTCTCGCTGGGAAATTACACAGAAAAACTGCCATTTGATGGAAGTTCAGCCATTTCTCGTTTCATCTTTGGATGGGGCAACTTCTTGCTTTGCCATAATGGTCAAGGGTACCTAGACTTTAAAATGCCCAGACTGGCTTCATGTTCACAGGAGATGTAATCCATACAAACACAGCAAATGATGCTAGAAACCAGACTGGGCTGTGTGTTGCGCAGATGAAGAATCAGAAAATGAGCCTGAAATTAAGATGCTATACTTAGTCCTCTTGGGAAAACTCCCTTACTAATAACAAAGAATATGACCAGCATCATCGCCAGAGGGTCCTTGAAAAAGCAGCCAAACTGTTTAGGCATTCGAAAGCCCAGATTCTCTATTCTCTATTCTGCCCTCCCCCTGTCCCCACTGCTTTCTCTCTCTCTTTTTTTTTTTTTTTTTTTTTTTTTCGTTACTCTTCCAGAGTAGCTATGTACTGCCTGAGGCTACTTTGTTTGATCTGTGGCTACAGAAACAAACAAAGCCATTTAAACCAAATGTAAAAGGTTATGAAGAGGGATAGAGAGCTAGTGAGGCCATGTGGAAGAGTGAAATGTGGGCTTTCACACTAAAGGAAGCCTTTAAATCGAACATGACTTCAGGAAAAATCAATTTGCTGCTTCCTTTCTTGTCATAATTGCTCCCTGCAACATGACTCTTGCCAATTACTGGATGCCTATCATTGCATAAACTCTTGCTTATCCCACAGAGTAATCACATAATGTAAGGCCTGTGATGTCACAGTCAGTTTCCATGGTGATGAGAGAGATATAGAGTCACATCTTGACAGTCCCTGTGGTCAGAATGGAAATATACTACTTATCAAATCACTCATGGTGCTAAGGTTTTAGAACTATCGCTGAGAACATTGTGCAGAATGATAGAGAAGCTAAGAATACTAGCCATCCACAAGACAGGCATCTTGTTGATAAATATCATTTTTACAGTAGCCATTAGAAATAATAGCAGGGGGACAGGTGAGCATGCAAGTTAGTGTCATCATAAATACATAAAGCCTGAAAGCTAGCTGGGGGTTAGGGAAGGCAAGGATGTATCAGCTACTGCAGTTTTCTGGTCTCAATGCTAAGCCCTTTTTACCTGATCTGCCATCACGCTGAATATCCACGTGGTACCATTCCCCATCATTGGCCTTCTTCTGAGTGGCCTTCACTTTGATGGTGCCAGAGCCCATGTCAAGCAGCAAATACAGGTTGCCATCAAGAAGTTCCACAGCAAAGAAGTCAACTTTTGTGTTCTTTTGGCTCCGGACATCTTTCCTTTCTTGAGGCTTCCCGTGAGTGAAGAGAATCAGGCCGTTGGGCTCAGTGGTGCGAAAGTCAAAGGAAATGGAGCCCATACGTTTGGTGTTCCACTTGGGCAAGCTGATGTAAGCCTCTGGGGTCTCAAAGTTGATGGGATCCAGTGTGGCCACGTTCTCACACTTGAACACAACTTCACCATAGATTTTCATCTTGGTGTCTCCAATCCGGGCCAAGCGAGACAGCTCTAGACGGATGTCATTATTCTTATAAACAACCTGTCAAAAGCCAAACAAAAGTGCCATATGAATCAGTCTTGCAAATGGTATCAATCCATCACTCACTGGGCATCCAGGAAAAGGATCTGAAGAAGCTTCAGGAAATAATGGGCTGAAACAACATGTGAAACAAAAGACTCATCACAAAGAAAAAAAAGCATTCCAAGAGACGGCTGGGGTATGCATATTTTCTGAATGAGCCTCTATATTGCCACTGCGGGCCTTTTGTCTTTCTCCTTGTAGCCAGTTTCTAGACGTCAGAAAGTTATCAGTATGAATTTACCAACAAAATTCAAGAGAGACTGAGTTGTACAGGTGTAAAATATACACAGATATTTAGTAAAGCATCCTTGGTAAAAGGCCACAAACACCCTTAATGGCCATCAGTAATAGATGGCACACCTCTGTACAGGCATGCAATGCCACCTTTTAACATTGAGCATTGCCTTAGGTTTTTATGCGTCCCTCCAAGTCATTTTGTTAAGTAGAGTTAGGAGCAGGACAAAGTGATAATTGTATTACCATTGTATAAAAATGTGGAGTCATAAATACATAGGTGTGTATAAGCATAAAGTACCTTTTGGGAAGAATTATGAGCTGTGAAATTGTCAGAAGTGTGGACTTATGGAATTCATATTCAGGACTGGGAGACTTACAGTTTTACAATGCCCTCTTGTTTTGTTTTATTATACAGAACCATGTGGATATATTACCTTAAAGAATGATTGACTGGGGCTGAAGAGATGGCTCACTGGGAAAAGTGATTACCACACTTTAAAGACCCAAATTTGAATCACTAGAACCCACATAAAGCTGAACACGATTGTGTGTTTCTGCAATCCTGGTGCTTCTATGGCAGGACAGAAGCAGAGTCAGGAGAAACGCTGAATTCCATGAATTGGGTCATCTGCCATGTATGTAAACAAACATGAGGCTGAGTCTCAAACTAGGTGGATGTTAAAGACAAAAACCTAAGATTATTCTTTCACATTCACACACATGCCATGGCATGAGCATGCCTTATTCACACACATATAAACACATACAAAAGATATTTTTAAAGGTTGAGAGGAGTGCTGGTTAGGAGAGTGTGTGGGACTTTTTTTTTTATAGTCACATTAAATATGTCATTGGTACTGAAACAAAGAATAATGCCCTAGTTTAGGCAACAGAGGAGATTTACTTATCTGAAAATTGAAATTTACATTAAAAAGTTTATATGAGAGACTAATTTGCCCTATAAGAGGTCCATCAGAGATCTCAGTCTCTGTGTTCCCCACAAGGTGTCATCCCCAGTTCATGCCACATTGCCATGGCCACTGTCTCAAGCACAGTAGGTGAGTAGAATGGAAAAGTGAGAATATAGATGATAAAAAAGATGTCTGTTATGACTTTTCAAATGAAGAACAATCCAAAACAACATAGGGATTAATATAGATTTCTGAACGTGATTTAAAATATTTTACCCTTATTAATGCTCATCTCTTTAACTTTGAGGGGATCTCTCTCCCTCCCCCCACTCCCTACCTCTGTGTGTGAGTGTTTATGTGGGTTTTCTTGTGTATAAGTATAGGCGTGTATGTTCCAAACAAGCATATGAAGGTCAGAAGACAACCACAGGTATTAGTCCTCATTTTCTACTGTATTTGAAACAGGGCCTCTTCTTTTTCTGCTGTTTATCTGGTCTATGAGTTTCAAGAGATAATCCTGCCTTTGTTGCTATCTCAGCACAGGCGCATGGAGATTACATATGTATACCACTGTGACCAGTTTAATATAGGTTCTTGGGGGTCTGAACTCAGGGCTTCACTCTTGCATAGCAAAGATTTTATCTGCTGCCTCAGCACGCTAGTCTCTGAACTGAATTAGTGTAGTATTCCTAGGTGATCTTCATTGCTCCAATTTTTGGTGACATCACTTCCATACAATAATATTATTTATGGAATATCATAGGGAAAGGGGACAAAAATAAGAATATAGAGAAGGCAGGCAACTTTGGCAAAGTAACGTCTCTGTTCATATCTGCTCTATCAGTGGGAGTCACAGAGAAAAGTGATTTGCGAGGAAGAAAAACTTAAGACACATAAAGCTCTTAAAGATGGTATGAAGGAAGTACACAAAAGTCTTAACTATGTGGGGGTAGTTATAGGAGTTACTGTTAATGCTGTGCCATCCTGTGCACATCCATGTCTCATTTGCACTTTTAGTAAAGTAACAAGGTTTTAGATCCAAAATCAGCCTTACCATGCTTACTCTATCAGTGAGAGAATATTAATCGGATGGGTCATTTCCAGGCATATACTTTGCTCTGCAACATCCAACTACAGATCATTTCCCTCCTCTAACCTGTCATCAGGCAATAACCAAGCACACCTATTGACTGTGAACAATAGTAGCCGGTGTGATCTGCAGCTGTGACAAAGTATTGGAAATTTTTCACCTATTATGTGACCTTGACTGTGGACTGAACTACAGTCAATACCATGAAGAATAGTAATGATTTTTCATACTTACTAGATACATCATAGAAAGCTCTATAGTAAAGGCTTATCATCCCACCAGACACCACATATTTGGCACACCTGGAATCATTCTTTCATTTTATAGATATAGAAAGTAGCTAAGGAGCCAGCACAGAGACAGAACACTGGTAAGCATAGAGCAGGACTCAAATCTCAGCATCAGTTCCAGAATTCATGGACAGAACTGCTCACATATTTACTGGTACTACCATCAGTACCCAGGAAGCTCCTTAATAATGTTGTAGAAAGTCATGTATGATCAGTTTCTCAGTTCTAAGACTGCATTTCTTGCTTTAGTTCCACAAGACTAGCCAGGAACAAAGAGGAACACAGCAGAATCCCCAGGAAGCTACTCAAGCAAAATCATGAAATAATCAGAGTTCAACTGGTATTCTCTTTCTAACTCCCACCATGATGCCCTAGCATGTGTGATCTCTGTATGAGAGCCAAGCTTTGCTTTGGTCTGTTTCTGGATGCAATGCCTTTGACTTTGCTCCCTGTACAAGTTATTAGTAGGCAGCAATAAGTCATCAAAAAAAAAAAAAAAAGAGGAGGCTTGGCCACCTGAACAATGAGTAGAGAGAGAAAGATTAACCATCTGTCCTTGTAGGGATCCAAGACAGAAAGTGAAAAGAGCCTTTAAAATGAAGATGAAGACCAGCTCTTCTGTCTGAAGCATACATTGCTGACTGACAATGATAAGCAGTATGAAAATTTCTGAAGAAGTGATTGGGAAAAGCAGAGGCAGAAAATGGTTGGTGATAATGACTTCTGTCAAAGACTCTTGGGAGGCAAGCTCTCTATCAGGACCTTATAATTGCTTGTTTGTATGTGCAGAATTTCTGATGGTAAAAAGAGAGTTAACATCTTCCTTTGCTGCCAGTTAAGAAACCTTTCTGAACCTCAGTGTTATTCATTGCCTCAATCCACCCCTGCCCAGTGATCACTCTGTACTTGCAGGTTAATGTTAAGAGGAAGTTAAAAGCCATCCATAATAAAACACAGCAACTTAGCAACTGGCACACACACAAAAAAAATATAGGGAAATGCAATGCTACATCTTGATCTACAGCAGTGTTAGAACTCTATCAAAATAAGTGGCCTCAAAGTAAGATTCTGTAGAATAGTTACTACCAAAAAGGATATGGAGGGCAATTGTCTTGAAGCCCTGTGACACACAACTGACCAGCTTTGTTGCTGCCATCCATCCCTTTACCTCCCACATGCACTCTAAACAGCTTCCACAGCTTGTCAGAAGAGGACTGGTACCTTGAGCTTGTGTACCTGGGCATAAAACTGGAAGATCAGCCAGACCATTGCCCACAGTGAATTAACATTGGAACGGTGTTGTTTTCTAGAAAATCTGCCGCTCACTTAAGTAAGTGTCCCAAACTGATGGACTGAACTAGACAGAACAAGTGGCATCAAGTGACAGAAAACATCTTTGTTGACAAGCTGCCCTGGCAAGAAGCAATTAAAGACAAAGTGGAAATGGTACCCCATGGGGGAAGATGTCACACAACCAAAGAGGCAGAGTGTAAGAATGACAAGCTGGTCTTACCATCCCACCCATAGATTAAAGACTGTTGTTTGGACTTATAACTCATGCTTAAGAGACCAGCTGGGGAAAGAGCTAAGAATAGAGGCTCAGAATTAAGAGAAAGTTTCTGAACAAATGCCTTTGTTTTCCGCTATGGTCATGATATAGAGGCATATAGATACACTGTGATGTGGGAGCAATATAATAATAAAATAATATAGTCATCTGTCTCTTAAAACTTAGCTTTGTTACTGTGAAATAAACTCAATCTGGTCTGTTCAATTGGCCTTAAATACCATCTGAAATACAGAAGTCTAGCATCTCTGTAAATAAATAAAAATACACCTTATACCTTTTAGAGTTAGAACTAGCTCTTAAGTGTTTAGAGGCTCAATATATTCTTATAATTTTATTAAATTATACACTGGAGTCAAGTATCAATATAATAATATGGAGGCATATAGATATACTATAATGTGGGAGCAATATAATAATATAATAGTTACCACATATAGAGATCCTACAATGTTCCAGGCTCTTTGAAAAACACTGCTATACACTTTTATATATCATCTACGTTAAACAGATGGAGACACTGATATTATTTCCACCTCATTGACAAATGCAGAGAAAGATAGATACTAGACCAAAGTCACACAGCCAAGAAATGGCACAGTCAAGACTTGAACCTCTAACTCTTTTTATACTGAGGCAAGGGTATGCTCCATGAATGGTAATTTTTAGACTCTTTACTATGTCATATCTATACATAAACCAGAAAGCCCTCGGTAGTAAATACACTTTATCTTGAAACACAAAGCTCTTTGTACCTACCAGCATCCCTCTCTAAAAGGGTCTTAAACTTTCCTGTCAGAGTTGCTTTGGAAACATCTATATGGGATAGATATTAATGGGAGTCTTATCTTTGATCATCTAGTCTCTTGGACTGCAATTGTTTTCTTTTTCCAAGGTGTCTAAATAGCATCCCCTCCCAGGACCTCCATCCCAAATCATACCACACCTTCTTACCTAAATTGATCATATCATTTGACAAGTCATAACTCCTATATTGCCAGTCAATGATGAAACTTTTTTGTCCCACTATCTCATTTCCTTGCCTGGGTTGAGAAATAAGACTAGTCTGCCTGCACATGCTGCATTTGTAACATCAAACTCTTCCGTGATCCCTGGGTTGTAAGGTAAGTCCTTAAGAATTCACCCAAGGTTCCCTCTCATAGCATCTTCTGCTGCTCTTCTACCTCATCATATGCCATACTTAATTTCCTGTAAACATATTTACATAATATCTGTTGTAAATTCTGGATCCCCACTCTTCAAACAAGAAAACTAGAAGCAATGAAGTAATATGTGCCCAGATGGTGGTAGGAAATATCTACGCTGTCAAATACTAGGAGGCTCAGACACTTGGCCTTTCTTTTATCGTGTCAAGCATCTTTAATCATCTGTGGGTCCACATATGGGACAGTTTTAGTAATCCCACTTGGTCAGATCTAAGAACAAATCACTTACAGGTATGTATGTGACTTGGCCACTGAGCTCCACTGTGATGACCCAGGAACTTGAGAATATTTGGAAATGAAGTCATCAGAGATACTCTCTGTGAAGTCAGCATCGGGGTACCCTAACCAGAGCAATGTTCACTACAAGTCTCATTGCAGTATTTTCATTTTATATCCACATGCAAAACCTAAACAAAGTAACTTACCTCCACTCCAATTTAGTCCTTTGAGAATAAATAATAATGAAATAAGGATTTTTTTTTTTTTGGTCCCTAGCTTTCAGAATGCCAAAGCTTTGATAAAATTTTTGAGCTAATCTCATGATTATGTGATGTTCCTTAGAGTGAATAAATAAATAAATACATACATACATACATGCATACATACATACATACTAAGGAAACCTGCAAAAGAATCTTGGTTCTGGGGTCTCCACAGACTCACACATGCTACTGTCCCTGACCCATTTCCCTCTGTGCCCCCAAGAAATTGATTATTCTGATCAGATGTGATTTCTCCTTACACTAAATGGCCTTCTCCTCATCTGTCATTTAAAATATTTACCTTTGTTACTGTGAAATAAACTCAATCTGGTCTGTTCAATAGGCCTTAAATATCTTCTGAAATACAGAAGTTTAGCATCTCTGTAAATAAATAAAAATACACCTTATACCTTTTAGAGTTGGAACTAGTTCTTAAGTGTTTAGATGCTCAATAAATTCTTTTTTTTTTTTCCATTTTTTATTAGGTATTTAACTCATTTACATTTCCAATGCTATACCAAAAGTCCCCCATATCCACCCACCCCCACTCCCCTGCCCACCCACTCCCCCTTTTTGGCCCTGGTATTCCCCTGTACTGGGGCATATAAAGTTTGCAAGTCCAATGGGCCTCTCTTTCCAGTGATGGCCGACTAGGCCATCTTTTGATATATATGCAGCTAGAGTCAAGAGCTCCGGGGTACTGGTTAGCTCATAATGTTGTTCCACCTATAGGGTTGCAGATCCCTTTAGCTCCTTGGCTACTTTCTCTAGCTCCTCCATTGGGAGCCCTATGATCCATCCATTAGCTGACTGTGAGCATCCACTTCTGTGTTTGCTGGGCCCCGGCATAGTCTCACAAGAGACAGCTACATCTGCGTCCTTTCAATAAAATCTTGCTAGTGTATGCAATGGTGTCAGCGTTTGGATGCTGATTATGGGGTGGATCCCTGGCTATGGCAGTCTCTACATGGTCCATCCTTTCATCTCAGCTCCAAACTCCGTCTCTGTAACTCCTTCCATGGGTGTTTTGTTCCCAAATCTAAGGAGGGGCATAGTGTCCACACTTCAGTCTTCATTCTCCTTGAGTTTCATGTGTTTAGCAAATTATATCTTATATCTTGGGTATCCTAGGTTTGGGGCTAATATCCACTTATCAGTGAATACATATTGTGTGAGTTTCTTTGTGAATGTGTTACCTCACTCAGGATGATGCCCTCCAGGTCCATCCATTTGGCTAGGAATTTCATAAATTCATTCTTTTTAATAGCTGAGTAGTACTCCATTGTGTAGATGTACCACATTTTCTGTATCCATTCCTCTGTTGAGGGGCATCTAGGTTCTTTCCAGCTTCTGGCTATTATAAATAAGGCTGCTATGAACATAGTGGAGCATGTGTCCTTCTTACCTGTTGGGGCATCTTCTGGATATATGCCCAGGAGAGGTATTGCTGGATCCTCCGGTAGGACTATGTCCAGTTTTCTGAGGAACCGCCAGACTGATTTCCAGAGTGGTTGTACAAGCCTGCACTCCCACCAACAATGGAGGAGTGTTCCTCTTTCTCCACATCCTCGCCAGCATCTGCTGTCACCTGAATTTTTGATCTTAGCCATTCTGACTGGTGTGAGGTGGAATCTCAGGGTTGTTTTGATTTGCATTTCCCTGATGATTAAGGATGTTGAACATTTTTTCAAGTGCTTCTCTGCCATTCGGTATTCCTCAGGTGAGAATTCTTTGTTCAGTTCTGAGCCCCATTTTTTAATGGGGTTATTTGATTTTCTGAAGTCCACCTTCTTGAGTTCTTTATATATGTTGGATATTAGTCCCCTATCTGATTTAGGATAGGTAAAGATCCTTTCCCAATCTGTTGGTGGTCTTTTTGTCTTATTGACGGTGTCTTTTGCCTTGCAGAAACTTTGGAGTTTCATTAGGTCCCATTTGTCGATTCTCGATCTTACAGCACAAGCCATTGCTGTTCTGTTCAGGAATTTTTCCCCTGTGCCCATATCTTCAAGGCTTTTCCCCACTTTCTCCTCTATAAGTTTCAGTGTCTCTGGTTTTATGTGAAGTTCCTTGATCCACTTAGATTTGACCTTAGTACAAGGAGATAAGTATGGATCGATTCGCATTCTTCTACACGATAACAACCAGTTGTGCCAGCACCAATTGTTGAAAATGCTGTCTTTCTTCCACTGGATGGTTTTAGCTCCCTTGTCGAAGATCAAGTGACCATAGGTGTGTGGGTTCATTTCTGGTTCTACAATTCTATTCCATTGGTCTACTTGTCTGTCTCTATACCAGTACCATGGAGTTTTTATTACAATTGCTCTGTAGTAAAGCTTTAGGTCTGGCATGGTGATTCCGCCAGAAGTTCTTTTATCCTTGAGAAGACTTTTTGCTATCCTAGGTTTTTTGTTATTCCAGACAAATTTGCAAATTGCTCCTTCCAATTCGTTGAAGAATTGAGTTGGAATTTTGATGGGGATTGCATTGAATCTGTAGATTGCTTTTGGCAAGATAGCCATTTTTACAATGTTGATCCTGCCAATCCATGAGCATGGGAGATCTTTTACTTTTATTAAATTAGACACTGCACACAAGTAGCAGTATAGGACAATTGTTAAAAATTATCGACTAGGGAGCTTCCCTTAGTGGTGTTTAAACTTGATCTACCCATACCAACTATGAGGCATTAAATAAAAGATTTAACTCAAGTCAGCCTAGAGACAATGGATAATATAGAAGGCAAGTCTCACTTCAAAGGAATGTAATGCATACATAAGATAATGTTACCCTTTATGAAATGAGTTGCCATATCTCCTGCCCTATAGTGAGTACTCACTAGATATTATTTTCTGTAAAACGTTATAAACTGAATCACCTTAGAGTCTCTCTTGATATGGAATGAGTAGAAGGGAAAGATCATCACCAAGGGGTAAGTCTTAAATGTATTGTCAGCCCCAAAGGCAGGACTACAGCTAACGGCTTGCTTTAAGCTCTCAAATTAAATATTTGTATAACAGATAAACTGTATATGTTAATAATACAATATGATGTTTATTACATATCATAGAATACATACATAGTGGCTACTCTCTCTCTCTCAAGCACACACACATACTTGTAGAGATTTAAAACTGATTATCATTAACATCATCTATCACGCTGACCAAACTCCAACAGGGAAGTCCAACAACAAATGTGGCAGCAGATGGTCCTCTTAGCTTTCAGAGGCAGAAGAACCTAATATTTGGCATGGCAAAGACCACATCTGCAACTATGGTCTTGCTAAGAGGGGTCAATAAACTCACTCTGCCTGCTGAGAGGAAGCAGACACCCAACCTGGGGCTCCAAAATCCCTAGTGCTACATAATGTAATGCCTGCTATTTGCAACTGCTGCATACCATAGTGCCTGTTATTTACATGGTTTAGATTTTGTTAACAGTGCTCAGAGTCTGCCAAAGATTAAATAATAAATAAAAACAAACTCCAGCATCATAAACAGGAAATGAAAATTGAATTTCAGCTCTTCAAGGCAGGAGACATCGGGTGGGGGTGGGAGGGAAATCTCAGTTCTGGTGCTCAAAATAAAAGATCTAAAAGAGTCCAGCTAAACTTGAAACCAGGAGAAGACAGTGACAAGTAATTGTTTTTTGGAAAAAAAAAAAAAGGAATATAGGGGAGATTGCAGTAACAGACAACCTGATTTTGAATAGCAAAATTCTAATATTTTAAGCAATTTTGAATAAAGCTATTCAGTTACATGGGCCTGAATGCAGAGAAAGAGATGGAAAAGAGGAGAAGAGGGTGGGGAGAAGGAGAGAGAGGGGAAGAGAAAGAAAGAGAGAGTGGGAATAGAGAGGGAGAGAGAGAGAATGCTGTGCACCAGGCCTCATGGATCTATCCTCATGAACCAAAGGACTACAGTGTCATCCCAAGTGCATCTCTATGAAATTCAATGCACATGTGCTCCAGTTACATTTAGGCTTATGTGTTTATTTCCCTGACAGACTCAAAGTGGCACAGCAAACCCTCACATTTTTTTGATCCATGTTAGCGAGTATGTTCTTCTATTTTCCATACTAAAACATAGCATTTGCAATTAGTGCCATTCCATTCTACTTCACCTTTCTCATTCAATCCAGAGGAAGCCTCGGATCTCTTCTCAAAGAAATGCCCATGAAATTAGAGAGAAATTATTCTCTACTTTTATCATCTTGTAACACAAAATCCAACTTAAGATAAATTGTCTTCCCATATTAAATATTACAAAGAAAAGAATCCAGTTAAAGGTTGTAAGTAACCATTAGATCTTTAGTTCTTGACCACGGAGAATGTAAGGAAGCCTGAGAGCAACCATTACCAACAGGCTAGGGATGCTTCATGCGGAGATACTTTCAGGAGCAGAATTCCAGTGAGATATATTTGTCTCTCTGATTGATGCTCAAGGACATGTGATTTGAAACTTGACAGACATTGTGTCTTTTTTTTTTCCTGTGCTTTCCAGGAACAACACTGTTAAGATGCTCAGACTATGAAATTTATAAACAGAAGTGGTACATTCCTGAGGTGGTCATCAATGACTGCCAAGAATTAGCAAAATTCTTGGTCATGGTGAAGAGTCAGTACACATACACTCTCATGTCTCCCCTTTTCCTATGCATTAAGCAAACCAGTAAATACCTACTTTCCCTTCTGCCTTATAATATTTGACAAGGGCAGAGGCCTGACTGGAGTGGAAGTTTCATGTCACAGAGCAGAGAAACTCAGATCAGATGAGTAGGTGGTACCTGATTTTCAAAGACTTTAAAAATACTTAAATTATACGACGAATGATAAAAGAGGGACCTATTAGAGCATAAAGGAAGTCTTTAGCAGTTTGATTAGAAGGGTGACAAAATTGAAATGGTGGCTTCCGGACTAACAAGGAATACACTGTGTTATTTTTATTCTAAAGTCTAGAAATGCCTCTAATCACCACATAGTTTAAAACAGTTTCAATGGTTCCTCACCAATTGCAGATTTTAAGATTTTTTATAACTTATATCAAAGACCCTCCCTGTCTAGTCCCTACTCCAGTGTCACATCACTGAATTATGCATTTCCATCAACTCATTATTTTAGAGATGGGTCTTACCTGTTTTTTCTTGATAATTACCTTTGACCATATGAGTCATGGCTTAAGTAATCCCTCCTTGGGAAATTACCAGTGTTTCTATTCATTACATGGCCACTGGCAGTCCAGTTCCCTTCTTACCCCCCTCTCCAATGCTCCATGTCTCTCATGGAGTGTGACATCTTCCCAGGCAGAGTAATACCATGCCTTTCCTTTTTATGTCTCCAAATACTTGACATAAAATGCATATATACATGATAAATTAGCAGTATGTTGAGAAATCCAAAAACCAAGTAAGATCAAATCACTACTTGCTAATGCCTCTAAGATAGAGAGTACTATGATCAAGAAAGAAATCCCTAGGTTTATTCAACCTGATAAGTGATGAGATAGTAGAGAGCTAAAGAATGACAAGCAGTAAAAAGGCATTTGATGGGATCACTAAATATTTGTTGAGTTTCTCCTTGTGTGTGTGCTATAGAGATGTGGTATAAGGCTGCCTATATGGAAATCTCTGTGCTCCAGAGTGGCGACTGTTATTATTTTATGTTCTCTGGCAGCACATTCATGAAAATTACAAACCTCAATGATAGATTCAATCAGAATCTTCTAAGTTTAGAGGCCTTCCACTCTGGAGAACACTAAAGTGTCACTATAAACTACTATGACAAGGAAGAAGTCATCTGAGCCACGTGGATATCTTGAGAAATTGGCTCAGAGCTATTAGCTTCTGTATCCAGAGTCAAATAGCAGAAATCAAGCCCAGCAATGAAGCTTTTGGCCATGACTACCAACTGCTGACTGGCCCCAGTTCAAGAGAAAAGAGGTAAATGACAATAGACATGGTAACCAGAATTTAGAAACAGTGTTACATGAAAGTTCTAAATGTCAAAGAGTAGAAAAACATTCTGTAAAAACGGTTCAGTGAAGCAGAACCTTCAAAGAGTCTAGCATAGTTGACCAAAAACAACAGCAGCACAGCAGTCATGAAACTAGTCTATGTAGTGCATAAGACAAGACAGTTGCTTCAGCACCATGGATAGCAATAGGTTTTTCAGAGATGGGGTGGCCTATGGAGGACATTCCAGTAGTTTTCTTCCAGTGCTGAGAAGCCAAGTACATACAGTGTGTTGCACCCCTTAATTATGTGAGATCTATGTCTATTTAAGTACACACAGACCAGAGGTTTCCAGCTTCTTTGTGGCTGAGAAACACCCAAAGTGGGCCCATCTGTCAAAAGCAATTACAAACTATTTCTTATCTGGCCTGCTAAGCAGTTCTGCTTCTAGCCTAATGAACATCCTAATCAGATGGCTTTTCAAAGTGGTCCAAGGAGGCCCCTCTATAATCAGTATAAGATGTGGGGAAGGTGGTGGGAAAATAGTACATGCTGGCAGGTAGCTGATAACGGATTTTTCTCTAATCAGGTGCAGAAGACAGAAAATAAGCACTGGGTCCAGTTGACATGATAGACAGAAATACTAAGGCCGAGGTTTTGTTTATTTGGATGGCTGGTTGGTTGGTTTGGTTTTTTTTTTTTTTTTTTAACATGTCTTTACTTTTCATTAATTTTACACTAAAAGGACATTGGACAACAACACCCCTCACATACTTTATTTATGTTACCTTTCAAAGTAGCATTTTTTTTTAATTTTTAAAATTTAAGCTCTTTTCATTTGATATATTTTAATCATATTTTCTCTCCCCCAACTCCTCCTAGATACTTGCCACCTCCCTCCCCACATAGCTGAATGTTCTTTCTCAGAAAGAAGGAAGGAAAGCAAAGAAGATATGAAGGAAGGAAGGGAGAAAGAGGGAGTGGGAAGAAGGAAAAGGGAAAAAGACAGGAACAAAGAAACCAAGGTGGTGATTTTAGCCTGAACTCACCTATGACTTTATATTACATTTCCTAAATCTGCAGAGAACTTGATAACCACTAGATGTCCCTTATGCTATGCACAACCTAGCTAAACTGAATTTCACTACCTGTTACACAACTTACATTCAAAGACACATTTCCAAGCCTTGACTCTCAAGTGTCTACAGTATAATTTCTACAGTGACTTTCTCCCTTGCCTTATTTACTGAACCACTCTCTACAGTATTCCAAAAGCAATTTAAGGCATAATATCATACATTGCTTAGATTAAAAATATTTATAGTTATATAAAACAGGTAGAAAGAGTGGACAACCCATTGAATAGGAATATTTGAGGAAGAGGTTTTTTTTTTTAAGCTAGGATACCTAAAGAGGTTTAAAATATATTATTGCCTTCAAAAACCAATAGTTTTTAACACATATAGAGATGACATAGCTCAATTTAAATTCAGATTTTTTGCATACCCTAGAAGTTTGAACTGTTAGAGGCAATGCAACCAAAGAATAGCAAATAATTAATTTCACATGTCAAGTTTGAGTAATTAAGAATGGCTGCCTAGGAAATGAAGACAGAAACACTTACACTGAAATCAATAGGCAATACCTGTTACAAGAGTGAGAAGGTGGACTTTCTGAACCCGGATTAACCTACTAGCTCTATCCAGGGTCCTAGGTGTAGGATGGGTATTGGTGGGGCAGGGGGTTAGTAACTAGCCTGAACAGAGAGCTTTCTTATTGGTCAGTTGTTAGTGTTTTACACACAATAAATTATTTAAACCTGATTAGAAAAACAAATAAGCAAAGACAACACAACAATGTTGACAGAAAAATAAGGGCACTATTAAAACTCACTGAAATGTAACTTTGACCTTTTCAAATTGATCTGGGACAAAGGGCCACTATATTTGATCATCATAATTTAAAGAGATGCAAAATAGAGTTTCACATATTCTTGAATTAAACTAGGCTTACATTGTTGCTGTGTAATGTAGGCAAGCTATTTGAATGTTTGTAAGTCCATTTCTTCAACTTTTAAGTGGGACATTTTACACTTACCTAAAAGGATGCTATAAGGACTTAGCTGACATTCATAGACTGTGGATGCATCACCAGAGTCAATGACTACTATCATCATTTTACAGAGAGAATGTAGAAATTGCTAATGAAACATACATGTCCAAGATTATACCACCATCAGGCCATGGAATCGGAATGGAAATGAAGGTAAGTCTGGCTTCACAATCTTACTGAATAATTACTAGTATGTTACAACATAAAATATGTTGAGGTTTCTTGAAGAGTCTTCCTTGAGATAGAGAACTTAAAATCAGGAGCTACTAAAAAAGTAATCCTCCCTTCCAGTGTCAAATCAGGCTTGTTAAAAACCAAGTTATGAATTAAGCACACTCAGGAGCATCTGTCAGGCACTGAAGAGGGTCTCCACTGGACCCACTTACTTCATGAGCTGTAAGAGAGATGGAGAGGTGATGCAAAAGATGGCAAGTGTCTGCATCCCAATTTCAAATATAGAAGTAATGTTTAAAAATGATAAAGTGCCTATTCTGACCTGGCATGGCAGCCTAGGCAGGGCCACAGGACTCTCCTGATAACCATCTTAATTCCCTCAGCAAAGAACACATAGACCCTTTGTGACTTTCCTGATGGAACAGATGGCCAGGGCTACTCTTGGACACAGAAGAGTGAGTACCAGGACAGCTGAGCACACCTGCTTGCCCAGACCTGGACCATTGTCCACTCATGACAGCCAGCTGGTAGGAACTGACTGCCACAGATTCCTTGTCCAGAACTCAGACAGGCTCTTCCTGTTACTCATCAGCTCCTCAGTCAGTATAATTAATAGTTTATTTTCATAATGAGAGCTGGGAATGTTGCCACACACATCTGTTCAGGGGTATTTGGGTGACCTAAATCAGACCTTTTCTGACAGCAGCCTCTGGCTTCTTTCAAATGGGCCATCACTTCGTTTACTTATGGGGCATGTTTATAAAAAAAAAACAAAAAAACAAAAAAAAAAAACAAAAAAACTCTTCAAGTCTGTAAGAGGAAAGACATCTGCTTTTGAAGGAGTCTGAACAATGGTCCTTAAAGATGTCAGACTATATATTATCACTGAAACCAGTAAATGTTCTCTTATTTAAAAGAAAAAAGTCTTAGTAGACGTGATTGAGATGATGCAACCAACTGCATTATCTTTTAAAAGGAAGGCAAAGATAGCCTACACACCTACACATAGAAAGAAAGAAGACAATCTGAAGATACTGGTCACAGATTGAAGACGTACAGTCATAAGCCAAGGGATGTCAGTAGGTACCAGCAACCGGATGATGCAAAGAACTGATTTAAACGTGAAGAAAGTTGCAATTCTGCTGGCAACTTTGACTTCTAGCACAGTGATACTAATGCTGGACTTCAAAACGGAGATAAAATGAATACATTGCTGGTTTTTAAAGCACCCAAACTGTGATGATTTGTTTTAGAAACCCTATGAAATGAATACACTTTTGTCGTTTATTTCCCCACCCTCCTGCTAGAGTTTGACTTGGAATAATCCCCAAAGCATGGCCCTTTTCCTTTGGTGTTTGCTATCAATG
Organism: Mus musculus; assembly: GCF_000001635.26. Lineage (NCBI taxonomy): Eukaryota > Metazoa > Chordata > Mammalia > Rodentia > Muridae > Mus > Mus musculus. The sequence goes on along the minus strand of NC_000078.6, from coordinate 89,239,223 downwards.
AAAGGCCCAGGTTAGTAGAAGAAGAACTAAGTAAGAACTGAAAAATTCTTTCTACCTCTAACGAACTAAGAACTGAAAATTCTTTCTAGCTCTATCTAGCTCTATTAATATCAGTAATTCATGCTTTGGTTGAAACTATTCTTTGAAATGTAAATCATCATGAAAATGTAACTGCCTGGTTTTGGCTCCTCAACTTTATGAAGTATAATCTCATGTAGCTCATAGATCATGCCCAAGTTTCATAACACATCATAACTTAAGTTCATCAAAGCAATAATTAATCACATGGACTGTACAAAACATGAATTATATACACTTCAGCATACTGGAGGTTGTCTTATAGAAGTGATATCATGTTTTTCCAGGATATTTCTTAGTTTACAGATATGAGTCCTTATTCACTCACTGGTTACTTATTGACCCAATATTATATACAAAGTACCATGCTAGAGAGAACTGTGGGGCATGGAAAAAAACAATCATTGACTTTTCCTTTGGAGAAAAATCATGCTCTGAAAGACACATGACACATGTATTTATTCAGTGATTTACTCCGTCATTATTTCTTCAGTGCTATAGTCTTGGAAATAAAATAATGAAAACCATATAACAAGTAAGCTTCAGCCACAAGAAATGTGTCATAAAACTTAAAATTAGCTACTTGCATGAAAATGCTTTTAAGGTAATTATACCAACCTGAGCCTTTCATGAATAGCAATCACCAAAGGAAACGAGTCATACTCTGGATATTTATTCCAAGTCAAACTCCCTCAGAACAAGACTAAGTATTCTAATTGAAGGCGTGAAGAGGGATAAGGAGCAGTCACAGGGTACTTTCCGTGGCATGGAATCTAGAGGTTGGGCAAACAGCATCAGCAAAGTAAAATAAGAGAACAAAAGAAATAACCTGAAAAATACAAAGAGCCAAAGGAGAAGCTTTAGCACAGTCTTAGCCTGGTGTTTAGTGGAAATGATGGCAGACAAAGATCAGGACAAGACCTCAGAATGCCTCTGATCCCCAGCTAAGAAAGTCTAACTGATACTGAAATCACTGGGGACCACTCAGGTAGAAGAAATTGGGTTGACATAATATGAAAGGCTATCCTATTGATAACAGAGGAAATGAGTTAAGAGGATACAAATAGAAAAGGGGATTAAAAAAACACACTTGAAAACAACAGCAATGTAACCAAGTAAGGGCCCACATATCTAAGAGATGGTGTAGAGGAATCACTGCTTACTTGGAAAGAATATGTGTGTCCAAGCAAGATATACATGAAGAAAATGAAAACCAGATGATCAGCTGACCAAATGGGCTGGAGGTAGGTGGGGCCACTGTCCTAAACACAGACCTGAGCACTAAGTATGCACAGCAGCAATTTGAGCAGAAAGAAGAGTGAAGGAAGTCCCCAAAGGATTATAGAGTACCTGTGCACAAGACATGGCAAAAGTGACACCCAAGTAAAGGAAGGCAATAGAAAATGCCTGTCATATTCATAGTGAGAATGGACTACAGAGGGGAATATTCTAGAATGTTTCAGACATAAAGCTAACATGGCTTGCTGATTTGTTGAATGTTCTCTGATCACTGTGATATTTTCATGTGTTAAGATTCCCAATTCTGCACCTAGTCCTGATGATTATAGTCAGGTGGGGCCTAGAACTCTGTAACATGCTTTATATTTAAACTTTCCTGCCTCACTACAACCATCTCATTTTACAGGAGAGAAAATGGGGACCTGTCAAAACTCCCAAGATTTTTAATTGACCACACACATGCAATGCACTCTAAAGGGACTTGGGCTCTGTGGCTGGTTTTTCATGACAGTTACTCTGTAATCTGAAAACAAGATGTCTTCAACCACTTGCCTTCATGGTTTTTGGGGGAAAGTTCCCAACTTAGGATTCTTATGATCTCAAGCAAAACATCACTACAGTACCTAGGATGATGTAAATTTGACTCAATTCCACTCCACTTAATGCATGACCTTGGAATCCAAGGCACTAGCTAGAAATCCTTGTATTATCTAATTGGGGCAAAACAGTGCCAAAGGGAATAGAGAAATATCCTTAAAGGAACCAAAAGCTATGCAAACCTACACTTGCCTTGGCTTCTGGAGTTTAATAATTTATTTTAGACAGACATGGAGGTAGACACATTTGAAAATGTCATTGATGTAGACACTATTGAAAATGTATTAATGTAGACACTAATGAAAATGTCACTAATGATTTCTAAGGAGATGAGTACACTGGAAATGAACAGAACAATATTTCTACCTGTGAACAAAACTGAGCCACATCTAATGAAGTTCAAAGTCACATGTTTCTCTAAGAATCTTCCCTGGAATCTTCACAGGGTTAAATCTAAATGGTCATCATGTTCCTTTTTCTGATGAGCCATATATTGGACATATTATTGCCTAAGTTTTCTTTTATCCAAGAGGGAAATGAACTCCTCAGGTTCCTGCTTGACATAGTGATGCAACTCTCCTGACCATTACATATCACTTGTCTGTGCCATAACCCTATGTTTGAGGAAAGCAAAGAAAAATGCTGTCATCTGTCCCCGCCATTTGGTAGGTTTTTCTGGAAGAAAATACTATCAGCATGTCCCATTGTACCTGAAAGATGGATAGACCCCTATAGGGCTCTCTTCACTATTATTCAACTTGTAAGTGTGTGAAAATTGGTGAAAAAAAAAAGAAAAATTTAACAGGAGTATTTCTGGAACTCGGGCAAAAAAAGGGGGGGAGGGGAGTAATCAACTTGCAGTCTATAAAATCCCAAGATCTATAGCTTGTTTTGATACTCGATAATGAAAAGCAAGAGCTGGATGTGACAATTGGCAAATCAAAACACCACTTTTTATCTCTTTGGCTTCTATCACTGGCTCCAACTTGACTGTGTGGCTCAAGTATACTGTGCCAATGATAAGCCAATAAAAGAATTTTATTTCACAGATGACAGAGGAGTGAATTCTTGCCACCTTGTCTCTGCAGTATTTGAAAGTCTTTAACTTAGTTGTTTCCCCCCAAAAATAATATTTAACTCATTATTAAGTAATACTGAACCAGTATTATTGATGTCTTATAATTTTAATGTCAAAAGGCAATAGCCTTCAGTGTTCACAGATTATAGACAATAACTATCATTTTCCCCTGTAGCACTCCTTCCTTGAAATCCTCCTTGCCTGGGTTTAATGACTAAACTCTTTCCAAGGAACTCTTGATGACTAATTTTCTTCCCCAGTCATCATCTTTCTTTGCCAATCCCTTAAAATTGGGCTTTCCCCAAGCATTTGATGTAGGTCATCATTCCATTTTACTATCTTCTACTGCTAACTCCATTCATTCATATATCTTTACCTGGAAACCAAATAAATCCCTTCCAAAGCTTTAAGTCCCAAATGCGAAGTGTCTGCTGAGATGACTCATCAAGCTACAATTAAAGTCAATCTGAAGAACCTCAAAACTAACCTGTCTAGAAGCACAACCATCAATCCTCCTAAATTCCTTATATCTTGTCATGCTTACTCAAGTTCAAATATTTACATCTGTATATAACACACCTTTGTCCATTTCCTCCAGACTCAATCTGTTGACATGCCCATTTAATTCCATGTCCAACATCGTTCTAATTCATTTTCTCTATTCTGTTCCTTCTGACACATCTACTGCTACCTGAATTATATTTATTTACCAACTTTAACTTCAAGAGAAAGGTCACTAAATACTAAGCAGTATAATTGTAACAGGGCCCCTGGCTTCAGGAAGTTTACATTGCAGTGGAGATATTACTCAGATAAGCACATAGGGAATAGTGGTGCTAGGGTGAAAACAATATATGGTATATAGAAGTTTCTGTATATAGAAATGGTCAATTCTAGAAAATAGGAATCTGGATCAAGTTTCACAGTGGTTAGTAAAATGTAGCTGCTTAATGGTTTCTTACATTGAACTTCAGTGTCTGTGTATCACACACACACACACACACACACACACAAATGTACATGTGGTTTGTTGAGTAGTATTCATAAGCACCAGGCTCACCTGGGAAAAGGGAAGGAATGGGAGATGAAAGGACTAGGACTCACTGGAGTAGAGTAAAAGAGGCAGGATGTGAATTAAAAGGACATGGTTTGATTCAGAAAATAATGGTAAGCCGTTGAACTAAGATAGTGGCAAAAAGGAAGAGAGACAGGAGTTGTTCACATACCATAGGGACTAAAGAGACTTGAAAGAAAGATGTGACAGGAAATAAGAGAGGAATAAAAAGTATCTCTGGGTATCATAGGTACATGGGTAGATAACAAGTCACTTGTTTTTGTTTGTTTGTTTGTTTGTTTGTTTGTTTAAGGCGAATAAGTATAAGAGATGGTGGAGAGGGAGAAAGAGAGAGAAGGATGAATTGGAGAATGGAAAAGAGAGGGGAAAGGAGAAAGAGGAGAGAGAAGGAGAGCATCCTGCAGAAGAGGAGTCATAAACATCCTAAGATATGATTCCTGGAAACAAGGAGGATGGAGACCATTCTTGTTCTTATTCCATTTAATAAAGACACAAATATTATTCTTCTGTACATATATTCCTAGGCAATTCACAAATATGCACTTTTTGTAGCCAATTAACCTAAACTGAAAGACAGTTCTGCCAAATAACAACATAGTCTATCTGTGGTCTCAGTATCATTTGTTTCCCTGACATTTCTTTACTCTGATATTTTCCCCCAGAATTAAACTTAAAGAGCTTAGGAAAAGAATCTGAACCATCTATGAGGCTAGTATTTTTTTTTAAGTACTCATGGGTCAGAGTGCAAGCTTTTAGGTAAAGGTACTTGCTGCCAAGCCTGACCATTAGACTTGGAGCTCCAGACCACACACAGGAGAAGTGAACCAGTTCTCAAAAATTGTTCTCTCACCTTTACATCACAAACACATGCATTAAATAAATAAATAAATAAATAAATAAATAAGAGATGTAATAAAAATAAAGGGTACTTATTATATGACACAAAATGATTATGTAAATAATAAATTCAAATGTATTTTCTGTGGGAAGAAATTATGAAAATGAGCTCTAGGTAAATTATTAAAATTCCAAAATGCCCTACTTGTTGCCCTAATTTATTGACAGAGTCATGTTATGTAGCCCAGGGAGTCTTGGGACTCTCAACCCTCTTGCCATAGCTTCCTGATTGCTGAGATCACTGGTGTCTATATTATACCTAGACTGGAGTATCATTTTATTGAAGTTTTGTGGTAATGATTATTTTGATCACGATGATGGTACATGATTATGACCACAAAAGATAAATGAGAGGCTGAAGATTAAAAAAGGATTATAGTACCATTTTAATACCAAATAGGACAGCAACAAGCCATCAACCACATTGACTGGACGGTTACAAAAGTGTTATCCTAAGTGTCCCACAGTTCTTAAATACAGACTATGTATTCAAAAACTACAGCAGTAATTACTGCCACTGTGGGCTGAGAATACAGGTCATATGCTACATATTTATAAAAGCACAGAACCTAAAGAAAAGCCTCATGCAAAGATGCCAGCATTCTCTTCGATTCTATAACACATGATGTCCTCAATCTATCTTCTCAAGTAAGTTATCCTCTCATTAGTTCATTATGGGATGCTGTGTAAGACTCTGTCTTGACATCTCCATTCTCCATCCTCTATTCATCTATTAGAAGTTACCTACATGTCAAGGTCAAGGTCAGCTCCATGCAGATGGATCCTTAATATTTAGGACAGCTCTAATTTTATCTTTGTGTTTATATTCATGCCCTCAGCTAATACCTGAGTATTTTTTAATCTCGATACCCTTCTAATAAGCTGAAGTACAGCACAGGATAAAATGTTCCTTCAAGAATCCTTCTATATCTGACCTCTTATCTTCTTGAAGCTGTGTTCCTTCTTACCACAGATCCCATTGCTCTGCTCTGATTACAGCACAACTCTTCTAAACATTCCCTATATCTTCTTCCTGCTGCAGAAAAGTCACTCTTTCCACAATCTACTTCATGTCAGTGTCTTGCACACCCAGAATCCCAGCACTCAAACAACTAAGACCAAATGACTGTGAGAGCAAGACCAGCCTAGGTGGCATAGCTAGACCCTAGCTCAAAAACAAACAAGGAAGAAAACAACCCACCAAGTAATTCTCTTTTCAACACCACATATCTATGATTGATAGCTTTTCCAGACCAATGTTAGGGCCCCAATTCTCTGAACCATTCAATACCCCTTTTCCTGTATGATTTACTTCAATGACTTGTAAAGCATTCTCTGTATCTCTGACTATAATTATCAGAACCTCTCTCAGTTTCTTTCACTGGCATCTTCTTTGTAAGGGCTCTTCCTGTTGAGAGCCTTAGAGTTGTTTTGGCCATTATTTAGATTCCAACCATACTTTATGATTCCTATTATACCAAATGCAATATGCTATCATTGTTCAAATTTACATTTCTGGTCATATATTTCTTCAGATGCCTAGGTTCTACCTCCAAACATCCTCCACTCGATAACCGTGTTTACTAAAATAAACATGGCTAAAACAGAAATGAGGATTCAGCTCCCTTAAGCCTCTTGAGATGTTCACTTACAAACTGTGAGCTAAACCTGTAAGACACTGTGGAGTCACTAGTAATGCTGTTTCAATGGGTTCTGACCCTTTGTCTCTGAGGCATGAGAAAGGATTACATTTTCTGGTAAATCAATACAATTTACTCTGGCTAATTTGTTTTGAACAGAAATGATATATTCACTATCAGGCTAACCATATGATGTTTTCCAATAAGAAAACCCTCTAAGGGCTGGATAGGTAACTAATCAGTTAAGAGCAACTATCACGCCTCAGAGGACCTGGGTTCAGTTCTCTATACCCATATAAGGTGACTTATAGCCATCTGTTAACTCCAGTTCCAAGGGGTCTGACCCCCTCTTCTGACTTCCTTGGGTACTGCAAAAACGATATATCTACATATATTCAAAACCACAAAGACTTACACATTTTTCTTTAAAGAAAACCCCTAAAATTCCTTTTTACATTCTAGCTCACTGAGCAATGTTCCAATTAGTGACTGCCCTATCACCCCACGTTTCAAAGTGAGAATAACAAGTAAAGCAAAGCCACCAGCCAACCATGAAGAACATGATGTGTTAGTGAGAAATAGCTCCTTTGTTTTAATCCTTTTAAATTTTAGAGTACACGCTTGCCTTATTGCCACCCAGCCTTTATACTAATAAAGATATTCTCAAGACCTCACCCCTCATACCTAACATTCACCTCTTAATTAAATCTACTGGCTCTACCTGCAAAGTAGATTCTACAACATCTGCTCATTGCAATTTCCTTGCGACCATCTAATCCACACTTTTTGATTTTCTCATCTGGAAGGTATAAACAGCTAATCTATCCACAATCCACATATTAGACTGAGGGATGATTCTAAAATCAGAATAGCCACATACATAAAGACTCTGCAATATTTCTTATTGTATCCAGGATTAAAAACAAACAAACAACAACCTTCTTTGATGGTTGAAAGTTTAACTTGCTTTCCTTGGTTCACTCTCTCTTTTTTTTTTTTTTTTTTTTTTTTTTTTTTTTTTTGATATTCCCTGAATTCAGCAATCACCAGTCCGAAATCCTATGCATTTTCTGGTCCTTTAACTTTCTGTCAAGCAAGCTTCAACTCTCTGCAACTCAGCTCTCTAAAATTGCTTTGCATTATCTCTTACTCTCTTATCATAACTTATTATGTTTCCTTTCCTAACAGAATTTGCATCAGTGTTTGTTTATAATTTATATTTTCTTACTTTTTTCCACCTACTGAAATGAAAGCAGAGAATTTCATTGTTATTGTTATCATCTAAATTTTTAGATCTAGGCTCTGCTCCCCCCCCAAAAAGGCATCAAACTAGAAGAAAACAAAAACAAGAGTCCTGCAAACCCCCACAATCCACAGTTTCACTCCCCTTAGAATCAAGAGTTCTATTGGGAAGTCAGAGTCCACGGAGGGTTTTTAAAATGCCTGGATCATTGAGTTTGTTAACTTAACTTCTTTGGGTCACATGCTTGTATACTTAGGAGTGTGTGTGTGTGTGTGTGTGTGTGTGTGTACTACTTTAACAAAAAGAAGTAGATGCTACCAATTGAGTTTTTCAGCATGGGGAAAGAGCTCTTTTCCCTCACACTTCCTCTCTCTGCCTTCCCCAACCATGCCTTTCAAGTCCCACTCTTTTTCGGTGCTTTATATTTCTGCTACTGTAAAGGATTCATGTATATTTCTATTTATATTTGTGAATGAATGCTCTTTGGGCAGAGCCCTGAAATTCCTGAGAAGTCTGAATTAAGTCTTTTATTCCCAAAGAGAACTCTGAACACATCCCAGAAAAAAATTAATACATTGAAAAATAAGAGCTTGCACAGGTGCCAAGAAAAGGTACTCACCATACCACAGTCCAGCCACTCATAAGTAAATATATTTGCAAATCATGCCAGAGAAGAAAAAATAAATTATTTAATCAATGAAAATTTACTGAGTGAACACTGTGTGCCAGGAATTGCTTCACAGTAGACACAGCAAGGTCTTTTTCACATGGGTTTTAATGTCTAAGTGGATAGGGTTTATGAAGAAGGTAATTTATCATTATGTCAGAGAGTGGTACACAAACAAAAGAAAAGAGTGTGTTGTATGAGGTAGGAACTTGTTCCTATTTTTATTGGGTAGGACAGCAAGACTTACAAGGCTCAGCTGCACCTCCGTAAAACAGAAAACAGGTGGGACAAGCAAGGTAGATTTTGGTTGTGGATACTCTTAGGCAGACAGATAAGAACTGTGCACTCAAATACTGCCAAAAGGGGGCAGATATTGCTGGATAAGATCCTGCGTGCGTCACCACCACGCGGCTCTGCAAACAAAATCTTAACAGATGTCTAAGATCCTGAACTCTGGATCTGAACAAAATAGAAATCCATTAGATGACTTTGAGAGATGAAACACACATGTTCCGTTGTCATTTCATGAAAAACAACACCCTACTGTTGAGGAACTACAGCTAGAGAGAACCCAGAGAAAATAGGAAAAGGGGAAGGATTTCTAAGGGCTGTTGCAGCCATAGAGTGAGAGACAATAGAGGCTTAGATCGGGGATCACAGCCCATAGCCTTTATTCCTGCCCTGGGGCTTTAGTAGCTCCTGTTCTGTGATCCTAAGTCACCAAGAGTCATCTTGTTAAATTGCCTCACAAACTGCATCTGCATCTTTCACTACTCTGTTTCCCTCGAGAGACTGGGGCTCTTCTTGCATCAAATATATATTATAGATGTGCTTTCACCTGTCTTCACACATTAGATGTATGAAGGGTGGCGGCAAACCCTCATTATTTAAAGCACAACCCAAGTTGGATAACTTAGCAGAAGATGTAGTACAGTGAAACTCTTGTTATCCTTGTATATAACTTATATAAATCCAGCATTCTACTTCTAAGGGAAGGAAATCTATTTATCACTGAGTCCCCTTTCCCCATGACTGTGAGTATCCACTTCTGTGTTTGCCAGGCACTGGCATAGCCTCACAAGAGACAGCTATATCAGGGTCCTTTCAGGAAAATCTTGTTGGCGTATGCAATAGTGTCTGCGTTTGGTGGCTGATTATGGGATGGATTCCTGGGTGGGACAGTCTCTGGATGGTCCATTCTTTTGTCTTAGCTCCAAACTTTGTCTCTGTAACTCCTTTCATGGGTATTTTTGTTTTTTATCAGAGTTTGTGACAAAGAATTAAGAAGAGAACAAAAGATAGAAGGTCATCTAAAACCTGATCTTAACACAAACGTTCTTATTCTTATTTGGTTTATAATTCCGTGTAGGAAGATGAGAACTTTTATTCAATGGACAAAATTATACCCCCACCCTTGAGAACTCCCAGGGGGGCCCACTCCCAGATGGCAATTAACTACTGCTGAGAAAGGGAAAATCAGTCTTCTCTAGGGACAGGATTCTGAGTTAATTATTCAACACCAAGTGATCAACAGGTTGTATTCATATAGAGAGAGGGGTTAGAAGCAGGTTCTGAGAGTTATATACATACAGTACACATGTATGAAATCTTTTAATATAAAAATATTTATGCAAATACCACTGGTGTGACTATGATATTCTTTAAAATTTTATAAGGAAGTCATTGATATATCATTAATATTAAGCAAGATGCAAAATCAGAAACTTGAATATACATTAACTAAAAAGCTAATAATGACAAAGGTTTCTAATAAACAAAAACAAAAATAGGACAATTGGATAGGAAACTTTTATGGATCTGAAGACAATTTTTTTTCTAATATCCACAATTATTCATCATTTAACCCCAAACTACCTTAACTGCACATATATATTCTCTGTTCTACTAGAACATGTACATTCTCACTGACATGGTACCATCTATAGATTCTCTCTCCATCTGTCTGAATTCCAACCACTTGTCCATGTTTATCTATTATCATTTACATATATTTACTTAGAATATAAGTAATATGTTGTTTTGGGAATCTGGGGCACTTTGTTGTAGAATAACTATAGTTCATTCTGATATCCCATATACTATATGTAATGTCCTTAAAATTGACAAAGTGTCCCTTCCCATAATTTCTTAATTTCAATGGCATTAAGGGGATTACAAACTAATTCAGGTAAGTCTCTGAGTTTCAGAGGTGTGAGTAAAGGGATTCCCTGGATTATGCGCATGTTTTTCCATTGTGAAAGATCCAGCACAAATGTAGAGTCTTATATTTTCTAGTACTTACTTTTAAAAATGTAAAAAAGTAATAGATGAGATGAATTTTATCTGTTCATCTTATTTAGCATAGTATATCTAACATGCATTATTTCAACATATAATAGGTATAAGACATTATTTATGAAGCCTTTCTTAACCTGTTTTTTGATAAGTCTTCTAGAACTAGTATAAATCTACTCATTGCTTGCCTCATTTCAAAGTAGACATATTTCTAGTGATGAGAACCAGATGGAGCTCAGATGTACTCTACTGTACAACAAATGACTTGTAGAATTAATTTGTTCCTTTACAGTCACTTAATATGTTAGTATTCTAATACACTGCTAAATTAAAGTTGTAGAATAGTTTCTTAATTTTCAGTAATCTTCGATAGACACCTGTAGCAGGCAGGAGCAACAGGAATGATTATGAATGCAGCTGCAGGAACCAGATTGTGGGTTTTAACTCCAGTTATGCCTCTTTAAACAAACTACATGGGCTTTGATTTCCTCTCATCCTACTGCCAGTGTCCTACCTGTTGCTCTGAATTTGCCTAAAGATTACGTAAGTTCATACAAATTAGCACTTAGGACTTTGTGTAGCTCAATCACTTAATCACAGTGGTGCTTAATCACTATCATCTAGAAAAGGAGAGAGAATTAAACTCCTGAAGTTGCAAGGCCAAAAATGGAATTATAATTCAGAAAATTCCAGAATGATTTGGACAGCTGCCATCCTAAGGTCAAGGCTCAATTACCTCGATGACATTTGAGACGGCATTCATGGCCTTTATATGTTTCTATTGGCCAAACATCTACTGTTGCCCACCCAACTGCACTGACTGTCCCTCCTGGGTCTCTCAATTCACAGGTCTGGAGGAGCGTTAGCTCAAATAATAATGAGAAGACAATGAGGCCAAAATCTACAGAGAATAGAAAACTAGTTCCAGATTAGTTTTGGTAAATTCCACTCAATTTCCCAAAGTAGAATTCCCCACAACACAGTATCAACAGTAGATTAAAGTGAAGTACAAATGGACCCCCATTGTGTCTTTTACCTAGTCTGGTTTTTCATCTTCATCATTGAGGAAAGAATTCAGGAAATGATATTTTGGGAAGGCTCATCATTCTCCTTTATCTCAACCAGTATAATAAATCAAGTCTACTATTCATTTAAAAAAAAGTCGCAAAGCATTTATTAAATTCTTAGGAAAAAAATACCGCTTCTGTCTCCTCCAATGTCATTATTGATGATCGCCACAGTATGATTTTCAAACCACTAATCTGAAGTGTCTCATTTAGTCTGAAGACTGGAAATATAGAGAGGACTTTGCTTTAAAGAGAGTCACATAGATCTCAATTCCAAATCTATCATACTTTCCATTCTCTGTCAGCTGGTATTGTGCCTATGTAAAAAGTGGTTTTCTGGAATATCACAATAGTGAACATAAATAAATCTATTCAGAAGGTTGCCACTTGAGTGCTTATTCCTATCAAGATGAGGATGTAGCCTTGCTTTGCTATTTATGAGCCAATAAACAACAGACACCAATACTCAGCAACATTCCTTTAAATACACAACCATGGACTGTATTGATGCGTTCAAAAGATGAAAACAAACCCTACTCACATAAGTAGCAACAGAGTAAAAACTGAGCTCTCTAGAGTGATTTTTGAAGAAGCCAATTCCCTAAATCATTTCTGTCTCTACCAGTCACTTATTACTGTGAAGAGGTACAGGTCCTAAATGAAGGAATATAATGTCTCTTCTCCATGTAGCTATGTTTCTGATAATAATTTTATATCTGTGTAATTAACTCAGACATTAAATAGTGTGTTTATGGTTTCTTCTTGCCAATCGGTAGTCCATTTGAAAGCCCAGGGTATCAATTAAGGTAGATTTTCTAGTATAGTGGAAAAGCTGGATGAGGAGACAGCCCAGTCATCTCAGGCTAGCAGAAGGGCAATGAGATCTCAAAGTATGACTTAATATTGGGAAAACACTTAATGGCAATTTTAAAAGAGAAGAAAATGGGAAAAACACATGTGGAAAAGAGTTTCTGCAAGCTAATGGTCCTACCTTATTTTCCTCACTTCTAAGTAACTACACTGTTAAAAGAAACGTCGGGGAGAAAAGATTTATTTGATTCACTGGAAGTAACTAGTAACTTCCACAGTCTAAAGTACAGAAAGAATAACTGAATGTATACTGTATTCAGCTGAGTTTCCCCTTTGCAAATACAGTCCAGGACCCAAACCTAAAGAGTGGAGCCACCCACAGTAGATGAGTGTTCCTGCCTTGATTGATGTGTATAAGACAGTCTCCCACAGACAGGCCAGCATGATCTAGACAATCTCTCATTGAGATTCTCTTTCAAGTTGATTCAAAATTGTGTTGAGTTGACAATTCAAACCAACCATTACAACTCCATCTTTTATCAACGTGGCATACCAACACATCATTTTAGCCATAACTTTTTGTCCCTAGTCCCCAAAGTCGTATATTTTTCTCATAATGTAAAACACTGATCAACTTTAAAATCCTCATGGTCTTTAAATATTCTCATAGGTGGACTGAAGATTGTTCAGCAGTTAAGAACACCTCGATGCTACCAGGGCATGGAGGCAGGAGTGTGTGTGTGTGTGTGTGTGTGTGTGTGTGTGTGTGTGAACACCCTCATAGAAGTAGGTGGATGAGGAGGGGGGAGGTAGTAGGAAAGGGGATAACATTTGAAATGTATATAAAGAAAATATCTAAGAAAAAAAGGAAAAGAAAAAAAAAAAGAACACACTGCTCTCACAGAAATCATGGTTTTTGTTTCTAGTTGGGCAGCTCACTATTGCCTGTTATTCCATCTCTAAGAAATCTAATACCCTCTTCCAGACTCTATGTACACCTCAATTCATGTATACATTGCATGTATACATTACATCCCCAAACATACACACACACACATACACATACACTTATTCAAACAATTTTTAAATAATAAAAATAATTTCATAAAATGTGTTCAGAAAATCTTAATGCCGAGTTCATATAAAACAGAAACAAACTGTATTCTTCTAAGCTACAACAACACAAAATAAACATTTTCACTTCAAGAAAGAAGAAAATGGACACTGGAAAATGAATAATCACATTTAAGCAAAACCAAAATTTCGGCAGGACAAAAGCCACATGCGGCAGCTCAATGCTCCATACCTGGGACTTATAATGCAATGAACTGGCTCCAAAGGGCTCCAGTGTTCCCTTCCTTTTCTATACTACCTACAGAGCCGGAGGTTCTCTCTTAGTCTTAAGCCAGCTCCATTTCACATACAAAGTTCTCCTTTCTGGATATCCAACTGTTCTGCCATCTTCAAAATTCTTGGGAGTCTCCATTGCAATTGAGCATCACCCAGGAGACTCTGATCCTGCTACATAGATGCTGACCTCAGCTGCTCTTCATACTTCCCTCCATCTTGCGTCTCCCATGCCTTCAAAACCATGACCTTGACCATGATCCTCTTCTGCTGCTATGATGTAGCCTGAAACCCTCAGAATACAGCCAAATCAGCTTGTATTCATCCTAAGGGAACTCTCCTATTGTTCTGGTGCCATCCAGGAGGCTTCTCAACAGCTGTGCCAATTGCTATCAATTAAAGTTGATTCTTCAGCACCAATGTGCTGCCTGGAATTTCCTCTGTCAAACAAACAAGTCTATTATCTTTAAAGTCACCATCTCTCAAGTTCTCGGGACACAAGCAAAGTGTCAAATTATGTTGAAGTCAAATTTATGGTCAAGGTATGAAACTGACTAGTCCCTAATCCAGTTTCTGATAGAGTCCATGTTCCCCCCTCTTAAACCTCATGATCTAGGTTTTCACTATCTGCATTTCCTATCAGCAGTCTTCTCTGCCCACACCCACAAGAAAGGCAATAGTACTCGATGTCTAATCCAGTCCAATTCAAACTCTCCCCTGTTGCTCCCATAAAACAGTTTAAAAGCCACATTGTCAGGATTATCATAGCAACAGTTCCATGTCCCAGTGGCAAGTTCTGTCTTAGTTTCATTTCTATCACTATGATAAAATTACCATGTTAAGGGCAACTTAGAGGAGAAAAGATTTGTTTTTCAGAGTTCCAGATCATCATGGCAGCAATGGCAATATAGCAAGAACTCACTCAAAGCAGCTAGTCACCTTCACAGTCAACAATGCATGCATATTTGGGCTTCCCTCTCTCCTTTTTAAAATATAGTCTTGGACCCCAAACTAAGGAATGGTACCTCCCATATTGAATGGGTCTTCTCACATCAATTAATGTGACCAGGAAAACCCCACAGACCTGCCCACAGGCCAAACTGATCTAGACAATCCCTCACTGAGATTCTTGTTCCAGGTGTCTCTAAGTTGTGTCAAGTTGACAATTCTAATCGCTACAACATGGATGAAATAAAACTACCACATTTACAAGTGCTGTCAATCAAATTTTCACATTCTATAAAGAGAAACCAACTTGTAGCATTAGCTAAATCTCTTATTTGCCTTCTGATTCATGTTCTATGCACTAGGTACATAAAATATTATTTATTTAAGATAACAAATATGTTATTTTTGTTCATGTATCTTAGTTTGCTGCTTTTAATGAAATATTCTATACTATCTCCTCCCTATGGCAAAATCATAAGCAAATTTTCAAAGTCTGGATCCTTCAAATCCTCTCTAAATAGAATATTTTTGATCCTATTTCTTAGATGATAAAAAATTTTAAACTGTGTACAAAATAAAAACAAACATTTAGGAAAGTGCCCAGATTGGAAATCAAAGGCTCCAGTAATTTTCAAAGGAGCCATACATATGTATACAACATCTATACAAAAAGAATTGAAACAAGCCTGACATCCTGGAATCTTCTCTTGTCCTTATTCTTTCACTCAACTATTAACAGTATAGACTTATCCCATTTTAAATGTTATATGAAAAAAACGTCATGCATTCTTTAATATGTTGCTTGTGAAATTTGGTACAATAATGTATTCAGTTCATTCATTCATTTTACTGTTTTAAGACATTCTGCTTTGTGACTATATATGTGAAATCTGTTTATTCTGTTGCTCATGGCCATTTGGGTCTCTCAGTTTGGGGTTATTTTCAGAAGTGGGTTTAGGAATATATTTGTATACATAGGATGATGTGCATATGTATGCATTTCTGTTGCTGTATTTCCTAGGAGTAGAATCACAGAATGTACCAGTTGTCAGCTTCACTAGTTGTCAGATTATTTTCCAAAATACATGCATCAGTTTTCACACAACTCACTTGCCAATCTGAGCGCATTCAAGTTTCTGTCGTGTGTCATCCTCTACAATACTTTATTCTTGTCAGTATTTTTGAGACAGCCATGGGTTGTTTGTGTGCAGTGGTACGCATTGTTTTAAATTATTCATCTGTCTCTTGACTAATACCCATTTAGATTATACTAACTTATTTTGCTCAACCTATTTAAATCTCTTGGTTAATGAAAACAATACTAAAACTTTCTATTTGATTTTAGAAACTTTAATATTTAATTATATAGAATTAATTTACATACTTTTATTTAAATGTATTACTCAAATATAATTACATATAATTACTTTATATGTAACAAATGTATAAATTCCAGATCATAGACTATTGTGAATTTATCTATACAAATATCTTCCTCTTCTTCTTCTTCTTCTTCTTCTTCTTCTTCTTCTTCTTCTTCTTCTTCTTCTTCTTCTAATATTTTTATTAGGTATTTTCCTCATTTACATTTCCAATGCTTCTTCATGCTGCAATTTCTGTCTTTTTCTGTTGAGTGTCCTTTAGCATGATCAAGCATAATATAGTTTCAAGATTTCAGTCCTTTTACATTACCTGTTTAGGAATTTTTGCCCAGAGAACACTCATTTCTCAATTCATTTTAAATGTTTTATTGTGGAGCTTACACAACCAGATACATAGTATACTTTGGCTTGGACTATATGCATGATCAGAGGCAGAAATCAATATCCATTTTCAACTAGAATCTTTTGAGAATTTCATGTGTGAGTACTGTATTTGGATTATTTCCATTCTTCCCTCCCTCTTTTCTAACTCCTTTTGTGTCCCCCTCTCAAATTCATGTCCTCTTCTTCTACACTTACTAGTTTTCCATTTTCCATTTCAATTTAGTATTGCTCAAATGTTAAGGACTGACCATTTGATATTTTATACCCTATTAGGGAACATTTCACTGTAGGAAACTGATTCCCTGCTCTCAGCCTGCAGCTCATCCTCAAGGGTAGAACTCTGTAAAATTTCCCCCATCTTCATTGGTTCTTTGCAGTCGTATCACAGATCATTATGTTGGCACTGGGATGTCAATTGTTATTTTTCCAGACTTCTTCAGGCAACAATATTGTCAGTGAAGCATGGGCAAAGCATTACTGTCATGTCTAGAACAGGCTACTTTACACCAGGCATGCTGCTTCTCTAGCTCTTACAATCCATTTTCCTCTTCCTCCCTCTCCTCCTCCTCTTCCTCCTCTTATATTCTCTTCCTCCTCTTATATTCTCCTTCTCCTCCCCCTTCCTCCCCTCTTCTTCCTCCTCCTTTCCTCCCATTCTCTTCCTTCTCTCCTCCTTCTCCTCCTTTCCTTCCTCTTCCTTCTTCCTTTCTTCCTCCTCTTCTTCTCTTCCTTCTCTTTTCTTCTGCTTCTCTTCCTCCTCATCCTCCTGCTTCTCCTCCTGCTTCTGCCTTAATGTTCTCAGAGTCTTAGGCAAAATGGTTATGTTACTAATGTACTAACTGGGGCAGAACATCCAACAGCCACTTATTTTCTTCATTTTGAACAGTTATGAGTCTCTGTCTTCTTCAATAATTTGCTTCTTGGATGAGAAATGATACTTCTATATTAATCTTATTTTTCTTTATAGATAACTATAATTCAGTTGTGTATATATATGTATGTATATATGGTCCATACTTTTATTTTTTTCATTCTTCAAGTGAAAAATATTCTTATTGCTTGGGTTTTTATCCTACCTACCCTTCCTACCCTTTAACAGCTGAGCCATCTCTCTAGTCCCAGTTGAAAAAAATTCCAAAGGAAGATCTATAACAATCCTGTCAGATTAAAATAAAAAAAATATATATGGTCAGAAGAATGAATGTATAAAGCAACCAGGTAAAACATGTGAAGTTTCCAATAAACTTATACAGGTAAGAAAATCCACAGACTCAAAGGCATAGCTGGATTATAATTAACAACAAAACCACCCAGTATCCATCACTTCATACTATTCTCTGACAGCTTGAGGATATAACTGAAAGAAATTTTGCTCTTTCATCCAGACCAATCACACCTAAGAATACCATCCTACAATTACAACCATCTCCAGCACCTATCTCTGCAGAACTTTCATATGTGTTGGCTGCTGCAGGTCAGTCTTATTAATGAGCAAAGGACAGCCACCCTTATATTTTAACGTGGGAACCAACAGAGTTACTCATTACCTGCACTTGGTCCTTTGACTCCAAGCAACTCTCTCTTTATCTACCCACATTTTCTGTAGAATCTATCAACTTCTCCAACTTAAGGGATGAGAAATCATAGCAGGGAATCCTCTTTTAGGACATTCAAGTACTGAGGATTGAAAACCTCTTCCTTGATATCTGTTGTCTGACAGTCAGATGCCTTGATATTGTGGCATAAGAACCCATTACTGTTCTGTAGAACTGCAGTTCTGGAGACCAACACTAACTCCCAGAATGCTCCTCTTCCTACAAATGACAGGGATGGTGCCAGAATACAGAGCCACGTTTTTCCTTTCTGCTTCTCTTCCCACAAAAGATGTAACTAAAACAATGTCTAGGATGTAGTAACAAACACTCTGCCATTGGAAGTTAAGACAAATTACCATGACCACTGCTCATACATACAGAGGAGAAACTTAAATCTGAAAATGACCCTGTTAATAATCACATTCAAGCCGGGCAGAGGTGGCACACGCCTTTAATCCCAGCAGTTGGGAGGCAGAGGCAGGTGGATTTCTGAGTTCGAGGCCAACCTGGTCTACAGAGTGAGTTCCAGGACAGCCAAAGCTATACAGAGAAACCCTGTCTCAAAAAAACCAAAAAACAAAAAACCCAACAATAACAAAAAAATCGCATTCAAGGTGATTACCAGCAATCAATATATCAGTGCACAAAGTGAATGCATTAATGTGAAAATTGATGTATCAATATAGAAAGAACTGAACTTCAAGTATAATGAAGAAAATATACTGAAAGATCCAGGCCTTCTGTAATCTATGATCATCTTTGACAATTAACTCAAGATCAGTTTCTGAAGTCTTACTCATTAAGCTGTTGGCCAAGTGTAATATTGACAACCTCTTACCATTTCTTAGTATCCAGAAAAAGCTCACCTGTAAATTCATATGGCCAGCAGTTTCTTTTAAATGAAATTTATGTAGCTGTTTAAATCCTTCTATGCATTTCTCATTTCTTCCTCTGACATTTCTATATTAAAACTTATTTTTACTAACTTCGGGCCTTAGAATTGTTTAATTCTGTCTAACATTAATCCGTGAT
The DNA here is from genome assembly GCF_000001635.26 of Mus musculus. NCBI lineage: Eukaryota > Metazoa > Chordata > Mammalia > Rodentia > Muridae > Mus > Mus musculus. The sequence goes on along the minus strand of NC_000078.6, from coordinate 89,219,849 downwards.
TTCTTTTTCCTCTTTCCTGTCTGTGTGAAAACATCTTTCTCTCTGCTCTCCTCTTCGCCCCCTGTATGTGCATGAATGCGTGCATGCATGCATATGTGTGAAAAATGCTAGGAATTAGCTGGGCATGGTGGCACATGCCTTTAATCCTAGCACTTGGGAGGCAGAGGCAGGCAGATTTATGAGTTCGAGGCCAGCCTGGTCTACAAAGTGAGTTCCAGGACAGCCAGGGCTACACAGAGAAACCCTGTCTGGGGAAAAAAAAAATGTTAGGAATCAAACTAACCTGGGGACTTACAGAATTTTTGCAAGTGCTGTAACATTGAGCTATATCTCCAGCCTTTTTTCCTATTTTTATTCTGAAGCACAGTCTAGGGAAGTTTCTCAGGCTAGCCGTGAACTTGCAATCTTTCTGACTCAGCTTCTCAAATACTCCCAGGATTAGTTACCTTTCCCTTTTAGAAATAACGTTCTCCCCCCCACTTCCCTACCCACCCATTCCCATTTTTTTGGCCCTGGCATTCCCCTGTACTGGGGCATATAAAGTTTGCCTGACCAATGGGCCTCTCTTTCCAGTGATGGCCGACTAGGTCATCTTTTGATACATATACAGGTAGAGTCAAGAGCTCCGGGGTACTGGTTAGTTCATAATGTTGCACCTACAGGGTTGCAGATCTCTTTAGCTCCTTGGATACTTTCTCTAGCTCCTCCATTGGGGGCCCTGTGATCCATCCAATAGTTGACTGATTGGGATAGCATTGGAAATGTAATTGAAGAAAATACGTAATAAAAAAGAAAGAAAGAAAGAAAGAAAGAAAGAAAGAACGTTCTCTCTGACAATAAAATCCAAATGTGGGAAGTGGTTCCATTCTTTTAACATTTTGCAGATGTTGCTGCTGTTTGCTCTCCTGTCAGTCTGTTCTACAGCTCAGTTTGGTGTCCCACTGTTGCTCTGCTAAAAGAAATGAATGTATTTTCCCCACATCAGTTACTTTCCAGATTTTTTTTCTTAATATTTTCTCTGTTATTGGTGCTGCTGCTGCTGTTTTGGTTTTGTTTTGTTTTGTTTTGTTTTGTTTTGTTTTGTTTTGTTTTGTTTTGTTTTGTTTGAGACAGCCCTGGCTACTCTGAAATTCACTCTGTAGAAGCCTGGTCCCCAACTCAGAGATGCACCTTCCTCTGCCTCCTGAGCGCTGGAACTAAAAGTATGTGCCACCACTGACTGGCTTCTAACATTTTCTTTTCAGCAGCTTCATTAAGAAGTCCTTCTGTCTTTCTCCTGCTTGTTATTCCTGTACATTCTTTTGAAAGTTTATTATTGTTTATTTATGTGTGTTTGCATGTACCTGCGTGAATTGATATGTACCGCACATATAAATGTGCCTACAGAGGACAGAAGATGAAATAGGATCTCATGATCTCGGAGTTACAGGGAGTTGTGAGCTACCATGTAGTTCTGGGAACCAACCACAGGTCCTCTGCAAGATCAAGATGTACTCCTTAACTGATGAGCCAAGCTTTTCAGCTCCTCTTCCTGGTGAGTCTTACTAATAGCTGTATGTCTTCCCTCAGCATTGTAAATGTATTACTGACCTGTTCTTCAACTATTGCACCTATTCTTTCTCTTGGCTCTTCTGACATCACTTTACTGGACAGAAATCCTTCCTCTGTGTTGGCCACCAGTTTTCCTCTTTCCTGAAGCATCCACTTTTCTTTTCTCCTTGCTCTTTATTCTGATCTCTCTTCCAGAGAATTACTTTCTCTTTATCAGTTTATTCTGTTCATAAGTATACCTAAGTTTTTATTTTGTGTTGCTGTATTTTCTACTCTAGAATATCTTGATACCTTCATCTAAACCTTATCTCTTAGCCCAAACTTTCCATTCTGTTCTCTCTTTTCTTGGGAACGGTTGCTGCACTTACTTTACCATCTAATTTTTTTTCTCTAGTGTATGTATCTCTTCTAGGCTTCTTTGAGTTTCTGGCACTTAGTCTTATCTGATATACCTGGTACTGGTTAATTAAATGTTAGAAACTGTGTACAAGAACAACAACACAATTCCTTGGAACTCCCAATAATCTTATCTTGTGCCCAAAGGACTTTTGCTTCTGGCATGCAAGAGCAATGGTTTTAGGTGATCTTAATCCATTCTGAAACTGAATTAATCCACAGTCGTATTTCCTTCTTCCCAGGAACTAATCTAGTGCTAGTCGCTCTTCCACTTGAGTGGTATCTCTTTGAAGGGGAGGATCACCAAAGGAAACATGAAGTGTTTAGTTTAGGAATCTACACCCTGGATAGACCTCTCCACACCTAGGTCTACTAGACCCATGAGATTAACAGATAGTTGACTCAGTTCTCAGTCTCTTCGACCACTCTTTGCTCTGCCTCCTAGGAAATGTTTTGCAAGGAAAATACATGTAGATTTTGGTCTCCTTTTCTTTCTTGCTCTTTTCTCAGGATCACATATTGCATCCTCTTTGTATTGGTGCATTTATGGCTCCATAATACTGGTCATTGTTACACATGTCCTGGATTTTCTGTTTGTTGTTTTTGACAGAATCCTCTTGCTGGAGGTTTACCCATCCAAATTAGGAACCTCCCTTACTTTATTAAACATCTTTCTACTAGAGGACCTGCTGCTGTCAACCTAAGCCTGTTAGTTTATCTTACAGGTGTGTGTGCCCTTGTAAGAAGGAACTTTGTCATGTTAATATTGCTATTGCTGTGACCAGCCTGGTGCCAGTGAGCAATAGTTATTTAGTAAACATTTGCTAAACTAAGTTGAAATATAACTGAAAAAGATATATTGAGAAAATCACCAATAGAAAAAGACTTCCCAGCCCCCTCAGCACTACTTATAAATGAAATGAGCTTTCACATAGAAATGATAGACTTACAATAATTTTCTATCTCTGCTCCACCCTCCCCTTATATGTATTTGTATGTTAGGAAATGCCCATTCCATTCTATGATTTCTTTATTTCTGTCTCTGTACTTCTATTTTGACTTCTTATTTTCAACCACTAAATATAAGACACATTTACAATAAAAAGTCCTATTCTAGGTTAAATCTTTAAGAGTTTAATGGAGCAATTTTTATTTCATATGCAAATCTTAAGCTAAATATTAAATACTTTAATGTAACTCTCCATGTTAAATGCAGAAACTGCAGTGAAACAATTTTATTTTGTAATGAAATCTCATGTTCCCAGACATTACATCAACTCAAAAGTTTATCTCTGATTAGAGCCTTCTTCCTAACCATCACTGCATCTCTAATATTTGCCATTGTATCTGATATACAAACTACCTAATTAACAAATTAAGCAGTGAAGGCTAATTTTATTCAAGCCCAATACTACAAAGATGACAATGTTTCCATCCCCCAAAAGATCCTTCTTCAGGTTGTCCACAAGACCTTTTCTAGAACCAAACTATTCTTTCCATTTGCAAAGAACAAAAGGAAAATTGACCCTATTGTTGGTAGGGGAAAAAATATATCAGTGTACATGTCCTGAAAACATCCATCTTCAGAGAGAGGCACAATGCTCTAGTTATTAAACTAAAATTAAGGATGCCAGGCAGTGGTGGCGCACGCCTTTAATCCTAGCACTTGGGTTTCTAAGTTTGAGGCCAACCTGGTCTACAGAGTGAGTTTCAAGACAGCCAGGGCTACACAGAAAAACCCTGTCTCAAAAAACAAACAAACAAAAAAATCAAACAAAAAACCTGAAATTAAGAATAATTTATATGCCTCCGTACAGGGGAACGCCAGGGCCAAGAAGTGGGAGCGGGTGGGTAGGGGAGTGGGGGGGACGGTATGGGGGACTTTTGGGATAGCATTGGAAATGTAAATGAAGAAAATACCTAATAAAAATAATAACAAAAAAAAGAATAAGGTTATATTATAGGACCTCCTGATTATGCTTCAGAAGAAGTTATTTTCATCACCCTATACAAATGTTTTGTTTAACTAATATAGAACTTATGAGAAAAAGTCTTAAACACACAAGTGTTTGTATTAACAGCAGTGAAAGAGTAAGGACACCATGTGGTCCACAGAGACTGTAAAAACAATGGCTAGGACTGTTTGATGACAGGAACTGTTGGTCTGACAGATTCAAGTTTAATCACACACTTTAAACTAGAGGGAGGAAATAAGGAATGCCTATCTATCCATCAGTTTCTCAAAAAGTGAACTTGGAACAGGGAAAGAATAAATACACTTGGGGAAGCTTGGCTTGCAAAAGCGGTCTTCATTAACAGCCTAAGCACCTTCATTTCTATTGCTACTATCATCATGACAATTGAGGATCTGTGTTTCACCTTATTCTCTTATTGAGGGTAGTAGCCCTGAGCCCACTCATGTATTCTGACCATTTTGATAGAGAGTACCTAAGGAGATACTGGGACTGAGGCAATAAAGTGTTGTAAGGACTGAATGAACTACAACTGTTTTAAGTGAAATGACAGCTAGTTACTGCTGATAAAGAAACAACCAACTTCAAGATGACACCAGAATGGAAGGCTTCTCACCAGGGATTAGTAGAATAGGGAATGAGGTTGGAACTGTGTAATTTATATATCCTTCAAGTCTCTTCAACATCAGTAGGAATAGGGAACTTGATGTGGAGAATGAATGTAGGCATGAATGTAGGCATCTTTTACATGGTAAATCTCTCTTAGGAAGTATTGAGTGGGTTTGTACTAAATTATCTGGTGTAGTGACAATATGAAAATTGTCAGGGTTCGAGGAAATGTGGATGTATATGCCTCATTAAAGTGTAAATTTCTACACAACTTTGGAGAGCAATTTAACAATATCTGATAAAGTTAAAGCTGCACTCAGCTTATAACTCATCAGGCAATTTCCTTTCTAGGGATGTGTGTTAGATAAAGTCTGACACAAATGTGGATCAAAACCATAGGTTTTATTGTAGCTTTAGCTGTAATATTGAAAACAGAAAATAACATAAATGCTTCGCTATACTATAAGGGGCAAGAATAAGTGAAATAAAATAAAGAACATGAAATAACTGTCAGTAGGAATACATGAAATCTACTTGAGTAAACATAGATAAATCTGGAAAAATACATTTAAAAACAACTAGGCAGCATGATGACAGTCACATAAATTTCAAATGCTCAAAGCATAGAGTGTGCTGTCCAAGTATATAGACAGATGTATGCTGGTTTTAAAACATCAACCTAAAATCTACAAAACAGCTTTGGCAGAGTTGCTTTCTGGGGCAACAGGACTCTCTCAATGGTACCAGTCCACCTGAGCTGACCTAATAAGAAAAGCTGTGTGCTCATGCTATTTTTTTTTTTTTTGCAGTCTATACTCATGCTCAGAGTTATTTCAGAGGCAAAGGGAACTTATCAAGGATCCAGAGAAGCTGCCCTAGCATTATGAAAAGCATTCAGAAGGTGGAATACCACATGGATATGAGTCTGACTAACAATCCTGCTAGAGCTCCATGCTTAACCTTCTTCTTCTTCTGAATTCCTTACATTTTTTGTCTTAATACTTATGCCTATATTTATATTAAAGTTATTATTATCTCCTTGGCCTTTCTTTATGTTTAAAGATGTTTCATTTCCTCTCACTTCTTTTTTCTCTTCTTTTTGATATTATAATTTAATTATAACACTTCAATACCCTCCAAAGCTTTGTCCCTGCAGTTTTTCGGATTCATGATAACACCCTTTACCAATAGTTACTTGTCTTAGTAAGGATTTCTACTACAGTGATGAAACACCATGATTAAAAAAGTTGGGGTGACGAAAGGGTTTATTTGGCTATTCTTCCACACCTGAGTCCATCATGGAAGAGAGTCATAATAGCTACTCAAGCAGAGGTGGAACCTGGAGGCAGAAGCTGATGCAGAGACCATGGAGGGGTACTGCTTACTGGTACGTTCAACATGACTTGCTCTGCCTGCTTTCTTATAGAACCCAGGACCACCAGGCCAGGCATGACCCCATCCACAATGGGCTGGGCCCTCCCACATCAGTAACTAATTCTAAAGTGCCCTACTGGTGAATATTATGGAGGTGTTTTCTTAATTGAGGGTCCCTCCTCTCAGATGACTTTAGTTTATCTTAATCTGTCTTAAAACTATCCAGCACATTATCATATGCCTATATGAAAATGTATACACACATACATTTCCAAATACAACCTGCTCTGCCCATACAATTCTACCTGTATATTTTCAGTGCTGTTTGGCACTGTACAACCAATTGTTGTGCTCTTCCCTAGAAAATGCTCTACTGTTTTGAGCTTTCCTCAGTTATATATAATACTTTGTGTAAGGTTAAGACCTTCTTCTAGATTGGCACGTTCCTTGGTGTCATCCTTGTTTAGCTCACCTTTGGGCAGTCATGTTGGTGAGAATTTATGGGGGTAGCTTTAGCTCTCTGATTGTAGTTAAGAGCTACTCAACAAATAAGTACTGGAAATTTAGCTAAGTACTCGATGTGAGTGAAGCCATGATTACTGGAACCCTAACAACAATCCATAAACATTTGCCCTTATACTCAGAGATAAGTGTATTCCTCACCCCTTACTCCTCTTTTTAATAGATGGAGACCACTACCAAAGCCTGCAACCAACCAAAATGCAGCCCTAATGGATACATCTATAAGACATTGCTGCACCTAAGGCTCAGAGAACATTGCAGAGGAGGGGTTGGAAAGACTCTAAGATCAGGAAACTTTCTATGAGATAGTAATAGTCTCTTACACTTTATTCTTTGTCTTTCATAGTTGGGTGGCTATAAGATGATCCTGGAAAGATTTTCTCATAGGGGTGTCTCGCAATTCTCAAAAGGCCAAGGGTTAAGAAAAATGAGGGACAAATATAAGAAGCCCTCTCCCTGCACTTCTATCCGAGGCAACGTCCAGCAAAAATGACAGAGACAATGAGCCCTTCAAAGCCATGTGTAGTCCAGTACATGCTAGATAAAGAATGAGTGTCTCTTCTAAGCTAAATGATACCTTCTTGACCATCATGGTCACCGTTCCCAGCTTTCCTCAGTTACCATTACAATCATTATCCTCATCATCTTATGCTGAAGACCCGGTCTGTTGAGAACATATCACTGTCTTTCAGGTTCCTTCCTTAACTCAGTCACTTTTTCCACTAAGTTTTATATCTAAAGCAGGCTGTACTCTACTTAAGTAGAAAAATCTTTCCCCTCATCTCTAGTAGGAAAGTATGATGCTTGAGAGATATTTCCTATAGATGTCTACAGCCAAGACACCAGATTTAGGGTGAAACAGAATAGACTACTTTTATTCTGATTTAAGAAAAACATTTTAATGTCACCTGAGAGATGTCACAGTCAGCGTTATTGAGCTGTCAAGTCACCTGCCTCTCAACCCCTCCTCCTAATAATCAATAAATATCAGGCAGCTTATATCTCATGGGCCAATTAAGAAACTTTTACTCACCACACTCAGTGCTAATGGATCAACAGTGGAACCACAACTTATTTTGCCACAGGTGCATAAGTAATCACAGTGTGTTAAGAAACATTGATCACCAAAATTACCTGGACATGTGCCCTAAGCATGAAGCATTCTATATTTCTTCATTAGCACCAATGATTCATTTCTACAAAGAGTAATTATTTTCTTACCACCTAGACCATAAATTTCTCTCAATTATCATTGAAGACTTCAGTGTATTTGCAATAGGTAACTAGTCATGATAGTTCTATAGGATCAGAGAGTTTCCTCATATTTTTGAAGAAAAAAAATCTATTCATACCTACAAAGTATTAGATGCCCTCTACATGAAATACCTATCTTTTGATATAATCAAATGAATTTGGAAAGGATTTTCACTATACCAGGCTATCTCATGAGTCAATACAGTTTGATTTACCAGGCCACCAGGCTTTCAGTTTCTTCATTCCCGAGTTGATGCAAACAGGGACAGGAACTCCAACTATTAAATCTGCCTCCATTTCTGGTAGGAAGTTAAGGGTCAGTTCTAAAACCCAGAGGGCGCTTAAAATGCATGACCACTGGGTGGCAGCAACTTCTGTCACCTAGACTCACTACTTTTCTGAGTTTCAAATATGAAAGTCTGAGATATGCTACCTTATGCTCCATTTCCATCAAAAGACCTTGAATAACAAGAAACTTATCTGTGCTCAGATGGAGCCATAGCAAAACACTGTCTCTCATGATTATAGTGGAGTTCAAAGTATGGTTAGACTGGTTGGCATGTGAACCCCAAAGATTCTACCTGTTGTGTCTCCACCATTGTTAGTCCAAAGCAGGTCCCCAAAACACCAGTGCTTATGACAATGACCTACAGAGAAGGACTATGACTGGGTAATCAGGATTGTAATTGGCTAAACCGAAGCCTAAACTCAGATTGCTTAGGAATGTCACAAGGTAGGTTTCTGTTTACCAGGAAAGCCACTACCACCCTTATCTGTCCTTAAGGGTTAGCTATCTTGGGCAAGGGCATCTAGCTGATGATTAGTCTGAGCAGCCTCAAATACCTTCACCCTGCTGACTATCATATAAAGTCTGCTTGCTTTCCCAGACAGCTGCTGCTCTGTTCCCATGAGGCAACCTCACAGTTTGATTCTCCAAATAAACTTTGTTTTCTATCCACAGAATTCTCCTATTCAGTTGTGCCATTGCTCCTTCACTTACGGTCATCACACTTTGCTTTTTACCTGGGTTCTAGGTAAGTAGACTCAGATTCTTATGCTCAGGGCAAGCACTTTACCAATGGAACTGTCTCTCCAGCCTCCTATAGGCTGAGCACTTAATGCCCTCACACTCACTTCATCTATAGACATCAATATATAAGGTGGAATTCATGGTAGATAATTAGGTCATAATGGAACTCTCATAAGTCAGATGACAGACAAGATAAATGCTTTCTCTTTCTGCCTAAGAAGGTCCAAGAAAGCCATCTGCAAACTAAGGAGTGGCCTTTCCCAAACCAGACCTGTTGGCACCTTCATCTTCTGCTTCTAGAAGCATAAGAAATCTACATTCATTGTTGAAGTACTAAGTACACGTTGTTCCATTAGAGAAGCCTGACCTTGCTAGACCATGTGGAGATCTGAGTATTTATTTTAGTAGTCTCACCCATAATTTGGCAAGTCCTTTGGTACCATGCCCTGTTCCACCCAAAACCTATATCTTCTACATGTCACAGCCCCACAGCATGACAGGATCAACACGGGCTTACACCACTTGACTATACAGCTGTCTCATGAAATGAAGCAAACAAAAAGAAAACACCAATCAACCCCTGCAGCTTGATCAGCTCTGCAGAGCTTCGTGAAACAGTCCAAAACATGAACCCCACCCACTCAGATTCCATTTCTCCCTCCTCCCAGCCTTCACTTGTAGTTTTCTTTGTCAATGCTAATCCTAGCAGGGCTAGTACAGACCCGGTTCTATTAATTTATGACAGGTGACTTAGATTTCAGGTCACAGGACTTAACCCACAGCAAATCCAAATTTGCATAAGGATAATGGGCATTCTACTACATTTTATGCCAATAAGCCCTAATGTGGTAATTAACCACTGAGCACATTTACTGATAAGCTATTCATTAGAGAAAAACCTGACAACCAGCGGTGTTATCAGACTCCACAATTTTCAAATCTCTTTCAGAAATGCTAGTTTGCCCATAGGGATTAAAAGCTAGCAAAAAAATCACAAAGGAGTCACAAGTCTATTTTCATAAAACTGCTTGTTTGATGAACCCATAGAGGTTAGAAGTAGTGTACAGATTTAGATAGATAGATAGATAGATAGATAGATAGATAGATAGATAGATAGATAGATAGATAGATGGATAGAGATAGAGATATGTATATACATTTTAATTTTTATTTTCTTTTTGTCTGTATGAAAATAACTTCAAATCTCTGAAGAAAAAAAAATCAAAGAATATCTCAGAAGATGGAAAGATCTTCCATACTCATGGATTGGCAGGATTAATATGTGCTTTCTCTTAATGCCAAATTTTCTTCATCGGAAACTGCAGTGGTGGAGGCATTTGGCTATGCCTTGTCCACTATGGGGAAGATCTGATTTGTTCATCAGCATAGAATGGATGTTTTTATGAATGAATGCTCTGATGGTTCAGTCCAGTAGGTGTGGTCAAATATCACTAAAACCAGTACATTGAACAGGCAGTCTTCTCTTCTTTTGCAAGAATGGTTTCATTCCGGGTCTTATGTGGGTATCAGTTTTACTAGTTATTTGTTTGTACTTCTATTCTCTTCCTCAGTAACTCCACTAGGAACTAACCACTTGGCACTTGGTCCAACCAGCCTCAACTGTATTAATCCAGTGTCGAAATAAATTTAGCTTGACTATGTATACTTAACAAATCATAGCCATTGTGGCTACCCAGTTATATAAGATACAATCTATCTCTAAGAAGCAAACTGCATTTTGATGCCGTCCATGGCTCCACGGTTCTTCCTCACTTGCATTTGTTCTGTTAAAAGTCATTTGGCAGTTCTAGAGAAGAATATTTAGGTAGCTATACACTCGGAGCTGCTCCCAGTATTCCAGTTCATCCTGGTTTCTCCATTTCTGAAAACTTTTAGTATGAATTGCTTTCTATTCCTGATTTTGCCATGTGATAATAGCATTTTTCTATTTTTCTTTATGATTGTGTTCTTCAAGTGCTTTGTGTAGGTAAATGTTTTCTCACCAACTACATCTTTATCTGCTGCAAATCCTTTGCACAATAAACATGCCAAACAGATAAGATGGCCAGCTGTTTTGAAAGGGAAAAAAATTCCTGTCATATCACTGTTAACAGTCTATGGCATTCAATGAATGCCTTAAATTGAATTGAACTCAGCTGAATTGATATTGTCTTCCAGATATTCATTGGTTACAAATCTATGAGGCATGTGTTCTATTTGATAAATACAGAAATATGAATCTGGAATTTTACTGTTCTGTAACTGTGACTTTTAAATTGTACTATGATGAATAGATGCTGAGCCCTTCAACTCACAGTGGTGGTAAAATCCAATGGGAGAGTTAAGCACCTAGGGGAGAGGAGAACGTAAATGCAAGCAAAGAGCTGTATGCATAGTGCACGGCATAAAGAAATATGTCTTAAAACTTGGGCCAATTCAAAGTAAGGCTCCAAAGTATTTCTCATACATAATTTTTTAAAAATTCCATTAATTCTTTGGGAGTTTCATATATGTATACTATGTATTTGAATATATCTACTTTCCACTTTCCCTCCAACTCCTCCCGGATCCTTCCCTTCTACCACACATCCCTCCTAATGCCATATCTTCCTGTTAGAATCCACTGAGTTATCCAAATAGAACCACCATTCAGTGCTGCCTGTAAGTGCATATGTATAGACAGAGCCATTCATAAGGACAAACAATCTATAGGGAGGGGGGCTGGGAAGGTGGGGTGACTGACTCTCTGGACTCCAGAAGCTTCAAATACCAAAACTCCTCAGCTAGAAGTGAGGCTTTGTGAGTACTTTCTTCTCCATGCTCTGACTTGACTGGCTCGATCTCCTGCAGATCTTATACAAGCAACCACAGCCAATGTGAATTCATGAGTGCAGCAGCTCTATCACGTCCAAAAGACATTACTGTTTTGCAACATTCCTGCCCAACCTCTGAGTTTTATGCAAGAAATATTTGGAATCATCCTGATGTGTATGCCCTTGTAGCTTGAGAGTCTCCCTTTGTCTTATTCTTTTGTCCCTGAACTTCAAAATGATTAAATCTCTATTCAGAAGCAAAACACAATGGTGACAGGTGACTTCTGATTCTTTGCTCCAATGGGACTATCAGAATCTGCAGTGATTTGTCCTTCCTTGACACTGCTGATTAGAATGCCCTTCCCTGGGAACCTCCTGCTTATTTGGCTTACATGATACCATTTTCTTTCTGGTGATTCTCTTAATTTTTTTAGGTCTACCCTCCCTTAAATTTTGGTTTCTTTGAATACGTGTGCAATCTTTAACATTGCTCTTCCTAGGTTTTCTGTATTCTGATTAAAGTTATAGTCTTAACTATATAAACTGAACGCTAATCTCCACGGAAACAAGTGCCTCCAACTCAACGTATCAAAAATAGCACAAACTCCTCCCAAATCTCCGAATTCTATGTCACTGTGGTGCTTTGAATAGGTTATATGGTCTCCAGAGATTTGTGTGTTTGAATGTTTCCCTATAGGAAGTGTGGCACTATGAAGAGGTGTGGTTATTGCAGAGGACGTATGTCATTAGGGATAGGCTTTAAGGTTTCAGATACTCAAACCAAGCCCAGTGTTACATTCTCACCCTGCTACCTGCCAATCTAGAACTCTCAGTTACCTTTCCAGTACCAGGTCTGCTGCATACCACCGCAATTCCTGCCATGATGATAATTGACTAAATCTCTGAACTATAAGCCAGCCCCAACAAATGTTTTCTTTTATAAAAATAACTGTGGTAATGGTGTCTCTTCACAACAATAGAAACCCTAACAAATCTACCTTCCTTATTACATTATATTGACAATATCAGCTTTCGTCTACTGCTTAGACTAAATCTAAGAAACAGCATACAGTATCTCTCTGGACCTTTATAAAGTTGTGTTTTAAAACAAACACAACTACCTGTTTGCATATTGACCTGTAGCCATTTCTAAAGACAGAGTTTGGTTGTTGTGATATAAATCGTATGGTCAGAAAAGCCAAAATGATTTACCATAACCTGATTCACTATTTCTCAGCTTCAGTACTACAGTAATTTGAGACTGGATCATTCCTTATCAGCTTAGGTGAGCTGCCCTCTGCATTGTAAAATACACAGTAGAGCAACCTTCTTCTACTTGGCAAATTGAGTACTACAGCTAGCCTTTACTCCTCCCCTTTGTCAATTTAAGCAACAAAAAGTATCTCTGGCCATGGAAAAACTTTCTCTGGACTCAAGATTATTTCCAATTGAGAACTATCAACCCATAAAAGAAACCAACCCAACTCCAGAACTCCTATTTTCAAAAGAAAAAAAAAACAATAGAATTTGCATTCATTCAAAACTATATCTAGAACATAGAGAAAACACTCTACATCCACCATTTAATGACATTGGAAGGATTTTAAGACACTGAAGAACAATTAAACACTATAGAAGAGTTTCAACCTGAATGGGACATGACTGACGATCAAGCTGGTAGACATTTTTACAGCTGATTTTATTTTCCTTTAAGATTTTAAAGTTCATGTATTACCTTATGGTAATATCTATGAAAAATCCATACCAAGAAAAATAACTTTTATCACAGATCATTGGATTGCAAAGAATTTTTAAAATGTAAACTTCACATTTTCACATATGCACATACATTTTATTTATCTTGAATAAAATTTTTAAACATATTTAAAGAAAAAATTATTCTAATCATGCCAGAATGGATCTTTTTAATTGTGTAAAATATAATTTAAAGAAATAGGAACTTTCTTATAGTTATTCTAGAAATTCTATTGAAGGTTATAAATTACTTTCCACTCTTTTATAAACCTGTAGTATGAGCAGCATTGTTAGAACTACAAAAACATCTCTGCTCTCAAATGGATTATATGTATGCTGTAAAAGCTAGCACATGACTATAGAACAATATAGGAAAAACGAATGCCAACAATAGCTAATGTCTAAGGCATATGCAGTATATACTAGACATAGAAGTTTTATTGCACTGTATCATTTGAACATTATGAAAACTCTTGTGGTAGAGACTAATAAGATACCTATTTAATAATTGAAAAAAAGTGAGCTTCAGGGAAGCTACCTTCTTGCTAACACACACACACACACACACACACACACACACACACACACACACATATGTGTGTATATATATACTTAAAGAATTGTTAAGGGCTAGATTACATGTTATATGGCTTTTTGTCTTGTTTTCTGGGGTTTATTTATTTGTATTTAATTAATTATTTATTTATTTAATTAAATATAATTACATCATTTCCTCTTTTCCTGTCTTTCCTCCAACCCCTCCCAGGAATGCCCCTGCCTTCTCAAATTCATGGGCTTTATTTCTTTAGTTACTATTGTTACTTACTCAGATATCTGCAGATAAATATATATAATACAACTTGCCATAATTAAAAATTTATATATATGTATGTGTTTATATGAATATATAAATTATCCATATATACTGTAAAACAAGAACAGGGGTAACAGAAGAGTAAAGTGCAGTTGGTGAGAGAGAAAGAGGATATAGCCAGCAGGAGGACAGGTGAATAGGGTGATGCAGATCAGGGGAGTTCATTCATAAGTTCACACACTACATTGTGTATGTGTGCCTACAATTTAAAATAATACCTTCTTCTTTAGGATAAAGGGAGAGAGAAAATAATCACAGATGGAGTGGGGTGGGAATGAGGGGCAAAGACTTGATATTGCTAGGCTGGGATCTCCCTAGAGAGCAACAGTATATCTTCTCACAGGCCTTTCCATTCTCCATTCCTCTCCCTAAGCCACAGCTCCATGACCTCCCTGGCTTGTTTGGAACATAGCCATCTTTCCCTTGCTTGAGATGTTTCTGATCCTTGCAACTCTCTCTGGCAAGGTTGCCTGCTCCCTGGATCTGTGTGTGCCTGAGTCCTCTTTTCCTAGTTCTTGGCTTAATCATCTTTCACTGCATGCAGTCAGTCTTTTCTTCATCCTTCAGCTAAATGAAGAAACTCCCCACAAGCCCACCGTCTTCCTTACTTCCCCCACATCACTTTTACCTTATTTGGGAACATATATTAGATTTATTTATTTTCTTTTATTATTTGAGTGTTTTATCCATGTGTATGTCTATGCACTGTGTACATGCCTGGTGCCATGAAAACCAGAAGAGCAAGCATCAGGTCCTGTGGAATTCGGGTTACAGACAGTAGTGGGTGCAAGGAATGAAATCCCAGTCCTCTGCAAGAACAAGTTCTTTGAGTCACTGAGCTGTTTCTTCAGTCCCCTCAAAATATACCTTAAAGAGTTACTGTCATATTTTCTTTGGGTTGTTTTATCCATAATTTGAGTTTCATTGACTCAGGAAGCTTCTATATGGAGTCATACAGAACATTCTCCAACACAAGGAGCAGATCTTCAACACAGAACAGTGGACATTCTGTGAATATCTACTACACTTGAAATAAGTGATTGAGATATATTCTAATGAGAAAGTGGATAGAAACATAAAGTGAGCATTTTAAGCAAATAATTCTATTACAAATCTTTATTAATTTATAAAACCTGCATGATTATCAACCCTTCTTTATTATCACTGAAGATCAGAGCAGACAACTGATCTGTTTCTTTTGAAAGTTTTTAAAAATAATTTATTAATTGTAAAAAAAGTGATCATTTCATAATATCTTCATTACTAAAGTAATCTAAGCCAGCATACTAGCGAGATATGCCTGCATGGCCACATTTATTGCGGCATTATTCACAATAGCCAAATTAAAGAACATTTTTAATATACTCACAAGCTAGGTTACAGGTTTAAATCTAAAGGGCTGTTCCATCTTATATGTTCCTGCCATCAAGAAATTCAAGCTATTGGGAAAATACAGGTCATTAACATATAACATACTAAGGAGTATTCTAGCATTTACATGTGATGAAGCTGTGAATTGAGAACCTATAATACAGTGCTTCTAACTTTTATGAGGGAAAAGGAGATACCTCTACTAAACAGCACAGGCATCTCTAAAGCCTTGAGTTTGGTTTGCAAATGTGGAGGATGAAGGGATGGCCTTGACTTAAAGAAGGCAGAAAGCCCCCTGTGTCATGGGTAAGCAATGAGCTAAGGTGTACATAGAACAGGAGGTGAGATTACAAACATCTTTCAGGCATGTTTTTACTTAGTAGAGGGGACAAAGCTAATGTAAAGAGAAGATTAAAGACAAACTGAATCTCCAAAAAAAAAAAAAGCAAACAGGGGTAGTATTTATGCTTCAAGAAGATGGAGAATGATCCTGTAACCCAGGAAGAAAGAATCTAGCATGGTAAATTTAGGGGGACGGAAGGAGAGTTAGCATAAACTTAATACTTTCCACTTTATGTGGAGAACATTAGGTCGTATTCTGACACCAGTAAAGGAAGGGAAAAGGAGAATTATATTGAGAGGGAGAAAGAAAATTATATTGGTTGACAATTGGTGTGCAGCATCACTGCCTTGTGCTTCTGTGCCTTCAGTTAGTTGGGAAGCAAAATATTTGCTTCTGCATCTCTCTTTAAAACTGTGCAGACACTAGTCATGGGCCACCATCTACACACAGGGGGCAGAGCCCAAGGTTACTGAAATGCCACAATAACGGAATAATTGCTTCTATATTTGCAAAACAATAAAAAATAGCTAATCAATTAGCTCAGTGATTGCTTTATCCCTGCAGGTGTAGATGTATAAGGAGTAGGCTTTTTAAAATCTCCTTTGAGGCATTCGAAGACATAGGAGATTTTGTCTCAGTAGGATTGTTGTGGTAGATTACATTTGCTGTAAATAGTGACACTTTCAGGAAACAGTAAGTTCCACTGGGTTTATCCTGAGAGAAAGAAAAACTGGAAAGCTAAATAAAGGACCCTTAAAAACTGGCTGGACATTCCTAAGTCAAAGTCATTGGAGACGAACGCATCAGTGTCATAGGAACATAAGCCGAAACAAAATAAAGACACACAGATATCTCAAGACAAAAGCCTTCTACTGCTTGGCATTTATACCAGGAGAGGCTCCTTCCCTCTCTAGTCTCATAATGAAAATCATTCCTCCATTAGTAGGTTGAACAATATCAATTTGTCCAGTCAAAGTGGGAAATCAAGCAAAAACTGCCTTCCTTGCAGAACAATCAATGGCAAGGTGAAAGAAATGGGTAATTGTAGCTGGTTTCCCAGCAGGGCATTCTTGCCTGATTAAATGACCTTTCCTATGAAGTGTGTTCTTCAAATGATAGTGAGCAGCCGTTCCCCAGAGTGAGTTTAACCCCAGATTCACCAGTCTTCTAGGAAGAGCTGTTTCCCTTTCCCTACCAGAGGGTCTATGATTAAGTTGATGAGGATGCTGGCAGGAGACATGATGCAGGAATATTTAGTCTTCATCATTCATGCTGATAACAGTGGCAGTGGGCACAGCAGTCTCTGCCCCTGAACTCAAATTAGTATTAATGAGAGAATTCACCTAAGCTTTGGTTGAAAAGTATGTAAAGGATACGCAAAAAAAGTGCATTGCATCTTGTATTCACACGTTTGATACACATTCACTCTGTGTGCTCACTTGGTACTTAGTTTGAGAATGTAGCTGCTGTGGTTGTGATGGTTTTGGAGTTGATACCTTCATAAGACCAGGGAAAAGCAAACAGTTATGAATGACCGTTATAGAAAGAGGTGACAGCAGTGATTAGGACCTCAACTCTGACCATATGGGCAAGCCAGTGATCTTCATGGGCTGTGCATAGTCAATTGTCTTGGAAAGTACTGAGAAAAGTCTTCACATGGACCAGCCAGGTCAAATCAACTAGAATTTATTTTTTCTTTTCAGGGAGCTCATTTACTGCTATGAAACTCCTTAGAAAATACAATCAGCTCATTTGACATTGAAGTCAAATTCACTTGGATATCAAGTCTATTTAGATGGCCAGGGTGTCAGAAACTGTGAGTAAAAGAAATATAGCACTTTCTTCCCTTTCTTTCTCTCTCTCTCTCTCTCTCTCTCTCTCTCTCTCTCTCTCTCTCTCTCTCCATCCCTTTCCCCATCTCTTTCTTAGAGTTCTTTGTGTTAGATACCTATATTTTATTCATTTGACTACTTCTTATTCTTAAGAATATATAAACCAGCCAGTCAGTGGTAGTACATGCCTTTAATCCCAGCACTTGGGAGGCAGAGGCAGGCGAATTTCTGAGTTCGAAGCCAGCCTGGTCTACGGAATGAGTTCCAGGACAGCCAGAGCTATACAGAGAAACCCTATCTTGAAAAACTATATATATATATATATATATATATATATATATATATATATGTATATATATATGTATATTATATCAAATATATATCAAATATGTATATATATATATATATATATATATATATATATATATATATATATACACACCATCTATATACCAAATTGGTCTCACCCCATAAAGCAGTTCTTTAGGTATAAAGACAATAAGAAAATGGTCAACTTTGGATTTTCTATTTCAAGATAGAGGAAGTTGGATCTGTCACCTAACTTTCTTAATGGTTGTCTTCATCTGTTTCAGAACTGAGCTCTAAGAGTGTTCTGATCTGTCAATTAGTTGACATTTTAAAAGCTTAGGACTTTCAGTCATTATATTCACCCATGGTGATGATATGCTGATGATATATAAATTATGCTGGTCATTGGTTATCTTCTTCTATATTTTCTTTTTATTCCTCAATGCCCATATCCTTTTCAGAGAAAACAGGAATAAATAGGAGCTTGGGAAATTATACTACATGGCTAAAGGCTCTTTTGCAAAGGACAGAAAACAGAGTCAAAGGATGAAATGAATGGAAACTATGGCAGTCTAATTTAAAGAATGATTGATATAAGACTTTGAAAATGTAACCAAGACCTAGACTTACTTTATCACCATCTTTCCACTCTGTTTTCAACATTCTGGCTTCATATATGGTCATTGTTCTGGCAACATGGATCCTAGTATTCAGCTAAAGTGCATCCCGAGTTGTGACCCAAACAAATGACAGATGACTTCCTAAAACATGAACCAAAGTCCTGAACCTATGTGTCTCCATCTCTGACTGAGTGCTCTCCTATGGATAAAACGTCATAGCCACAGTGCAGAAGTAGCTCTTAACAGGGACTGCACACTCATTGTCAGAGTCAGATATGGAGAGACAGACTCTGAATAGCTGAATTTTGAATGAAAAGCAACAAAAATCAATAAATAGTTACTAAGAATGGAAAATGGATATCAAGTTCACAAAAAAATAACCATATGCTTTTCCAACCAATCATCAACCATAAGGAAAAATCCCCTTTTAATAGTTTGAATTTGGAACTAGACATGATGGCTCATGCCTGTACCTTCCAGTACTCAAGAGGTAAAGGGATGACGACTGCATCTAGATTAACCCACACTAGTCTACATACTACTTGGACAGTTTTGGCTATTTTATTAATGTTATCCATATTAATTAGTAATAATTTTGATAAAATAATAATTTATTGGTTTAAAAATCTCAGATCAAAACAACTAAGGGCAGAGGAACTGGGAACGAGAGTGAATATAGCAGTAACTGAAGAGTTTCCCTCTCTTTTTCACAGTACTCTTAGATTCACTAGTATCTCTTAGGCAATATTGTAGCCTGATATTATTTCCTTTTTAAAAACATACATTCTGGAATGAGTGATCATGTCTGCCCTTCTTGATATATACCTCATTTATGCAACAAATCCCCAAAGATATAAGTTTTGTCTTCTTCTCTACAACTGCCATGCACATTTGGCTTGGCAATTATGCCATTCTGGTTTTAAAGATTAAGACATGGCTATCAAAGATCAGAAAAACCTACTACTTTTTGAATAACATTAGAACTGGCCCTAGGAGTTAACTTCCTAGTGAGTATATATTTTCTCTAAATTATTTCATGCTATATTAAACAGCAAAGAAAAATAAACACTTCCTTGTTTTTTAATTGATAAGCAAAAAGCATATGAATACTGACCATATTAGAATTTCATAATGTTTTATTAAGCACATCCAATGCATATTATAGTACAGAAGTAGCCTGGTCAATATAACAAGTTTAAAGGCAGCCAGAGATTTATAATAAAAAGACCCTCTCTTAAAAACTAACCAATGAAGAAAATCTCTTTTGCTTTTTATTATTTCTATCATTTCTTATTAAAATGCTTAACATAAATTGTATGTCACTAAAAATTGGAAAGCTGAGGCCTGGGGCAGTCAAATAACTTGCTACTTGAAGGACAACCATGAGGAATGAGTTGGACCGGGCACAACTCTGGACTCAAGTTCCTTCTGCATCACTCACGCTGACTTGGCCTCTAATGATTCTGAGTTGCACAGTGTTCTTAACACTAGAGAAAAGAAGATGTCCAGACCTGTACCATGACCCTAAGTCACCTTTATACAGATGGATATTTGTCCCCACCTAATAATGAGGAAGAATACCAAGAGCTTGTAAAGCATTGAATTAAAGGAAAAGAAGTGAAGGGAGAACAGTGAATGAAAAAGAGACAGGGCAATATAAAAGAAAAATCAAAAGAAAAAAATAAGGTATACCATCAGAGCCTAGCAACAGAAGACAGTGAGACAGAACAACGTAAAACAAGTATATTTTTTAAGGCAACAACAAACATATTATTCAAACGCCTGCAGGTGCCAGCAATTCAAATAAACATATAGCAATTAACAGAATTAACACAGCCTTAAATAGCTCCGCTCACCAGATGTGGACTCCTATCAGGGTTCTATAAAATGTAAAGTTATTACGGATTAAACCATTAATCATCTGTTCAGAGACTATCTCTGGCTGCAAAACCCCATTCTGTTTTAAATGGCTAATAATCACAAAGGGACTCAGGGTGTAATGTGCACAATAGTATTCCCCTCAATACATTTTCCTCTGAATATATGTTCCATCCTCCCAATATTCCTGGTTTTCTTTTCTTCCTATTAGAGATGTCATGAAAAAAAAATGTCGAGAAAGATCAGTTTGTTATAGAGGTCTCAGACAGTGTGTGGGTTTCCCTATGGGCAAAGAGAGACTCTAATACCCTGGGTGCAGGGGAAGAGTGCCAGATGGAAGCAAAAGGAGGGCAGTGCAGAAAGAATCTAATTGAACGGCACAGAAGGACCAGCATGTAGGAGGGCACTGGGATGGGCTTCAGTGAACTCCCTACATCTGAGGGCATCACTGTGTAACTCAGTATTGGCATAGATTGGATATCACTACTCATGCTTCATCGAACAACAGCGGCTTAGCTATGCCAAAGACAGAAAAAGGAGAAAACGTATATCCCGACAGAAGGGGAATTGGAAACTGAAAAGCCAGTCAAGGTGAAATGTTTTTCTGTGGAAACAGTTCAGGATAGTACTCTCCCTGTCCAGTGCTGAACCTGATAGATTTCTCTTGCCATGCCTGCTTTTTAACTTCCTGAAAAGAAAATAAAGTCTCCTGGGCAGGTGCAGATAGTAGATGGACAAACTTTGGTTAAAGAATTAGGGCTTGATAAATAGCATGCCAAT
This sequence comes from Mus musculus, assembly GCF_000001635.26. Classification (NCBI taxonomy): domain Eukaryota; kingdom Metazoa; phylum Chordata; class Mammalia; order Rodentia; family Muridae; genus Mus; species Mus musculus. Next base: position 89,198,565 of record NC_000078.6, on the reverse strand, counting down.
ATGACAGTATCATACACTATGTAAGATCCTTCAGTGTTTCTATGTTAATACAAAATAACAACCAAGGGTACGGCATGGTACTCTACTAATTGTACTCTAGCTAATTATGTGACCATACCTCCAAAACTTATGATCTTATGATTTGTTCTCTGGTATTCACAAACTGTTTATACGTTCCTAACTGTTTATTAGATGTTCTGCCTACTTGCCTTTGCTCGCACTGTCCCATTACCTCCACCTTTCTTTCCTGTTTTCTCCATTCATCTTAAAGCCTCAGCTTGGGCACTGTGTCCTTTAAGAAGTCTTCCTTGAACTACATAAATAATAGTAACCCTTCCTCAAGCATGGCTGTCTTATTTTTGTATTATCTACCTCTCATGAGAGTTATAAATGTATATCTGTCTCCTCCTACCAAGTTTGAGATCCTCTAAAGCCAGAATTTTATATATGTATATATTCTACCAGTCTTTGGAATGCTGTATGTCCTCAGTACTTACTTATGCCTATGGTGCATTGCTCATAGTTTGTCAAAGAACATATAGTGCCAGTCTCTATAAAACTAGCTCTTTCAAAACATCATAGAACACATTTTGCTCATGCTCACTCTTCCACACTTCCCCCTATAGACATACAACACAGCTTCTTATCCTCTTTTTATGTTTACTTTTTTATAGCTTGGCAAGTCCCATTTGTTGCTGTTTATACACTCATGAGTATAAGGTCATTCACAGGAGTGGAGTTACCCCACCAGGATCCACACCCTTCAATAAATTGACTTTCCCTCTCCCAGAACCCTGAACTGTCAATACCTCCTTGGTTAGAGGTAGGGACTCACATAAGCTATTATTTGAAATTCTAACCCCAGCATCGTGTATTCAGAGATGAACTCTTTCAAGTAATTGGGCCTTGGTTTGGATTTATAAAAGAGATCCTAAGAAATTCTTTAACCCCTTTTCCACCAAGTGACAAGGCAATGAGTGATAACACAGCCAACAGGAAGATGTCCTCACTGGAATCTGACTGTGATAGCATCACAAGGTCAGACTCTTAACTTCCAGTGCTGGCAAAAGCACTTACATATTAAAAAATAATAATAATAACCCAGGCTGTCTTATTTTTAAAAAACAAAAACAAACAAACAAACAAAAACAAACAAACTTTGCTACAACAGCCTGAACTAAGATGATGTTGACCTGAACCTCACCAGCTCTTTGAGCTTCACACAGCTAACTCATTTTTTCTAGACATGTTTATTGAATGAAATTTTTAGAAGCACAAGCTGTTTCTTAAGAAAGAATAGGTTTCCCAGGGAAAAGGGTATAGTTGAGTTGCTAGAGAACTTGCTAGCATTCACAAATACATGGGTTTTATCTATAACATCTAATACATAGATATGAAGGCACACGTCTGCAATCCCAACACTTGAGAGATAGAGGCAAGAGAACTAGAAAAGACCCAGCAGAGGTCTGTATAATGAGTTTCAGGTCAGGGTGAGATACATGAGACCTGGAAGGAAGTGAGGGAGGAAGGGAAAAAGGATATACTAATGATTGAGCACAATTTCTAATACCAGAAACCATTCTAGTTGCTGGGAAATAGTAATTATGTCTTCTCGTGGAATAGGTCTTTTAACAAAGGGAGATTGACAGCATGAAATAAATGACTGGAGACAGAAATAAGGGAAAGACCACTAATGAGTGGCTGGATTGTCCCTCTTTGTATAAATATGAGAGACTTCCAATAGGGAAAAACTTAAAAATAAAAGGTTTTCCCTGGTGATGATTTCCTAATAGAGGGGTCTCGGAGATCTACAGGGGCAGGTGCACCTTCACTCAGAGTCATGGTCACGAGTCCTTTGTAAGTGGTCATGCATAATAATTGTTAGATTCCTAAGATATCATTGTATAATAATGGCTGGCTTATGTTCATCATTTCACTTGTCCCTGAGAACACAACAGAGCTCTTAGGATCTCCTCTTTATAAGTTTGCAAACTGATACTCTTTTTAAAAAATCAGTGTCTAATCCTAAGCCATACAGTGTAATCAAATTTCTGTTCCTTCCTAAGTTAAGTAGCTTTCTATTTTAGTTTATTTCACTAATGTGTGAGTATTTTGCCTGCATATATGTCTGTGTACCATATGCATTTCTGATGCTCACTGAAACCAGAACATCCCCTAGAACTCAAATTATAAATGGTTATAAGCCACCATGTTGGTGCTAGAAATCAAACCCAGGTCCTCTGGAAGAGCATCCAGTGCTCTTAAATGCTAAGCCATTCTCTAATCCCAGAGTCTATTAACTTTCAATTCAGATATTCTTTTCATGATAATAGGGTGCCTTTCCAGAGTTTTTGTATTATTCTTTCTGTATTATTTTGTATTATCCTAAGAGAGAATTCAAAAGCCTATCCTTAGCTTTGTTGAGACCCTTTATTTTCCTCATAATAACTATCTGAGGGATCTTAAAAGATTCAACTATTGCCATGGCAAAGTATTCTTTATAAATTCTATTGTCAGCTTTGCCTCAAATCATTTATTTGATACAAACTATGTACCCATTTTGAGATGTATTATTCGTTCAAAAATCGAAGTGTTGAGATCCCCACAAACCTAAGAACTTCTTTACCACCTTGGGTTTCTATCACAAACAAAAACTAAACATATAAACTAAAACAGAAAAGTATAAACATGATCAAAATGTTAACGTGGTGATATTATTGGATTAGGTGGAGTGCAGTGTACACAGAAATACAATAGCTTGATGATAACTTGGACATGACTTTCACAGAGATATCAAATTAGGGGGTGTGAACACAGGTGATAGACAGTCACTTTTGCTCAACATCAGAGTCACAACTCAGGTTTCAGGAGTGGAGCAGGGTTCCCCAAGTAAAACCTGTTTCTGCGACAAGAAAACAGATGTCCATCATCCCATTAGCCTTTCACCACGTCCCATAATTTGATGAAAACAGCATTTGAAGTACTCAGTTCGCTGGGGCAACTTAGAGACACAAATGAAAAGAGACAATCGGCAAAGGAAGAAAGAGAGATGAGGAAGGAAAGGCGGCATTATATTGTAAGGGGAGAGGCTGTCATGAGGTTAAATGATCAAAGAGGACTCATCTGCAGAAAAGCTAAAGCCCATTGGGACAGGCAGTTCCTCCATTTTATTAAGTGGTCAGAAAAAAAAAATTCTCAGACTAAAGACAAGTAAATACAGTGTTTAAACAGCAAAAGAAGCCTACATCAGGATGTCATTAGACTCAAGGTCACATGCATGTTCAAGGTTCATACAAACTGGAAGACCTCACAGGCCCTTAGAAAAAAAACAACTCATATGCAAAGTAGACAAGGTGGGATCCAGCAAAGTCCTGTTTTACAGATCACTTCCATCAGTGTTTTTGCTTAGTCTGTGTTGAAGTAATGTTTTGGTACACTGTGTAAAAATGTGCCTCTGTCTTTCCTTGCCTCCCTAAGGCACCTTCCGATTGGTTAAAATAAAAAGTCGATGGTCTATAGCAAAAGGCACAATAGTAAGGTGGAACTTCTGGACAGAGAGAGGAACTCTAAGAAAGAGAGAGGAATGGGATATTTGCCATCCAGGCTTGAAGGAAGTCTAACCTATGAAACTGAGGACAGATAACCAGCCACATGAGAGACATAGAATGATATAAACAAGTTAATATAAATTAACAGCTAGTTTCAGAGCAAACCTGAGCTAAGGCCAAAAGCATTATAAATAAATGCAAGCTTCCACATTATTATTTGGGTGGAAAAACCCTAATGGTTACAAATGTGTGCCCTTATTCTACTCAAATAGGAGTAAATCACAGGGAACAAGTGCTGCATGCCTACCATAATTTCTTCAGAAACAACTGTGGCACCCACCATCAGAGAGAGAACAGCAGTTTTTGGATTCTCCTTCCATTTGTCCTTCAGACTAAGAACAATGCAATTGCAATTTCTCTTCCTTTATCATGTCTTTCCTTTCCACCTTTTCAGCTCAACTCACACATGGTTTATTATAGCCAAGTTTGGCTCAAATGTCACTTCTCTAAAACTGACTCCCACCTAAAATTTATCTGTTTCCTCTGTTCAATCAGGGCATTTAGTCTGTGGCACTGAACACATGGTCCTATGCTGTAATTATTCACTTACTGATCTCATTTCCCTTCCCAGGCTGTATAGTCTTTGAGCATGGGGACCATCACTTATAAAGAGCACAAGTAAAGATGTGTCATGGTTGCTTGATAAATAAGTCCATTAAATACATCTTTTCTGTGCACCTACTATGTGCCAGTTATAGCAGAGGCAATCCCTGTTCATTATGTGGTGCCATTGATGAGTCCCTGTTTGACACCATCAACTGCATGTGTGTTATGCAATAACTATTGAAAGAATAAAATATATGCCCCCAAGAGGAAGCTCACAAGATGTCACCAGAGGTTTTTATCTAGAAGAAGGAACACTATTAACTTCTCCAGAAATCTCCCTAAGGAAATGGTGTGTATATCTCAGGCAATCAAGCTTAGCTTAGTTTAAAGAAAGCACGTACAGTGGAGCGCCTCTGTGACACAATGTGGTGAAAGGACTCTAACAAATCAAGTCTGATTCTTTTTGCCTCAGCAATTGACCTTAGAGGTTGAACTTACACTTAACTGAAGCTCCTCTGCTCTCAACAACAGAGTCTCAACACATCAGCTACTAGGGTAATAGATGACTGGACTGCCAAGCCCTGCTGCCTTCTCAGAGCTACAGGGACTAGCTTTAAGGGAAGGAAAACAAAGAGAGAAAAGCAGGCCCATTTTTTTTTGAGCATGAATGCTACACACTGAAATTTTTGCCTCTCTTTGAACAGTGAGGAAAAAAATGTCTTTAGACTGCCACATTTAATAACAATAAAATAACACATGTGCTATATTTTAGACAAGACACATAAACAGTCTAGCTTAAACACAGCTCCCCTCCTTGCTGGGTAAAAAACACAAAATCAACCTTCTGGTATGTCTAGTTCCTTGTGAATTCATCTGCAATGAATGTTTCACTTACAATGCACAGCTAAGTGATACATGGAGTCATTAGAGGAGAAAATAAGGTAATTAAGTAGCAAACCTAAGGCCACCCAACAAGGGATTGTCCCTTTAAAGTTCAAATCTTGTCTCCTATAACATTTCATTTCACTCAAAGATTAGAGGCTATGCACAGCCATTGGTCTAGCGCTCTCTCTCTCTCTGTCTCTGTCTCTGTCTCTGTCTCTCTGTCTCTGTCTCTCTGTCTCTGTCTCTGTCTCTCTCTCTCTCTTTCTCTCCCTTAAGTACTCATACCATCACCCATCCAGTGGAAGTATGCAAAATTTACCTCTTTAAGGCAGCCCATGAAGTTGTTGCTCACAGGTGAACCTGGCAAGTCTGCGGTACTTGGGCTTCCACCAACATAGAAGAAGTCATCTGAGCCCAGCATGGTGTAGTCCTCTTGAGTGTAGCCCGTTGTGGTTAGGATGCCATCCACAGAGATTGTCACCTGGTAGTGGGACATGGGGACAGAAGAAAATCCCAGCAATGACCTTACAATCCTGTTAAAACTCATTGGCTTCCCCTAGTTGTGGTTTCAGCTCCATTAAGGTTTTTGGTGAGGTATATTCTTTCTAATTTGGTTTGATTTTAGTATGTGCAGCCAAGTTCCATTTTCTGGTCTGCCTTCCTATGTCCCAAGCCTACAGTCTTCCCTCATAGTTAATGGGACAGTGTGTTAGTATGACTAACCTGAGTACCTTCTTCCACCCGCTACATTCTTCACTGAGTCAGGCTAGAAAATGGAACCACCCTCAGACGATATCACTTGTCTCAGTTCACTGCTAAAGATGATTGGGTTTTTTTTTTCTTATAGTTGTTATTTATGGTAGTAATGAAAAACATCAAAGGAGACATTTGACAATGGTATATGTTAGGGGTTGGTCTTTGGTTGTTAGTGTTTTTTTTCCCCTTTTTTTCTTTTCTTTTTTTATTTGTTTCTTTTATGGTTCACACCACACTAACAAACATGCATTCAGGGTAAGGAAGGAGAAGGGTCTCTGTTCCAATATGTCCAGAATGATACATGCTATGGATTACCCCAGGTACCAACCCCTACCCTCCCTTACCTACCACCACCACCAACAGAAGAAATGACCCAAACTCAAAAAAAGCAACTTTAACCAAAAGAAATGAATGTTGAGGCAATAATAGCCAAACTAATAATAATAATGATGCCAAAGGGGAGGGGAGGCACTCATACACCCACCATCCACAAGCAGAGGGCAGAGAGAAAAAGATGGAATCTCAGAGCGTGCACACGCCACACATTGACACACCCATGCGGAAATTATCTGGAGCCAAGAGAGAAGGCAGGGCAGAAAAATAGTTCTGTGGGGGAAAGGATTAAATAGCAGAATCAAAATCCACACCACACACGCATGCATTGAACAAACTGAAGGAAAAATAAAGTAGAAGTGGGGAGGGGAATAAAACACTCAAAACTAGAGTTTAACATTTCCCCTGCCTACCATGTCCCTCACTGGAAAAAAAAAAAGAAAGAAAGAAAGAAAAAAAGAAAAGAAAAAAAGAAAAGAAAAAGTCCAAACCCAACCCCCAAAATTATGAAAAAATGAGAGGAGGATGGAGATTGGGGTAGAGGGAAAGAAGAGAGTGGAACCGGATTGATGGTTGGTTGCCAGTTGTTAGTAACATAGAGGCAAATGGGAGACAGATGCTGATGATGCTGATGGGTTTTCCACGAGACAGGACCATGCCATGCAGTGTATATGAAGAAAACAACTGATGGTCCTCCCTTTGGCCACAGTGGGGAATGAGGTCAAAGAAGAGAGAGGAAGGTTATAGGAAACAGCATCCTTTCCTCCCCAAGATCGCCTGTGGCAGCCACAGCTACAGAAAGGGACAGAGAGAGGGACTAAGGATTAGGGAGGAGACAGAGAAAACAGGAAGAGAGGAGAGGGAGACACAGTGGAAGGAAGCCCTCACTAAAAAATCTCTGTTGTCTCTAGACTGTCATTTAGAGGTTTCAAAATAGGTAAATAAAAATATAACTAATTGAAGAGGTTCCCTTAAAAATAACTTTTGGGGAAAAAATAAAAAGAAGGCTGGAGATAAAGAACTGTCCCCAACAAACTGGAATGAATACTAGTTTCGGGACAGCTACGTTTCCTTCTCTTTTTCTTTTTAAAGAAAAAAAAAGTCTTGCATTTAATTTAACAACAAAAAAAAATTGAAAAGGAAGAGGAAATAAGTCTAAAGAGGACAAAAGGAGGGTCGGGAGAGAAAGGGGGAGCAACACACGGCAAACCCAAAAAAAGACAATAAGAATGATATCTACCAGACAATGTAGTTTGTTTACCATAGCGTGTCCGATGCCTGAGTGCTTTGCGGAGAAGGGGGAAGAAAGGAAATTAAAAATTGTGAACAGAACGATTGTTAATTAAAAATAAAAACTAAAACCAAAGATGAGTTGTTAGGGTGTTAGTACATTAGTTGGTTAGTAAAATGACGCATCGTATGAGTGATCTTGTGTTAGTTTTTCAAAAAAAAGGCACCCAACACAGAAAGAGAGTGGGGAGAGACAATGAGACCAGGACTCTATGGAAACTCTTGCTTGGGTACTCAGCCAAGGCAGCCGTCCCTTCCTTCCAAATACCACCCAGACCAACACCTCACCCTTTAGAATTAGTACCATACTTACTTCCCAGGGTTCTTCCACGCGAATGTTGCCAGCGTTCCCTTCCCACCCTCTAATAAATGCAAAAATATTCGCTGTACTAAAAGTAAAGACCCCCCCTGCCCAAATAAACCACTTTATATGTAGATAAAAGATAACTACATACTATTAGGATGTTAGTATATTTTTTCACATCTGAATCTAACTAAATGGATGGACCATTCTGAAAAGAACTAAATGCTAGCACACTGAGCCTCACACAGCAAGGCTTCATTATGAAGTATATTCTAGATCACAGCAGGCTAATCTGTGACCCTGTTGATATCTGTGGATTTGTGCGCAGGAGGGAACATTCTCATATTTCTTTTACTTATAGTTTATAATGTCTGTGACATAAGAATACATCAAAAATATTTTTATTACCCAATAAAGTTATTAATTTCATTGCTTTGTCAGAATGGGTGGGAAGATCCTCCCACACACAATTCCTCTGGAATATTGTATTTTAAGCTTTTAAACAACTTTGTGAATGGATAGAGGGAGGGATGGTAGATTAAACATAGTTGGAAAAGCCCTCTCTACAATCACTCCCTTCCTTGCTGATGATTTTCAAATGCGAAATTAACAACACCCTTTGAGCTGGGAGTCTGGAAGGCTGGGACACCTGCTCCCTATCCTGTGTGCTTTACCAAAAGTGGTACCCAGAGGTGAAGCAGGTGATGTGAGAGAGTTGACCTTGAGGGCTAACAAGATAAAAAGCAATTCTTCCTCTGCTATCACAGTGTGTGTGTGTGTGTGTGTGTGTGTGTGTGTATGTGTGTGTGTGTGTGTGTGTGTGATTTAGAACAAATACATGTAGTCCATATTCCAAACTTTTCAATTAGGAGTCCCAGTAAAGTATCTGGGCTTGGCTTTGAGTTAGAATAAGGACTGAATCTCTTTCTGATGGCCATAGGGGAAGGAACAATTGTTCTGCCCTATTGGTTAAGAGATACTCTTAGGAAACCCAGGCCCAGGACAAGTCTTCTTAGACAAATCTTTCCCACCAAAAAATTATATTTTGCCAAAATAAAAGTAGATGAGTTGTCATCAGCTTATTATCAAATATTTATGAGGCTATATAAAGTTTATTTAAAATATACAGAGCCTTCAATGTTTTTTTTTTTCTAATGTATTCTGGGGAACTGAAAAGGGATAATACAAATATTTTAATGGGTGACATAATAATCTTAAATTAGACAACATTAAATAGATTTTGTTTGTGAAAATCAACCTCTCTCTCTCTCTCTGAATTTTAACTTCAAAGATTTCAGGTGATACAGGTATGTCTCTTTTACATGAGATCAAGATTCTCTCTACTGAGAAGTACTCCAAATCCCAAGAACTCAACAGCTTTAATTCGAATAGGAAGCTCCATTCTCCCGCATCCTTGGCAGCAGGCAAAAGGAGTCACCTCTGGGACTGACTGCTCGGCTTATAAATCATTTGCGCATCGCATAGAATCGAGCACCCAGCCCATGACTGAACTCATAATCCTTCTGGAGCAGAAGGCACTTTGCATATTTAGCCAGCACACATGGCTGGGGAGCACTGTAATCAGAGTTCGAAACGCAAGTTATGGTGGCGGAAGGTTAAGTGACTTGTCCAAGGGCACAGAGAGAAGCCAGACCTTCGAACTTGGAATACATTAGAAACTCTACAGGGTGATTTTTCTCACAGTGCTCCTGATCAAAAACCATCACAACAATATTTGAATAATAATTTAACTTATCTTCTCTGGTTGAAAGGGCTTAACTCCCGCCAGAGACTCTTGGGAAAGGGTTTTCAGTGGAAACAAAAGTGAGAGGTTTGTGAGCAGCTTAGAATCACTCATGAACAAATAGGAAGTGTGTGGGGAGGGCGAAAGAGAAGCAAATTGATAATTTTGGGCGTGGAGTTTCTCCTCAGATGACTGAGGCTCCAAAGGTATTATTTTGGACATGGCAATCAAAAGTAGAAATAGGTCATGATTCACTTTCAGGTTTAAGGTTCACAACCCAGATACAATATGTCTATGTCTGCAAATGGAGATGTGATTTGGGAATCTCTGATTGCTCAGAAGTTCCTTTGAGTAGCAATGAATGAAGATAAGCAGATGCACTTACGTATTAGAGGTTTTTGACCTTGAAGGGAAATCACAGATCAAGGACCCACGGAATTCAAATTCCTATGTGGTAAGAATGTAGGGGAGTGTTACTTGACAACTCCACTCTAAACAGAATGGGGTCTTCCAGTCAGTTAGCTTCCTTGATAGAGTTAAGTGTGCAGATGAGTGTTTTGACTCTAACGTGATCCAATGTGTGCCAGCCTTTGCCATTTGTTTAGCATTTCTTAGAAGTCATACTTTTATCAGACAGAAAACATATTCAAACACCTGTCATGTCGTATGCTTTCATGTTTACCGAAGACGGCACGAAATCAATCACATTGCCGAAGAAAATTTGATAAGCACTTTCTGGAAATTTGCATACTGTTTTCTGATTAATAAAGGATGAAGGCTGTCCAACTGGTTTGCGTGACCAATGTACAAGTAGAGAAGAATAGCAACTGAAAATAGACACATGAGAAAAGACGATCTCAGCACAGACCTTGGCTTTGGTGGGAAACGCTTTTCTTTTGCTGATGTGTACTGATAACGTTTGATTATTATCATTATTAGTAATGACATGGAAAACAGCTTGGCTTGGCTCAGGCTTTCTGCACGCGGTGTCACCTGACAGGGTCGCCTGCTTAGAATCCACAAGCGATGGGAGTTCTCAAGCATACATAGCCTCAGGAAAGCTGCTCCAAGGTTGACATTTTTATTTGGGTGCTTCCACTTGCCAGGCCTCCCAGGCAACTGAAGAGTCTCGGAGGTAGAGACAAGGGCAGTGAGGCAGGACCACAGCATCAGGGAACAGAGAAACATGAGTTCAGAGAGATCCCAGCTAATTAATCCTAAGGCTAGAGGTTCACATAACACTGGGAGAAGAAGAAAAACAAAATAACCAAAGGTGGGGAGGGATGGTAAATTAATAGGAGAGGGAAATAAAATCAAGATTTTTCTTTTCCTGGAGGGAATTAAAATGATGACATCATGGCAATGACTAACTTAATTAAAAAAGGAAAACATATACTCAAAGAATAAGGACGATCCATCAAGCTGTGGAAACAAAATGCTGTCCCTAATTGAATTTAACAGCAATATGATAAGATTGGAAAGTAATTAAGAAAATGATAAAAGGAAAGCAGAATAAAAAGGATGAAAGTACTTATCATTTTTATTATCTATGCAACTGATTTTTTCCCCTTAAATAACAAGCCCAAATGGGGATTTGAAGGATGAGGAGAAAAATAGTTTGATCGTTTTTCCTTCTGAAATTGCAAAAATTTGGAGAAAGTTATATTTAAACATATCTACACCCAGATCCCTAGCTTTGCAACCTAACCACTTTCCTGCCCCACAAAGTATCTGTATAAGATGGGCCTTCTAGGCTCGCTGTTCCCGGGCCATTACCTGCCGAAGATTGCGTGTCACTTTGACATCATGCCAGGCGTTGTCGTTGAATTTCCCATTCACTGGCTCCACAATGGCCTCAAAGGCCCCGGACCCCAGGTTAATGACCAAGGAGACCGCACCATCCTTCAGAGCCAGGTTAACATAGTCGGCCGACTTGCCAGTGTGGAGGATGAGCCCATTGCGTTGCCAGGTCTTAAAGGAAAGGGTGATTTCGTCGCTGCTGCTCTGGATGGGGTTCTGGGACAGGTCATAGCACAGATACTCTGAGCCTCGGAAGGTGGCCACGTTCTCCTCTCGTGCTGTAGGTAAAGACAAAGACAAAGTGGTTATGCCTTGATGAACAAGAATCTACTCTAGGCAACTCCTATTTAACTGATGAAAACAGAAGAGCTCACTACAGAGAAACCCAAACTGTGTCCATGCAAACAGAAGAGCTCACTATAGAGAAATCCACGCAGCGGTAGACAACAAGGCAACTGAATGGAGTGGGCTATCTTTACTTTAAACGTTCAGGAAGAAAAATCTGAGTAAAAAATTCATTCAAGATGCTCAAGGCAGGCTCCCAGTGCACCAATGATGGTATTTAAATGCTTATAATAGATCTGCTTCAGAATAGATAATTAACTGTCCTTTCTAACAAAGGACTTCTTAGCTCTTGGTACCTTTTATTAAACAATAATTTAAAATCAATTACCCTAAAAGATTTGGCTTTGATTTCCATCCATCAGAAACTTAGCTAACTGAGGTTTTATAGTGAAATCAGGAACTACACAGAACATGGCTGGGTTATTAAGTAGAAGACTGGACTAGAGTCAGATGAGAGGAAGAGCATAGATAAAACATGGTAAAGCTTTGGTCTGAGAGCTACACAACCAATAAACTCAAGCAAACAGGTCTTGTGCTCTGGGCAGATAAGAGGTTTCATCTGAGAATGTCCCTTCCTGATTGAAACTTAGCTTTACACACATGTCCTCCGAATTGGAAATCAAGGCCAACACAGGATTATGGTGTGATCTCTATTCCCGTTCAAGACCGTATTTCAGTCTTGAATGGGAACAGAAATTCCCTAGTCAAAGCCTGTTTGAGTAGGCATCTTCTCTGGAAGCACTGTTTTCTGAAAGAAATTCTTGGTGCACGTGTCAACACATCAGAAGGCAATGCTTGCTGTGTCGGTTGGGGCATTCACGTGTCTTAATCCTGGATACCTGTAATGTAAGACTGAGCTGAACATGGGAAGAAAACTGGGGAAGGTCATGGGCTAAGGACCAGGGGGAGGGGTGGCCTAGTCTCCTTTCAGCACTGTTTCTCAAGGAGTCAAACATTATTCAACTTGAACCTGACGTCCAGATAGATAAAAAGGTATTTTCAAAATAGGAAAAAGCTAATTTGATCAGTTTGCAGTTTGTTGGAGTCACAGTTTTGGCACACAATAGATTGTGCGTATGTCTTCTTGTTAGGCATTCTCCGAATGTATTGTTTCACATGAGACTTGGTCAGCTGCTATTTAAAAGCACTTAAGGGATAAGAGTAAATTGGCAATAAGGTACACGTAGATACAGTTTCCCTTTAAAGATTTGAGGATACAAACTGAAGCTAGGGAGATCCTTTTTTCCCTTGGCTAAACTGCATTTCAACCTTATGAGCCAAAACTAAGTCTACCTCAGCTCGTATCCCTATCAAACATCTTAGTCCCTCGTGAACCACTTTAGCAAAATAACATGTACATTTTCCAACCACATAGTAATAAAATGAAATAGAACTCTTACTATGTTGAGAGACAAAACCCCACTATGAATAGTTAAATTAATCATAACATTGTGTTATGATCACAACATTGTGAAAGCAGGAATTAAGACTACAGATGCTTGAAGGTTAAAGAAGTGAAGTTTCTTCTACATGTTAATGACATGTCTACTTGAATACTTTTGTACACTTACAGTTATAAGCAGATGTACCTGCTTACATTTAGCTAAAGTATAGCAGATATTTGTGCGTGTGTGTATATGTGTGTGTGTGTGTGTGCGTGTGTGTGTGTGTGTGTGTGTGTGTGTATGTTCATCCATATATGTGTATGTGTCCATCTATTTATGTATGTGTGTTTCTATCCATATATGTATGTGTGTGTCTATCTATTTATGTATGTGTATTCATCCATATATATATATATATATATGTGTGTGTGTGTGTGTGTGTGTGTGTGTGTGTATACACCCATATATGTATATATGATATATATATATATATATATATATATATACACACACACACACACACACACACACATGTATTTATGTCTGGTGCATGTTTTCAAAACTAGCCTCAAAAAGTCAGGAAGCAGAAACTTGACACTGTCTGTGTGTCTGAAATACATTCAAAATAATCTCTATTGCCCTGTCTATTATCATAATCTCTCTTCTCATTTGTGATAAAACATATTTGTTAAAATACAACTAGACAACAGACCTGGAAACGACACTGATCTAGAACAGAAGATAATCAGATGCAGTTGTCATAACTCAGCTCTCTCTCTACAGAGAGGGACATGCACAACTGCTGGGTGGTCCTTTGTACTACACATGGCCAACTAATGGGTGTCTTCTGTAAAAACCTGAACTATGCACTGTGACCACCTAGATAGAATGATGAGCCAGGAGAGCAATGCAGAGTTTACATTAATCATTGGAGGACCCTTCAAAGGGGACAATCTTGACACACAAAAAAGCAAGGTACAAGGATGTTATTTAATGTACCAGACCATGCTTAATATTTTCCATATAATTAGAGAAGAAATCTGTCAAAACAATAAGTTTTCAAATTACAAGGTATTTTAGGGATTGCCTGATTTAATGCCTTTATGTTATGAAGAAAAAGGTTGATGCCTAAGAGTCAGTGAGTGTCCAAGATGACACAGTATAATCAGGATTTGAAAGACTTCTGGACTTTATCTGTCCCTGTGATAATCACTCAGGATATGCCACATGCTCCCAGCTAACCTCTCTAAGGTCCTGAGTGATTCCAGGGAGCTGTGGACTTGTAAGTCAAACTGACACTAAGTAAATGAGTCATAATCAACTATGCCCCCACTCCCACCCCCCAGGTTAGCCACATCTGCTTACCAAAAGAAATGCTTCCTTTTCTACTGAGAATTCAGAGTGTAATTAAAATAAGAGATTTTTTTTTTAATGTAGAGGGCCATAAAAAGAAAAACAACTGGAGGCATTACCACAGAAAAGAGAATACCACAATAACTAAATAATCTATGAACTCACTGTGAGAGAGACCATGCCGATGCAAGTCAGACATTTGTTTATGCTAATATTTCATGGAACATTGTATACAGCCAAGTGTCTTCCATGGCGCGCATCTCTAATGGAGACTGTTGAAGCATCTCACACCCCTCCCTCCACCAAATGGTGAATTTGTTCAGTTGACCTCTTCCCTAGGCCAGAGGAGGTGATCACAAATGTCACTCCAACTACCCAGCTATCTCATTTCAGCAGGTGCCCAGGGAAAACCACAGACAGTTGAAAGGCCTTCTCAGAATCATAGTCTAGATCAGCAAACATATTTTGATTGTAATTCCTGGGATTTATTCTGCCTGAGATGCGAGAGGAGGGACCCGCCAATGCATGCCTATGTCTTCAAGCACATGAAAGCTAAGAAGGAGACAGAGAAGGACTTTTAGAAAAGCATCCTGTTGCACACCGTCAGAGTGGAGATTATTTTTCTCCCAAAACCCCGACCTATCTTAATTTGTTCCAGTAGCTGAGACTCCGACACACTCTTATCACCTTGAAAACCATACCGGGCTGACAGTCAACATAATCAAAAGGCAGAACCAGATATGGACAAAATATATTTCTGAGTTGATTCAATTCTCCAGTTGGAAAAAAAAAAAGGGCAATCGTGTCCAAAAATTCGTTTTCTATAAATGATGCTTACAGTGAGTGAGAATGGGGTTGAAAAGACAAGGCAGTCACTTTGTATGCATTCAGGCTAAACAGGTGGAGAAAAGGAATGCAGGGGATTATGTAATATAGCACGCAGCAGTTTAGCATACAGCTATGGCTTGGCAAGAGAGAAGGCACTACTAACACAGCTAATGGGCTGTTGAGATCCATCTAAGTAATATCATGCCAAAGTTTACTATCCATGGTGTAAGTATTAAAATAAAAATGTTAGTGTCACTGTGTGAAAAGCAGAGCTCAGCTCCTTACGACAGCAAATCATTTAGCCATTATTTGTAAGTGTCCAATTGATTAAACACTAGATGGGATCTAGATATGTATTGCTGGAGGTTTTAAATCAGTTTATGTAACATACGGGGAGACACCGATCTTTCAAATAGCTTGCTAATCGAAGTCCTGAAATATACATAGCATTAACAGGCATTTATTCTGTTCTCTTCTCCACAATTCCAGAATAGAGAGCATCCAACTAGTGATGCATAGAATAATAACTCTCAGACAAATTCCAAGGTAATTAAAAATACTCAGTGCAATGCTTTCTTACAAGAAGTGTGGCTTTGTGGTTTCATGTATTACAACCTCAACTATATCTGTAGATCAAGATACACTAGATAGATAGATAGATAGATAGATAGATAGATAGATAGATAGATAGATAGATAGATAGATAGTCAATCATTGGGAATTACAGAACAATTATTTGTTTAAGGTTTGGTTTACTTTTGACACATAGGCTCACGATAACCTCCAACTCACCATGTAGCCAAAGATAGAAGGAATTTCTGATCCTTCTACTTCTGCCTCCGCAATGCTCAGGTTACAAGACATATGCACATCTTACCCATTGCATATTTTACCTATAGAAATGAAAGGAGCTCAACTGTTACTGTTAAAAGATTGCTCAATTTTACAAAACACATTTGAGCTCCTTTCCCAGGGGTTGCCTACAGTGGCTCAACCCATTGGTCCATAGAATTCATGGAGTGGAGTTTACATTTTACTGGGAAGGAATAGAAGGACACAACATGTCCCTAGCAGAAACCTCTTAAGGAAAATGGCATAGTATTGTTGAGGGGGCACTCAAATGAGAAACATATCTGGACTGAATAAAGAGAGACTGAGTATTTTGGAAGCAGATGCTTATAGCTTTCTACATGTGCAACCTATTTCCAAAGGCTATCTTAACTGTTACTCATCTTTTCTCTGCAGCCCAGGAGACCAATTTGATGTATTTATACTGGTGAGGAAGAGTAGAGACCTGTACTAAGACGGAGGTGTGAGAATTTGGATGTATTATCCAAGACAGTAGGAAGTGGTACTGCCAAGCCCCACAGTACTAGGATTGACTATTTTTTTTTATTTTTTTATTAGATATTTTCTTTATATACATTTCAAATGCTATCCCGAAAGTTCCCTATACCCTCCCTCCACCCTGCTCCTCTACCCACCTACTCCTACTTCTTGGCCCTGGCGTTCCCTGTACTGGAGCATATAAAGTTTGCAATACCAAGGGGCCTCTCTTCCCAGGGATGGCCGACTAGGCCATCTTCTGCTACATATGCAGCTAGAGATAAGAGGCTTTTTCTCTTCCACCTCAGCCTCAGCATGCCTCAAATTCTTAGGACAGTTGCAGAGCACACACTGTTTGAGGTACTCCAGCAGGAAGAAGTTCAACCTGCCAGAAGGGGTAAATCTGTGATTGTGACAGGTGAAGGACCACCCAGGCAGGAGGATTCCAAATGGGGAAGCAGGGGAAAAGACTGAAGTTTTCTCTAAATTCTTTGGAGGGGGGGGGAAGGCAAGACACTAGAAAGAGCTTATTAAAATGCAGCCCCCCTCTGGAGTGGCTAAAACCAGTGGCCCTGAGCTGAACACCTGCTGTGCTCCAGACAGCTCTCAGAGCCAGCCCTCCTACTAATGAGCCTGGGAGATGAAACTGTGCACATCAAGCCATCCTTTGTCCTTCAAATTGGCCTCATACAGCCTTGCAGTACTTCAGTCCGCAATGATGCAAAGATAACCCTGGCTGCCCATCCTGGCTTGGCCCACCCAGAACTAATGAGGCATGAAAACACAAGGGCTGTTGCTGCCCTCCCTACTAGACAAAGGGCTGGCCTGGGCCTCAGACTGGTCCGCAGTTTCATTTCATCCACTCCACAAACAGCAGAGGCCATGTAAGGCTTCCTCCCAGTGTCCACAATAGGAAGTAATGGCTTCCCTAGTTGGGAATTTACAGATAACAGTGGCTTCTCTGACCACTGCTCCTCAAGGCAGATGATCAAGGAGTCCAAAGCAGGGGAAACATAGCTGCAGGGTAAGAGGAGATGAGAAATTTACAAGTCCTCTGCCTGATCCTGGGGGACAGGACATGAATGGAAAGAGACTTCACATTCACTCAATTCAGAGAGGTGCCTTGGGCTGAAACAGGCGAATCAGGAGGCAGCAGAGGTTTTGGGTGATTCTGTTTCCTTTCCAATGCAACATGCTAAAGAACCAACTTAAGAGCCTGACTACTTCGCTCTAAAGGTGGACCAGTCTGAGGCCCTGGCCGGCCCTTTGTCTAGTAGGGAAGGGAGCAACAGACCATGTGTTTCTGTGCCTCATTAGAGCTGGGAACCTAACAGACAACACTCAAATGCCTGTTAGATTTTGTATGGATTATATTTGTAAAATGAGTATTTGCTAGACAGATGTCTACTGGACATCACCGAACAGCACATACCACTAAAATCCGAGAAAGGACAAATCCTCATCCTTGTCAGAAGGCTCATAAGGCAGCAATTCTGGTTGACTGACGTTGAAAGTCATGACTGCTTGTGTCTCCTTAAGGCCAAACAAAGCATGACACAGACCCAACTGCAGAGCCATCCCCCACCCAAAAGAAAAACAATGGAATCCTTTGCTTGCCTCACCCCCATCACACGGGTGTTCTCAGAACAGAGGGTACCAGCAGACAGTACTTGTGTCACTATGAGCAAAACCTCACAACAGAAAAGAACACAGAGGAAAGCTTGCCTCCTCGGGCCATTTTCAAGCCTATCCTCAGACTGTTCTCGGGGAAGATGCAGGAGAGAAATAAATGGACTTTTGCACACTGCCTGGTCACTCGCCATCCTGCAGAGGCTTCGTGAAAGCGATGAGAACGGAAACAGTAAATCAAGTTGTCACTTAGAAAATAAACAGCCAGCATCCTGGTGAGGAACGCTCCCCCAGCCCATGAAAGAATGGCCTGGAAAACCACGCTTCACTGGAATCACTAGAAAGCTAATGGCATCCTGAAGGCTGCAGTGCTCTCAATTGCATTACAATACATTTAAATTTTTGTTCATCTCTGCAAGGAATAAAGGGTCGCAGGTATTCCCTGTGCTGGCAATGTACCAAGTGCCAAATGCACATGAGTCCCAGGAGAGAGGAATAATTAGGTACCTTTTACAAAAGAAGAAAAACCCTAAAGCTAAATTGTGTTGAAGGTCTGTTGAGTGCCAAGGACTTACATGGTCACACTAATGGGACACCCCCGTATCATCTGACTATTAATTGGATGCATGGGTTGTCATGATAAAGACTTTGACTGGGAAGACTTGGATCTCACCATCAGCTTTACATTTTGCTGAAATCTACAGGAATTTAGTTTTTCCTTAAATTTTCTAATTGTTTGTTAATCTCTCTAGTGAAAATAACCAAAGTATATCATTTATACAATTGATATGAGGTATGTGTTATAGGTGGAGTTTGATATACCGTACACCTCAGTGGCTCATAATTTGAATGCTTAGTCTCCAGGTAATAGAGCTATTTGGAAGGTGGGGGTTGAGGACTGTGGGTTCCTGGCAGTAGGTCTTTGAAAATTAAACCTGTCCCCTGATTCCTGTCACACTCAATACCTCCTTGTCTGACAAGAGGCAAGCAGCCTTTATCACACATGAATTGTGCCATCCTCCCTCATGCCTCTCCCACCAAGATTGGTGGCGAGCCTTACTAGCATGACCATAAACCATTTGTGATGAGTATTTTGGTCACAACCACACAAAAATAACTAACACCAAGCAAGAAGACCACCAAGTCGTTGGCTCAGTTCCCAGTCTTAGAAATACTAGCTCTTTCATCTGTTGAGAACATCCCCACAAACACAGGATTCCAATTCAGTATGATGAGCATCTCACAGCTGGTACAGGCACGTGGGAGAAGGTACAGCCGATGGTGAGTCCTCACCAGAGATTACATTTTAGCTGGTATGAGTTCACGTAGAAAGGATACAGGACATGGTAGTCATAAGAAGGGGCCTGTTTGTGAGTGTGGTCATTAAGAAAGCCTGGCAAGCTGCTCAGGGAGTGATGAGAAGTTCAGTGGCTGCTTCAGTGGGCATCATTGCGTGGCTCATGCCACAGTGGGCATCATTGCGTGGCTCATGCCACAGTGTAGGGCCCCAATCCCCTAGCACTGGGGATGTGAAACCAACAGAGAAAATCTTTCATGTCTAAGCTAGCTATTTCTGAGTAGCTCCATTATACTTGTCTGAGATTCATAAGACATGTTCAAGGAAGAATGGATCTTTCTAGAAAACCATTTGTGAAGCTAATTATGCTGCATATGATTGGCTGACTTCCACTATTAAGTTATGGTATAAATTGCACATTTCTTTTCCCCTTAGCCACTAGGATGTATGTGAATAGAAGCTAATGATATATTTTTTTTTTCACTACCCTCTTCTCTTTGTAATTGCAGGCCAAGCAACAAACCCAAATAGAGCACTTTACATTGTAGAGGAGATCTCTCTATCCCTGTGATGCCTTGGGAACATTTCTTCCTTCTTCACCAGCGCAAAGAGTTTGAAAGCACTTTAATATTGTCTCTTCTGCACACTCTTGCCTTTAAAGAGAGGGAAAGTGACTGAACTGTTTGGTAATACGAGAAAGGTTTGACACGCAGAGAACCCTGCATTCCTCATTTAGGTGGCAACTGTTCCCATATTAGTGGGGGGTTGTGGGGGGAGAGTGGTTCTCTCTCTTTCAAAACTGCCCTTCCTTCAGTCTTGGGCTTGTGAGTCCCTTCTAGTTCATCCTTGTACTGGCTAGTTTTGTGTGTCAACTTGACACAAGCTAGAAGAGTCATCAGAGAGGAAGGAGCCTCAGTTGAGGAAATGCCTCCATGAGACCGAGTTGTAAGGTGATCAATGGGGAAGGGCGCAGGGCACTGTTGGTGGTTCCATCTTTGGGCAGGTGATCCTGGATTCTATGAGGAAGCAGGCTGAGCAAGCCATTAGGAGAAAGCCAGTAAGTAGCACCCCTTCATGGTCTCTGCATCAACCCCTGCCTCCAGGTTCCTGCCCTGTTTGAGTTCCTGTCCTGATTCCTTTAGTAATGAATAGTGATATTTAAGCGTACGCTGAATAAATCCTTTCCTCTCCAAGTTGCTTTTTGGTCATGGTTGTTTCACTAAAGCACTAGACACCCCGACTAAGATGCTCTTGTTATAAGCCTATCAGAGCAGACCTGCATAAGAAGTTCTACAGTTTTCAAGCTTTTCGGCTAATTTCTGGGGGATTGATTCTAAGTCACAGGGAACTCATTCTAATTCATAAAGGAGGCCAACCTGTCTGAATGCCTGAAGGAACATGCAGCTAAATTGATGTCTAGAGCCCAGGCCTGACCCAGGATGTCATGCTGGGGTCTATTACATAACTAGATCAGAAACCAGAGTACAGCATTATGACTTAGAGCCCCATCTGTCATCTTATAGCTTAGCAAACACAGAAAGGGGCACTAAAATAAGTGCATCAGGAGAAAGGACAATAACTTGCCTTTTAGGTTCATCCTAGAACCCAACATGCTAGAACCAAGGGAAAATTGTGAGTAAGTATATCATTAATTTAAAGGTTAGCTTTGTGCCACAATATTTCTGAAGACTTTTTGAAAAGTTACATTAAATATAAATGTGAATTAAATGGTGAAGAATTCAAACTCAGGATACCTTTCTAGAAACGAGTTTAAAATTGAGTTTTGAAATTTTTATTTAAACAGTTGTATAACTTTACATGCCCATAGGTCTATGTATCCTCTCATCTTTGATCAAGATCAGTTAGAATAAGATTCATGTTGGTAGTTTTATTCCACCTGCCTTCTTTTTATAACTTACAAACTTAGGGCATTGTACTGTCCAACAAAGTAACACATATAAGTACTTATTCTGTGGCCTTTGTGAAGACAAAAAGATATCTACCAGTGGCATAGAGCGAGGAAGAAGATGAAAAATGTTAGGGCTGCTAAGATGGCTCAGTTGGTAAAGAAAAGTAAATTAAGGGTGTTGCTATGCACCTGGTAGCCTAGCACCGGGAGGGCAGAGACAGCAAGATCCTAGGAGTTAGTTGGCTAAAGCTTAGCCAAATTGGAGACCTCTGGGTTCAGAGACACATACTTTCTCAAAATTTAAATGAAACATAATTGAGAGAAACTCAATGCCAACTTCTGGTATATATCATATACATACAAACATATACATGGTATGAAGATGCATTATATATTCATATATATATAATACAAATAAATACATACACACATATATATGATATACACACATACATACATATGTACATACATACATATATAGTGTATATATACATATGTGTGTGTAGGTATGTATGTACTATATATATGTATGTGTGTATATCATATATATGTGTGTGTGTATACACACACACACACACAGACACACACATATCCATGAAAACACATGTGTCAAACATACAGAAAAGAGAAAGAAGAGAGGAGAGGGGAGCCCTAAACGTGGAAGTGAAATGGATCCGCAGTTAACTCAGTACAAGGAGCAGAACAATAGCCCATACATGTCAGTACCAAATCAGATGCTCCTTCAGAAAGAAATAGAAACTCTTGAAAGGTTCACAGAATTTCTTAAAGTGTACATACACTTAGGAACAAAAAATATCAATTATAACCTACATAGGCTTAAAATATTTATCTCACTGAATTTCTCTATGGTGAAAACAAGTGAAGAACCATTCATGACAGTGCCACAGTGGAGCAGAAACCTTAGACGATGTCTTTGCTACATCCTCTCTCAGTAAGTCTAAAATTAGACCATCTCAACAGCAAACCTCTCCACTATGAGTATCTTGGTGGTTTGAATAAAAATAGCCCCCTAGGCCCACAGGAAGTGTCACTATTAGGAATTGTGGCTTTGTTGGAGTAAAGACATGTCATTGGGAGAAGGCTTTGAGGTTTCAGAAGCGCAAGCCTAGTGGCTTACCCACTGTCTCTCCCTGTTGCCTGCAGATCCAGATGAAGAGCTCTCAGCTCCTTCTCCATCACCATGTCTGCCTGCACGCTACCATGCTTCCCGCCCTGATGATACTGGACTAAACCTTTGATATGTAAGCCAGTCCCAATTAAATGTTGTCCTTTATAAGAGCTGCTGTGGTCATAGGGTCTCTTCATAGCAACAGAAAACCAAACTCAGTAAGTATCCAGAGTAAATGAGGTGTTGTAAGAAGTTAACACATTTTAGAAGTTAAAAATTCATATCATGGAAGAAAAAAGTGAGGTAGCAGGATTATTGAGGGACCACTGAGAAAGCACAAGCACTAAGAATACTTACAGTGGGCTCAATGTTTCCTTTATGAAGGCCAGAACATATAGAAAGTAATGAATATAAACTATAGGAGGGTAAAAATAAATAATGCAGCTTCAATACATAGTAGTGGCTAACTGTTGTATTATTTCTAGTAATAAGTAGAGATATGTATAGATATGCTCATTAATTTTATGTAGTGAATACTTCTGAGGAGGGAGAAAATAGTGGGACCAAGACTGAGTCTTCCTTGTAAAACAGGTTTATCCTATACATCCCAAGCTCCTCCAGCCTCTTCCCTTATCCTCATAAATGCTAGAATGAGGAAATACATTGCCCCTATATTACCATCCCAGCCAAACACAGTCTTTATGAAAAGACACAAAGCAAACAAGGTGGGGGTATTAAAATGTCTTCAATCTAGGGTTAAATTCCAATGTCAGTAATAACTTTTACTATAATTATATTCTTCTTAATGACTGGAGTATTCCATTTTTTAAAAGTTAAAATGTGTGCAGACTATTCTAATAAAACACCTAATCACTTCTCTTATCAGATCTTGGATGATTATCTGGCTATTTTGCACATGGTGTGAATGTATCAGTCATATGCTGTGAGTATCAATTTTCCACGCTTTTACAAATCTTCCATGTAGGCCCCAAAGGGCTAAAGTTATAGGGAATTATACAGAAATGCAGTTGAATTCATCAATGACCACAAAGTGTCCCGCTTACTGTGTATAGCACTCCTACTTTGCTGGGGGCCTTGGCACCGCAGAGCTCAGACTGACTTCCTTCAGGGCAAAGAGAAACTATGCTGATGGATAGGTCTTGAGATGGAATAAGACACATAACTTGCTATTGTGTAATAGTTCCACAGCAAACACCCGAAGCCAGGCAAACCAGCATCTGGGATGTGTCTGTCACCTGGGCACTTGCCACAAACCTAGTAACCTTTTTACTTTCTTCACAGCAGAATAAAATGATGGTAGTCTTTTACGAATGGCCCCACAGAAAAAAACTGTATTGGTAGGTACTCCCCAGTCTTTCCTGCAGAGAGGGGACAGCCCGCAGGCCAGTCCCTCTTTTGTTCTCACTATGGGCTCTAGCCTGCAAGTCTAGACACACTGGTTTGTTAAAAGGCCCTGGAGTCAATGCCTGGACAAGATCAATACGGCTTTTTATGACACAATGAAAACTTTCTATTTTGTTAAATGTGCCTAATCTACCATTTCTGCGGTACTCCTAAAGCTTTCAGTGGCAAGCTTGAGCCCAGGTGATTAAAGCCCTGTTCGGAGACACAAACTGGGGGAACTGTGCCAAAGGAGAAACACAAATCCTGGACGCCTGAGCCAGGCTGTCTTTTTAGAACTAACTATGCATCTCGCTCGCCTCAAGCAAAAAGACATAGCAGTAAGGAGGAGCTGGTGTTACTGGTAAAATGCAAACTGCTCCATTCCTAGGTTCCCAAGTAGGGAAAGATAATGGCACACAGTAATTAAGGATGGACTCTGGATAAAAGGACAGGGAGGGTCGGCTCTATCAGAGGAGGGTCAAGTCCCCAGAAAGGATGTTAAAAAAAATATCACTGATCTGACTCAGGAAGCCTAAATAAAAGGCAAACAGCCTTTACTGATCCCAATTTCAATTATAGTACCAATATTGTATACAAAACTAGAATATTGCTTTATTTTCACCGTTTCTTTTTCTCAGATACCTGTAATGCTTCAGAAAAGCAGAAGATTTTTTTGCCTTAGTATAAAAAGGGCAAGAGAAAAATATATTCCAAACATCTATTGCACTTCAGGCTTTTACATATAGAAAAGGCGCCAGTAGAACAAGGGTTATATTTAAAATATTTGATAGAAATTAGCTAAGACCTCTTTTAGAGAGTTAAAGGGTATAGGAATTCAAATTCTGCCTATTAAAACCAAGATATTATTAATAGAAATAGCATCTCTATGCATTCACATGTCAACTGAAGGTGAAATCTTATCATGTGGTTTCCCTGATATGTTTCTGATGTAGCCCTCAACATTCTGAGGCAACAAAATATTTTATAAGCCCTATTTTATAAATAAATAAACTTAAATTCAGAGGGATTAAACCGTATTATAAGACCACAGCTGGTAAGAACCCGATTCCAGATACAAAGAAAGGTCAACCTCCAAAGACCACATTCTTTCCATCCGGTTGTACTGCCTCCTTGATAAGAGTTGACTACTTCATGTAAAACTCTTATCAATAGCACTCTCATAGAGATGATCTCTCTCTCTCTCTCTTTCTCCTTCCCTCCCCCTCTCCCTCTCCCTCTCCCTCCCCCCTCCCCCTCTCCCTCTCCTTCTTCCTTCCCACTCCCTCTCTCTGTGTTTGAGTATGTGGGCAGATGGCTATGTACATGTGTTATCAGAAGACAACATAGGCTGTCATTCCTCAGCACAACCTATCTTGATTTTTGAGACAGGATCTTTGCATAGACATCGCTAAGTAGGCTAAACTGGTTGGCCAGTGAGCTTCTGTGCTGAGAGTACAAGTGCCATATTACCAAGTCCACCCTTTTGACCTCCAGGGATGGAACTTGGGTTCTCGTGCTTACAGGGTATCAACTTTACTAACTGAGGCTTTTCCTCAGCTGCTATTTTCTAAATACACATTTGTTTAGAGTGCTATGCATCCGAAAACACTTTCATGCCCATTACCTAATTTTGTAAAGTCTGGCCATCCTCTAAAAACTTGTCTGCTCAACAGACTGCGATTTCAGCACTCCCATATAGCAGCCACATATGTTTGGATGTGAAAAAGCATATAGATGACAGATAAGAGCATGGTCATTCTGTATATTTATACAACTTGAAATATGTAAGGGTTAAG
Organism: Mus musculus; assembly: GCF_000001635.26. Taxonomy (NCBI): domain Eukaryota; kingdom Metazoa; phylum Chordata; class Mammalia; order Rodentia; family Muridae; genus Mus; species Mus musculus. Next base: position 89,172,898 of record NC_000078.6, on the reverse strand, counting down.
CAGAATCTCATGAGAGTATAAACAAGGAAGACTATTCTTTAGGCTCTGAACCTAAAAGAGCAATACTCCTTCTAAGTCAGAAGGATTCACGGACCACTTGCGGGTGTTGCCCATTTACCAACAGCCCATATAAAGTCAAACAGCTGGACGCTGAGCTAGAGGGCCCTGTTAGACATATACCCTTAACAATTGAGCCAAGGGAGCTGTTGAGGCAAAACTAGTTAGCTGATTTGCAATTTAAAAGTGGGATAAGACTCTAAAGAATGACTCTATGGCTCAAATTATTTTAGTCTTATAACCCATACACTAAGAACAACAGATATATTATTTTCTATTACAGTCATAAATCTCAAATCCTAACCTTCTACTGAGATACCAGTAACATTTTCTTTCTTTCTTTTGAGATAGGATTTCTCTAGGTAGCCCTGGCTGACCACATGCTTACATCACACCCTCACCTCTGGCTCTTGAGTGGTGGGATTATGTGTTTTCATCTATGACTTTAAGAATGCAAATAGTGCTTAGACTAGCTCGTCTCTGTCATGAAGGCTCTGCACAGGCAACCACAGGTTAGAGGAGCTGTATTTGTGTCTATTCCCAGTTGGCTGAGGTTTTAGACACAGTTTGTAGGTAAATGATTCAGAACAAGGGGAAGTTAAGGAGACATGATTAAGATACATCAAGCCATTATCTAAGGCTTAAGAAAATGGGGTCTGGTAGCTCGTTTCCTCAGACATCTCACAATCCCCCAAAGACATTAGCAATGTTTCTATATATAAATTGAAGTCTAGGAGAAAGTTCAGGAATCTTTTTCTCCTACTTTAAGACTTAGAAACTTAATCTTATTCTCTTTAAGACTTAAGTGCGTAACTTATCAAGTAACATAAAGTTCAAGATTAAACAGGTACCAGTATGATATGGTACAATAAAAATAAAACTTAAAAAAAATCTCTATACTCCACAGATTTATACTAATAATTAATGATACCATTAGCAAACTAAGGAGAGGCTAGAGAGGTCCCTCAGTGGTTAAGAGCACTTGTTGCTCTTCCAGAGGACCCCGGGGGTTAAATTCTTAGTGCTCACAGGACAGCTCAAAGCCCTGGGTAACTATAGTCTCTCAGAATCCAGAGCTTTCTTCTGGCCTCTATGGGTACTGCATGCAGAAGTACATGAAGGCAGAACACCTTTCATACATAAAATAGAATTATATTTTTTAAAAAAACAAGGAGAGTACTATACTCTTTTCATAAAAGCTAAATTTATATAGCACCCTTTGACACATATTTATATAGGACCCTCTAGATATCAGATACTGTGCTAGGCAAGAGGAATATAGTGATTAACATAGTACAAAGACCCGTAAGGGCAATCATCCTACTCCTTTCTATTCTGTTAGGGTTTTTTCATTTTACGTGAGTGTGTGTGTGTGTGTGTGTGTGTGTGTGTGTGTGTAAACTCAGATGTGTGTCATTTCTGACAAGGACATTCATCTTGTTTTTTGAGACAGAGTTTCTCACTGGCCTGGAACTAACCAATTTTAGCTAGATTGATTGGCCAGAATTCCCGTGGGAATCTCCTGTCTCTGCTTCCCCTGAACTGAAATTACAAGCAATCAGTATTATTTCCTGCTCTATACATGTGTCCCAGAAGTTGAATTCTGGTCCTCATGTTTACACAGTAAACATTTAAAGCATTTAACCAGTTGAGCTGTCTTTCAAATCAGGGTTTGTGCTCTCTCTCTCTCTCTCTCTCTCTCTCTCTCTCTCTCTCTCTCTCTTCCTCCCTCCCTCCCTCTCTGTCTCTCTCTCCCCCTCTCTCCCTTCCTCCCTCCCTCCCTTCTGGCCTCTCTCTCTCCCATCCTTCTTTCCCCCTTTCTATTTTACATGCATAACTGCTTTGCCTATCTATCTTCTGTGCCCATGGAGGCCAAAACAGGACACTGTATCCCCCAAAAGTTGAATTATAGATGGTGATTAGCCATCATATAGGTCCTGGGGATCACACCCAGGTCCTCTGAAAGAGCAGCCAGTGTCCCTAACCATTTAGCTATCCCCAGCCTCAGAGTTTGGGATTTTCTATCCTTAATGAAATGATGAGGTTGATAGAAAATTTGTTAATGTCATTATGTGAAACAATAAAGTTCAAAGACATACCGAACCAGAGAACCTCACTGTGTGTGCTGCCAAATGCTGACAAAAATCATTTTTTCCTGGACCCCTTATTCTTTCTCCATGGCCATTCCACTCTACCTTTATGTCTCATATGCATATATGATTTTATATATCTATATAAAGTCTAGGAGGAGAAAGAGAAGGACAATATGTATATGAATATGACCAAAGTACTTGATCTATCAAAGTACTAGTATGTAAATGCCTTTTTCTCAAATCCATTACTATGCATGATTGTGTGCTCATAAAATTTGTATTAGAAAATCACAGTGCTCCATTGAAAACCAGTTCACCAAATGTTTCAGGTATAGTCGTCGATCATCACAATGTCTCTGGAACTTTGAAAATTCCTAAGACATTGGCATTTCAGTGCTAAAATAGGGCCAGTACATGTCACAGAGAGAGTGATTGAGCGTTCTACCATCACGTGTCACATGGATAAAAAGCAATAGATGAAGTCAGAACTCTCAATCACCTAGAACCGTGGTTCTCAACCTTCCTAATGCTGTGACCCTTTAATACAGTTCCTCATGTTGTATTATGAGGAAGCATACAAGTACTTTTGTTGTTACATCATAACTGTAATTTTTCTACTTTTATGAATTGTGATATATACATCTGATATGTGGGATATTGGATATGACCCACAGGTTGAGAACCACTAACCCTAGACTCATTGACAAAGAACAAGAAATTTCCATTTGTGAGATGGTTTTGTTAGTTATGGATTTCTAGCATGTTTCATCTTGGCATTGTAGGATTGTGAAGAACTAATAATCACATTGATTATATATTAAATAAGGTAAATGTTATAATATGTTGCATTTTAAGTGATTGCTTCCATGAACTTTGAAAAATGTCATCTTAAGAACAATCACTTGAGGATTCTGAAGGCACTGGGATTTTATGTTCCCTCCAAGTCATCAGGTTCTAATCAATTATCATCATACATTGTCAGGAATAAACAGCATTTGTTTCCTAATTGTTTAAATTTGGAGTCACAAGTGTCCTCTGTATGATAAGTAGCTAATTATGCTGTATGGAATGATTTATGCAAATAATTGTCCCCTCGGGGATAACTCAAATAACTGCAAGAACAGGCAGAAACTACAAAGTGGTTCATAACTGAAGCCTCTGGGCACTCAGGTGTATGGCGTCCATCTCAGAGAGCTGCCCCTCCCCATCTCACCCCAACTCCCACAGTACTGCCACCTCAGTTCACACAGAACCCACCTATGTCTTGGGCCTTCTGAAATGTTTTAAATGACATTGGGCAACTTTATAAAAGAGTTACCAGACCCTGCTCTAGATTCCAGAAACCACATTCTCAGCTGATTCTAGAAAAGAAGAAGGTATCCCAAAATAAGTGGACTGGAGCAAGCTAGGACTTACCAGTGTTCTATGAAATACAGCACAAGGATTTCAGAAATACTGTTGTTTTCAAATCTACAATAACCTTAGAAAAATAGGCATTATTATTACAGTTTAAGAAGCATGGAAATGTTCATAGTCCCTGATATGGGGTGATGATGCTGATGCTGCCTACCAATTTTAAACCTGACTATTAAGCAGAGACTTTACCTCTGTCAGTATTATGCAAATACTTCCCCCTATAACCTTTCTAATATTTTTAGGGTTTATTATCTGTAGCATTGAAGGAGGAAAGCTGAAGTTTGAGAGACTCAAGGTCATCCAAATAGAATCATAATGACCATGAAGAAACTCAGAATGTTCCTTCTACTGTAATAATTTAGATTTCTATGAAGGTCAATAGTCTAAGATCAGGAGCCAAGCAGCCCAACTGTGGGACTCTAGAACCTCTAGGGTTTCTCATCTAGACAGCAACATTCTTCTAATGGCTTATTCAAACTGAGCCATAGGAACTCCTAATATAATCATGTTACAAACCCCATATGTCCAACGTTGCTATGGAAACATCTCTATATCTAACCATCATTGCCCTTGATAGCAAGGAGAGCCAATGCTGTTGGCACTATTTGAATGGTTTCAGTTACTAGTTTGAGCATTTATTCATATATCCAACCAGCTTTATTGGGAATACTTGTCATATACTAGGTTAATGGTAGAAGAACTGTGTAAGGTTTTAGAATATTGTTTTTACTGGAGGTTAAGGTAGCGAAGGTCCTGAAACTAAGGGACTGTGAAGTGTGAACAGGGTTTGAAAGCACATGAATCATACACTTAGATATTACTGTTACTCATCTCATTTATTCCTTTGGTCCCACCCCAGGGGATATCCACTATTTGCTTTTAAGCACAAGAGTATTCCACCAGAAGCTTTCGACAGACAGGTTATATGGGTGAGTTTCTAGAACCCAAGCCTGGGATGTAGTTCAAGAAAGTCATGGAGAAAGGAATTAGGTTCTTTTCACAGTCCTGTCTAAGGAGCACTAGGTTTGCTCTTCACTTTCCACTTTATAGATGGCTTTTCTAAGACAGAAATGAGATAGCAGCGGCAGCCCAGATTTCTTACTTGTTTTTACAAGCTGAGCACAATCCAAAGTTTGCATGGAGTTACAGGAAGGAGAGCCAAAACCGGAATCCCAGGTCTCTGACTTCCACTTGATTAGTTACAAAATAATTATGTGACAGACATACGAAGGACACCTTTGAAAGGTTGGATGCCTAATTCCCAGTTGAGCACCTTCTCCAAGACTTCCTCTTTTTGCATATGTCCCCTGCATACATGCATTAATGTTCAAGTCTCAGCGTTACATGAGCCTGCACTGGGCAACACCTGGCATTGAAATCCTTCTCCAAGCAGGTTACAGTGTTCAGTGCTCATGGCTAATCAGAGAATTTTATAACTTTCCTGTTCATTGACTTCCTCTTTTTATTTCCCCTGCAATGGTATGGACTCTATTACTCCAAGAAAGAAGCTGTTTAATGACTGCAGCCCAATCTCCTGAAGGCCTTATCCATGGTGTACAGTTTATCTGCTGACAGTTGACCTTTGCCACTGTGCTCCAGTCTAGGAAAAAACAAAAGTGTCGAAACAATGAAAAGCAATGAAAGAGAAGGGAGAACAAAAAGGAAATAGTAGCCTAATGTGCAACATCTTAACAGAGAATTGGGGAAGCAAGAGGAAAGAGGGGGGAGGAGGAAGGCAGGCAAGGAGGGAGGAAGGGAGGGAGAGAGAGAGAGGGAGAGAGAGTAAGAGAGAGAGAGAGAGAGAGAGAGAGAGAGGAGAGAAGGAGGAAGGAGGAGAAGGAGAAGAAGGAGGAGAAGAAGGAGGAGCAGGAGGAAGAGGAGGAGGAGAAGGAGAAGAAGAAGGAGGAGCAGGAGGAAGAAGAGGAGGAGAAGGAGAAGAAGGAGGAGCAGGAGGAAGAAGAGGAGGAGAAGGAAGAGGAGAAGGAGGAGGAGGAGGAGAAGGAGGAGGAGGAGGAGAAGAAGGAGGAGCAGGAGGAAGAGGAGGAGGAGAAGGAGAAGAAGAAGGAGGAGCAGGAGGAAGAAGAGGAGGAGAAGGAAGAGGAGAAGAAGGAGGAGGAGGAGGAGAAGGAGGAGGAGGAGGAGAAGGAGGAGGAGGAGGAGGAGGAGGAGGAGGAGGAGGAGGAGATCAAATCATCCTGGTCCTCTTCATTTCTCTCCCTGGTGGCTGCAGAGGGCTTGAAAATGCTGTTAATAAATCTGAGAGCTGTGTGCTGCTAGGGATAAATAAAGAGAACAAAAATGAAAGCCACAGCATGCAAAAATCCTGCTCTATAAAGTGCCCTCCACTCTTGGCGAACCCAGACCACTGGTGGAAAGTGGAAGGTTGCTCTCTGTCTAAGGGTCTCTCAATAGCAGTTTTTCTCCTTAGTTGCACCAGCCTCCAATGTGTGGACCTCCTGGGAAGACAGGGATAGCCCTACAAAGACCCGTGCCCTCTGTGTTATTACACCTTGGCTGTCAGCAAACCCATTCCCTTCTCCTTTGAAATGCATAAACTTAAAATTTATATTCATCATTGTGAAGAGATATATATATATATAAACATTTATCCATACAGAAGTCTGAGCATTGTCAATATTTTCAATATAGTTAATTGTAAACAAACACACATAGAGGATTATTTTCTTAAGGTCTGAGATGTTTTCAACTCTCCAGATACCTTAGGAAGAGTGGAGAATGATGGCTTTCCATAGTTCTGTGGAGGATTCCTTTCCTTTCCTTTCCTTTCCTTTCCTTTCCTTTCCTTTCCTTTCCTTTCCTTTCCTTTCCTTTCCTTTCCTTCCCTTCCCTTCCCTTCCCTTCCCTTCCCTTCCCTTCCCTTCCCTGGTCCTTGTCCTTGTCCTTGTCCTTGTCCTTGTCCTTGTCCAATATGATATAGGGCAAATAGACATAGCAGGAGCTGCATCCGCTCATCTTTGGAGATGTGAAAAAGAACCATGCCTTATGGTTAGTCTCTTATTGTTCCATGAATTATATAAAGGGAGGTAAAGCTGAGGTCTTCAGTGGTGGCTGACAGTCAGGTTTCTTCTCCTAGTGTTCTAGGTGTTTTCTTCAGTTGTTCTAATTGGCTTGCTCCCTTGTAAGCTGTTTTCCACTGGCCCTATGGCTGTAGGTTTAACAATAGTAAGAACTGAATTTGGAATGCTGACTACCATCCTGAGCATCACCTTTCACCTGGACCATCTCCTTGGCCCAACACAACACAGGTAGGACAATTACTGCTTTTATAAAGGTGTAGGAATGTAAGACTTATGGCTGTGCAGCCAGCCCAGGGTGAGTAGCAGAATCAAAGCTCACAGGACCAGATTTGATTGCTCTTCAAGCTTTCATTCAGTCTCTTTCCATGGCCTGTTACTGCCTCAGCAGGTGAACACCACCATCATACACACTTGACTGTGACCAGCAATTGTCTGGTCTAAATCTGCACATCTGATTTCTCATCTCCTAATGGCCCAAACCTGGAAAGTGCTAAACTGTGAATGAACATTGAGCATCACCCCTTCATGTCTGATTTCAGCTTCTGTAGGTGGGGCCCTCTTTTTTCATTTCCATCCCAGATACAAGAAATCCAACTAAGTCCAAGAGGTGCCTGCCCCCTCAGAAGGAACAAATGATGGGAAAACCTCCTTGGCATGGGATATTTGCATTCCCAGTCTAGCATTTATACTTGAAATGTATGACCAAAACAACATGAGAACACAGGATACAACTTTAATCTCTTCATCTGAAGCAGAGAGCTTGCTGCAGCATTTTAACAAGATTAACACTCTTTGAGGGTGTAGGTCCCTCGAGTTGTTTGAATTATATTCTATCACCAATGACAGGGGAGCATCTTTTGCAACAAATAGCATCAGGGAACATATTTTCACTGTATATCACACATCACTAGATCTCATACTCTCTGATTGATGGACATGTTGTTATCCTCTTGCCAAGCCAGATCTCAGTAAAACACTTTCCATATTGTCTAGCCACATACTTTCTTCTGATGCAAATGTTTAATAAGCATGTATGACAAAGAGACTATTTTCCTGTTCAGATTAATTCATATTTTTAAAGAAAGAGGTATTGATCAATCCCATGACACCAAGTCATACATTTGCAATGTCACACACTGGTGGTGGTAGTAGTAGTATGTGTATGGTGGTTGTGTGTGTGTGTGGTTGTGTGTGTGTAAAGGTCATAGATGAAATTCATTCAAATCATAACCTTGTAGCAACTGTTTCTTCTTATTCTGTAAAAACACTTTCTCTGCTTCCACTTGGGCAGTATATAGTACTATTCAACTATATAAACAAAACATCTGCTAATCTTCAGGTGTCAGCCTTCAACTAGAGACCAGAGAAAATTTCAACACTGAGCTAAAATCCCAAGAACAGGCACAATCATCAAGTGTTCACAAAAGAAGACGATGCAAGGCTCCAAATTACATCTTGCCTTGGAAACTGTGGGCCTGCCTTCCTTCCTTCCTTCCTTCCTTCCTTCCTTCCTTCCTTCCTTCCTTCCTTCCTTCCTTCCTTCCTTCCTTTCCTCCCTCCTCCCTTCCCTCCCTCCCTTCCTACCTCTCTCCCTCCTTTTCCACTCCTTTAAGTCTCACTTGATCGGAAACTTAGTAGAAAAAAAATAGTAATTTGTAAGTCCTGAACTTGAAATGATTGAGAGACACAAAGAGAGGATTGAGCTTGCATCATTATCAAGAGATTAGTAAATGGTAGCTCTTACTATAAGCAGCCTATATCAAGTGACACTTAAAATATTAAAAACAATGAATTCACGAAACTCTTAGACAAATGGATGGATCTGGAGGATATCATCCTGAGTGAGGTAACACAATCACCAAAGAACACTCACTGATATGTGGATATTAGGCCAGAAGCTCAGAATACCCAAGATGCAATTTGCAAAACACATGAAACTCAAGAATAAGAAAGACCAAAGTGTGGACACTTCGATCCTTCTTAGAAGGGGGAACAAATACCCAAAGAAGGAATTACAGATACAAAATTCGGAGCAGAGACTGAAGGCATGACCATCCAGAGACTGCCCCACCTGGGGGTCCATCCCATAAACAACTACCAAACCTAGACACTATTTCAGATGCCAACACGAGCTTGCTGACAGGAGACTGATAGAGCTGTCTCTTGAGAGGCTCTGCCAGTGCCTGACAAATACAGAAGTAGATGGTCACAGCCATCCACTTGAAAGAGCAGAGTCACCAATGAAGGAGCTAAGGAAAGTAACTAAGAAGCTGAAGAGGTTTGCAGCCCCCTAGGAGGAACAACAATATGAACTAGCCAGTAACCCCAAAGCTAAACCACCAATCAAAGAAAACACACAGAGAGGCTCATGGTTCTAGCTGCATATGTAGCTGAGGATGGCCTAGTTGGTCATCAATGGGAGGAGAGGCCCTTGATCCTGTGAAGGTTATAGGGGAATGCCTGGGCCAGGAAGCAGGACTGGGTGAGTTGGGGAGCAGGGGGAGGGGGAAGAAGATAGGGAATTTTCGGAGGGGAAACTAGGAAAGGGGATAACATTTGAAATGTAAATAAAGAAAATATCTAATTAAAAAAAGAGAAAAGAAAAGAAGCTACATTGATTCCTTCATAGAAGTTTGATACAAAGGTACAATTATTTAGACAAAACATCTGCTCTGTAAAATATATAGAAGTAGAAAATGAAAATATAAAGAAAGGGAGGGCTCAGAACCCCTCCCCCCACATTGTATCGACTTGGCACGGAAGCTTTTGCTAACTGGAGATGCCTTCTTTGCCTTTCTCTGTCTCTATACTCTCTATCTCCCACTCTCACACTTGCATTTTAGGTACCCACCTTAAGACATCATATAAGAAGCAGCCCACCATGTGCGCTGTAAAAGAATGGGACCAATAATTGGAAAACTGACAAGTTTTCCTGAGATTCTTTTCCAGACCTCAAAATTGCTTTGTGGGACCAAAATGAAGAGAAAATAAAACCCAGAAGTACTGCTTGACTTCATATTAACGTCCTAAGAGATAAGGTCTTCAGAGTATCAACGCAAATAGTCTGAACTTTACACAATAAAATTTCATATCTAAAAATCATCACAAGACAAAATGTCTGTGGAATATGGTATAAGGATTATAGAGTTTGGGGTTAGAGAGAGGTGGCTCAGCAGTTAAAAGCACTGGCTGTTCTTCCAGAGGATCTAGGTTTGATTCCCAGTACCTGTATGACAGCTCACAAACATGCATAATTCCAGGTCCAGGGGATCTGACACCTTCTTCTGGTCTTGAGACACTGTGCAAACTACACACACAGGGTGCAAAAACAACAAATATGCTTACAAAGCACTTAAACACATAAAACAATAATAAAGGTTATTTCTAATACTTCTGCCATGACCTCTTTGATAATATGCTTCTTGGTTGTTCCATGTCATGCACATGATTGTCTTGGTAAGAACAGAGCAACTGCACTGCCTTTGAAAGCTTTCAACCTAACATCTAGAGTTCTAAAAGGTACCCAAATTCTCCAAGTTATTACACATTCAACAGGCCCTTGAAGCACCAGCTCCATTCCCTCTCATTCTCTATCCTAGCTTCACATAAGAAAGCAATTTTCTGTGCTGCCAGTCAGAAAGATCTCATCTTCCAGAACTAATGTTCTACCATCAATGAGTCATGCACAGATCCCTATATGTAAATCTTGTGTTCACCACCTGTAGAATACCTACACTGCCATCACAAATCCAAATGTCCCCCACTCCTTCAGAGTCATCAAACCATCATGCTGAAAAATGGTGCCAGTATAAAAGTTGGATCAAACAGTAAATGAGAGTAAGCAAATTCATCAACCAACAAGAAGTGGGCATCCAGGCAAGATCAGATTATTCAAGGCAGTACAACCGTGGCATGTTCAAAAGAATCAGATCTCACTAATTCCTTCTAATGTCAGGAGCGATTGGTGTGATTGTACTAAAAAAAGGAAAAAAGAAAAAAGAAAAATTATTTTTGAGGGAAATGCTACCTTTTCCAAAAATACAAGGCAGAAAACAAAAGCCTATGTTGTGTTGGGGACTTTTGTAACTCATTTGAAAAGAAAATGTTCTTTTGTAATTAGTGTATTTGTTGCTTGAATATAACTGATTGTTCTGTTCTAACCTACAGACCCTATATCACAAACATTGACAAACCATTTTCTCCTTTTGTTTTATAATCGCCCCCCCCCCCCCACTCCAACCTACACTGCACTGGTAAATTCCCAGCCTATCCTGACTAAATTTTTAAAAATACACGTAAAAATTATCAAAGAGAGAGAAAACTGTTATCTTAGTTCTGCTTCTTAAGCAGAAAACTAAAATAATCTTTCTAAGTGGTTCAAATAACTAATAGGCCACAGGTGTCACAGTAATCCTACCCAAGAGTCCTTCTTGGCCTCAATGCTGTTTAGAACTTCACCAAACATGGTTTAGTTTTTAGCTTCTTCTTTATCCCATGTTTTTCCTTACCTCAACATCTCAGTTAGCTCAGTTTCTTAAAAACATTAGAAAAATCCTTCTGAAGTTAGAAGAAGATGGGAATGGCAGAATGATAACCTCTCCCAAGTTAATATAAACTTCATTTATAATCTCCTGGGGAATCAAAAATGTTCCTGTTTTAACTTGAATTACATTATTTACAATATTTACATTTATGGTTTGGGACAAGTTATTTAAATTCTCTAAAGTTTCACTGCTTTACCTATTGAACAGGCACTTAAAAACTCATGGTAGGCCTCAGCTGGGGTCACAGTGAGACCGAAGTGAAATGCTGACATATAAAACATCTGCTCAGACCCCAGTACAGCATAAACATTTAACATATGGTCATTAGCCTCATATTCGTCTTTGTCTTTGATGTTGTCTCCAGCTCCACAGGCTAAGGTCATTCTTTCGTCTTCTAGCCCATTTCCTAACTCCCGAGTGCTAATGCTGACGATCCACTCTGGAAAAGAGTGTGTCTGGTTCATTGGTCACTCTCCCTTTAAACCAGACCATCAATTCTGTGTAGGACCACCTACCTGAACCCACCACAAACTCTTAAAAAAACCAAACAATCTATGTGCTGTTCTCTATTGATGTGTTTACAGTGAACAAAGACCTGAGAGGGAGGGGGACTGAATCAGGAGCTGTTGCAGCAGGCTATTTTTCTAGCTGCTTAACATGGTATCTGCATGCAGCTAAGGACTGCACTATCCAAATATTATAATACAGAGCCAGGGCATTGCATTTGTCTAAAGTGATACCAAAAAAAAAAAAAGTGTGCAAAACTTGGAAGGCTTTCATTTGCAGTGTTTTTCTCCTTTATTCAGCCCCTACCACTGTGTCCCCAATTGCTAGCCAATTCCAAAAGGAGAAAAAGGAAGTAACCTTGTGCCTACAGAATTGCTCCAATCCCTCTTTCCCCTAAGAAGCAGAGCCTTAGCTAGCTTGAGCTGAATAAACACCATTACCATAACACATATTGAGTGGGTTAAACAATATTTATTTTTCACAGTACTAAAAGTTGAAAAGTATAAACTCAAGGTGGCAGCAGATCTGCCACTTAAAAGGTGTCTTAAAAGGAGTCACTTCATGGGATGCAAAAAGTCTTCTTCTATAGTCACTTGATGGCTTAGATAAGAGCGTGGTGGCTCAAGCCTTTAATCCTAGCACTTGGGAGACAGAGGCAGGTGGATTTCTGAGTCCGAGGCCAGCCTGGTCTACAGAGTGAGTTCCAGGACAGCCAGGACAACACAGACAAAACCTGTCTCGAAAAAACAAACAAACAAAAAAAGAGCTCTGGTCTCTTCTTTCTATGAAGATGCAAAGGTCAACATGTGAGCACCACCCTCATGAACTCATCTAATCCCAATTGCCTCCAAGAGGCCCCATATCAAAGCACTGTCATTTTGGGATTTGTGGCCTTGCATATGGTCAGCATAACATTCGAGCATCAGGGTGGTCCATATGAAAAGGTGTCAGTAACAGACAGCGGGCCTTCTCAACATTTGCCAATGTTCAACAGCTTTTTAGTTGTCTATCATGTCATGTGGATAGAATAGGAGAGGTGCTACATAGAATACACAGGCAGCCAAGAATGACTTCTGGCTTCTGGATTATTCTCTTCCTGGTAGAATTCATCAAGGAAACAATTTCAATTGCTACAGTAATAGGTCTGAAGGTCAGCTGTGTAATGTTTGAAATCAACAGCAGAACAGAACCTCAGCATCAGAGAGTCATCCAAAAGGTCACAGGACTAATCAGAGGGCAGAGACGGAAACAAAATTCCTCAAGTTCCTATAATTCTTTTTTCCTTGTTTGGTCCCTATAGAAGTCCCCCTCTATTTGGAGAGAGAAATTGCTTTTTCTTCTTGGGCACCAAAGCAATGAAAAATTGTTCTTGCCAGTGTGTCCTAATGGGAAAGGGTAAACTTGGGTAAAATAAGATCATGTTTTGTTTTGTTTTTTTTTTTTTTTCAACTTTCAGCTTCCTTTCCACATCAAGAAGGCAGTGTTACTTCTTGGACTGATCAATGATGAACTTAAAGGATGCAAACACACAGAGAACACTACGGAGACATGGTAGCACCAGCTCTCCCAGGAGAGCCTTGTCTTCCCTCCCCAGTGCTCAGCATGTACGCTGCCAGACTCAGCACTCCCGGAACACAGTGTACTGAATTCCAAAGCTGATGTGCTGGCCTTGTCCCACAGTGGCCTGGTACATTCAGTTCTGCGTTCTGGACCCTAACGCTACTGGGGTCAGTTAGCAGGGTGTATATACGTCAGGAAGCCCTAAGCCCCAGAGGAAAGAGCCACATCAAAAGCATCATTCAGTCTGGGGTTTTGCCTCGCACTTCTTTGGGATCTCGGATGTTTTGTTTCTGGCTCTGTCAGAGCAAAAGTGTATGCAAAACAAATGGCATGGCCTGAAGATACTATGTGTACTGGCTGCACTGTGTGTGGGTATTCTTCTTTTTCTTCTCCTGATTTAAACGCAGATGCATTCCTGAACTACATACTGGCAAAGGCAGATGCATACTAACCCTGACAAAAGGCATATCGTGTTTGGGGCACCAGCAATGTACTAAGAAGAGAAGCAGAAAAACAAACAATGATGCATGTCAGAGAGAAAGATAGACAGATGATAGGTGGCAGGTAGATGTATAATAGATACATAATAGATAGGTAGAAAGTAGTTATAATTGTGTATGTATATATTTGTAACATATATCTATTTATATGTTTTTGTTCTCAGACTAACTTTCACAATCCAGGGACCAGTGAACTTCCTGATATACCTCATCTTATAGATGAGAGACGGAGACCAAGGAAGCTCAGGTGAGCTCAGGTCATATAAAAAATTCAAAGAAGGTTCCATTTGTCAATTCTCGATCTTACAGCACAAGCCTTTGTTGTTCTATTCAGGAATTTTTCCCCTGTGCCCATATCTTTGAGGCTTTTCCCCACTTTCTCCTCTATAAGTTTCACTGTCTCTGGGAAATGGCACCTCATAAAATTTCAAAGCTTCTGTAAGGCGAAAGACACCATCAATAAGACAAAAAGACCACCAACAGATTGGGAAAGGATCTTTACCTATCCTAAATCAGATAGAGGACTAATATCCAATATATATAAAGAACTCAAGAAGGTGGACTCCAGAAAATCAAATAACCCCATTAAAAAATGGGGCTCAGAGCTAAACAAAGAATTCTCACCTGAGGAATACCAAATGGCTGAGAAGCACCTAAAAAAATGTTCAGCATCCTTAATCATCGGAGAAATGCAAATCAAAACAACCCTGAGATTCCATCTCACACCAGTCAGAATGGCTAAGATCAAAAATTCAGATGCTGGTGAGGATATGGAGAAAGAGGAACACTCCTCCATTGTTGGTGGGATTACAAGCTTGTACAACCACTCTGGAAATCAGTCTGGTGGTTCCTCAGAAAATTGGACATAGTACTACCAGAGGATCCCGAAATACCTCTCCTGGACATATATCCAGAAGATGTTCCAACTGGTAAGAAAGACACATGCTCCACTATGTTCATAGCAGCCTTATTTATAATACCCAGAAGCTGGAAAGAATCCAGGTGCCCCTCAACACAGGAAAGGATACAGAAAATGTGGTATATTTACACAACGGAGTACTACTCAGCTATTAAAAAGAATGAATTTATGAGATTCCTAGGGAAAAGGATGGACCTGGAGGGCATCATCCTGAGTAACCCAATCACAAAAGAACTCAAATAAAATGTACTCACTGATAAGTGGATATTAGCCCAGAAACTTAGAATGCCCAAGATACAATTTGCAAAACACATGAAACTGAAGAAGAACAAAGACCAAAGTGTGGACACTTTGCCCCTTCTTAGAATTGGGAACAAAACACCCATGGAAGGAGTTACAGAGACAAAGTTTGGAGCTGAGACGAAAGGATGGGCCATCTAGAGACTGCCATACCCGGGGATCCATCCTATAATCAGCCTCCAAACGCTGACACCATTGCATACATTAGCAAGATTTTGCTGAAAGGACCCAGATATAGCTGTCTCTTGTGAGGCTATGCTGGGGCACAAACACAGAAGTGAATGCTCACAGTCAGCTATTGGATGGATCACAGGGCCCCCAATGGAGGAGCTAGAGAAAGTACCCAAGGAACTAACGGGTTCTGCAACCCTATAGGTGGAACAACAATATGAGCTAACCAGTACCCCCCAGAGCTCGTGTCTCTAGCTGCATATGTATCAGAAGATGGCCTAGTTGGCCATCATTGGAAAGAGAGGCCCATTGGTTTTGCAAACTTTAGATGCTTCAGTACAGGGGAATGCCAGGGCCAAGAAGTGGGAGTGAGTGGGTAGGGGATTGGGGGTAGGGTATGGGGGACTTTTGGGATAGCATTGGAAATGTAAATGAGGAAAATACCTAATAAAATTTTTTTTAAAAAATTCAAAGAAGGCACCAAGGTTTTCTTCCTTCTCTCCTATTCTCCCTATCCCACCAATGCAGGGCAAAGAAACAAAGAAAGAGTAAATCAAGGGACTGACTTGGTCAAAAAGCATCCTGCCTCTTATGAAGATTCAACTTGAAATTAGCAGTTACGTGATTGGATCGATGGGGAGTCTAAATTCTCACTTTGAAGAACAAAAGTTTTTCTCCCAAAGCCCTCATGCCATACCCTTCCAAACCCCCCACCCTCACACAAAACTGTCCCTAAGTTCCAGCCCTAAAAGCTGACATTTTGTGGCTATAAAACAGAGCCCAGAGAAACTTTTCTGGTCCCCAAACAGCATCTACATGACAAGTGATGGGTGGTGGTCTGTACCCTCCTGCTCCTGCTCTCTCTTCTCTTGTTTAGCCACTTCATAGGGAACTCCTGTCAGCAATTTCCTTCTACCAACAGATGGGAGATGGTTGTCTGCAGTTAGCTGCCATTTTTTTCAATTATGCATATTAATCATAGCCTTCGCCCTGATGGTATTCTTCGGAGAACTAGAGTATCAGAGCTTCTGTTGTGTAACCACACCGTTTCCTTACTCAGAACAGAATTTCACAGCAGCAGGCAGGGGAAAGGAAAAATATTAGGCCAGAAGCTGTTTTGGTCCAAATGCACTGGTGCTCAGTTTGGAAACACGTAGCACTCTGAAAGGAAGAATGTCACTGTGACGTGTGGGAAAGTGACATCACAAGCCCACACACAGAGAAGACAGTTTTGCTTGCCGGGTAGTCATGTCCAAGTGATAATCATTCTTCACTTATATACCAACCCACTTCTTCAAACATTAAGACTCTATGTATCAGACTATGTATGTACTGAAAACACGACTTGGGGTTCTTGGAAAAATACATAGTCTTATTAGCATTAACGATTACTTCAGAGGCAGAATGGCATTCCAGGGCCTGTCATCCTATCACTTTCATGTTTAGCAAATATTTACAGTAGTCTGGCTCTGAAGCAGGCAGTGAGCTGTGTGCTGGAGATTTACTGGTGGGCGGAATTTCCATGGACCTTGATTTTATCAATCTTGTAGTCTGGTGAGGGAGACAGCTCCCAGACGAAGATGCATATATGTTGACATTACTCTGAAATGTTTAATCTCTGTGGGCATGAGATCAGAGTAGTCTGAGAGATGAAAGAAAGTGAAGAGGGCTAATTTATATGGAGGGATTACGGAAGGCCTCTAGCCAAATTTAAATTTAAACTAGAGTCTGAAAATGAGCATGCATTGGCCTGTAAGGACACAGACAAGAGACTACTACTACCAAGGATAGAGCAGGGCCTGGAGGGTTGGAGGGAAAATTTATCAGGAGTAACTAAGAAGGCATGGCTGGGATAACCAAGTTCTATATCTGTGGTTTTCAGCCTTCCTAATGGTGCAACCCTTTACATAGCTCCTCATGTTGTGATGACCCCAACCATAAAATTATTTTTTTGCTTCTTTATAACTGTACTTTTGCTACTGCCATGAATTGTAATGTAAATATCTGATATGCAGGTTATATGATATCCAACCCTATGTTGGGGTTGCAACCCACATGCTGACAACCACTGCTTTAGTTATTCCAGGCTTGGAACAACTGGTCAAGGACCTTGGACTTTACCCTGAGGGGAAAAAATGAGAAATACCACAGTGTTCGAAGCTTAGAAGACCTGTGTGTATACATATAGGAAAAGATCGCTCTAGTTGCTGTGTAAATTATCAATGAGAGGAATTAGGAGTGAAGCAGTAAGGCCTATTGACAGCCTCTGCAGTGATTGTCTAAGAGGTGGATGCTGGTAACTTGCGACAACAATAGTGGCAGTGAAGATGAAGATATGTAGGTGGGCTTGAGTTTTAATTGGGGGCCAAAATCAATGTCTGCCAATCAATTAGAGCCTTCACTGAGCTTTTCAAAGGACTTAAAAATGGTTCTTCCCACTCTGTATGAGGATCTCAATAAGAACCTAATAGGAGAAAAATGTAATTTTATACACATGAGACACTGTTACTTTATGCAATGACCACCAAGTCATTATTTTTAGTTGGTTTAAAAATCCTATCCTGTAAGAGAAAGGCACTTTAGCTAACCTGATACATCCCTATATATATATCCAACAAAGTCCTATTGGAAGTAGGTGCAGGTAGTTTTAAGGGTGCAACTATGCTGGACGTTAGTGGAGTCCCACGACATTCCATATTAGAAAACAGGGCACCAAAAAAGTCTTAGTTATGCTTTTTAACCCCTAGAGTTTCACTGGGCTGCTGAGACCAGCTAGCTAGTCTATTTCCACTCTAGTGCACTAAATCGCATTGTAAGGGCCCGCAAGAGCTCTTCTATTATTTAATTTATGATTAGGGAGTGCTGTGGGCAAAACTGACCCAGAAAATTGGCATCTAGCATGGCACTACAGTCTTTCAGTTTTTTTCAGAAGCAAAATAATACTATTGGAGATCAACAAACTTCCGTGCAAAAGCATACATTTTTTTTTCATGTGCAACCCAGTTGTGTGTATATGTATAGTAAAACCTCACACTCGAGGTGTCGAGTCTATAGAGAAATGATTAATTTAAGAACTTACAGCTTTCAAATATTTGATGCTTTTAGGCAAATATTTTTAAATGTGTTACATTTTCTTCTATCTTAGGGTACAGAGTATTTTAGAGATAATTTGGCTAATTAATAAAAATGTATGGATATTATATCATCCTGGTTCTGCTACTGTATTTCTAGACTTCTTTGGATAAGCCACCTAGCTTTTCAATTGTAAAAGGCTTTCTGACTTAATAAGGGTGTCCAAAGTTTTTCAGTAAAGGTGTAATTTGGTTTGGATTAGTATTTAGAGATCCACTTCATTCCAGGAAACTCATGCCCTGTTGTGCAGAACTAACAATCTGTGCTCCATGTGATTTACCAGGAAGGAATGAAAACAATTAACTATTTCATGTCCTGTTGAACAAGACCTGAACACTGACCACTCCCCTGCACACTGCTGCCTATGGAACTTTGCTATGAAAGCATTTCACAAGCTGAGACATGGCTCAGTTGGTAAAGCTCTCCCTATGCAAGCAAGAGGACTTGAGTTTTGTTTTCAGAACCTATATGATTAAAGTTGGGCACAATCGTGTGTTTATAATGCCACACTATGGACAAAGAAACAAACTCCCAAGTCTTGGATAAGCAGCCCAAACACAATCAAAGAGTTCCAAGACTGAGAGAGACCCAATCTCTAAAAATAGATAGATAGATAGATAGATAGATAGATAGATAGATAGAGGCGAATATCATCTTCAAAGATGACACCCAATATTGACTTCTAGCCTCTACAAAAATACATACACATGTGTATATGCATACACACACACACACACACACACACACACACACACACACACACACAAGGGTTGGAGGATTTAAACACTAAGCTTCAGCGTTGGCTATCAGTTCCCTCTCAGTTCTTGTATTTCTATCCTCATGATGACTAGGACATCACTGACTTAGAGGAAACACTTTTTTTTATTGATATTTCCTTCATTTACATTTCAAATGCTATCCCCAAAGCTCCCTATACCCTTCCCCTGCCCTGCTCCCCAATGCACCCACTCCTGCTTTCTGGCCCTGGCATTCCCCTGTACTGGGGCATATGATCTTCACAAGACCAAGTGCCTCTCCTCCCATTGATGAACTAACCAGTACCCCCCAGAGCTGTATTTCTAGTTGCATATGTAGCAGAGGATGACCTAGTCATCAATCAATGGGAGGAAACACTTTTAAAACCCTGAGAAAGGCAATTTCTTAGATCTAAGTAAAAAGGTCAAGTATTTTAAGAGCTGCTGTTATCTTTTTGGTGTTGTAACAGAATTGTGGAGAGATGGTGGTTTTTGCAAGTCTACCTTTTGAGTTCTCTATGATCCCTGAGTAGCAGAATTTTCAGATTTAAGATTATGCTCAGGCAAAAGAGATAAATTAGCAGTTTATATAAGGCTCTTCCAGAGAACCTGTGTTCCATTCCTAGCACCCACATCAAGTTCACAACTATCCCTAACCCCAGTTCCAGGGGATCTACACTTCTTCTCTAGCCTTGGCAGGTATCTGCACTCAAGTGTACATTCCCCTCACCCCAACACACATAACTCAAAAGTACATCTTAAAAATTGCCTTTCTTAGGCTGGGCATGGTGGCACATTCCTTTAATCTCAGCACTTGGGAGGCAGAGTCAGGTGGATCTCTGTGAATTTGAGGCCAGCCTGGTCTACAAAATGAGTCCAGGACAGCAGGGCTACAGAAAAAAAACCTGTCTTGGGAAAAACAAAATGATGACTGCTGACTGCGGCTTATACTTTAAAATACACCTCTGAAATTATAGTACTGAGATTTCTTCTGTACCCCACCTCACCCCCTTAGGGAGCTTCTGCCATCAGTTTCAACATCCTCCCGTTACAGTCTTCAGCCCAGCTCTGGCCTTATGTGACTGTTGTTCAAAGAAGGTACTAAGTTCTTTGCTAATTCCATTCCTTTCCCAGGGAAGAAAGTCCAGGGATGGTGGGAAATGTTTCTCTTTGGTTTTGAAAGCTGTGTTCTCCTTATCTGTGACTAGCTTTAGATTCGCAGGGCTTTGGAACTTCTAAACTTCCAGCAGCTAGATAAAGGGCTTATTATTCTTATAGTTCTTGAATAATGAATAAAAATCTGATAATGGGGCAATTTCTGAACAGTCTTATAAATGCTAGAATGTAATTTTTTAAATTTATTAAAATGATAAAACATTTTAAAATATTTCTCAAGCTTCTGAGTGCTCATTTCTCAAATCGGTCACTTTTGCTTTGTTAAGAATAAAATAAAATTCTCAGAATAGATACTAAAGGGACATTAGTTGCCTGCCTTCATAGTGTGACAGCCATAGATCTAGCCAAAGGGAGGGCACTAAAACCACTAAAGAATTTGAGGAAATCAAGCAAGCCAAAGGGAGAAATGAGACAACCTAGCCAAAGGGTTGGTGAGCAGAGCAGGACTTTGGTCATGGACTTGCTCCTAGCTCAGCCATGATTTGAACTAGAAAATTCTAGAAGTAGAATTTCTGGTTCCTCCTTATTTTGGTATTATAGGATTAGATAATATACATCATGGTTCATTTCACACAAGGGAACCACTGATGGGAAATAACTACCCAGGGAACCACATACACCCTACCATGTCAACAGCTTGGCTTCCTAAGCTTTCTCAGAGAAATACAATGTTCGTCCAGTAGCCTACTTGAGTTTCCTTTGTGGGATGTGAGCACAGCTAGAGGAAGAGGTTCTGAGCATCATTAGCATAAGGAATTATAGGTAGCAGATCTCGGTGGTAAGATTCTACTGCTAAAGATTGTCACATGGTTTTTGTTGGAGGAAAGAAAGATACCAAGCAAAAGTGAAGCTGGAAGTTTCTTCTCTTCAAGTTCACTTACATAATGCAAGAGGTACTAGACAGTTTATTGGAGGGAAAAGATCATCAATGAGCTTACCCAGTTGTGACTGCTCTCAGCTACAATACACACCAGTCAGGCAAGGTGCAACTATTGATACAACTGTGTTAGTACTGCTTTGAGTATAACCAACTGATTTCTAGTTGGCTGGGAGGCCTTATGCACAGGTGGGAATTCTTACCTGATCCCATAAACCTGGTCAAAAGCCTTTATGGCAAAGTCATAGGTCTTTGGAGGCTGAGGTTTGGGGACTACTATTATTTTGCTAAGTGGACATGGTGTCAAGTTTTCTTCTAAACTTCTAAATATCTACCTATGTTTAAACTCATAGATTAGTGTTGCTCTGGTCAGAAATGTCTGTTCCCATCAGGGGTCAGTGAAGGCTCCTGTGGTGTCCCGGAAAGGGATACAAATAGAAGACTGGAGAATTTGAAAGAATTCTGTGAAGTTCATTTTTCTTGCTACGGCAGCACAATTGCCCTCACAAATGCATATGCTCACCTGCACAAGACCCAGACAAGATTAAGTTCCTCACCTTTCCTTCATGGGTAGGGGGAGGGAATCACAAGGTTCCACCCTTCACTGAAGAGCTAGCTACTGGCAGGTTGATGGCTATCAGAGGAAGGAGAGGCCTTTTCTTTAGTGGTGTAGCCACTAATGAATTGCTCATGTTCCAGTAACTAATTGATTCCATCATCTATGTTTGTATGAACAACCCTAATTAGCACAGTTTGTCACAGAAACTAGAGCAAAAAAAAAACAAAAACAAAAAACAAACAAACAAACAAACAAAACCAAAAACAAAACAAAACAAAAAACCAAAAAACCAAAAAAAAAAAAAACAAAAAACAAAAACCAAAAAACAAAAAAAAAAAACTTGATATAGGGGTCAGGTTGTTGGATTCGAGACAGTAATAGGGTGTGAAATGACAAAAATACATTACATACACATCTGGAATTTTCAAAGAATAAAAACAAAACATAAAATGAAATTAAAATAGAAACAGGCTCTGTCTTATATATGTTTTTTTTTTTAAAGAATTCTAGCCTTAAGAGGAGCAATATAGAATGCAAATTCTTATATGAATCACAGCTTCAAAACTCCAGCCTGGGAGAATAAAAATAATTTTTCCCAATCTACAAACCTGGAAATTAGTAGGGTGAAAACCTGCATTAGTGAGTTCAAACCAGGTGGGTTGAACCACTGTACTGTGTACTGCCTTGTTCATGTAAAATGTTGTGTGTGTTTTCAAGAGTTACACAGACTCTAGGTCAAAACCCTTTAGTGTACAATACAAACATTACTCTCTTTACCAACATAAGTCATTTCCATGGTTAAACCCCTCTATATGTATTATTCATACTATACTGCCTATGGGTGTCCATATGAAACCTTGGTTTTGGTTTTGACTTTCACCAACCACAAGAAGAAATGAAAACATTGTTGGAATTACCTAGTCACACTCCATTTGCATTTTTCTACAAGGAACTTGATTTCAGATCTATAGAGTCTAGAAAGTGCATGATGTAATAACTTAGGAAGGGGTGTGGGTTTTACGAAGATCCAGCCACATAGATCTACAACAGAACAGTTAATCAACAGCAATAGAGAAAAGACTCTCCTTGTTCAGCCCAAAGATGTTCTACACCCTTTGCCTTGATGTTCAATAGACTTTTTGAAAGTAATATTCTCAGCCACCAAAATGGTCCAATTTTTAAGTCAGACTATGCTATGACCCTTTTGTATGCCATGAATTCCTGATACAATGGGTGGCACTGGGTAGATATGTGCATTTGGACTTAAAATATTAAAAGCAGTCTACCCTTATCAACAACTTAATGCCACTTTATTGGGAGAATCTATAAGAGCCTAGACATGTAAGAAAAGAACTATAGACCTTATGAAGACTGGCAGCTTGAAAGTTTTTTATGATAGAGATTAATAATAACTATTATTAATGAAACTTGATTCTGATGAGGTGAGCAGAAATTGGCAGCTGGAAATTCTCCGTGTAGTTGAAAGAATCCTGTGTGTAGGGCAGAAAATCTGACTTGGGAATGAAGGTCCTGACAGTTACTTATGTAAATTTGGACAAACTGGTCAACATTTCTAAGCCTCCCTTTTAGACCCACAGAATACTTAGCAGCATGCAAGCCCTACTTGTCTGGGGGAGTTGTCTCGCCACCCAGATTGAGGGAAAGTGTGTTTGAATGTGCTTTGTGACTTGTAAGTCATTATGCAAATAATTGCTCTTATTCTATGTGCATGTGTCCAGGCAAAGCCATGACTGATTCAGAGAAATGGAGAAAGTATGGTGGGAAATATGCAAGATGAGAGGAAATAGAAATGAGCAATGGGGGTGAAAGGGGGAAGAGAGAAACTGCCTAGGGCATGAAGGGATAAAAAGAAAGGAAGGGATGTGGAGGGAAACTGGTGCTGGTACAGTAACAAATAAATCCCCCAGCATGACAGCCTGCTGCTGAAGCATTTCATTTTCCCACAACATAATGGTGTGTTATTGCCCATTATCTGTTCTGTCAGTGCCAGAGTCGATATTAAATGAGGGGCAGCTGCATTTAGCTGCCATTTTTCAGCTGTCTCCACGTTGCCATGGAAACCCAGTTGTTTCTTGGTGAACCTGCCAGTAAAGAGGAGGGGGGAGGGTCAGGGAGAAGGGGAGCAAGTGCTGCAAGAGGTTGGGGTGTCAGGGGTGGAGTGAGAAGGGCTAAGGGATGTGGCAGAGGAGAGGGGGAAAAAAAGAACAGCACAGAACAGGTTTGTCACACTCTGCCTGCACCTGATAAATCAGCCATTTCGCAGGCACCATCTATACTCAGGCAGCAGATTCTCCTTTGCAGTGCCTCTCAGCTCGGACTCTCCAGGAGCTCACTAGGTGTGGGTTCTGAGATCATCCAGTTTCCCTCCTTTTACTCAACATCCTTCTCTCCTTCCTCTACTTCTTCCACTCACCCCGATGCCATTCTCAGATGGGCACTGGATCTCTGACGAACGTACAGGAGAAAACCATCTCATTTTACTAAAGGTATTATCAGGCTTTTGCACAATCGACATGCCCTCTTCTATAAAATATTCCTTTTAAAGAATCACCAGATGCTTTCTTAGTTTAAGAAATCACTGAGATATCCTGACATCGCAAATTTTAACAGAAAACTGAGCCAGATAGTCACATTACCGAGAACTAAACCTTCAGGGAAGAACCAGCTCAGAGCCTGGAGTGGTGGGCTCTCAAGCAGACTTGAAAAGTCATTTTTGGTCCGAGGCTCCTTATACATATGTACTAGAGGGCTGACTGCCTTGTTTGGCCTCAGTGGGAGAGGATGTGCCTAATTAATTCTTTAGAGATGTGATGTTCCAGGGTGGGGGTATGCCTGAGGTGAGGATCTTCTCAAAGGCAAACTGGAAGGAGGATGGGGAAGAACTCTATGAGTGGGGCTAGGAGGGACAACATTTGAGATATAAGTAAATAAAATAATTAATAAATTTTTAAAACAGTAATTTTTGACTCAAAGTGGACAGCAACCAACATAGGAGGCTGATGGACCAATCTTTTAATTTTTTTCTTCAAAATTTCTAAACTATAAACATTGGCACAAGTCTAAAAACTAATCCTAAATGATAGTTACATGGACTTTCACCTTGTAATTGTCTTAACCTAACATAGTAAAAACATGAAGCATAGGAAGACTAAAGAATTTAACCAAACTCATCACTTCCCCAAATATAACTCCCTAACTCGAAATCTCCCTTCTTTCTTCTGTGTTTCTCCTTTTCTCTCATGCAACTGAGATAAGGAGAGCTATAGATGGATCTTTCTAAGTTTTCATCCCCAATTTTAATCCCACTTTCCACAGAGTCTTTGCTTCACGTTTACCATATCTCATAAGCAATTTTGCTTGTAGACCAAGGCTTTCCAAGAATCCTGATAACTGTGAGATAATTGTCAGGGCACCACACATTGATTTTCTAACACAACAAAGCTCATTAGTACCTTACCTATGTCATGCCTTTTCTATTATAGTCACCCCTTTTGGACTCTTAATTAACCAATTACAATAATAAAAAAAATGGCAATGTGCCTGTTCTATACTTTCTTTTTTTTTTTTTTTTTGAGGGTGTCGTTTCTCCTTTATTTTTATTTTTTTTCCATTTTTTATTAGGTATTTAGCTCATTTACATTTCCAATGCTATACCAAAAGTCCCCCATACCCACCCACCCCCACTCCCCTACCCACCCACTCCCCCTTTTTGGCCCTGGCGTTCCCCTGCACTGGGGCATATAAATTTTGCGTGTCCGATGGGCCTCTCTTTCCAGTGATGGCCGATTAGGCCATCTTTTGATATATATGCAGCTAGAGTCAAGAGCTCTGGGGTACTGGTTAGTTCATAATGTTGTTCCACCTATAGGGTTGCAGATCCCTTTAGCTCCTTGGGTTCTTTCTCTAGCTCCTCCATTGGGAGCCCTGTGATCCATCTATTAGCTGACTGTGAGCATCCACTTCTGTGTTTGCTAGGCCCCGGCATAGTCTCACAAGAGACAGCTACATCTGGGTCCTTTCGATAAAATCTTGCTAGTGTATGCAATGGTGTCAGCGTTTGGATGCTGATTATGGGGTGGATCCCTGGATATGGCAGTCTCTACATGGTCCATCCTTTCATCTCAGCTCCAAACTTTGTCTCTGTAATCCTTCCATGGGTGTTTTGTTTCCACTTCTAAGTAGGGGCATAGTATCCACACTTCAGTCTTCATTTTTCTTGAGTTTCATGTGTTTCGCAAGTTGTATCTTATATCTTGGGTATCCTAGGTTTGGGGCTAATATCCACTTATCAGTGAGTACATATTGTGTGAGTTCCTTTGTGAATGTGTTACCTCACTCAGGATGATGCCCTCCAGGTCCATCCATTTGGCTAGGAATTTCATAAATTCATTCTTTTTAATAGCTAAGTAGTACTCCATTGTGTAGATGTACCACATTTTCTGTATCCATTCCTCTGTTGAGGGGCATCTGGGTTCTTTCCAGCTTCTGGCTATTATAAATAAGGCTGCTATGAACATAGTGGAGCATGTGTCCTTCTTACCAGTTGGGGCATCTTCTGGATATATGCCCAGGAGAGGTATTGCTGGATCCTCCGGTAGTGTTCTATACTTTCTAACTAAAGTCTCACAAGGACAATCTGATTCTGGGTGATATTAATATCCTCTTCAGCAGGTAGCAAAAATGAAGATCAATAACAATACACTACATCATACAACTAGTTAGATAGCTGAGCTAGAAATCAAACTAATCTCTATCAAACCTCAAACCTCAAGTATCTAGCCTCTGCATTATACTAGCTCTCTACAAAACATATACACAACCCAAAGCCCATTTTCATGATATCCTACTAACTCTATTTTAATCTGACTGCTGCTTTCAGAGCCTGGTTTACTGCACTATACCCTAAGCAATAAGTTTAATTACAATGTATTTTATTAGAATCTTGTCTGACTTGGAAATTAAACTTGTATCACCACTTGTAGTCTTGTTCTTCTCTCTGAGGTTATCTTCTGGTCTCTGCCTGACTCCATTGTGCCCATCTGTATTTCTATCTTCAAATTACAGATGGAGTCACCTTTCCATTGGCAAATCATATTCATCAAGACAAAAATGCTATCCTATCTTCGTCCTACTCAAGCCACACTAGAATACTTTACAATCTGTCCCTTGTGATCTGGCCTATGATATTCTCTATAGCCTTATCCCATCATCTCTGCCTGACAAAGCATACTTGATACTTGGAACAATGATGCTGCCTAAAAATGCCAGGAATTTATAGATCCACCTCTAGCTCTACCTATCACAGTCTGCCACAGCCTCAAAACAGAAAGCCCATATTTTTGAATGTCCACCTCTGTCTCTTTCTGGGTCTTACCACTGTTGAAAGCATAATCTAAGCTTTATTTTCTTTAGGATGTTTTTGTGATGCCTGTGTCTATGTCATGTGTTCCTTATCTGAGTGTTCTCTAGCCCTAATGTACCAGTATGGTAGTAATTATCATTTCACACTGAGATCTTTTTTCAGGATAGGGACTGAGCCTAGACCATTCAATTCTGCATTCTGGAACACTGTGGGCTGTCATTAAGTGATTACTGAAAACATTACTTATTTCATCTGACAAAAATATAAGATTATTTTTATAAATCTGAACAGATATTAAGTGGAATTTTAAATGCAACAGTTCAAGGGACAAAGGCATAAGGAAGTTTTCTGTATCCATACCATACCACACTACACTATATAGAAGCTTCCAAATTGTGCTTTTCCAACACCATGCCCAACTAGTTCAGAAGTAACAAAGTATATAAATGAGCCTGCACATAAAACATACATATATAAGGGAGTATATTTATTTATATAACAACAGTAGAGAGAAATGTTCTAATACAGAGGATCTCTGGGATACTCTGTCAGGCAGCTTTGTAAGGCACTTACAGTCACTCTGTAAGGCAGCTTTGGGAGACATAATGCTAACATCTTTGTCTTTGCTGAAGTTTCTCCTAGTTAGGGTGTTCAGACAGAGAGCTCTGTTGCCATTCATGTGTCTTTGAGTAGATAGGAAACTATGACATTTCAAACCCATGTAGAAGGTTCCATTATTTCTCCTGGTACCAGTGGTGTATAGATAACTAGTACCCAAGATCTACACTATCCAAAACCACTTTGACCAAAATTCCCATAGCCTCCCTTCCGCTTTATATCACTGGCTGTCTTCATGCTTTAATATTTCTTTTAGAAAACATCCACTTCCTTCTAGTCTCTTTCTCTATTTTCATTCTTAAAGCTTAGAATCTACACACATCATTTATATGCTAACAAAAGTCTCAAGGTCTCCTGGTGATTACTTCCCTCTGGCTTCCTGGTACCAGAAGAACACTTGAGAGTATTTTCTATGTAGCTCTCCTAGTCTAGTGTCTTAAAAGTCCTATCAATAAACGTCTCTAGCAGCAAGGACTCTGTGGATACTGGAGCTTATGTGTAAAAGCTTGCCATTTTCTTCAACTAACACATTCACAGAAAGTATATTCCAAACAATGACTTTAAAGGAACAGGACAAGATATCATGGCTGCATATTCCATTACCTACCAGAATGGAATTAGTCAATATAACTAGTGAAAAGTTTCAAAGGAATCAATCAATGAGAGCTCTTTATGAGGTCACCAAAAATAAGCATTTGCCCTTGACACATTTATATCCCCAGTCACATATCCAAGAGCAAATTAGGTTCATGACAGTAGTACTGACTTAAATCATGGATTTTGCAGACTTTGAGTTCTCATAGTGATAACCAATGGAGGAGCTAAGCCAAAGGAGACAGTATAAAAGTGGTAGTTTCTGCTTGAGTTCTTAGATTTGGCTTCCTTGAGACTAGTAAAGAGAGTGGGGTCTGGGGAAATAGGGAAACAGCTCCATTTATAAACTGCTTGTCATACAAAAATGAGGGCATAAACTTGATTCACAGAACCTATGTAAAAAGAAAACATGGTGACATGCACTTGTAGTCTTAACTCTGTGGTAGTAGATGGTGACAGAAGGATCTCTGGGCATTAGTCTAGGATAATTGCAAATCCCAGGTCCCATTGAGACACCCTATCTTTAACAAATAAAATCAAGGAGGACAGTGTCTGAGAAATATCACTTATGGTTTGCCTCTGGCCTTCACAGTCACACACTCACACTCAGTTGAGCCCTCCTTGACAAAGCACATACATATACACATCCACACACATACATGCCAAAGAATCAACCTGCTCAAACAAGGAAGCTGGAGACAATAGTGTTTTCCCTTGGAGTCTCAGAAGGAAAGGAATTCATATTATGGGATTTGGCTCTGAATCCCCAAACTCCTAATTTTGTACTAAAATCAAACTCTCTTAGCATGACTGCTTCTCAATGTATAGATATTACTGGATATTCCAAAGTGTTCTTCTAAGTTCAAGATGGAAGACTTGTTTTACACCTCTACAAATTATCCCAAACTTAGGACAGCCTGAGATGCAACAGACAATTGATTGTTGCTATAAAAAAGTATAGGCATGCTAACTAGACCCTCTGGGAATCATCTGAGGGGAAGGGGAAGGAGAAAAATGATAGACAACGTAAAACCAACGATGCTAAGAAAAATGTTTCTCTAATAAATAAGCTATCACACTATCTAGACACTGGGGCATATAGATTATTTGCAAACAGTTATTGTGCAATTACTATTCTTTAGAAAAGCTATCCCATTCATAGGAAAAAATATATGTTGGATTTGTAAGATATTATTCACAGTGTTATTTATAAGTTCTGTAATGTGCTAAGGAAGAAATGTTGACTGTGTCCTCAGAAAGGAAGCCCTGACTATAACAGGATCAGAAACATGAAACCTATAGGGAGTCTTCCTTGTCAAATACTCACTGAGCACCTTGGACATCATGTCTGGATAAAAAGCATGGGCTTAGGCACATCACATACCTCCTACTTCTGATACTTCTTGATGAAGTCTTACCTTTATTTATTATTATTTTTTAACTCTTGTAGCGTTTTACATACAATTGCAGAATAAATGCTAGGTCTTTATCCTTTTATTTTTCTGGACATATTGGTAATTCTTTATAATCAAGAAAGAACAGAAAGCCAATCATTGTTACTACCTTGGCTGAAGAATCCATGCATAGCTCAGTCAGGAAAAGCTGGGGGATAAGACTTAGGCTTTCATGAATCTCAGGGTACCAGAGTAGAATATGGCAACCTGGTACATCTATTTGTGTGTGTGTGTGGGGGGGGGTGCTTTGCAAGAATATGACATTCATGTAAGGAAAGGTACAAAGATAAAATGGAAACACATACATGCATGCACACACTCACACATTTACACCCATATAATAACAGTATATGTTGAACTCCATCATCATTTTATTACTAGAAGAAAGTAATTTCATCCATCCACATTTGAAAAGCAGCTCCAATATTTACACATAGACATTTTGCACACCAATGAAAGCTGAAACCTCTCCCAACTTGTTAAATACAGTTCACAATTCTACCAAGAACACATGGGAAATGAGATGTTTCTGTTTGCTGAATTTTCAAAATAAATTAGAACAGATATAGATGTTCAAATATAGCACTTTTGGCTCATGTTTGGAAAGGCTTTACTCATGAAGTGTGTAAAAATTTGATAGAAAAATACCCAGAGATGGCACTGCACATAGTTTTCATGATTGGGTGTAATAAAGATCCTTGCCCAGTAGCACTTTTTTTATATGACATTAAATTTCAAGATTTGACAAGGTTAGTGTTGATCTGACCTGAATGTCAAATTAGGGGCTAGACACAATTATTTATTACTCACTGGAATATTTTCCCCTCTGAATTCCCTTTAACATTTCAGCAGCAGTGCTCAAATAGAAACTCCTTCAGCCCTTTTTACAGGGTGCAATCATTTACGGCCAGGATAGGATGTGTGTGAAAATTCACCATTTCCTTCAGAGCTCCAAAGATGTGCTCTAACTTATGTAGTTCAATGTCAAGATACTAATGATTCTTTGCTGTTGGAGAGTGGGGACTGTGACACCAAAGGTGACTTGTCTCATCAAAATACAACAGGCTTCCTGTTGGGCCCAAGACAAGCCCAAGTCAGTGTCAGGAGTGAGGTGTTAATGTTCAAAAATGAAAGTCCTTTGCCTTGCAATACATCTTACATAGCCTTTAGGAAAATAATCAGAGAAATGTTTAACTATGGATTCCCCTAAGATCTTAACCCCCATTCTTCTGAACGTGATCATGCATGTCCTCGGAGGATGTGTTGAAGTTAGGAGTTGGTATTTTAGCCTCCGATTGACAGTACACCCATATTTTAAGGATTTGTATGAGAAGAGTAATGTCAGTACTTGGGGTGTGGATCTCTGCTGTTGTCCTTCAAAACTTGACTAGTAAGGGGAGTATTAGAAGTTTCTCAGGATGAACAATTTTGAGGGCTAATGAGGTTTCTTTGGGCATTCCCACATTGAGACAACTACAGTCCTAATTGAAGTACCCATTCCCTCTGCCCAGTAAGCATCTGAACTCCTCTAGGCTTCAATTAAAACAAAACAATACAAAACGAAACATCAACAACAAAACAGAATAAAGAGGATCTCACAAAGCCCATTGGCAGCTGAATTAGCAGCCCTATCAGAAGGCAGGTTGTTCTTGCCTTTCCCACATACTATCAGAAGGGCTGGATCTCATGACACTCAAAAAGATTTTGTTTTAAGTTAATACTGAATTCTATGCTTCTCATTGGTATTCAATAGTAGTCTTGATTATAGGTCCCTCGTTTCACATCCTTCTGGGGGGTTATTCCCCAGTTTGATGGCATAATCATTTGGGGATATTCCTGTGACCTTCTTTTCTCCTGTATATAGAAATAAAGTAAAGGAATGAAATGGTTTTAGGAATTTTTTTAAGATGGCAAAAAGGCTGAAGAAGAAATAGAAATTCTGGGAGCTAAATTATAATTTTCATAACTGTGATTATTACTTCCAACTTCATTTCTAATGACACTGACCTGTCTAAGGTTTTCTTAGCTCACAGAAATAGTCAAGGTGCCCTTGATCCTGGAGGCTATCCATTCAAAGTCAAAAAGGTCCCTATGAACAGGGAGGTCTTGTCCTAGTAAACGCTGATTGGTATTAATCACAGTCCACATTCACAAAGAGGCGAGCATAAAAGGAACATGTGGAAGGCAACAGTGTCTCTTATCATAATTCCTAATTATGACAGTTTAGAGGTCTCTCAAGAAATATAATTAAGTTAAACATGCCAAGTGATAAAGAAAAAAATATTAATCTATCTTCTGTCCTCCTTTACCACCCGCAACAACTCTGCTCTCTCCCTGAATTATCTGTAAAATGCTCTCCACTTGGTCTGCCTTTCATAAGTGGCACTGTCAAAGGGAATTTATTCCTCAGAGGACAAGGCAGTTGGCTGGAAACTCTACATCTGCTGCAGGCGGCCCAGAATTTTAGCTAAAGAGCTCATGCTTGCAAACCTCAAGACTAAAATTAAAATACACTGGATTAAGAAATAAAGGGACTCCTGAAGTAAACATGCAGACTCCTTGATGATGCTGGAGTAAACAGTGTAGAAGAGGAATAGACAACAGTGGAGGAACCTCTGGGCATCCTGGGGATTCTGGCCAGGTCCAGCACATGCACCTTCTTACAACCATGTTAAAAAAAAAAAGTTTTGCTGTTGTTGTTGTTGTTGTTGTTGTTGATGATGATGATGATGATGATAAAGCAGAAGAAGAAGAAGAAGAAGAAGAAGAAGAAGAAGAAGAAGAAGAAGAAGAAGAAGAAGAAGAAGAAGAAGAAGAAGAAGAAGCTGATGGTGATGATGTTTATCTTCTACTTCTACTTCTTTTTCTTGCGGCTATTTTCCCAAACTGATCTCTCTATTAATTCTAAACAAATAAACAACAACAACAAAAAACTAATGACAAATGGCTATATAGAGACTGGAAGGAAGCAAATTGACAACTTGCTGATCACAGAATAGGCATGTAGCCTTTGATAGCCCCAAACCCTATTCTCCCACCACAGGGCAGAGTGGATGAATACATAACACTGTTCTACCCATTCCCCAGTTCCAGCCCTAGCACAGTTCATGAGACATGATTTACTTCATATTATCCCTGATCAATGACTTTCAGGACTGATGGACATCTTGGAAAGATAAGCACCTTTTGCAGCACTCCTTGGGGACTCATGGTCATGGGAAATTTGAGTATAGATTTGATTCTCTCTATGAAAATACCTGGAAAAGGAACAATGACCTAGAACACTGACATTCCTAAATAAGATCTTACAGTTTTCTGGAGAACCTGCACAGATTATTACTGTTTTAGCTAAGCCACAGACTGATAGTAAGACATCAGAAAGGAAGAAGCAGAACAAATCCTAAGCTTACTCTTGACACTTCACTGAGTAGTAGTTAAGGGGAAGGAACCAAAGTGCTCTGGATAGTGCCCAAGCAGAAAGGGAGAACACATGATAAAACAAGGGCCCTAAAATCAGTGCAGAGGACACTTGGGAGCAGGATACTGTCCATGCCTATAGAAGCAGATACTTTGAAATTTTAAATAGTAGGTAATATTAAAAGCAAATCAAACCTTCTACCATTGAGATGCTTTTATACCGTACTTTAATTCTGGAAAAAAATGTTTTTTGAAGGTTATACAACTTGGAACAATTTCTGTAGAATAGATCACCATGGCTATTTGGAAATAGGATAGCAGAAAGGTTCTTCTGAGCAATGGACAATGCCCTTCTCAGTCAACTTTATTTTGGTGCACACAGAGCTAAAAATATACTAAACCTGTGTCTATCCTGGCATAGACACAATACAATCTAAGGCAGGCAAAGGTGGCACTTGTTCTAATTTTGGAATGACTATGTTTTTTATTATACAATTTTAATTGTTGAAGAGAACTCAAGGAAAGAAGAATTTAACTGAGCATGTTATAAGTCCAGTGGGAGGAAGAATGAATAAAACACAGTTTTTAACCAGCTTCACATTCACTGATTGGTAAAATGGACTAGGATTGCAAAAGATGGCAGTACCAATAACTTAAACTTTGACAAAGAAGCCAAACATGGAAAAAATAAAGCATCTTCAATAAATGGTGCTGGTCTAACTGGCTTCCTGTATGTAGAAAAAAGAAAATAGACCCATATTTGTCACCTTGTACAAAGCTCAAGTTCAAGTGGATCAAGGACCTCAACATAAAACTAGATAAACTGAATCTAATAGAAGAGAAAGTGGGAAAGAGCCTTGAACTCATTGGCACAGGGGGAAATTTCCTAAACAGAACTCCAATGGCTCATGCTCTAAGATCAAGAATTGAAAAATGGGATCTCATGAAACTGGAAAGCTTCTGTAAGGCAAAGAAAATAGTCAATAAGACAAATCAGCAAACTACAGATTGGGAAAAAAAATCTTAACTAACCCCACATCAGATAGAGGGCTAATATCCAAAATATATAAAGAACTCAAGGAGAAAAACAGCAAATAACCAAACAACCCAATAAAAAAATGGGGTATAGAACTAAACCGAGAATTCAAAACAGAGGAATCTTGAATGTCAGAGGAGCACTCAAAGAAGTGTTCAAAGTCCTTAGTGATCAGAGAAATGCAAATCAAAACGACTCTGAGCTTCTACCTTACACCAATCAGAATGGCTAAAATAAAACCTCAAGTGACAACACATGTTGGTAAGGATTTAGAGATAGAGGAACACTCCTCCAATGCTGATGGGATTGCAAACTGGTATAACCATTCTGGAAATCAATCTGGAGGTTCCTCAGAAAATTGGAAATAGATATACTTGAAGACCCAGCAATACCACTCTTGGGAATATCCAAAAGATGCCCCACCATGCCACAGGAGCATATGTTCCATTCTGTTCATAGTGGCCTTGTTTGTGATAGTCAGAAGCTGGAAACAACCTAGATGTCACAACAGAAGGACAGATAGAGAAAATGTGATTCATTTACACAGTGGAATACTACTCAGCTATTAGGAACAAGGACATCCTGTGTTTTGCAGGCAAATGGATGGCACTAGAAAATATCATCTGGAGTGAGACAACTCAGACCCAAAAGGACATGCATGGTATGTACTCACTAATAACTGGATATTTAAAAAAAAAAAAGTACAGAATATCCAAGATACAGTCCACAGAACTCACAAAGCTCAACTAGGTGAAGGACCCAAGTGAGGAAGCCTCAGTCCCACTTGGGAAAGAGAAGAAAGCAATCACAAGGGGGGAGGGAGGGAGAGATCTGGGAGGGAAATGGGATGGGGAGGGAAGAGGAGAACATGATCTCATATTGGGTGGGGGGGAAAGGACTGAAGCCCTGAGGGCCAGCAGAAAGAATGGAAATAGGCAACCTCAGGAAGTAGGAGGTTGGGGGAACCTTCAGAGTGTTCTAGAGACCTGGCAGGTGAGAGACTCTCAGGACTCAAAGGGAGGAACCTTAGATGAAATGTCCTACAGTGGGGAAAGGGAACTTGTAGAGCCCACCTCCAGCATAAAGACAGGGCATCAAGTGAGGGATGGGGTTGCCATCCCACAGTCACAACTCTGACCCATAATTGTTCCTGTCTGAACGAATTTCAGGGATGGAAATGGAGAGAAGCCTGAGGGAAAAAAGGTCCAGCTGCAGGCCCAAAATGGGATCTTGCTCAAGGGGAGGCACCAAGGCTATTACTGAGGCTATGGAGCACTCACAAAAAGGGGACCTAGCATGACTATTCTGCAAAAGATCCAACAAGCAGATGAAAGAGTCAGATGTAGATGTTTGCACCCAACTAATAGAATCTGCTGACCCCTGTGGTTGAATTAGGGAAGGCTGAAAGAAGCTGAGGAGAAGGGTGACCCTGTAGGAGGACCAGCAGTCTCAATTAACCTAGAACCCCCCCCCCCCCCCCGAGATCTTTCAAACACTGGACCACCAACCAGGAAGCATAGACCAACTGATATGAGGCCCCCAACACATATGCAGCAGAGGACTGTCGGGTCTAAGGTTCAGTCAGAGAAGATGCACCTAGCCCTCAAGAGACTGGAGGCCCCAGGGAGTTTAGAGGTCTGGTGGGTTGTTTGGTGGGTAATGGGAACATCCTTGTAGAGACAAGGGGCAGGGAGGAGGTATGGAATGTGGTACAGTTGGAGTGAGGATCAAGAGGGGAATAAAATCTGGATTGTAAATAAATAAATAGATAAATAAAAGATTTTTAAAAAAAGAATCTGTTTTTAAAGTATAAAGTATTTTCTGCTTATCAAAAGGTAAGTAATTTGCATGAAAAAAACCCACAGATGCTGGCCACCATAAGATTGCCATCAAGATGCCCCATATTTTACTACAATGCTGCATGGAGTCAAAAACAATAACTCTGGGTATTGGTTAAAAATTCCAGAGAATGAGATTTCAGATGGATATTTTAACCTGTGAACCCAACAAAGGCTGTTCATGGATTTTTCTATTTTCATAAATATTATTACAACACTGTGTTTGAAGTGTCTCCATGTGACTATCATTAAAATAAAATTCATCAAAGAAACTACAGTCAGATTTGGTTTGGCGATTAACACAACTTACGTAGCTCTTGTACATATGGGCACACATGTCAGGACATCAGCTAGAGATGATGGATACTGAACAAGGACAATAAAGTCAGCACAGAGGGGATGACAATGTCTGGAATGATATTTGCAGAATCACAACGCAAGACACAGTGACTGAGTGGAGGTAAAAAGGTAAACGGAGAGAGAAAGGAGATGTCTAGGAAGCTAGAAGTCAAGGTCACTTGATGAAAAAAATGAAGCTCTCCTGTTTTTGCCACTGATATCTAGCATCCCGAGAAACCTCAGCATGACGTGTGGAGCAGAGAAAGGATGTGGGGTTAGATTTGTGGCAATGTCTAATAGGAATCTTGAAAACAGTCTAGAGTCCGTGGAGATAACCTAGGCTGGCAATGTAAATATGCTGCTCATACGTATTAAGATCATACTTGAGATTGTCCAGAAGAGGATGCCAGATGGTGGAGAGCAAAAACTGAACCCCTTTCCTGTCAGTCAAATCACATCCCAGCAAGTAACTCAGAGTCACTTCCAGATGTCTCTAGCTTACAAAGACCTCTCAAACCTAAACATCAATCTATGGGGAAGGGGGGTAATCTGTTGAAAATCGTTCTGGTTATATAGGTCAGCAAGACTGGGCAAAATATTCACATGGAGATGGGCGGCATCAGAGGTCAGAACGGGGCCTGGCTAGGGATAAAAATGAAGAGGAATCAGTGATGGTCACAAAGCCTGGGAATCAGGAAATGTGCAGATGCAGAGCATGGATTCGGGTTCTGGAGAATATCTATGCAATGCTCACTCCTAGGCGAAGTGCCATTGGAAGGCCCCAGATTATTAGAGCTATATGCTGAGAAGTAAGATGACATTTCTATTACAAAGCAAGAAAGGTAATTCAAGCTCCTCATTTTCAGGTGAGGAAATGTAGTGTGCTATAAAAGAAAATCATTTAAGCCCTCAGTAGCTTTGCCAGGAGAAGACACATCCCTAATGTCCATAGACAGAAAGTTTCCATGTTTTCAAAGAAGA
This sequence comes from Mus musculus, assembly GCF_000001635.26. Classification (NCBI taxonomy): domain Eukaryota; kingdom Metazoa; phylum Chordata; class Mammalia; order Rodentia; family Muridae; genus Mus; species Mus musculus. The sequence continues at coordinate 89,135,634 of NC_000078.6, read as the reverse complement.
ATCCTTTTCCAAAGTGATGAAATGTCATATTTCCATTTTCCTTTCCACTGGTTAAACTGTTGAAGGGGTAAGTAAGAAAAGAGACATCCTATTGGGTAAGTTGGAGTTTTTATCATGAAGAGTAGGGTGCTGATATATTAAATTGACTCTTGTCCCTACTTCCTGGACTTTAAGACTTTCAATGCTACAGGGCATGCTATCTAGCTCCTCATCTTTATCATCTATTATTGTCTGCTGGAAAGGCAGAATTCAGAATAAAGGAACCCTACTAAGCTACCCACTTCAACCCAAGGTCAATCACACACATGAGATCTCCAGGTAGTCAGCTCTTTGCTTCTGCACCCATCCAGAATTATAACCTTGGAGTGCTCTAGCCCTGCCTTCCAATTTGCCTGAGGAAAGTTTATATTGTTCCACTGCAACGTTCTACAAAGACCCTGTGCCCCAGAGATGGCGAGTTCCCCAATCTGCCTTGCTCCTCTGCAAACCTCAGCCAATTACCAAGATGTCGGCTCCGTCTGTTACAACAGCATATAACCCTCTCTGAATTCAACGCCAAATGTTAAAAAGCCTCATCCATATTAACCAGCTCCCCTTGGGAAGTGTTAATTGGAAAACCACATAATGATATCTGTTTGCTAAAGACAACATTTAGTTGATGCAGAAGTGACATGGCAAACGTGTGACTGTGAATGCAGGTCTCAGGTGCCTGAGATACCCCTAGACATGGACATCTGATGTCAGAAGGAGGAGGTGCCTCCCAACCCTAACGATGGGGTCGGTGGGAACAAAACAGGACATTGTGGTATGTTATAAAACAAACCCCTCTTCATCCTAGAATACCATTCAGGAAGAGCTGTCCTGAAAGGAGTCTTTAGATCAGTACTTAAGAGCCTTTGATGGGGCTGGGTGTGTATTGCGGGGGGTGGGGGGTAGGGGTTGGAGGGGAGTTGGGGGGGGCTTAGGGGAGAGGTGGGGGGTTGGGGGGAGAGGTAGGGTTGGGGAGGTGTAGAGGGCACTGGACTCACTGCACAACCTACTTCATTCCAACCACTAGAGGGCAACAGAGTCCCATCCCTTGAGTGAGCTCCTCAGGCAGGTTCCATCACCTGAAAGAAGAAAATTAGGAACAAAAACTCTGCCATGTTCCTAAAATTGAAGGCTATGGTAATTACCCATGAAAATGAGGAATTCCAAATCTGCTGCTCCAAAAGGTTGTACAGGCTCTTGTGCAGGTTTAGCTTGTCAACGTATCTATTCAAGGTGGTCCACAGCTGTAAGCCAGTGTGTCCTTTTGAGTTCGGTGACTTTAATGGTAAGCTGTGAAATTTTCCCCCATTTGCAATTCTACTGAACCAGGCAACCTAAAGATGTGACAAATATTTTTCTCCATATGGCAAAGGACATCAATCATAGCTGCTATTGATAGTCCTTTGGGTGTAAACTCAGGGTCTCTGTTGGAAGTAGGGAGGACCCCAGACCCAAAGCCACCTTTTGCATCACTTTTTTTTTTTTTTGAGGCAGGGTTTCTCTGTGTAGCCCTGGCTGACCTGGCACTCACTCTGTAGACCAGGATGGCCTCAAACTCAGAAATCTGCCTGCCTCTGCCTCCCAAGTGCTGAGATTAAAGGCGTGCGCCACCACACCCGGCTTGCATCACTTTAAAAGGAGTCAGATAATGGAAAACTTCATTATATACTAGGTAAGATATTGGTGATGAAAAAAAGTTTCTTTGAGGAAAACTGACAGACAAGATACTATCTGCAATCCCCAGTCCTAATTAGAAAGGCTTTTTGTAACATCCAACACCCCATCATATAGACAAAGAAAGCAGGCTTGAAGAATTGGGGTGTAATGGCTTGTCCAAAGTCCATCAGCAAAAGGAGATCTAGGCCTGAGATTGCCTGGAATCATGGTGTATTTATTCCTGCACCCATGGAACTTCCATGGGACTCTTCTTTGTGACATGACAAGGGAGAATAGAGGTAGAAACTAGGATAAAACAAAACAAAACAAAACAAAACTTCAGAGAATAGTTGTGTCAATACATATTCAGTCAGATTCAGATGCCTGAGAATAAATAGCACATATCTTTGGATCATGAGAACAATGTAACTGTAGAGACTCGGGTGAAGACATGTAGTTGTTATATGACTTCTAAGGCTAACAATGATGCAAAGATATGGGAAGGTCACCAGACCTTACAGGATGAACCATGTACCTTGTTCACTTTAATAATTCCCAGACATATCACAGGCTTAGTCTCTTATGAGTGGCCTCTTGGGTCTAATTTAGAACCTCATACTTAGCCCTAGGAGTTTGGAAGAGGAATTTTTCAGTTCTTCTACTCATGTCCTGTATGACGATAGAAGAAATTTTAGAAAATATTTCTCCTTAGAAGAAAGAGTTTGTTTCTTTGAATTGTAGACATAAATTTTCTTCTATTAAGGGAATTTCCATGAACAGCTTGAAAATTTATCTTCAAACTTCTGAAGTCAGACTGCTATGTTAGCCAACACTCACACACACACAAACAGGCTGACCCTGTGTAACAAGGCATCCCAGAGAGCCTCACAAAGCCACTGTGCTCAGCAAGGTCGTAGCCTGGAGTGATTGTTGAGGTTTTACCCTTGGTGCCTCTTAGAAACTTTGTGGTGAGGAACAAACAAGAGAAGATGTGAAGGGAGAAGAGGGATGGAAAGGGAAGAAGCCAGAAAAATGAAGAGAAAAGAGAGGAAAGGAGTGGGATAATGTCCTAGAGTCATAGTTTTCAACTTCCCTAATGCTATGACACTTTAGTACAGTTTCTCCATGTTGTGGTGTCCCCATCCACTGAATTATTTTCTTTACTACTTCATGACTACAGTTTTGCTACTGTTATCAATTGTAATGTAAATATCTGTATTTTCAGATGGTCTTAGGCAACCCCTGTGAAAGGGACATTCAACCCCCAAAAGAATTGTAATGAGAATATCTTCATTTTCTGAGGGTCTTAGGTGACCCCTGTGAAAGAGTCATTCAACCTCAAAAGCAGTCACATCCCACAGGTTGAGAACCAGAGCTCTACAGTTTCACTGCTTGTTGATCCAGAATCTAATGTGTAGCCCATTTTGCACTTCACAATGTTCAACACTAGCAGAATTCAGGGCAGCTCCCTTCTTGTGATTTGTTCTTCTGTCATCATTTATCACTTGAACTATTTTCCCACAAATGTCATTCATTAATTACTCTGTTTATACTTTGCCCTCAGAGCCTTGGCAAAGGCGGAAGGAGGGGAACAACTTTAGTTATGAACTTTTATAAAACCTCTAAAGGTGACGACAGTTCAAAACTGTGAGCAAAGGGCATCCATGAACTTAAATAATGAGCCATGAATCTCCTTACCTTAGTTTAATAATTCCCAGGGCCATCATTCCTTCGCTGTTTCTTACATGTGACTTCTATAGGTCCCCTAATCTTATAATGTACAGAACACTGATGGCTCAGCAAATTGGTGTTGTCAGAGGCAAAATAATGATAGCTCTGTTTTATTGGTGGTAGAAAGAAGAGTAATAACACATTTATATAGCTCTTTGAAAAAAGCATATATGCATCTATTATTTCATGGAATTGAAGCCATAGCTGGAGGAAGTATTTCCACGCTCATTGTACAGGTAGAATAGTCACAACACAATTAACAAATACCCCTACCAGGTCACAGGGCTGATGCTATATTGCATGCATATGGTTACCCACCACCTCCACCAGTTCCACCCAGGAACTCACATGCTCTGAGATCTAGTCTTGCATCTCCTTTTACTCATAGCAAAAAGATCTTGTGGAACAGTATTCTGATAGGACTGCCAATATCCACTTTTGTGCTCTCAAATTTGTGCTTAGGGATATAGTAAAGTCTAGGACCAAGATCTAAGAAAGAGAGAGCAGCTGAAAGATGTTAGTACGATAGAACTTTAACTCTGAGTTTTCTCAGCTCAGTAGTCTAAAGCTTGAGGGCAAAATAATTGGCTGTGCCATCCTGTGCATCCTCTTTAGGCACTATCTCTGGCTCTCACTTGCTGGCTTTCAGGTGCACCCTGCATCCATTCCCAGTATTGTTGACCGTCTTTCATTTTTTCTCCACAATATCATATAAACTTGTAGCCTATCATAAGATATTAACTCTCAGAACCTCAGTTTCCTAATTATTCAAATGCTAATTTTATCATTTACCATCCTGGTTATCCTAAAGGCAAGTCTAACATGGTACTATATGGTAAAGGTAAAGATCTGGCTAAGGTAAGAATTCAGGGTCACATAGCTGGAGTAATTGGGAAGAAAGGATTTGGGCTTGTGGCAGAAAACCATGGATGCTAACTTTCTTGAAGAATTTGCTTCAGGCCCCCTCTTAGTCCATCTTCCTAGTACGTAATGATGGGCCTCTTCTCGGTACCAGGAGAATCCGTGTGTGCCAGGGAAGCAGAGTATACTCACCTCTGGCGTAGAAAGGATTGTACCAGTCTATCACCAGACTTTGTTTATTGTTAGGTGACAGGGCAGAAATTACCATTTGCTGCTTGGAATATTCACCCTTGGGCTCTCAACTTTATGGCCCTAAAGCTTAATAGACTGAGTGCTCTCCAAGGAGCCCATTGTTGCTCCTTCTACAATTAAAAAAAATTTTTTTTTTCTTTTTTGTTGGTTTTGGAGACAGGATCCCATGTAGCTCAGGCCAGCCTTGAACTTGTTATATGTCTAGAGATAGCATTCAAGTCCTGATCTTTCTACCTTCACCTATCAGATGCAAGGGTTATAGCATCCAACTATACTTTCTCTTGTCCCCAGGCTTTCTGGCTGACTGCTCTTCTTGTTTCAGACTTAATCTGACTCAGGATTTTACTTACACAGCTCCCTCTGCCAGCTGCAATTTCTCCTAAACCATCCCATGACCATCTTATTTGTCACATGGAGGGCTTGGCTAACAAGCTGACCACTTGACCCAAGAAAATCAACCTGTAGTCACCCTCTTTTGCACAGTTCTTTCATTTTTCTGCATAGCTCTCTTATTTTCATACGTATATATTTCTCGGCACATACTAGCTCAGGAGAGCAGGATCAAAGCTCCCTCTAGTCACCTCCTAGAACCATGAGTTGTTTGTTGAATAAGTGGGGGGAAAACGGACTTCTTTGACAATATGGCCCTCATTCTCATGACCTCTGGCACTAGCAGACAGTAGGTGCACATTTACTGTTGACTTAATTGGTATAACTTCTTCTCTCAGCACTAACGATGGTCTCTAGAAGCAGCTAAGCCCCTGAACACTCATCCAGAAAAAACAACTCTGTCTGTGGAGAGTCTTACTAATGAGAGGGTAGTGTAACCCACAATGCCCTTTTGGACTCTTCAATTCTTTGTGCTAAAACCACCAAACACTATGGAATGGGGAGCCTGGGTATGGACTCCTTGCCCAACTATGAAGGTAAATTTGTCCTTGAAGGTAAATTTGTCCTTGGAAGGACTCCTAGGGAGGTGTATGCCATTAAAAGCATTACTCTGAAAACAGTACCTGCCCTCCACACCTGTCTAGACTGTTGCTTATCATGACCAGGGCAGTGAGTGGTCCTATGGCCGAATTCTATATGTTTAAGCTTCCTCTAAAATAGCCAGGCTCAAGAGCAAGGGACAGAAGTGTGGTGCATTTAAAAGATGGAGGGACAGGAAACAGTATTGACAACATAGACCTTGGATATTGTCATTACAAACCAGACCCTGTGAGCCAGACAGCTCTGTTGTGCCTCCAGAAGCCCCCAGAGACCTTGTCCTTCAGACATCTGCAGGCAACTGAAGCTTGTAGGGAGGCACACCCTGGATGCTGGCTCTGCTGTGGCCACATTTAGACTGTACTGCATTACCTCACTAGCAGCCAATCAGCGTCTCCCGAGCCTCAGCACACATGCTCCCCTCTGCCACAGACATTGCCTCATGTCACTCTCTGTCCCTGGAGCCTCTACTGCAGTGACCAAGAACCCACTCTGGGTGGGTGGCACAGGAGAGGTGGGAGTAAAAAGGCTGGATGTCAAAGCCACAGGCAACAGTGGTTTCTCCCTGAAGGCTCTTCTCCATCCCACGGGAGTCCGGCATGCCAGGAATGCGTGCTCTGTTCACCTGCCCCCCCCCACTCAGATACCATGGGTGGGTGGGCAGCAAGAGAGCATAATAGGGCCAAGGAGAGACTGCAGCAGCTTTAGAAGAAATTGAGTGCTGCGTCGCAGTTGGAGCACTGTGTGCACCTGCTGGTGACATCAGTAATCTGTTACACCTCCTCACGCCAGGACCCTCCCTGGAGGCTTGGTGCTGAACAGACAGCGGCCCTCACCCCATAGCCTGTACAGTCCCTGCCCACCCCTTCCAAAGACTAAATTGAAGTCCCTAGCCTCTGGGCTGATAAACTTGAAAAGCTGAAGCTAGTATTTAAGCAACTGAGAGGATCTTTCATGCCCAAAGCATCTGTACATTGTTAAAAAAAAAAGGTGGGTGTTAGCCAGGACCCCAATATCTGCCAACAGAGCTGCCTCTCCCATGGGTTTCAGGGAGCTCCCTTCTTCTGGGAGGCATCCTTGCTCAGTCTAGTGAGAGACTTTGAGAGAAGAGCAGTTTATCTTTACAGGGTCTCGCTTCAGAGAGTTTTCCCTCCAGGTAGAACTAGGAATGTTAATATATCTTTAAATGGAGGAAGGGGTGGCAGTGGACAGGGTGGGAAACCATTATAAATCGTCACAGGGTGTTCAATATTTTACACAAACACAGCTATCTAGCAGCAATAATGGCTCCACAGATGTGCCACGTGCGTGTATTGTTAATAGCTTTCCATGTGCCAGGGAGAAGAGTCTAGCTAGGGAACACAGAGAGAAAATATTAATGAGGGGTGAAATCAGATGACTCAAGACTCCCTCTGTTCAATGCTAATGCATGCAAACAAGATGTAGGGTTATTTCTTGATGACATTTGACTTCAGCCACCCCATGCAGACATTCTCTCCCCCTTTGAGAACTTCAAAAACATCTTATCAGAGCATACAAAGTCCTGCTACCGATCATTATTATGACACATATAGGAGTATTTTATGTGTGGCTAGTCTCTGTCCCTCTCTGCAGACACTGAGCCCAGTGTGTGGTATCCTATACACTTAACAAAAACAAAAATAACAACAAAAACCCATTTACTTGAAAGAACTATGACCCCACTGCACTTAGATCAGATTAATTAACAATTCAATCAAAATTCTATGTTGAAATTGCTGATAAAACTTTTTCTGGACAGAAAAGCAAAGAAAGCTAGTGCCCTCGAGCACACAAAGGAAACTGATTGTGGTATCTACCTTAGACAATCCTGACTACCTCTTAATTTTCAACACTCAGCTAATGAATCGGAGCCAGAAAGACATGTCCTTGTTTATTATAACCATGACAGTTAGAAAGTGACTCTGAGGAGGAGAAGTGACATTTTGAGATGGGAATGGGTTGGGGGGCAGGGTGGGATTAGAACTCAGGAAGCAGAAGTGATCCCACCATATTAGAAAACGCATGATAATGTCTTCCTGAGTCACCTCCCGTCAGACACATGCTATGCTCAGAGTCCAGGCCTCATCTTTATCAAGCCAAAGTCTCGATAGCCACTGGTGCAAAATGAGCCAAGCACTCAGAAAGGGTTAAAAAGAAGGCACTTGCCACAGGCTCCTTCCAGAGCAACGACAATGACTTCTAATGGCGCCATTAGAAAAGCTCCAGCCCCATTTTGCAAAGCTGATTTATTTTCAGCCTATTTTATTTCATTTATTACCTAAAGGATAATGCACACATTTTCAAGACCTGGTTAAAAAAAGAAACCTATTACATAACTGTAATAAGTCTGGCAGCTATTGTTGTAATGAACAAACTGGACATCTTGTCTCCGAGAAACGGATTTGGAGGTCTGTGGCCTAGGCATTTTTTTAGGATATTCAGGCCTTATGTCTTCCTAGATAGGAAGGACAGAAAAACACTAGAGGTTAAAGGTAGGAATCTACATATTCCGAGAGGAATTAGGGAAAACGACTTCTGAAACATCAGAGAACTGGGGATAGGCAGGAGGCTCTGATTGGCTTGTCTTCTTCAATTCTGCTTCAAATGTCATGGAAATCGAATCTGGCATTCATTCTATAGAAGTGGTTCTCAGCCTGTGGGTCACAACTACTTTGGGAGTTGCATAGCAGATATTCCGCATATCACATATTTACATTATGAGTCACAATGGTAGCAACATTACAGTTATGAGGTAGCAACAAAATAATGTTGTGGCTGGGGATTGCCACAGCATGAGGTACGGTATTAAAGGGCCACAACCTTAGGGAGGTTGAGAACCATTTCGCTACGGGTTCTGTGTGGAGCATCCTCATACCTCCATACTCAATGACCTAAGCAAACATCCATGTGTCAAGACCTCTACACAGAAGTCCAGGATAATAAACAATGCAGATAAAACCAATACAAAGATCTAAATCCTCTCAGCAACTGTGTTATACAACTGGACCGGGCCTTCCTGGTCCATTTCTCCTTCAGCTACCATTAAGGAAATTCAGGAAGTAACCTATTCTTGGCACAGGAAATGAACCGAAGTTGGAACTCAGGTCTATGTTTGCTTTCTCTGGTCTCTACTATTCCATGCAACTCATAATATGGCCCACAGACACAAGAACAGGGACATCACTGAGAAACATATTAGAAATCTAGTCTAGATTCCAAGAGTCCAGAACTATAGGATCAGATCCTTCACTAAACAGGCTTATCCTCTGTTCCCAACCTGTTCATTAATCTGTTCTGAGAGCAATGGGGCCATAGTTCTTGCAAGCAACTGGGCTTTTCTCTTCTTATCACTTGAAGGTTTTGTCTTAAAGGAAGAAATGATTAAAGTTCAAACTCATGACTTGGAAGAATAGAGCCAAATCTGACCCAGAAGGCTCCTTCCTGAAAACTAGCTTCCCTAATATGAGAAGGTACAATGCAAACTGCCAAGGGAGAAAAGTAGTCAACAGTCCTACCCAGCTCTTTATGAGCCACAGCAATGACCTGACATTTGTCTAACTGCTTTTAAGGTCCATTCAGTAGGAATGAACTGTATAGCTGGTAGTTACTGTATGCCTAGCCAAATATCTGTGGCTGGTAAGCCCATGGAAACTAGAGAAGAACCTACTATGGCCACTTGCCCAAACCAATACGATCTCTAGCTATGTTTTTTGAGACAGGGTCTCTCTATGTAGTCCTGGATGTCCTGGACCTCATTTTGTAGATCAGGTTGGCCTGGAATTCCACCTACCTCTGCCTCCCAAGTGCTGGGATTAAAGCCATGTACTACCATCATCCCACTTTGAACTATATTCTTAATACTTATTTTTATACCCACAGACAAGTGTGGCTCTTATTTCATGTCAAAAATAAAAGCTTCCTTTTGAAGTAGATAGTAACCATTCTAAAAAGCCTCAACTAATCAAAATACAGAGATCAGCTCACTATGGTGTGCCCACCCCTAAATGATATATGTGCAACATAACTGTATACCTACATCTCAAAGGACATTACAGCAGAGAGGATGGAAAGATTTCAAGAGCCAGAAGTCTAGGACATCTACTGCAAGACTTTGTCTTCTATATAAGATGGAAAAGCTGCACACATGACAACATCTCAACAATGTGCTTGCCTAAGCAAAGTCTGAACCATAACAATACCAGTTGGCATGTCAGTATGGAAGAATGAGGGTATACCCTTAGATGAAGAGTTAGAGTCAATTAGTGAATGCTAAGAGATGGAGAACCAGTATCATCCAGGAACGACCCTCAACTGCTTAGTTAAAATCAAGTGGTGAACCCTAAACTCAAATATATATGAAGAATGCTACATGGGATATGGACTCAACTGATTTTTATATTTATTCACAGACACATAAAGAAAAAGAGGCCATAAACTTGAGAGAGCATGAGGGACATGGAAGAGATTGGATGGAAGAAAGGTAAAGGCAATAATGGAAATACACAACACATATATAAAATCTAAAGATAATAATTTAAAGTTCCTCTTTTATCTAGCTTGCACTTCATACACCCATTATATTTGAAAGGAAATATTCCTATCACTAAAGTGCTTTACAATGTGTCTTAGTTAAGGTTTCTATTGCTACAGTGAGACACCTTGATCAAATTCCAAGTCAGGGACAAAAGGGGTTATCTGTCTCATACTTCCATATCACTGGTCATCAGCAAAGAAAATCAGGGAAGGAGAATCAAACAGAGCAGGAACCTGGAGGCCTCATTTTAATAGTCCAGTGGAAGAAAGAAGATAAGACACAAGCAGAGTAAATTTAACAAGATAGAAGATGGTAAAAACCAAGATACTCATAGCCAATAAGTGCTAGTAGAGGTCAAAGGTGGGAGGAGTCATGCAGGCTGAGGTCTTCAATAACTTCACAGGGAAAGTTGGACTTAACCTGGTTTTTTTCGGGGTAGTAGCAGAGGTGAACATTGTTAGCTTTCCAGAAGGGCAGGGGGTAGAAATGCATGAGAGTTTTCTCATTTTCTCTTTAGCAACAGCTGTTTGTAGCTCTCTTGGGTACAGAACATACCATGTGATAGTCTAAGAGAGCAATCATCCTAGGAGAATGGATGTCTCCCTGGACCTCAGCAGTTGGGGGGGGGGGGCTTCTCAAGGACTCCTGTGTCTATCCCCCATTGAGTCCCACAATGTTTTTACCAGTGGAGTGCATATCTCTACTTAACTGAGGCTCCAAACTGCAATCTCAAATGGAGAGCCTGGCCCCTTTCAGAAACTTGCAGGTGCCAAACACTTTGTGTAAATAGTTGTCATTCTTTAAATCTCAAAATGGTCCATATTCCCCAGCAAAAGGAGTAGCCAAAACGATCACATTCCACATACTACTGTGACCTCCATGGCCACAATAAGGGCTGTTTGTGCAGTTATCATTCCGTATTTTTATCTTGCTTTCTAAAATTTTCTACAGTGATTATAGGCTTTTCTTCATGACTTTAATTTATCTTTGAGTTAATATGATACACTCTGAAGCAAGACAAGAAAAAAAAAAGATAGTAGGATGCCAGGTGTGGAATAACAAGAACGGAGGAGGTAATCTCCGAGCCCTCCTGAAGCCAGACACCTCAGATGTATCTTAAAAAGGATGCTCATGTGTTGAGAGTTGACTCAAGTTATTTGTTGGTATTCTACCTATATTCTGCAATAAATGGGAAGCAGGCATTTTTTCAATTTATAATGTTGTAGCCTAAGACTTAGAAGGCTAAGAAACTGGCATAATTTTTCCACAGCTGCTTAATTGTAGCACTAAGCCCAGAACCTAGAGTTTCCTTGTCTCAATCCTGTATTCTTTCACTTAAATTAAATGATAATCCAGAGGAAGAATTGTACCAAGAATAAGGGGCACATAAGAGGGTATCTTACACTTAACTATTGCATCTCATACCAAAGAACAATAACTTATATATGAGTGCATATTTTATAGATAGTAACTGGTACAATAGTGGCATGGTTATGATGGAGTTAACCATCTACTCTCTGGATTTGAGCCCATCTCCATAGGAAGTAATCCATTCTTAGTACTGTAATCCTAGTCGATTCCCTGGGTGGAAAGTCATAGGCCCTAGAGAAACCCACTACTATGGCTTTGCTAAGTGGACAGGCTGCTGAACTACCTACTAAATATTCATGATTATATTACCAGACTAGTGCCATTCTCACCCTTTCTTGGTAAAGCTTTTTATAGATGTAGATAGCACTTAATGTTGAGATGTATAGCCACTAAACGTGCTAATAACAGATGATTTTTGAGTGCTCAGCCCTAAACAGGGAATTGATATCACCTTCTTTAAAGCCCAGGAAACATCAAAGAAGAAGAATAAGAAAGAACATAAGAGGTAAGATAGGCATTTTATGGATATGATATGGCCATTGTACCATAAACTCACAGCAGCTCTGTTTACTTGCATGGGATCTATACAAGATGTGCCTAGTCAACATTCCATCATGTCTTGGATGGGTAGAAATTCATGAGCCTCCTTCCTTCCCTAAGGGGCTGTTGGCTATTTATGGATGCTGAAGGAGAGGGTTTCATTTTCTACAGAGGTATAGCCAGTGGTAAGTTGCCTAGACTCCAGTAAATAATATTCTGTCCATGCTCATGCAAAGAACCCTAATCAAAATCAAGGGGACCTCACACACTCAAAGTTGTGAAGGTAGGGAAGGGACTTCTTAGGAAAAGGAAGGCTTTTAGCAAATGAGGTAAGAGGGGAATAAAAGAAGCCAAGGAAAGGGAAAAATGATTAAAATTCACTATATAAATACATTGAAATGTTGAATAATAAATAAAACAAGATATTGCAAAGGGTAAGACCCATGCTAGGTATACTTACATGATAACACTACCTAGACAAAAAAACAACAACAAATAAACAAAAAATTTAGAGCTGGTAAGTTACACAAAAAATGAAATATGCCAAATATCTACATATGACATGGCCATAATTATATTTCCAATTATGTATTCAGCTTTTGAAAAAAAGGCTAAACTTTGTATTATGTTCTTTAAGACTTTATTTTAGAAGTGGCTAAGCATTAATTTATTTGGGGAAGAGGACTGGCAGATTACTTCAGATTAAAATGGTTTGAGATATGGAAATGATAAAGTTAGGGGGAAAAGTTCTTTAGCAGGAGCTTCTAATTATCCCAAAATGGGGATCTTTCAGAAGGATCTTTGGGGGTGTGGTTGTCAAATTTCAACATAATAGAATCACTTGTTGAACTGGTAGACTGTTCATTTTAATTAATCTTGACAATCAATGATTCTGTGCTATTACCATTCTTCTATTCCATAGGAGGAAGCTAGTTTTCAGAGAGGGAAACTGACTTGAACAGGTTCAGAGAGCAAAGCTGCTACGTACGTGAGCTGAGACTAGAGACATGGAGAGACACATTTATGTGTGATGCTGAAGTCAATGGTTTAAAGTGGCTGTGGGGACCACTTCTGGAGAAAGCAAATATGGAACTTAGCAGTAGGGAGAAGGGATAGACTATCAAGTTCACAAGAAAGGTCAGATTTTTTTTCCAAAATACAAACACCAGTCTGGGTTCCTAAGATGTTTTTTTTTTTAAGCAGAGGTAAACTTGTTGCCCTAAACCTTGCTTTGTTTCACATCCATCTTTTTCCAAGCTTCAGAGTCAAAGTCTACAGTTCCAAAGACCTAACTGACCCCTGGAGATTCTCAGCCAAGACTGTACCAGGGAGGAAAAGTCCCAGGTCACGGTGATGTCATGATCCCTATTCTGAATCAGGAGCATGTTATATATATAATATATATATAATTTCTCTGGCAAGCTCTGCCAACCAGTGTTGTCATAGGCATAGGCTTGCAGAAGCCTATAAAATCCTCACACGGAATGTGTTGACATTAGTAATCTCGTAAAGATGGATTTGCTGTTTGCTCAAAAGCTATAGACTGTTTGTCAAAGATAGAATGTAAAAGCAGACACTGGCAGGTCAGGGCTCTCATTCAAGGTCATCTTTGGTATTGAATATAAAGGAATGGCCAGGTAGGGTCCATGGCTCAACTTCCTCTACCTCCCTCAATACTCTGAGCAGAGATGGTTGGGCTTTATTGGCTGAGGGACATAGGAAAATTGTTATTTATATTAATCTTGTCTCTAATTTATTTTAGTTTATTTTTCCTTAGGCTGAGTACCATGGGCCAAGCAAGTAGAAGTGGGGCACAATGAGAGCATTTACTGAGTACCTACTGTATCTCATGTATATGTGCTAAGATAAATGTGTATCATATATACACATATAAATGTGTATTCACACATATATGTACATATATGTTTGTGCTATAAAGAGACAATAATCATACACACACACATGGTTCATACATATAACTTGATACATTCTCCCTAATTTTCAAACTAGAGGTCAGCCAATCTTGTCAGTAAAAAACAGAATGGTAGTATTGTTGGCTCCAGTGGCCATAGTCTGTGCCCTGCATACTCAGGTATAGAGCACTAGACGCCAGAGACAATAGACAGAGAAATGCCAAGGGGATTGTTCCAATGAAACCTTATTTACAAAGAGGCAAAGTCCAGTCTCCCTCTGCCAACCCCTGTTTTAAACATAAGTTTCTCAGCCCAATAGGAGGAAGCATTTGCCCTTTGACCTCTTGTTCCCTATCATTAGTTACTCTATGTTTGTATTTAGTCTCTGGCTTCTAAGTAACAGGAATGATAATAACTTCTAAATTCTTAAGTCCAGCTTAGACTTCCTTTTAAAACTGCCTACTTCCTGTCTCCTCTTGACTTTCTCATTGACACTGAAACTCCGCAGGTCCCAAGTTAATTCCGAACTTTAAAACCTTGCCCCTTGGATGGCATCAGAGCAGATTACCCTGTGCATAACTCTATCTCACACTCAGTCACTGTGTTCTTCAGTCTCATTAAAATTCTGACCTTACCTCTCCTGTATGGCCTGCTGGACTCTACCTCAACCACTGGTGTCTGTCTAAGCCTCCAGCTCACCATTTCCATTCCTTCTTCAGGGTCTCTGCATTGGCTCTGACATCATCTCCCTTAAGATTCCTTTGGCTAAACCTTGACATCAACAAGTTTGAGGTCAAATGTAATTCCAACATGGTGGCATTTCCATAAATTAATCATCCTCATTATCTACATTATTCTGTCTTATTTGGGGGTAACAGTAAGCACCTGATAATCATTGGGTTATTATTTTTTCCTTGTTTTGGTCTGCTGCTTAGAAAAGGGTACCTGTCTTGTGAGGGTCAAGCTTTATCTGTCCAGCTCACTGCTGGAGTCCCTGAAGCTAGAGATAGGCTAGTCATAGTATTGACATTTAACATTCTTTAAAAGAAATAGATGAATGTACCAAAACAAAAGTCCACAAGGCAAAGAACTGTCATCTCATTTAATTCTGCAATTGCTTTCCCAAATAGGCAAGACAGTATTGCTGATGGAGGAGTTGTGACACAGTGGGATGACTTGCCGAAAGGGACACAGATTATAGATGCTATGATGCTATGATGTCTTTTGGATTGGAGGTCCTGTCTGCCACTCACAGGATGCTAAATTCATAAATTCCCTCCAGCGATTGTTTTGCAAGGAGAAGGAACTGGTTTCTAGCTATTTTTATAGTTCAGCAAATGACTACCAGTGCAGGGTTTATCAAGCTATTTCACAGGTGCCTATCCACATTGCAGAAGTGGGGGAGAGGAGAATGTTCCATTTGGTCCTGGTTGACAATAAGAAAAATGAATAGAGCTCAAGAGGAGTTGCCTGAGACAGAAGCTCGGATGTAGGTGTTTGATTCCCACCTTTTCTGTCTAAGGAATGAATAATTGTACTTTTTGCAAATATGATCTTTTAAGACCATCTAAAGATCGGTAGAAATGCTTCAGGAAATAACTGGCATTTTCATTTCATAGATTCACAAAATACAGGTGACGAAACACAATGTCACTCTTACACGACTTTCTAATTTACCAGTCCCAGTAGCATCTCAAACAATACTTGGAAGATAGAGCAAAGCCCAACAACCCCCCTGCATCACATGCATATCCACATCCCTCCAGTTGGGACTCAGGAAACACCATCTCTCTCTAAGAGGTGGTGTGGTGAGTGGCTGGGTTCACTCTGCTGCCAGGTGTCATGCATTTTAACCAGTTTTTTTTTTCTAGTCATAGGGAGCCCCCAGAGAGCTGCTTTCAGTTCTGCCTCTCCGCTTTCCTTATGGACAAGGGAGTTAACATGCTATTGAAAGTACTGGGTTACTGAATTGAATAAGTACAAAGTTCTCAGAAGAGTGCCTAGCTCATAGCAGATAGTCCATTAACAGGGCGTACCATGTGTTATTTAGGAAGTCACAGCCCACCTGCCCTCAACTTCTAGCTCCAGTGAGGGAAAAGCTTCCAGCGTGGAAAACTCTACCCTAGAGCATGGATTTTAAATGTGACTGTTTTGGAGAAGCCTGTTCCACACCATAGATCACAGTCCTTGGGGGCTTTCAAGACACTGCTAACTCAATGTAGAAGAGCCAAGATCCAGTCCTACCAATTTGATTTTGCTTCATTTCTTAAATCCATGATTTCTACCAACATGCTCATTAGATCTGAACTCCACCACAACAATGATAGCTGTCCCTAAGACTGGCTGTGAAAAGACAGTGTATTTGTAACTAACAAAGGATTTTTTCTTAGTATATTTAAAAATTATTAAGGCTTCACTTTGGAGGAATCTGCAGATTTTGTTTTCTTTCCTTTGTTTTCTTTTTCAAGTGGTTTGGTATATTTCACCATAAACACCTGATCCTTGTTAAGATTTATAGAAATATAAAAAGAATATTATAATCATTCATGGTTTTCCTAATCCCCTACCTGCTAAAATACTGTTGATGTTCAGATTTTGTGGTCTTACCACACATTCCATATTCTTTTAGTTTCCTTCTTTTGGTTATCTCCCGGAGAACACCATATATCATAGCTCTAGGCCCCAGTAAGAATTGCTCTGGCTGGACCCAAAGGGGAGTAAAAAGATAAAATGCTTTGGATATTAATATGTGCAATCAGAGCCACGGGGCGTCTTGCAGCAAAGTCACAGCGTCTCACCAACAGTCCATCTAGCAACATTTATGAGGACTAAGCAAGATGGAGCATACACAGCTATGTATACTTGGGAATTCTCTAGAAGGAACTTCATGAAATTTATGATGGCTGTTAACTTCTCTGACTAGGTCTGAGTATTTGTGATAACTGATGCTGTCTTTGCATTGGTCTTATTTATTCAACAGACATTTACTTAAAGCTTCCTGTATTGTGTATTATATCATGCTGATGGATATTCTCTTAATAATAACAATTTAGCAGACGGCACTTCCCGATGATAAAGTGTCAGCATGACTGCTTCCCCCCAAGGGTAGCAACTGAAGCAGTAATGGGGGAAAGAATGGAGGTGGGAGAAGAGAGCACGGCATGAAATTGCAGATGTGCTTTTTTAAACGCAGCACAAGCTGACTGACAGATGCTTAGATCCTGAGCTCCCTAAACTCTGGGTCTTCAAAATCCTCAATATCTCCCTCAAGACCGTTCCACAGAACCACTGGATCACCTAGAGATATGATCTGCCTCTCACTGGTGAAGGCACACTTGTTTTCTATACCCCAGTGTTACAGGTCATGGGCAAGATGATGGGAAAATTAATGAGCACTTTATAGAAGACAAATATTATATCAAAGAAAAAATACTAATGTTGACGATATTTAAGTACTGCTAGGGGGCTAGGGGTAGTCTCAGAATGAGCTGAGTTCTGGGATATGTGTACATTTAAAAATGATTCCCATTAATTTCTAATTTGTCCTGCCATGCAATAATCATTAAGCTACAATATAGGGCGAAAGACCTAATAAACTGTACGTTTTCATCAGATGTGTACAAAATAACATCACGAGGAAGAATAGATGTCAACATGTGGATCCCTAGTTACAGAGCAGATAATATAAACACACATAGAAAAAATTAAAGGATTATTAGGCTATGTGGAAGTGTATTACTATACAACTGCAGAGACTTTTTATATTCTAAATATACCCCCAGATTTAGGTGTTGGGGTTTGATATTAAGCAGGGGGACCTTTAGGAGGTGAGTAAAAACGAGAAATAAATACTTATGAATGAGACTAGCAAATCTATACAAGGTTTGAAGAGAATTAACAATGGTTCCCTCACCTCTTCTACCATGTGTCTGTAAGAGACAGCCATAAGTAACTGTCTTGGAAATAGAGTGGCCCAAATAAGACAATGAACCTGTCAGCACTAACCTTGGGCTGCTTCACCTTCAATGTTCTGAGAAATAACGGCCTATTGTTTATGAGCTGCCCTGACTATTGAGCTTTGTTACAGCGTGACAAAGGCTGTGAAGTATGAAGTAAAAACAAGACCATTTTAGATTAAGTTTATGTTATAGTGATGGTTTAATCCAGTTGGTAATTGTTTTTATCTTTAAGTACTTATCTTAGTTTTGGTTTGTTAAAGTTTAAAAATGGAGTGAATTATATTGAATTCCCAAGCTCAGTGAAAACTGATGCAAGACACCTTATTTGTGGGAGCATCCAGAATATAGTAGATGGCCTATATGTGCTAGTCTATAAATACATTATTCTTGTGTCTATAGAACAGGACATAAGAGTGTCATTGTGCTGGAAAGTAAACATAACTCTCTCCATTTCAAAGGACCAGGGATTGAAAGCATTCTACTGTAATGGGCAGGTAACTTTAACCCAATGAGAGTGAATCGGTCACTAAGCCTTCAACCAGCCTGGGCCGAGACACCAGGCATAAATGGCTACCATCTCCACACTGTACCAGAGTGTACACATGATACCAGAGCTGCTATTATGAACCATGCATACAGTGAAATGGACCTGAAGAATAAATATACTATTGTAGATTCATTTCCACAAATGTTTCCAAGAGTCACACTTCCATTGGATCAGTGCTGAGCACTAAAAGAAACCAAGAGTGAAGAAAGCATTGCCTGATACAAATTTTAGATCAGTGGGGGGTGCATGAAAGATCAAAAAAGCTGATTTTGTATTGGAGAGGAGAGGAGAGAGGAGAGGAGGGGAGAGGGAGAGGGTGGGGGAGGGGGAGGGGGAGGGGGAGGGAGGGGGAGGGGGAGGGAGAGAGGGAGAGGGAGAGGGAGAGGTGAGGGGGAGGGGAGAGGGGGAGGGAGAGGGAGAGGGAGAGGGAGAGGGAGAGGGAGAAATACCCTTAGGAAGCCAACTGTAGAACTAAACTGGACAACTATAGAACTCAAGTGGCAAGTCAATCATTACAAACAAGCCTGATTTCAATTGAGGATAAGTATGGGGAAACGGTGGAGGACAGTTATGAAAACTAATGCTTAATGAATGTGCAGCCCTTGAGAGCAGTCAAGTTGGAGAAGTTGGCATGGGGATATTTCAGAAGTGCTCATTCTGTCTTCACCTCCCAACACTTGTCAGTAGGACTAATGGCTTTCTTTGTGGCAGAAACAACCAAGAAATGAATTACTAATGCATCTTGTGTAAGGTACAGCTATGAAGCTAGTGAGAGTGTGGCAGTTAGCAAAAATAAAACAAAAACAAACAAACAAAAATAACTAGCATTGCAGGACCCACTGAGCATATGCCAGGCATGGTATTCAATGTTGGTCTTTGTGGCATTAACTCATTGAATTCTCACAACAAGCCTGTAAGATAAGTATGGTTCTATTCCTCCTGTCTTCTTTTAGAGAAGGGAGCAGCCACTGAAAGGTTAAGTGAGGAGCTGAGTGACTTTGAAGAACTTTTTGACAAATGCATGCTGCTGTCACTCATAACTCCTTCTCAAGCAGGTTATTTTCCAACCAGTGCTGTGGGTTAATGTACAAGGTGTGGCAGTGAAACTTAGCAAATCTAAGCCATTTAGGGAAGACTGAATACTTCCACCTTAGTTGGGACAACAGAACACAGTTTGTGATTGACACTTTGGGCCTTCTTAATTGACCCTAAAATGGACGATGAGGTAGCCTACAACAAAATTTCTCTGAGATTATCTCATGCCTAAAGTTTGCTGCCTTGTCCTTTAGCTTTATCTCTTCTTAGACAAGTTCCTGTCATCCCTTCCCTACCTTATGACTGCTATATGGATCTTAAAGAAGACTTTGACACATGCTGATCGTTAAGTGTAAATCTGGATACAGATTGGAAATGGGGTTGGTAACTTTCACAGCACTGGGGAACGGGGGAAATACGAACTTTGCCCCAAGGGAGATACTTACTAAACCGTCTTCATCAAAATATGTTCTGGTAATATGCTTGCTTCAGTGACCCCTAACTGGCCACTTGGTCATCATAAGGAACTCACCAATGGTCTTTGAACATCTCCAAGGTACTCGAGTAGAACCCAGGTTTATATGTGTCATCAAGAGAGTACATGCATTAGTAACATGAGGATCTTGTGCTGACATTGATTGTTGTCTTAAGACCTGGGGATGATCAGGTAGGAATCCCCTGAGTCTATCTGGTGATGGGATGTTTCTACCCTCTCTGATTGACTAAAAGTTTCCATTTAAATTCTGTAATTGGCTGGTAATTTACACTGAATTTGTATAAATTCAGCCTCAGATCAGTACTCCTCTGTAAGCCACGGGTACCATGAAAAGCTGCATGGATGGTCCAAGGAAGAATAATACTTACTTATTAGGGGGTTGATGTTCATGTTCTTTTAGTGTGGCAAAGTAGTCTCAGCTCCCAGTCTCTCTGTCCCTGCCTTGTGCCTATTTCTTTATTTTTAAATATATTTTTATGCATTGCTGTTATTACTATAAGAGAAAGAACCTTTTTATTTGGACAAAAAGATGGAAATATAGTGGATTCATCTGTTCCTGCTTGCATTCTAATGCTAAATACTGGTTCCTCATGGTTGCCCCTGGATAAGCAAATCCTTGAATCTTCAAAGTGATGCCATGCCAACATTCTTCCAAATTGAACTGGTCAATAAAAATTTAGAGCCTGTGATTGGGTTCTGGGTGGAGGAAGGTGGGATTAGAGGCTCCAGTGAGGGGGTTACAGGTGAAGAGGGAGGTGAGAAGAAGACAGAGGAGGAAAAACCTGCTGTGGACCAGAACAATTTGGCCAAGAGAAACAGCAAGTAACAAGGGATCTAGAGCTGGGGAATAAGACCAATCTAGGCTTATGTTTTATAAATAAAATACCTGGATTGTGTGTGTTTTATATGGGATTATTAGAATTATAAATTCTTACTAATATGTGTGTATGTGCATTTGTATGTGAATGTAAAGACATACCAGTACCCACACCCTATACAAGCTAGAAGAGGACCTAGGATTCCCTGGAGCTGGAGTTATCACTGGGTATGCACTGCCTGGTGGGGGTTCTGGGAACCAAACTTGGTCTCTTTGAGAGACTAGTGCATGCTCGTAGCTGCTAAGCCTTCACCATAGCTTCATTTGTACCATTCCTGAATCTTGGCTTTCTCTGTGATCCAAGATAGCCCACAGAAAGCTAGATCTAGGCAAAAGGTGCTAATTTAACCACATGTTCCGAGCTCCTGAATGTCTCAATTAAACATAACTCTGGCTCAGAACAATACATTAATGATTGCAACATGGTTTTGGTGTACAGCAGGTCATACTTCTTCAAAGTATGTTTCTTGCTTCACCATCACCATAGTAACACTTGTGTCAACCCCCACGCTCTAGAGGATTCTCTAATATTGGCCTTTTCTTCTTCTTCTTCTTCTTCTTCTTCTTCTTCTTCTTCTTCTTCTTCTTCTTCTTCTTCTTCTTCTTCTTCTTCTTCTTCTTTTTTTTTTTTTTTTTTTGGTATCCTAGAAATAGTGCCAGGGTGATAGGGAAGTAAGAAACAGGAGACTCAAGGAACATATCAAAGACTCATTTGCAGGCAGACAGCGCATGGGCTTCCATGAGCAGATGCTAGCGTGCTGGCTTCTAAAATCAGTCCCAGTTTTTCAGAACAGCTGTAACCGAAAGTTAGTCTAGTGAAAAAGTCTCCATCATAGTGATGTATGTTAACTGGTTCATAGCAAGAAATTTAATCAATCTAACCAATTTAGATGTCCTTGAAATGTTTAACTGATTCTATTCTAAATCTGCAGAGCTTAGTATATTAGATAATTCATATAATTACATAGAAACCATGAAATGCCTATCATAAATTATATGCCCAGAGCTCAAGATGCATTCACCTGAGAGCCTTAATGTGAGTTCAGATAAAGTCATTACCTGAATAGTTTCTCAAAGTTGGAATTCCATGGTAATTTATGCACACTACATTTACATAGCTGCTGACTTAGATAATGTAATCATTATTCAAAATATTCTTCATTGTCCTATGAACTAATAAAAGGCAAAGGACTTTTGTAAAATCATATCAAACCAAACTGGAAATGCAGTTTGGACACAAACAATCCAAGGAGAGACAGCTGAGCCATAGAGGCCTCAGTTGCTTGATAGATTTTTTTTTCAACCTTTCCTAAATCCATGATCTTTGCTATGTAGCCTTTTCCTGCCTTCCACATGTGCATCAGACATTAACTGTGAGTTGTCATGTGACTTGCTTTGTGTTGTCCATAAGTGTGATGGAAGAACATAGGCATGGCAAGGATGAACTTGTCCAAACCTCTGCCAATGACATGAGCTCATGCCAGAAAAAGGCCTTATGGAGCATGAAAAACAGAGAGACTGAGTCAGTCTACTAAGTCATTATAGCCTAAGCTAGCCTCCACCAACAAAGAGTCAACCAGTTGATGCCAATGCATGAAATCAGGCCTAAGAAAGCTCAGCAGAGCCACATAGCAGGCCTCACCCAATCGCCTAAGCAATAGTGCTTATTGCTTATATTTTACCAAACAGGGCTTTGATTTAAAGGGTTATATTATACTGAGTACCTAATACTATCAACACCTCTACATCTATAAATTTATCTAATACAAACAATTACTATAAAATGCACGAATATTTAGCTACAATTGTGTTTGTCACAATATTATTATATTATACATACATAAGCAAGCCTATGTGAGAGTAATAAAGTATTAATTACAGTTTAACAATTTCCTGTGACATATGTATTATTCAAATGCCATTCTACTATTTGATATTTTAGAAAAGCATTTACAAAGGTGTGAAAAATCAGTATGAATGTCAATATGTATGAAACTGACCATGAAAATACACATAGACTGATCTCATTTTAAATGTAAATAAATACATATAATTATACAAAGAAACAAAAGCATAAGCACTAACTTGGTAATGGTCATTTTCTCTAAGTGATGAGCATATAATTTTTTTACAGTTTTAGTTTTCTATATATTAGAATAAACATGTACCTTAAGAAATATATTTTAAAGTACTTGTGAAAATGAATGAGAAAACTCACAGCACAAAAAGCCACTGGTGTTGCTCTTGGAAACACGAAGGAAGAATTGGGAGAGATAACCAATTGAGATAAAGGCCAATACCAATCAGAATCCAATGCCATACCTACAGTAGGGCAAAGGCTGAGAAAAGGGATGGCAGAAAAGGTCTGATCAGGGTAAGGGCTGCTCTTTCACCTGCCTCTCTCTCTGTTTCCTCTTTTTTTAACTCAGGATCAGGAGAAAAAGGACAGCTACATTATTAATGCATTAATTATGATAATATTCTCCACGCAACTAATACATGTCAAACCATCCTTATGCCAAATTGAAAACTGACATTTTTGCTTCATGAATATTGCTCCATCAGTGACATTTATTGTACGTTTCCAATCTTGCAACAGTGAATGTCAGGTCAACTATCAAGCGTTTGCTTTCTTCCACCTGATTTCCTATTTTAAAGCAGTCTCCTGTCACTGTTAATTGGGATGCAAAGTCAGGTTGCACTTGGAGAATGTGAGCCTTCTGGCATCTAAGAACATCTTGCTTAGGCCCCTGCAACACTATGCAACACCCAGACTGCATGGCTGCCTCTGTCTACATTCGAAATTACTGTCACCACCCAAGCTTGCACTTCTGAGCACTTAAAAACCCTGTATAATTTATTTTATAAATTTCCTACTGCTCACCACTGAAGTAGAATCTTTGTGGTGCCAAGCACTTTGCTTTATATCCTGTGGTCTGCCCATCTCCTAACATGGTTCTAACAGAGGCCAGGCATTTGTTAAGTACTAACTGGGCAAGTCACTTTACACGATTTGGGGATCCTTGGAAAGGAAGAACTATACTAGCCTCAGATTTTATCTCATTGCATCATGCAATAATTGCTTTGAATCTTAATTAATCGGGGATCTGTAAATTGACATTTTTTTAAAGCTTCTCCACTCACATGCTCATTGCTAGCCTCCAATGTCATATTTGCTGCTGAAAATCCTCAGTTTCATCCCTTGCCACTGCCACCTGTCTATTAATTATACTACCACCCTGTGGCAACCTCTTCCCCTGTGACTCCTACCTGTCATGTTGTCTGGAAATACTCACCAACATGTATTTATGTAGTTCCTTAAGCAATCAATAAGCATGTATTCAAAATCTGCTATGTGCTTATTACTGGAATTTGAAAGGAGCAGAGAGGCAAAAGCCCTGGTGGTGGAAATATCAAATACAGTTGGGAGAAAAGAAAATTCTGGGTATGAGGTTATCTTTGTTTGTTTGTTTGTTTGTTTGTTTCGAGACAGAGTTTCTCTGTATAGCCCTGGCTGTCCTGGAACTCACTTGTAGACCAGACTGGCCTCGAACTCAGAAATCCGCCTGCCTCTGCCACTCAAGTGCTGTTATTAAATGCATGTGCCACCACCGCCTGGCATGAGGTTGTCTTAAATGTTGGCCTCAGCTTCACACCTGTCACATCTACTCAAATCCACCTCCTCTGCCTGCTTCCCTAGCTTTCTCCTGTGAAGATGGTTGACAGCAGCACCCTTTCTTAATGAAATGAGCCATTCTCATTTAGCAAATAACATCTTATTGGTGATCACATTGATTATCATCCTCATAATCCCAAAAAAAAGTCATAATGTTTCTGTCAAGAAAGAAATCAAGAAGGAAATTTTCTGTTGTATGTGGAGAAATGTGCTGAGCACGCATGTGGATCTCCATCCAATTCCTTCTCAGCATCAGGGAGGGAGTAGTGGGAAAGAACTTTCCTTTATGTTGAAAAAAAATCTTCCCTTCATTTTAAGCTGTCTATTTTAATGTACAATGTTAATGAGGGTTAATAAGATAGCAAAGAAAAACCAGATCCTTAGTAAAATTACCCTGTTGGTCCCCATAACTAATTTTCTTCCTCTTCTTCTCCTCCCCACCCCCCAACCCTCAACTCCAATGCTGGGATCAAACCAAGAGCATCAGGAATGTTAGGCAATTGTTACACCAACTTGAGTTTCATTCACAGACCTACAATAATTTTAAAATATTATCTTTACACCCACAAATAAGAGAGTTACTATTCTAGACTATCCTCACAACCAATAGTGAGATTGCGACTCTCAGAAAAGCTGTCTTCTAAGGAAAAAGCTAAGATCTAGATATGCTTACACTCTTGTTCTAATATAATAAAAAGCTAACTGTAGAAATAGAAATTAAGATAAGTCTAGGTTAGGTCTATCAGAGATCTATGCAATCTAACACAGCTATGCTGTGGTCCTATACTGTTCTACTCCAAGGGAATTTTGTATCATTGAGCTCTGGGAATTGAGCTCTGGGGAATTTCGTATCTGAGAGCTCTGGGAGTTGAACAGACATTCCAAGATCCTGGCATCTTGATACATTAAATAAGGGCAGGGGCTCTTGGGCTGGGGATATGGTGGCCACAGGAAAGTCAGTTCGTTTCCATAGCTGTGCATCTCTGACACATAGCACTAGCAAGAGGTAGGTGAGCTGAGGGGGATGGGAGAGAAAAGGAGTCTGAGGTTGAGAAGACAGAATGAGACAAGGCCTAGGGAAGAGGAGCAGTGAGGCAGCACCACAGCATGTCAGCAGAAACACCAGATGGGAACTGTAATTACTTTTTTCCCCCCAACTCTGTTCATGTTTTACAAACCAGTACTGACACTTGAACAAAGAGCTTTGAAAATGCAGGCAGAAGCGAGGTATGTAAATAGCGGGCTTTGCGGATCTATCTTTTTTCAAAGAGTGGAGATGAAGGTGGCAGGCCTCTGGGTGCATACAGACCAGGGAGCAAGAACAGCCTCAGCAGAGTGCGGGTTCGTTCAGCATATAAAACACTCCACTGTGAATCCCTCAAGTCACAGGGCTTAGGAGGTGACAACTCTGAGCAAGGGATATAGGAAGGTAATACAGGGCAACTATGAACAAAGGCATACATCCAGTTCTTGGGTGGCTTGAACACATAGGTTCCATGTGCACCTTCTGGGAATTTTAGAGTGAATTAGTCCATAAGCTCTGTGGGTGCTGGGGGTTTCTGTTTGCATATGTGTGTATAAGAGCATGTAACAATTCCCCAATGACACTGTCACCTTTTCCCCATGGCAAGATTATTTAAAACAGTATTTCTAAATACCCACAGGTATCTGACATCTGGTAAATGGTCAATGATTGCTGAGTTGAACAGTCACAAAATGAAGATTATAGCAAAGATGCACTCATACACAATTTGATTCCAATTCTGTCATATTATATTGGTTCTCTGACCACTTTGGGGTCATGTACTTTGACAAGAAAAAAAAAAGAGCAAAAATATGCACTCTGCAAAGATGCAAAGACAAAGCAGGCTACAACAAACCACAGATTCATGTTTGTTTCTTAAGCTTAGAGAGAAGCTTGAGCCTCCAATCATTATTCTTTGCCAGATTTGCTTTCTAAAGATTTCTTCCTCTCTCATTTCCACCTTCACCATCACCAGGTGTGTTGTCAGTCTACTCCAGATGTGTCAGTCTACCCTAAAACATTCATCCTTCAACCCATGGTGCATTCAGAGGTCAGTTAACTAGAACATAATTTGTGACTTTACCACATCTATGTTTAAATATCATCACTAGTTTAAGATCACGAGACAAAAGAGAGCTTGAGTCCCACTCAGGGAAGATTCACAAATTACAAAATGCTAGTGTAGAACCAGAGACCTCACTTTGGATTAGGTCTAATCACGATGCCAATGGATTTGATCCCCGGTGTCACATAAACCAGATATTGTTGGTGCATGCCTAAACTCTCAGCACTTGGAAGATGTAAGAAGACCAGAAATGTGAAGTCATCCTTATCTATACAGTGAGCTTGAAGGGAGCTTTAAGACATAGGACACCATCCCAAACACCCCTCCCATGTTTCTCAATGAGAGAAACAGAGACAGAGAGACAGACATAGAGAGAGAGAGAGAGAGAGATCAGCATGGTAAACAGGGGATAAGGAATAAGGATAGAGATATTAGATGAACATGATATGGTTTCTCTTGCTGAACTCCAGAATGGCGGTGCCCATGCCCCTAATCACCAGAGTAAATTCATCCTTTCCATGTACCAAAACTGCCTCAAGTGGTTCTGGGTCCATGTAAAACTAGGCTTTGGGGTTCAGTTACAGAATGAAAGTCTTTCGCTGTGAGGCTCACCTAAGTAAGCTCCACAAACCCAGAAAGAGTGCTGCATTGCTGAGAAACGTTTTTTTTTTTAATTGTAAATGTAATCATTCCAAGTGTAAGTTCCTCTTAGTCTCACAGTATCTCGAAAAATGACTAGCATAGTTAGAAACACTCCCTTCTGTTCCTCAGCCTTAACACAGTCTTAGCATGCCAGCAGATTCAGTATCATCTTTGGACAGACTTCATGGTTTACAGACGCTACCTGGTTGCTGGGATCTCATAAAGGAGAAGGAACAAGCTAAGCCTTTTCATAATCCTGAGTTATCTACCCTTGTTACCCAATCACCCCTCCATATCCCAAGCCATCTCATCAGTGATCAGGTATCACCATGTTGAAGTTTAGGTGACATAAAGGTCCTAGAAATAAAACTACAAGCCCCACTTCTATGCATGATCCAGCTTCCCTTACTCTCTCTACAGTCTCCACCTCACACCAGAATTTCACCTCAGAACCTTGTCTATGGCTTTCGGGCTTAATTAAAATAAAAAGAACAAAATGTTAGTCCTTCTTTCTTATAAGATAGGAGGATAGTTTAAAACCCAGAAGAAAGGGATACAAAAGGAACCTTGAGGATGGTGGGAGGGACACAGGAGGAGGAACCTTGAGAGGATGATGGAAGGGATGCAGGAGAGTAAGCCTTGAGAGAATTGTGGGAGGGATGCAGGAGGAAAATACTGTAAGAGTGGAGAGAGGCTCGGAATGGGTATTCTGCAGGTTATACAAAGATAACCTGGAACACCTTCCCTAACTACTGGTCCTAGTATTATTCTATACTCATTCCTGAGCCAAAGGGCCTCCAAGCTAATAAAGCTAACAGAAGAAAGACCAGTCAGAACTGACAACATAATGTTCCTACTATGAATAGCAACGATGCTTGCTACCATTACTATTATTCATAATAAAGCTATTTGTGCCCCACTCAATACGAGGTTGAACAAGCCCATTAAGAACAGGAAACCTATTTCCTGACCAGTACTGTTTACACACATCACGAGGAGACACTTGCTGGCTGGGAGAGCCCCATTTGCTCTAACACAGACTTGGCAGAAACCAACGGAATGAAAATAAATCCCTCAAGTAGAATTGCTGTGTGGTCACTGAGGTCATAGATCCTGTCTGGCTGTGCTATATGCTAGTATGAAGAAACAGCAATGACCAAGGTCACCTTGCTGTCATGCTGAAGACAGGGACCCTCCTGAGGTCAGCTGAGCACGATCTAATTTGCATAAACAACTCTTGGGAAAGCTGTGAACTAGTAAGGTAGTTCATTACCTACACTGTTAGTCCTGCTTCCTTCATCTGGCCCTTGTCCTGCTCCCCCCTTGACCACTGAGAAACCCACTCTCTGCAGGGTCCTCTGAACCATAAGACTGTCCAACCCCACCACCCTACTGCCTCCTCAAGATTCCATTTCCCTCTGTCAGTTTCTCTCAAGAAAAGGTTATGCCTAAGTGACTCATTTAACAAAACCAACAGTGATGTTTAAGGGTCCTCAATGGAGGGTCGCAAGATACAATGCCCAAGCCAGTTAAGGAAGAAGACCAAATCACATTCCCCAGGGACATTCCACTCAGACAGAAAATTGAAGGATCCAAGCAATGAATCCATAACAGCTACATTCCAAAGATCTGTGACAAGTTGCGACCACTTTGATACAAGGGGCTTGTGGAACCTCTGCCTTCTCCCCTTGAATGATTCCTATATTTTCAGCAGTGCATGGCTTTGTGCCCTAAGGTTGGTTTCCTAGGATGTACAGCGCTCCACATGTTCGCACCAAGTGAAGCTTTCTTCCCAGCAGAGGGCAGCAGCCGCCAGAGGCTGGAGCACGGTGCAGCCATCTCAGAATGAGAGGACAGAGGCAGAAGGCAGGAGGGTGGGGGCTGGGAGGCAGCAGACCGGGTTTGCCACTTCATCATTTGTTGTCAGCTGTCACCTCTGGTACGATCTGGCTTTCCAGCCACTGCCCCCATAACCTAGTACTTTCTGGCTGGACTGCCTCACCCTGATCTGCCAGTGTGAAAGGCTTTGGGTTATTAATCTGACCCGTGGAGCAAAAGCACATTTAAACCTCTTAGCTTTCCCTTACTCAGCTGCTGACGCCACATGGAAAACTGGAAGAAAAAGAGAAAGACCAGAAAAGATCCAACCTAGCTCTGCTCCCTCCGTCAATCTGCCCAGCTCTTTATGCAAAGATGGGGCTGAGGAGGGTCCACTCAGTGAATGGATAGCCACTACATATCTTATCCTGGGCATCAGCCAAAACCAGCAGCAACATCACACCAGTCAGAAAATCAGGCTTTCAGAGTGTCCTTTTGGGGTCAGCAGGCTTAGCACAGGATGCCAAGATTGCTTTAGACAAATGAAAGCAATCAAGCAAGAAACAGAAAAGAACTACATAGAAGAGAGTTATAGGTGAGTAGATGGTGTTCTGGATGTTGACGCAATAGGATCTGCTGAAATGCATACCCAGGGTCTAATGTTTGTCATGCATCCCACAGCCCATTTTACTTGACTTAATTACTGATGCTGAACTCACTGGTCTATATTTTTTTTTCCTTTCCAGTTTTCTTCTATCTGTAGGTCACAGTTGAGGCCATGGCAAATCCCTGATTTCTCAGTGAGTTTACCAGGATGCCCAGAGTTCTGTTTATACCTCATGGAGAGAACCAATCGCCCACCACCATCATGCCCAGAGTTGCTGGAAACTTCATTATTGGCATGTACATAGTGTTTTATAATATCTGTCCTCTCACATTTTGTATCACAGCAGAACATCATCATGACTCCATAAGATAGTCATTATTAGACCCATTTTGCAGACAAAGAAACCAAGGCACAGAGATTATCACAAATGGATAGTAGTGACAAAACTGGTAGTTTTGTGGTAGTTTCAACAGCTCTATGCTACCACTTTAGAATGCAACCTGACAGTCTAAATCCCTTCACGCTGATCACTAAAAGATTTTGATTGTCCAAGCACTACCTGAGGCAATGCTTAGATGCTTTCAAAACTCTTTCACACTAGGAAAAAGCTCTTCTCAAGTGATCAGTTTTAGGGGCAAGCCAGGGGGAAAGCCTACAGTTCCAAGAAATTCTATAGGAAAATTGAAAATAACTTTATTCAAGATGATATCTGAACTGAGCAGAATAGCAACACAAGGCATGCTCCTTAGTGTTCTACTTGATCACTGAATGTTAACTGAGACTCTGCTATGTTCAAAGGGTCATCTTAGAATTGGAGGGTAGATGAAATGAACACAAGATATCACTTGTACTAGACAGGTTCATACAATCTGTCTAGAATAAAACATACAAAACAATATAAGACAACATATATCAAACACTAAATGAGTACTGTTAATAAGTATCTTAGAACTCCGGCAAGAGGAAATACCAAATATTAGGTTGATCAGAGAAGGCTAATAAAGAATTGGGATGTAATGGGAATTCTGGAAAAGAGATCCAGTAGAAAGATTCTAAATACAGATGTTGGCAGAGACTGGCTCCTCCCACCATCCATATATGCCAAGTACAATGGTAGGCCCATGCATTATTTAGTCAGAGAAGTGCACAAAATCTACACTGAAGACTACACTCCATTGAATGAGGACAATAGGAGGGGAACTAAGGAATGCACTGTAGATTGAAGGACCCCCAAAACCAGGCAAAGCAACTAGAACTCAACCACAAGGAAGAACCAATCACTTCATGAATTTCTCAACCAGCTGTCTCCTAGAGAGGTGGTGGTGCACCATAAAAAGCCTAAGATGTGCCCATGGGGGAAAATAAGGAGAGCTATATACAATAAGTGGGGAGAAAAATAAACACATTCTTCAAACCAGAGAGAGAACCAGGTATTGAGTGGAATAAGAGACCCAGTGTCTGGAGACAAGAGTAGACTTTCTGGAAGTCAGTCAGGAACCTCCAAATGAAGACATGGAGTCTGCTTTTGACAAATGTCACAACTGTCCCTAGCAGGCAAGCACCAGAGTAGGGCAAGCAGAAGGGGTAGAGACCGAGGTTAGCCACTTAAGTCATCCAGTTACTGTCCTCAAAGCCAGACTGGATGTCCTCATCCATGGGTCTTATTAGAAGAAGGGAGCTGATGTTCACAAGGTCTTTTTCTCCCATGAGCATTAAAAATGCTACTGGAATAGTAAATATCACCTCTGGCATATTTGTCCCAAAAGAAAGAAGCGTGATTTGGAATACCTAATTGAAGTGTGCTACAGGAGATAAGGTGCCTTCGAAGACTGACATTTAAAGGTAGGAGACACCATGGAGGACATGAAATATTGCTGTCGCGGCTGCTGCCTCAAAGGTAAAAGTCATTTTCACAGATGGAAATGCCCTGCAGCTCAGCTTCCTCCTCTCAGCTCCTGAGCCCTGGCCCACATAGGTCAGACACACAGGCCTATGGCCACTCTCACTCAGTATTAGCACCTGTCCACAGCCTAGGACCTACAGCTACCCAACTCTGTTAACAGTCTCTCTGTTGGGACTGAGAACACCAAAGGGCAGATGAAAGAGAAGGCACTCACTCTAGTTCTCTTTGCTCTTATGTATTCTTCACAAAATTCTGGGGTCTTATTGCTGGATATGGCAATAATTCTGTGAAGTCAGATGGGCTGGACAGGAAAGGGAAGGAAAATATCTGTCAGTGTATCTTAGTAAGTTCCATTTTATGCTACTGTAGAGGAAACATGGTAAGAGATTAAAGCACATTAACTAGGCTTAATAACTAGCATTAACTGGGATATAGTTACTTCTCAAGGGATGGGCCTAGATAATCCATCCTTGTTGTTAAAAAACAAACAAAACTCTGTGTGTGTATGTGTTCATGTACTTTATATACCTTTCCATGTGTGTTTGCATATGAATTTGTATGTTTGCATATAAATTTGTATATTATTTTATGAATGGGTATGTGCTTATGAATATGCATATAAAGGCCAGAGGTCAACCTCTAAGGTTATTCTTCAGGAAACATCCACTTTGTTTTTTTGAGATAATAACTTGGATTTTCTCCCACTGAGACCTGGGAATCATTGATCATGCTGGACCAGCAGGCTAGTGAGCCCACGGTTCTAACCATCCCTAACTTTCCAGTCCTGGGATACTTGCATGCTCCATCATGCCTGTCACTTTGTATTGTTTCTGGGTCTTGAATTCAGGTCCTCAGGCAGCACAGCTAGCACTTTGCTGAGTTTTCTCTCTGGCCCCACAAACACCCTTTCATTCCCTTTGTTCTGAGTTTTAGAACAGAGATAACATGCTGGCAGATAATAGAAGCTGAGCAGTTTAAATTCAATACATTTCATTAAACCTGCTTCTACCATATCTCTATCCATATAGGTTGCTGGTTAAAAATGAGGCTGCCTTTGAGTAACAATTACTACTGTACTCAAAAGACAACCTCATGACTTCCTTGTGACCTATTCTATAGTAGAATTGAATGATTTTTGAAACTAGGTTATAAAATGTCTCCTAGTTTCTACTTGCATTTCTATAATGCCCTTTGTCATATTTGCTCCTCTTAGCATCTAGCCACAAAGTGATAAGTCCTAGGGACTACTTGGGCAGCCATGCGAAGGTTCTTTCCAGTTGATTCTTTCATCATCTGTCAATCATATATGAGAACAAGGTACCTTAGCTCAACTAAATCTATTGATTTATAGAATTAAAAGATGATTTTTTAAAAGCCTGTTTTATTGAACCACTAAGTTTCAGATCATTTCTTGCAAAAGTTAAACAAAACAGAAAATGAATTTTACAGATATATATAACATACACTCATATACTATATATGTGTTTTTAATTAAATAAAAATATTTAAACAGTAGCCCTTCTATATACCAATATTAAACATGTTGAGAAGGAGATCATAGATATGCTCTCATTCACAATAGCTTCAAAATATCTAGGAATAAACCTAACCAAGGAATTCGAAAAATCTCTACAATGAAAAATTTTATATCTATGAAAAAAGAAAATGAGAAAGACACTGGAAGGTGGAAAGACCTCCTAGGCTCATGGATTGGTATAATTAATATTGTAAAAATAGTTATCCCACCAAAGGAAATTTACAGATTAAATATACCAAAAAACATATTCATGAAATAGTCTTTGCAGAATTAGAAAAATATCCTAATAACTTATATGGAATCATAGAAATTCCTGGATATCCAAAGCAGGAGCAAAGGAAGAATACTGGAAAGATTATTATACCAGATTTCAAGCTACATTACAGAAGTATGGTGATAAAAACAACATGGTACTTAAGCAAAAACACACATGTAGGTAAATGGAAGAAGACAGAAGACCCAAACACGAGTGCACATAAATATAGCCAACTGAAATTAGAGAAAGGTACCAAAACACACACTGGACAACATCTTCAACAAATGATGCTAGGGAAATTGGATATTCACATGTTCTTGGATGACATTTTAAGCATATCATCCACCCTGAACAAATACCAACTCCAAGTAAATTTAAAAAAACAAAAACAAAAAAAAAAAAAAAAAAAAACAACTCAGCCTGAATAACTTCTAAAAGTAGAATGTTGCCAAACAGACATCCAAGGTTTGTTGTCTGGCCATGGAATCAGGCAGAAAGAGAAACTGAAGAACCTACCAATAGATAGGGGAGTAAAACCTAGAATCACAGTGAGGGAATTATTACTAGAGTCTAAAGAAAAGATGGCATGTGCTATCAAGTTGAAAGAAGTCAGAAGGCTGCCACCCATGGTGGCATGAATCTTGAAATCTACCCGGCATGCAGGTGGAGCTGGCTAAGAAAATCTCCACGTAGAATATCTAAAATGCTAACTAGTTCATCTCCTGATGATAAGTAGAAAAGAGATGAGCTAAGAAAAAAACCAAACCAAACCAAAACTATCCTGGTCTTCAAGGAAACATAAAGAAAGTGTAGGAGTCAGTACTTAATGTGTTTGAAAGCAGAAATCCTTTTCACTTCCATCTTTCTAGCCAATAAAACGTTGATCTAAGTAAGAAGCAGGCACATACACGGTTGAGGTGACATAGAGAACATTGCTATAGAATGTAACCTGAAGAATTACATTCCGATTGAAAATGTGGCCCAAGAAACTTTCTCAAGACCAAATAAAAAATAAGCTAACTCCTTACAGAGCCATTCAGATTGAAAAGCAACTTCAGATGTAAAGTCAAATAATATCCATGCCTTTCATTAAAAGAAGTGACCTAAGAACCCAGCTGAGCCGGGCATGGTGGCGCACGCCTTTAATCCCAGCACTTGGAAGGCAGAGGCAGGAGAATTTCTGAGTTTGAGGACAGCCTGGTCTACAGAGTGAGTTTCAGGACAGCCAGGGCTATGCAGAGAAACCCTGTCTCGAAAAAACAAAACCCAAAAACAAACAAACAAACAAACAAACAAACAAAAAACACCTGAGGGAGTATTGCCAATCAACAGTTTTTGGAGGAGGGGGTGGCATTTTCTTCAGTAGTGTAGCCACTCGGAAGTGGCACTTGCTTCCAGTTCATTTCCTGCCACTCAAGATCAGGCAAAACAAGCAAACAAACAAACAAACAAAACCCAAAAACTCTAAACAAGACAGGAAAGCTGGAATGGAATGGTGAGACTTGTTGAGAAGGGTCCTAGATAGGAGAAGAGGAATAAGAGAGGGATTGAAAATGACTAATTCATTATAGAAATGATTAAAACTGACAAATGATAAAAATTTTAAAAGCACATTTCTAGAGATTTGCTTCTCATAAAAAAATTCTATTGTGGCCACCTGTTGTTCATTATGCATTACTCCAAAGCTTAGTGCTTAAAACAATGGTTCTGTAACTGGCTGGTCAATTGGACAGTTTAAGCTTGGGGTTTCTCAAGGTTAAAGCCAAATACAAGGAGGCTAGTG
This sequence comes from Mus musculus, assembly GCF_000001635.26. Lineage (NCBI taxonomy): Eukaryota > Metazoa > Chordata > Mammalia > Rodentia > Muridae > Mus > Mus musculus. The sequence goes on along the minus strand of NC_000078.6, from coordinate 89,100,512 downwards.
TGAGGTGAGGCCTCCACTGGGCAGGATGTCTGAGATTACTTTTCTACCCACCTGCCTCAGAACTCCTTTGCCTCCTTACTTCTTATTGCATCTTGTTACTAGAGGGCTGTCCAACAACCTTGGGATTCTTGCAGCATGGTAACCTTTTAGCAGTCATCAAATTACATGGCAACTGATTTCTGAGAATCGTAAAGTAGAAGCTGGCAGGCCAGGTAACGACTAGCCATAAAATTTCCTTAGTATTAAACTAACATATTCCATTGTTATATCTAGATATAGTAGATATAGCCCTATCTAGAGTCAAAAAGAGAGGGAGAGGGAGGGGGGGAGAGGGGAGGGGAAGGGAGAGAGAGAGAGAGAGAGAGAGAGAGAGAGAGAGAGAGAGAGAGAGAGAGAGAGAGAGAGAGAAACACCTGATGGAGTATTTATTTTATCTCTTAATCTTAATGCAAAAATGTCAGGGCTACATTGCAAGAGAAAACATGGCATGGAGAATTTTAACTGCAGCCATCTCAGGACAATACAGTATATATCACAGCCTACAGACTACTACCCTTCTTTTAATGTGCATGTCTCCTTGTATTACAGGAACCATCATGAGGCTCAATGTGAACCAAAAATATAAACATGATTGTCAGAAAAGCTAATGAAATGTCACTCATCAACATAAAGAATTCAAAGCAAGGGAGACAAAAACATCTGAGTCGTATGCTGATGGCACCACACAAAGGAGGCTAGTCTTGTCTTAGTGATTACTTTAAGAAGGGGCAGTGAAAAATTAGAGTATTCTTTTGGATGAGGTGCCATAAAGTTGAAATTCACATCATTTCAGGAAGAACATTCTATAAAACACAATCACTTGACAGATAATGGGCACAATCCCATCTTAGCTACCCACCTGTTCCTCTCCATGAACCCCGTGGAAAAAACCTATAAAACTCTCAGTTGTATGGTTCCCTGTAAGATTCTTATATTGTAAGAATCTACAGTTCTATTTTCTTCAAAAGTATGTATATGATACTAGTTGGATCTGGTATGTATCAAGACTGCCATCATTTTTTTTTTTTTTTGATGGTAGAGATTTACTAATCCTCTCCTTTGGTCCAAATCTTCTATTATGTCTTGAAGGACAGGATTGCTAATAGCTCATAATAAAAAAAGAGTTATTGTTTTGGCCAATGGAAATGATGGAGACACGCAGGAAAGCTTTCTTGTTCTCTTTCTCAACTTAGGCAAACCCTAAAGAGCCCTGCTGAGAAGGTCGTATCAAAGCACTCTGGAGCTTCTCCTCACTGTCTCATCCCTGGACATCTATGCTCATCATTGTTTTATGGTTACTCACACTAAACGTGTAATGAGTGAAAACTATATTGTTTTAAGATTCGAGAGTTAACTTGTTACTTGCAGCAAAACCTATCCCAAACCAACTCGTACAATCATCACAAAGAAAAGAACATGTTGAAAAAATATGTGTGGAATGTGTCTAATCTTTAAAAGACTGAGACCTCTATATAAGAACCTGGAAGTGTTGCATCTGGATTTCAGATTATGAGTAATGGGAGAGAGCTGTAGGAATTATTTTCTTCATCTTAAAGTTATAAACGGTAGGGAGTTTCCTCTTGGAAATTACCTTGAAGACTCTGCCACCCTAGACTTCAGAGTGAATGTCTCCGAATATGCCTTTATTTTAAGCATTTTGGTAGAATGAAGGGGACATGTTTGGGTAAAGAAGTCACATTTTTCATCAGAAACTAAATATCAGCTTCTTAATGGTTAATAAAGATGGCCCCTCTAAATAATCCTTACAGCAGATAAGGTCTTTGGGCCAAGAAGATACCAGCTCTGAGAGAAAGGTTACACTTTTGTATCTTCAACAATGATTTAATTAGAAGTGTTTCTGTTTGCTAAATAAACACTCATGCATTAGGAAACCCATCAACCACTCTGCCTAGCAAGGTTAGGACCTGAGTCCTTGGTTGAGAAACACGTATTTATTGTCTCTGGGAATTCCTTTCCCAGGCTCAGGCAGGAGGTGACCGGAGAGGACAACAAATCAATACCCTGACATAACTTTCAGGCATCAATTCAGTGGTGAAGAAAAGTCTGTGTGATCACAGATCTGATTTGGCTGTAGCATTCTCATATGGAATAACTATCCTAATAAAGGCAACTCTGGCTAGAGTAGAAAGACAGTAGTTCAGAGAAGCAAAAGCATTGAGTCACTCCGGTCGAAAGGAAAAGGCTCAATGGTGGCTTTCTATTCCTAGCTACAACCCTTTCTTCTACAGCCAGTGACCTCTGATTGTCAGAAAGAACCTTCTAGAAACCATCCAGACAACTCATATCAGAAAACACGGGGTCTTGCTCCAAATGAACTGATGCAGGCATGCAGAGGTGATGAAAAAAAAATGCTACAGAGTACAATACATATGGTGCTGACTGGAGACAAGTACACAGATAACCATTGCACAAGGCATTGCAGCATCATAGGAGACACACATGACCATTATGTAGAGGGTACAGAGGAAAGCCTCCTGCTCCCCTGCCCCTGCAGCCATGAAAGCATCCTCTTATCCTGAGCAGCCTCAGAGGCAAATGCAAGAGCAAATAAGCTCTTTCCAAACTTGCTGTAGACCTTTACAGAGTATACTTCTAGATATATCAAATGGCAGTGATTACAAGATAGATAATGTCAAGCACTGTCAGGGATAAGGACAGTCTGCACCACTTCCTTGTGCATGGCTGGTGGGAGCTGAGCTGGTACAGCCCTTCTGGAAAGCAATCTGGAAGTATCTGAAATAATCGAGCAAGCATACATCTTACAACCCAGCAACCCAGGTCTTGTGAATGTAGCCCTGAGAAATTCTGTCTTGAGGTCATGAACCACCCTACTGGTAACAGTCAACCTGGAGAAGGCGGCTTTATTGAGGGAAGCAAGAAACACCCAGGAGCTGCACAAATGAAATGTTCTGCAGGTCCAACGAATATGCTGAATGAAACCACAAATAACAAGGAGAGATCTTACAAGTTCCATGCTGAATGGAAATTAAAAATTGCACTAAAATACATCACACAATATTTTAAATAGATATGTTAAATATATTACAACAAAACCATATGACTCATTTAAAAAAAAGAAAACATGCATATTTAAATATACATATACACCCTGTACTATTTTAATGTACATCCCTGGGGAAGGAAACTACAAGGTATTATGATTAAGAATGAGGAGGAATAATTAAATAAAGTCCGGGAGGCCTTATATTGCTGACAGTGGTGGGTTATAAATGAAAAGGGAGAAGAAATCTATTGCTTCATTTGGATAAAATGTGAGATATTCGAGATCCATACATAATAAGATACTGTGATATGAAGGACTCAAACTGATGTCAGGAAAGCCTCAGTTAGAATTGGAGCCTTGTTATTTATTAGTCACATCTGCATAGATCAAAAAAAAATAATATATGTGAAATACTGCCACAAAAGAAACCAATGAGCAAATTGTAACCACTGTCATGAGTTTTTTAATCTTTCTTTGCTGTAGCTGATACATATTGCAATACTTTGCCTAGTAAGAAAATCATCATAAGTTTCACATTGGCTTACATATGGTTTATACCCTCCCTACAGATCCAGGGGTATTAAATACAATAATTAATCAACAAAAAATAACAATCCAGGCAGAAACAGATACTCTCCTTCTAAAGGCAGGGGTTCATATTGGCAGATGGCTGGGAAGATTTGTTGACTAAACCTGGGCCTAGAACTTTGCTCAGAGTCATAATTAAGTAGAATATTAGATACATGCAACTGGCCACCTCAGGCGCTTGCACCATAGAATAGCTATGAATGTGACCTAACAAATGTTATGTTATAATGTATGTCATATTATACTACCATAAGGTGGGATACCCCTGACAGTAGAAAGAGAAGTGTAAACTTCAGAGCTCTTGATTCATAAGTAAAACAGAAAAGATCCTGTGCAGACAAACTCTACAACTTACTTGGATTTCCATGTTAGAACTACTAGGGAGTATGGAAGACAATACTTGCCCAAGATTTTGGCTAAGATGACAAATGTGTGAACAAATGACTTAGAAATGAAGAGTTGGACACTAAATAGGAAAGAGAAAGACTGTACTGAAGTCACCTAGTTGGATCTTTCTTTTTCTGACAACTTCATGAAACTTGGGAGAATTTGATGAATCTGGGAAGACAAGTGGTGAACTTGAGGCAGTCACCCTCTGTCCTATACTAGTTCCGAACTCTGATACCATATTAGTAGGATCAACCCTTGCTGCCCCCACTGCTAACTCTGTGAGGGCCAGGTAATGTCTCTGTGACTCAGTCTTGTCTTCTGTTAGTAAGGGTGATAGTACTTATAAAGTAGTCATGGGGATTAAATGAGTTAGTATTCTCTTAACAATGCACATGGTAAGCACCGTGAGAGTTATTATGTGAATATGCACCAAATGGAAATAAATACCAGGTGCCTTAAGCAAACCTCTGGCAGATGCTGGACTATGACAGACTGTGACTGAATGGTCTAACAAGTACCTTGAGTGTAGATTCTCTTTGATGCTTTAAATACCAGCTGTGCAGGAGGCAAAGTGGTCTCCTGTGTACAGTTAGATGCTGGGCCCGTATTCTCACAAAATAGATACATATACTCTTAGCAAGTGGTTAAGAGAGATGCAAAATCTGAGCTACAATGGTAATTACATAGCTCTCATATTAACTGAATGCCTCTGGGTGCCTGGCTTGGTATTAGGACTTTCATTTATCTTGGTTCTGCAAGAAAACAAAAGTGGCTTTTCTCTTCTATTATAGAGATGAGAACGCCTAAGCTTGGCATGTTAGAGTGTCTTGTTCAAGGTCTTCCAGCCTGCCATCTGTAAGACTCACAGGGTTATTCCAAATCTATGACCTTACCCTTTCCCCACCAAATCATTCGGGTGAATTTTATGATGGACATTCTCTTACATGTCTCTCCTTGCCACCAAGATACACATCATACTTCAGTCAGCTCCTCAAGTTCTACACAAATGATCGGGCATTACTAGCTTTGAGGAACTTCAGGTTCAAATATATTGTACAGCTAAACTGTGCTCATACAAGGCACAATCCCCTGAGAGAGTGAAGGTGAGATATCATGTCAGCCATGACCTTAAACCTGCCCTAATTAAATATTTAATAAGCTTTGTGTCAAATTCTAGTATATGAATTTTTATTTAGGGTCATATTTTATGTGACATGCATTGCAAGTGATCATGACACATCACTATGCCCCACCACCAGGGTCTATATCTGTTAGTTTAAGGAGCCCAGGTGAGTCCCCTCTTAGCAGAACAGTTCTTTCAGCCTCAGCAAGATGTGACCTTTGATAGCACATTTTTCGAGAGTTTCTTGGATTTTGATGGATTTGGGGATCTCAAGAGCTCTGGGTTAAAATAGAAATGGCATCTATGTTATTGTTATGATTTAATAAAAATAATTTCCAATTTACCAACTTCCTAGCATGGGTCAGAGAATAAGTGTTTGAATGTAGTGGCAGCGAAGTAAGAGTGAGGAGACTGGAAGCTACGAGGCTGGGGAATGGAGAGACATTAAAACTCCCCATAGTCTCAGGGAATGCTCCATGCCACATATCCAAGGACTCTCAGAACCAGAGGATTATTTCTAGCCAATGGGGCAATGTAGACTCTCACTCAGACACCTCACCTTTGAGACTAAAGAACACTCTTCCTGCACATTTCAGTGTCATCAAAATTTAACATCTCTTCATAATAACCAACTGCATTATTCATGTTGTTAAAGACACATAAAAGATCTGGGCATAGTAATGATGCTTACAATGTCAGAGCTGTGGAGGGTTGGTCAGATCCCTAGAGTTTACTGGCTAGCCAGCCTAACCTGGCTGGCTAGAGACCTTATCTCAAAAAACAAAATAGACTTTGTCTGAAGAAAAAAAACCAAATGTGTGTGTGTGTGTGTGTGTGTGTGTGTGTGTGTGTGTGCGCACACACACACACACACACACAATGAAGCAACTTAAAAATTCCAGGGTCTCTGACTTATAAAACCTTCCCAATAACATGATCACCAGAATGAGTCAGAGATAGATCTGGGATTCAAAAGTCAACTGGGGTCAGAATCAAGCTGTTTGGGAGCTGTGTCTTATGCTGGTGGAGGACCGGGGAGGCAGCCATGAGCATGTTGAGCCAGAAGGCAAAGATCCCAGCAGAAGGCTTTGGCTCCAGTTCACCCACAAGCAACCACGTAGCCATTCCCACGCCCTTGGTCGTGACTGCAAAGATAAATTCAGTGCATGTCCCTTCTTTCTATGTGAGCGGCTTGCTTCTCTTCCCTTTGATGGTTCCACTAATAAGCCCTTCATTAATTAAAAGGAGACATCAATGTGCCAACAAAATTAGCAGTTTCGATATATCCTGAAAGTGTGAGTGTTTCAAAGAAAATGAAGGCTTGGTCACTCCTAGGTTATTTTTACTTCCCGCCACCCACCTGCCTTTTGGGCAATCTGTTCCCATCAGGCCCGCTCTTCAACTCCCCCCACACACTGCTCTCTCCCCTCCTTCCTGATTCTTTGTAGAACTGTTGTGCCCAGCCTTTTCCTTCTTACAGAGATAGGATGTCATGCTAGCTTTGATCTACCCTTCTCCCTACATCTTGTCCTCTGCCCTCCACCTTATTGCCTGGAGACAGTTGGTAAGCCATGTGTTGTGGTTACAACTAGTGGTGGATGCTATCTGGGACTAAGTATTTAAGGATAAAATTAAATGAATGGAGAAGGAAAAAAACTAGCAGCACAGGTTACAAGCAGTTCCTGCATTGAATGCAGGGCTTTATGGTAGCTGTCATATGGTTACTATGAAATCACAGTGTCCCTCATCACAAGAGTGACTCTATTTGTCAAAACTCCTGGGTAAGAATAACTCCCTGGATATTTGCTGCTACAAAGGCTCTTTCTGCAGTTCCATGAGGGGTAGATAGGATCCAAGCTCTGACTAGACTGGGAAACTGCACTTCTAGATCCCAGAAATGGAGGCACCTTAACCTGTTGACATTCTGAAAAGAGTGGGTCTGAAATCAGCAGGCACTTAGTAGAAGTCTCTGGCCATGGCATAGGTACTTCCAAGCTCAGATGGCAGTGACCTCAGACACAGCCTTGTGGTTCATTCTGATGGCTTTTTAAACACTGGCTGCTGGCGCTTTTCAACATTAAACACTCTATCAATTGTGTTTAAGAATTTCAAGATCTCAAGGTCCCTCGGTACTTATTTAGGCTGTGTTAAAATGATCAAGACATGTACATGGTAGCTTTAAAAATGCTTTTTCTACCGGCATTTGTATCTGAATGCAATAATAACATTTGTTTTATAAGGTTGTTATAAAGATTCATTGAAATAGTTTTGGGAAAGTGAATTTATAATACAAGTATATTTTTATTCCCTCACTTCTTACTGGTTCTGAGACTTTTTAGGACAAATTATAGAGAGGTAAGTAGAATGATGGGGCTGACAGACACTTCTCCCGTTCTCAGATCTGTTACAAGGCACAGAGATGCTTAGGATTTCTTTGATCTTCATCCTGTGTACTCAGGGAAGTAACCAGGACACTATACTTTGATCAGAACCATAGAAGAAAACCATTATGGATTTTAACATTTACTATATATCATCCAAGCTGGTGATCACTGCCTGTTATTTGAGGAGTAAATGTCTAAGTGTTACAAGTATTACTGAGACTATGGAGTGTGTGTGCATGTGTGTGTGTGTGTGTGTTTGTGCATGTGCATCATCATGTGTGTTCACAAACATGTGTATGCATATGTACATATAAATATGCAGCCAGGTGTGTAGAGGCCAGGTTTCCTTTTGTTGTTAGAGATAGTGTCTTATATTGTTCTGGAGCTCAACAGGTAGAATAGGGTAGCCATCCGACTGGGTAGGACAAGCGTGCACCACCACACCAGGCATTTTTAAAAGTGAGATATGGACATTGAGCTCAGACCCTTATGCTTGTACAGACAGCACTTTACTGGCTGTACCATCTTGCCAGCCCCCACTGGAAGTCTTAATAGCTCCACCGAGATAGCTCCATTAGTAAGTAGTGGAATTAGGCCTGAAATGGAAGGCTTCCTTAAATTAAAATAAATACATTTGGGGACACTCCATACAAATACCATGCCAAACCCCCATGCTGGCCTTGTAGCACAGAAGCACTTGAAACAGAGCTTGGCTTTTTAAGTGCTGTCCAGGGTATCATGACCAACTAGTTCCTGTGAGGACCTCTGAGTTTACTGGTTTCCAAGGACACCTCCAGTCCTAATATGCTATAATAGGAGAAAATGTTGCTGTCTTGGCAGCTGGCATGGATTTTTTTTCCCTTACACAGAGAGTTGCCTTTGTTTAAACAAACAAACAAAAAGCTTCAGTAAGGCATTTGAAGAAAATAAATACGGGAGAACTCACAAGAGGAAAATAAAGTGGAAGAGGAGGAGAAGCTAGGTGAGAGAAGGTGTGATAGGAGGGGTAGAGAAGGGAGACATGAGGGAAAGAGGGGCATCGGAAAGGGAAGAACTGGAAAGGGTGAAAAAAACAGGAAGCATAGGAGAGGTGCAAAAAGCACGGAGGGGAGGAGAGGGGAGAGTTGAGAGGACACAGTGACATTCAGAGGAGAAAAGAGATACAGGGTGGAGAGGATTGAAGATGGGGGAGGAGTAAAAGAAGAATCAGAGTAAGGGAGAAAGAGAAGGAACACAGAGGAGAGGACAGGAGGCCAACTGCTACATTGCCTCCTGAACCATGGCTCTCTGGGTCTCCCCTAAATTTCCAATCGCATTGACAAAGATCACAAACATCATTAGAGCTTTTCTTTTTCTTTTTTTCAATTTTTTATTAGATATTTTCTTTATTTACATTTCAAATGCTATCCCAAAAGTCCCCTATATCCACCCACCCCCGCCCTGCTCCCCTACTCACCCACTCCCACTTCTTGGCCCTGGCATTCCCCTGTACTGGGGCATATAAAGTTTGCAAGACCAAGGGTCCTCTCTTCCCAATGATGCTCGACTAGGCCATCTTCTGCTACATATGCAGCTAGAGACACGAGCTCTGGGGTGGGTGGGTGGGGTACTGGTTAGTTCATATTGTTGTTCCACCTATAGGGTTGCAGACCCCTTCAGCTCCTTGGGTACTTTCTCTACCTCCTCCAATAGGGACCCTGTGTTCCATCTAATAGCTGACTGTGAGCATTCACTTTTGTATTTGCCAGGCACTGGTATAGCCTCACATGAGACAGCTATATCAGGGAATTCTGCATTTTAGTTGACCGGGAAACAAAGGAGAAAAACAGAGGTAACTATTGGGGAATAACGATAACTTGACACTAAATTTTAATTCTGTGACAATCATGAAGCGAGTCTTAACCCTTCAATAAGAACAAAAAGAAACATAATTTGGATTTTCCCCAGAAGCATGCCCCTCAAACTCATATTGCTTAGTACTCTGATAATAAGAACTCTGTTAGCCCAGCTCTATGTATCATGTACACCTTCCTCTATGTGTTTTCACATGTGTTATCATATCACGTTCTTAAGTAAGGTTCTGTATCTTCTTTCTTGTATGGACAGAGAAACTACAGCATGCAAAATTAAAATCTTGCATGAGATCATTAACATTTAACTGACATCACACACAGTCTTTGAACCTTACCAATCACACTCCATAACCTTCAGATCTTATCAAGGTACTACAGTGACTCCTAAAGTCAGCCATCTCTTACCATGGTGTGAATGATAGCATAAATAAGATATACATCCCCGTTCTTGTTTTATTCTTAGTCTCAAAAAGATACTTTAGATAATCTCACACGGGTGACCTCAATTTATACATGATAAAGCAAGACTCACACAACATGACAAAATGCTTTTTCCCATGGAACCTCCATGTCAGCAACGTAGCAGTCACATAATCTAGAAAATATCCCCAGGCATAATCCTCAGTTGTTTCTGTATAGAGAGTTGAACCTCTCACTAATAGAATATTGCTAAATCCCAAACTTCTTTCCAATTGTTTTCATGGAATTCTGGCATAAGAAATATGTTAACTATCACTCTAATTTTCTTCTAAAACATAATGACCACCAATGCATATTCACCTTAGCTTCCTTAATAATGGATATATATATGTATATATAGTGTGTGTGTGTGTGTGTGTGTGAGTGTGTGTGTGTGTGTGTGTGTTCAAGTGTTAAGCTGCATAATAGATGCACAGGTAGGAGCTACAGGGGAGAAAATAAAACAAAGAATATGAAGTTGGAATATTTTGTCCCCTTTTCCTTCTTAGCAGGGCCAAAGTCAACTAGATATTGTCACCTCACTTATTTCTCTAACAGATAGTGATAGAAATAAGGCAGTGGGAGCAAAGAAACAAAGTTAGAACAGACTAAAGCCAAGAAAAGAAGAGTTGGTCCATGATGCAAGAAAGAGGTATATAGCTTTGTAAATGTTTTCAGAGGAGTATAAAATATCCTTATAGGAAAGGACAAGAACTAGTAGGTTAAGACAATTAAAGGATTGACGTTAAAATTAGATATCAAATTATGTAATGGTATAACCAACATCACTGATAAGAAATTATCACATGGTCCATTTATACATTATTTTTTTCAGAAATATTCACTGTGGTCACCTGATACCATTCATGAAACCAAGGACACTAGCAATGATTTTTTTTTTATTGCCAGTCTGTGGCAGTAACAGACACATACACAGATAAACGAAATGGTAATCTTGGTGACTGAGAGGTACAAAGGAGTTATGGTAGTTTACAGGGAGGGTTTCCAAGAGGAGCAACACAGTTTAACAGACGAGCATTAGTAGGTGAGTTAAGGAACAAGGGAGAATATTCTGGAAAAGAGGATAACAATAGCAAAGGCACAAAGGTGAGTCAGAAACTGGTGTATTTTGTTAGTGTGAATCAAGATCAACCAATTAGGTTTGACTCTTGAGTCTTATAAAAACCTGTAGCAATGAAAAAAAAAAAAAAAAAAAAAAAAAACCACAGCATCCTCTTGGCAAAAAGAAAGCTTTAATTCAGTTTCCCCTGTATCCTATAAATATATGTTATATCATATAAGTCGTTTACTTGGAGTTACCCTTCACATTATGCTCATTCCCAAAGCCACGGATTGCCAAATAAAAAGTCTGGTGCCCGATGTGGTAGATCTTCCCTAGAGATGGAGTTCAGAGGTATCTTGCAGACCCCAACACAATATAGAATATTACCATTTCTCTTAGTTGTCCACCAGAAGTTGATGGTAAATCCCTATTGCTGAAACCACATTCATTAATCAGAGCACAGGGAGAAATCAATTAGGCACTGAATAGGAAGCTTCTTCCTTGTTGGCTAGCTCTTGCCGTACTGGAAGGCGTTATGTAGGCTGTTGTCAGGGGACAGGGTGTCATCAATACTCTTACTCATCTGTGAAGTGCAATAATGACTAACATGCAAGCTATACTCATGGATCCAACAACAGGACAAAGGTTATGGAAGTAACCAACTGTTTACTGCTTGAATGTAAGGACCACTCGATACCTGGTATTGTAAATCTAGCTGAGAATACATGCTAGAGAAGTTCATAGACTCCAGAGTTGAACTTGCTATTATTAATTTGTTGCATAGGAATAAACAACACATCTCTCATCTGAAGATTTTTACAGATCTCAGATCTGTAGATTAGATCATCAGAGAGGAGTCTTTGTTCGGTAGCCAGTAGTTATTGCAGAAAGCTCAACTCTTCACAGTACAACAGAGAGCACAGTGATCATTCTATCACCCCCTTGCCCAGGGCTTAGTGATCTGTGTGGAAGGGAGGAGTAGAAACTAGGAAGACCTGGGTGAAACACTGTCTTCTGGATAGGATAGGACCCCTGCACTCATGAATTCATAGCAGTTGTCACTGCACAAGACCTGTACGAACCCCCCCCCCAAAATTAAAAACAGTTGATGACTTCTGAGTAAGGGAAAGTCAGTCTTCGTTAATGATGTAGCTCCTGGTGGGTTAACATGCTCTAGTACACGGGCCCACCCCTAGGAGTATATGGGGATGGCAAAAACTGGGTTCAATGGGTTGCTGAATAGGAAAGAGAGAGCATGACCAAAAGGCAAGAGTGAATCTGGGAAGAGTTAAAGAGAGGACCTGGAGTAAAATAAAATTAAAATATATCGTATGAAATTATATAAAAATTAATTAAAACATTTAAAATAAGTTAATAAAATAAATAAATCCCATTGAATGAAAAATAATATATTGATAGTTTTCTTCATGTTGAATCAATAAAGTACATACAATCAATCAATCCCTCTTCTCCAGTACATTAATAATCACTAAAACATATAACTGAGGAAAATATTTTATTAAAGAGATCAATAAAACTTTAAAGTATTTATGAATTATTTTCTCTAAATTGCAGTCTTAAAGACAACATGAAGAAGATGAAATTTTATTGCTGTATAAATATTGGAATGAATGAGAAAATGTATCATGTTTTAAATGGGAGGACTTAATATGTGTCTGAATCTATCCGCAATCTATATGCTTATTTAAAATCATTTTACTTAGAAGCCCATAATACATTTTATCCAAATAAAAAGGAACACAAATAAAATTTAGAAGCAAAGATGCCTAAAAATAATCAATGGGTGAGTGGCAGAAAGCAAAGCAAGGAAGTAGAGTGGATAATACAGATTCGATGCTACCGTGAATCAGTAAGGAATCACTACATATGACGACTTATAGATCACGGAGCACAGAGAATATAGGAACAGACTCTGACATAAATGAGATCCTTATCACAGACAAGAGAAGTAACGCATATCATGGAGAAAGGACAGGATCCTGGTGCAAGCAGCCAGCACTCAGGAGCCATGCAGGAAGGATCCAGGTCTCAGCACTTACTTTCCCAGGTTTAAATCTCACTTTCACTACTTTACCAGCTATATGACCTTTGGAGTGTTGATTCAAGTTCTCTGTGACTCATTTTTTTACAACAATAAAATTGCTCTACTATGACATTCTGTATCGATGAGTTGTGAGAGGCAGGAGTCAATTTGATTAACTCACAGAAAGCCCCTATGTATAATGTGCCGAGTACAATAAGCAGTATACATTAGCTGTTATCAGCATACTTACCATTAAAACTGGAATGATCATGGACCTCTAAGTAACTAAACACAAAAGTAAATGTCTGCTTGACTAAGATTTAAATATAAGAAACCCAAACCCCAATTTAAAAGTAAATCATTCTATAATAAGCCTAACCCACTTTTTAGAGGTGAGATTAGAGAAATTGCCCTCATCAGTGTTAGAGACCAGAGGCTATAAAGATAATAACAGACACTTAACTACATAAAAGAAAGTAATACATTTGATGGCAAAATACTGTTTATTTGAAGTAGTAAATAATAGTTATAGAAAAGACAGGAAGAAGACAAACATCTCTATTGCAGAAATGAGAGAAGTCAGAAAGAGTCCATTCATAGAAAGGCTCTACTAAGTGGCCTTCAGACAAACACAAGACTCTAAGATTCACAGATATTCTAGAAAATGCAAATTAAAATAACAATGAGCTATGGTTTTTACACTGCTCAGACAGGCACAATGAAAAAGATCAATATCCCCAGCACTCTCAGGGATGTGTGAAAAGGATGCTGTTTGAAGACAGTGAAGTGTGACAGTGTTTTGAAAAGAGATAGGATAGCATCTGCTCCCATTTAAAATGCAAGTCCCTTTCTATGCATCAATCTATCTCCTAGACTCCACCAGGTACAATATAACACCAGCGCAAATACACAAGGACATTTATTGAGAGATTCGCCACGTTATAAAAAATAAAATGGAGGCAAAATTATCAAGAGAGGAATGTAATAAACAAATAGACCCTTGTGATAAAATATTGTGTACCTGTTAAAAAGAGTCCATTAGAGCTTAACCTTTTGAGTATAAAGTACAGTTGAGCAGAATCAGCCAAATATATAAAGAGAAGACCAGGACTGATTCTGGACAGCTCAGCTCTCAAGGGAAACAAGTAAGAGATCACAGTGTTGTATAGCCAGATCCTAAGCCATTGGTGATTTTTCTCCTTCATAGGGGGGTTAAATATAGCACGAGTACTTCTTTTACTGTTCTTTAAACCATACAGATATATTTTAGTTCTTTTACGTGAAATTCAATATTTCACAATATTTTCCTGAAAGGGACACAGATGTAAATCTTAAATCTTATAAATTAAGTATGCAATACTTCTTTTAATGATGCAATGATCTAAAAATATTTTATAAGTATCTCTGTATATAAATTACATGAGTGTAGAACAAATATATTTGAATATATCTCATATATTTAATATATTACATATATAATCATATACTATATCATATATATAATACATATCATATATCACATATGCACATATCATGTATATAAGATTATTATATGAGATTATCATCACGAGCTATCTGAGAGTGTGAGAGAAAAGGAGAGAAATGAAGCAAACCTGGAAAAGAACATGTAAAAATGCGATACTGAAATCATCACACTATGCTTTTATGAAAAAAATTGTGTTTCTGTTTAAATCATGGAAGTAACAATTTTGAGAAAGGATAGAAAGCAAAGCAAAAGTTCCCATTCATTTAGTCTGTAGGTTCTAATTGCATTAGAATTTTGTTGCTTACAATCATAAATCCTTGACTTATAAATTCCTATAAATATCGACATTGTCCCTAGAAACCACTTCCTGGGACGTGGCTGTATCTCTTTTGGTCTCAATGCAGTATCCATGAACAGTGAAATGTACTGGTCCTGTGTACCTACAAGTTCTCTCAGACTCCACCCCGCTTCTAATCATGGCTCATCAATAACACTAGTGTCAAGCTGTAATGATGTGATTAAAACAACATCCAAGGGCTGGTGAGATGGCTCAGTGGGTAAGAGCACCCGACTGCTCTTCCGAAGGTCCGGAGTTCAAATCCCAGCAACCACATGGTGGCTCACAACCATCTGTAACAAGATCTGACGCCCTCTTCTGGAGTGTCTGAAGACAGCTACAGTGTACTTACATATAATAAATAAATAAATCTTAAAAAAAAAAAAACAACATCCAAAGCTACTACAAAAGGATAAACAATAGGAAGCAATGTTAAAATCTATTAGGCTCCATTGCAATCTAAGAATGTGTAATAGCAAAAGCATGGTTAGATGCAAATTTAAGCCTTTTATTTTTATTTTTTTACCAGAATTCCTGTATCCTATGGCATAACTTCAATCCAACCTTATAATGTCCCCCTCTATCCTGTGCCAAATGGTATGGAAAATGCTTGTGCTTTAGACTTACTAGTTTATATACACATGTCCCCTGACAAGATGTAGAGCCAATGTAGCCCTCCATCAGTAGATCATTTTGAGAGCTGTCCTTTTTTCCCCTAGTATTGCATTGCCAGAGATCAGGGTGATGTGAGAAAAGATGACAGAATATATTCTTCAATATATTGTCTTTGAGACTCTCACTCATTAGCAGGAAGACTATAATAAGTCAAAGCCAGTCTGAGCTATAAACTAAGACCCTATCTCAAAGCACTACACCCTTGATTTTGAGTTATTGTTTTTATTTTCTAAATTAATTAATTTTAATAATAATAAACATTCATTTCTGGGGGTACACACATGTCATAGTGCTTATGTGACAATCAGAAGACAACTTTTGGAAGTCAGTTTTCCCCTTTTATAGTAAGATCCCAGGGAACAAATTCAGGTTGTTAGGTGTGGCAGTTTGACCTATCTCACATGCTCCAAGTTATCTTTTTTTTTTGAAGTCTTTATTTTACCCTCTAAATAGGCTATCTTCTTGAAGTAACAAAAGCTAAGACTAAAGGAAAGGAGAAATAATTCTCCCTTTGGTATGTCAGAGGACCTGTGTCTATAAACTGGTATCCAAGACAGTCGGCATGAAAACCAGTAACAGCAGCCACATAATAAACAACCAATGTAAACAATGATTTATCACTTCAATATATAATCCCCAATTTATTACATTGTTACGGTGCCCATATTAAATTGAGATATGTCAGTTCCTCATACTTCCCAAGAAGACATGATTTGTTGAAAAGTGAATCCTGGACCAAGGGACACTAATGTTACAGCTAATATAATCACTGCACAACAATATGACTTTGCCTAATTCTAAGTACCATAATTGGACATTAATATGAATATAATATGTTGACTATGTTTATTAGAATCTTAAATACCACAACTTGTTACCCAGAAGAATGCACTTGAACACAATTTTTATGTTAAATATAAGGATTTTTATAGAGTCAATAAAGGTCATTCATGACCTCTGGTCATAGTTGTATGATTTATAAGTAGCTCAATTGAAGTTCATAGGAATTGGACATCTAGGCCTATGACCTCAACTCTGCTCAGGAGTAGCCATAAAGAATATCCCCCAAGTATCTATTACCATGAGTCAAGGCATCCAGTATAAGGAAACAATTAAAAGGACATTTATGAAGTCTAGGTGTCTTCAGGCTAGAATAGTCCTCTTGGAACTTAGAACTTACAGGGTCAGGACTCCATTCCCTTCACTACCAAAGAATCCTAAAGCCCCAGTTTTGGGGCCAGGAATTATGAGGGTAGTCTCTTCTCACTCATCTTATCCCAAACTTACAGTGTTATTTGAATCTAAAAAAAAAGTCAAATGAGATTTTCACAACCCTCTCCTAAGCCAAATATACCAGTCTTCATATCAATATCATTGCAAGAAAAGACTCATGGAGCCTCTCTCCATCACATGCTTTCCAACCTAAGTATTAAGCCTGAGGCCAGACTGGGTTGTTCTCTTATAACTAGCTGAGAAGCAAGTTTCCTTGTGTCCCAGCTACAGAAGTGTAACTGAGATGATTTACTGGGGCAGCCATGTGTCTTCGTTCTGGTTTCTCAGAGAAGCAAACTCCAGAGGCAGAATTTTACTGTAAGCTGTGTTTACACAGAAGCTGATGTAGGCATGTGACCTAAGCTTCAGGTAGCTGCCGTAATGAATGAACCATCAAGCCATCTTCTAGCAAGAGAAATTGAAAGGAAAATCTAGGAGCCCATGTTAAAATGGCTACTAACTCTTGGTTGAGGGACACTAAAGTAGGGAACAATTGATTTCTATGTACTCTGTTCTATCACAAACAAAGTGGATCTAGTGGTTAGGAAAAGCCCCACAGAGGGAATGGTATGTAATGACAGAAGTCACACTGAAGTGGAAAGATATGACAGGGCTCTGAGAGTATTTTCTGAGCAAAGAATATTTTCAGGCACCAAGTTTTGCCTTAAGAGTTAAGGATGCCAGGCAGTGGTGGCGCACTCCTTTAATCCCAGCACTTGGGAGGCAGAGGCAGGCAGATTTCTGAGTTCAAGGCCAGCCTAGTCTACAAAGTGAGTTCCAGGACAGCCAGTCAGGGCTATATAGAGAAACCCTGTCTTAAAATAAATAAATACATATTAAAAATAATTTTAAAAAAATGAGTTAAGGATCATGAGTCTGATCCAAAAAGTGTGGAACTAGCAGTGCATCTGGATTCATACAATGAAAGTCGCTTGGAAGTGGGGTAAGTCACAGGCAAATTCTATTCACCATCGGTAACATAACACCATAATTAACTTCAGGATATGACACACTTGCATATGCACTGTCTTGTATAACCCTCAGAACTCCCCCAAATATACACCAGCATCCTCCATTTTTATAGATTTGGAAATTGATGTGTCTCAAAGTTGCCTTCCAAAATGAGGCGGCTAGTCAGAAATAGACACAGGATTTAAACGCCTTAATATAACATCCTCATCCAAGCACTTATTATCCTTTGGACTTCTTAGTATCCTTCTTACTCTGTTTTTCTTACAAAGAATATTACTGAGTCCTGATCCTGCGACAGGCACTGAAATAAATATCCCTACTTTAAGCTTTACACAAACTATGGGGTGTGGGTGATATCGCTAGTCTCCTTCCACAGCTGGGAAGCTTAAAGCCTTTAAAGTTTGGCAACTTCCTAAGTTTACAAATTAGTAAAGTAGCAAAGCTGGGACAATACAACAGGACTGTTTAATACCAGTGCTTCAACTTTTGATCACTGAATTACTTTCCTGCCTAATCCTAAGAAAAACACAGGTATAGATGGTTGGGTGCCCATGGTGGAGTGTCTGCTGAAATCAGCCTGCCATTTAATCCAGCGTGAAAATAATTTCCAAATGTAACACATCATTTTCCTTCCTTTTCCCATCCTCTCTCCCCCAGGATTTTGCTTTCTAAAACTTAGGGAAGCAGAACCTTGGGTACCTTTAGACTTGCCCAGTATGAGGCATCTCGGCAGTCGGTCTCATTGGGGAGAGAGAAAAAAGAAAGTCCTTTTCTTAATTAAAAGATAAGATGGAAACATTTCAAGGAATTGGCTCTCATCCCCTTGCATTACAGCTCTAATTTGCTCATTATACAAAATTATTAAATGTGTTTTATTATGATTAGATGGTCTTTACTTATAACAAAGGAGCAATCAGGTCTGTCCTTGTTTGTATCTCTTGTGTACATACACATACCAGAAAGAGGAAGAGAGTGAAACTGTTGTGAATATACAAACAACTATTATCAGTAAACTCACATGCAATTGCCTACTACAAAAGATGCTTCACCAACAGGCTTGGGAACTCAGCCTGCAGATAAATATAAAGAGGAAAGAAGAAAAATAGAAAAGGAAAGAATAGAGATGAAGGAGAGGAGAGCAAAGGATACCGAAGGGGAAGGGAGAAAGGGGAAAGAGGAGAAGGAAGAGGAGGGGAAGAGGGGGAAGAAAAAATAGAAAGGGAGAAGAGGAGAGAAGATGGGATGGGGAGGAGAAGAGGAGAGGAGGAGGAGAGGCAAGAGATAGAAAAGGAAGGAGAAATCTGGTTTAGAACTTGAAGTATTAAAGACAGGGATCAAAGATGGACTCTGGGAATGCTATGACAAAGCTTTAAGCATAGGAAGATCTAGAAGTAAATCAGAACAGAAGAAATGAGCAAAGCCTTCTTTCTCAACTGTGCACACTGCGGTATATAACAAGTGTATCCTGAGACTGTACAGCCACTCATGTGCACATTCACACTTAGTACACTTTACGTACAATGAGTTGGGCATTCTTCCAGATTTTAATGTAAAAATTGTTCACGTGAACAAAACTTCAGTAGATCTCACAGATCTACAGAGATCTGTATATAATTGGCATTTTCTTCTACCTGACAGTAGTTATCTCTGGTCATTATTGCCAATGAACATTGCTTATTTATCTCTACCTTAATATTTAATACCATCATATAACATGAATTCTCTACAATGGATTTGTTCTTTAAGGGACAGTTAGCACAACCACATTACCTCATTATCTCTAACTGGCAAAGAGAAAGCACAGGGTTTTCTGTACACTCTTTGGTTTAAATCAGAGTTTTCATAATCAGAACACACAGACAAAAAAAATCTATCTGTAAAACAGAAAAAGTGGGATTTCTCCAAACCTATTCCAAATCTCGTTTAAATTCTTTAAATCTAATTTGTACTCCCTTTGTACAATGAACTCTGATCAGTACTGTAAATATGGACAAGGCACTCAAGAGTATAGAGGCATACTGAGCAAAACAAGGCAGAGACCATCAATGTGATCCAGTGACTGCAACATGGCTACAGAGGAGGTGTTATGCCAATGAAAGGAAATAGCCTACCCTATAATACAACAGTTCTCAATCTTCCTAATGCGGCAATCCTTTGTTTATAGTTTCTCATGTTGTGGGGATACACTCCCACCATAAAGTTATTTTCACTGCTATTTCATAACGGAAATTTTGCTGCCAATATGAATCATAATCTAAATATCTGATATACAGGATATCTAATATGCAACCCCTGTGATAGGGTTGTTCAATCCTGAAAGGGGTCTTGACCCACAGGTTGAGGACCTCTGCTATAGTAGCAAGGAATGGAACAAATATTATGAAGGTTTTCCTAGACAGAAGTCTCCTCTGCTTATTCTCAAGAAAAGGGGTGTGAGTTAATTAAGCAGATCCTGCAAGGGCAGAATTGGTAGAGGGTCGTTCTAGTAAACCAAACCACAAACTACATCTCACGTACACAGAGCCACTGGGTGAATGCTTTTTCCAGCCACCTTGTAAAAGAAGTTTATAGTTGAAGATGACAAAGAGCAGAACAGGGCTAACACTTGACTCATCTCTACCAACCTCTGTCATGAGCATCGGCATCAAAGCCACACAGGAAGAAGGATGAGGATGCTCAGATGTGTGTGCAATGGCCATACAAGCAGAGTGGAAGAGACACTGCAAAAATGAAGGGCATATCAGAAAAAGAAGGGAAAGGACGAGAGATGGAAAATAAATGAAGGCAGGGAGTTAGAGCATCCAGAAAAATCAAGCAACCTAATGGCTCAAAAGCTATTTGACTGTGTCTTGGAGACTGGAGAGATAGGCTCAGCAGATAAGAGCATTAGATGCTCTGAGAGGACCCTGGGTTTAATTCCTAGAAATCTACATGGTGGCCCATATCAGCCGATAACTCCAATTCCAGGGGATCCAATGCCCAGACATAAAGATGGGCAAAACATTCATGCACATAAAATACAAATAAATCTTTAAAAATTATTTGAATGTGTCTTCTTAAAACATAACTAATGATACGATAAAAGCAAAACAAGACAAAACAAAAATAAAAAGCCCTTAGAAAGATAGAAAGATAACACCATCTAGTCTTCAAAGGGATTTTCTGAGACCTTACTATGTAGCACAGGCTTCCATCTTCCTCTGAAGGAATGAGTTGGTTTGGTTTATGAAATCTGTAAACAAGGAGAGGGAAACCTAAGGGGTTAGACAGTTTTCCCAAGAAAGGCTAGCTAGATACTGACCACAGAGTTTAGCTCTTTGCCTAAGTCTTGCTCTGACAAAAGGATGACCTAGGTTTGAGGTCAGATCCTATAACCAATGCTGTCTGAACTGACTGTTTCTTACCTGTGTGTGGTTACCTGAATGAAATCCTTGTTCAGCACAGAGGATACCTCAGTCACCAGCAGGGACACCCATCACTCCTGATTCCCCCAGAGTGTGGAGCATCAATTTCCATGGCAACTTCTCTCCACCCTCCAGGTACCTGAAAACCAACCTGTAGAAGCCTAAGTGCCTTGATAGCCAAAAATGCAATTTTGTCAAGGGAAAGGGGAAATAAAAAGGTTCTGAGTGATTTTTTTTTTTCTGCTGAAAGGGGTAATTTCCAACAAGGTAGCTGAGAGCCTTGTCCCAAATCCTGTGTATTTTATTCATCCAGCTCTTCAGGGAGCTGCAGATAAGAGGAAAGGTGACACCTTTATCTATGAGGAAAAAAAATCCATAAATGAGCAGAGGGAACTCCAGCAAACACTGGGCTTGTTTTTTTAAAAATAGAATCCACAGTCCCAGTGACTGGAGTACAAGGTTGTTTATCACAGCACATGCCAAAGCACTGCCTTACCCTTTCCTTCATCTCCTGGATGGCACAATTGTTTTACTCTGAGATGTAATGTGTTTCATCCTTGCTGAAAAAAGTCCTCTATGACGTTTTAGGAGACACCCATGTTAGAGTAAAGTAAATTAAATTGCACTGAGTAATTATGTATTCATTCCAAAAGTATTGTTCAATCAGGACAGCCAAAAAAGCATGGGTGTGGGAAGGCTCACCAAGTCTCATCCTCAACTGAGGACCTACTGGCAAATGACAGATGCTAGTGGAATGATGGCCAGTTTTCTTCAGGGATATAGCCCTAAAGAAGCTACCTGTACTCTGGTAAATGGGCCTACACTCATGTGTGTATAGACACCATTGAGTGGAATTGATGGTTTTAAGAGAGAGACAGTATATTTTAGAAGGAGAAAGTGGGGGAGAGATAAGGGAGGAACTAGATGGGAAGAAATGTTGGGTGGTCTTGATCAAAACATTATATATATGCATGAACTTCTCAAACAACAGAAAGGAAAGACACTAGTTGTCTATAAACCTTGGACTCGAATAATTAAATAAGTTAGGAACTTCACAAAAAGCAACTTGACTACAAAATGCAAATGCTTTATTTACAGATGTTCGAGAGGAAATACGATTGATCTATTAATGTTCTAAAATACTACCAACACCTTGCCTGTGCCACAGAAAGCTACTCAAGATGCTTAGTACTCTGTGCAGAGCAGAGCTCCCACCTGTGTGATCCTCAAGTATCAGAGCATGGTCCTTAAGTAAAAGTCACTCTAGAAAAGGAAATGTTACTGCAAGGAGATACACTGATTGGGAGTGGGATAGACCCACAGGGGAAGCTGACAATGCCACAGCGGGAACACTACACAGCAATGGTTTCTAAAGCTGCAGCTACTCAGTGCAGGGAGTTAGGAAATGCTATAATCCACACACCCTTGAGATGGAGGATAGAAAATGGAGGGAAGGATGGAGAATGGTGAAAGCTGCTGATTGACTAAAGATGCAGACATGATATAGGAAGTAGGATCAAGGAAACAAGGATGTTGCCAAGCTGGGCTTCAGGTGCCATGGCCTCTTGTGTTTAAATACTTACTCCCCATCTGAAGTTGCTGTATAGGGAGCATATGGAATCGTTTGCATGTGGAGCATAGCTGGCAGGTTTAGAGCCAAATTACTTGGCCTTGAGGGATATAGAGCAGCCCTGTCTGAGATCAGGATCTTTTGATTCCTATTCCACCAGAACATGCAAAATCATGCTGCAAATTCCTGCTGTCAGGGATGAGTCCCAAGACATTATGCCTTCCTGGCTATGATGGGCAGTAACCTCCTTAAACCATCAGGCAAAACAAACCTCTTCTGCCTGAAGCTGCTCTTGTCGGGTAACTGCACAGTGATGAACAAGGTTGCAAAAACGGCATAACTTCACAGAATCATGTTTCTCCTTAAGTAGAAAAAGGTAAAGTCCGAGTAGGAACAGAATTTAAGAACAAATCAAACCAGCCCCTGTGGTCAGTGCAAATCATATTTTGATGAAGTATTTTACAAATTAAACTTAACACAAAACTACATGATAAGCAAAATTCCGAGTTCTTAAATGAAAGAGGATCTGTTTGTCCACCTTTGTCTCACTTACTTACCTAATAAGTAGTCAGTAAGAGAGATTCCTTACAAGTCTATGGGATTCCGATTCTCATGAAACCAGTTCAAACCAACCCCATAGGTATGTGATTCACCATTTATTGTCAGTCTCTCAATCGCCCAATCCAGGAACTGAGTTCATCACTGATAAGACTGTAAGGGATGCTTGGGATCAACAGACCTGGTGCTGTGATTGATTCTTATTCTGAAGTGTAAAACAGGACAAGTATAGCCTACCCTCAAGGTGTTTCGAGAAGAATTCAATAGAGTATCCATCTCTCAAGGGAATATAGTTACATGGAATAATGTTTGTCAGGCATGCACAAGGCCATGGGTTCTTCCTTCTGAGGATTTAAACTCTCACTTCCTTTCCCCCAGAGAAACTGCATTACTTCTGTCACATTGAAGGAAGCTGGCTGTCTACCTTCCATCTCTAAAGGTGAGCCCTTCACAAAAAAACAAAAACAGAAACAAAACAAAATAAAACAAACAAACAAACAAAAAAAAAACAAACCTTCTCTTTGCCTCCAGGCTAGCAGCTAGGCAAACCACCAAAAACAGAGAGAAAGCATGAGATAAGATGAAAAGCTTTTTAGCTCATGTAAATTTGAGTTGTTGTTCTTCAATTAACTTCTTAGTTCACAGAATTTGAAGTGAAAAAGATAATCTGTGTCTGGAGATGCTTTGAAAAGCAAAGGAGTTGGAAAAGAAAGCAAATCCAGTTTATTATTTATATAGGGCAGTTCTAATTAAATCAACATGTTCGCAGAGGTACCAAGCAACAGAACTCAGGAGGCAGAGGTAGGAGGATCTCATGAGTTCGAGAGCAGCTGGGTCTATAAAGTGAATTTCAGGGCAGCTATGGCTGTTAAACAGAAAAACCCTGTCTTGAAAAACCAAAACAAATAAAAGAAAAGAAGAAGATAAACCCAGAAGACATTTCTTCTGAATAAAAGACATAAAGCAGGAGTTTGGAGCTGGAGAGATAGGTTAGGCAGTAAATTCTTGACACACAAGCATGAAGGCCTCAGTTCAATTCCCAAACCAGTCCCTAGAACACGTATTAGTTTTTGATTTTGTTTTAAAGGCCAGGTATGTTGACCCAATTGTAATCTCTGCATAGAGAAGGTGTAAATGGTTGATCTTGGCTTGCTGGTCAGGCAGGTTGACAAATCTGCAAGCACCTGGTCCCTGAGAAACCCTATGTTTCAATATAAGGTGGATAGCTCCTAAGGAGGAATGGCAATCAAAATTGCTCTCCGTCCTCCACGTTTGTGCACACACAAAGCACCCACAAAAACGCACACTCGTACACACAAAGAACACTTTCTGTCATCGGCATCTATTGTCTCTGAATATCTGGCTAATTCTATTCACAGACATCCTCTGGCATCTATTGTCTCTGAATATCTGGCTAATTCTATTCACACACATCCTCTGACAATCTTTCACGTAGCCTCGCTGAGAGGAAATGGCTCCATTCAGCAGCACAGAAAAGGGAAAGACCCTTTGAGGTGTTAAAGATGCTGCTGGTAAATGCTGTCCCCTGACCTTCCATGCATATTGAAAGCAGGAGGGATTTATCTTACTCGGTCCATTCACTTTCTCTCTCTCCACATTGAAACTGTCGTTATTCCTACTTACTTCTTAGGATTATTGTATTATGGTAATAATGCATAAAATTGTTTACTCTAGTGTCTGGTGTAAAGCAAGCATTCAGGAAATGTTAGCTACTATTACAGGATAAGGCAGAAATGTTCCATTTTCATTAGAGAGGAAATTGAAGGTGTAAAGGAGAATCCAAGGTAGTAACTGAAACAGGATAGGATGTGCATTTAACTTAGTGTTTCCAATAAGGACAGCTCAAAGTTAGAGCAGCATAATCATTGCCTATATTTTAGCTTGGTCAGATAGCACACTAGAACCTAGTTACTCCAATCTCCAATCCTGCATCCGCAGGAATATAGGCATCTTGTTGACACTAGAAGATCAGGGCTGCTGGATAGCATGCTTAGTGTGCAGATTTGAAGTTTGGAGCCCAGGGGTCTCTTGAAAGTCAAGAGGGATTTCAGACTGTGCTCAGACAGCCACTTGATGTCATTCTGCACGGCAGATGTCCACAATAGCCTGGCATCCTTTCTGATCCTATCAGCCTATTTTTCTGCTGTGGAACTGTGACATCCCCTACGTCAGCCTCCTCTGCAAACTCATCACAGGCGCACAGCTGTTCAAGTATTATAACTAAGCAACCCCCTGGCTCAGCTCCGTATCCCTTTCCCTCTGTGGACACAGTGGAAGCCACAAAGCAAGGAAGCCTCTTAGCGAGCCTTCTTTCAGGCAGGAGACCAGAAATGCATGTAGAGCTCAATCAGTAAAGCAGACGAGAAAAGAAGCCAGCGATCCTTGAGGGTTTTAACGAAAGATCAGCCCAACCTGAAGTTACAGAATCAAGGTCACTCTGCTAATGAGAAGTGAGTCGGAGGAAGTGGCTCTGACATCACTATCTTGATTTCCATTGGCTAGCAGTTAATCACCCTTAAAGTATTAATTGATAATTACCCAGTAAGCTGATAAAGGGATTAAGGCTAGACCCCTCCCAAGGGTATTTTAATTTAGAGGGATTTGAGTTCCCAACTGGATAAAGTTATTATGGTGTAAAGTCAAGCCAAGAGACTGGAATACTATGGCATGTTGTTATGCCTTTCAGTCGTCAGATCCTTCCTTGCAGGAAACAGAGCACAGACAGGGATGGATCTACAGGAGTCAGGCTTTTATATGTGGAAACAGTTCTTTCTCTATTCGGACGTTTTTGATCACACAAAAGCAATGGTCAAGTTTGTGACTCTTTTTAAAATGTAAACTTTAACTTCTTGTATGTGTGTATGTGTGTTGATGTATGTGTGTGTATGTGTGTGTGTGTGTGTGTGTGTATGTGTATGTGTGTATGCATGTGTGTGCATGTGTATTTGTATGTGTGTGTGTTTGTGTGCAGACACTATGTGTGTAAGAGAAAGTGGGTATGCATACCATGATTGACCAAGTTCAAAAGACAACTTTTGTGAGAGTTGCTTCTCTCTTTTTACCATGGACTCTGGGAAGTGAACTTAGGAACACTTTCATCTACTAACACTGATCACCAGACCTTTAATTTACTTAAATTTATTTACTCATTTAGACTTTCATACATCAGTGCATCCTGCAGGAATATTATACCCACCACACCTCCCTCCCTCCAACTTCTCCTACTCCCCCTTCATCCAACTCTCAAAATTAATTTACTTTTATAATTATTATATGTGTTTATTCATTATACATTAAACCTATCAATTCCAATTGGTGTTTCCTATTTATACATGGGATTAGCCATGACCACTTGGACACAGGTACCATATGAGGGGGCTCATCCCTGAGGAAAACTGACTTTCCCTCCCTCAGCCATTGACTGCCTGTTATTCTTCAACTAGGGATGAAGACTTGTGATTCTTTCCCCAGTCAAGGCCCTGCCCCTGTCACATCTGCCATGCCCTCTTAACAGTGATCTTAGCACTTTGGTGTATGATTCAGTGCTTCCCTCTACCCTTCACCCTCTAAGACTTCACAGTAGCCCCCACCCCACCCCACCCCCACCCCATTTCCACTCTGCCCGAAAGAAGGTTCAGTTTTGAGACAGGAAGCAAAGTCTCATTTTTAGTATATCCCTCTCAAAAAGCTAAAAATTACCTTCATACTTTGCATATAGTTCGAACCTCTGCAAAGGGCCTTTCCCTGCACTCTGAGCCTCTCAAGGAGCCCAACATATGGTGACAAAGCAACATGGATGACTTTCCCATGTACCATGAGAGCGCCTCAGAAACCAGAGGGAGTGAGTAAACACAGAAAGGATTGGCAGAGAAGTAGATCAGATAAAAGGAGTAGGGAACACACGTAGTTAAGAGGATTATGCTGAGAGGATTAACTGACAGGGGAATGTAAATGGAAAAGATCTATACACTTATTGGAGTCATCATTTCCTCTGCAGACAAACTCACATTTAGGCTTCTGGGTTCTCTCTCTGTGCTCTTCCTTAATCCGCTCCCTGACATCAAATTAATATAATATGATTCATACTAGGGCCACTTTTAATCTAAGACTAGATGGAGTCTAAGTAATACATATTACTGAGAGAGGAAGATTCAAAAGGAAGAATTATAGGGGTAA
Source organism: Mus musculus (assembly GCF_000001635.26). NCBI lineage: Eukaryota > Metazoa > Chordata > Mammalia > Rodentia > Muridae > Mus > Mus musculus. The sequence goes on along the minus strand of NC_000078.6, from coordinate 89,073,073 downwards.
GAACTCAACCACAGAGTCAAATACAGAATAGAAATAGAATCTCAGAAGGCTTATAGGTAGCCTAGTCAATGCTCAGTAGTAGCATATAGCAATAGCAACACGGAAACATCCCACAGTACCAGAGTTAACATGAGATAGAATATTTGGAGGGATAAAAGAAATTTATTAGACAAAGAGTTTGTCTTTGATTCCAAGTTAGGTAGTTACCTGGATTATGAATATTTCCAATGATGCTTTTGATCTTTAAAGTTAAAAAAAATGGGATCCCCAAGGGCTACTCTACAGATTGGCAGATTATAGAAATTGAGGCAATTGTAGAAATAAGTATGCCTGTACTTGTTCTAAAAGATTCTGATTTGGTGGATGGCAGAAGAGCCCAGGAACCTGTGTTTTTAATAAGCTCTCCAGGCATTCTGTCAGACAGCCAGGCTTCAGAATCACTGGGCTAGAAAGATGATCTGAAGCAGTCCCCTCTGGGGACTGGGCTCTGGTTCACTGATTCTCTTAATAGACACACACACCTTATAACATGATTTCTTGCAAACACACACATCTAGCACTTTTCCCCAGCAGAAAAGGGTAACTGTACTACAATATAGAGGCATTTTTTTTTTCTAATCTGGTATATCTCAGAACAGCATGGCTCTGATACAGATCGGCAAACAGGTGGAATTACATTCACTAAAAGCCAAGACGTAACATCTTTGAAGATTCCTAAGAACATATAGGAATACTCAACCATATGTTGATTAGCTCTCAGTGTATTTACGGTACTTTTTTTTTTTTTTAGTGTCAGATCCAAATAGGAGGTATACACCTAATATACATATACATACTACTGCTGCTAACAATAATCAATAATATTTAAAAATAATGAAGTCACCTATAACCTTAGATGACTTTCTTATTTTGCCAGCATGATGGAATAGAATCCAATGTGTTGAGTGGCCCCCATTTCCAGGAAGTGTTATAACTGAAATTGGAGTCATTGCTCTGTCTCTCCAGAATGTGGTGAGTTGAATGAGAATGGTCCCCATAGGCTCATATGCTTGAATGCTCGGTCCCCTCTTAGTGTAACTATTTGGGAAGGATTTAAAAATTATGGCCTTCTGGGCTTTTGAAAGTCCAAACCACCAAACCATCCCCACTGTATTTTATGCTTTCCAATCAAAGATGTAAGTTCACAACTGTTCTAGCCAACATAGCTTTGTACTGCCCTCATAACTAAGCCTCTGAAACAGGCTTGGAGTTAACCTTTAATGAAACAATTAAATGCTTTCTTTTATAAGTTGCCTTGGTTGTAAATTTTTGCAACTTAGTTCCTGGGTATAGAAAAGCAGCCCCTTTAGGACTTGAGTGAAGGCTGATCTACATTCTTTACAAAGCACTGCTGGGCACGTGGTCTTAGACCTGGATAAGAGTAGCATTTAGCTTACTATGAGGAAGAGGAAACCTGCTGAAATTTGAATCGATGCCTCAGTGGTTCCACCAACCTTATGGAGAAATCGGTATGAGTAGAGTACCATTGGGAACACAGCAAGACCACATTCCTCATTTGGTGTTATTCCTCGAGTTTATCACTCTTCTGGGACAGCAACCCAATTATTTGCTCAGCATCATGGAATTTAGAGTTAAGCATACCTTGATTCAAATACTGACACGGATGTGCCATGGATATATAACAATGACCAAGTGACTTTGTATCTCTGAATTTCAATTTTTCTATCTTTCTCAATAGTCTTCTTCCTAGGCTTCTTGAAGTGTGTGTGTGTGTGTGTGTGTGTGTGTGTGTGTGTGTGTGTGTGTGTGTAACAAAATGTAATAACTCACCCTTTGCAGATACTTAGAAGATAATAAAACATCTACCATTCTAGTCTTTTATTGGATGTGATGATACCCCAAATCCTACCATACTGATACAGTATATCCTATTTAAAAAAAAAATCTTTGGCAGTGTGTTTGTGTGTGTGTATGTGTGTATCAGTGAAGATATTTTATGGAAATTTGACCTAGTCATTAAACTTCAGTGTTTTTAGGTATCCTTTACTACTCATCGATGGGTGAGATTAAAAGTATGTCACTATCTCCTGTATTAAGATTTCTACCAGATCTGGACAGATGACTCAGTGGATTACACCACTTGCTGCTCTTAACAGGACCAAGGTACATTTCCCAGCAGCCACAAAGTAGTAGCTCACTGCTGTCTTTAACTCCACTTTCAAGGGATGTACTGCCCTCTTCCGCCCCTGTAAGCATCAGCTGCAGACAAATGGCACTCATATATATATATGCAGGCAAAACATTCATAAACATAGATAATTTTAATCTTTTAAAATACTTCTTCAAAATACAAAGGACAATTAATTAATTTGTACTGCTCTCTTGGTTATCAATATCCCATTTGTATATCCCCCAAGATTGTTTATTCTGTATTTTCTTTTTCCTCAAGATATTCAGACAAATTCTACTGAGAAAGCAGACCCTTACCCAGTTATATAGTTGTATTGCTTTTCAATAAGAACTAGATATTGTAACTAAAGCTCTTTTTTATATAAAGGTATGTAATATCCATCTTTCCTAAAATAATACAAGAGTATTTTGCTCTACCTGAAATTTATGTTCATTTCTTCCAAATAATACTTAGTGATTCATATTAGTATAATAAAATGTTGTTCCTTTCTCATCCTTAGTTGCTAAGAAGCCAATGAAAAATTCAACTTTGAACTTTAGATGTAGCGCTTCTTTTCCTGGCTATCATGGGTTAATTACTTCTCCATATAGATGACTTTCAAAAAAATGAAATAAAGACTCCCTTCATTATTTATCAAGGGTGAATAATATCTCAATAGCTACCACGTGATGTAGTAGATATCTTTCTCAAGACAGATATATTCTTTTTTTATTGGGTATTTATTTCATTTACATTTCCAATGCTATCCCAATAGTCCCCCACATGCTCCCCACCCACTCCCCTACCCACCCACTCCCACTTCTTGGCCCTGGCATTCCCCTGTACTGAGGCATATAAAGTTTGCACGTCCAATGGGCCTCTCTTTCCACTGATGTCTGACTAGGCCATCTTCTGATTCATATGCAGCTAGAGACATGAGCTCCTGGGGGTGGGGGGGTGGGGGGGGTATTGGTTAGTTCATATTGTTGTTCCACCTATAGGATTGCAGATCCCTTCGGCTCCTTGGGTACTTTCTCTAGCTCCTCCATGGGGGGCCCTGTAATCCATCCAATAGCTGACTGTGAGCATCCACTTCTGTGTTTGCCAGGCCCCGGCATAGTCTCACAAGAGACAGCCATATCTGGATCCTTTCAGCAAAATCTTGCTAGTGTATGCAATGGTGTCAGCATTTGGAAGCTGATAATGGGATGGATCCCCGGATATGGCCGTCTCTAGCTATATTCTTTAGAGAGAACTAGATGCCCCCCCCCAAAAAAACCTGGAGAGAGAGAGAGAGAGAGAGAGAGAGAGAGAGAGAGAGAGAGAGCGCCAAAGAGAATAGTGCTATCATTTTGTGATTGATTATACTTTTCATGAGAAGGAAGAGAAAATAGTAAATAGTACAGGGGATTAAATGAGGAGGGAAAATAGGAATGGAAGAAGGAAAGTATTAGAGGAAGAGGAGGGTAGGGAATGGGGAGGTGATGGGAATGGAGGGGAGATATGGGAGTATAGGAGGTAGCAATGGGTCTTTCATCAATTATTCCAGTTGGACTTTAGTTACATTGACTCTTTGCCTGTGCTACTAATAGAAAAATGGGACTCTTTTTCTCTCTAGCACTGTTTATCTTCCAAATAGCAAAGCAACACAATGTCATTCGGAAATCATAAATCTAGCTGAGTAGGAAGTTCCACTGACAGTTTTCATTCAGTGCTGCTTAAAAAGAGAAAAAGATTAACTTCTCTATACGATTATATTAATGTCTGACTCTATTGCCCTTTTGCATCTTCATCGTCCCCAACTTTCAATTGGTGCTGGGCACTGCAGCATCTTTCCCACATGAAGGACACCAGGTAGACAGCAATCTTAATTAGGTTCCTGTTGATGTGATAAAACACCAGCACAAGAAGAAAGGTGGGGAGGAAAATGTTTGCTTGGCTTACACTTTCACACTACATTCCATAAGAAAGGAAGTCAGGGAAGGGACTCAAGGAAGGGAGACCATGGCACGAGTCATTTTCTTGAGTGGCATCTATCACTGCAATGACTCGAGCTGGAGAGGAGATGTGGGGATCCGAATCATTGTACACTGGCTATCAGAACCCAAGTTTTCCCATGGTATATATAAGCAGAGAACAAGACAGATGTAAGTTCAAAATGTTTAAATTTCATTATAATTATGTTCATGGTAAATCTTGCTCTCATATATGCTAATGACAAATAACAGCAATGAGCTAGCATGCTCTCCTATTTAGAGCAAAACAAAACCTAGGTCCCATATTTCTGCTGGGTGGCTTAAGTTTCAGCAGCTCATAGTGGCTCTTTCATTAGTTCTCAAGGCACTTTTATTCTGATATCTTCATTTTCTCTCTCATCACTTCCCACATGAAGCAAAACTCTAATTAAACACCTTTCTTAACCTTACCCATAGCTTCTGGAAGCCCAAACTGCCACCTAAAGAGGGAAAGACTCAAGAAAAAGCTTTGCACAAAATTGCATAAAGAATTTCTCCAGGTGAGTGAAAATGCACTGCAGCTACCATTTCTCAGAAACCTTCTCTCTTCTGATTTCCATGCTCCTATGTTGTGGGCATTACATCTTAGCTCATGTACTATATTACAGCAGCCTTAAAATTACAAAGAACCATTAAAGTGAGGCCATGAATTTATAAGCCTTAATGCCCTCAAATATTCTATAAAAGTCTCATGTGTGGGCACCATGCCTTAGATCATTTTTCCAATCTCCATAAACTCATGAAAATGGGCTTTTCTATTTGCAGTGTGAGCTCAGATGTTCTTGTAAGACATACCTATCAAATGAAAAGGCTCATGCCATGCATGTAGTCAGACAGTTTAGGCACAGGAAGTTGGATTCTTGTCCTCTGCAATGAGAATACTTGGGGAATAGCAACTTTTGGACAAGAGTTTCTGACAGTCTAAACAGACAGGAAATATCTTGTACTTCTCTTGGGTAATTTAAGAAAAGAATAGGAAGCTGAATTTTCCAGGGGTGAAAATTCAATTTTTGACAAGTGTTTATTCCATCTAGTCATTCTTAGCATTTTATCCTTATTTTTTTTTCCTTGAATAATTGGATAGAAGGTCAAAACACCTTCTAGCACTGTAACCTTTGATAAGAAATTGTCCAATATGGTGGGGGTTGTTTTGCTTATCTGCTTTTTGTTTTAGGTTTTTGTTTTTACTTTTCATTTGTGTTTGTTTCTTTGTTTGTTTGTTTGTTTTTCCTGTCTCTGCACAGAAATAGCAGACTATGTGGTAGCTGATAGTCTAGTTTCTGAACTTGACTTATATGAAGATGTGTAGATGACATGAGATGAGAGATGACATACAAGCTTCCCGATCATGAACATGAGGAGTGTGTTTCATGACACACTTGATGCGGGGAACAGATGTGCTAGAAAATCCTGTCTTTGTAGCCTAACAAAGGAGTCCGATCAGGAAATAGGTCTTTCTATACATGTGTGTGCCATGGGTAACAGAGTCACCTCAGATCATCTTTCTGTAACATTCTATTCAGAGCATGCTCTTTGCCATTCCTTCTAGTATATTTCAGTCAATTTATCAAACATTTCAATCCTGTTTTCATGTCTGTTCCTGAATCCACCAAGTATATCCAGAAAACACACATAGATACATCCATTTCTAAAATGTCTATTTTATTGACCCAATGAAAACTAAAACCTAAGCTCCATTCCTGTGAAATATAGCCAGGTATTTTTTCTTTAACAGAGTAGGTCTCTGTTATATATTGCCCCAATAAAATAAAATTTAAGACAGACAAACACACCAAAGATATAGCTGGAGATGGGCTGAAAACCTGACAAGGTCAACCTTGTCTCTCAGTTTTTGTCCCCAGCTTATAGACATCAGAGCTCAAGCTACCGGCTTATTTATATGCCACAGAATAAAAGTATTTTAAATAAAAATGGATTAGTTGTCATATGATCTAATGCTCTTATCCTTCATACTATAAAAAAAAAAAACTCAGAGGGTTAGATAATCTAAATTATTTTTCTATGTAACCCAATCTAGCATGAAGGCTTCCTAATTTCCAGCATAGTTTAATATATAAAATGTTAATGATCAGAATTTTTTTTCCTCTGCTAACTTGTCTCTTAATAATTGATTGACTATAATTATGTTTCAACTTGGTTCTCTCCATTACTCTACTTTACCCATCAGAGAAGTAAACTATGTATTTAGTATTCATTGTTACTTGTAACACAAAGTCTTGCCAGACCTTTCACATTAGCTTAGACCAAGGTTCCATGGCAGGATATAGAACTAGAAATCTACTGTGTAGCTATGTGCATTCACTTTGATGTTTCCTAACAACTCAACTCACAAGCAGAATGTTGAAAGGCCTCCTGTAATTAACTGCTACTTCTCAATTCCATTATTACCTTTAAAATTTTCTCCAAGTTCCTAGGTTCCAAATTTGGCAGTCTAGTATATATACACATATGTGTGTGTGTTTGTTTGTGTGTATCCTCAGATTACAAAATGAAAGCATTTATGACTTAGAATACTTCTCAGAGCTCACCCTGCCTTTCTTACAGCATCTATCTTCCTCCCAGCCAATCTTTCTGCTGTAGCTCTGCCCATCTCCTTCTTTCTCCATAGACTCCATAGAATTCGATGGGACACATTAGCACATTAGGTAGACACTCAATAAATGTTTCTGTCTGCTCTATTCCTTCCGATCACACACAGCATCTTTACTTTTTACTTTGAACACAGAATATTCATACCATTCCTCAACAACCTCAAACTCAAGAGGCAATTCTGTTTACCTCTGTCTTGCACTAACTCCTCTTCTCAGCCTTAGAAGTAGCTTTTCACCTCACGTACTGACTGTCTGAGGCCATTCTTCCTTCTTTACATGATCTGTGCACAGTTTCTACCCTCCTCATATTTTTAAACATGAGTCCTCATAGAAGAAAAGTTACAGTATGGGACTGTGTTATAGGTGCTTACTAGTCAAACGGTTTCTTACCAGGTTTCTCACCAGTATAGAGAAAGTTTCTAGGGGGATATTTTCCAATTTGAGGTCAGTCGCTTATTCTCTGCCCTAACTTTGTTCTCTGTGACCTGCAAAAAACCTAACTCTTAGCTTTCTAACATGATGATAATTTCAGAAAAATGACAAAAGAGATGAATAAAATAATAGAGCAGATTGGACTCTATTGAGCTCTAGGACCAAGAAAAGCATTTCATCAACACAGCCAATCTCTCTCTACCAGGCACTATTCTTTAGAGTACTCCTTCGTTATCATAGCCCAGGGTATTTACTGCCTACTCACCAGCCCTTCTTCCTTGGTCTCTTCTCTATGGAATGGTCTCAATGTGTAATCACCAATGGAGGAGATGTCAGCAAATACTTCCATTTACATCTTATCACAGAACTTTTGGTAGAACTGGTCAATAATTCGACTATATCTGGGTATCTTTTCTATAATCTACAGTACATTCAAACTTCTCTCTGCACCTCTTGCTGCCACAATTGCTTACTTAGATGCTTAGACACTTTCCTCTGCTCTACCTAGTTTATTCTCACTTTCCAGCCATCAGAATAACTTTTTCCTTTTCCAGGGTCCCCCAACACTCAGATCACATGAATGATGCTCAGTACCCATCCAGTGTCACCCACTGTGGATAGCCTCTTCTGGTTTCCTTCACTAAAATGCTTGATCATAATACCCACTCAGCATTATGTTCTCTTTCTCTATTTGCCATAAGACATGACAATGGAGTATTATTGGATGTCTACATTTTGATTAGTTTTTACTGGTTGTTTCTTGACTTAGGATAAAATCACTCAAGAAAATAAATTTACTTTACTGATCATTATTGCAATCCTGGGACCTAGGACATTGTCTGGAATATAGTCTGTGCTTAACAAACTGGAGTTATTCAATGAATGGATGAATGAATGAATGAATGAATGAATGAATTGAAACCCAGTAACTATTTAAGTCAAAATTATTTCATACCTTGTATGAAAAATAATTTCTAAATAAAAAAATCTGCCTTTGTGTACTTTAATAGACTTGGTGATTCCACCCTTAAACTCTTCCATTACTCCTGCCCCACATATCTAGCTACCCTACATAGTATATGTCAAGCCACGTATCCTCCATAAAGTCTTCTCCAACTTCCCTTCTCCAGAGTTACCTTTCCTTTATTATTGTCCTTCCCTACAATAATTACCTTTATCATTTAAATATCTGTTAATGTTATCCTAGGATTATAATGCAGTATCTCTTCCATTACTTTCTAGACATTTTTCACAAGCGATAACACAACTCCTAGAGATCATGGACACTTGTTTCTCAAAGTTGACTCTTTGTTTCCCTAGCTTTGCAAATGATAAGAGTAAAGAAAAAAAAGTTGACCTGACTACCACATGCCTCAAGAAATACTATTAAAGTACATGGTAGTGGACAGTGTTGCAAAAGTACACTAATCATGGAAAGATGCAGAAAGGTGATGGAGCAATCGATCTAGGGGCAGTGGGCTGGAGATGGGTCTTCACATCAGAGAACAGGACTGTCCATGGGCTTTAAATCATTCTCTTCATTTTATTATCTCAAATATAGATAGAGCCAATGGTGGCAGTCACTACAAAACCTTCACTTGAACAAATTGGATTTAAAATATTCAACTTTTTACACTGCTGGGGAATATAAAAGCTATTGAAAGTTTAGTAACTTGGCTCTTCTCTCTCTCTCTCTCTCTCTCTCTCTCTCTCTCTCTCTGTGTGTGTGTGTGTGTGTGTGTGTGTGTGTGTGTGTTTAATCTGTCCAAATTGACTGAGCATTATTTGGATCTCATAGAACTGCCATGCTAAATGAGATTGCCAAGATAGAAGTCCATTGAAAACTATAATTAACCATGCAAATATGGGATCGGATTTGAATCGTGTAATAAGTTCAAGTTTTCACTATCTCGTGTTCCCTCCTCTACCCTCCCTCTTCTAGGCCCTCTCCTCCAATTTGAGATGTTTTTCCTATTAGGATAATAGGATGGATAAAGGGGAAGAAGGAAAAGAAAATCAACTGATGACACCAATAATGATATGATGGTGCTATTTAATAAGTACGTACTATGTGCTGTAAATACCATTTTAATCTTCACAATCAAGCCTTGGGGAAGTGGTTCAAGATCACACAGAGATAACCAATGAGATGCAGACAGACTTGGAATCTGGACAGTCTGAGTCCAAAATAGGGTGCTCTCTGCATCATTATCATCTTCAGCTCTGATTTGTAGCATCCAAGATTCCTCCCAAACTGAGATCCAAATTTCAGAAAGAAAGAAAGGGAAGGGAAAAGGAAAGGATGGGATGGGATGGGAAGGGAGGGGAGGGAAAGGGTAGAGCAGGGAAGAGCAGAGCAGGGAAGGGAGTTCTTCCTGCATAAGGCTGTGATGAGACCTACCTATCCAAATAAAACTAGGCTATCCTTTTCTCATTCCTCCGAGCCTGGGTAGAGCACAGAGTTAGAGCCCACAGGGTAGAAAGCAAAACTGTGTCCATAACACTCTCAGAGGCAGATGCTCCAGACAGTGAGAATAAATAAACAGCTCTTCTTCTAAAAGAATTACAGTTTTAAAAATCCCCACAGGTTCCTTTTTTATCTCTCATGGTTGTGGATGACCCTTGACAGAGATGATTTACCAGTCAGCCTCTCAGAAAGACAGCACATCTGCCCCATTTTCCTTCCCTATCTTTGGTGCCAAACAAATAAACTAAAAGTGACTGTCTAGTGGTCTGGCTTAAGGAAGCTGCCTGGGAAGTTGTTACACTCTGATTACCACCTAAGGCTTCTATAAAGCAAAGGTAAATCAGCATGGCAGATATTGGCCAGCAGTTCTTGGAACCTGACTTCTTTCCTTTATGGGTTGCTTTGCATTGTCCTGACTCCTTTGCAGTTAGGAGAAGCTGTGTGATGGATTTAGTGAAGTGATGGGTACCATTTCCAGACTTGGCCCATATAGACTCTCAAGTGTAATTCTCCCTATCAGCTAGTTTTAGCAGGATAATAAGCCTCCCATGTTTAATGGTTCAAAACAGCAAACACTGATCATTCAAAGCATTTGGTAGGTAGCCTAGGTGATTGTAGACTGGACTTACCTTTCTGGGGCTAAGTGGTTTAAAGTGGCTTTACTTACATATCTGGCAATTAGCACAAAGTCAGATGAGATGATAACAGCAATGTATCCCTGAGTTGTCCTGATGTGAAAGGCCACTCTGCTTGTCTGCATTACTCATCAGGAGCTAGGTACAGAGCTGAAGAGGATTAAAACTCGAAACGGCCAGTCTAGGTGGTATGTGTCATGGCATGATACCTCCCAACAGCTTCTTCAGTTGCAGGACTTTCTATATTCTAGATTTATTGGTTTAATGATTTAATCACAGTAAGTTACTTGTCTTTTAATGTTAGCTCATGATAAAAAGCAATACTGCTATATTTTATACATGAGAGCTTAATTTATCCAAGGGTACAGAGCCAGTCAGCCACTGTGTAGCAAAATTAGGAGTCATATCCAAGCTCTGTCTATAAAGTCACACTGCAACTGAAGAGTCTATACATGGTGTGTGTGTGTGTGTGTGTGTGTGTGTGTGTGTGTGTGTGTGCGTGTGCGTGAGTCTTGAACAGTTAGTTACCAGTTGAACACATATTTTTACTTACTAATAGACCATTATATTCTGCATCTCTGATCACTTACTTTCAAAATTTCTTGGGCACAAAAGCCAAACCTATAAGGCAATCAGACTTCAATCTCTCTCATACAAAGGTTTGTTTGAGAATCTTGGCTGGCTGGAATACTGGATTCAAGCAGGTGAAAAGACATACCAAGGTGGGCCATGATTTTCTGAGGTTAAATACTGTGAATTTTCTTGAGTCTTTATGTAACAGAGAACCAAATCTCTTTTCAGCGATGCACTGTGGAAAGATTGCTTCAGATGACTATGGACACTGGAAATCAACACTGCAGCCTGAAGAAGGGTATCAGGTGTCCCTCCTGCTGTGTCTCTAGTCAACAGAGAGGGTTATTATGAAAAGTCTGCTTATGACCACCAAGCACAGGGGCTTGACAGTCAGGGAAGGCCTCAGATGGAGAGCTTCACCCTATGCTAATGTCACTAGGTTCCCACTGGACACAATACAATTCCTCTGGTTTGCATGGTCTCAAATAAATCTAACTTAAAAATTTAAAAATCCCTAGAAGTAAGTTCCCTCAACACAAAACAATTGATTTTCTCGTGTCTTTCCAGTAGATGAGAGCTCAGAGCTCAATTTGATTTAAGGAAAATAAAATCTAATAGATTTTGTACACTTCAGTGATATAGATTAATATTCTTTGCCCATAAATTTAAACCATTGAATATAAATATCACCCATGTCACATGGGTCAGTCTACTCAATAGTTGATTAGATGTTTAAAACCATAGTTTTCCATCATGGCGGAATACACACAAGATTTAAAATGAGTATCGTTAAATAAATTCACAGTGCCGTGCAAGCTTCAAGCTTAAGACCAGTTTGCTTACACAGTTTGCATGGTAGTGAGGAAGGAAACCTTTTAATTGTTTTATACTTACAGGGCAGTGGGTTAAAAATGGTCACATTCTTTTTATTTTTTAATTATGTATTTTCCTCAATTACATTTCCAATGCTATCCCAAAAGTCCCCCACACCCTCCCCCCCCCAAATCCCCTACCCACCCATTCCCATTTTTTGGCCCTGGCGTTCCCCTGTACTGGGGCATATAAAGTTTGCCTGTCCAATGGGCCTCTCTTTCCAGTGATGGCCGACTAGGCCATCTTTTGATACATATGCAGCTAGAGTCAAGAGCTCCGGGGTACTGGTTAGTTCATAATGTTGCACCTACAGGGTTGCAGATCTCTTTAGCTCCTTGGATACTTTCTCTAGCTCCTCCATTGGGGACCCTGTGATCCATCTAATAGTTGACTGTGAGCATCCACTTCTGTGTTTGCTAGGCCCCAGCCTAGTCTCACAAGAGACAGCTATATCACATTTGTTACAAGGGTCACATTCTTTTTAACTCAATACAAAACTGATTTGACACTTAAAAATAACAAAGGATGTTTGTTGTAAAGCACGAGGCCCTATCAGTAACTCATATTGGGGATTCATTCTCCTTAATTTCTGAAATATATATATAAATTACAGAGAAAAACAACTATGAAACAGCCCTAAAATATGTTACTTGAAACAAGGTCAGATAGCTGGAGAAGAAGAAATTATACAAACTCATCTAACCAGAAAAGGCAGAGATTAAAGTAGCCACACAAATGAAAGAAAAAGCATTAACTGCTGTCTTCTCTCGTGTTAGGCCCTGGTGAGTCTGTGATCACACAAGATATTTGGTGTGACTTTAAGTAATTCTTGTATGATTTACCAAGCAATATGAGGCTCAAGCAAGACATTGCTGGACCATGAGTTGAGTCTACCTTGTTATAGAAAATTGGTAAATACTGGTATTGGTGTCAAAGGATCTCTCCTCATTCCCCTTCTTTCCGATTTTCTTTCTCCAGTATTCTAAGATCGGAGAATGTGTGGTTTCCTGACTTCTGATTGACATTCATATTTATCAATCCATTCCTATTAATCTCTTCTTTCCTAATGAGGCAGGAACCCAGGCAGACTCTGGATCTCAAGAGATTTATTTCCATACCATTATCCACATCAAAAAGCATTTATTAAACATCCAATTATAGCTCATGCTGCGGAAACCTTCATCTCAGCATGAAGAGAACCATATAGACATAAGCCCAAGCCTCTATGTGTTCCTAATGTATGTAAGAGCAAGTGAGGGGCGATTATAGCCTGATGCCCCAACTCTGCCTGTGTAAGGACACAGTGCTCAAGAAACTCATAAAATTCTTCAAATAAAATAAATTCTCACTCATCTTACTTTCAAGAATACCTGGTATAGCTGTAGACAAGACTTTTAATCAGCACACACTTCCTACTCAGAGCCACGTTTTTATTACAATCCAAGAGGTTTAATTTCACACATGGAGTAGAATCTGGATAATTTAGCCTACCCAAAGAGATGTCAAAGTCATGGAAGGATGCTTTTCAAAAATGGAATAAATCTAAGCTTGACAATGTCAGAAGGGCTGGTGATCAGTAACGGACTCCTAGTTCATGCTAAGCAAAAGAGAGCCAGATCAGCATCTACATCATGTACATCCATAGAAGAGTGGTGTGGCCCTAGATGCCAAACAATGACTGTGGGTAGTGGTACCCATCTGTCTAGGACTCTTTATCATTAGAGGAGAGTGCTAGCCTCCAAGCATGGCCTCATCAAACTTGTGGGATTTTTAAAATTAAAATATAATTACATTATTTTCCTTTTCTTCATACTCTCTCTAATCCCTCTCGTGTGCCCTTCTTGCTACCTATTATGCATTCTTTTCTGTCTTTGTTATTGTTGTGTGCATATGAGTATGTGTCTATGTGTGTATATATCTAAATATACAGATAGAGCCCACCTACTCAATTCACTTAGTGTTACCTGTAAGTATGTGGTTTCAGTGCTAATCACTTGGAACAGGGTTCATGAATGATGATAATGAGGAAAATCTGGGGTCCTCTGTAGTCAAACTAATCATACGTGAGACTTCTTATAAAAAGACTTGTAAGCAGATTGAACAGAAAAGTCATTAGTTCTTCATCCATTTTGTCTGTAAGATCGAGATTATGATTGTCAACCCTAGTTTTATCTTGATAACTCTATGAAGTAGGTTGGAAATTGTTTGGGATATGACAGACTTCTAGTAAGTTGAATGTTTTCTTACTTAGGTAGTTCCGATAGGTGTTTATAGAACAGAAGTTACGGACATGAAATCTTTAAGGTTTGTTTGAATTCTAGAACACTTTCATTTACTTGGTATGTTTGGGTGCATGTATATGTGTGTACATGCCTTTCACAGTGTAAGCAAGTGTAGAGGTCAGAGAATAACTTAAAGAAGTTGACTTTTTTTTCCCACCAGGTGGGTTTCAAAGATGGAACTCAGGTACTCAAATGTGGCTTGGCAGAAAGGACCTACAAGCACCTATACCTCCAACACATATATACCCTTAAACATATTAATATGCATACATGCACACACAGAAACACTCAAAAATAAAATAAAATATGCAAATAACTGCTGAAAATTAATAACAAAACAAAAAACACTTAATAAGATGGTAAAAATTTGAATATATGTTTCTCCGAAGAAGATAGAGAAATGACCAATATCTATCTTAAAAGATGATTCGGCATCAGGCAGATGAGACTGACTAAAGGTGGCTTCTTACATACCTGTAAATGTGAGTTCCATTTCACAGATCACACTTGAGCAAGAAAACCTCTTTCTGCAAGTTGTCCTTTGACCTCCACACAGACACCATGGTGCATGAATGCACACATGCATGTACACGTATGTACACAAAATAAATAATCTAAAAACATAATTCTAAAACTTAGTAAAAAGATGTTCAATGTCATTAATCACAGAATTAAATCTACAACTAAATATCTCCTCACATCTATCAGAATAGCTGTCATTAGAACTATAAAGGAGAAATGAAATTCTGCTGCATAATTTGTTGTTGATTGACTGGTTGGTTGGTTGGCTGGTTGATTGGTTGATTGATCAGTTTGTGGTGTTGGGTATCAAATCTAAGGCCTTGCTCATGCCAGGCCATGTTTTACCCACACACATCTCTTTGGTACACTGTAAATAGGTATATTAAAAATACTATGGGAGCTATGGAAAAGAGTAGAGGGATTCTTCAAAGGCTAAAAACTAAATTAGCATATAATCCAAAAATATCATTGCTGGGTACATATTTTGAAAAATAAAATCAGGATCAGGAAGAAAAACTCAACTTCCCTGTTCCCTCCACAAAATACAGAAAAGGAGGGCAATTACTCACCAACAAAAGGACACATAAAATATAATGGTAATAAACAGTCGATAGAATATTAGTCAGCTTTTTAAAAATAAGGAAATTCTATTATTTATGAAAGAAAGTATATTAAATGAAATAGTCCAGACACAGAAGGACACACATTACTTGCTTCTACTCATAGGAAACAGGATAAAACTCACAGGAAACGAGAATACCATGGTGGGGTTGAGAAAGTGGGAGTCATCATGCAAAGAACTTAAGGTTTTCCTTACATCAATAAATAAATTCCAGAGACTGTGTACACGGCACGCTGCTAGCTGCAGAAACAGAACATGTTAGGAGTGTAAATATCAAGTTCTGTGTTGATGTATTACTACCTCCAAAAGACTCAAGAAACATTGGAAGATACTGTGTGTCCAATGATTAAGAATATGGTATTATAATAATGGCTTTTGGCCAATCTCAAATTGAAAAGAGTAGACACATGCAGTTCTTTATGTATCAATTATATCTCAGTAAAACCATTTTTCAAAATCAAAAGAAATTATGATCAGAATGTTGTGCGTTTATGGGGTGCCATGTGCTCTCGTGCTGTATTTAGACTGCTTAAATCAAGCAATGAACATATGTATCACTTTGCTTAACCATTATTGTTCATGGCGAAACAGCTGCAAGTGACTCTCATAGCTATCTTGAAATACACAATTATTACTGAAAATCTCTTTAGAAAGGTTATGTGCCCTTGAGGAGATTACATGCCAACCTTGAAGGCTGTTCCCCACATCCTCAGATGCCAAGCTTTTATAGGCATTTGCTTTTGGGATCCTTAACATCATCACAGAACCTGGTCTGTTCAATGTGTCTTTTACATAAAGGTCAGGAAGAAAAATTGTTCTTTGGCCCAAGTGCAAACAAGAAATCATTTATGCCACTTGTCTAGCTGTGTAACTCCATCACAGAAGCTAAGCAAATCACTCTCCTTTCTTTCTCTTTTCCTCTCTTCACCTCATCTTAGTAGGTCTGTGTGGAGTGACATCTGCCTGCACAAGTTGTAAGGCCTAGGAGATCAATGCTCCATTGTTCTCCCTCAATTAGCTCGCTTGGTATTGACTCATTCTACAGGCCAACAATAAAATCTGCCAGCACCTGATTTTATTTGAAGTGGAATGGTCTTATGCTTGTTAAATTTCCATGTGAATTCCACACAGACTGGAGCACAGTGACACATAAATCGGATTTCATTGTGTCTTTGTCCTAGAAGCTATTATGGGATGGTCCAAAAGCCAATGCCTGCTTATGGGGTGGTCACAGAGGATGAGGTTTACCTAAAGCTCTCTCTCTAAAGATCTGTAAAATGACGATAAGGAAACGAAACTTCAGATTTACTCTGAGAGTTAGAATAGTATATATTAAGCACATCACATGAGTTCACCTGTGCAGTAAACAAGTGTAGCATCATGGGAGTTTAGCAAAACTGGGATCACTTGGTCATCTTGTCAGAGAACTCATTTAACTAAAGAGAGCATCATTACGGTGCTTCTTAACTCAAAGAGTCTGCCATCAAGACTCCCAAGTATATTTCTCAAGAAGGGTTCTAATTACCGACGAGGACAGCTAAAGGTTCCTGTTTTATGAGACCCCAATACCTAGAGACGGGCGCTATTATTTTCTCACTGAAGTCTCCTTTAAGGACACCATGTAACAAAGAATTCTCTCATTGTCTAGGTCCTAACCATTACATATCTTTTCTATAGAACTTGAGAAATAACCACCTGAATAATGGTTACTCCAGCTAGGGAGATAGATATACCCCTGACAACATTAGACAACAACCAGAAAACCATAACATACATGCAGGGTCTTTGCTTGTTCTTTCATGCTATTATTTGTTTCACCAATGGCTACTCATTTCCCTAAGCATTCTTAGTACAGAGGAAATCATGATCAGACCTTCCCCTCCCCATTTCTGAGTCAGCTGTGATTTAAAAAATGAAAGGTTTCTCATAGGCTTCTGTTTGTACACTTGACCTGTAGCCAGTATAGTTATTGGGGAATATTATGAAGCCTTTGGGCAGTGGAGGAAATACATCAATGGGAGTGGGATTTGGTGTGTTGCAACCCCACTCTACTTACTTCTCTCTCCTTCAAGAGTGCAGATACAATGTGGTCAGCTAAACTTTCTGTTGCTGCTTGTATGCCTTCATTGTCTGTTGCCATGTCTTCTTTGCCATAATGAACTCTGTCCCTCTGAAACTATAACCTAAAAGAAACCCTTCCTCCTTTAAGACACTTTTTGTCAGAATATTTTATCATAGCAATAGAAAGGAAAATTAATACTTAGCCTGTTTCTTTCTTAACCAGGAATTATTAAAATGTGTCCCACAGATTAGTGGTCTTAGTGATACAGACTCATACTGATAGATCAACAAAGGATGGGACACTAGTTATTATATATCCCTGATTTGCTGAGCCATGGGACATAGAAAATGAAAACGGTAAGATACCCTGCAATGAGACTCTTCCCTGAAACTTCATTCTTTAGAAATGTCTACCATTATGTGACCACGGAACTCCACTTTGGTAACCTCTAGATAACATTCTGCAGCATATGTTTTCTATGGGACACATTTTGGAAAATGATTAGGGTGACCATGTCACTAATCAGCTAAACTAGTCACTTCCAATGAAAGGGGGACATTATCAAACAGGTTGAACCACACACATGGCACATAAGGCCTTTTCTGGAGAAATAACTATGTGCAATGGGTAGTGGCAAAGGATAGATGCTCCTCTTTTTCAGATCACATGACAGCCACCTTCCTGCTTAGACCTATTGTAGGCCCTGAGATGAGCTCTGCCTTTGGTCAGGAAGATAAAAGTTTCAAGAGTCTTATACCTTGCCCCTGCTCTGAATAGCTCCTTAGCCCAAATCTTTTGTTTATATCTCAAATGCAATCATTTCCCCACAGCCTTGCTCTGACACCATGCTTGACCCTAAGTTATTACTTTAGGTCTATACTGCACTGGTCCTTCCTACAGATACTCATCCCATCCTAGATTTCTAAATTCCATCTAGACTTCCCTGAAGCCAACTCTATTTTCTTTGGTGTGTCTGTCTATTTCCCATGAGGTTTTACAAGCTTCCAGAATATTCTTCTGTTGTCTGCTGTTCTCCTGGCCTTCTATTCTTGACTTCTTTGATTTGCATAAGTCTCTTTCTTTGTCCATAAATTCCATCATTTGATTATCAACCAGGTCTTTTTTTAAATACATAATTTATATGAATATTCTTTGAAAATAACTGAGAAGTAAAGAAATTCTCCAGTCAATATTTTATTATGCCAAAGCTTGACATTAAGTAAATAGATGAAAAATATGCCATGAGAGTTAAATCCATTATCAATATCCACATTTCTACTAGTGACATTAAGCATAAACCTAAATAGTATAGTTAACTACAGATCCTTTAGTGCACCATTTCCTCTTAGATATTGTCTGATACAAAAACAACTCATAGACAAATAGAGTTTATGAACTAACAACAATCACACTTGATGCATTCATGGTATTTGGTCATGAGAGAGTTCTTATGAGTAGCCAACAGCTGTAGCTTTCTTTGTTACCTATGGTATAGCCATGTGCCCATGCTTCTCCCTCCATGGTTGGGTAGTTAAAATTTTCTAGCTGCATCTCAAAACAAACGGGACAGTTTGTGGAAATAAAACATTGGTTCCATTTTTCACAGATGTCCTAATTAGCTCACGTCACATAAGAGAAACTGAGATTCAATTGAGTCTATCTAGATTAGAAGCACAAAGTGAGAGCAGGAACTAACAGCTTTCTTTTGATATGTCATAAATAAAGGGGGGAAAAGTTGGAATATTCTTTGATGAAAGTGTACCTTGTGCACTTTCAGCTACCATTATTCAACTATTAAAAAGAATACTCATAGACTATTGCATGATGTTCATTGAGCAGACATACAGCATTGATGACAGTCCAGCATACATGGCCTATTGTCACAGGCTCACAGAAGGCTGCCAATCCTGCCAATAAGTCATAAAATTCATTGATCAAGTATGTCAAATATATTAATAATATAAAGTAGTATTTATCCAAAACATGATTTGCTTTCTAAACATAAAACAAAATCAATGTGATAAAGTACTGCAGGGCTAGTGGCAGGAGCAAGGCAGGCATCTCTGTTAAATGTTAACTATAGTGAGCAATTCCATGCTGAGTGAAGGAGATGAGAACTATTGGTCACAGGGTCTCCCATGAGGTAGCAGAAGAGATTAGAAAAAAAATGAAGTGGTCTTTAGGAGAACTTCTCTGGGCCTTTCTCACTGTCCTTGAAGATCCAGTGTTCTGCCATTATTTTTCAGGTATAAGGGTTTCTGGGAGCTACGTGAAAGATCTGTAGACTATAGGGATATTTTCCATTTGTTCTTATAGTGCTATATCTATACTACTTTCTACATAGATACAAATATACATACATATGTGTATATATATGTATGTGTGTATGTGTATATATATATGTGTGTGTATAATAGTTTTTTATATGTATTTGTACATATATAAGGATATATACATATATGCAGGCATATATATGTAATTTTATATGTATACATGTTTTATTACTTTTCACATCCAACTGCATAACCCTTCCTACCATCAATTTTTGTGTTTAGGTACAGAAATTACAAGAGCTGACATCTACAAATGAGCCAGAGTAACACAGGAAAAACATATCTCAAATGTCTTATCAATACTTTCTAGATTTAAAAAATCATTCTGTGGTTGAATGTCACCTTTTATCCAATGATTTATACGTAATACTATTAATACCACGTTCAAGGTGGGTCCAGGAGAATTTTCTCAACAAGTTTAATATAACAAAAATGGTGGGTTGCAATATTTCACTCTAAGTTATAAAAGACTATAACACATGGCTTGCTCACATTCTCTCAATCTTCTGATGAACAAGACCACCATCTCAGGAAATGCTCTAATGAGATAGGAATGAGGGTAGGCAATATGGGAAGTCTCAGACCAGGGTAAAACCAAAGCCTAAAGTTCAACTGCTTGCAAGGAACCAAATACTACCAATGACCACAGATGCAAGTTCTTTCCCAGTGAACTCCTGGGGTGAATGAGGCCTAAGGGACCCACTGATGACAGCTTTGTAAATGAGAATGGCAAATGAGAAGGTACAACTAAGGCATGTCCAAGTTTCTAACCAATAGAAATGGAAGTATCACAAGCCGTTGTTATCAACGGTTAAGTGTTTAGGTAATGTGTTCTGTAGACATAGATAAATAATACAACCTGCCTCTATAGATATGTGTTTTCCTTTACCTTTTTCCTTCCTTCCTGGTGCTAGGGATACAAAGCAATTCAGGATGACTGTACTCTAACACTATGCTAACTCTCCAAGTCCTGAAATTTAGCGTACAATAAGAAAAAAGAAAGAGAAAGATAATAAAACCAGACTAAAGAAAAAAAAAACTAACCATGTTCTCTTGTTGGTATTCTCTAGATCTCAGAAAAACTGAAAAAAGAAAGCTACCTACTCTGATCATTAACAATTGATGGGAAACAGAATAAAGATCTAAAGGATAATGTTTGAACAAGTAACTAATTGAAACTTTGGGCTATATGTTATCATAACCTCACCACCTAGTGCAGAGGCTGGGTCATAGAACATGCTCAAATTTATTTGCTAAATAAATAAAAGGAGTAAATGAAGCTGCTTTCAGTTTGAATTGAACTATGGGACTGGAAGCAATTAGAAAGGAGCTTTGTCAACACCTCCATCAACATACAATCATTGTAGCTGGACATCTCTTGGAATTATAAAGGAAGGCAGAGAATGCCTTCACTGATGCTCAAAATCTTTGGCCTTGCACTTTCCTTTGATTTCATACGTGTGGGAGCAGGGACCAAAAGTCCAGCTACTCAGACTTATGAAACATGTAAATTAGAGTTTATCTGTCCTTACTTTTTTTCACTTATAGAACCCAGTTTTTCTTTACAATGTGTTTCTTAAAATAGGAGGTCCCCTAGTACCTCCAAGTGCTGGCCTTCACATCATGAACGACTTAACCAAAAGGCTGAAGAGAAAAAGAAACTTCAATCCATCCCCTTTTCAGGGTCTGCTGCCTACTATAAGTCAGAAGGAACACAAAGTATTCCTGAGTTGTAATGTTCACAATGGAAGGACAGGTTTCTGTTTCTAGGAACAGGAAAACAGAGCAAAACAAAGTTTGTAGACAACCTAGAGGTTTCAGAGTTTTGCTCTCTTACTGACAGACAGGTTTGTCACTTACATGTGCTCTGAGAAATGAGATTCTCTAGACAGACATAAAGGAGAGGAAATCAAAAGAAAGGAAGAAGGGAGAGGAAAGAAAAAAGAGGAAGAGGAAGGGAGAGAATTTAAGGAAATTTAAATGACAGTCAACAAGGAGGACAGGCATGCTAAGGCAGACTGATAGAATGAAAGAGAGTTACCTACTTTGATCATTAACAGTAGATGGGAAACAGAATAAAGATAGAAAGGATAATGTGTGAGCAAACAACTAATTGAAATTCAGAGCTATATCATTATAACCTCATCACCTGGTGCAGGGGCTTTGGGTCACAATACATGCTCATAGATAGTTCCCAGGGGTCCTGAGTGTGGCAATCCTGTGTTATGCCAGTTCCTTATGGTCCTTCTAAGAATGGCAATCTTGTATTATGGCCTCCTTTGGAGTGTGGGCGGAATAATCTAAGATTTAGTTCTTACTCCTTGAAGATGACAGCCTGCCATTTCTGTGAAGGTGTTACACAGACTGTAACTTCCATGTACTTATAGAATCCTCTCTCTCTTCCATAAATCAAGACACCATGGCCATCAGGCAGCACATGGCAAGGGACTAAAAACATCCTCCAGCTAGTAAATAAGTCTTTTGGTCCAACAGAACTCTAGGAACTGACAACCAATGAGCGTAGAAAAGAATTCTTCTCCAAGCAAACTTTCAGAGGAGACTTCTGTCGGGGTTGAAAATCAGTACAATTGGTACAAGTTCCTAAAGCAAGGGACACATTTAAGCTGTGTCTAGATTCTGATTCGCAGGAACAATGATATAATGAAGCATCATATGATACAGTAATTGTTGTGGTAATGTGTGGAACAGAAAAAGAATGCTAACACAAAATCGCAATCCACGTGCCCATCCCAAGTCAGTCCTTGGGGTCCTGAAGTAAGACTAAAGTTTAAATAGATGGCCACAAATATATACATCCATGTAGCTCTGGTCAAAGAATGTTCCCAGCCACCACTGACCCATCTTGTCTGGGCTTCAGTCTCGTCCTCAAAGGTTGTCTGACAATCAATGAGTATGTTGTGGAATCCTTTACTATGGGACAAGTTCCCCCTTAACAGATGCTTTCACCCTCTCAGCATTGACATTCCTGAAGAAATTTCCATTTCTTTGGGGTCTTCGTTTCAATGATATTCAGATTGAAAAACATAGAATCTCTAAGGAATATCTTTGTTTCTGACAGGCTCTACCTGTCATACAGTACCACAAATGTATCTTGTAATATACTTGTTTTTTTAAAAATTATGAGTAAGTTCCAAAGGCTTTAAATATGAACTTTGGAAAATCAACATTTACTCGACACATATCTGGAGAGAGTAATTAATTAAATTCTTTCACAGGTTCTAATTTTATCTTTATAATACTCCAAATAAGAGCAGTACTAGGAAAAAAAAGAGTAGAGGAGTAAGAGAAACAATAGCTAACATTTACTGAATGCTCATAAGCCTAGAGCTTAAATACTTTAAATATGTCATCTCATTTAATCTTCTAAGTTTTCAATGAGGTAAGCTATAACCATAACTACATTGCAGCAATAAAATGAAGGTACAGAGAAGCTAACAACATTGCACAATGCAACATGGCACACAAAACAACAGAGCCATGATTTTTAACCCAGGCAGTCTAGTTCCCATATATTCAATTCCCACATAAGCCACCACTGTGATTATCCCATTTCATTTGACATTTGTCTCAAGGCTCTCCAGAGACTTTTCAATGAGATGAGGTAAAGCCACTTTACATGTAGGCATAACTCCTTAATCTAACAACACTCCATGTCTTATGAGCCCAACATTAATTGCTCTTAACCCCTGTAAGGTATCTAGGAAAATAATACTAAGAGGATATCAAATGGCTATGAAAGTATAAAACAAAACATACTCTCTTTGCCCTGGGTTAAATTCTTTCTGGGACACAGAGAGAATCCCACCTGCCTGGCCTGTATATCAAGTCAGGGTCCCCAAAACAACGGACAAGTCACTGACATCAAGACACAACCATACACCCTGGAACAAAAGAGCCAGTCATAGAAAGCAATCACTTTAACTGTCCAGCCAGCTGATGCAGTTGGAGATCCCCCCACCCCCCCTGCCTACACTCAATTGTCCTCCTGCTGCTCTCTGTCCTTGGCTAGCTGCCAAGTGACACTCCCATCTGGCGTTGGCCTTCTGCAGATACACTGAACACTCTTCAAGGGCAGGAGATTTACATTCCTTCCATAAAATGCCTACTGGGCATCATTCCTGTGCCAATTCTAGTCTTAGATGTCACACCTACAGTCTTCATTGAGAAAATCGGAGAGAAAGAGAGAGAGAGAGAGAGAGAGAGAGAGAGAGAGAGAGAGAGAGAGAGATTCTCTTACAAGTTTGCATATACTAGGTCCTTAAAGAATGCTGGATGAACTAGGAAGAAGTGAACTTACAGCTAGGCAGTGGTGATGCATGCCTTTAGTCCCAGTATTCAGGAAGAAGAGACAGGTAGATCTCTGAGTTTGAGGCTAGCCTGATCTACAGAGCAAGTTCCAGGATAGCCAGAAATACACAGAAAAAAAAAACCTGTGTTTAAAAAACAACAAAAAACAAACAAGAAAAGAAAAGAAAAGAAAAGAAAAGAAAAGAAAAGAAAAGAAAAGAAAAGAAAAGAAAGGAAAGGAAAGAAAGATTGTAAGGACAGATGATCAAGTGTAAACTCAGTGCTTAAACCATGCTTCCAAGAAAAAAGGAAAGAAGATGAAATCAAATAGCCTAGTGATCCTCATAATAGCTCTATGGCAGGTTTGGTTATTATTCTTATCTTAAAAAGAAAAATGAGGCTCAAATATCAAAACTCAGTCAAAGACATTCTATTAGAGAAACGAACAAGGTTAAATTCCAGTCTGAAACTACATGCATAGTTCATACTAACTATGAACTATATTTCTTCCCAGTGTGATACCTGGTTAATAAATAGAAGTTTAAATGGGCGGATGGATAGATGAATAGGTGGATAGATAGATGGGTGATACATGGATGGATAGAGAGATGGATGAATGAATAGGTGGATAAATGAATGGATGAGTAGATAAATGGATGTATTACACAGATTTATAACAGGAAACCAAATGGCAGATAAAATGTGGTGCCTATTTCTAGATTACTGAGAATAGTAACTCATCATTTCTTTCTCCTTGCATCTTACAAATCAATACAATTCCTCAAAGGCTGAGGTTGTGGCTTCTCTCATTATGTAGGTGATGGGGAGGAATACTTTTAGAGAGGATCATGGACATTTGACAAGGCAGATTTATCCATGATGGGGAAATGAGGTCTTCAACCCACCGTGTGACTGCATAATTACATAACCACTCATTATGTTTATGACTTTATTGACTAGAAATAATGAAAAACTTCTTAAACCTTGTACTTATGAAAAATATGTTACTTTCTTTTTTGTCAATTGTTTTATTTATTATTCAAGTGTCCCCTTCGTGGTACCCACTCCATGAGCACCTACTCAACCCTCCTCCCCTTCGCCTCTAAGAAAGTACTCCCCCCCACCCACCCACCCACTCACACCTCACCCCTCTAGCATCCCTCTTTTCCTGGGCATCAATCCTCCACAGGACCAAGAACATCCCCTCCCACTGAGGCCAGATAAGAGAGTCCTCTGCTAGATGTCTAGCAGGGGCCACAGACCAGCCCATATATGCTCTTTGGTGGCTTAGTCCTTGGAAGCCCTGAGGGGTTCATTTTATTAACACGGTTGTTCTTCCTATAAGGTTGCAAACCCATTCAGCTCCTTCAGTCCTTCCCTAAATCTTCCATAGGTGTCCCCTGGCTCAGTCCAATGGTTGGCTGTAAGTATCTGCATCTGTCTCAGTCAGATGCTGGTAGAGCCTCTCAGAGGACAGCCATGCCAGGCTGCAAACATATCTTGGCATTAGCAATAGTGTTAGTGTTTGGTATCTGTGCATGGGATGGATCCCAAGTTGGGAAAGTCTCTGGATGGCCTTTCCTTCAGTCTCTGTTCCATTTTCTCAGCCCTGCACTTCCTTTCAGAGTGAAGCACTACAGCTCCTTTCCAGGAATGAAGAGCCTCCGATTCCAGTACCACCATGAGTTTTGAAGTAAATAATGAAATATAAGCATATAACAAACTGGAATCACATGGCAACAGAATTGCTGGCACATCAAGAATACAGAAGGCAATGTAAACATCTTAAAATTGAAGTCAACTCACATTATTCATTTGCAATGTTTCCTAGTAACTTTAGACAAAATTTAAAGTCCCTTCTGTAGTCCAAAAAGTCCCAAGTCTTCTTGTTGTCAGTAGTTAAGTTTCATCTTTATTTGTTCTCTTCTGAACACTCTGCCCGTCTTCACAAATATCCACAGGATGCTCTTTTCTTTGGATCAAATGTCACTGTGTCCTTAACCTAAGGTTCCACCCCCAGATTCTGCTCTGTTTCTTCTTTTAGTACAATGATTACCATTGCTTGACAGATTTCTTTTCTTTCTTTTGGCTTTGTAAACTTTAATTGAGAAATGACAGTTGAATGTATGTCTAAAGTGTAACACATACACCAATATACATGCATACAGCAGATATGCATACTTGTGCAAATACTATTAAACAAAATATAGAATGACTATACAGGGAAAGGGTAAGAATTCTTTTTCAAGACATACAAGAAAACATGTCTGAGAATCATACTAGGCCAGTGCTTCTATAGCCAATAGATTAATTCATCCTGCATTCACTTCAGAATATTTTGCTCAGAACTGGGACATCTATAAAGAAGCCAGCCTGACTATGTTAAGGAATTAGTAAAATACGCCTTGCCCCAGAGACCTCTCAAGCTATTAGGTAGTTTTCCAGAATATTGTTTCAGTAAAGGGAAAATGATGGAGACAAAAAAAAAAAATGAAGTCTCTGTTAATTTTTAATAGCACTGCATTTGCTGTGTTTAAGTGGTGATTTATTCATGCACTTCATAATAAATGCATACTGTAAGCAGTCAGTAGCCAGGAGATAGCTCTATCTGCATCTTTGGGCAGAACCCACATATTTTATTGGGTTGGGAAAGAATTCGACAACATAAGTTACCCAGAGGTCAGTTAGCTTGCAGGGCTGAAGGTCTTCTTGGTGGCTGGGGCTACCTCTTCTCTTGCCTCTTCCCACAACTCTAACACTTCAGATTATGACTAAATTCTTCACTTCTGAAAGCTGATAGAGACTCAGACACTAGTTTGAAAAACATCAGGAAGATAAACCATCTCTACAAGGGTTCTTTGAAGCACTTGTGATCCCAACCCCTTTATCCAAGCACCCAGATAGACCAGTGATGGATTCGCAAGTCATTAGGAATAACCATTTTTATTTCTCCCTTTGGCTTCCAATTGTATTAAAAAATATGATTCAAAGCTCTCCTCCAAGTCCCTGTGTAAGATACACTGGGCATCTATCACATAGAAACAGCTCTGAGAAAGGTGATGTTAACTATTAATATCACTGATATTTTAGGAAGAACAACCTAATAGAAAGAATTGCTGCTATTGCTGTAGTTAGAAACTAATTTTCCATGTTTGTGCTAAGCAGCTCCCCTGGCAACAGTCTTTTCAAAATAGCCCATCTCTAAGGGATAGAAGTGTTGAGCTCCAACCCTTAGAAGAGCACACAGAAAAAAAAAAAAAAAAAAAAAAAAAAAAAAACAAAACACCATCATCTCTCTGCTTGCTCTATAGGCATGCCATGTCTAAGAAAGGGCAGTTTAACAGATTGAAATATTATCTCAACACCTTTACTTTGGTCTCTGCCAACATTGACCTTAAATTCTGAGACAGAAAATTCAGATACTCAGTAAGGCTGTTTTGTTGTTGTTGTTGTTACTGATTTTGTTGGATGGCTGTCTTAATTTTTGTTTATATCAATTCCCTTCCAGTTTATAATTAATGAAGTTAGTAGATATGGTATTTTTAAATTACATTTACAATATCACCGAAAGTCATTTTACCTTAAAGTGCCAAATATCTTCCTTTCTCAGATATGATCCTCTTCAGAAAGATGAATCTGTTGGATAGCAACACCTTTCCCCAAAGAGAGTGATCCAAAGATGAAATGTGTATGTAATTTATGCTTGTGGCTAAGTTATTCTCGTCTGAAAACAACCTGTAAGCCTTCAAGTAGCTGGAGGCAAGATTGGGACACAAATGCACAACATGCTAAGTAGACCATGTCTGTCATTTGAAAAGTCTCTATTCATCTTGGGCAAATGCTTTGGCTCTGCAAGCATCATCTAAGGGGGTAATTCCCTCTAAAAAGTTATATAAATTACTAGGAATCGCTAAAGATGTACATGAACATGTAATCAGTGGGTTAAAATTGTATTCATTACAATAGGTATGTTCATAGAGCAATTCCAGACAAGTCATTATGCATGACAAAGTCATATCTGTACATTAAAATATTTTTGAATTTATGAGCTGATATTGTAGATTTTGGCTCTTATTGCTGATTACAGAGCTCTTGGGTCTTTGTATAAATCAAACATGGAAGGCAATGATAGATCTCACGTTAAAATCTCAACCTCATCACTATTTATGCTCAACTTGGTTTTATGTCTGGAAGCTCTTCCTGAAATAATTGGGTGTTTGTAAGCCACTGTATACTGGGAGTGATAAGTGTGGTATTCCTGTGTGTGTGAAAGATAACTTGTATGTCACATTAGGGAACATGAGCTTAATTTTTAATAAATATATATTATACCAATATTAAATCTAACATACATAAAATTAATAAAAAGCCCTTTCAAAGTGCTTATGGCAGAAACTATGTTATTTAACATATATTATCCTATTTAATTTTTATATTTCTCTCTAGGATAAACTAATTTGTTTAATTAATATATGAGATCATATTAATCAATAATAATTATCATCATCAGTATTATTATTTTAGAGATTTATTTATTTACTGTGCATATAGTGTTCTGCCTACATATAGGCCTGTATACCAGAAGAGGGCACAAGATCTTATTACAGATGGTAGTAAGCCACTGTGTGGCTGCTGAGAATTGAACTCAGCATCTCTGAAAGAGTAGCCAGTGCACATAACCACTGCGCCATCACTCCACTCCTCTAATAGTAATTCCTTTTTTTTTCTTTTTTTTTTAATTTTTAATTAGGTATTTTCCTCATTTACATTTCCATACTATCCCAAGAGTCCCCCATACCCTCCCCCCGACTCCCCTACCCACCCACTCCCACTTCTTGGCCCTGGTATTCCCCTGTACTGAAGCATCTAAAATTTGCAAGACCAATGGGCCTCTCTTGCCAATGATGGCCAACTAGGCCATCTTCTGATACATATGTAGCTAGAGACACGAGCTCTGGGGGGTACTGGTTAGTTCATATTGTGGTTCCACCTATAGGGTTGTAGACCCCTTTAGCTCCTTGGGTACTTTCTGTAGCTCCTCCAATGGAGGCCCTGTGATCCATCCAATAGCTGACTGTGAGCATCCACTTTTGTAGGCCCCAGCATAGCCTCACAAGAGACAGCTATATCTGGGTCCTTTCAGCAAAATCTTGCTAATATATGCAATGGTGTCAGCATTTGGAGGCTGATTATGGGATGGATCCCCAGGTATGGCAGTCTCTAGATGGTCCATCCTTTCATCTCAGCTCCAAACTTTGTCTCTGTAACTCCTTCCATGGGTGTTTTGTTCCAAATTCTAAGAAGGGGCAAAGTGTCCACACTTTGGTCTTCTTTCTTCTGCAGTTTCATGTGTTTTGCAAATTGTATCTTGTATCTTGGGTATTCTAGGTTTCTGGGCTAATATCCACTTATCAGTGAGTATATATCATGTGAGTTCTTTTGTGATTGAGTTACCTCATTCAGGATGATGCCCTCCAGGTCCATCCATTTGCCTAGGAATTTCATAAATTACAGTGAAACTTATAGAGGAGAAAGTGGGGAAAAGCCTCGAAGATATGGGCACAGGGGAAAATTCCTGAATAGAACAGCAATGGCTTGTGCTGTAAGATTGAGAATTGACAAATGGGACCTAATGAAACTCCAAAGTTTCTGCAAGGCAAAAGACACCGACAATAAGACAAAAAGACCACCAACAGATTGGGAAAGAATCTTTACCTATCCTAAATCAGATAGGGGACTAATATCCAATATATATAAAGAACTCAAGAAGGTGGACTCCAGAAAATCAAATAACCCCATTAAAAAATGGGGCTCAGAGCTAAACAAAGAATTCTCATCTGAGGAATAGCGAATGGCTGAGAAACACCTGAAAAAATGTTCAGCACCCTTAATCATCAGGGAAATGCAAATCAAAACAACCCTGAGATTCCATCTCACACCAGTCAGAATGGCTAAGATCAGAAATTCAGATGCTGGTGAGGATATGGAGAAAGAGGAACACTCCTACATTGTTGGTGGGATTACAAGCTTGTACAACCACTCTGGAAATCAGTCGGGTGGTTCCTCAGAAAATTGGACATAGTACTACCAGAGGATCCAGCAATACCTCTCCTGGGCATATATCCAGAAGATGTTCCAACTGGTAAGAAAGATACATGCTCCACTATGTTCATAGCAGCCTTATTTATAATAGCCAGAAGCTGGAAAGAATCCAGGTGTCCTTCAACAGAGGAATGGATACAGAAAATGTGGTACATTTACACAATGGAGTACCCCTCCAATAGTAATTCTTAAAATATTCTCAGCAAAAACCTTGACAGTCCAGTAGGAACAAATCTCAAATCCAGAGATTATGGACTAAGATAACTTGTCACTGAATGTTTCAAACCCTTTACCTTGGATAACAGAGAGGGAAGTGGAAATTGTCTTTTTAAAATCTGTTCTGTGTGATAGGCCTATAATTTACATCATATATAATGTCTCATTTCAACTCTAACTATAGAATGACCTTGATATGTGATCAATATTTATCCTCATGAGAAACAGAGGCTAAGAGAGGCAGACTACTTGAACAGAATCAGTGCTAGCCAGTCTATCCAGGACAGGAGTTAAGTCTACACATCTCTAGTTCTAAGTGCCAATTCCTACACTGCTGGTAGGGCTCTCCCAATAGGACTTAAGAAAGAAATAGTAAGCAGGAAAACTTTTAGACACTGTTCCAAGTGTAAAGTGCAGAGACATCACTTGGTGGTTGTGATTTCTATCTTTTGTGATGCAGTGATGATGTGTTTGGTTTGGAAATGTGGAGTTGGTCTCCCAGTCAGTACAAAACTGTATTCTTAGCACAATTTAATCTTATCATTTGACAACAAAGAGTCATTAAGTACAAGGTATATCAGAGAAACAGATAGTTTCATGCATATGTATTTGCATATGTGTAATCATTGAGAGCAGCTCATATTAATTTGAATAGTCACAGAATGCCAAATCAAGAATTCCTGATCTTCACTGGATATGAGGTGACAGTCCAAACCCAATGAGCTTCACTGATGGTATCTGCTAAGTTTCCTTCTCTTCTGCCTTGCTGGGAGTCCACTCCATTCAGAGAGGACAACAAAGACCTCCCCACAAATTCCCTTTGAATATCATTGGCCTGTGACCTTGACCACATGGTAGTGGCAGGGATGACTTGAGTAGAATCTCATCCATTTTCCCCCTCTGGGTGGTCAATGAGCCGGAAAATGAAGGACACAGTGCAGGTTTACCAGACTCATAATTAGGTCACAGCTGATCCCTGTTCCCATCATCTGGCAGCTGGGGCCAGTGGACCAGCACATGTCATCCTAACACTTTCCAGGGGAGCCCAGCTTGTAAGCATCCTTTTCTCCTTATGACTCTCCCTGCCCCAGAGATCCTGCCAGACTCAAAGGAGGAATCCCAAGGAGAATCAGTGTAACTCTTCTCTGAATAAATCAAATGGCTTGCAGAGTTAGGCATGCCTGGCAGAGCAAAGGGGTAGTCTACAGTTACCCTGGGCTGACTATGAACAGGATACAAAGAGTAGGGTGTAAAAACTATAGTCATGTGATCTAGGGCATGTCCCCTAGCCTATCAGTCTCAGGACTTTCTTTGTGGTACAATTTTAATAATAGCGTGGAGTGGAGACACATTACTGTAATTTCAGCACTGGGTAGTGATGAGGGGTGGTGAGGAGAGAGATCATGAGTTCCAAGCCAGCACTGGCTGGCTTTGAAAAGAAAATCAGATGAAAAAACATTCGAAAAATCTCTAAAGAGCCATAAAATATACTGCTGTTATTTTCTTAATGTGGCTCTATCCATAAGTGAGTATCTTCAGTATAGCAACTCCTTTGTATACATAATAAGAGCTGCAGGCTCCCTATGCTTGGCCCCACTGGACTGTATCTAGTGCTAAACAGCTTAGTTGCCTCTAAGACCAATTATTTAAAAAATAATTCCTATAAAATTATAAATTTCCCCAAACCATAATTACTTAATACTTGTAGAAAAATATCTGCATTGAGTCCAAATCCTTCAAATTGTAACAATAAGCTAGCTGATCCTCATGGGTAACTTATTCTATGCCAGAGTTAAACTTGATAACTTTACAAATATGAGGGAGGCTCAGTGAAGCAGGACATCTTGCCTAAGAGTCAAACAGGATCATCTGGAACGTTTGGCATCCCTCAGTGGCACCAAACAGAAAATTATGTGGCATTTTAGAAACTGCTTTCATGCCTTACCTCCTTCCACATGACAGACATAGGTGAACTTATCATTCTAGAGATTTACTCATAACCTGCTTGCTACCCCACCTGAGTAACTGCAGCTCAGCTTAATCCTGATATCTTATTGCTTAGGCTTTCAAACTCTCATTGTCTCACAGATATTTTCACCTAAGTCCACATTTATCTATAACCATTATTCATTTACCTTGGAAGAAGAGGGAAATACCTTTCGTTCTCAAAAACGATGAAGACACACCATGCTGTAGTATGACCAGAGCATCCTAGGGAAGTCTTAAAACCAGAACCAAAGTTCTTTCTGGAAAAAAAAAATGATCAGGCCCACAAAAAATGCAAAAAAAAAAAAATCTCATGGATTTGTCCCCCAAAGTGAAGAATACTTTGCTATCACTCCTAGAGCTCATAGTCACATTTACCAATCTGTTCCCATCCCAGAACTTAGAGAAAGTTATAGCCTGGTGCCAAGCACTTTGGCAAGGGTGACAGTGCTGGGTTTCACATCAAGAACATCTCATAGAAGCATAGAGGAGATGGATGCCTGGCAGCAAACAAGAGCTTTGGGTTCATAAACCAGATTGCCTAGAGAGTGAGTGAGTAAGTTCACATTCACAGTAATGAGTTTCCCATTTACAGTATCCAGTGGCATGCACAGGGCTCCTGTCATCACAGCCTTCAGAGAGATACATCTAGTCTCTGTGCATATTTGCAATCATTAATGTTGGATGCCTCAGCCCTCTGCACCAAACCACAGCACTCAAGCCTTCTCTTCCCAAGGCCACTATTTATTTGCCATCCCATTTGAACCTCTCTTACCCAGTCACTTCAACCTTTTATTCCCTCCTATGAAACTGAATCTCCTAAGAGAAGGCCAAATGAAAAGCTTGTTTTCAACCCATGGCATGTGCTGACTATGCCAGCTATTCTTTCTTATCCAATCCTTCCTCAGTCTCTACCCATTCTTCTCAACTGTACCCCCTTTCCTGTCACTCATCATTACATCATCATCCTCTTCCTCTCACCCTTACTCTTCATATTCTACTGTATCTTCCTTTCCTTTCTTTCCCTTACACTCCTCCATCTTTGTTATATACTCTCCTTTGCCTCTACCCAATATGGCAACTTTCCTTCAAATGTTGACTCTCTCATCCTACTTCTAATTCTTTCTTCAGGGTTGTTAGCGATGATAATCACGTTGCCCTCTACAGCATGAAGAAAAAAATGTGCAGATTCATGATTCCTTTAACACGTGTTTTTACTGTCATTATGAAATCATTCTCTGATTTCTGAGATACCACAAAGAAAACAAAATGCAGACTTTCAGATATCTCTAGAATTCAAAGAGTTTCAGATCACGGAGGCCGGTCTCTTTATTTCTCTTTCTCTTTTTTAAGTATATATTTTATTTTGTGTGCATGGGCACGGGGGTGGGGGGTTGTTCGTGTATGTGCCTGTTCATCACATGTATGCATGGAACCCAGAGTCTAGAAGACATATTTAATCCCCTGGAACTGAAATGACAGACAGTTGTTTCCATTATGTGGGTGCTAGTAATCAAACACAGGTCCTCTGTATTTGCCTTTTTATCTCACATTTCAAATATTGCAGAAATATCAAATATCTAGCAATAACATAATCATTAAATTTAAGGACAAATGTTTTGTTAAACAAAAAACAAAATGACAGACATCTAACAAATGTATTTTCTACTTGTTTTTCATGAGCCAACACAGCCCAGAAGTAAATAAATAATATCAAGAATAGCCTGTGTCCTAAGCATCTATGAAGCCAGGATTGACTCTACCCTAAGACCGAGAACGATAAAGTAAATGAGTACCAAAAGGAATTCTTCAGAGCACAAGTGAGAGTGATTTAAAAATCACACTCCAAAAGTATCATCCAGATTCTTTATGGGAAAAAGTCATTTAAGGAACCAGAGAAACAGAAATGTGAATATTTTAATGATGGAAAGAATTCACACCACAAATCTAAAGCCAGGCAGTACTGGGTGTATTCAGAAAGTTACACAGACCATGGCATTGACTAGAAATAGAAGGTTATAGAGACTCAACTAAATAGAGAAACCCAGTCTTCAGCCTGTTCTTAGTCACATGTAAAAAGCCTATGAATTCATATTGGTTCCATACAGATTTGGAATCACTTTCCTAGCAACCTCAACATCTACCTACGCATGCCCTCAGCTCATTGAGTCAACAAGACAGAATCTGAATGTCCCATAAGAAGCTCTTACCTCAACTAGAACCAAAGTCTCACCCAATTGTGTGACCGTATTTTACCCAAGTCAATAATGAAAACTGCTGAGCACAGCCTCTGACATCATCTTCTCATAGACAAGACCACAAGAGCTCACAAACAGATGCCCATGACAGAAATAGAAGAGAACTATCTACATGAAGTTAACAAAGAACAGTCTACTAGATAATTTCACTTTAAAATCCAGTTGTCTCTGTCTTCCCATGAGCAAATACTCTCATCAAGACCAGACTCTCATGAGAAGAAAGAGAGACCATCACAAGGTCCAACAAATCTAGTATCATAAATGGACTCTCTTTTAATGTTTAAGATACCCTCAGATATAACTCTCTCTATTGCATAAATGCCAACAGATTAATGAAAAGGAAAAGCAAAGTATACACACATCCCAGCTACAAACCAACTTCCTTAAAAATGCTTACAAATTCTAAGAAAACATGAGGCATATCCTACTAACATCCTAAACAATGTTGAGGACTGAGAAGATAGTTTGGTGCATAATGTGTTTCCAGCACAAGTACTAGGACCTGAGTTTGAGTCTGAAGAACCTGTGTAAATTTGGGAGTGGCAAGGACACATTTATAATCCCAGTGTTTCTGCAGTGATATAGGAGGCTACCAGAAGTTCATTGCCCAGCTTTAGCAATACTACTGACATGGTTTCACCTAGCCATCTCTTCTTTTTGTTGTTTTGGAGTTTCAACATCAATCTCAGATATGAGCCAGGGAGATAATACGGGAAGTACTTACTGCACAAGCATATATACCTTAGTCCTGTCCTCAGATACCACATAAAGAAGTTGGGCATGGAGATGCATGCTTCTAATCCTAGTTGGTAAGAGGCAGAGACATTTTTGAGTTGGTCAACAAGCTTAGGCCAACCAGCTTAGCCCTCTCAGTGAGTTCCTCAATGAGAAGTCTTTTGGGGGTGGGGGTGGGAAGATGAATGGCAGCCAAGGATGATACCTAAAGTTGACCTTTGGTCTCCATAAGCAAGTACACAAATGAGTGTGTGTGTGTGTGTGTGTGTGTGTGTGTGTGTGCATACACACACACACACACACACACACACACACACACACACAATTCTCAAACACCATAAAATTTTTGTATTGGTTCTACATAAGTCTGAAAAACAGAGCCACCTCTGATAAAAACCTCAAATGACACAAGACTCAAAAGCTTCTCACCTGGTGATTTATCAATAAGTCACTTTCCTACACTGTAGTGAATTAGTATCAATTCTAAATTCAGTGAATCATACCTTCTGACCATATTGTAAGCTATATATTAGCAGCAAATGGTGTCTTAGATATTAACATTTAAAGGTTATTACAAGAATGTTTTGTCATTTCTCCTCCTAATGGGCCAACTCAATGGTATAGAAGAGAAAAAATGGGTGGGGAATAATACAAAGAAACAAAGAATCAGTAAGTTTCCAAGGATTATTAGAATCTCTGAAATCCTTTGTTCCTTGACAAAATATTTAGTATAAATTAAATGAAATGTTGCTGGTGGTGGCTACTCTGAGTTAAGCTTATGACATGACCATTACCACACCATGGCCTCGAAGAATAAAATTACAAAATGGAGTCTTCCTGATCCATCTATGTCCAGGCTGTACTGCCTGTTATGGAAATGGTCCATGAATGTGCTGGCTGGAATCATGTAATAATGTTTTAAAAGCACAACTTGAGGCATATGTTGACAAGCACAGAAAGAAGCTGGATAAAATTTTGAAGACCCAAAGGTAATTCTTAGATTTGTGGGCAGGAGCAATGTATCTAAGAAAATGATTCTGTCCCTTTTTACTCTAGCTTGCATTTTTGCCTCCTTGAATCATCACTGAATGGCTCTACTAAGTAAGATGCTCACAACTGCTTTTTTGTTTGTTTGTTTGTTTGTTTGTTTGTTTTCTTTTGCTTTGTTTTGGCGTGCTTTCATTTACATAGTAAGATGATATGTATGAAGCTTTATTATTCATCATCTAGAAGGACAATGTCACCTACTAGCCCCGACCCTTGGACACTTGACTTCTTTAGGGAAACCTTATGCTGTGATCCTTCAGTCCTGATACTCTGCAGTGGGAGAGCATTAAACCAGAATAACAGAAGCATAGGGCAAAGAATTAGGCAAGAGAAGAGTTAATACATTGTGGGGTCGCTGAGTCCATCCCAAAGCAGCATGCTAGCATGGCTCATTTTCTACACCATTCCATTTCTTCTCTACTAATTCACAGTCATTATCATATCCAGACATGCATCCCATGCTTCATTTGCTGACATTAATTAATTTCCCCACCCCTTGCTTTTCATCTCATTTTAAAAGAATGGCGGTGAAATAGCCCATTCTCCTAGAGAAAGAATACAGGTTTAACACTGGCCAGCAGCTGGCTATCTCTACTGCATATTAGGATGTTTGATGAACCATAGCTGTGGCTGCGTCTTTCATCTTCTGTTATGACCTTTGCCCATCACCTGACCCACAACCCCCTGCCATCTGAGGTTGCATGTGACAAAACCACTCCCTCTTGTGCAGTGGTTTATAGAGCAGTGCTGGGTAGGAATGACAAGCCTTGTGCATACCTAGTTCCTTCTCCTCCTGCTAAATAAAAACCAACATGACAAGAAGAAAAGTCTAAAGTGTATTAAAATTAGCTAATAACCACGGATGATGCACAGCTAACAGTTCCAGGATCAGCTGCTGAAATCTCTAAGTTCCTCAGAGGCACAGTTGGACACTTCAGGATGCCTTGCCTATGTTGAAAAACAATAGAACCAAAGGGCTACAAATACAAAACAAACAAACAACGAAAAGCCCTGGAAACTCCTAAGTGTGCCTACTTTGCCTCTGTGTATTTCCCTGACATTTACTCTATAACTGAATTATATGATTCCCTAAATGTATTCTTCATTATTGTGTACTATTAAATTCTGTAGCCTCGGTGCATTGGGCAGGAGCTGCATCAACAGCCTGCATTCTTGGCATTATACCTAGACTCATAATTATGCCTGTGAATTCAGATACAAATGCATCCTCACAACGGCTCCTCTTTTGCTTGTGTGTGCAGGAGCATGTCTCATTTCATATTAAAGAATGATGTAGCCTTTCCTTCACAGGAGGTTCTCACTGGACAGTTCACCCAGCCATTTAATATGTTAGCTATTATAATTCATGAACTAAAACAGCTCCCATCCCCCATTACATCTGTATCTATGGCAAGCTGTATTTCTGTTAACTTCAGTATCCTCTTGTAAATAATGAAAGTGTTACTTACTTCTTTTTTTTTCTTTCAATTTTTTATTAGATATTTTCTTCATTTATTTCAAATGCTATCCTGAAAATCCCCTATACCTTCCCCCCACACTGCTCCCCTACCCACCGACTCCCACTTCTTGGCCCTGGCGTTCCCCTGTACTGGGGCATATAAAGTTAGGAAGATCAAGGGGCCTCTCTTCCCAATGATGGCAGACTAGGCCATCTTCTGCTACATATGCAGCTAGAGACATGAGCTCTGGTGGTAGAAACTGTTACTTCTTATACCTCAGTGGGAAATTGTTACCTTCCGTGTGTAAAGGTCTTTAGTTCAATTCTCAGAGCTACAAAATTAAATTGCCGAGTTACAATGACCTGGAGAATCTCTTTCAACAGCTCTGAAGATATATGAAGTTTAGACAGTGATTAAGTTTAATGCCACACCCACTCTTCACACCTTGAATTTCTCAGGAGAATCTCATGGAGCATTTGAGCTCTGATTTCTACCCAGAAATTTTCCTTTGAGAAGTAGAACAACATTTCAATTAGTCCCTAGAATGGATGGATCAGAATCTCCCTTTATATGAATTAAATACCACAGTTGATTTTTTTTAAAGACTATAACTGAGTACCAAATTCTAAGATAACAGAGATCACAGTTTAAATATCAAAAAAAAAATCTTTATTGCAGCTGAGGGAATGATGTGGTCTATAAAATCCTTGCAATGTAAGCTTGAAAAAACTGTGTTTGATTCCCAAATCCCATGTAAAACTGTCAGAGCTGGGGAAGTGGAGAAAGGCAGATCCTTAAGGCTCACTGGCCAGGCAGCTAATGAGCTACAGGTCAATGAGAGATCCTGCCTCAAAGTATATAGACAACATTCCTGAAGATGATATTCAAGGTTGTACTCTGGCCTCCGATACTCATGGACACATATACAGTTGGTTTACTGGACTCTGAATTTCTTGATAACATGCAGAATGCTCCAGAGTTTTCTTACTTTAGTTGCTAGGTCCAGTATTGACAATAGGAAGGAAACCTCAGCTGTGGGAACTGACTCAAAGAGATGTGAAATGCAAAAGAGACTTTGTCCACTTGTGGCTCAAAAGTTAAGCAGCAGGCTAGCTGTAAATGAAAACCTGCCAGCTGCAATTTCAGAGTCACAGGGACAGCACTTAAGGCCCTTACAAGTTCTTTGACTGTAGTAAAGTAGAAACAGAGTCATTTTATTCTTCCAAGTTCACTTCAGTGGGGGAGCACTCACTCCTACCGGGACAGCTGGGAATACCCTATGCAGCCACAACCAGGAAACAGGGATTAGCAGAGTATCAAAACTTATTAAAGTTAATGAGCAAATGCAAAGGGGTCTGAGTAGCTGGGATTGGAGGCAGGGCCCTGGTAATAAAATGCATCAAAGAATGACAAAGACTTCCCTCAAAAGAATAAGGTGACATCTACATTAAGACAACAATCCAGATTAACTAGTAACACACTCAAAAATAAGCAATGACAGTAAAAGGAGTGACAGGATATTACTAGCTAATTGTCAAGCCTGTCATTCTAGTAGTTGTTTCTTTAAGAAGTTGAGAAACTTCATTAAAATAATCTCAAGATGCTTCATCGGAAAAAAATTCCGGACAGTCTCTCTATGTCTGGAGTTTTCATTGTTTTTAGTTTTCTCAAAATAAAGTCTTAAAATAGAACCGCACCAAAGCACGTGGGACAAGAACTAGAGGATGTAGTTTTAAGACAGTCCTTCAGCCAGCCTAATAGTACATATTTCTTATATGCTTGCAATACGCAAAGCACTGTCATGTCTAGACTGAAATTCTAACATCTGGGAAGAATGAATACAGTCCTGGACCTGCTCTTTTATTGCCCCCTTTTAATATCTCTAATAAACTATGATATAGTTTGCCAATTTTATCAAATCTCTATTTTGAGATAGTCATAGCCTTGGGAACATAGGAGTGCTAAACATTAGCAATATCATAGCCTCAATAAACAAGTAAAATGAATAGCAAGTTAGTATAAAAATCTATAAATAAATAAAATCTAGCCCCCATCCACCACCCACATCCAGAGACACCTTGACTCTCAGGAGGTCTACCATATCCAGGCTCACAGGTGATACATCACTCACCCCAATACCTGAACTAACTGGGAACCCCATGGGGCTCAGTGGTTTCAGGACCTATCCACCCTGCTAGAAACACATCTTCCTTCTGGCCTGCAACATTGCCCAGGTCAGATCTGGCACCAGAGCCCCTTCCATACCTCGAAATAG
This sequence comes from Mus musculus, assembly GCF_000001635.26. Lineage (NCBI taxonomy): Eukaryota > Metazoa > Chordata > Mammalia > Rodentia > Muridae > Mus > Mus musculus. Next base: position 89,033,088 of record NC_000078.6, on the reverse strand, counting down.
CTTGATTCCCAGAGGTCCATTATGACCAGGCTCACAGGGAGAGGCTACAGTCAGAGATAGTAAGACCACTTAACACCAGAGATAACCAGATGATGAGAGGCAAGTGCAAGAACATAAGCAACAGAAACAAATGCTAGTTGGCACCATCAGAACCCAATTCTCCCAACACAGCAAACCCTGAATAGCCTAACACTCTTAAAAAGCAAGATTCTGACCTAAAATCCCATCTCATGAAGATGATAAAGGACCTTAAGGAGGATATAAATAACTCTGTTAAAGAAATACAAGTTAACACTGGTGAACAAATAGAAATCCTTAAAGAGGAAACATAAATTCCTTAAAGAAATACAGGATAACACAATCAAACATCTGAAGGGATCTAACAAATCTGTTCAGGATCTAAAAATTGGAAATAGAAACCATAAAGAAATAAAAAAGGGAGGCAACCCTGGAGATGGAAAACCTAGAAAAGAGATCAGGCGTTACAATGCAAGCATCATCAACATAGTACAAGAGGTAGAAGAGAGAATCTCAAGCATAGAAGACACCATAAAAGAAATTGACACCGCAGACAAAGAATATACAAGTGCAAAAAGCTCCTAACATAAAACATCCAGGAAATTTAGGACACAATGAAAAGACCAAACCTAATAATAATAGGAATAGAGGGTGAAGATTTCCAATTCAAAGGGCTCAAAAACATCTTCAACAAAATCATAGAAAACTTTTCTAAGCTAAAGAAAGCGATACCCATAAACATAGAAGAAACCTATGGAAAACCACAGATTGAACCAAAGAAGAAAATCCCCTTGTCACATAATAATCAAAACACTAAATACACAGAACAAGGAAATAATATTAAAAACAATAAAGGGAAAAGCCCAAGTAACATATAAAGGTAGATCAATCAGAATTACACCAGACCTCTCAACAGATATGCTAAAAGCCAGATGTTGGACAGATGTTATGCAAACCCTAAAAGAAAACAAATGCAAGCTCTGGATACTATACCCAGCAAAGTTCTCAATCACCATAGATGGAGAAACTGAGATATTCCATGATATAACTAAATTTAAACAATATCTTTCCACTAATCCAGTCCTACAGAGGATAATAGAAGAAAAACTCTAATACAAGGAGAAAAAATATACCCAACATAAACCAAAAAGTTAATCATCTCACAACAAACCCAAAAGAAGAGAACCACACAAACTTAATACCACCTCTAACAACAAAAATATCAGGAACAGACAATCATTGGTCTTTAATATCTCTCAAGATCAATGGACTCAATACCCCAATAAAAAGACATAGGCTAACAGACTGTATATATTAAACAGGACCCAGCATTTTTTTTTAAGTTTATCACATACATTTTATTCAGCTTACATTATTTTTTTTCTATTGAGTTTTATTTTCCTGGAAAAATGTGAGCCCTGAATATCTACTCTTCCCTTTCACAATATCATAACATATTCTTTTACAGATAATTTGAGGCTAAGAGTCTTCTAGGATGCTATAATATTCTAGTTTTTTAATTTATTTTTAATTAGGTATTTTCTTCATTTACATTTCAAATGCTATCCCCAAAATCCCCCAGACCATCCCCCCTCCACTCTCCTACCTCCTACTCTCCACTTCTTGGCCCTGGTGTTCCCCCTTACTGAGGCAAATAAAGTTTGCAAGACCAAAGGGCCTCTCTTCCCAATGATGACCAACTAGGCCATCTTCTGATACATATGCAGCTAGAGACACGAGCTCCGGGGATACTGGTTAGTTCATATTGTTGTTCCACCTATAGGGTTGTAGACCCCTTTAGCTCTTTGAGTACTTTCTCTAGCTCCTCCGTTGGGGGCCGTGTGCTCCATCCAATAGCTGACTGTGAGCATCCACTTCTGTGTTTTCCAGGCCCTGGCATAGCCTCAAGGACCCAGCATTTTGCTGAATACAGGAAACACACCTCAGGGCAAAGATAGCCACTATCTCAGAGTTAAAGTCAGGAAAAAATTTTTTTCCAAGCAAATAGTCCCAAGAAACAAGCAGAGTAGCCATTCTAATATCCAATAAAATCCACTTTCAACTAGAATTTATCAAAAGTAATGGGGAAGGACATCATACTCAAAGGAAAAATCCACCAAAATGAACACTCAATTCTGAATATCTACACCCCAAATGAAAAAGCACCCACATTTGTAAAAGAGATGTTACTAAAGCTCAAATCACACATTGAATCTCACACAATAATAGTGGGAGACTTCAACACCCCACTCTCACCAATGGACATATCATGGAAAGATAAACTAGACAGAGACACAGTGAAACTAACAGATTTCATGAACCTAATAGATTTAATAGATAGCTACAGAACATTCCATGCTAAAACAAAAGGAAATACCTTCTCTTCAGCAGCTCATGGTATCTTCTCTAAAATTGACCACATAATCAGACACAAATGAAGCCTCAACAGATACAAGAAGATTAAAATAATACTGTGCACTCCATCAGACCACCACAGGTTAAGGCTGGTTTTAAAAACAACAGAAAGCCCACATACTCATGGAAACTGAACAACTCTCTACTTGATAATATCTTGGTCAGGGAATAATTAAAGAAATAAATTAAAGACTTTCTAGAATTTAACAAAATTTAAGGCACAGAATACTCAAATTTATGGGACACAATGAGAGCAATGCTAAGAGGAAAATTCATAGCACTGTGTGCCTTTATAAAGAAACTAGAGAGACTCAACACTAGCAACTTAACAGTGCATCTGAAAGCTCTAGAACAAAAAGAAGCAAACACACCCAAGAGAAATAGACAGCAGAAAAACCCAAAAAAACAAAAAAACAAAAAAAAAAAAGAAAACAAAAAAACAAACAAACAAAAAAAAAACCTCCGGGCTGAAAATCTAACAATTAGAAAAAAAGAACAATTCAAACAATTGAGAAAACTAAGAGCTGGTTCCTGGAGAAAATCAAGATATATATGTATATATCTTGTATATATATAACCTTAGCCAAACTAACCAAAGGGCACTTGCAGTATCCAAATTGAGAAACTCAGAAATGAAAAGATAGACATAACAACATAAACTGAGGGAAATCATCAGATACTACTACAAAAGCCTATACTCCACAAAATTGAAAAAATTAGATGAAATAATTTTCTTTTTTGGTTTGTTTGGGGTTTTTTGGGGATATTTTTGTTTTGTTTTGTTTTGTTTTTTATTAGGTATTTTCTTCATTTACATTTCCAATGCTATCCCAAAAGTCCCTATCAGAAAACCCTATCAGAACCTATGTGCTAGGTGATAGCAGTTGGATTACCTTGAGAGCCTCATTGTGATTCAGAATAATTGTGTTTTACATAGCCTTCCCAGCAGAGACCATTCCTGTTAGCCAAATGTAGTTTTACCTCCACATATACCCCTCTTGCAAGTATTTGTCCCTAGTTGGCTCTCTGTTACTGTGACAAAATATCATGATCAAAAGCAATTGGGAGGAAAGCGTTTGTTTGACTACAGGGTGCAGTTGATCATCAACTGAAGCCAAGGTAAAAACTGAGGCAGAAGCATACAGCAGAGAACACCAATTCGCTTGCATTGTTCTCCCTGGCTTGTTCAGCTATTTTTCTGATGCATCTCAGGCTGCACTACTCAGAGATGGCACTGCTCACAGTGGGCTGGGCTATCCCAGATCAATTAGCAAGTAAGAAAATGTTCCACAGACATGCTCATAGGCAATCTGGTGGAGGCAATTCCTCAATTTAGATTCCCCCTTCCCAGGTCTGTTTAGGTTTGTGTCAAGTTGACAACTATGAAGCCTAAGATTTGACGAAAATCATTTAATTTTTATTAATCTCAAATTCATTATTAAATTATCATAGGAAATTCATAGTTTCCTTCTTCTAGTTTGCCAACTATCTGATATTTGGCATCCTAGAGAGACACTAATGATTGGCAAAGTCATTAGTGACTCTGTATTTCTGTCTTTGTCTTTCTCTTTCTCTCTGTCTCTCTCTATGTGTCTCTCTGTCTCACTCTCTGTCTCTGTGTGCCTCTGTCTCTCCCTCTCCCTTCTCTGTCCCCCTCTCTCTGTGTGTTCATACGACAACAAAACGGTCAAAAGGGAAAGATAACACATAGCAAAATTGGACACAGAGTTGGAGGTGGGAAGATGCATGAAAAGGTAGAGAACAGTAAGAAAGAAAAACAAGATGTCCCAGACATGGAGGAAAAGGGGAAGAAATTTCAACAAAGGAAACAAGATGGTCTTTATTTTAGGCATGTATGTGTTGGGTTCATTCTACAAAGGAAAGGAAGTAGAGAAAAGAGAGAAAGCAAAAACACAGGGCCCCCAATGGAGAAGCTAGAGAAAGCACCCAAGGAGCTGAAGGAGTCTGCAACCCTATAGGTGGAACAACAATATGAACTAACCAGTACCCCCAGAGCTTGTATCTCTAGCTGCATATGTAGCAGAAGATGGCCTAGTCGTCCATCACTGGGAAGAGAGGCCCCTTGGTATTGCAAACTTTATATGCCCCAGTACAGGGGAATGCCAGGGCCAAGAAGCAGGAGTGGGTGGGTAGGAGGGATGGTATAGGGAATTTTCGGGATAGCATTTGAAATGTATATAAAGAAAATATCTAAGAAAAAGAAAAAGAAAAAAATTGAAAGAGATAAGTGGGCAGAATATTATTCTGTATCCTGAACATTAACACTGGAGTTTGACTCCTAGTTGAACTGTGGCCTGGATCATAAGACATAACATTGACACTGCAAACAATAGTATCAGCTCTAAACTAAATTGTTAATTAGCAATGCAGACCAACTGTGAAAAATAATCTCTCTCCTTCTTAGTCCATAATTCTCTATTTCTTAAAATTAACTTTCTCAGTGAACCACTATGTACGAATTACCTGACATGTTAAAGAACAATTCCTGGAGGCTGCCAAGGGTGGAGACTCATTTGAACTGTCACTTGATAATCTTACTCTTTTAAAGATAATTTCTTTACTTTGCATCCCAACCTAACTTTCCCTCCTCTCCTCCTAGTCCTCACCCTACCACCAGACCCCCATGTATTCCTCTTCCCTTTATCTTCAGAAAAGAGAAGGCCTCCATGAGTATCAACCAGTCTTGACAAGTTTCAGTAAGACTAGATGCATCCTCTCTTATTAAGGCTAGATAAGGCAGCCCAGTAAGGGTGGGAAAGGGTTCCAAAGGCAGGCAATAGACTCAGAATAGGGTCCTGCTCCCACTGTTAGGAGTCCCACATGAAGACCAAGCTACCCAACTGTAACATATATGCAGATAATCTAACTTTTTAAAGGTGTTGGTGATGATGATACCCACTAAAACCTGAAAGATGTTCTTCTGATTTTTATATGGTCTCTGCTGTACACAATTACCTACTTACGCTACCTATGCAAAGCCTGCTTTTGAAGGTTCCTTTTTTATCTTTTTTTCTTGTGAAGAGGAATGGGTTTTATTTGGGTTACAGGTTATAGTCCATCATCATCATCACTTGGGACTTTATATTTTCTCTTTTAATGATTTTTTAAAAATTATTATTATTCTTTAATCATTTTTTTACAGTCTGGTCACTCCCTGTAGCCTCAAGTCTCCCGAGGGTTAGGTGCATCTTTTCTCACTGACGCTAGACCAGACAGTGCTCTGCTGTATATGTGTTTGGGGACTCACACCAGCTCATGTATGTTACCTGGTTGGTGGCTCAGTGTCCGAGAGAACATGGGGGTCCAGGTTAGTTGAGATTGTTGGTCTTCATATGGCTCACCCTTCTCCTCCTCGGCTTCTTCCAGCTTTTCCCTAATTCAACCCCGGGTCCCTGGCTTCTGTGCATTGGTTGGGTGTAAGTATCTGCATCTGACTCTTTTAGCTGCTTGTTGGACCTTTTGAAGGGCAGCCATGCTAGGCTCCCATCATGCATGTCCTTTTGGGTCTGAGTTACCTCACTCAGGATGATATTTTCTAGTTCCATCCATTTAACTTCAAAACTCATGATGCCCTCATTATTAATAGCTGGGTAGTATTCCATTGTGTAAATAAACCACATTTTCTGAAATGTGCAACTACAGCTGCCATCACAATGCAATCAGGTGATCTTGGTATTCTACCATAAGCTCCAGACAAAAGCTGACTTCCTTACTTTCCAACCATAACAGAATAAAAACCTTCATAGGGTCACATGTTCAGGTATATTAAAATAATATTTGGAGCCAGATACAAAAGAAACAAAAATTATTAAGCTTAATAGAAAAAGCCTGGAAAACACACTGTAAAATCCCACTCTGGGCACTTTCCTCCATTTTGGTATACAGAATGTCCAGTTGAACACATTCAGGCTTCAGCTTTCAGAAATTTTGCTTTGGTACAAAGCTTTACTTCCATGGTGTCAATCAATGTTTTCCAGATTCATGTCTCTCAAGATCAGCAGCAACTCCTAATGATGTGAGGATGTATTCAAAATAGAAATTCTTGGGTCTTATCCTAGAACTGATGATACAAGCACTTAGGAATGGTACCCAGTGTTTTGTGGCTTGCTAAACTACCCAGGTATAATTAATTTAAATCTTCTCTTAGAGCCATGGTTCTCAATTTTGTTGAAGAATAGAATAACAAGTAAAGCTTATGAGAACCCAACACTGAGGACATTCCTCAGAACAACTGCACCTCTCGGAGAAGGTAAAGGAGAAGGTTTAAATCCCAGTCAAAAAAAATCAACAATCAACACAGACTCCTTCATTGATCATCACTCCCCACTGTAACACTGCTTCTTCAAAAAATGTACAGTAGTAAATATATAGTATATATTTAGTATATTTATATATACTTACAGTATATATAGTATCTATAATGTATATTTATAGATAGTATGTTTATACCTAGTAGTAAATATATATATTCTACTATTATTTACTTATTTACTTGTTTTATTATTACACTTGGTTCTTAAACCCATCTGATTTCTTTGATCTCTTGGACTGTCAGTGGTGTAACTCACAACGCTACAGGAACTTCTGAGAGGAGGAAAACCAGACCCATCTAATTGCTGTTAGATCGAGTTACAACTGAAATGACTGGAAAGCAAGAAGGGTTGCTTTTTAAAAGGTTCCTCCTGCTATAAACTTCCTACCTCTAGCTTAGAAATACCCATAATTCGAGGGGGGGAAGCTACCCTGGGTCTTCTTTCTTCAATCTGCCAGCAACCCCATGATTATTTCCTCCATCAACCTGAGTGAGTGGGCTGGGAGTCACTTACTCTCCTTTAAATTGCCCCATTTGTGTCAAGGTTATTTTGTACAAAATGATAAGTATTACCCATTAATTCTCTTCTGCACCTCCTACATTTTTCCTCAAGCCTAGGCTTTGAGAGAAGCTTTCTCTTTCTTCTCCTCTGACTCGTTTTTTAAAAAAGACCTCCTGAACATAGTTACTCTGTAGGTTTGCCATGCATTTCATCCTCTAATCCATGAGCCAGCAGACAGATAATCAGTATTATTAATAAAAATGAGTTACTATCATTATACTAAAAAGAAAGTGATGCCAAATCTTGCATTTTGCCCCAGGTCCAATTAAACTGCTCCTCTTCATGAGGCATCAGATGTTGGTCTCTAGAAACATTAATAGCCTCCACTTTTGTCAATTCTTGGAATTCTCTATCTGTCTGCATGAACTGCACTATCTACTGAACAAGAGTGGTGTGGTATAAAACCACACCCACATCACTGAGAAACATTCTGGAGACTGGGACTCCAGACCTTCTCATTCTTTTAAAGCCCTCACAACTTGAGTATTGTTTGGGGCAGAAAGCACAGAATAGAAATTCAATAAACATTTCAATATCATTACACCCATTTTCAAGAACATCGGGAACACTTCATTGTACCCTGGCTTCTAAATATACTCTTCAAGTTCCAAAGCAAATGTAACATCACCATTCTGCCTCTGATTTCAAAGGTTAGATGAGTCTAATTATCACAGACCACAAGCCACATTGACTTAAGAGTAGTTTGTGTGTCTATGTAGGTGCATGCCTGAGAGGAGAGAGCCTGTCCTGTAGATTAGTGTGTGTTTGTGTTTGTGTGTATGTGTGTGTGCACGCGCGCGTGCGTGCGCGTGCAGAAACAGTTTGACTCTTTCACATGAATCACTCTTGTCCTTCCCTAATGCCTTTTAATGCAATGTCTTAGATCACTTATGGAAATTAAATACATTTAATTTTTGTAACTCAGTTTTTGCTCTTATTGCCTTCAAATTTCTGCTCTTGTATTTTTTAATTATTAGAATTTAAGAAGTAGTTCTCAGATATATTCAAACATTTTCATCATAATAAAACCATTGTAGATCTTAAAGTTCAGTTTTAATAATTGAAAAGGCATTCATCTCTTATTGGGTGCATTTTCAGTTTAAAGCTGGTAAGGCTGAGATAGTATAGAACTGCAAAAAATAATTTGAATTGGTCATGAAACAAATCCAATTTTCACTCTAAAAACAATGCTATATTTTGAGAAATCGTGCTTCCCTCTTCAGAGAAACATAAGGCTTAGTGATTCATCATATGCAAGTTGCCAAGTTTACTTTGGAGAATAAATATACAATACACTCAAATATACAGTAAACTTACATTGAAGTTTCTATTGCATTTTTAGTCTGAAAGTAAGTTACCATGCAAATAGTCTTTCCACCTGATCGTTCACATATTCTTCTGTAAGTAGTATAAATATAACATTATTTGGAAGAGGTATAAAATCTAGAGGATGAGAAAGCAATAACTAAAAGAGTCCTCTTAGATGACTAACTGGGGAACAGAGGATCTGATATGATGGTAAGTGCTTCTCTGCACAGCACAGGAAGCAATAGGAGAAAAGAAATGGGTGACACAGGGAGGGGATACAAGAGGAATTGTTTTCCTACCTGTAGACACAAAAGAAAACTTGGGATGGACACACACACACACGCACACACCCCATACATGGAGAACATAACTAGTTGTTAAAATGTTTCTTCTGCAAAGCTTTCAATGGGAGTTACAGCAGTCACAGTATGCAAGAAGAGAGAGTGGTACCCTTGGAGGCAATGGGCACTTCTCAGGTTCATCCAGACTTCAAGTAGCTGTGAAGCTACAAAGATAGCTGAGCCATCAAACACTAGCCCTGGAGCATTGAATCTAAGGTGTGTTGTAGGAAAAAAAAAAGTGGATCTGTAAACTTCCATTAAATAAGAATTCCCAATGATGACTTGGGTCAACACATTTAATGATGGGCATATTCCCATACAGTATTTTGTTTAATTATACTATCTAATAAAATTTTAATATAATAACACTTGCTCTGCATTTTGGATTTTCTCTGGGGTTCTGAGGAAATGAGAACAAATTACAGGAGGAAATTCATATCACAGATCAATAGAATAAATGTTACACCTGTCTCTAATGTGAAAACTAGCCAATATTTAAATGGCAAGAAAAATAGTTTTTCAAGAGTTAAATATGTTTTCTTCAAAGTCATATCTATGCATGAAGGTTATTTTGGTTCTTAATTATTCTAAGTTCCCAGTCGCCCCTGGTTTATAAAGAGATACCACTCTTCATTCTATTTCTGGATATGCCAAGCCTGGGATCTTCCTGTCCTTGCCTTTCCCTCTAGGTCTGGGATATTTTCTCTATGCCTGGCACCTTTTCTTACTTGGATTTCAGTTCCTTCTATGGGAATTCAACCAACCAAAGCAAAACAGCTATTCCCTGGTCTCCTTATCTGAATTATTTAAACAGGACTAACCATTTTCCCACAAGGGACTTTAATTGTTTGTAGTCCCTCCCCTCCCTTCTCCTCTCCTCCCCTCCCTTCTCCTCTCCTCCCCTCCCTTCTCCTTTCCTCCCCTCCCTCTCCTCTCCTCCCCTCCCTTGCTCTCCCCTCCCCTCTGCTCTCCACTCCTCTTCTATCCTGTTCCCTTTTTCTCAGTCTTAAATAAGGTACCATGATATCAAGAAACCAATGTTACCACTTTACCTTCAATGTACAGCACTGTGTTAATGCACAGGGGAGATTCAGTATGTAATATGAGTGGTGTTAAAATTATCACCATCATCGTCATGTCAGCAAAGCATCTCACTTTGGTGTTACCTCTTTGTTCTTCTTACTGGCACTCACTAATGACTATGTAATATCATGTTATGTATTTATTCATCTTTTATTTGTCTCTTAGTAAAATATATTCTATTTTGTGTATTTGGCTTACCTTAACATACTAGCACTTAGAATATGCCCTGGAACATTGTAGTGGTTCAATAAATTATAGTTGAATGAAGCTGTATGTTCACCTTTGCTTTGTCCCCTGCTTCTGTATGCAGTGCATCATCTAACACACTGTATATCATCACACGCCCTGTTGTTGACCATGATGCTGGTTCTGTGTCTGACACCCCAGCATATCCAGGTGTTCATGGCTGACTGAGAGAGAGGTGTTTGATATGAATGAAATATTCCTCGTCAGCCCTCTTCCTCAACACCAGTTATCTGTAGGATTTGGTGGTATTCTATTGAACTCACTTTTGTTTCAATTTCATCCTCCAAAGTTACAGACTGGAGACAGTTATTAATGCTGTGACTATTTCATCATCCACTGATCCGGAGTCATTTGGAAGAAAGAAGAAATCAGAGGAAAGATTGGAAATAACCTAGGGTCACTCAATAACAGAAGTCACACACACACACACACACACACACACACACACACACACACAATCAGCCATGGTGATGGAGCATACCCCTAATTTAAGCCCTTGAGAGGCTGAAGCATGTGAAGTGTACTTTTGAGAATAACCTTGGCTATACAGAGCAAGCTCCAGATAACTCTGGACCATATATTGAAGCCTTATCTCAACAAATAAGCAAATAACAACAACAACTACCACCACCACCACAACAACAATGGCATAATAATAATAATAATAATAATAATAAATGTGTACCATACTCTAGATGGGAAGTATTAAGTTTCATACAGAATTACTGACACCTACCTTCCAATAACTTCCCCCTTTATGATGTGACATATTCACGTATGAAAAGCAGAACACAACACTCCCCCGTGAAAGTTGCAAAACTATATATGTTGGTCTTACTACTATGAGCTTAGCATCTAGTAGTAAGATGAACAATGAAAGAGTTCTTCTATACCTGCCCAAAAGATCCTATCATACCTTTCATTCATATGGCCAATTCAGCCATATGAAACCTTCATTAAACCACCCTGCCTATATTATCTGCTCCAGAATAAACCCTTACAGCTAGGGAGTCTCAATGAGATGGCTGTAGCCCTGCTAACTCCTGACTATCACCCTAGGAGATATCTCCATCCAGTCCCTTCCCAGGTAACCCACTCACTCATGAATTCCTGACCCCCATGAGCAGAAGAAGATGAAAAATGTTTATTGTCTAAAGCCACTGAGTCTTGCAGTGATTAGCACTGAAGCAAAATCTTACTAATCCAGCTCAATCAAAAAGGAAGGTGTCAGAGCCCCAGAATCAGGACTCCATCTGCAGCTGTAACTAAGCAGACATCACAGACAAAATTACTTCTTTCCTTTCTCCCCCAATTCACTCTATTAAAAAGAAGTTTCAAAATAGAGAGGGATTTTTTTTCCCTTTTCAAGAGCCTTCTTAGCAGTCCTACTGTATCAAACAGGACTGGTTTTAAATGAACATCCTCGTCCTGCTCTGCCTGCCAGGGGAGTTGTGAGGCTTAATTAATTACAGATCTTTGGATGAAAGGAGCACGAAGTACAGGGAATTCTCATCCAACAGGACCAGGAAAAATGAAAGAGAGAAGCAAAATAAAACATTCTCTCTCTGCTTGCTAAATCTATTTCACCTGAGATTTCATGCAGGCTGAGTCACTTATTGTTTAGAGAGGACACCATTTTTGCTGAGTGCAGAAGGGAAACGAGCCAGCACAGTCGGAGAATAGGGAGCCCTTGTCCTTTAGCTTAAAATAGGCCCCTTTCCCAAAATAGGCATCAACTCTTCCTTTAAGGGACAGCATGGTCATCTGGATCATGAGCTCTCAAGGAGGAGCAGTGAACTGGAATTTATTTGGTGGGGCCCCATGGAGCCTGTCTACCTCCAGGTGGAAGTGCAGAACTTTGCAAACCTGAGTAAATCCAACAACTCTAGATGCAGATCTCTGCCATGAGTGGGAAAGAAATGTGTTTTTTGAGTCTTCTCCTGCCAGAGGAATCCCTAAGAAGCAGAATTTTTAATTTTTTAATATAAAAATGAGATGGTTCATAAGAGGCCAGTAGGAAAATGGAAAGTGGTAAAGGTTTAGGGTTAAGATTCCAAAGTTTAAATCCAGGATTCTCCACACAATAAACATATGACCTTGGATGACTAAGTGACTTACCTTCTCTGAGCCTCTAATTCTTTTAGGAAAGTGTAGCTACTGATACTACTGGCTGAGTCACAGGGAATGCTAAAGACAGTGCCCAGATGGAGTCAGAAGTCAATCACTGGGCCATAATGATGGCTGTCATCAAGGATTTTCTTCACCCTGCCATTCTGGGACTGGGAAATATGTTCATCGGGGTTTTATAGAGCCTTCTGTTCTTATAAAATGTGGTTAATCCTAAAAAGCCACAATATATTGGTCTAGCAAAGTTAAACTCCATCTCTAGCCTTTTTCTTGGGGTGTGTAGAAAGTAGGCTTTTCTTTTACCAAAGAAGTAAAACGAGAAAGGCAAGGTTGGAGCCGGGCAATGGTGGCACATGCAGTGGGTTTAATTCCAGCACTTGGGAGGCAGAGGCAAGCAAATTTCTGAGTTTGAGGCCAACCTGGTCTATAGAGTAAGTTCCAGGACAGCCAGGGCTACACAGAGAAACCCTGTCTCAAAAAAAATAAATAAATAAAAGTAAAGAAGTTGGGATTAAGAAGATAGCTCGGTTAGTAGGGTGCTTGCCTCACAAGCATAAGGACCTAAGTTCAATACTTCATCATCCAGGTAAAGAAAGCTTAATGATATATGCTTCTAACCCGAGCATTGGGATTTGCTTGCCAGCCATGTAAGCTTACTTGATGGCTGATGGCTTGTAGGACATGAAAATTCTCTATCAATAAAATAAAAAGAGGTAGATGGGATCTGAGGAATGACACCCAAGCTTATCCTCTGGCCACCATACATGGACCACACATACTGTACATATATTTACACACACACACACACACACACACACACACACTTATTTTTAAAAAGAAAGGTAGATTTGGCTTTTCTTCTAAGTTCCTCAATTCTCCCTGTGTTTCTGTGTGATCTATACAACCAAGTTCATCAGACTTGTATTATACCATCTCTGTGGCATAAATTCGTTTTGGTTCTTCACGGGGCAGAGTGGCTGGCTTAGGTAGGCAAGAAAGTATCCCTGGATCAATGGCTATTTCAGTTGTGCATGATTGTTACACTAATGTATGTCATCTGACTGCTGCAGTGATGAGAAGCTATGAGTGTGACAAGGTCTGCCAAGGTTACGCAAAGGCTGCTACAGTCCGTGCCATTTCCATCAGAAGAAAGTAAGAAGGGAATGCAAGCCAAACCAGGATGCCCCCTGCCTCTAGTCACAATAAGTGAAATGAGGAAAATGGGAGGGTGATTCTAGGATGTTACTTCTATGAGACCTAAACTTGCTAACAAGACTCCTTCCCCCTCTCCTTATGCTATAAGGTGTGTCAGTTAAACACAATACATTCACTCATATTGGCCGACTCCACTATAATAGTCAAGCTTGCCATAAAACACAATTCCTTGTGTAGAATATTTGGAGAAAAATTTTAAAGGAGGGTTATATCTTTAATATAAATGATGGTTTGTTTTAATAAGAAAACATCTCCAAACCAGTATGTTCCCCAAATTGCTAGTACTTGAATTAAAACTACTCCAAAGTCTCTAAACCTATCAGAAAGCATAAGGACCACACAAAAGAGAATGAAACATCCAAGTGCCTAAGCTCTATGCCCAGAAGTCTGGGGTGGGACTAAGAAGTATATCCACCAATAGTTCTCAAGCTTCCTAGTGCTGTGACCCTTTAATAGAGTTCCTCATGTTGTGATGACCCCAACCATAAAATTATCTTTATTGCTACATCATAACTGTAATTTTATTACTGTTATATAAATCTGTGTTTTCCATTAGACAACCCCCGTGTAAAATTCATTTAACCCCGGAAGGAATCATGACACACAGGTTGAGAATCACTTCCATACACCGCTGTACATCCTAAAGACACTCTGATGCTGCTGCTTCAAGAAATCTGAAGCTGGCAATGTTCACACCAGGAATAAATCTCTCTCTCTCTCTCTCTCTCTCTCTCTCTCTCTCTCTCTCTCTCTCTGTGTGTGTGTGTGTGTGTGTGTGTGTGTGTGTGTGTCTCCATGTGTGTGTGTGTGTGTGTTAAAATTTCTTTCAAATAGATGAGGTATATGGAAGCCAAAAATAAACTAAAGGAGAGTCAGAGGCTAGCCCCAAACCCAAGTGACTAACATTCTGCCAAGAATTATTTAAGAACATGGAGAGGAAAAGGAATCCAAATATTCTGTTGTTCTCTAGGTGACTGACCAGGGACAGATAATGAGACCACAAACATAAGGCAGTAACCACAAAAAGTCTCATGTATTATCTAAGTTGTGATGAGGTCAAAGCTCTAACTCACAGCATCAAATCAGGCAGCATCAGCTTCAGTTTTACAATCAAGAGAAACATGACTCATAGACCAAGAGCCATGATGACCTCCTTAGGGAAAATGATGGAAGCTGTATTCTCTAATCCTTCTACAGAAAAGACCAGCTTTGAACAAAAAGGCAAAGGCTCAAGATGGCACTGTCACTTTGTTCTCTGGACTGTTTCAGGGAAGTTTCCTTCCATCTGCACAAGAAGTAAAATAAACACTGCCTGAGCCTTGCATCTCCAGCCCCAGGTACAGGGTCCAGGCTGGGTCCCAGCATTGCTGGGATTTGTCCTCTACTGTTCCAGTCTCCATGACCTGATTGGCACTCAGCAATTTCCTGCTAATTCTGGACCTACAAAGGGTTTAGAAAACCTTTGTCCTGGTGTCTCTTTGCTGTGGCTTGAAACTCTGAACACATTGATTATTCACAGTAGAAATTAACTATCTAGGTCAGTGGTTCTCAAGACTGGCTGCACATTAAATTTACCCAGACTTTATGTTGATTCGGGTGCCAAGATCTCTTCGCAGGTCTATTCTATAGACTGTTCACAGGCACCAGTGTTTCTGGTTTTTTGTTTTTATTGTTCTTTGTTTTTTAATAGCATCTAGGCAATGTCAATCCATGAGCACAAGAACACAGATCTCTATAATGATTCTTACTATATGGTAGAATTTCTTGGGATGTTTTTTTTTTCTTTCCATTTTTTATTAGGTATTTAGCTCATTTACATTTCCAATGCTATACCAAAAGTCCCCCATACCCACCCACCCCCACTCCCCTTCCCGCTCACTCCCCCTTTTTGGCCCTGGCATTCCCCTGTTCTGGGGCATATAAAGTTTGTGTGTCCAATGGGCCTCTCTTTCCAGTGATGGCCGACTAGGCCATCTTTTGATACATATGCAGCTAGAGTCAAGAGCTCCGGGGTACTGGTTAGTTCATAATGTTGATCCACCTATAGGGTTGCAGATCCCTTTAGCTCCTTGGGTACTTTCTCTAGCTCCTCCATTGGGAGCCCTGTAATCCATCCATTAGCTGACTGTGGGCATCCACTTCTGTGTTTGCTAGGCCCCGGCATAGTCTCACAAGAGACAGCTACATCTGGGTCCTTTCGATAAAATCTTGCTAGTGTATGCAATGGTGTCAGCGTTTGGATGCTTGGGATGTTTTTTAAAGTATGAGGCTTAATTCCTATGAATTTCATCAGCCTGAGATGACATTCAACTATTAACCTTAAATTTTTTTGTACTATGTAGAGAAGTAAATCTTTACCTGATCGCTTCATCCCTTCCTATTCATCCCAAAATACAAACCTCATTTTTGGGGATAAAGGTTTTTGTCTTCATCACCCTGACCATCTTAGAACCAGCTTTTACTGTACCCTGTTTTTCATGTGCACATCCAAATCTGGTAGACTATCTCATGCAAGCATTCTTAGCTAGGACAGTATGTTCCCTCACCCAGGTCAATACTACTTTCTAATAGATTTTCTTGTTAACTCTTTACCATAATTGGTTGCTTCAAAGATAATAGCAGCACACACTTGAGCTGTGACTCTGAAACTCCTATTCTGGTACTAGCCTGTAGGGTCTAGCTCCCTAGCCAGTGAGTCTGCATTGGACTTTGGATTGCTTCAGTCAACAGAATGTAGCAATGCAGGTGGTGTGCCAGTTCCAGCTCTAGGTCTCAAGTGCCCTTACACATGGCCAGTTCTCTGCTTCTCATCACCATAGCAACATCCAGGCTACTCTAAAAGCAAGCTCCTGTTAAACTGCTGGAGAATGTATGGAGCAAAGCTAAGCCATTTAAACTAAAGCTCTGAAAAGCAGTCTAGCTAAGATCAGCAAAGCCAAGTATCCCATCTGTCGCTGAACACAGATGCTCATAAGGCCCACTGTGCTCCAGACCACATCAGCAAGTCCTTCAAGCAACTCCAGACTCAGGAGAAATCATAGATTGCTGGTTGTTTTAAGCCATTGAATTTGGGAGAGCTGTGTTACACAGCTATTGTCAATTAATATACTTTCTAATTTAACTCATTACCAATATAACTACCATTAACAAAAATAAGACATGACATATATATGCACACATGTGCATGTGTGTTTGCTATAATTTTCACACAGATTTTTTGTTTTGTTTTTGTTTTTGTTTTTTTGGTTTTTTTTTTTTTTTTTTTTTTTTTTTTGGTTTTGTTTTATGTGAAACGGGATTTCTCTGTTATGTAGCTCTGGCAGCCTGGAATTCATTATGTATAAGGCTGGCCTCAAACTCATAGAAATCCCTGTTCCTCTACTTCCTGATTTCTAGTACTAAAGGAGTGTACCACCACACCTAGCTGATGATAGTATTTTAAGAGCATCTACATGTTCATTTTATAACAGTGTTATGATGCAATCTTGGTGGCATTGTTAGTAAAATGTTGAAATTTATAGGCTAGTGAGAAAGAAATAGATGTGGTCATAATACATAAAAGGTATATTCATGCTAAGAAACATCTGGATAAAACCACCTGTGCACTCTATAATAAGTGAGATTTGGGGAACTGAGATATAGTTGAGTTAGATTTAGAAAGAACTAGAAAAGACACACTTTACACAACCTGAACCTGATTATAGTTGTATCGTTTTTTGAGATTTTGGGGGCTATCACTAGCTGATCACATATACTGGTTCTATGGATGTTGATTCTAGGGTTTTCATGTGCTACCCTTTGGCTACAACCTCGGTTTGGTTTTCTAGCTGAAGGAAAGCACAAATCTTAAGAGATTTATGAAGATCTTCTTTTGTAAATATTTTAAGACCAAACCTAAAGCAAATGAAGATACACTAGAAAGCAAGGTGCTGTACATATTTTTTAAAGAAATACCTTTGCAAATATTCTCATCCATGATGATTTGGGGGTCTATTATTATATTGCTTAATCCTCCTGTCCACAGTTTAACTGGAATGCACTGACTCTGTATAATGTGAAGACAAAGTAACTCATTGAGAAGAAGCCATGAGTCATGTTTGGAGCCGAGATCTTGGCTCCAGGCTCTCTTTACTCCTTGTCTTAGAATATGAGCCAAGCCTCCTTTCTCTTTAGAAAGTTTTCTCTGCCCTACTGACCTTCAATCAAACTCTAGTTCTTCAGCAAAATATCCACGATCCTCAAAAGCTATTAAAGTATGTTATCGAAAGGATGGACTATCCAGAGACTACACCATCTGGGGATCTATCTCATAATCAGCCTCCAAACCCAGACACTATTGCATATGCCAGCAAGATTTTGCTGAAGGGACCCTGACATAGCTGTCTCATATGAGGCTATGCCAGTGCCTGGAAAATACAGAAGTGGATGTTCACAGTCATCTATTGGATGGAACACAGGGCCCCTAAAGAAGGAGCTAGAGAAAGTATCCAAGGAGCTGAAGGGTTCTGCAACCCAATAGGCAGAACAACAATATGAACTAACCAGTACTTCCAGAGCTCCTGTCTCTAGCTGCATATGTAGCAGAAGATGGCCTAGTTGACCATAATTGGGAAGAGAGGCCCCTAGGTCTTGCAAACTTTATATGCCCCAGTACAGAGGAATGTCAGGGCCAAGAAATGGGAGTGGGTGGGTAGGAGAGCAGGGCAGGGGGAGAGTATAGGGAATTTTCCGGATAGCGTTTGAAATTTAAATAAAGAAAATATTTAATAAAATAAAATAAAGTATGTTATCAGACTGCCTTCCTTTCTCCATGGTTTAGTCCCCATTCCCATCCAGCAATGGAGAAGGTCTCACCCCTCCCCTTCAATCCCACACCTTCCTTCGAAGCATGCTCTCCTCTGCCATAGAGATCATGCTTACTATACATGTCATTGCTTCGTAGTGGCCTGCAAAGTCCTAATGGTCAAACCCCATCAAAGCTCCACATGGAGGCTCCTTACTGACTCTAGGGTACTGTTTTTTTTCCATTTAACATTATAGTAACATCTTTAAATGCATCTTTGCCTCTAGGCAGAAGCATCTCTGGAAAGGCAATGACTCTATGGTTACACATTATTTTTGTGGAGATGGCAGGGTGAATACAAGTTTATTTTGATATTGTAAAGATAATACTTTCTCATTCAAAGGAAGGATAATAATGAAACTTTAAATCCTTGTCACTACTGAAGATATTTCTTTCCTATACTATTGTTTTAATTTTACAAAACTGGGATAATGCTGAAAAGCCAGCTTTACATACTGTTTAATTTTTTTCACATTATTAAATTGTGACATTTTAGCATGTTAATTAGCACTGCTGTCGCATGTGGGGTTCATAATTGAATATTTGCCAATCTGCATGCATTTGAACAATTTCCAGGATTCTTTTTTATTTCTGAATAAGACAACAATGGCATCCTCAGTATGCTAATTTTTTTCACTGAATTTTTCTTTTAATACATTCTTGAACACATAATTGAGATAGGCATTTTTTGTCTCCTCACACTTCAAATTCATTCAATTGCCCTATAGATCAGCACATGATTGGTACACAGCCTATAGCTGTCAGAGATTAGTTGTTCAACATCTCATTTTAAGATATCAAATGAGATAACAAAAAATAAATAGGTACTTCATAGAAAAAAATCTTTTTAGGATCAACTACAAGACATAAATTGCCTCATTTTATTTGGAAACAGAATGAGAATATTTCTTTACCCTAATAGTTTTGTTTCTATATAGTATTTGTTATACACCTTAGTACACAAAAGTGGGCTGTACACCTGCTCTGTGTCTACTCAACACAGAGGAAATAAAGAAATAACTTATTATCTACCATGTAATAATACATGTGTGACTGTGTCTGTGTGTAAGAGTGTGTGTGTGTGTGTCTGTGTGTGAGAGTGTGTGAGTGTATGTGTGTGATTGTGTATGTGTGTGAGTGTGTGTGTGTGTAGGTGTGTGTGTGTGTGTGTGTATGTGTGTGAGAGTGTGTGAGTGTATGTGTGTGATTGTGTATGTGTGTGAGTGTGTGTGTGTGTGTAGGTGTGTGTGTGTGTGTGTGTGTGTGTGTGTGTGTGTGTGCCTAGTACTGTGTGTATGTTATTGCTCAAAGAAACAGCAGAGCAGAATCTCAGGGAAAAGATCATAATGCCTTCTTTTTCAAAATATTATTCTGTTTTTAATGTTTTCTTTTACTTTTTATTGAGTCTTTGTGAGTTCCACATTGTGTATCCCAATCCCACTTCGCTCATCTTCCCAACCTCTCATACCTGCCCTTAGCTCTTGCAACCTCCCCTACCCCCAGGGTGGAGGAGAGGGGAGGGCACCAACCCTTGCCCCCTCATGGCTGACTAGTGGTGGGGCCAGTCAGAGCATAATTCTTTTTTTTGTTTGTTTGGTTTGGTTTGGTTTTGGTTTTCGGTTTTTCGAGACAGGGTTTCTCTGTGTAGTCCTGGCTGTCCTGAAACTCACTCTGTAGACCAGGCTGGCCTCAAACTCAGAAATCTGCCTGCCTCTGCCTCCCGAGTGCTGGGATTAAAGGCGTGTGCCACCATGCCCGGCTCAGAGCATAGTTCTGAAAGGGGAGATAACGTAGGGATACTATTTCAGAGACTTGGGAAAACAGCCACTGCATCTGAGATGCTACCTGGTCTCAATTTCTATCACTAATTATCATCCTGCCACAAACCTGCAGGTCCAGACATATGTGACACATAGTGTGCATGTACTCTTCATTGGCTTGAACTACCAATGTGATTTTCCCTCTATGCTTCATAGTGCAGTGGGGTGGGAAAGAGGGTGAAGCCAGTTCAGAAATAAGAGCAGCAGGGGGAAATGGACATCTGTGGACAGACAAAAAAAAAATCTTATTTCCAATCACCTAGGATCCAAGGAGCTAATATACTCAAGATCAATATGTAAAATGATCTTCCTCAAGAAAAGACAAAAGAGATAAACCTCTTATTACTCTAAACATAAGAGAGAATAATATTTGTGTGTTTTGGTAGATGGTACCACATGTATGTTGGAACTTATTCAACTCATTTCCCTCTTGCATTCAAAATGGACTACTCAATCTACCTGTGACTCTACACTCTGTCAATCCCAGCTCACACGAGCTCCTTCCTATCTGATTTACTACCATCTCAAGCCTTAGCTCGACCAGTGCAGTCATTTGCTCAACTTATTAGTAAGCAGCTAATAGCTGCTAAGTTGGACAGTAATGGATTAGAATCTAAACAAAAGTCTAGATGGATAAAGTTGAGACTCCCCAGTCTATCTGAATAGAAGCAGGGGTTCATGCCAGTTCAACACTGTGGGGAGAAGGCCCTTGAGAAAATGGCAATCTGGAGCTGAGGGCATATCCTTGGAACGGAATCTCACTCTTTAACCCGTGAGAGTGGATCCGATGCCATCAACACATACTATTTCAATCACCATCCTTAACAATGTGTAGCGTGAGATCTGAAACAGACAAGAGATACCCCTGGGAGACATCTCACATCACAAGGTCATAGTTATTAGAGTTGCCAATGCTTGGCAATAAAGCATCACATTGAATAAGAATGTTATTTAATAATAATCAGCTTACTTCGTCATTTTTCCAAGAGATTGCCTGATGTGTAATGCCACAAATAAAGGGGGGAAAAAAACAACAAAGTGCAAATTCTCCTGTTACTTTTTAATAAGTAAATAAATTAAGATGTCTAATATCAGGAGCTGGAGGGAGACAGATGCTTTAATTAGCACATCCTGGTGTGTAATCAGAGACAGGGGAAACAGAGAAGGTCTTTTCTCATTGTGGTTGGTGTCAGTTTGTTATACAATTAGTCTTGGTGTCTCAATGTTGAAATCTAATGTCCTGAATGAGAAAAGTAAAGTGGGTAACCCTCTCTGTCTGTTTACCAGAGTGTTCCGATAAACAGGGTAATTTGACATCTAGTGACAGCTAACCTGGGACAGGCATCCCTCTGCCTGTGACTGTTCCTACTCACAGAGGAGGAGAAAAGAAGCCACCTAGTAGACTAACTTCTAGTCATTCCAAGGATTTCTGTGGATCTTCAGGCACGGATCCTGCAGGGGTTTGGTATAAGTTAGACAGAGAACCAGGCAGCCAAGCTTCGTTCCTAGAGAAGAAAGCAAATGACTATGTACACAGCACAAGCCAGGAGGCACGGTGCTTGGGGCTTTATCCTATGTATCTTCTGTGCAAGCCTTTGGGGAAAGCATTACTCTCGCAGTTTTATTAGGAGACTTAAAGACCATACAATTCTTAAGAGCAAAGCTGAAGTTGGAAACCATTTACTGCCCACTCAGTGGAAAGAAATAAAATAAAACTGATCTTAGAGCAGGACGGACTTCATAGATTTAGGAAGTGGTCTGGAAAAGTAAACTTCTATTATTCTAATTGCTAATTTTGTTTTCTTGGATTAAGAAAAAATCAAGACCTAGGTCCTGGGAGATCCCACCATTTATAGCTGTGCCTCTAACATCTGAGGGAAAAATTTTAAAGACTTTGACTTGCCCACATTTTTAAAAACTAAATTTCTTATATTACCTTTTTTTTTTTAGATTTTAATATAATTTTAACATTCCGCCCCTCTGTTTTTTCCCTTCAAGCCCTCCCATGTATCCCTTGCTTTTCTCAAATTTGTGGACTCTTTTTCTTTAATTTCTGATAGATGGGTAGATAGATAGATTTAGGTAGATAAATAGATGGTAGATAGATAAATAGATGATATATCATGATACATATATACATAAATACATACACAGAACATGTTTGGTCTATATAATGGTATCTGTTTATATATGTTCATGTCTAACCATATTGGTATTGGACAAAGCAGATGTGCATTGGATCTAAAGCCTATTCAACGAGAGGAAAATCATGCCTGTTACTCAAATCCTAGCCAACTACCCAGGTCTAATGAAGCCATCAACCTTGGAGGAGAACCTACAACCAGCTTTATTAGACCAGCGTAGTTCCTAACTATAGTCTAAATATTTATTCTTATACCCACTCATGCACTTTTAAACTAGGTCAAGGTGTCATAGCTGTATTTCTCTTCTTCCCACAGGTCCATGAAAGTCTTTCTCTTTCCTTACACCAAGGCTCTGTTCTCAACCGAACTGTTGGATGTCTGGATGCTGGTCCCTCCATTGAAAGGCAAATTTCAGGTTACCAGAAATACTTGAAGGCAAATTGAGCAAGAGCCTGAGAGAACTCTCAGGCAGAATGTGTTGCATATCAAACATGGCAGCAAATATTTGGTTTTGTTTGTTTGTTTGTGTGTTGTTTTGTTTATCTAAGCACCTAAAATGAAGGAAGTAAAGACATGTCTACACAGCCACAAGGATAAACAGCAAAACCTTTGTCTGGGAAAGACTGGAGATTGGCATCACGTGCTATTAGCCTGGCCAAAGCTTATGGATGGGAAATTACGAGCCCAAAGGGAGAAACATGCCACCATTATTTCTCTAAATGAACATGGTATCAAACTTTATTATAATTGTTTTGCATTTTTTAACTGAAAAATTTTGTTCTTCATAATCTCATACATGTTGCTAGTGAATTTTGTTTGCATTTAGCCTTGCTCACTTACTGCCTTCCCACCTTGGCAATCCTTCCCTGCTTCCTAAGTCCCTTTCCCACATTTATGTTTTGTTTTGTTCTTTGTGAAAGGACCATCTGTTTGACCATGGGTTGGAAACTGTCAACTGGAAGCCAGTGGGCATGCCATTGCATACACAACTGAAGACCATGACTGTCCCTTCCCCAGAATCTATCAGGAGTCTAGGTCAGCAGGCAGGGGTAGGGACTAATGATCCTCCCTGATCTGTGATTGGCTATTGACAGGGCCAGCTCATCCAGGCATAGTGCAGGCAACCACATCTGCATGACCAAGTTTCGGTAGCTGTGTCATACTCTCCAGACTCTTCTTCCATATCTTTTGGCTTTATTTTTTTTATCTCCATGTACTTTTCTGAGTATTATAGGGGTGGTATAAATATCCTTCTTAGGCCCAGAATTCAACTGTCAATAAATCTCAAAATGATGAACAACCATGAAGCTATGCACCCACCTATGTTCATTACAAAGAGACTTTTTCTGATTAAGATTGTCTATGAGTATAAACATAAATATTTTGAATGCAGTTTGGTGCCATGTCAGTTTTCCCTTAGGGATTACAACCATGCCAGTTATGAGTTTTTTAACAGGTTTAAAAACAAGGTGTGTTGCCTCCTGTGGACTAGGTCTCAAACGCAATCCAGAGAAGTTGCTTACCAACTCAAGAGTCATACCACTACTGCACCTGTAGGCAGGTCTTACCTGACAAGTTGGCATTGTACTTCACAGGGTCACTACTAGGTAAGACCACTGATATCACTTCTCTCCCTTCGGCCTGTGTATTGCCCTTTGTCACTGTGACAGCTAGCCCCAGATAGGAAACTTTACAGGTGCTGCTGCGGTCAACCTCAGTCAGAGAAGCTCCTTTCTGCTGAGAACAACATTTAATGCTTGTAGATAGTCAAAGTGCCAAGAATGAGTGATTATCTGGTGCTAAACAGGATAGGCCATCCCTCTAAAGTCTGGAGAAATCACAAGATCGGGAACAAAACAATGCAAGAGCATCAAGATAGAGAAAAGTGTCATAGGAGACTGCCATCCATATCCAACATGGCCCCTACAATCATGAGCACACAACAGCAGTGGCTACCTGCACAAGACATGGTTCTCTATCACACTGCCATGGAAATAGGAGGTACTGAGGAGCCCCCACTTCTTGATGAGATATTTACTGGTTGATGATGAGAGGGTCATTTTCTTCACTGATATAGTCATAGGGACTAGTTGAGAAGAAGAGGTCATAGAGAATGGGAGAAGAATAGCAGGGGCAATTGGAGGGGGTTAATCACAATATATCAAATATATGTGTGTATATATATATATATACATATATATATATATATACATATATGTGCATATATGTGTGTGTATATGCAAATATTCAAAAATAAGTTAAAGATTGACAAAACAGGTTCTGGAGAAGGTCTGCTTCTGAATACTATTGACTTGGTTGTGTTTTCAGATCATCTATAATGATGAAATAAAATCACCTTGCCATAGAATGCTTAGCTTTACAACGCTAATTGACACATTAAGACAACTTATAAAAGAAAGTATTTAATTTGGGGCTCATAGTTTCAGAGGGTTAGAGTCCATGACTGTGACTGTTATCGTGGGGAGGATGGTAGCAGGCAGGCAGGCATGGTGCCAGAGCAGGAGCTGAGATCCCATCTTGAGACACAATGAGGCAGAGAGAGAAAGCTAGCTGGAATGATGCTAGATTTTAAAGCCTTAATGGCTGTCTCCAGTGACACACCTCTTGCAACATGGCCAAACTTCCTAACCCTTGTTAGACAGTCCCACCAGCTGGCAACCACATATTTTAACAAGCCTATGGAGACCATTCTCTTTCAAACCACCATAGAGGTGAAAGTTGGATTTATGACCAGGGGATAATTATGCAACCATTGATGTCTGCAAAAATGAAGTCTACATAAAAAACCCCAAATATACAGTTTGAGGTGCTTTTAGATAGCTGAACACATGAAGGTTCCTAGGGAATACAGTCTCCTGAATGTTCATGCTTTCCACTTCACCATCCCTCTCCTTGTATATTCCCTCTGTCTTAATTAGGGGTTACTATTGCTGAGATAAAATACCATGATCTAAGCAAGCTAGCGAGAAAAGGGTTTTTTTGGCTTATAATTCTTTATCACAGTCCATCAATGGAGGTAACCAGGATAGGAACTTAAGCATGGCCAGAACTTGGAGGCAGGAGCTGATGCAGAGGTCATGGAGAGATGTGGCTTACTGGTTTGCTCCCCATGGCTTACTCAGACTGCATTTTTATAGGACCCAGAAACACTAGCCCAGGGTTGGCTCCACCCACAAAGGGCTGGGCCCTTCCCTATCAATCACTGATTAAGAAAATGTCATTCAGGCTTGGCTACAGCCATTCCTATGAGCTATGGTGACATTTTCTCAATTGAGGTTCTCTCTCTACAGATGGCTATAGCTTTGGCTCTGTAAGAAAGCAGCTGAGCAAGCTAGTAAGCAGCACTCCTCCATGGTCACTGCATCAGCTACTACCTCCAGGTTCCTGCCTTGATTGAATTCCTGTTCCTAGCTTCTTTCCACAATGTACTACAATGTAGAAGTGTGTACCAAATAAACTCCTCTCTAACTTGCTTTGGTGGTGGTGTTTCATCATAGCAATAGTAACACTAATACAGTAGGCAAAATTAAAATTAAAAAGTAATATATTTTAGTGATCATGGGTCATTGATATCATGGCTATTGTGAGAGAATAGTAAGCAAATCAGTACCCTTCATAGCCATATATTCCTTGATTAAGGACATCCCGAAACTTATCAGGTATTCACAGTCTATCATCCAGTCACAAATTAAGAGGCTGAGGAAGAAAAGCAAAAGTCCTGGAAAATGATCTAACCAAAAAAGGCACAGGTAAAAATAATCCCACTGTTGGAATAAGGACCAGAGTGAGATGATGATGGGACTTAGGGCATGAGCACCAAATCTGATTTAATCACCATCCCTCCTGTGAGGACCTTACACACTCATTTCATTTGTGCTGCCAACAGCCCTATTAAATAGCCACATAATCAGCAGCATCTTCATTTTCCAGAACAATACCTAAGACACAAAGGAGCTAAGTTAACTTGTCCATGACCATGAAACTAATCAGCATCCCGTATCTTTCAATACCCTGGCCAGAGCCTGCACAGATTTCTATTATTCTTTTTGTGCCTTTCACTTCTGTATCAATAATATATAACTGGTTCTCCAGCAGAAACTTGAGTATAACTCAAACCTCTACTTGTACCTGATGAATAAATGACATTGAATTTAGGACACAAGTAGTAGGGAAGATTACCTTTGCAGTGGGTAGAATCCAAATTGACTTTACCCGCCACAAATTGGGACATCTTCCAAGTGCACAGGCCCAATTTCAGAGCAGGAAGGCATCTCATCTATCCTGATGTCCGGAATCTATTCTGAGGCATGATTCTCTTCTGTAAGCACACTATACTTCTTTGAATCTCTTCTTTCACTGTAACAGAATAGCACTCCTGTGACACTTGGGGAATCCCTTCACAGCCAGTGTGAGAGGGAGTAATAAGAAACTCTTTTTTTTTTTTTTTCCTAAGAAGGGCAAAGTGTCCACACTTTGGTCTTCCTTCTTCTTGAGTTTCATGTGTTTTGAAATGATCTAGCCAAACAAGGCACAGTTAAAAATAATACCACTGTTGGAATAAGGACCAGAATGAGATGATGATGGGACTTAGGGCACGAGCACCAAATCTGATTCAATCAGTATCCCTCCTGTGAGGACCTTACACACTCATGATTTCATTTGTGCTGCCAACAGCCCTATTAACAGTTACATCAGTGAGTACATATCATGTGAGTTCTTTTGTGATTGGGTTACCTCACTCAGGTTGCTACCCTCCAGATTCATTCCATTTGCCTAGGAATTTCATAAATTCATTGTTTTTAATAGCTGAGTAGTACTTCATTGTGTAAATGTACCACATCTTCTGTATCCATTCCTCTGTTGAGGGACATCTGTGTTCTATGAACATAGTGGAGCATGCGTTCTTATTACCAATTGGAACATCTACTGCATATATGCCCAGGAGACTTATTGCTGGATCCTCTGGTAGTACTATGTCCAATTTTCTGAGGAACTGCCAGACTGATCTCCAGAGTGGTTGTACCAGCTTGCAATCCTACCAACAATGGAGAAGTGTTCCTCTTTCTCCACATCCTCACCAGCATCTGCTGTCACCTGAATTTTTGATGTTAGCCATTCTGACTGGTGTGAGATGGAATCTCAGGATTGTTTGATTTGCATTTTCCTGATGATTAAGGATGTTGAACATTTTTTTCAGGTGCTTCTCAGCCATTTGATAATCTTCAGTTGAGAAATCTTTGTTTAGCTCTGTGCCCCATTTTTTAATGGGGTTATTTGATTTTCTGGAGACCACCTTCTTGAGTTCTAATTGGGAACAAAACACCCATGGAAGGAGTTACAGAGACAATGTTTGGAGCTGAGAGGAAAGGATGGACCATCCAGAGACTGCCCCACCCAGGGATCCATCCCATAATCAGCCACCAAATGCAGACACTATTGCATACACCAGGAAGATTTTGCTGAAAGGACCCTGATATAGCTGTCTCTTGTGAGGCTATGCCAGTGCCTGGAAAATACAGAAGTGGATGCTCACAGCCAGCTAATGGATGGGACACAGGGTCCCCAATGGAGGAGCTAGAAAAAGTACCCAAGGAGCTGAAGGGGTCTGCCACCCTATAGGTGGAACAACAATATGAACTAACCAGTACCCCCAGAGCTCGAGTCTCTGGCTGCATATGTAGCAGAAGATGGCCTAGTCGGCCATCATTGAGAAGAGAGGCCCCTTGGTCTTGCAAACTTTATATGCCCCAGTACAGGGGAACTCCAGGGCCAAGAAGTGGGAGTGGGTGGGTAGGGGAACAGGGGCAGGGGAGGGTATAGGAGACTTTTGGAATAGCATTTGAAATGTAAATGAAGAAAATACCTAATAACAAATTGAAAAAAGAAAAAAAAAAGAAACTTGTTGTTGTTGTTAATCTGTTTGGAAGGGCAACTGCTCTAGGCTAATAGCTAAAATTCTCACAGATTAGAGATGAAACTGAAACTGCTGCTTTGCAGGATTCGGATGTGATTCATGTGAAAACTTCAAACTACAAAGTTGCCTTAGAAGATGTGTCCTCGTCCTAGAATCTGGAGAGAGATAAAGATATAAGTAGATACAGATTCACAGAAGTTAGAAGAAACAGGAAAAGAGAATGTGGAGAGTATTATTCCATGCAGTGAGAGGGGACATAGGCAATGGTGGTATGCTGCAAACTGTCTAGGCGTTTGTATCAAAAAAACCAATGGATTAGCAATAAATGCCATAGGAACAGATTTGGCACTTCCTAGTAAATGCCAGTAGGAAACATGCCTTGTGTCTTCCTTACTCCTGACATTGTCTAAGATTCTAATTTTGTATCTGGGATTCCTTTGTGTAAGACAGTTTTCCATGAATACATCACAGTTTGGCATGGCATGGGACCCCAGAATTAAAATTCTTGCTGACATTGTTTCTGAGACTATCCGTCTAGTAACTGTCCTTGGAGAGTAAATACAATTCTTTCCAAATCAGAGGACAGTTTGTTTCTAATGGGGATAAGGAACAGAATATGGCTTGTGATTTGACTTCGGCATTCCAACACAAGCTCAGATTTTAGGTGCTTTTGGGGGATTCAGGAAGTAAAAAAGTGGAAGGCTGTACTGAGTATATATTATCCTCCATTCTCTTTGACTCCTATTTGTGTGTTGGTGAGAATCCCACTATAGTCTCCCATTGCCATGATGTTCTTGCTTTAGCAGTGGAACCAAGCAACCACAGATGAAACTCTATGGAACATGAGTTGAAAAAATACCCTTCCTTCTATTAAGTAGCTTATGTCAGGCATTGCTGTCACAATGATAAGGAAAGTTAACTGACATAACTTTCTCCCTAGGAATGTTCCACACGACCTCTCTCATCTTCCCAAAGACATGACCACATGGAAGGATGAGTTCAATGGCCCCATCTCCTCAAAGAAGAGGATGGGAAGGTAACCAACCACCTTGATGAGATCAAAGCATTTCCTCACTTGAAGTGTCTGGTCCACTCTTGGATATAACCCATACATACTCAAGTGTCATCTTGCCTTTCTCATGAAATACTGTTTGCACTGAGACCACAACCAACATAAGAAATCACTGTTAAATTCTTGTTATAAACAGTGTCTTTATGTTTGATTAAAATATTATGACTTTTACATTTTTATGTGTTTTACGTGCACGTATATCTGTACAACCAACACTTGCATGTCTGGTGTCTATGGAAGCCAGAAGCAGGGGTTAAATTGCCTTGAACTGGGATCACATATAATTGTAAGCTACCGTGTGGGCGCTGGGAATCAAGTCCAGGTCTGCTTATAAGAAGCATAGAAGAGTGACATATGCTTCTAACCACCAAACCATCTCTCTAGTCTCCAATCCTATGCTTTTTGATCCATGTGTATACCGGAAGATATCTATATTTATGTACATAGTATCTACTGGTGACAGAATTACTAGCCTATAAGCAGGCTACAGACTCACATGCAGAATCATGGCTTCTAGCTTCATAATCCCAAGTCTCAGCACAGTGATCTTTCCACTGAAAAGTCAGCAATGTGTTGTCATACCTGGAGTTGTGGCATTCCTTACTGCTTAGTACCACCTGCTGCTACCCAGACATTAGATCCTTGAGACATAGGACCCCAAGTCCCCTCAGATATTTACATTCTCACAATAATCCCCTACCTGATATCACGTATTAACAAAATGAGTGAGTATCAGAACTTCTCCTTCCTCTATATTTCCTTCCTTAAGTCCTCCATCTGGTAGTCATGAAAAGCAATCTTGCAAGGTACTAGAGAGATACTCAAAGATACTATGGAATGTCCCAACTGGAAACAGCAGAGGGAGACCCTGCCATGGCTAGAATTGAAGAATTGACCCAGGGAGCAGGATGACAAAATTCCAGCAAAAGTAAAAGAATGGAAATATCAGATGATAGAAGGGGGAGAGAAAACAGCGGTGGGGATGAGGTAAATTCTGAAGGAAAGCACCATAGAGAAGAAATTGTGCAGAAAATTAGTAAAAGAAGGCCCAACCAGGAAGACAAAATAGCCTCCTCACGATGCTTAGACAATACAAGGATGAAGGTCCTTTTACATAGCTTGGATCCTATTAACATACCCATTGATCACATGAGAAAACTGAGACCCCAAGAGCTAAGCACATCTATTAACTCACCTTTCCCCACCAAGGCCCAGGGAAGCAAATCTGAGCAATGCCTATGTTTTGTCTTCACGTGGCTTATTTTCTCTCCTGGTTCATTCTGAGAAGCTGTCACAGGAAGCCTCAGATTTGCAGTTTCTTATAGTAAGGGGGGAGGGAGGGGGTGGTGAGGGTTGTCACATCCAGAAAGACAACTGTGCTGTTTGCCTGGCTGTTGTTTACAAAGGACAGATCATGCCAGACACATACACTGTATCTTTGACAGGCTTACGAGACAATGGACCAGAGCAGCCCAGGAACAGTGTGCGTTCGGATGGTCAATGAGACATCTGAAGTTCCTTAGAAAAATTTCACTTGCAAATTCATTCAAATTGACTAAGAGAGCAGACTAAAGCCTTCCTGAACTTAAAATAAATAAATAAATATAAAACAGTAAGAATGGAGGACTTCCAAGGGAGGATATGAGAGTTCAGAGGGGCCCTGAGGAGCCAACACAACTCATTGCATCCAGCATCCAGCAAAGAAAGTCAGGGGATGGAGATGGGAAAAGAAAATCTAGCTTCATGGCTCTCAGCAACTGCACTATTTCCCAGGGGCCTCTGCAGAAGAGAAACGCTACTTAACCAACTTCTTGTAGCTACTGCCTAGGAAAGAAGAAACACACACGTTCTGAAGGCACTTGGTGAATATGAAGTGTGGTACAAATGGCAATAACAATGTCAAATTTTATTTAACATCCTCATTAAGGACTCTGAGTGGAACAGGCCAGCTGCTAATGAAATCTACACAGTCCTGAATTGGACTCTGCTGGCAACAGCAGAGCTCAGACAAGCTAACACCCAAGGGTAAGCAAACCCTCCAGGACCGAGGGTTTGGCGTCTCTCAGCTGCCAACCCCTACCAAGGGACCAGAGGGGAAACCCCATCCTGTATCTTACCTCTCCATGCTTTTCCAGGTGAAGTTGGATTCAAATACAGGATGTGAGCTCTCTGCTATGCCTACCTAAGGCATGAGAATATGTAAAGAGGATTGGGGGAGCTGTGTCTTAAACTTTAGGAACAGCATAGCACACTTAGAGAGTAAAGAGCAGTTTCAGTGTCTGTGGAGAAGTCACAAATGCTCATCTCAGGGGACTGGGCTAGCAGGTCTAGATTCCAAGACACTGCAACCTCCTTGCTCTTCTGTCCTCAAAGAAAATAGTGTGGAATTATAAGCCTGCAACTCTAGGCAAGACCAAGGTACCAACAATCAGCCTAGGGATCTCATGGATGTACCCATAAGACAACCCAAGCATCTACAAAAACCACACTCCATGTGGTCCATGATCAGCCCTTTCTTACCTTCTCATTTATCGCCACCATAGGCATCGCTGCAGTTTACTGAACCACCACCAACCCCCTGACCCTAGGTACATAATATCCCCTAACCAAGAATGCTCTTCTCTTCTCTCCTTGCCTAGGTTGACAAACCTATCTTTTTACTGAACTCTGCAATGCAATAGCTGCTCTGGCTGTCTGTTTGCCATGTTTCCAGCATATCTTCTATCACCTCAGCTCACACTTGTTGTCTACTATCTGTACTATGCTGAGAGTTGTGGAGAGAACACGACAATAATTAGACAGACCTGATCTCTACTGTTCAAGAAAGGTAGTGGCCTCCTACCCAGCTACATATTTGAATCACATGAGCAGCTTCCTGTAAATATCATTGTCTTCCCATTGCAGTGGTCTGATGAGCAATATATCTCAACACAGTGGTACAATGGCAGCTTCTCAGAATGTCCTAGTAAGATTTATAAAACACTGATGTTTGTTCCTGTTACCAGTCATTTCAATCAAAGTATTTGGGATACAGGCACAATGGTATTTTTCATGTCCCCAAGACAGTCTTGAGAATGGCCAAGATTGACAGCCAATTGTTAACATGGAGATAGATATCAATTACCTGCCACAATGCTAGCAAAGGTAAGCGTTCCTTCTTGCTAGTATATAAACTCTTTAAATAAACTCTTTAAATGCAATGATTTGTATGCATTGTCAGGGCCTGTTATTGGGCATTGTATACCACAATTCCTATCTAATATGTATAGAAAAGATGAAAACAAAAGAATAGCTCTCCTCTGTGTTCTATAGAGTGTTGGCATGTTAGAGTTCTAACAAACTGCCACAAAGGGTGTGGCTTAAATTGTAGAAGATTTTTAAACCCACAGTGCTAGAGGTCAGACAACCAAAATCAAAATGTTGCCAAAGTTGACTCCTCTGAGGGAATCTAAGGGTGATTTTGTTCTAACTCTCATTTCCAATTTCTGATAGTTCACTGACAAATTTTGCCATTCTTTGGCTTGCAGACATGTCACTTTAGTCTGTGTTCTCTGGCTCATATTGCATTCTCCTTGTGTGCCTGTGTGTCTCTATGTTTGGAGTGTCTCATTTTTAATGACACATTCTTATTAGATTCAGAAATGTTCTAACAATCTCGTTCTAACTTGATCATTTCAGTGATTCTATTTCCAAATAAAGTGACATTTACAGATACCCAGTGTTAGGACTTTAACACCTTCTAGGAAGACAACCCATCATACGTGGAAAGCAAAAGTCTTTCTTTTGTGGGAGGAAGGGAAAGGGACAACCTTGAGTGAGGAAAATATGTTCTAAGGCTGTATTAGAGCCTCCTGTTCTAACAAAAGTGCAATTAGAACTTCTAGCATCTCTGGTGAGCAAAAAGCCGAGAGGAGGACTGGATTTGCAAAATGGTGAATCAGCAAATGCTTCTCCCAAGGCGCCTTGCCTATATTCCAGTTCTTAATTGGTCACAAGGTAGCTAGTTGGCTGCCACATCTATGTGAACTGGGAAAAAGAAACCTTGCTCTAAGGTACTGCCTGATTTCACTTATGCTATTGCTCTCTTGGAGATATTAGAAATTCAATTATTATTTTTTAAAATAAATAGCAACAATTCCTACATAATCAGTTATCAGTGGTAGAATGCACACATTATAGTAACAGCAATTAGGGGAACTCGGGAAAATGCAAGATCATCCTTAATGATACCTGCACCCTTTATCTGGCCCACCTTCATTCAAAGTACATATTAAAACATATGTTAAAACACCATATATTTGGATTACTGATAGGTTGTTTTAGGTGAGTCCAGGAAAGAAAAACACTTAAAGACGTAACTTCTACTCCAGCTTCTATTTTTAATTAAAAAAAAAAAACCTTTAAGACAGCATATGGTTTTTTTATTATTATTTTATTTATATGAGTACACTGTAGTTTTCTTCAGACATGCCAGAAGAGGGCATCAGGTTCTATTACAGGTGTTTGTAAGCTACCATGTGGTTGCTGGGAATTGAACTCAAGATCTTTGGAAGAGAAGTCAGTGCTCTGAACTGATCACTGAGCAATCTTTCCACCACACCCCCACCTTCTATCTTAATTCTATCAATAGGTTGCTCCTGTATTAGTTACTCTTCTCATTGATAAGATGAAATACCTGACAGAAGTGACTTAAGGAAGGAAAGGCTCACTCATGCTCATGGCGTTAGGGGGCAGATTCCATCATGTACCATGGCATAGATGGCTTGGGATTGGGAAAGTCTTAATTCAAGATGATGGGAGAGTACAGTAAAACCAGTAAAAAATTCTCCAGGTGGCCTCTGACCAGGAAACAAGTGTACAAACAAAAGCCAGGATAGATATCACCTTCAAAGTCCCATTCCTACTGATATATTTCCGTGAGCCAGTTCCCCTTCTCAAGGGTTCCAAACCCTTCCCATTTCTACAACTAGTGACCAAGTATTCAAAACAAGACCGATGGGAAGAATTTACACTCAAACCATAATTTGGTAGTACATACGTAGTTTCTCATAATGAAAACCCAAGAGTTTGAACTTCGTTAAACACTCAAAGCAACTTGTGTCTTAGAGTCACATTAGGAAGAAAAGTTCTCTTTAGATCTGGCTACAGGACAACCAATGATTGACAAGGCTTGAGCCAGGGTTCTGCTCCTGATAGTATTCACCATGAATCCCATGGACTGGTGCCTCAGCTGTAGCTGGGATTGGCACATAAACTGAACCTACTAGGTGAGGTGGGGCTTTTTAAACGTGTTTTCAGGGGTTGACAATTAATTAAGGAAGTTCTCAAGTCTTCAACTATTCTTACTGAGGCTTTAAGCAATTCTGAAACACTGTTACTTATGACTGATAGCTGCCACGAAAGATGCTAATGTAGGAGAAATCAAAGATTCTTCACATTTTTCTTAGAACAAGGAAAAAAGCTTAATTGTAGTGTCCTATGGCACGGATCCTTGACCTGGTTCTCTCTCCAGCTGCATGCTATTGTGAACATCATTTCCCTCACTCTCATCCCCAGTGTTCTCAGACATTTAGTGGAGATAATAATAGCTAAGCACTCTATATACATTTAATTACTTCATGCTTAAAATAGCCTTTTGAAACATTACTATTATATCCCTACATAAATGTAAGATCAAGTCATAGAGAATTAGCTTGCCTATATACACAACACTAGTGAATTTAGATTTGAAGCAGCCAACCTCCTTCTAATATCTTTCCTTTCTACCACTCTCCTATAGTGATGACATAATAATAAAAATAAGTGTCACCAGGCACACTAGAGATTACTTCAAATAAGGCACATATGAACACTTAAAAACTACTTAAGAGAAGTTTGCCTGCACTACTTATAATCGTGGAGTAGAATTTCAGCCATTGTTGTATAGGTGAATATTTGCATTCTATCTTGAGGTTTATTTAGTAGCCTTATCCCGAGATTATGGTCTAGATTCCATTGAGATATTGATTTGATGGAGAAATGCACACATAAGCCATAGAACTTAAATATCAAGATGAGCTAATGTATCACTGCATAATGCTTGCAAGATAGGGCTAATTCTGTAGAATAACCAGTGAACATTGACAAGATTTTCTAGATAAAACTCTCCCATTCAGATGAGCATTAAATGCCACTCTCTTTGGGGTAGACACCATCTTCTACTTGCCTAGGCAGGGCTCTTTAAATAAAATACCCACCAGAAGAATGCAGCAGTAATTCCCATCTGCCACTGTGTGTTAATTATTCTGTCTTGGGGATCCCTGTGTATATGCCATGCCTTTTTAGAAGCAAAGTCAGTCCCCCCCAAAATGCATCCAATACTTTACAGAATCCTACCCAGCCTTTGCTTGAGCCATGCTACTTTCAAACCCATTGTTGTTTGATTCATATTTCAATTGTCACAATTGTGACAAATGCAAGACAGAATACCACAGAATTTTCAGAGCACATGCCAGCTGTCAGATGCTGTGTCTTGTGATTTCTCGGCATTATTCCCTTTTATCCCCATATGAACACTGAGATGGAGGTACTCTTGACCCCCACCCTGTCACCAATTGGTTGGCTTTAGCTATTTGTTGTAGGTTGTGGTTTTAGCAGTATGCTTGATTTCATGTATAGATACAGAAGCTCAGATGTAAGTACTACTCTAAGACCCCATGAGTTGACACTGGCACCCTTGGTGCCACAGTTCGGATATTTTCTTGTATAATAAGTCCGCTGCTTGTTCATTGAGCCACCCCAGGATATGCTCACGAGACTTGGGCCTCATACAGCTCCAAAAACCCATGGGTAGGTGGCATATGTAGTAGGAAAGAAGTCACACAAATGGGCTGATATAGGGGACCAGAGACACAAACCCAGTGTCTCCTCCTCTTTATCTCGGGTTTAGATGCTGTCCTTTAGATGCAAGGCTCCAGAAGTAGAAGGGGCAATGAGCTAAGTAACAGCCTGAGATTATGCACACCTGTGTTCATATATATATAAATATTCCACATCAAACAGAAGTGCCCGCAGCACAGACAGTGATGGTAGCTGGGCCTCTGTGTGTGGCTGAGAGGAAAGTTATTTACAGCAAGGTCTGGCCTCTCGCCCCACCATGTAATTCCAGGCAATTGCACTTCCAAATAGATCTTTTTGGAGAAAATCAACAGTGGCTTTGCTTTCAATCTACTGGAAAATGAAGTCCTGTGAATGTGTTATGTAAGTCCACAGGTCCACAGCAGGTGGAGTGAGGAGCTCAAACCAGCAGCTCTGCAGAGAGATGGGAGGCTCTGATTCCCAGATTCCTTCTATCTTTTCTGGCCTGCCGGGCCCTATGCATGCCTATGCATTTTCACAATGACTGACCCTGGGGCCCCAAGGCAGAAGCAAGGTATGAGACAGGGCAACTGAGACTATCACTGGGGCTCTAAAGAAGAAAAGGGAGTTAAAGAATGATAAAGGCCCTGCTGTGGCATTTATTTACAAGACAAACACAATGTCTGCTTTTTGACTCATCCACCATGCAACTTACTCCAATTTAGCAGCACCAAGTAGCACACATATGACACATCCACTCTGGTACCTGGACTGTCACGCTTGCTTTCTTTCTTTTTCAATAATAAAGTCTCACTGAGTTTCTAAGACTACAGAAACAGAGAAATAAAAGCAGACTGTCCACAACTCCATTATCTAAACAGTCATTGTTAGCATGCTGATGAGTTTTTTTTTTCCTCAGCCTTTGTTTTTAATCTATTTTTAACTTTGGAAAGATAATTTCCTGATGAGTTCTACACATTTTTCCTCTGGGTCAGAATCAGTGGAGACCAAGTCATACTCAGGGGTCTGAGAGGTTGGATGCCAGCCAGGTGGGCTGCCTAGACAGCCAATGACTGCTTAGATTACAGAAAGGTGATGAAAGGAACACAATGCTGAGAACCAGGGTTCAGTCTTTATATTGAGCAGTATCCATAATCATTAATATAAGACATCAAGTGAGTTACATCCGTTTTGGGGATTATTTGCACCATCCACAGTAGATACAGAGAGTAAAGCATATGCCTTTATATGGATATGGAGGCACTCGTGTACTTCTTATATTATTGAGAAATTCATTCTCCTGTAATGGAGTTGTGTTTTCAGAAGGACAATAGGGATATTGATAACTATCTTCTAAAATTATCATAGTAACTTTTAGGGTCACATTGAATGGGGTATGTAAGAAGAGGAATGGGTGGGAGACAAGATAATTAACACTGGGAATGTTTGAAAAGCCAAATGAAAACATAATACCTTATAAGCTTTATGTATATATATGTATATATATATATATAGTTTGTATAAAAGAATGTAATTGATATTGCCATATGTAGGCAATAATGATCCTCCCAGAAGCTATGGGATATTAAAAAGACTGCACCTCAAGTTGTTCATCAGGTATGTCCCAGACAACCCTAAAACAACACAGGCTATTGTCAAAGCTCTTGGTTGTTCACCAGAACTTGACGGTAAGATCCTCTTGCAGAAGATACCACATGCTTTCTCCATAGCACATAGAGAAATAAAGTTGGAAGTGACCAGGAAGTTTTCTCCCTGCTACACAGATTCTATGGTATCAAAAAATGCTAAGCACACTGCTTGGGGTTGGGGTTGGGGGTGGGGGGAGGGAAAATCATCAACAGACTTATCCAGCTGCAAACCCATAAACTACAATAATGACCAACATGGTAAAATATGGGTGGGAAAGTAGCACAAATGTTATGGGGGACATCATCCACATCCTGACTGAAGAGTCCTACTCCACGGGAAGCAACACATGCCTGGCACCTTGAATCTGGACAAGAACCCAAGGTTGGAAAGCTCACAGGCTTGGGGGTGAAGCTAATACTACTATTTTGCTAAATGCAAATAGAGTCAGAATACTCTCTAAATTCTTACCTCTCTACCCATAGGTTAGTGTGCACTTAGAACTCATCAGTTTTAAGGTTTTCTTGCAGAGTAAACAGCAGTCCGTGCAGAAACTTACAACTGGTCAAATAAGAGTCTGTAGAGTGCTCAACTATAAATGGGACATTAACATCACCCTGTGCCTTCCAAGGCTCATAGATGGTCTTAAAATGGGGGTGGGGTGATACAAGGGTTGTAAGATCCACATGTCAGAGGCCTGGAGTCAAAGAGTAACAAGACAGCTGCACCCATGAACTCCCAACAATGACTGCTGCCTGCACAAGATCAAGCTAATCAATATTTCAATAACAAGAAGTGAGGGGCTCATGAGCTCCCTCCTACCCAAGCTGAGAAGGTATCAACAATCAATGGCTTCTGGGAGATAGGAAGTCATTTTCTTTAAAGGTGTGGTCCCTAGAAGGCTGGCCATGATTCGGTGGATGGTCCCCTCTGGTAAGTATATGGATAGCACAAACTGGACTAGGTGGGTTACAAAAAATTTCAAAAGATAATAGGAAGTTAGGATAAATGAAGGTGGGTGTGAGAGAAGTTAGAGAAAAGAGTGAACATGAATATTATCAAAATACCTTGCATATGTGTATAACATTCTTAAAGGAGCACTAGCATATGTTATATTTAAAAAGCAAACAGCTGGAGAGATGACTCAGAAACTAAGAGTGCATTCAGCTCTTGCGGAGTACTGGATGGAGCTCAGCTCCCAGCATAAACCTGGGGTGCCTCGCTGCTTTTAAGGATGCCTCCGGCCTCCGTGGGTACCTGTGCTAACATGCACATACCCACATGTGCACACATAAATTAAAAATAATAATTAAATCTTGGCTGGGGAGATGGCACATCACTGAACAACATTTGTCTGCTTTTCCAGAATACTTAGGTTTCAATCCCAGCTCCCATATGGCACCTCATGTCTGTCTGTAACTAGTTTTAGAGACTCCAGTATGGCCTCTTCTGCTCTCTACAGGTGCCAATCACACAAGCAGTGAATGAACATATATGCAGGCAAACTATGCATTTACATAAAAAACCAATAGATATTCAAAAATTAAATGATGCATGTAAACCAACTCTTTGTTGCATTTATGTGTGTAGCTGTATGTGTTCCTGTAAGACTCACATGTATGTTTGTTGTCCATGTGCAAGTGGAGACAGGGGTCAACCTTGGATGTCACTCCTTAGAGCAGTAGTCTACCTTACCCTTTGAGGCAAAGTTTTTCAAAGTCATCCGGACTTTATTAATTTGACTAGATTGACTAGCCAGTAAGTTCTAGGGGTCTTCTTGTCTCCATTTCCTCAATAATGAAATTATATGCACATATCACCATACCAGGCTTTCTTACGAGGCTTTCTTACGTGGGTCCTAGTAATGTGACTCAGGACCCCACATTTGCATGGCAAGCACTTTAGCGATTAAGTCATGTCCCCAGCCCTGTGGGAAGACAGGATTGATGATTGCAGAGAATTGTAGGAGGTTTTATCACTTGGGTTTTAAGAAATGAGATGATTACTTGCACTATACACCATAGAAATATTTTGTGAAAGTCCAAGAAGATGATAAAGAGCAATATAAATAAAATTAAGCACACATAGGAGATCAGGGAGAGGCACAAAGTGAAGTGTTTCCCCATAATTCACACAAGGAATCAGAAATAATAAGAGAGTTCAGAGGCATCAAGGAAAAGAAAGAAAGAAAGAAAGAAAGAAAGAAAGAAAGAAAGAAAGAAAGAAAGAGAGAGAGAGAGAGAGAGAAAGAGAGGGAGGGAGGGAGAGAGGGAGGGAGGGAGGGAAAGAAAGAAAGAAAGAAAGAAAGAAAGAAAGAAAGAAAGAAAGAAAGAGAGAGAGAGAGAGAGAGAGAGAGAGGGAGGGAGGGAGGGAGGGAGGGAGGAAGGAAGGAAGGAAGGAAGGAAGGAAGAAAGGAAGGAAGGAAGAGAGTGATCGTTTCTCCTTCTTCCCATGCCTTGATTGAAAAAGGGGCAATGACCAATAACTCCCTACTAATACAATGGGAATTAAAAGGTTTTATGCTTTGAGTTGGATATGTAGCTACGCAGAAACTGAGAAGTAGCCTCAACCCCTTCATCTTACCTCAGCAGAAATCTTCCAAGAGGTGAAAATCCATTGGCTGTTTTCACCATGGACTAGAATCACTTTCATCTTTATACCTCATGGGGAAGCAGAGTGCCATAGGGATGGAGACAGAATAAGGAGGCAGTGGCTTTAGAATAGGCAAGACACCACGGAATGCTACCTGTCAAAATACCCACATTTATTTGGGGAATCCCCAGGAGCAAAGCCAACAGACCGTGGAACTAGTGTAGTGTGCCACCTTCTGGTAGGATTACATATTACACAATTTCTTGATTCATGACTGCTCACTAGCTCTGGGCTTGGAAATAAAAAGAAACCTTTCAAAGCCAATGTTGTGTTTTCATAACATCTCCAAGACCAAGGCTAGACCAAGAATGACCATGATGAAATGTGTCTTTAACAGTTCCCATGTCCTTATTCCAAATTGGAACCCTCATTCAAGCTCCCATTTGACTATACAAGCCCAATGTTCTCAGTCAATATATCAATAGCCATGGGTAGCTGCTCACCTCCTCTAGCCATACTCTACTGCCAAAGGTTAAGAGGACAGGTAATGCATACATTGCCCTTACATGTGCATTTAAGTAGGTTCTGGACAATTACTGCAATCCAGGCACTATGCTAGATCTGATCTCATCTTCCAGGATCTTATCATCCATTGAGGAAAGCAGTGATGTACTTAGGTAATCACAAGTCCCTTCTTGGGGTAAAATGTTCATAGTAAAGGAAGTCTAGGTAGGAAAAACTACCACTTATGGTTAAATTAGTCAGAAATGGCAGTGTTTGATCTCTGAGTTGAAAGATAAAATTTTAACAAAAAGAATCAGAGAAAAATACATCTGGAAAAGTTAAAACAATGCACAAAAGGCAAAAAAAAAAGTAGACAATTAAAGACCTTTTAATAGAATACCTGTACCAAAGCATACCAGGGGAGAATCGTG
Organism: Mus musculus; assembly: GCF_000001635.26. NCBI lineage: Eukaryota > Metazoa > Chordata > Mammalia > Rodentia > Muridae > Mus > Mus musculus. The sequence goes on along the minus strand of NC_000078.6, from coordinate 88,991,615 downwards.
ACAGCTACCACCTACCCAAACTCCTTTTAAAATGTGATCTTCATCACCTTCAGTTATTGCTGCTATGAAGCCCATTTTCTTGATGGAGAAAGTGAGTCTTTCAGAGGTAAGGATTTAGTTTATTGTGATTCCATGTTTTGTAAGGAGAATACACAACCTAGGGATTCTATCCCCTATAGCCTGGATGGTAGCAAGTACAATAAACAAAAGAAAATGGTTGCAGCCATTTCATGGAGGGCAAAGAATCCTTTCAAAAGCAGAGCAGGAATGAGTTTTCAAGGTGGTCTTCTTCACTGTCTATCCATCCAGACATGGTGACTCTTCGCTGGTTATTATCTTTCTTCTTAGAGACATACTCTAAGCTATCCAGCCATATATTCACAAGCTTGAAATCCATAGTAAAGTTATCTCTTCTTTCCCCCAGTGCATTTATCTGTTTGTTTGATTTTTCTGCTCACTGCATTATATGTTATTAGGCCTTAGGGTGCCTCCGTGAATTAAAGCGATACAGTCAAAATGTATGATTAAAAGGCTGAGAGGCAATAATAGCAACATAATCATACAGAGCATTCATATCCCACTTTAACATCTGTTGTCTCACTTACTCACAGAAAAATCAGCAGCACTCCGAGCCGGGAATGACAGAATGTTAGCAACTCAATTTTACCAGTGGGAACATTGAAACAGAGAGGTTGGCTAGTTTGCCTGGGGCCACAGAGCAAGTGATTGGAACTGTCACTAAATCTCCTAGCTTCCAGCCCAGACTTGTTTCCACAGAACTGTGGTCTCTCTACTCAGGAAAGATAGGTTTAGGAGATGAGAGGGCCCAGGTTTCTTACCTCAGGGAGTTTTGGGTACGGCACCATGGACAGAGAACTCAAGGCTTTTTGAGGGGGAAGCGGTTTGGTTTAGGTGAGTATGTTTGGACATGCACCACTATATCCAACTCAGCATCATCCTTCCATGACACACAATGCTACTCTCCAATTTAAAGCTCTCAAGCTAAATTCTCTGATGCTGACTAAAGGGTATGCTCAGAAAACTGTATACAGGCCATGACATAAAAATCACCTCGAAATAAGGCCAAGACTAGAAGAGGAAAGCCGCATTTAGGTCGAAGCAAACACAAACACTAATGGAAGCAGCTGCTACGTCTTCACCAGGTAGTCTGGGGCAAGTTAGCCATAGTGACATTTACCCTGCACTACCCCTAATAAGCCAGCTACAGTTAGCCAAGATTCTCTCTTTTCACATTCCAACATATTATAAGGACCACCTCCCTTATAAGCTATTAAATCTAAAAATAATGCTATTTGTCTGTGGAGCTGTGGCTTTGTGTCAGGTCCTGGGCTTGTTCTCCAAGTGTTATGTCAATTATTTCATCCTTTTGGTGACTAGTACAAGATCTATCTAACATGTGCAGGCTATGTGAAAGACAATTTGGAGAAATAACCGTGTGCTATTTCAAAAAAAAAAAAAAAAAAAAAAGACAGTGAGTCTGGAGTCTCCCAGCTATGTGATCTTGATTCTTAGTTAACCCCTAAGGGTTTAACAGTCTCTGCACCAGTAAAACTGGGGAGCTATGCTTTTTTGTGACATTGTCAAGAAGACTACAGAAAAAGCAGCCAATACCCAGAGAACAATGTGAGCACCTAGTGGGTGCTCAAATGAACACTATTTTCCAATCCTCTCTTAACATTCACATGTGACTTTGACCTTACTTAAGCCTATTTCCCCAGGCCCCACACCCCAACTCATTAACCCGATATGAAGATAAAAGTAAAGTTCCATAGAAGAAGGAATAGGTCAAGTGAGAATTTATTTATAAATCTGGAGAGAGCAGAATTCATAGTGAGGTTTTGTTTGTTTCCGTGATAGTGCATCTCATAATGACTGTATCAGAAAGTGTAGGAGGAAGAGGTTGACAAGAGTGACTAGTAAATGTACATAGAGATGCTCAGCTCCATACACTGTCAAGCCTCCTGTGGTGGTCACTAGCCACCAATGAGTAAGGAGAACTAAAATGAGGTTATGAGCCAACAAGTATCGTGTATCCCTGTCTCCCATTCACACCATTTGCAAAGCAGCTCCACACATATGATCCTGCACCAATCGGCAAGGGCCTAAGCATAAGCAGCAGGCTTTGGGACCAGAACCACAGACACAGTGTGATGGCTATCCTTCACGATCAACTGGATTAGAAGCACCGTCCTCTGAGTATGTCTTCTGGGGTGTTTCCATAAAAGTTTAATGGAGGAGAGAAGAGCCACCCTGTGTGAGGGTGCCACCAGACCATAGGCTTCAGTCACAGATTCAACAAAGTGACAAGGTAAGATGAGCACTAGTGTTCATTTCTCTCTGCTTCTTCTGGAGATGTGATGTGACCACCTGTGTCATGTTCCTGCTCTAATGCCTCCCCCTATCGCCATCCTTGTGAGATCTTCAAACTGTGAGCCAAAATAAAATTTCCTTTCCTTGCTTGTTTTTTGCCAGAGCCACAAGAGAAATAACTAGGTATCTTGATCTGTCCACCTGTCTCAAAAAACGCAACTTTCACCCACTTTGATATTATGACTTCAGAATCAGGAGTAGCTGTTCTTCCTCATCCCGGAGCTCACATCAAGTGGGATTCAATGTCATTAAAAACAGGAAAGACTCTTAATAAATATATGTCTGCTGTTGGACAGAGGGCATGAGGGCAGACCTCCTGCCAACCACACTGCCCATGGCCACACAGACAAGCTTTGGTATCCTGAAGACACAGATGCAAGCACCAAAGCACCTTCTCCACTTTGCTAAGCCCTCCCTGTCTTGATTCATGAGGCTCATTTCTTCCATTCTCTGGCTCAGTAAGAAGCAAAAAGCAGCCTGTGTTTATACCTGACACTAAGCCTTGATGTCATTTGTGTGACTTTTAGATTTTACGGCATGCATTACATGGAGATAATGACTTCTCCGGGGTTGCAAAGCTGGAGAGTCAAGGACCTGAATACCGATCTTCCCTAACAAGGCAGGAAGGCACGGCATCCTTCAAGCATTTTCCTCTCTTGTGTTTCCCATCCTCCTTCATGATGTTTTGTTTCTCTTATCTAACACTATTTCCCCCTGCTCTAAAAAGCCTGAGAAGATGGGTAAAAACTTTTGTGTGTTTATTAGCCAACCATAGACAGCTCTACAGTTTAATTCAAAGACAGCTATAACTCACTTAAACTAACCTACACTGAATTGTGTCTTGGGTAGCCCTCCTCAAACACTCCTCAAAATGATAATGAACATCAGGCTCACCAGCAGGAGGACCAGTGGCAAAGCCTGAGGACTGGCTTTATATTACTGGGCAGGTACTATTTAAACCCTTCCGTCTCTTACACAGGGATGACTGGGAGGACAGCAGAAGCTTGGCCCTCTAAACCATGTGGGTTTTTATCAACTGGTGGGAGCACTGGGGCTCCTCCTGATTAATTCTTACCCATGGGCTCTCCATGAAGACTTCCAGGAAAGCAAAACAATGGGACAGAAAAAGCCAGGAGCCAGCTGGCCTAGACATGAAACCTACAGCAACTTCAATTCTCTAGATCTGTCTTATCATCTATAAAGCAAATATAAAATTGTTGCCAATCTCACTGTGGTTTTGTGAAATTCAATAAATAAAATACTTGAGCTGAGGGTCTAGTTGCATTAGAAGACCCACTAGATACTAGCGTATATCCTTTCCTTCAATTCGAGGAAGATGTGCACCCATTAGGAAGCCCTAATGCTGATCTGATAAGGAATCTAGAAATCTTATTTCCTCCCTTCAATTTCTTAGCTTCCTTCTTGCAACAACAACAACAAATGTCATCCTTATTAGAGAACAACATGACAAAATTGTTATCTGGTTAAAAGTGTGCTATACAATCAAAGCCTAATCTCAACATTAGAGCAAACCATGTATGGATGAGAGACAGAAACTAAATAGTGACTAAGCACCTACTATGCCTCAAAGACTTTATATACATTATTTTTATAATCTATACTCTACTCCTGGAATAGGGTTGCTTGTCAGTACCCTGTTTTATACACAAAGATTCCTAAAGGATATCAAGATTAAGTAGCAGAGCTGAATGCAATCGTTCACCACCAAAGCCCACTGTCTTTCCATTAATTCAGGAGCTTTGCTCTCCTGGGGTGAGGTGAGCCATGGGAGGGGACAAGTCATCCAATGACACGCCTAGAAGATGTGCAAAGAGAAACCATGCTTAAGTGTATGATGGTTCACTCTTGCTTTCCCAGAATTGACTTTTTTCTTGGGATTTTAAATCATCGGGTGATGGATTTATGCCAATGACCACCAGAGGGGGATAACAGCTGAGAGAGGACAGACAGTATGCATACACAAGCACCAGCGTGTGCATACACACACACACACACACACACACACACACACATACACACACACAGACATACACACAAGAGTTCCCAGTAGCTTCCCCAAACAATAACAAAGGATTAACACACTGAAATGCCATTTAAATAAAGACCCTTGAACAAACAGGATTTTCTCATAGCTTTTCTGCTACTGTAAACCATGCCGAGTCTGAGCTCACCTCGGGGGAAACAAAGGGTATCATGAATCCCTTGTCTAGGCAAAGGATATTCCTGTTTGAAAATAAAAAATGTAGAGCCAGATTTGATCCACTGGTTCTCATAGTTAAGTTATATTAATTATATATTTTCAAAGAAATTGATTTAGAGGGCTAGAAAGTTGACCCAGCAGTTAAGAGCACTTACTAATCTTGCAGAGGACCTGGGGTAGGTCCCCAGCATTCATAACAACCAATAACTGTAGTCCCAGAGGATCTGACACCCTCTTCTGACCTTGGTGGAAAACAGGTATGCACTTAGTACACACATATGTGTAGACAAAAACAAAAACAAAAAACAAAAAACCTCACACACACTCACACATAATTTTTTTTTAATATCTAAAAATAAAAGAAAGACCTGGATTTGGAGCCTGAAGTCAGGATTGTTTTGCATAGTGGGGTCAAGGATCAAGCTTAGGGTCCTATGCTTACTAGACAAGGGCCAAACCATGGAACTACATCCTCAGCTAAAGGGTTTTTGAAGCTGTAAATCAAACTACACCGTGTATGTTTCACACAGGCCCAACAAGACCCCTGACTGCCCATCCTCTCAAATACAAGCCTCCCAATATCCACCCCCCCACATGGTTATTGTAAAGACAAAAACTGTAATGCAAAATGGCAAACAGCTCTGTAAATTGCAAAGGCCAAGCAAATGTCAATTGCTCTTCTTGCTATGGTAGTTATTTATTTAGTGTCGACGCTCCTATCACAGGGCCTGTCTGTGGCAGTGCACGGTCGGTTGCAGGAGGAACAGGCCTGAGCATTATATGAGAGGGCAGGGAAGCAGAAGGAGCAAGTGTGCTGGCAGCATTTGGGGTTGAGCCAGAAGCAGAAGGAACAAGGATACTGGCAATCCTTGGGGTTTTGAGGGAAGAACTTGCTCTCTTCATGCTGATGTCTCTGGGCTTTTCCTGATAGTCCTACTTATTTTATATATATTTTATTTTCAGTGTAGAACCACCAGCTCCTCATTAGTTTTCTAGGACTTGTCAGACAAGTTATGGAAAACAGGGTGGTTTATAGTGACAAATGTGCTCCGTTTCAGGTCACTATGCAAAGTGTGTGACTGTTCACCCCACACAGTATGATGCCATCCTAACCTGAAGAATAGAGAGGTGCAGCATCCAGGAAACCAGCCGCAGTGTGGGCAATAGACTCAGCCTAAGGAGGACAAATTGAAGGCATGAAGGTCAGTGTTCACTGTCAACTTGATTAGTTTAGAATCACCATGTAAAGAGGGTAGTCCCTGAAAGGTTTTACTATAGAGGAATAACCTACCCTAAATATGTGTAGACAGTCCCACTAGCTGGAACATGGATTAAATAAAATGAGAAACAATATCCCCGCTACACACACACACACACACACACACACACACACACACACACATACACACACACACACAGGCAACCACATTCACCTCTCCCTGCTTCCTGACTGTGGGTACAATGTAACCAGCTACCTTATTCTCTAGATGCTATGTCCCTCCACCATGATGAACTGTAAGTTCCAACTGTGAGTCAAACTGTTGCTTTTGTTGGGCAGTTTGTCACATTAACAAGAAACTTAGCTAGAGCAGAGGGCTTTCTGGGGAAGTTTGTGCTGAACCTTGAGTGATACATATTGATAATAGGAAGATAAGACCAGATAGAAATGCTCGTGGAGCAAAGAAGGAGAGCAGAGATACAGATGTTTAAAGGGAGAGATTTAAGAGAAAAAAGCAGGCAGGAGGAAGGAGAAGCTGAAGGAATGTTTCTGATTGAATGGCTAAGATAGAAGCAACAGGCTGAGGCTGAAAGGAAGCTAGACAGGAACTAGGGAAATTCCCACATTCCGAGACACCATGCCTCTCTCTGACTTTCCTCCTATTTCCACCCAGGGCTTTCCCATACTTCCTCCCTGCTCCAGCAGCTTAGACTTCTAAAATCAGAGGCCCTGCCTTAGGTAATCCTGTGTGTGCCTGGCACACAAACAGCTCTACAGATAAGAACAGCTTCAAAGATGGAGCTGGCAGACTCAAGATGGACAGACAGACAGACAGAAGGCTGCCAACAGTGCAGCCGCCACAGCAGAAAGCACCACTTCCGGCTGCTCCCTGTGCCTTGAGACAAAGACAGTTGGACCCAGTTAATTGAAATATAAGCTTTAGGCATTAGGATTTATCCAAACGCCAAGAAAATAACTCGAGGACGCTAACAGCATGCAAATGGATGCACCCGGGGTCCTTTAACATAATTCATTCAGCACAGGCAGCCCAGGTACGACTGGCAGTTTCTCTGGCACCCCCAAACCAGTCCTTTCTTTCATGCCTCTGGGCTTTCTCCTCCCCCACCCTACTGCTCCTGGACAGGCCTGATTTGTGCTAATAAAAGCAGCCACGGCCCCAGGGACCCAGCAGGAGGAACATAGCTGATTTCACCTCTTTAACCCCGGATCTAGGAAAACAGCCGAACGCTGACTCTGGCCTTCCCCCAGGAGGATCCCAGAGTTTTATCTTGTGAGCTGCACGACCTCTAGGAACCTCTGCACAAGTGAGATAAGCCCCTGTCCCCAAGAGGAAGCATACTTATCTCCCAACAAAGCGTCTGCAAATTACTTTTTTTTCCTTCTCAGGGAATGGAGTATTTAAATAATAATAATAATAATAATAATAATAATAATAACTGCAATAGCAGTAATAGTAATCACCACCAGCTGATGTCTGCATCATGGTCAGTTCTTCAGGGAAAGAGGTGGCTGGGCCTGCAGAAACGGATTGTGTTAAGGAACATGGGTGACTCATGCGCCAGGGGCGGGCACCTTCCCAAGGGTCCTGGAGCCCAGTGTCTGGTTTGAGAGATATGCACACCACCTCTCTTCGCACAGAATAAACAAATGATTAACTGTCTCATTAGTGACTGTGCGGGAAGACACACAACTCATGTCCCGGCGGGTGGCGCAGCCAAGAGATTTATATTATTTAACAATAAAAGCAAAACAAATGTGGCCTTCCACCCCGCTGCCTGCCTGCATGAGGCCCCTTTTACCAAAGCAGGGCAGCTAGCCAGAAAGGACGGGAGGCTCTCTTACCTGACAGAACATAGACTGCAGCCTATGGAGGGAGAAGACCACCTCCTTTGAATTTCAGGGCTGGGTTCAGGACAGGGTAGGGGGTGGGGGCAGAATGGAAGGAAGAGTGTTCACAAGGGAGCACAACTGATTTCACTGGAAGGAGCTATTTGCTGTGAATACCTGCTAAGAAAGAGAAAATCAGTTTCCTTCAGTGGAATGTCACTGGGTATATATATCAACTACACTCCAGGGTCAGCCCCATGAACCATTCTAGAGGCAAACTGCCGGAATCGCACCCTGAAGCTAAGAGTTGAAGTCCTTTGACATGGTTTAAGTTCCCTCCCTGTGCCTCAGTTTCTGATGTATAAAACAAAGATAATAATAATTATATTGAAAAATGTAGTTGCTTTGGGAAATATGGGAGTTAATATATTTAATGTCCTTAGAAGGTAATTAATGTGTCCTGGAATACAGTAGATAACACGGAAGAACATAATTATTATTAGGAAGTTCATGGCGTCGTTATGAATTGCATCCTTTACGTTTTAGTCATTTACTGTCATGAGCATTCACGCTGAAATGCAGAGCAACTTAAAAGGCTCTTCTCTCTAGGTTTCTACCCACTACCTACCTACATCACAAACTCCTACACTGCCTCCAAAACCCAAGCAACTTGTCATTATTTTTCTCTCTATATAGTTTCCTCTTAAGCTTTCTCACCTCTGACAGAACCCATCTCTTCTCACAGCTGTGAGGTATATTCCTGATTCGATAATCAAGGCCCCTGATTAACCTGGATGTCTACCCTTCCCACGTACCTCCCTAAATCCCTTCTGAGATCTACCTTGGAGGAAGAGCGCCTAGAGTCTGTACAATAGAACCCTGCATGTCAGTACGTGGAGCCCTGCAAAGCCCTTTGTGTGAAAGGCATCCAGAAAGAGAAGCAAATGTAATGTTTTGCCCTAGGCACTGTGTTCGTCACAAATCCCCAAGCCTCGGAGCGTGACCTTTGCAAAAAGTCACACTGGCTAAAATGTCTCTGTATTGTTCTTTGACTGGCAATGAATTATCTGGGGTTAGAGGAACATTTTTTTTTTTCACGGCTCAAAAAGCTGAGCTTCTGAAATCTAGGGGTTTGGGGATCCAAGGGGAAGGCTAACCATGCTTGTGTTTTCATAGACCCCGTACTGCCTGAAGCGCAGTCCAGGGAAGCAGCAGCTTCAGCAGGAAGCACCTTCCCACCCCTCAGAAAGGAACAGACTTGTGAGGCTGAGCCAGGATGGAGCAGGACCCCTACCCTTCACAGCAGGAAAGCCTTCAGTGACTCAGTTTTGCCTTCTGTGAGGTGGAAGAAACACTTGACCTTGTAGAAAAGGGATGAAGAATAATATGGAAGCTATTCACGGGGCATGTCATGTAGCTCCCCGATCCTTAAATGGTGGGTCAGGGCCCCATAGTAGGTTGTGTAACTGGATGTTGAGGTTGTGAAAATGTTGAAAACTGTAAAACGTTTCTAATTAAAAATCAAGGGTTTGATGGATCTTAAGTGTTTCTGGAAGGACCTGCCCATGCTCCGTGGAACTTCACGGCAGCCCTGGTTCTGAACATGGATGTACATTTTACATTGAACCCAGCATCCCTCCATGCAGTGCCAAGGAACACTGTTGGAAATACCTCACCTCAGATTTGAGACCATTCCATGCAACCAACCACAGTCATTTCACTTAACATAAACAGTTTTCAACTCCTATAGGAATATAATGGTTCAATTATAGTTTTTTTTTAAAGCCACTTTTGATGTTTTCCTCTCATTTCTCAGCATGTAAGTATCAAATTAGTATAACTTTGGACTACATTACTAGAATGTCTCATATCTTTAAATTTGTTTGAGTTGCTGGCTTGAATTAAACAACGACAAAAACTAAAACAATTGATTGAAATTTGGGTTGGAATTAGGATATTATTCCCAACAATTTCTGAACTGGCTATAAACATACTTCTGTTTGTACTACATATCTATGCGAAGCAGCTATTGTAGAAATCAAAATATCAGTCAAAGGTTGAAAATGCCGTGTTTCCTCAGCATCAAGGACTCAGCTAAGATCGAATTCTTTATGGAATAAACAACCACATCTGGCTCACCATTATTCATATTTGCTTCCTTCTTAAACATATGGGGAAAAGGTTGGTCTACCAAAGAATTACTTTAAAATAACTTTCTTTATGATTTAAGTAACAGGAAGTGTTTGATTTGTATATCTATCTTATATAGCTTTATACCCAAAATAGAAAAAAAAAATCTTAGGAAGAAAGAAATTGTGAATGGGAAAAGTTCAAAAGTCCAGATTAGCTGGTACTGTGGTTAGTACCAGCACTGAGTCCTAACAACCACCTTTCCTTCATTGAGCAACCTAAGAAATGTTAAAGGACTCAGGAAAGTGGAGATCAAATAGAAATACATTCCTGTGATATTAAGACTGAGAGTTAGAGAGCCACAAGTAAACAAATGTGGGTCTCCAAAGTAACTGTAACTCAACCAATGAGCACATATATCTGTTTGCAAAGGCCATTTAATAATGTGTGAAACTCGGGCAAATCCCCTGCATAGGACTAAGTCATTCCCTACAAGGAACAACCAAGAGGAGCCTCCAGCACCCTGCAGGCTGCAAGCCCCTGCCCAGTCACTGCCCCTTCGTTGCAGGGACACAAGCTCAACCATTGCCTTTACTTGCCCCCGTACCTGTTGGTCATAGCTGCTTCTTGGGTGCAGGAATCTGTTTTCACATCACTTTCTGATCACCCACATCACAGTCTTCACTTCCTCCTCTATACTGTAGTTGCTCTCACAGTCTCCTTTTCCTTCATCATGGAGGACAGTACATCCCAACTCCTGAGGAGTTGTTCAGACTTAGTGATTCTGAGACAGATGTATTCTAGAATAGTTTCAATGGCTCTCTTCTTTATCAAAGCGCCCTGCTCATTTGTCTTTGCCTACTTTTCCCAAACATGAGTGTTCATGCACTTTTTCTTTTGTGGTTTTGGCCTTCATTTTTCTTAATTGGTTTCTTGTTTGGTTGGTTGTTGTGAGTTTATTTTTAAAGAGAACATAAAGTTGGGTTAGGTAGGGAGGTTGGAAGGATCTGGGAAGAGTTGTGGGAGAAAAAAGTCATTAAAATACAGTGTATGAAAAATGTAATTTAATAAGGAGGGGAAAAGCCACTGCCCTTTGAGTATTGGTAAATAAGAAGTCTCTGTTATGGTTGTCGTGTGTCATAGGATGTGATAGTGTGAATTGTGATCACCTGAAATCGTATGTGGACTTCTTAACACCAAGTATTTCAGATGTAACTCAAATTAGACACAAGTTTGTTTCAGATATAATTAATTACGATGCAGTCATTAGGCCCAGAGCCAGTAATAATGCTATGCTTGAAAATGTGGTATGAACATGAGGACAGTCATCTGAGAACCAGAATAGACTGTCACTCACAGTTCTCTGAAGAAACTAGCCATCTTAGTGTAGACTCACAGTGCCCAGACCTGTGAGGCAATACAACACACTGTTAAAGGCACCCAGTTTGTCATGGCAGTGGACATGGGAAGCACACACACACACAAAAAAGACCATGCAAGTGGGTCTCATATAACCCCAAGAACCTTTTAAGAGAAGAACATGTTCTCCAGCTAATAGCAACACTAGGACATTTCAAACAAGGTAGTAGCCTTGTAAGAGCCTACGCCACTGTCTTGGTTGCCTTTTTACTGTTCTCACAAAGCACCCTGATGAAGGCAATACAATTCCAGAAGGTAATCCCACAGAACAGAGGGGAAGGAAGCTAACTGGGAATGGCCCGAGTCTTTTAAATCTCAGTGCCTTCCTGAAGTGACACACCCCTAACTATTCCCAAAGAGTTCCACCAACATAGGGATGAAGTATTCAAACATATGAGCTTATAGGAGCCATTCCCATTTAAACAGGCACAGTCAAGGACTCATTCAAGGTTAAATTACTTTTAAAACCATGAGCTAAAAAGTGGGTCATGTTTTAAGTCACTTGTTTTGTAGGATTTGTGATAACAGTATTAGATTCAAATAGACTCCTGCCCTTAAGGTCCCTTTTATGTTATTTTGTTTTTGTTTTTGTTTTGTTTTGTTGTTTGTTTGTTTGATTTGCTTTTACAGCACAATGAGAATTCTGGGTTCTTAGCTATGGACTGTGAGCCTTTGCCTAGACTTTCTCTCCCTAATACCTCTTTTCCCTGCTGGGAGGATAAGTTTCATTCCAACAACTGTATCATTGTCTGCACAATTGGGAATAGGAGATTTTAGTTAGATGAACTAGAAAGGAAGAAGGGGAGATAAGATCAGGAGATAATCACTGAACCAGACAAGATGGCATCACTGAGCTTGTCTTGTATCCTTGGGCACAAGGGCTTCCCCAAGCCAGGTAACCTCTTGTCTTCCCAGATCGTGCAAAAGCCCACCTCTTCCCACATGACCAAGTGTGGTGTCTTCAGTTCCCACATACTGAGACTGTTATGGTGACAGGGTCAAGTGAGCTTGTTCAAGCCTATGCTGAACACAGTGACACCTCTCCAGGATATACCTTGGCAGCCAACACGGGCACAAGAACTTACAAAACCATTTCAGCTAAGTGGAGATAACACAGCAGAAACAGGGAAGAAAAGGCAGCAGAAGCTTGCTAACATATACACACACCTGAGCATAACTTTGGAAGAGAAAGTTTGCAAAAACCATACATACACCAAGGAGCAGCCTTGGTGGGAAAACTGTGAGAATTCCCATCTGGAAATCCTATAAGGCAAAGAAACATGACTAGTGTTCAGAAAATGCCAAACTTAGTAAGCAGCTTTCAGAAACAAACTATTTCCCTTCCAAATGACATCTCTCCAGCTTCCAAATTTGCCTCTTCTCCTGAATTCTCAGGGGAAACTCCAACTCAATATGTCTGAACTCACCTCTTCCCCAACCCCATACAACAGTGATAGCACACAGAAATACCAACATCTCCCTAAACACCCAGGCTAAAATCCTGGTGGCATAAACATGTAGTCTTAAGTTCAAATCCCAGCTCTGCTGACCTCTCAACCTTAGTTTCCCCACGTCTTAGTTCCTTTTCTGTTCCTATGAGAAGACACCATGACCAAGGCAACTTATTGAAGGAAGAGTTTACCTGGGGCTTACAGTTTCAGAGGATGATTGTGTGAGCATCATTTAGGAAACCTGTTCACAGGCAGGCAGCCATGCTGCTGGAGCAGCACTGAGAGCTTACATCATTATCCACAAGTAGAAAAAAGAGAGAACTGGGAATGGCTTGGGCTTCTGAAATCTCAATGCCCACCCCACAGTGACACAACTTCTACCAAAAAAGTCATACCTCCTAATTGTTCTTAAACAGTTCCACCAACTGGGGACCAAGTATTTAAACATATGATCCTATGGCAATATTCTCTCTCAATACACCACACACCATCTGCCAACTGGAGACAAATAATCATTTATTTCATGAGAAAAATCTACAGAGATCACATTGATTAATTAGCTGCTTGTTGAAAACACAACTGGGGGTAACAAATATCACTTTATTGTAACTATTTGTGATGTACAACATTAAGGAAATGCAGTGGTCACAAGAAACTTTATCCACACTTAATTATTCTATGGTAGCGGTTCTCAACCTTCCTAATGATGTGACCCCTTTAATACAATTTTTCATGTTGTGGTGACCCTCAACCATAAAATGATTTTCATTGCTACTTCATAACTGTAATCTTGATGACCTATAGCTGCTATCAACTATAATGTAAGTATCTGATATGCAATATATCTAATATGTGACCCTTGTGAAAGGATCATTCAACCCCAAAGGGGAATGGACCCACAGGGTTAAAACCACTGCTCTTTGGGATGCAATCTGATTTTTTTTAATTTATCTTTTTAATTGGGTATTTTCTTCATTTACATTTCCAATGCTATCCCAAAAGTCCCCCAGACCCTCCCCCGCCCCCTTTCTTCTACCCACCCACTCCCATTTCTTGGCTCTGGCGTTCCCCTGTACTGAGGCATATAAAGTTTGCAAGACCAAGGGGCCTCTCTTCCCACTGATGGCCAACTAGGCCATCTTCTGCTACATATGCAGCTAGAGACACGAGTTCATATTGTTGTTCCACTAATTTTTTTAATGTTATCTCTGATATTGAAAGCAAACTTCCCCTTTTCTTTGCTCCGCATATTACATTTAGTATATATTTACATTTACTTTTAAGTTCTCATTCATTTCCTATTATCAAGCCATCAATAAAAACTTCCTCCATCTTTAACTATCAGTAATTCACTGACCCCCTAAACCTCTACTAAATCACCTTCAGGAATATCATGTTGAGTGGTAGAAGCATTCAAGGATGTTTCTCTCCCCTAGCCTCTGGGTTTAAGCTCATCAAGGTTGAGCAGTGGAATCCTTCACTTTAATTTGCTCATAGGGACAAAATCCTTGGACCTAAGAGGAATTGGCAGTTGTCATTTAAATGAATTACTAACTGGATTAAAAGTCTTCACTGTACCCTGGTATGTATGGATAAGGTAATATGACATGCAACCTTGCTAGCCCATTTCAGTGGCTTCCAGGTTGTCTAAACACATTAAGCATATTCGATCAGGAATGAGGGTAGATTTTAGTTGCTATTTTCAAAGAACAATTCATTTAGTGTAAGTTCAGTGAAAATGTAAAATCTTTCAAGAATGAGAAAAAGCAGAGGGTTGGAGCAGATGTTAAAATCGCTGAACCTGCAGTTCCCAGGATGTTCCTGAATGAATGTGAACTTGACAGGCCCAGGAGGAAGAAAAAAGGATCTCTCTCTCTCTCTCTCTCTCTCTCTCTCTCTCTCTCTCTCTCTCTCTCTCTCTCTGTGTGTGTGTGTGTGTGTGTGTGTGTGTGTGTGTGCTTGTATGTGTGTCTCTGTCTCGCTGTCTATCTCTTTCTCTCCCTACACTCACACATACACACACACACACACACACACACACACTAGCTATAATATAGACTCTCCCACATTGCAATCCGTCTTTACAAGGTCAGTGCCAAATGAGCACAACCTTCATCTGTCTGGTCAAGGTTAGTGGCTGAGGATTTATTTCCTTATTGTTTCAAATGGGTTAGAGGAGAATGGTTTCTGCCACAGTACACCTACCTCTGAACAAGAGTGATACAGGGCAGAGCAATGAAAGTTGTTATGTAGGTTGCATATGGGCTAAGCTGGAGTATCACATATCTTGGAGGTCCTAATGTGGGTCTAATGTGGTACAATTGTTCTTTAGCTATAAATCTAAGGAAAAGATGAGAAGAGGCATATGTCTAGACAAGAGGACTGGGCTAGGAATCTCGAGATTTTGCTCATTGATGTTTGAAGTTACCAAAGCCACATAGCCTTCTCAAGTTTTAATTTCTTTTGACCTATAAAATGAAAGGTTGAAGCTAGAGTGACAGAACCATTTAACAACTATCATGCCATGATAATTCCAAAATCACCATTACCCAGAATTTTCCCCCAGGGATGATGGATCATTTCATCTAAGATGAGTCCTTGGTTTTCCAGTTAAGAACAACTGAGCCATCGCTTCAGCTCTGACACTGTTCCTCCTAGGAAGCTTCCTAGAAATCAGGAAGCTTGCTTTTTCATGACACAGGATAGTTACGAAGCAAGACTGTGGTCTGTGTGGATGAAATCACAGAGTAAAAACATTGATAAACTTCAACTAAAATTACATGGGTGAGTGAGAATATTGACAGTGGTTTTCAGCTCATATTCATTCTTGGGTTCATATTCTCTGCACTAAGAACTGAAAAAACAGTGCTCACCTCTCTGTGCCAGCCTTGCCAATGCCTTCACGTGGGATTAGGAATGAATCTGGAGCACAGAAATGTCACTGTGTGTGGCCAAGCAGATTTCAATCAGATACCAATATACATGACCTCTTTGCTCATCATTTCTTCCTTTCAAGTCCACATTCCAGGGATCTACCTCGACTTTCCTAATGGTGGGTATTCAATACACTAATTAATAAGTTTTAGTGTCAAGGGTGGGATTTCTCTCCCCTCCATAAAGAAGAAAGCTGGGAAGCCAAACATATCTGGCACATGCAGGGTAGTCAGTGGTAATTATTAGAACCCAGTTAGATTTAGGGTTAAGCTTAAGGTTGAGGAAAAGTTTGAGGATAAGATTAGAGGTAAGGCTGGTATCAGGCTATTTTTATGAGTCAATGTGATTGAATCATAAAACGCCCAGATATTTTGGTTAAATGTTTCTCTGGTTGTTCCTGTGGTAGTATTCTTTGATGAGATTGATATTTAAATTGGTAAACTGGGTAAAGTAGATTTCCCCAATGTAGATGGTCCCTATCCAGTCAATTGAGGGCATGGATAGGAACAGTAAGCTGGCCCTCTCCCAAGTCAAAGGGACCTCTCTTCCCTTCTGGTTTTCAAACTAAGATACTAACTTTTCCTGGGTCTCATGCTAGTCAGCATGCTGACAGAAACATTGTTTTCTCTCCTGGGTCTCTGGCTTGCTGGCTCACTGTGGAGATGCTGTGAGGGGTGGCCTCTTATAATCTTTCTCTCCCTACCCTTCCCCTTTCCCTCCCACTCTCCTTTCTCTCCCTCTTCCCTTCCCCTTCCCCCTTATTCTTGCTCTCTCTCTCTCTTTCTCCCTGTCTTTCCCTCCCTCCATCCCTCATATGTATGGATTCATTTTAGTCTGTCTCCCCAGACAACTGACTAATACAATCAGAACATCATGAGAATGAGATTGGAGTCCCAGTGTGAGTAGAACTGGACTGCATTTAGGGTTGTGGTGATGCAGTAGAACCATGGAACTTGGGTGCTGTTGAGGTTGACTTTGACCCAGAACTTTGCTTGGTGCAAGGCAAGGGGGAGAGAGAGAGGCAAACTATCTGGAATTGTTCCTAACCTTAATATTGTTGACATGACCTTTAGCAAGTGGCCAGAACCCATCACTGAGTGACCATGTACCAAGTGATATTTTCTATACTTTTATTCATGTAACAAAAGTAGCGATCATTGTTTTCAAATCTCAGTGCTAGACTACGTTAATTCTTGTGGCTAGTACTTCATTTAATCATTTTAAAACAGATATTACCCCCTATTGAATTTTTACAAAGTCAGAAACTGAGGTCAAGTTTGAGGAAGGGTCAAGAAGAAAGGAAAATTTAATTATTTTAAAGTAAATATCACTCCCTCATAACTTTTAAAACAAAATTATAAACTGAATTCAAGACTAACTAAGGGTCAAGAGCGAATAACCATGTCCAACAACCCAACCCTGTCTCCTCCCCTCTAACAGCACAGTAGTGAACTGTGAGACAGAGTTTCACTCTGTGGCCTAGGCTTGCTGAGAATGTATAGTATAATTCAGGCTAGCTTTGAACTCAAGGCACTTCTCCTGACTCAGCCTCATGAATAGTTCAATTATAGTTTTGAGGCACCATGTCTGGATAACATGCCCAAATTCTTAAATGGAAGAGTAGTGTTTCAATTCCAAAATCATTTTGGGGACAAAGTTCTAAATGGATGGTAAAGAATTGGTTCTGTCCTCCAGAGGAGGAGGCCCACCTTCGCCTAAGTTGGGGCTCAGAAAATGCTCCTGGCTAGTTGTAAGAGGCCGAGAAGTTGGGTGTTCTTGGGCATCTGTGAAACCTTCCTCCTTGCCCTGGGCCATAATTTATAGCTCACTTCATGTACAAGGCTCCAGCAAGGCACACTTGCTTTCCAAAAGAGATTTTACCTTCTCTGGTCCAAGCCACACACAGCCTTCTAGTCCATTTCTGTTCTGTGATATCAGTAATGAGTTATTTCCTTCCTTAAGAACAGCCCCTACTGGGATCTACCCAGTGATGCAATTTCTTTTATTCTTTTTCTTTCTTTCAAAAGCCTCCTCCCAGAGACACATAAATGCTGGATTCATTATATCAATTCTCAGGTAGAAGCCTGTGTTAAAGAGGCTTCGATCGATCTTTTAAATAAAGCTGGCAAGAGATTTCACTTACTCTGGGCTTTCTGTTCCCTAATGTAGTCAGGCTGGCTTCTCCTCCTGGCTCAGCTTTACCAAGGAGCTGGGCACCTCTTTGCTCCCACCTGCTATGGGTTGCCTCATAACAAACAAACCTAGAATTCTAACAGTCCTTTTATCCGCAGATTTTTAACTCTCACAAGGAAAAAGACAAGTTGTTCAATGTCTACTTCCCTGCTGGGAGAAATTGAGAAAAAGAAAAATGAGATAAATTAAATTAAAGAAAGACTCTATTCTGATTCCTAGGCATTGCTTCCTCCTTCTGTGGGCTGGAGATACTTTGGCCACCAGAGAAAGCCCCAGTGATGCCCTTGCCCTAAGCCCAGTCTTTCCCTTCTCAAATCCTTCAGAATGGTTTTGTCCTCTAGCCTTATGTCTCTTCTAAAGTAGCCAGGCAGCTATGACTTCTGCACTGATCATCAAACTTGATGGATGAAAACTTTTGTAGCTGCTCTGCCTCTTGCCGGATTAGGCAAGGTCTCTCACTACTCTGGGTCACAGTTCCCACAGTCTATGATGGAATTCAAGGTGCAAAACCCACAACTGTGGTACTTTGGCACATTCAGTATCCAAAGGAATTTGAGAAATCTTAAATTTTCTGACCTACCCATGTAGCACAGTGAGTCATATGATTCCTACATGAGAAGCACATCCTCTGTGCCTCACATGTAACAGAATATACCTCTACTACTTTTCATCCTCTATTATATTACCCCCATGATTGTCCATCCTTCATCACCCTACCATAAAAACATTTGATGTCTTCATTTCGTTATAAAAACTACCATGTCATATAAAACTTACACTAAATAGATTTGTATACTTTTTCCTTAATAACCTGACTTTTGCTTAAAGGGGCTTCAGTGGCCATGGATTTAGAGCAGTAGAAAGAACAGATATTCTTCTTCTGTATATGTGCAATTGATCAATGACTTAAATCTAGGCTCTTGAGATATCCATTATGAATTATAACACACAAGTCACAAAAGAGGACAAATGGAAGTATCTAGTGAGACTCTTTAGGGAACCCAACATCTGATTCACCCTGCAGTAAGCATCACATGCAATATCCTCAAGATTTCTCTAGCCTGTGTCCTGACTTTCTGTACTCATTGTGACCTGGCCTTTGAGGTAGCGTTTACTCAACAAAGTGAAGTAGCCACTCAGGAAACAAGCTGAGGCAGAACTCCCCTTATGCTCCCCAGGAAGTTCCCACTGGCCCTCAGAGAAGATGATGATGGCTCCCTACTGCCAGTGACCACCAATGCACATCTCCTGAAATGGTACAGAAACTGCCACTTCTCAAGATGTGGGAATCGGGTGCCCGGGGCACTCACGTGGCTCATATTTATAACTTCTTGGTCCTTGACTATGGGCCAAATGTTACATTCACCGCTAATTTCCTATTAATTAGGTGCTGCAGTTTCTCAGCTAAATGAATAACCAGCCAGACAGGAGCCCTGAAGTTTAAAAATACCATCAGCTATGGGTGTTAATAGAAGCTGGGTAAGGAGGGGCTGAAGGCTAAGAGGAGAACCAGGAGAGCTGCTTCTGAAATAACAAGATTATTATGTACTGACCTTAGTGTGTCCTTAGTAGACTTCTAAGAGCATCTCTAGCTCCTCTGGATAAGAACAGCATGAGGGATCATGGATGATCTAGGCAAGGTGGGCAACGGACCCTGCTGGCTTTTCAGCCACTGTCTCTCCTGCAATGGTCTCTGAATAGTTGACCTGTGTCACTTGGTCCTGTCCTACTTGTGGGCAGCTACATGTATAACTCTCTCCTTTCATCTAAGGATACTAAAATACTTTCTTCAGGGTAACTGAAATTCCAGGTCATTCCATAAGGGAGGCAATGGCCACAACTAAGATTGGAAACATTTCTAGAATTCTTTAACTGTTTACTAGAAGCCTTCAAGTATTTTCTTCTCTTTTATATTTACAACCCAATGAGGGATAGAGGCCACCTACAATGGAGGGAACCAAGACTTTTCAAACTTCAGTGCCTTGGTTGAGTCAAAGATCTCAGGAGTGACAGAAAGAGGCTAGGTCACCCTCACACACTGGAAACCACCCTAACAAACCAACATGATGAACCTGTCTATAATCTTCTGAGTCTACAGTTGAGCCCAAAACATAGAACCAGCTTCAGAAATCTGGACAGGATGAGATATGTCTGGATAAGATAAGATAGATAAGATAAGGACATGAGACCATCAATCATGAGTCTAGCTTGTTTCTAGAAAAACTACATATTGTCAAGAACAAAGAGCTGCCATCAAAATGCTTCTATTCAAACCTAGATGTCACTCCACTATGTTAGAATTGAGCAAGGCATTTTATCCAGTCTCCCTCGTGCTAGTATGATAATACTAGCAGTCATCCTATAATGGTAGTAATGGTCATGACCACCTCATTGTATATCCATGGGGCAGAGAGTGGGGGAATGGGATGGCTCACAAATGTACTTTGCAGATATTCTAGCCTTATCCCATGAGTCAAGCATGATGATTCAAGCACCACCAACTCTAATGTCTCATCCCGCTGTCCCTCAAAGGTAATACCTGAATCATCATCCCAGATATGTTTGCTCTAGGGATGTCTCAGATTACAAAGACTGATTCTTTGATAAATGCTTTATAGGACATTTCCTCTAGCACTATGAATGTCCTTCCATACATAATTAAACTGAATTGGTTACTGAAAGAAATGATAAAAACCCACAGTGGGAGGAAGACAGGAACTTAAATATTTTGTTATGGTCCAGTTGTGTGTACAGATACTTCCTGATCTCTGGGGAACAGCAGGGGAACAGGAAAAGCATAGCCCCACTGCTAGAGAGTATCCCACTGAAGAAGTAATGAGGAATGGCCCAGGGACCCAGAAACAATCAGTGAAGACAGACTAGCAAGGAAAGAAAGCTTTTTTTTTTTTTAATTTTTATTAGATATTTTCTTCATTTACATTTCAAATGCTATCCCAAAAGTCCCCTATACCCCCCCCCCCCGCCCTGCTCCCCTACCCACCCACTCCTACTTCTTGGCCCTGGCATTTCCCCTGTACTGGGACATATAAAGCTTGCAAGACCAAGGGGCCTCTCTTCCCAGTGATGGCTGACTAGGCCATCTTCTCATACATATGCAGCTAGAGACACGAGCTCCTGGGGGTACTGGTTAATTCATATTGTTGTTCCACCTATAGGGTGGCAGACCCCTTCAGCTCCTTGGGTACTTTCTCTAGCTCCTCTATTGGGGGCCCTGTGTTCCATCCTATAGATGACTGTGAGCATCCACTTCTGTATTTGCCAGGCACTGGCATAGCCTCACAAGAGACAGCTATATCAGGATCCTTTCAGCAAAATCTTGCTGGCATATGCAATAGTGTCTGCGTTTGGTGGCTGATTATGGGTTAGACCCCCAGGTGGGGTAGTCTCTACATGGTCCGTCCTTTCGTCTTAGCTCCAAACTTTATCTTTGTAACTCCTTCCATGGGAAAGAAAGATTCTAATGGTGTTTTTATTGGTGCCCCCTGCAGGCCTGATCCAGCAACAAAATAATAGTCAAAACAAAGATTCTATCCCAAACAAGGATGGAGATATTCTGCCTGGGACTTCTAGGAAGGTCTCATTCTGTGCCAAGGAGGTGCCTTGAATTCACTTTAAAACCTCCCAAGGATATACTTAAAGCTTGCTTACTCCTAGATTATTAAGCATATATCCTAGAATTCCCGTAGAATACTCTGACTCCAGAGCCTGCAGCTCTCACGTAAGCTTCTTTGTGTTATTTATGCCCCTAGGAGGAAAATATTTCCTTAAACAGAAAGCTCTACACCTTCTGCAAGTATCTTAGATTCTCTCACAATAATAGAGCAAGCCCTTATTAGCAGACACAAACTAGCCTGTTCTTTAAAAACAAAAAAACAAAGCAAAACAAAACAAAACAAAAGGCCAGGCAGTAGTGGCACATGCCTTTAACCCCAGCACTTGGGAGGCAGAGGCAGGCAGATTTCTGAGTTCCAGGCCAGCCTGGTCTACAGAGTGAGTTCCAGGACAGCCAGAAACCCAGTCTTGAACCCCCCCCCCCCCAAAAAAAAGAGTGGACATGAGAGGACTTTTAAGAATAAATGCAGATATAATAGCATAGACAATGACAGCTCCTAGTGGAGTCAGGGAACAACCAAAGGGTCTATAAATATTTACACCAAGAGCTAAGAATCTGCAGTGACTGAGGTCACAGTGATTAAAAACAGGCTTTGGCCTGTGGACTTCACTTACAGGCTTCTTTCTGCCCTTCCCCCTGACTCCTCACACAGACACACACAAGACCATCAGAGGTGGAGAAGATGACAAGTTCAGCTTTGAAGAGGCTGCTTCCTTTCAAGGATGGCTCAGCTGGACTGTCCTAAACAATGAGCATGGGGAAGCTATGAGGTAGCCCTGGTAGGGTGTGGACAGAGGTTATTTTTCTCCCTTAAATAATGAACTTTGGTTATAGATTTCTTTAGGAGAAAAACCATTTAGGCTACAAGCTTCAAAGAAACCAGATGTGTGGATGTATCTATAGCCCACCTCTGCTTCCTCAAGCAGGTTCTATTATTCTGGTCTTTCTCTTGCTGCCCTATTTTCATGAAAAGGTGAGGGAGAATTTTCCTGTTTTGTTGTTCACGGTGGTTGGTTGGTTTGCTTTGGTGTGTGTCTTTGTTTTTTAAAGCTACCCTCCAAGGCATTTCAGGAAGGGAAATTAGCATTTCCTGAAATGCCAATTAAGCTAGACCAAAATTCTCCTGTCTCACCTACAAAATACAGAAACCTGCACAACCTAGACAGGAGATTCTATTTGGGAACAGTTTGCTTTCTTTACTCCATGTGTGTGGTAGAGTAAATAAACAGTTTGAGTAGGTGCTATGAATGTGTTTGCTTTTTAGGGTGGCACCTTTGCAATAATTAGTCAGGGGCATATTCCTCTGCAGGGGAGGGCCAAAGTCTGGTTTTTCAAGATGTTGGGCCCAACAGTGATGATGGTGCCAGCCATTGCCAGGGACCATGCCAGTCCTTTGAGCTCATTGAAAGCAATGATCAGCCTACGAATCTGGACTCTCAGCACTCCCCTACTTCTGATATCTTCAAGTTTCAATGACCAAGTTGAAGGAACTGAAGGAAAGAGACAAGGCTGTTCCCTCTATGTCATAATGTAACCAGCACCATGCTGGGCACATAAACTAAACTGGATAAGTGGGCATTGATTGGTTTCTGGATTGATTGGCATTAATATTAGAATGCAAAGCTTTGGATATCTGGCATATTGAATCAGAAGCTCTTTTTCCAGAAAGACAAAACAACACAATCACTCTACTAGCAAGTTCCAACACACACACACACACACACACACACACACACACACACACACACACTAGCACTGTGAACTACCAGACCACCCCAGAATCCTAGATCTATCTCCCTACCAAATCAAACAAAACCTTTGAATGGAAGAGATTCTTCATTCATTTGTCAAATACAACTGTGAGGCTCCTGTATGTCAGTGATAGGGGATATTGAAAAGTGGCAAATAGACAAGTTGCAGTAGAGGGGAATCATACATCCATCTCCTAAACAGGTGTGGAATAGCATGAGGAGAATAGTTCTAATGTGTGGCAAGACATTCGAAGGAAATGCCTAATTATATAGAAGGGTCCACGGGGACTTACCCAGGGGAGCACTAATGAGCCCAATTCTGAAGGATGAAGAAACAGTGATGGTGAGAAAGATAGAAACTTGGGTAGAGAGCATGCATCACTACTTTGATCCTTTGTGACCTGGGAGGATGGCAGGGTTACTTTTAACCTTAAGTGGAGACACTAGCATTGGCTAATGAGTCGGGCATCTAAAACCAAGCCTTCGTTTCAATGCACCATGAAATCAAAATGACACTAGGATATAGTATTGGCTGCTAAAGAGAATGAGTCAGAAAACTAAAATCACTTAGTACTCACAGATAACCATTAAGTGTTTCTCTTAAGTGTTAACTTTGAAAGCACTACCAGAAGACCACCACTCGAAAATGCAATTGGCAAGAGTGCTTTTATTTCACAAAAGCAAGAAGTCTACATGCAGGGGTTGTTCTCTTGCAAAAATGGCAATGACCCAGACAAAGGTCCACAGACCTTTTTATAGGGAACTAGGGAAATTTGAGCTAGGGTTAGGTAATCTAAAACTTCATTGGTGGATGGCAGTATTACATGGGTTGGTTTCTGACTGGCTGGTATCCAGGTGGTCAGTGGACTTCATTCCTGTGCCATGAATGCTTAACCACAGGGTGAGATACCCACACCATATAATGCTACCCATTACAGCATCCTGAGATACTGTATTTCCCCATCCTTGTGGTTATCTCCAGGCTGTTCTTTAGATGGGACATTCTATGGCCTTATTCCTGGAAGTTATAGTCTGTTCCTAGAACTATAACTTATGGCCTAGTTCCTGGGACTGATGATTCGGGGAATAGGGTGGCTATGGTCAGCTCCTGGTCTAGATGACATTCCTTTTGAAGTCAGGCCTGGTCCTTAAATGGGGTTTATGTCTTCCTCTCATTGAGACTATTTTCTAATGTTTTATAGAAATTTTCACACCTAAACCAACCAACAATATACCTATACATACACCATCTATCTACGTATATTTTTAACTTTTTAAGGATTACTTAGTTTATTATGTTATATATTGTTTTAGAGTTTTGTATTTATATATTTTATGTTTTGTCTGCATGAATGTCTGTGTACCACATGTATGAAGTGCTGATAGAGGTTATAAAAGGGTTTCAGATGCCCTGGGACTAGAGTTACTTATGGTTGTGAACCATTATCTGGATGCTGGGAATAGAACCTGGACCCTTTATAAGAGTAACTACTTTTCTTAACCACTGAGCCATCTCTCCAGCCCCCTTATACACATATTTTAAATACTTTTCAGAAGCCTGTTTTTAATGGCAGAAACATTCCTAATCTTCCAAACTTTAGGCATGAACTCTATGTTTCCATGGTAGAACAGCAAGGTATTTAGTTGCTCGTTATTTTGAATAATTCAATAGCACCCACAAGCTCTTGCAATGCCTTCTTATCTCCTAAGGAAAGGGCCTAAAGGTAAGAGTAATGGGTCCCTATGTTGCACTCTGCATACACTGATTACGTTTTCCACGTGATCTCATTAAGTAACCAACACTCAACATTAATCTCTGTCCTCTCCCTCATGCATTCATCTAGAGTCACTTTTGATAAGTCATTCGAAGGTTCCTGAGCCAAGGACTGAATGTTCAGCCTACTGCAGTGAGTCTCACACTGTGGGTCACTACCCCTTATTGGTCAAACAGCCCTTTCACAGAGATAATCTAAGCCCTTCCTGCATATCAAATATTTACATTATGATTCATAACACTAGCAAAATTATAGTTATGACATAGCCATGAAAATATTTTTATCGTTGGGGGATTACCACAACAAGGGGAACTGTATTAAAAGGTCACAGTATTAGGAAGGTTGAGAATCACTGGCCCACAGTCTCTAAACAAATTAGTGACAGTGATACCCAAATGGTGTTCTTAGCATGAGAACTGGGGTTTTGGCCCTTGGTCCTCTGCACTGAATAAACAGACATTCAACTGCCAATGCTCTTCCAACTAGCCCAGGATTTTCCAATTATCATCACCCAGGTCTGTAGGGAATGTTTTAAATCAAAGTGGCTCTTTAATGTGTGATCTTGAAATGCATAGTTCTTAGGTGAAACTATCCATTCTTAATTGAGCTCCTAGGTCCTCTGTTACCTACATATTTTTCTTCCATCTTCACCTCAGGGCTGCACATTTGTTCCAAAGTGCTACAAATGACAGCAGCACAAGGTGAGCTGGGGAAGGGCTTTGCCTGGAGGTGGAAAGTATGAACATTAATTTCATAGTGACCCAGATAATACATATGATGAAAAGGGCAGATAAATGTCATTACACCCCTCCCAAGAACTTCTCGCTGGCTTTGTTATTAATAATCTTATCTCAAATACCTGAAACTCATATGGTAAGGCATGAATCTCTACTTGCAAACCAATTTAAGCTTTCTCTATTCTATTTCCTGTACAGAAATTATGAGAATGTACTTGATTCATCAAGGTTTATGACTGGAAATATTTCTAGGGTTTTATCATCTCAAAGAAGGTTGGAAACCCACCAATCAGCCAAGCTAATCTCACAAAACATTCTCCACTTGCTTACCTTCATGTCTCTCTGCTCAGTCTTTTAGGTCAAATGAACAAATGACCTCATTTCATCATTTCCCATAAAAAGCCATTTCTTAGTACAATTAGGAGTCGAGAATCAAACACATACAACACACAAACATACATACACACACACACACACACACACACACACCCTGATTGTCAATGAAACTGAAAGTTTGCAGAAAGTCAAAGCCTCAGTCACCACCATAAAGTTAATGAATTCAGATCAATGCTGTAGCAGGATGTTCCCGTGTCAATCATGGTATATTGAAACATAGTCTTACCCATCTAGGCTCTAAAACCATTCCTTTCTATAAGCTCTTATTGATATACTGTTATAAAACAAATTTAAAATATTTATAAAATATAAAATAAAAGGGAACAAGAAGTTGAGAGAGAGATGAAGGAGTACTAAGAGGAGCTGCAGGGAGGTAGTGGTGGATGAATATGGCCAAATACATTATGATTATGTAAACGCATAGAACTTTTAAAGGATAAAAGATAGAAGATAAAAAGGGGGGAAGAGAGAAACAAAGTCCAGCTACTGACAGGGCAATGTGAATTAATGAGTAGAGCATAATTCTGAACCAAAATAAAAAACGAGAGTTTCAGGAGCCTGACAATGAATCCAGAATCTACCATCTACCAGCTGTGTCACCTTGGACATGTAACTAACCCTCTAAGTCCCAGTGTTTCCACTATTGAAATAAATGTATTAACATGTTACTCTAAAGGTGTTGTTCAGAGATGATCATCATACCATAAAGAGCTCACCAAGGTACTCAGCACAGAGGTAACACCCAATAACATTAACTTTAGTCATTATTGTTAGTACTTTTGGGAAGTAATAAAATATCACTCTCCACATTAGATGGCCTATATTAATTTCCCAAGTCCTCCATTTATTATTAATGAAATCTTGAAAAATTTTCTCTGCCTCTTAGGGTTCCATCCAAAACATGAATATGAAAATATCCTTGCCTCATAGAATTGAGAACCAATTTTTTTCAACAAGGTAAAGACACAAACAATAGTGTGGAGGAGAGGAACATTGTACACGGATCAAAAATTCAAGATGGTCAGCAAAGCAAGATGAAGCTGTACATAGTGATAGGAGCCAGACCATGGAGGAGCTTGTAGTCCAAATGAAGGCATTGTTACAATATTCCAAAGGGGGCAATATCCATGATGGCTTCAATCAAGGATTTGACATGGCTATCTTTACATTTCAGGAAATCAGTCAGGGTGGTTGTGGCTAATGGATGGGATCATTTGAGACCACTGATGATAAGAGGAGTTCAAAGGCTATGGGTGGAACTCAGGTAACAGATAAGTTGCAGTTGAGCTTGCTTGTTTCCTGGCCTGTTATGTTTTTGTTACAATAAATTCCTTGCCTTTTGCCATCAAAGTACTTAGCATACACTTAATAGAATGTCTAAGTGCATACTATTTTATTTTGATCCACTTTCTAGGAGGGAAAAGTAACTTATTTTGCAAGAACAAAAGTGTCTGTGATTTGAACTAACCTGCAAGGGTTGAAGTACCACAGTGCCCCTCTTATCAAGTTGGTCCTGATCCTCAACAAGCAAATAGAAGTGAAAGGTCATACCCAGATCAAGTGCCTCTTAGTGAATGCAATTCAGCACAGGAACAAAAAACCCAAAGAGATGGGTTAACTATTACTGCAAGACAGTAGTCTGGTGGTAAAATATGATGTGACCTATTTCTACATGAACTAAAGAGAGTTCATGGAAGCAATATTCCCCACCCCCACCCCCACCCCCATGCCCACCCCACCCCCCACACCTCCTTACATCTTTTCCCCAAGCTCATTCTCCCAACAAATCGCATAAGCAAATCTCTATCTCAGGTTCCACTCCTCGGAAGCTTGACCTTATGTAACCATATGAATTATTTCAAACAAAAGCAGGAAGGAAAAGGCTTGTTTCAGGACATCTTATATATTTATATATTTTGATTTAAAATGATTATTCAAAAACTAAACTGGTCACACAAAGCAAAGAAAATGAGAGATTTCCTGGGACAAGCTTAGCATTAGATACCACAGTGGGTCATTCTACCGGTATCCCAAACTTACAACCACTCTGCAGAGTAGTGGCCAAAAGAGGAAATTATGACTAGAGAAGATCCAATTGAAAAGAAGCGTAAAGGCAGAATTGATGTTGGCTGATCACACCAGCAGCAGAAGAGTGGTTAGCAATACAACTTTGAAGTCAGATGATGGGAGTCTCTATCTCCTCTCCTTTACTCACTGGCTCAGAGACCTTAGGCAATTTGCTTAAAAACGGTGACTGTGGTTTTCTGTATAAGTATGCCGTTAAGAATAACATATACAGAGTGAACTCACTGCTGTTGTAGAGAGTCAAGGTTCAGTTCCAAGCACTGACATTAGGCAGCTCACAACTGCCTCCAACAGCAGTTCCAAGGGAGCTGATGCCTTTCTTGGGCGCCAGACACACACATGACACACATGGTTCATGTATATATTTACATATAGGCACTCATACATACACAACAATAAAAATAAATGAAGCTTCACCAACAACCAAACACATAGTCTAAAGACTATCTAAACAGGCCCATATCACAAAAGGAAATAGAAGAAGTCATTAAAAACCTCCCAACCCCCCAAAAAAGTCCAGGGCCAGATGGATATAGTGCAGAATTCTACCAGACCTTCAAAGAAGACCTGATACCAATTTTCCTCAAGCTATTCCATAAAATTGAAACAGAAGGAATACTACCTAACTTGTTCTATGAAGCCACAATTACTCTGATACCTGAACCACACAAGGAACCAACCAAAAAAGAGAACTATTCCTAAATGTGAACAAATACTTATCTACTTCATTGAAAACACCCAGTCAACATTAGCTATTATCTTGGAGGACTAAACACCGAATATCATCACTGTAGGTCAAATTGTAGAACATTAAGAAAACACCTTCAAAATCTAAGTGCTTCAGTGCATCAAAATTATGTCTTCTTTATACCAAATACAATCATATATTGCCCCAACACCTCAGAACCCACACTGAGCAACTGTAATGAGTGTATGGTGGCTTTGCCATAATTCACATCAGCAGCACGTTCCAAGATCAGTGATTACAGACATCATATTCAGTTAAACTCATTGGCCATATTTGGTCATATTGGCTCCATCTAATGTCAAGAAAGTCAACGAGAATTGTCCTATTATTTTTCTAATAAGAAGTAAATATGAGTAAGCAACATGAGTGAATGTCTAAACCTAATATGTTTTCACATGTTATATGTATTTTCTGCTTAAATGTGGCAAGTGTCCTGATACATTAGTATTTTATATTGAATAATAAAGAAAATAGTCAGTTGGTTAAAGGCCAATTATAAAGGACTTATAAATACGTTTTTTCTCAATAGGAAGAGGGATTACGAATACACAGAATCTCAGAATTAGTAAAGAACAAATGAGCCCATGAAATTCAACCTCCCATCCAATGCAATGATTCCCTTCAGCAAGGATGTCAAAGAAGTAACCCTTTACCCCAAAGGAAAAGCTGGCATCTCCCTCAGCCTCACACTTAAGGGAGCCATGGGGGCACCACTTGTCTGACTTTTATTTTATGTGAATTTATATCAGCAGGTAAGGTTCTCTGGGCCACAGCCATCCAGGGATAACCATGCATGTGAGTGATATTTTAATTTTTAAACCCCGAAGACTGTGCCATAACCATGTATCTATGATAGCAGAGCCAGTTTTTGTACTGAGTCATCTCAAGTTCTCAAAATAACTTTGTAGGAAGGTATTATATCGTCATTTCCAGATCAAGACACTGAGATAAGATATTTAATCTCCTTATCCAAATGAGTGTTAGTTGGGGGCAGAGCAGAGAGTCCGACAAAAGTGTCTCTCACCCAGGCTTAGAACTCCATCAAGGAAAGGTGGAGATGTATCTGAAGACCTTTACTTTTCTATCATCAGGTGCAAATGATCAAATAATGTTTAAAAGATACATGAATAGCAAGTCATGCACTATTAAACATGCTGTGTTCTGAAGACAAGTGTTGAATACATAGGAAATTTATAGTTGAGAATCTAGACCAGCACTTATAGACTGAGAGAAAAAAAAAACATTGAAACTAATCTTTAATACGCTGTTTCCTGTGAGAAGCTGGTACTGGCTTCATATCACATTATCTCACAGATATTTCTGTGATCCGTATTTATCAGCACACAAGTGAATGCAAATTACCCCAGGCCACCCAACTAAGAAATATAAGCTTTCTCTACCAAGATGCCTTTTATATGAGTAAAGGGAAAAATCAGTAGGAAACACCCTGACTTTCCTGCTGCTGGTGCCTTGACTGTCCCTCAGGATGATGTCCAGTAGAGTTTGAGCCACTTCAAGACAGTAAGTCTCTTCATCATCACAGCTCAAGTTCTACATCTTTCAGCCAAGGAGATTTTCCTTCATCAACTGAAGCCTTAAGACTTTGCCTTTGATTTGAGTCCAATGTTCCAACACAGCCCTCCTGACACCAGCTTCTCCACCCACATAACTCCCCATATGCTGACACTCAACCAGCACCATCTGTAGGATCAGAGATGTGCTTAGTCCCTCTGCTTGGAATAGGAACTCCTGCTAAGAAATAAAGGAACTTAAGGGCCATTGCAAGAGCCAGTTTGTATATAAGTACCCAAACCACACAGGCTATCTTGTTAGTTTGCGTAGTTGCTATGATTTATGTATCAGGAGGTGAATAAATCTACTTACAAATAAGTTTCATAAATAGCTATTTAAATAATTATACATAAAACAAAAAAGCTAGTTTATACTTTGGAGGTCTTTTGTTCTATTTATTATTTCCATTTCTTTAAGCCTTGAGCCCCATTAGTATATTGCTGAGAACAGAGTGAAAATATTGATGGCTAAGAAGATAGAGAGAATGGGAGAAAATACCACTAAAGCACCTTTGGGTCACGACCCCTTTGGAGTGAATGACATTTTCACAGGGGTCCGATAGATCATATATTTACATTATATTCATTATAGGAGAAAAATTACAGTTATGAAGTAGCAATGAAAAGTTTTATGGTTGGAAGTAACCACAACATGAGGAACTCTACGAAAGGGAGCATTAGAAATATTGAGAACCACTCTTCTCTAGGAACTGCAATATTGGTCATCACTCGACAAGTCTTCTGTGGAAGATTTTATCACCTATTTCTAAAATATACTGAATATATCTTTAAAATCCCCAGGAATCAACTATTTCTTCATTCTTGCTCCATTGTTATAGCCAGTGGTCTAGACTGGTTATTTCCCTGGGTACAATGAGAGCTCTAGATATAGACAGGCAACTTAATAGGACCAACAATAGAACAAATTCAGGACTCTTTAAAAAGTTGCTTGAGAAAGGAAGCCTCTCAACCCACCAAGCAAGACATGGAGCTGTAGCATCAATTTTGCAGTCTTTAGGTGAGAGAGAAGCAGAACCAGGTTGAAAGATGAAACCGTGGGACAGGAGTACATTGTAGAAGACCTCTCTTCAACCTACATTTTACATCCAAAGCCACTTCTAGAGGGAACCTGCTATAATGCCTTTTGTACTTAAGGAAGTTTGGTTAGGTTTCCTGCCATTTAATGAAAGTAGACGTTCCAAGGTGTCATAAATAGCAGGTCTCACAGTCACAATGAAGTATACACTCCTAATCATTTCTCTCTGTCTTTGTGCACCTGAGAAAACCAAGAAGATCTGACAATATCATGCAGCAGCCCTGTATCATTTTAAATGCCATCTGTATCCCCATGCTCCTCTCTTCCCATCTCAGGCACCAAACATATGAATGCCAACTTTGTATAAAGATGTTAGGAATCTGAGTTCTTTTCATGAGAATAACTCAGCTGAGTAAAAAAGAGGAGGAGGATGAATTCCCAAAGGCTACTTTGGAGATGATGGGCACAGTCTGGGTCACACATGTCTTTCCTTTCGAATTACTTATTCTTTGGCTTTAGGAAGGACATTAAACAGCATGGGGTCCCAGTGTCCTCTCTTACAAATGGAGGGTGTGTATCATGAAGCTGTTGTGTCAATTCAATGACTCAGTCACAAGTCACATGTACAAAGACCAGCAAAGGACTGATGTGTCATGGCTACTTTCTGTGTTTTCATTTCTCGTGGGACATTCTCCAAAGCAGTAAGTGATATGACTTACCTTCCTTTGTAGTTGTAGACACTACCTCAATCTCCATCCCTAAAAGCATGTATTGGATGAATGAGTGACCCTTGACAGGGGGCCTGTAAAACTATTTATATAGTTCCGCTTGATCTTACAGTGTTAGGAATAGGTCTCTAATTGTGGAAATCAAAGCCCTGGTTAGAACTTTGCAGGAGAGGATATTTGACCATCCCCATTTTGGTGGTGTCTATCAATAGTTTATAAGTAAATGCATTGGGTAGAAGCCATTGTAGGAACAATTCTTAACCCAAGAAGTTCTGCCACCCCCAGAAACCTCCATTTTTAACCTTAACCTGCTTTAGGTTTTGAGACACAAAGCATTTTTCTGAGCCCCCCAGCAGGCAGTGGAGAAACCCATCAGGAACTCCCTCACCTTCCTGCCTTGAAAGCCATAGAATTGTCTAGCAGTCCCTAAAATTGGCTCCTCTGGACTAGTGCTGCTTTTGCAGTCCCTAGACTGCCATCAAGTTGGCCATGAGCTGTGAGCTGCCTGCCGACTACATGTTTCTGTTTCCATAGCAAATGCACCTTGAGTAAAGATACTGTAAAGGGAAATGTGTTACAGGAAAAATGAGGGGAAGGAGGCAGTTGCGATGGAGAATGAGATTCAGCTTCCGAGAGAGCAAGCATTTTCATGTGATAAATCTCTCCACTGTGTGGACTCACTAGTCCCAAGCAGTGTTAACAATTTCTTCCATTATCTTCTTGCTCTGACATAAGCTTGGGAGATCAGAAGTGTAAGCAGGTAATTCAATTGCCTCTCCTCCCTGCCAAGCTGTTAAGCAGGCACTTCTACCATTGCTCAGGCTTAGATCAGGTTTCCCAAAGGCTGCCAAAACAAGCGAATAAAATGAGCCCTGTGAGAAGCAGGGGAAGAATGTGGGGAGACTGAGGCATGGTCTTCCATGCGGATGCAAACAGTTTTGTTGCCATGTACTCGTTAAGCCCTTTGTGAGATAGAGAGAAGACCACAGACACATAGTAAGCTGAAAGTAAGAGGACAGCTTTCCTTCCTGTAACTATTCATAGAAATAATAATTTGATGTTTATTGCACAGACAGCAGAGGGTTGAGGGTTCATGCACCTGTGTCATGATTTTATTCTACATTTATTCATCCAACAACCATTTCTTGAATATATCTAAGGCAATCTGTATATCTGGACAAACATACACATGCATACACATACACTCATGCACACACACATATACACACACACACACATGCGTGTGTGCATGCACACAGAAGCAATAAGGAGAGTATTTAGTATTTATAAAGAAAGCCTTCGGGAACGAATGGGGATGCAAAGGAGTGATGGGGTGGATTTGTTCACAATATATCATAAACATGTATGAAATTGTCAAAAATAAAATTTAAAAAAATGTAAAGCCCAGTGAGGCAGGAACACCAACATTGGAACACTAAGAATGAAAGAGGTGACATAGGTTTAAAGGGGATTTGGATATACAATTAACAAAACTTGCTGGACTGCTGAGATACATAAAGGATATACCTTTTTTCTGCCCATGGTACCAAAAAGCAGAAAAGAAAGAGGAGAAGTCATGTTAGTAGGATTATTCCCAAACATGACTAGGGGCAATGTGATCACCCACAGATAAATTCAGTACAGACTGAGGAAAGCTGACGGATCACTTCAGTACAGGACTCAAAGGGTCAATGTCCAGGAGTCCAAATGCCGCCACAGACTCAGGTTATAATTCTATCAACCATTGAGTCTCCTTCAGCCCTTTGCACCTGCTACATCTAATTTGACTCAAACGGGCAGAAACAGCCTTCCAAAGGACACCCCTGGATGCTCTGCTAGAATAACAAAGCTTGACAGTAAAATAATTCTTGCTGAAGAAAGAAGACAGAAGGAAAGACCTGTGTTGAGGACTCAGTATCAGAAATTAAAAAAAAAAAAAAAAAAAAAAAAAAACTTGTACAAAGTCAGACAGGCCCCAGACTAAATATATGCCTTGATTACTTCCAGCATATAATCCTTTCTTCTTATCTATTCATGCTTCTCTAAGAAAGATAAAAGAAGAACTGTTTTTGAAGACAAAATACAGCTCTCTACTCCTAACCTTAGATCCCCTGGGGAAATTTAGGCTTTGGTTGGTAGAGAGAGAGTGAAAGTGTAAGTAGCTACAGCCTAAGGACAATGCATCAGACTCTTAGGTCCTGGGGCCCTCTCTTTTTCTACAAACAGTACCTCCAAGCAGTTAGAGCAAAAGAGGTGGCCAGGGCATGGATAGATAACTAAGGAGCAGACTTAGTGTTGCTTCAGATTGGAGAGAAGGCATCTTGGGAGCATTCATGGGATGAATAGTCAATCACTCCCAGTACTGTGGACCC
Source organism: Mus musculus (assembly GCF_000001635.26). NCBI lineage: Eukaryota > Metazoa > Chordata > Mammalia > Rodentia > Muridae > Mus > Mus musculus. The sequence continues at coordinate 88,956,976 of NC_000078.6, read as the reverse complement.
AATCTTTGGCTACATTGATTTCTAACTCATTATTCAAAGGGCCTCTGGGGTCCAAGATGGAGATATCCAGCAACATAGCTTGAGGGTCAGATACTATGGTATGTAGACTTTGCTGGCTTCTTGACTCTCCTGATCCAAACGTCCCCCTACCCCAGCTGTACGAAGGACTTTCTGTCCCACTACCATACTCAACTCAGTTCTCTGCTAGAGGATAACAGGGGGCTACCAAGCATTCTTTCTCCTTCTTCCTATCTTGCTTTTCTGCTGGAGAACTTTCAATTCCATTAGTCTCAAAATATTCTCTAGAGAAAGGTATTGGATACTCTTTTAGTTTCTTTTTCCCACTAACATGGCTTAGACAAGTAAGAAAAAAAATGAACCCTGGAATTTGTGTGTTGTGTGTGTGTGTGTGTGTGTGTGTGTGTGTGTGTGTGTGTGTGAATACTACAGTCACCCTACAGATGTTGGGGTGAAGGGTCTAGAGAAGTGGTTTTCAACCTGTAGGTTGCAATCCTTTTGTGGAGAGGGTCAATGACTCTTTCACAGGATTGTCTAAGATCATTGGAAGACACAAATATTTACATTATGATTCATAATATTAGCAAAACTGCAGTTATGACGTAGCAACAAAAATAATTTTATAGTTGGAGGTTATCACAACATAAAGTATTGTATTAAAGAGTTGCAGCATTAGGAAGGTTGAGAACCACTGACAGAGAAGCAGTAGGTAGAGCCTAACAATTAAGCCAACAAAGCAAGTGACACAGACAGGAAAATCCAGACCATGGTGACATTAATCTCAGTTACATAAACCAATAACCATCACCCTTGTTAAGATTCTTTCTTTTTGTTGTCTGTAAACCTTTCAAGGCTGACTCTCATTCTTATTCTTCCAGGCTGAACTTCCCCTAACCAAACATTGCAGCCACAAACACAGCACCATCTCATAAAAGAATCTTTTCTGAATATGCCTTTGCATAGACGCCTACAATGCAGTTAAAGTAAACATTTTCTGTCTAGATTCATCCACTCACTAGCTGTGCAGTGTTAGGAAAGGTACATGGAATGATGCATGACTCGGTTTTCTTATCTGTGAAATAGGATAAAATTTATTTCTATCACAAGAAACATAAATGAGACAATGTAACAGCATCCCCTAGACCAGGAATAGAGTATTTGGGGATTACTGGGAGTTGAGTACCCTACTTAGGGAGAAGGTAGACAGTTACTGGGGCTGGAGATGTAGCTCGGGTGGTACTGTGCTTGGCTAACATGCAGGAAGTTCTGGGTTTGATCAGTCACCAACACTGCATAAACTAGGCATGGTAACACATGGCTGCAACCCCACTACTCAGGAGGTAAAGGGAAAAGGGTTAAAAGTCTGTCTCAGGCCACCTTTGGCTAGACAAGGAGTTGGAAGGCAGCCTGGACTACATGAAATCCTATTTGGGGGGATGGGAAGAAAGGAATGATATAAGGAGAGAGAACATGATATTTTATTCTCTGAGTATGCCAAGAACCCTATTAAGTCGATAGCTTTGTGTGGATTCAATGGATGAACATAACCCATCCCCATTTCTAAGACAGAGGTGAAAACATAAGCTGAGCCCAGTTTATCCAACATGCATCTGTCTGAGGCCCCCTTGGCTCTCGGGCATTCTCCCAGCCTTCAGTTGTAAGACTGATAAGATACCTGGAACCCACAACCCCATCCCAGCATCCACTATAAGAGAGACTCAGGCTCCCCTGCAGCCTCTGCAGCTTTTATATATACTCTAGCCCATGGCAAACACTCTGAACCAAGGAGGCCGTGATCAGCCATAATAGAATATTTTAGCAGCTGAAAATAATAGAATATTTTATTAAGCAAAATGGAAAGGGAGATCATACCCTTTCTGATTCTGTTTCAAAGAGTGGTGGGGAGAAAGCCAAGCACTGCATAGCTATCAGAGACAAGTCCAGCCCAAAGAATGGGGAAGGGTCACCCCAATCATCTACTTTATTGCCGCCCAGAGGCAAACTGTTCTATCACCATGCATTATTCGATTGCCTGTGTGATGGTTACCTCTGATTATCTTTCTTCATTAAGATGCAAAGAAGACAAAGCCACCCGTCTACCTCTTCCCCTGTTTGTAGCATCAGTCATGGGGTTGGCAGAAGAGGAAGCTGAAATGAATGGTTATATGAAAAGTATGCACAGCCTTATATTTCAACACCTGTGTTACTGCAGAAATGCAGGATACAAACTATTGGGTGAAGGCTATAGCCTTTTTCATTTTTGTATCCTGTGATATTAACTTCCATGAAATCTTTCTTATAAGCTACCTGAAACCCTATGGCACTATGTATTTAATAATGAAATAGACAGAGAAAGATAGGGTGGAATCAAATAATTCCACTTGAAGGGATTATTCTATGATTCAGCAGAACATGTTTCCTCATAATTCCAATGAGCATTATTATTCCATTCTAAGTAAAACATGATGTTCCAATTTTAATTTACTCCAAAGTAATAGATAGTTGGTGCTATTTGTCCACCAGCATAAATTTGCTAAGTACCCATTGTGATCTAAGTACTACACTGAATAATGCACAGTCCTTGGTCTCTAAATAAATTATAACCATCCTAGTAATTGTATTACTATTCCTACCAAATTCTAGAGTAGTAGAACTGTCATTTCCCTCATCACAGTTTCCAACTCCCTCATTCCTGCCTCTTGTTTGGATACCCCTTCCCCATAAAGAAGCCAACCCAGGTGCCTCTGGAAATTGGGAGGCTGCAGACAACATCTGGTACACTAAGGGAATGTGTTTGTCTCAGCCCAGCTCAAAATAGTATCTGACAAGCCTGGATCACACAAGTTCTAAAAAACTCACGAGAAATAACCTGAGAAATCTATAGCTGCCTCCTCCAATTTCACTCCCTGTCTGGCTGCTTATTGAGTTCTGCAGCCTGTATTGACAGCGTGCAACCCTGCTTCTGTCTGCCTGCTCTTATGCAGCGGTAACCAAAAACAGGGGGTGGGGGAAGAACATCACAGTTATGATTCATGTCTGAGACCCTGTTCCCGAGCCAGGTACCAGCCTACAGGCAGAATTTCCAAGAAAAAAAAATAACAGTAAGATTTGTAGAAAGAAAATGCCAGGGTCTCCTTCCTTCTTCCTCTTCACCTCCCCCACCTCTTCTTCTCTCAGGGCCACGTACTTTATCTGGTTCCTTCCGACCTCTACTCTCCCCATTTAAGCTTCCAAATTCTACTTTTGCACTAAGAAAACACATCCGATATAAAGAGGATGGGGTAGAGCCAGCCCCACCACAGCTCACAAACCTTTTGCTTTAAGGTGAGCTGAAAGACTTACCTGAGAAGCTGGAGTTAATTTCACTGCAGAAATGAAAGTGCAGAGTGCAGATCCCTGGGAAAACATAACCTTGGGAATAGGGGAGAAAAGCAAGGAAGAGAGGGGCCACCACATTCCCCAAGCCCTCCAGTCCTGTGTCTCTGCCGGAGGAGCCAGCAATTGATAATCTCACTAACACCTACAACAGTGTGCAGGAAGCTGCCTTCTTCCTAACTAATACCGCCCTCAGTGTTGTTCGTGATTTTGCAACTCTTCTCTCACCATCCGAATCTTAGTGCAGCACTGGCAATTAGAAACCTGCACACACCTGGGACCTGGGACAGGGTGTTTTGTGCACACAGTGGGAATTTCGATCAGCAGGGAAGACTCTTGAACAGTTTCCTCCTTTCCTGGGAGGATTTATTTGAATGGGCAGGCTTGTGTCGTTCCAAACATATCCTCTGTCTTTATGTGAATCACTGACTCGGGAAGTCACATGGACCCAAGATTCTCAGAATGAGCACTCTGTTCTGGGAAATACCAGGGATATCTACTCTCTTATTAGCCACAACCCTTAAATAACTGCTGTGATCAGGATGCATCACTGAAGAGGACATTTCAAAGCTGAGTTGTTACTGCAGTGAGCAAAGTAGAAGGCACTGCAAAAAAAGCAGCTTTCTATTGCAACAGTTGCCCAAGCTCTGTTCTTCCTATTGGCCAGAGCTCAGGTGCAAGGCACTGCAAATGTACAGATATTCTGAAATAAATGCAGGGGTCCCAAAACCATTTATTCCAGACCAATATAGAATCCCTAAGTCACCTAAACGCTAGGGTTACTTGAAGCACTGAAGGATATTTTTAGATTGATCCTGTCGTCTATTTATTCCTATCTTAGACAAGAAGCAAGAATAAGGAGGTAGAGCACTATATATGGAGCTGCCATTCCGTGATATGAACAAAGATAGACTCAGGTATTACCTCTAACCCCTCACAGAGAAAGAGCATCATCTCCAAATGTTTCTGAATTGTGTTAATTTTACTAATAATAGAAGCAGTTGAGCTTAATGGCACTGTAGGCACAGTTCACAGAATTTCCCATGATTTACACCATCCAGTATCCCAGTAATCTTATAAGGTGTGCATCATTGGTTATTGTCTTAGTTAGGTTTCTATTACTATGACGAAACACTATTACCAAAGCAATTTGGGGAGGAAAGGGTTTATTTGGCTTGCACTTCATCATTGTTCATCTTGAAGGAAGTCAGGACAGGCATTCAAAGAGGGCAGGAACCTGGAGGGAGGAGCTGATGCAGAAACCATGGAGGAACACTGTTTACTGTCTTGCTCTCCATGGTTTCACAGTCTGCTTTCTTATAGAACCCAAGACCACCAGCTCAGAAAGTGTCACCATCCACAATGGGCTGGGCCCTTCCCATCAAACATTAAGAAAAATGCCCTACAGGCTTACCGACAGCCCAACCTTATGGAGGCATTTTTCTCAAGCTTCATTTCTCTCTGATAACTCTAGCTTTTGTCAATTTGACATAAAACTAGTCAGCACAGTTATTTTCCTAATGTTAGAAATGAGCACATAGCATTTCAGAGACACAAGGCAAGGTGTCCATGGTCATAGACTTTCTCAGGATTGGAAGCCACACATCTAACATTTCAGACTTTTTAACCATCATATGGTACCCCATTGAGCATATACTCATAGTAAACCACTATGCCCTTTCTACTTTATATTTAAAAATCTATGGTCATTTGTATGTGACCATAGATCACAGGTCAGCCCTCTGCTATACAAAAGGCTTATTAAAGAACATACTCCTGGGCTTGAGATCTTAAAAGGAACAAGCAAGTTCCTCATAATGACAAACTACTATTAAACACTTGGAATTGGACCTTCTTGATTAAAATTCATGTAAATACAAATTTCCAATGAACCGTCATAGATATTCAACAAATAGATCTACTAAGCCACTTAATAAATTATTGTTCTTGTTGATGAATGTTCTCACTGTTGAATGTGAGGTTTTTAAAATTCTAAGCAATTACTTATTCTGACTTTTTACTAATTTAGGCTTTTCTGGCGATCAAGTGAAAAGTTCTGCTTATAAACCTTTTCTTCAAAATGTTAGCTTATTCATACTCCCAACGTCCTCAGGGTAGACAGAAAGTATCACATCGCTCATCTTATCAATATTCAGAAGAACACACATTGATTGTAAGCAGGTCAGTGGTGCAGAGCACACAGCGTACAATGTATAATAAACCACACCACGCACAGAAATTCCTCATCCATCCAGTGATTCATCACTCACTACGTGCTTTAAGGCAGAAACACCATTTAAACAGGTCCAGTGACTCCTTTAAACTGCTCTAGTATTAGAATGTAGCAAACTAGGGATATAGTCCAGCCTCTACAACCTCTCACTCTTATCTGACCAAGACTTTAAAACCATTCTAAACCAATGACTTATAAATGATGGATAAATTGGTTCATTGGGTCTTTCTTTGAGTGTTGCTCTTAGACTTTACTGATTAGCTCACCTGATGAGTTGCAATTGAGCATGAATTATGGATTTGATCTTCATGTGTGCCAGTTAGCTTCATACTAGTTACAAAGTGGTCCATTGCCAGATACGAGCTATTTGTACAAGATGAGGGACAGGAAACCTTGTCTTTGTTTTGAGTTTCAAGCTTGTGTTCCTCCGAAATCCACATTGAAATGTAATCCCCATTTTTGGTTGTATTAACTCCTGAGAAGTGACTAAGCCCAGAGAGCTCTACTCTTAGGAATGGATTAACATTTTATAAAAGAGGATCAGAGAATGATGTAATAATTGCAGCCTTCACCAGACACTGAATCTGCTAGTAACTTAATCTTGGGCTTCCCAGCTTCAGAAGATCAGAATGCACATTTTGGTTGTTTATAAATTACCCAGATGGCTGCAAAAATATCTCATTGAGAGAATGTGTCTCTGAGATTCCAGGATTAATCCCCAGTTCTATAAACAATCTAGTCCCATATGATTTTATAATAGTTCAAATGAACACAGACACCTTTCATTATCATACTTGTGAATGGTACAGTGCAGAGTAGAACCTAGAGATGATGAATCAGGACAGCCCATCATTATTAATTAAGGAGCAGCTGGTATAAGACCCCAGCCTTGCAGTCAATGGGGGTGGAGAAGAAGAGCAGAAATAGAAATAGGCCAGCATTTATATTAATTCCACAATTTTGGAGAGGGATTATAAACTATGTTATACATGGAAAGAGCATGTGTCCAATATTGCTTAAGAACCCTCATCTGCTCATCGAAACCCATGCCCTTAAGGATTCTTGGGTCCATGAATTTTTTTTTCTAGCATATTTTTGAGAGTTCAGCATCCCTGGAAATGAAGTAAATACTTCAGGGTTGACAAACTGACAAGCAGGTAAAGTTCTTCTAAAGAATACAAAACTGTTGCCTTGACAAGTTGAGGTTCTAGAGGCGCTGCCAGTCAAAGTGCTGTCAGGTCAAAGAAGACAAGTCAGATAGTTTCTAGAGATGACTGAAAGTTTCAGGATAGTCATTCTGCCTTTTCCCTCTTGTTTAGGAGTGGAAAGAAATGGATCTTAGCTTCAAGGTTAAGTAACAACAGCAAATTAATATATCTCTTCTACTCTTGGAAAAAATTATCTTAAAGAAAAAAAAAAACGGATTGTTTCTTCCATGGCTTTCAATATTCCCATTAGAAAAGAGAAAACTGTTCTGCAGTTGTTTCTCTGTCAACTTAGAAAAAATTGCTTATTTTTCATCCCTCATATCTTAAAATTAAATTACACTGGATACAGTTTAAATGAATACTTCTAAAATCTTCCCACTAGTTGAACCTAAGTCTAATTTCTTTCTGTAATGCTCATGTCCTGAAGGAAGAATATCTCACCTGATTTGCATTTTTCCTGTTCGACTGTTTTATGCCAAGGGAATTCAACAGTTGCCTGTATCAGTGACACAGGAAATTGAAGACCATGATCATTACATTGAATTCTTCAAGAATCCAAACCATCAAGAAATAGGTGAAATGGATTATAAATATAAATTATTGTAAAGATAGTCTATTAATAGCCAGCTTTTGCAAAATGCGGTCCAGCTAAGTGTGGGTTTACCAGAACATAGTTGAACATTCAATATCATACAATACTGCAGAGGACTTGGAGGCTAGCATCAAGACACATGAAAGCCATTGGAAAATTCAAAGATATTAGGAGGACTAGAAAGAGATACAGCAGTCCTCATCCACAGAGTCTGAGAGCTGTAAGGACAGTCCTGTACCCTGCAAAGCTCCCTAGGAATCTTAATTGCATCCATCAAGTCAGCCTATCATGGAACATCAAGCAATCTTTCATTTATCATAATTTACCAAGTACTTTATCAAATGCTTTTCAAAACAAGGGTATAAACTTCCGCTTCAGGGAAGCTGGCGAGACATAGTTGTTTCTGTTCCTTATACTATGTACAAGTATCAGTTGTTGATAGAGGGGTGTGGAGTCTCTAACTTTGGTTGCTTTTGTTTTCAAAACATTCATGTATATTATACTGTCCTTTGGGGAGATTAATCCTTTTGTTGTCGTATAACAATCCCCCCTGTATCTGGTAGTTGTTTTTTATCCTAAACCTAATTTATTTGCTACTAGCAGTACTACTCAATATTTCTACCAATGAATATTGCCATGTTGTATTTTCCTATAATTTTACTTTTGCCCTACTCATGCCATTTTTATTAGAAGTGAGTATTTTATACAATTCATGTAGTTGTATCATGTTTTGATATTGAGCTAAGCCGGGCGTGGTGGCCACACCTTCAATCCCAGCACTTGGGAGGCAGAGGCAGGTGGATTTCTGAGTTCAAGGCCAGCCTGGTCTACAAAGTGAGTTCCAGGACAGCCAGGACTATACAGAGAAACCTGTCTCGGGGAAAAAAAAAAAATTAAGCTTACCATCTCTTTTATTTATATATCAGACTTTTAAAGTCCATATTGTATTTTATACATTACAGAATACATATACCATTTGTTCTTTCATACCCCACTATCAACAACTCATGGGACCATGAAACAAAAAACACCAAGAATACAGAATTTCACCAGCCAAAAATATTTAACTCTCCTTTATTGAACACTTTACTGAAGAGTAAAATAGTACCCATTTTCAAACTTATGGAACATATACTATGATAGCCCATAAAACTGAAACCTGACAATTTAAAAGAAATGACACCATGCAGTTTTTTCCAGCAAGACAGTTAACTAAATTAAAAATAAGTAACAAAAGTAATTAAAATAATTTTGAACTAATCAAGATATACCAAAATAATACATGAAACAAAAAAGGTCGAGAAAAACAAATAATATACTACAATGAATGAAAATAAACATATAACTTATAAAATGCATGATGTGTCAAAGAAAGTAATCCTAAAATAAAAATTTATTTTTAAAGCATATATTAGTTATAAATAATAATGGATTTCATATATTATGATTATAATAATCCATTATAATAAATAAATTCATATATATGAAATGTATTTTATGGTCAAAATAAAACCCCTATCCAATATTTTCCCTTGTATCTCTCTACTTCTACTGATCAACACTTTCTCCCCAAAGAGTCTTACTTCTACTTTCATGCCTTATTTATTTATTTATTATTTATTTTGGCATCCCAGAGTTTAACTAGGTTGAGTTACAGAAATATGGTGAGACATTACTTACAGGAGCATGGAAAACTACCCAGTGTCTATGCCATAAGGAAAGTGTACAGAAAAGGAAATGTGTGTTGCTAATTGCAAATCACATATCTCGTATCAATAATATAAATAAAAAAGAAAAATAGAGTTCAGTGGAGGTAGAGGTATACAGGGGAGAATATTGGGGTAAATATGGTCAAAACACATTATAGGCATTTATGAGATGCCATACTAAACCACACTGAAATAAGGCAGAAGCTCAATATTAAAAACAAATGCCAAAGCCAGCTTGGTGGCGCACGCCTTTAATCCCAGCACTCGGGAGGCAGAGGCAGGAGGATTTCTGAGTTCGAGGCCAGCCTGGTCTACAGAGTGAGTTCCAGGACAGCCAGGGCTACACAGAGAAACCCTGTCTCAAAAAACAAAACAAACAAAACAAAACAAAACCAAAAAAATGGCAAAGAAAAGAAATAATAAAGAGAAAACCAACAACAATCAAAGTAAAAACAAAAAGTTATTCTAGAAAAATGAATAAAACAGCAACAAAAATAGTGCAAGAATCAATACACCTGAAACATCCATTGTAAAACTGGTAAAGGGAGAGTACACAAAAGACCACTATTCAGGACGAGAAAAGAGATGTCAATACAACTCTGAAAGATGCCTAAGGGAAAAATAAATGAATATTACAAACAACTTTAACAAATAATTTGGACAATTTAAGTGAAATTAACCAATTCTTCAAATAAATAAATAAATAAATAAATAAATAAATAAATAAATAAATACTAACAACCACAAACCATTACTCAGTACTACAAAGCCATTTGCCTATCAAGAATTCAAATTCCTAATTAAAATACTACTCAAGATGGACTTGGGAACCAGTCCCTAATGGTCATAGAAGAAAATTCTCCCAATTATTTTTAACAGAATGAATGCTGATTGTATAGGATAAGTTTCAGACGATAGAAAATGGAATACACTACAAGCTCTTTTGATGAAACGAACACCCTCTGATACTAAAAGTAAACAGAGACACCATTACAAAAGAAAATATAAGTGAATAATCCTCCATAATTATAGACAGAAAATTCCTGGCGAAATACTAGCTAATAGAATTTAGTAATAAATAACAAAAATCATATACAATGAATAATAGACTCGGGTTCATTCTAAGTGTGCAAGTTGTTGCATATTCAAAACTCTATACAGTCCAATATGATCCTGGACAAGAACTGAGATCACATAGTCATATCAACTGAACAGAAAAAGTGCTTACCAACATCTAACACCCATTCATAATTTTAACATTGTTACAAACTATAAGAATAGAAGTAAATTTCCTCATCTCAAAGTGATCTATAAAACTGACTTCACACCCCTCCTTAAAATCAGGAATGCAGCATGAATGCTCTCAATATTATTTAACATTTTATTGAAAGTTCTATCCAGGGAAATAGAGGAAGAAAAGAAAAGAAGGATGAGAAATGAAATTCAAGTAAAGAAAAAATAAAATAGAGAAAGGAAAGAAAAGGGAAGGGAAGACAAGGCAAGGAAAGGGAAGGAGAGGAAAAAAATATAGACTTGAAAGTAACACAAAACTACCCTATTTGCAGACAATGTGATTTCTAAGTAGAAAATTACCAGAGTTTAGTAAGATTTCAGACAACAAAATATTCAGGTTGGTATTAATTATAATCCATAGACTAACAATGAATATCAAGGTAGCAAAATCATTCATATCTGCTGAAAATATTAAGAATTTGGGTATAGTTCTATCTAACAGGACTTGTATGCTGGAAAACACACAATGTTGATGAAAATAATTAAAGGCGCTCAATATATTGATACATACTATGTTCATGGAGTAAAAATCCAACATATTAAACATGCTGGTTTACTGTGACATCTGTTGTCATATGAGCAATATTTGTTATAGATACAACGCATATTACTTTAAAATACTTATAAGATTGGGGAGGGAGCAGAGTACCTAAAACAGTATCAAAAATAATATTGAAGTAAAAGGATCAATCCACCCAATTTCAAATCTTACTGTATAACTATAGTAATAAAAACTTAGGACAGCATTGCACAGAGAAACATGGCTAAAAAATTAAACATAAACAAATATATTCAATATTTTTGTTTGTTTTTTGAAAACAAAAATTTTGAAATTTTATATATATATATATATATATATATATATAATTTCATGGAGAAAAATAAACATCTCAGTCACAATGATGGAATAATTCTCATCCAAATTCCCAGGCAAAAACTAAACTTCAACCCAAGTATCATATTTTCAGAAAAATTATCTCCAAATGGACCATAAACTTGAAAAGCAAAATGTCAAAGTGTAAGGTATTTAGGAACAAAACATAGGTGAGAATCTTGAAGATGTTTCCTCTGGCAAAGATTTTTTGACATGAAGAAAAAAACAAAAAAACAAAAAAACAGGTCACTAAAAGAAACACTGATAAAGTGGTCTACACTGAAATTATACTCTTTCTTCTCAAAAGGCCCTGCTAAGGAGATAAGAAAACAAACTACAGAATGGAACAATGCATGTGCAAGCCATGCATTTAAGAAAATACTAAAAAAAAAAAAAATCTCAATTTGATGGGGTTTTTTGACTCTGAGGTAATGAGAAGACAGAGACTGCATGTCACTAAAAGCAGCACACAGGTGGCAAATAAGTACCAGGAAACACATTCCACATCATTAGGGACTGAAGAAATGTGTGTGGAAACCACAGACCACAGTGAGACGTCACTACACACCTGTCACAAAGCTATAATAAGATTTGCATGCATGCGGTCAGCATGCCATGACTTGGAAGAACGTCTACACCAGAAACTGCTGTCAGGACTCCTGGTAATGCTTCTGTTGTTTCATTTTTTTAAAAAAAGAAGAAGAAGAAAATAAAAATGAAATATGGAATTAGTAGCAATAGTATGCTGGGTGCTCATAGGAGAAACGACACCTAAACCTTTACAGCAGCTTTGTACTTCATAATAGGCAGATATGGAAATGTGCTGGTATCCTTTAATATCCTTTAACAGGTGAATTGTAGAGTAAATAGTAATATATATTTTGCTGAATGAGTAAAGCTCAAACTGAAGTTTGTTTAAGACATGATTTTACTTATGCAGAATTTTGCAGTAACAGAATTACAGAAGTGGGAGTGCAGATTAGAACTTTCGAGAGCTGTCGAACACAGGCAACTTGAGAAAGCCTTGCAGTGCTCCAGTTACCTTGACTCTCTGCCTTCCCAGGTCATGGGATTATGCGGCCATTTTGCTACAAATTGGTGTAAAGGAAAATGCATAAAGGATATTCTTTATCTCCAGGTATTCTTTCTTATAATTTCATTCACTTCATTGCCCCGCGCAACTGTGGCAAAATAAAACATTTTTCTAAAAGTAAACAAAAAGTTCACATATTTTCTTGCATTGTTTCACAGGTTGAATCTTTTCCCTTACACTGTCTATAATGGGCCTTGGCATTTACAAGACCCGGTCACAGAATGATGCTCTACCTTTTAAATACGTTAGTGGACCCAGGCCTCTGAAAAGCCAAATTTCTAAGATATAACCCATCATTGGTCCTCAGACTCTCAAAGGCAAAACTAATCTAATCCATCAACTATTTTAAAACACTCTAGGGATCACAACTATGCTTATGTTGAACAAAATTGATCTATTACTTAGCCTTGCTTTTCAACAAAAGTAAATCATCTATATTTTAACTTCAAATGCTAAGGTATCTTACTTAACAAAGTATTATTCTTCCATTCTTTATGAGTCTTTTGACCTGAAATCAACTAGTAGGTACCTACTAGTAAATACTTTTACTTCACTTTTCAGATTTCAAGGGTGTTCTTGCAAGAATCTGTAATGCAGATGACTACTTTCTCCAGCACTGACACTTGCTTATAAATGAAGAAACTACTACAGGTAATAATAATGACAGTTAACATGAATTATAATACACAGGTTAATCATAATGTTAAATTAATAATTAGTTCATAATTATTGATCAATGCCAAGTGACCTGCACCACCTCACTTAAGCCTCGGTGAATTACAGAAGGTATTTTGATAGTTATCATGTATAGGCTCATAGAGTTAACTTTCCCAAAAAGAACAGAGCTTGCACAGATTCAAATCTGAACTCTCTGACTATACTGCCCACCATGTTAGACACTGTGTCAGCATCTTGCTTTCCTTTAAGAAATAAGCAGTCAATTATTCCATTTATCAGAAATATCATGAACCTCCTACTGATCAGTAGGAGGCTCTCACATGTCTAAGAATTCAGCTCATCTCTTAGGGTCGGTATCATTAGAGCATGGGCATTGTAATTGTAATCAGTAAGCAACAGAGTCAACACACACATTTCAGTGAACACAGAGGTTCAGTAGTGCCAATCCTCATCATTAATATCTTCACAGTGGAGCTCTGAGGAGGTAAACCATCCTTAGGCCCTGTGGCCCAGCATCCTATGTTTAGAAGTGTGAACCCCCAGTAAGTTCTTCAAAGTGTGAACTCTTGAAAGACCATTCTCAAACACAACCCCTTATTAGTGGGTCTTTGTGATTCTTTTACTCCAGCTTCCATGATGCCCTTTTCCTTTCTGCTCACATTCACTTTGCCCTGGCTTTAGTCTGCCCCTCAACAGAGTCCCCATCCATGACCCTAATTTCAATTTTATATAGTGTGAAGGAAGAAAATATCTTGCATTTGGAGAATTGATGTCCCTTCTTTCTAAGAATGAAAACTATTGGAAATGCTTTTCTTAAACCTTACTTGGTATAAAAATAGTTTTTAATGCATCAGGTCTCGCCTAGTCCATTTTTAAACATTCTGAATATAGCAGAAAATACAACTCTCTTAAAAATTCTGTTTTTGTTTTCTATCTTTTTTCTTCTCTTCTTTATGTGCATACACTCTCTCACACATGCATACATGAGCACATTATTTTTTTCTTGAAGCTTGTTTAGTAACTCCTTCCTTCCTGTCTCTCCTGCAACTCTGCCCAGTTACAGCAAACTACACAGCTCCCTGCTGTGTGCATAAAAGCTCATCCTAGACCACAGGAAGTGAAGACCAGCAATCCCTACCAGGACATTACAGAGTTTCAAAACTGTCACAAAAATAAACAACCCAACAGAAGCTTGTGTGTTCTCTGCAGGACAGTGTCTGTCCTTGTGGAGATACGGTTATTCAATTATTTTTAAATCCATAAAAGGTCCACTTTAGTACCCTTTAAGTCCTTCATGAGCATAGGGTCCACACCTGTCACAGAGAAAGGTCACCAGCCTCTTTCAGATATGCTCAACACTTAAGGAATTAACCTTCTTAGTGACCTTGGTTGCCTTTTACGAGTTCATATTTTCTGGACCTTCTTCCATCAAAGTGCCTCAGATGCTCCTATCATAGGCCTCTGATAATCCAGACATGACTGGTTTCTATTAGCCTGGGTCAATGGGGAGGGATAGTGAAGAGGAGGGTCAGAATACCTGAAGTACTGAACCAACAATAAAATGATCTTTCTCAAGTGGTAGATCTCTAGGAAGTGCTTATTCTGTGTAGACTGATGGTGCATAATGGGAACACCCAAATATTCATAGCTGTAGAGAGAAGTTGGACTAGGAAGAAATGTTCGACATTCAACAGCTACTGGGGAGTCAACTGAAGATGTGAGGGCTCCCCTCTATCTTGACTCTCAAGTTACTAGGAAGAAGACAGAGACCCGGTAAGGTAGGACCAGAAGCAAAGGTCCTGTGTGAAATATACAGCATTCCCAAGAAGTATGTTATCCTACCTTTACTATTGGCATCCTGGATTCTTGGATTCTTAGAGCAAATATTTTAGGTCAGGCATTGGCAAGCTTTCTATAAAGTGCAATTTGAGTGAGTTTATGCCTTGTGACTCCTTAAAAATCTTTGTCAAGCTACTCATCATTGACATTATAAGGAAACGATGTGATAGAGAATAAACAAACAAATGAGTATCTCTATATTCCAATAAAAATTTACTTATTAAAACTAAGTTGTTGGCATCAGGACATCCCAAACCTATGACATCACATAGGCTACAGCTTGACCTGCAGGCCTGTTACCAAAACAACAGGCACCATATTCCCAGCATCCACTTGGCTCACCTCCCACCTTTACCTGCGTTACATCATTTTCCATATAAATAAGGAGAGCACCCCTTCCTCACTCTCTCTCCCCCTCTTTTCTTTCTGCCACTACCTTGTCTCTCTCTTCCAATAAAACCTCTTTCACATGGAACTGCCTTGGCCTACTGTGCTGTTGAGAAGCCACCCACCATTCTAACATATCATAAGTGGTCAACCACATGTTAAAATGATCACAATAAACACCAGCAAGTACTTGAAGTTTTTAAGAAGTGTGTATAACAATACAGAATAATAAAGGATGGCCTTCTATAGTAGGTACTACTCTATACTGCAAAACAATAGTGACTAAAATAATGCAAGTACCACTGAAGGAATAAGTGAGTACAGAAGAGAATGTAGAATCTACCAAAGCTGAGGAAACAGACAGAGCAATACAAGTAGAATAAGAGGGGTCACTAGTAAATTGTACTGCTATACTTTACAACTCGGAAAAAACAGATGAGACTCAGTTCAGTAGCTTTTATCAGAACTTAATTTTATACCATTTTTAAATTGAATTTTAAAATGAGGAAAAAAAAAGATGAACATTTAACCTCTGATCTAGAAAGGTGTTTTTAAACAAAGAAAGGAATCATCACAAAGGAAATAGTCAATAAACTTTAAGATAAAATAACCTGTATTGGGTGATGGAAAAGGACTGAAAAGGACCTGAGGGCCTGCAGAAAAAATGTAAACAGGCAACCTCAGAAAATGGGAGGTTGGGGGAGCAGGCACAGAGTGTACCAGAGACCTAGGGAGATGAGAGATTCCCAGGACTCACAGGGAGGGAACCTTTGATGAAATGCTGAGCAGTAGGGAGAGGGAACTTATAGAGCCCACCTCCAGCGGGAAGAAAAGGACATCAAGTGAGGGATGGGGTTGCATCCCACAGTCACACCTCTGACCTATAATTGTTTCTATCTGAAAGAATTACAGGGATGGAAATGGAGAGCAGGCTGAGGAAAAGAAGGTCCAGTGACAGGCCCAAAGTGGGATCCAGGTCAAGAGGAGGTCCCAAGTCCTGACACTATTACTGAGGCTATGGAGCGCTCACAAAAAGGGATCTATCATGACTGCCCTCCGAAAGACCCGACAAGCAGCTGACAGAGTCAGATGCAGATATTTGCACCCAACCAATGGACAGAAGCAGCTGACCCCTGTTCTGGAATTAGGGAAGGGTGAAAGAATTTGAGGAGAAGGGAGATCCTATAGGAGGACCAGCAGTCTTAATTAATCTGGACCCCTGAGATCTTTCAAACACTAGACCACCAAACAGACAGCATATACCAGCTGATATGAGGCCCCAACACACATACAGTAGAGAAATTCTGGGTCTGTGTTCATTCAGAGATGATGCACTAACCTTCAAGAGGCTGGAGGCCCAAGGGAGTTTAGAGGTCAGATGGGGTGGGGGGCATCCATGTGAAGGAAGGGTGTGGTGGGGAAGAGGTATGGGATATGGAGCAGTTGGAGGGTAGGAGGGGAGGGGTGGGGAATGGAATATGGAGTGTAAAAAAATGAATTACAAATAAAATTAAATGAATAAAAAAAGAAAAATAACATGTTCATAGGAAAACATATAAACAAAGTTGAGGCCAAAAAAGTTTTAAATGTTACAATGAGTATTTTGAACACTAAATGGCAGTAATATTAATGAACAAAAATCTATCATAATACTAAGGGAAAATGTACTGCAGGTGGGAGTATAAACTGGTATAGCCTCTATGGATACCAGCATGCAAGCTCCTCCCAAAACAAAAAATAGAACTCCATATGGCCCAGCTATACTACTTCTGGGAATATACCCAAATGAATCTAAATTAGCATCCCACAGAGATACCATGTTTACCATCGTACTATTCTCAATACTCAAGAGATAGAATCAGTCTAGGTGTTCATTAGCAGATGCATGGTGTATATCCCCAGTGGAGTTGTATTCAGCCATTCAAAAGGACAGAGAAATTATATCAGTTATTAAAAAAAACAAAACAAAACAAAAACTGAGTACAGTGGGATTTTATCGTGTTGAGTGAAATAAACTACATCTCAAAAGACAAATGTCACCCTGTTCTCTTATGTGGAACCTGGCGTGTTCACTCACACACACATACACACACACACATGCACATATGACATAAAAATGGCTGTGCTATTTAAGAAGAGGGGAACTAGTAGAGTAAGGAGAAAAGAGTTTGTACTGGAAAGCAAATATGATCAGAATACACAAGATAACTAAACAAGATGATATAGTAAAACCCATTTCTTTATACAATATATAATTAATTAATTAATTAGTAACAAAACATTTAAATTCTCAAGAGAAAATGATAGTGATAGGTGCATTGCACAAAGGAGGGGGCTCATGCTTCAGATGGTAAAAATTTCAAAAAAAGAAAACATGATTCTCAACACTAACAAAGGCTTGCAGAAGCAGATACTGTTACCCATACTACACAGCTAACTGTAAGTTGCAAAAGCATTAATTTACAGAGACCATGAACACTACTGGTTCATATACCTTCCCATCAGTGACTTATGTAGCCAGATGTACACATACAATCATTTACAATAGAAAAAATGAACTATCTGTAGGAAAGAGGGACCAAGTAAAATATGATACATTAACACTAAAGAATATTATCCAAGCCGGGCATGTGCCTTTAATCCCAGCACTTGGGAGGCAGAGGCAGGCGGATTTCTGAGTTCGAGGCCAGCCTGGTCTACAAAGTGAGTACCAAGACAGCCAGGGTTATACAGAAAAAAAATAATAACAATAAGATAAAAAAGAATATTATCCAGCTATTAAAACTATATCTCCTAGCAATTTATTGGCAGGTGAGGACAAATTAAAAATAGTAAAATATAGTTTTATTTCTAGGTTGATGCTTTTTTTGACTTTTCAAATTTTCTCTATAATTTTCACATGTTCTAAGCCCAGGTCAGTAAAACCTTTCTGTAATTAGGCAGGCAGTAAATATTTCAGGCCTTTTAAGACAGGACTATACTGGAAATACTCAGGTTACCATTAGAAGAAAACAGCCAGCAATGTTACAGATGCAAGTGGACATAGCGGTGTTCCAGTTAAACCTCATTTATATAAACCTCTGTGTAACCTGTTCTCCAAGGACATGGATTGACTTTCATAGAAAGAAAAAAAAAAAGAGAATCTGGTGTCTATTATCAAAGTGCTTTTAATAAGTTACATTTACTAATGTCTATCACAACCCTTTTTCTTTGCCTATATTCATACCCCACAGCTCTCTCTCTTCCCTCTCCCTCTTGTTGGTCTCATTATTCTTCCCCAGTACTGCCCTTTCTATTGACATCACAGCTTTCTCCCTCAAATTTTAGAATTCATGGTAGGATTTTTTTTTCAATTATTCATTAGAGCACCATTTTGAGTTTCACTGATGCACACCCTATGTCTAACTGTGGCCAAAGAATCCTTGTCCTTGGTGCTGGAAAAGCAAGTTCAAATCCTGATTCAATCCCTTACTTCTTGAATGACCTCAGATTTAACCAGAGAACATTTTTTTTTTTACACCTACAAAAGTGATGACTATCCCACCAGGTCAATGGAGTCATATATAGAAGTACCAAGCCCCGAGATGATAGATACTCAGTAATTATTAGAGAATGGAGGCTTTTTCTTTTGGAAGCCACTGGATGAGTTGGTTTTGAGAGTTAATTGTACTTTAATAAGGAAGAAGTATTTTAGAGGGGCAGAAAAAGCCTAGAAGTTTCCTACTGTATACACAACTTCAAGAGACCTAAGAATGCAGCTAACAAACTTATGCCATGACTATTCTCTCCCCCTAGTCTGAATAATTTAAACAGGAACAAAATACATAAGGCCATGTTACAAAGACTACCATTCTAGGACGGCAGGCCATAGCTCACCAGCATTTTCATACTACTCTTTGAGAATCCTTATTAGAAGCCAGGCATGGTGGCACATGCCTTTAATCCCAGCACTCGGGAGGCAGAGGCAGGTGGATTTCTGAGTTCGGGGCCAGCCTGGTCTACAAAGTGAGTTCCAGGACAGCCAGGGCTACACAGAGAAACCCTGTCTCGAAAAACCAAAGAGAGAGAGAGAGAGAGAGAGAGAGAGAGAGAGAGAGAGAGAGAGAGAGAGAGGAGAGAGAGAGAGAGAATCTTTATTGGATCACAGAATGCTCTAGGATGGGAGTAGAAGATCAAAATCAACATACATGTAAGGTGGAAGGAAAGATTTATCTCTCTAAGATCTATCAGGAGTCCTCTGTGCCAGGTCTGAATGCCTTCTGATAAAAGGTTTAGAATCTAAATGTCCCCAAAAGTCATCTGCTAAAGGTTTGTTCCCAGACTTCATGCAATGGGCAGGTGATGGAACTTTCTAAAGGTATGATATGGCTGGGGCATAGATCAAATAAGTCTTGCCCTGGAAACTAATACTGAGACTGTACATCCTTTCCTATTCTCTTTCTGTTTTCTGGAAACGATGGCATAAACACCTTTGCTATACTATGTGTCTTCTGCTATGATTTTCTATCACACCACAGACTACCAAACACATAGCCAACCAAACATGGGATGAAACTTTCCTATGAATTCTTACATTAAGTTGATTGTCTCAAGTGTTTATGGAAACCACTGAAAGTTTATAAGACACTCTCATTATTCCTAAAAAAGAAGTCACTCGGCTAGAAGCCATCATCCAAGCAAGGAATAACACTCTACACACAACCATTTTAGCAACAATATGTATAAAGTAACAGAGTGGGACTATTAATCGCAGGTTGAGTATAGCCACGAACCTTAGAACCAAAAGGAATAATCTGATTGACCAAGGAGAACAATGAGTCAGTCTCAAAGTCTCAACCCCAGGATTCAAATTCTGGCTCTGCTCTTGAAAGCTTTTGTAGCACAAGTTACTTACATATTCTAGCCTATAGTTTGCTCATTCGTCATCCAAGAATGAAATTATCTACCCCAAAGATGATGCATTCTGTAAAGACACAAAAGCTTCCCTGTGCTAGAGGCAGAACATGCAGATTCGCAGTTGAATAAGTCCTGTGAACCATGTTTAATGTCTCTCACAATATTTTAGTTAGGTGCCACTGGCTACATAATTCCCCCATACTTGCTTCAGTGCTTCCTTCACACATATAGTCTCCGAGAATCTTGGGTCTAGAGATGTAACTCAATTGTAGACTCTCTGCCTGTGAAGCTTGAAGCTCTCTGTTGGATTAACCTATGCTACCAAAATTAAAAAAAAAAATAAAGGAAAACAAACAAAAACTACACACATACACAAAACAAAACAAACAAACCCTGTGTATCTACTAACACAATAAAGCCAGTTTTATCTGGCCACTTGGCACTATCTTTGAATCAATGACTATGGAGACCACTGAATAACTTTGGAAAGAAAACTTTAAAATTGATCTTTTTATTTCACTTATCTTTTAAATTACAGCAAAGAGAGGAAGAGGAAGAAAAAGACAATTTTAGGGTAAAACACTCAATTAACTCTGAAAATCAAACATAATAAACTGAATATAGATCTGTCTGGCTACTGTAGCCATTTCTGTCTGCCCCCATCTATCCGTCTATTATCTTCATGTCTCTCTTTAAGAAGACAATCAGATACTGAAACCAGGGCTGTTTTTTTTTCTGATGAATAAGAAGTCTAATTAACTTAGAGATCCTCATAGATAAAAGAGACATTCAAAAGCTGAACAGTTTTGTTCAGTTGTCCATCACCTTCCTAAATGACTACCATAGTTAAAAAGGCAATGCATGATGTAAGGATTGGCTTAGCTTGACCTGAAGGCTCAGCCCTAGCCTTGTGATCTCAGATATTTATCAAGTATCGTCTTGTGGATGTCAACAAACAAACTGTAGTAAGAGGAATAATAAAAAGTGTATTACCAGGACAGAAGAGATGGTTGCGTGAATAAGATCACTGGCTGCTATTTCAGAGGACCTGGGTTCAGTTCCCAGCACCCATATGGTGGCTCTCAACTGTCTGTATCTCCAGTTCCAGTGGACCCAGCATCCTACCTTCTACCTCCACAGTCACCAGATGTGTTTGTGGTTTGTAGACATACATACAGGCAGACATCCATATATATAAAATAAAATAAAAATAAATCTTTATTTTAAAAGTATATTATCATCTACCTGATAAGAATGTCTTACATATAGATTCTCAGATGTTTTAAATGAAATCTGTTACTGACTTGAACATATGCTCTATTCCAAACAGTGAATAATGCCCCTTATGAGTGGCCACTCCATCTTCTATCAGAGTATTTTCCAGTCACTGATCTTCCGTCCCTGGAGGAATGAGGCACATCCATCAATAAGAAGGGGTAAAAGGTCCTCTATAAGTTCCAGCAATATGGAGGCTTAGATTTATAACTATAATGGCTCATTGAGTTCCAAGTCAATAAAAAGCTATTTTTAATACTATTAATTTGAATTTTTGTGCTGACTTGAAAATCTTTTTAATTATCTTAATTACTTGTAGATGAAAATATGTTCATTTTAATAACTTTTTGTGACTATAAAAGTTATAAATGTATGTGCATGTTGCTTAAAGTTCAGAAGGTTTTTAAAAATCAAAATTCACCTGAGTTCCATCATCCAAAACTATTCTGTTAATATGTGACTTTCTTGCCTGCTGTTTTATATGTGGAAGTGTAAACTATATGGTATATATAAAATATGGTATTTTTTTGAAAGTAGGAATTCATTAGTTCTTCAGAGATTCTTCTGGCCAATTAATATATGGAGTGACCACTGGTGAGCAAGTAAAGAAAATATATCAGACTTTGAAGATATTTTATTTAGATTAATTTCAAGATCTTTCATGTTCATTCAATCTTTAAAACTAAAAAGACTTAGTTTACTTTATTTTTCTTGTATAAAACCCCCTTCCTGTGTGTTAGCCATAGCTGGAGGCCAGATCCCTGAAAGGAGACTCTTGTATAGTATACATTTTTACACAATAATGAATTCCTAATCAGGAGACTTGGTGAACACAAACACTTTCCAGTATTCGGGGTCAGGTAGCTGGGGGATGGCATCAGAGTTGGCAAAGTTGTCCAGGGTGGCAGTGCAGCTCCTGGGTGAGGTGTAGCTTCTTGGGTGTCTTGGGATTTCCATTGCTGAGAAGATAAATTATGACCAAGGCAACACTTATGAAGGACATCATCTTACTAGGACTAGCTTACACCTTCAGAGGTTCAGTCCATTATCATCATGGTAGGAAGCATGGCAGTATCCAAGCAGGCAAAGTGAGAGTTGTACATCTTGTTCCAAAGGCAAACAGGAGAAGGCTATTTCATGGGCAGCTAGGAGGAAGGTCTCACAGTGACACACTTCCTCCAACAAGCCCACACCTACTGCAACAAGGCTATACCTCCTAATAGTGCCACTCCCTGAGCCAAGCATATTCAAACCACCACATTAGGCATAGAAGCAGAGATGATTCTACTGCCTATGGAAGCAGGGATGAGATACACCAGCCCAGAGCCACAGAAGCCTGTCATCTTGGATGGAAGAGTGGAGATTGTAGATCTCCCTCCCACCCCCATTATCCTTTCCACACATGGAGGAAGGCTTGGCAAAGATGATGGTCCCTAAGGTGGCAGTGGCTTGTTTCTTGGAGCACTAACATCAAGACCAGCATGGCCATTGCAGTCCCCAAATAGTAATAAAAGCCTTAAGCTTAGTTGGATTGCCAGTCACAGTCTGGTTCTCTAGAGTGATTTTTAGAACTTTATCCTTCAGGCATGCTCCCAGGAAAAAGTTAATAATCTTGGATTCTTTAATGGATATTGAGAATGAGTCCATCTCCTCCAGGGACTTGATCTTCATGTCCTTTACCAGGCAGCCCAGCTTGGGGATGGGAATCCACTCCTTGTCTTTGGCTTTACTTCTAGGAACCCCATAGACTCAATCCCAACCAGGGCCCCAAGATAGCTGGGGAATCCTCCAGCAGAAGCCATGGCAGTATCTTAAGGCCACACCCAGATCCTCTGGACTTTCCCACTGCACTGACATCTTTTGCCATTTTTTTTTTTTTCCTCAGAGGAAAAGCGATTCGTTCTTTGAAAATGAAATTAAGTCAAGTTTAACCAAAATTTTTTATTTGCACACTCTGATCCAAGTTGTAAAGTCTCACAGTATAAAGCAGAAACAGGGTTAAAGGTAAGTTTAGCAGTCTTCTTCTAAATTTGCACATTACAGAGCTACCAAATGATTGAAGACACCTGAGCAATTTCAGAATTCAGTGGTTTTACAACTGTGCTATATGGAACCCTGTAGGACCTTAGAGGGTCTCCAAAGACATCAGATGGCAGTGGCAAAGGGGCCGGGGTGGAGGACTTACAGCATCCTATCCTAACATCCTTAAACAGAATAGGACTCCTTTTATAATTTTTCTATACCTGGAGCACCTATTAGTTTCAATAGAAGCTAACCCACTTTCTTAAAAAAATAAGTAAAAGTTGCAATTTTATCAGTATGGTTCAGACCCTCTCATATCACAGAAAAATAAACTGGCTCTGGGAAAATGTAAATAAGTTGCCCATAGTCACACACTCTATTAGTGGCAGAAAAAGAGTGATATTTGTCATTTTTGGGTGAAAGTGGGTATGTAACAGTCTATCTTCTTCCCAACTTGGAGGAAGTCCTACTGTGTACACATGTCATGCAGCAACAGTGGGAAAACTGTCCTCCTGGTCCTATAACAGAAACATAGAGCATGTTCAATCAATTGTTAAGATTCTGAACTCCGGACCAAATGACGCACACATATTCAGCATGGCAAAAATTTGGAAAAGACACCACACTGCCTTGCCCTCTAAAGACTTCTTGGCTCTTCTGTCAACACCTGTCCCCCACCTTGGGATTTGGGCAGCATTTCCTACTACATGGGCCAAATGTTAGAAGTTAGAGCTTCTTACAAGCACACAACTCTTTTACTGTGCCATAGGGGTTCTTTGTCATTGGCTTTTCAACATTTAGCGCCCATGAAGAGCAAAGCATTAGCCAGTAGGAATATGTACTCTACACGTATGTACTCTTTACCAAGGCATTTAAAAATTCCTTGATAAATGAAGCTGGATAGCATGTAAAATGTACTGTATAGTAGAAATCATTCTGGTAGGGAAGGTGACATTATTATACTCAATTTTCTGGTGAAGAAAATTAAACCCCCAAATGGCTAATTAATTGGTCACCAGGTCACAACTTAAACTTAAAAAAAAAAAAAGAATAAAAGATATGCCTATCCATATATATTGCTGTATTTGACATTGTAGGTTATAAAGTTCTTTTGAACCTGCAAAGGAAAGTATATATCTACTTTAGGCATATGTTAGAAAACATATTCTACTTGTATCTATTTACCTAGAGTTACATTAAATGAAGACTGAGTAAATAAATAACTACAATCAAGTAGGTAAATAAATGTACCAGCAATAGAGTGATTTACTCCCCATGTCTCTCTCTCTATGCCAGTCTACCACTTAACCACTGTGTGGGGCTTTCCAGGCATGTGAGAGGCTCACCACTGGGGCCATCTTGTCTCAACAGCTAAGTGCATTTCCCACAACTCGTGTTCACCCTATTTTCCATAACTAAATGAGCATGGCCTGAGGAGATTGCAAGCAAACCTTGGCAGAGCAACATAATGAAGCAATGACACCATGCCAAAGCAAGCCTCCAGTCACTCTCAGTTCACTCCAAGCACAGATGTCTACCCTCAGATACCAAACACCCCGAGGGTAGAGCCCAGTTGCTGATTCCCATGTAGGAGGGTTATCCAGGACAGAGTCTGGCACGTGGCAGCCTTTACTGGAAGGAATTTGATTAATCATTCTCATTACCTTTCAATTCCATGCACCTGAGCTCATTCACCTTGTGCCCAGAACCAGCAGTCAGTGAATCCAGAGCCACAAGAACATTCGGAGTGACCACAAAGAATGGAAAGATGAAATTCTACTACCCTAATACTGCATGCAGAGTGCTCTAGGCCAAAGTGATCAAGCCAACCTTGTAGCACCTCATGAATTCCTCCATCCAGACCCACTGAGTCCAGGGAATAATATATCCACACACATACAGATTTCTGTTGTCTTAGAATTCTAGGAACCAACTGAAATCAAAAGGAAGAGAATAGGGAGTGGAGATCTCCTCAGAACCTAGGTTCTCCTTACTAAAAAAAGAGACCAGTTATGGAACCCAATGCCAATAGGAAACAAAGCAAAGGTACATGGGGTAAAAACACTGTGCACTGATATCAGTACATATATATGTACCCATTTTACTCTTAAATCCCCTACTTATGTATATGTTGGGTTCTTTCTAGCATTATCTTTAAACACAATATTTTTATAACAGCCTTAAATTTAGATCTACAGCACTTGGTCTCATGGAGTTATCATTATTAAAGAAATGCATTGATTAACTTCAAACTTCATATGCTTAACATGCATGTGCTAGAAAAGTTCATCAAATGCAAGAGTAAACTACACAAAATTAAAAAAAAAAAACAAAACTCTTCCATCTGTTTTCATCCTTTCCACAGCTGCGCTGGAGCATCTCTGCCCACAAGTCTACAAACCGCTCCCCTATCTCAGTGTTCCCAGCTTTCTAAATCATCCTCCTCTCTCCCTTTCTCCCTATGTCCTGATTATACTTTATTATACTGATGATCCTTTGTATAGATCCAAGAGTGCAAACTGAGAGTGAACAAACCATATGTAAACATATGTTACTTTATGTTGTAAAAAGAAATTGAAGAGATACCTCAAGTATGCTTTGAATACTTTTCACCAAAATTAATGCCTTTTTAGGAATGCATTATATTGTTTATTTGTGTGTATAACTGGAGAGGGTATCAGATCTCCTGGAGCTGGAGTTATGTGTGATTATGGGTAGCCTAACATGGGTGCTGGGAACCAACTTGAGTCCTCAAGAAGAGTAGCATTCACTCCTACCCATTAAGCCTTTTCTCTAGATCAAAAGTAATGTCTTATAAAACCTGTAATGCTTATTCATAATCATAATACTGATACTGCAGGTTCTGAGATGCAGGACACTCCCATCTCAAGTATACTTCAAGCTGATGTCTTAATATCTCACCCACTTCTTTTCTCACAGCTCTTGACTAATGAAACCCACAAATGTGTTCACTATTCTATAATTTTTCTATTCAAAATAACATAGATTGGAAGCAACATGCACTTGGGAGGTGGAGGATAAAAATGAGATCAAGATCAAAACACATACACATGAACACTCACACTCACACACAGGGAAGTGTGGGATGAAGTTACACAACATGTGAACTCCTTTAGTTAGTTTGGTGAAGATTTCACCCAGGTTGCTGTCTATGTCTGTAATTTCTTCCTTGGTTATAATTGGGAAGTATCCCATGGTATAATATTTTAACCACTTACTCACAGAAATATACCTTGGTTATCCTTGGTTAGGGGATATTATAATAAAATTGCCCATAAACAAACTTACACGGGATTGTGTGTGAACCCATCATTTTCTAGGCCATTGGGATAAGTGGCCCAAACTGGAACTAGGGAGCTCAAATGGGTATTTGAGTTGTATTTTAGATGGCTTGATTCTCCAAACCATTTTATGTTGCCATCAGAAATGAGAGCGTGATCCAGCTTTGCTATAACTCTGTGAACACTGGGGATTGACATAGTCTTTTATTACACTGACTCCAGTGCATAGATATTGATACTTTCTTCAAAGAAATACATTTTTAGTGATGCTGGATATCAATTAATAGGCTTATTTAGTGTTTCTTGACCTCTTTCAGCAAACTATATTTCCATGTGTTTAAGCCATTTGAATAATAGTCTGTTATGTTTCTGTTTTGGGTTCTTATTTTGTTTTACCTTATTTGTAGAGTTCTTTATATATTACAGACAACTTCTCTTTGTTTAATATTGTAAATTGCCTTCTACCCCATAGCTTCATTCCTTGAAGAAGGTTTTCACAGAAAATAAAAAGTTTCAATTCTAATAAAGTCTAATTTACTCATTGTTCCTCTTAGGGACTGAACCTTGATGTTAAGTAATATTTGGAAGATGTACTTATCAAGTTGAGGAAGTTCCCCTCTAGAATTATTATGAATAAATGTTGAATTTTATCAACTGCTCTTTCTACATTAATTCCATATTAATTTATGTAGCTACATTTGGTTTTTGCTCAGTCTATAAATATGTTGGCCATACTTATCTTTTAATATTAAGCCAGATTTACAGCCCTCTTAATATCCATTCCATTTTTATGGTATTTGTTTCCATTTGCATATTGTTGAACTTACTAATATTTTGTTAGATTCTATATCACACACATGAGGACATTGGGATTTAGTTTTCCCTTTCTTTTTGTGTTATTGTCTTTGAATTTTGATAATGTTAACTTTATAAAATAAATCCAGAAGTTATCCTTTCTCTTCATTTCCCCTAGAATTGGCATTAATGCTTCTCTTTGGTAGAGTTCTCTGGTACATTCAATCATCTCAACCTAGGCATTTCTTTTTGAGAAGTTTGTAAATTATCAATTCAATCTCTTTAACGGTTGTGTGACTTATACTGCTTCTCACATTGGACAAGTTGTGGCAGATTGTATTTCTCAGGAAGTGGCCTGTCTCTTCTAAGTGTTGGGCTATTTTATAATATTCCTTTTATTACCTTATGTCCATATAACATATAATAATGTCCTCTATTTCATTTCCCACAGTGGGAATTTGCCTTTCTTTATAGGTCTACCTGAAATTTGTCAATTGTGTTGACATTTCAAAAGGAACATTCATTTTTTTTTTGTTTCACTATTTTCTATATTATTTTTCCTACTTTCAATTTCCTTGTTATTCCTTATTCTTCCCTTTGTCCTTGCCAGAGATTTGTTTTGTTGTTGTTTTCTAGGTTTTTGATATGTGAGTTTAGACTCTGAACTAGAGAGCGTTCTTCTGTCATTATACGAATTTGGCTATGTAAATATTCTTTGCATTTTTTGACTGAGTTCCAAAGATTTTGATAAGTTGTATTTCCATTTTCATTCAATTTAACATATTGCTTGATTTCATAAAACTCCTGTGACTTCTGGATGATTAGCTGACAAATATTTGGACAATTTCCCGTTATCTGTTACTTATTTCTAATATTGGTCCATTTGTGCTAATAAAGACATTATTTGTGACTTCAGTTATTTTAGAATTCTTTTAGTGCCTGAGACAGAGTTCCTCTTGATACACGTTCCATGGGAAGCAAGAGAAAAAACTGCATTCTGATGATGATGAGTGAAGCATTCTATGAATGACAATTAGTTTCTGTTAGACGACAGTATTATACTATTCTAAATCATATCCCCTCTACCTTAACAAAATTTATACAGCAAGGCCTTAGTCCTTGATGTTAACATACTTGGAAATAAGGTATTTATTGAAGCATATTAAGTTAAATTAGGTCACAGAGGAGGGGACCTCAAAAATAAAAATGGTGTCTTCATACAAAGAATGGAAGACCAGACACATGTCTGGGAGGGGGAGGGAGAGAGAGGGAGAGGGAGAGACGGAGGGGGAGGGGGGAGGGGGAGAGAGGGAGAGAGGGAGAAAGGGAGAAAGGAAAAGGGAAAGAGGGAGGGGGGAAGAGTCAGCTTTACCTGGAAATTTTTGTCTGTGCTCATTGATGTTTCAGCTTCCTTGGCTCCTAATATGAACATGGGAGGTCAAAACTCATACTCCTTCCCCATCTTAGTACATTTTTTATGATAATAAAATGTCCAAGACAGGGCTCTTTTTATTTGTTTCCTTTTTTTAAAATTAGCACACTGATGGATGCCATCATGCATTTTAAATGCATACTTTGTTATCTTTGCATCTCCTTTCTAATCACCTGCTCCATAACCAGATACCTGCCTGCTGGGTCCCTTTCTACCTCCAGTAGTTCCGCTGCTGTTTTCATGTCTCATGTATTATATAGCCTTCTGTTCTTTTTCCTCCCATCCTCTCCCTTATGTCTTCCTTTTTACCCTTTATGAACCTTTTCAGAATTCCATGTTCAACAACCATATCTCCC
Source organism: Mus musculus (assembly GCF_000001635.26). Classification (NCBI taxonomy): domain Eukaryota; kingdom Metazoa; phylum Chordata; class Mammalia; order Rodentia; family Muridae; genus Mus; species Mus musculus. Next base: position 88,927,599 of record NC_000078.6, on the reverse strand, counting down.
ACATACATAAAAACTAAATTTTAACCATCTGCATATGAGGGAAAAGCATGCAGTATTTGTCTCTGAGTCTGAGTTATGACACTTCACATAATTTTCTGTTTTCTGTAAATGCTGTAATTTTAATTTTCTGTACAGATGAACAAAATTCCTCTGTGTATGTGTACCACCCTTTCTTTATTCATTGGCTTGTTAGATAGAAATCTAGGCTGGTTTCATTTTGTAGGGGTAGCAATAAACTGAGTGTGTAAGTGTTTCTGAATAGTTTGAGTCTTTGGGTATATACCCAAGAGTGATAGAGCTGGGACATATAGGAGAGACTCAGTTATTTTTAAAGAAAGAGGTCTATTTATGTGCATCATTCTGGAAATCCAGTTGTCTGCTATCAACATCTGCTCCACCTCCAGTGAGGATCCCTGAGGTTTTGCAAATGGACATACAAAACGGGGGGATATAAAAAGAGGCAGACACTTTATAACAACATAATCTTAAACTAATTGGCCCATTCTTGGAGGAATTATATTAATCCATTAACAAGGGCCCCAGACATGTCTTACAGAGTCAATCATACACAGTTAAATAATAATGTGAAATTTCTCAGGATCAAATCACATCCAAACCTGAACACACATACCTTTGAGAGTCTTCTCATATTTTGCATATAATATTTTAGTTGTGCTTAATGGTACAATAGAGACAAGCATGTCTTGCCTGTCTTTCTGGAAGCAGGAGTCTCTGTGACAGTGTTTTTACAACTGGGGGAAAAATATCTCATGTAAAAACCAAATCTATTGCTATTCTTAAAAAAGAAAGACATATGGTGATATTGGGTCTGCATTATGCATTCAAGCACTCTGCTCCAGCTGAGTGGGAACCGACCTCTTTAGATGGGGCATGCCACAATTAGAGCCTTATTGTATTATTTCCAACTCAAATTGGTCACTGATATTGCCCCTTATAACTACAGGGACTTCAGCTTGAAACTCAAATAATTCCTCCCTAACTAAGCATGCTTATTTTCTTCCAGCTATTTAATATTCTCCCTCCATCCATCCCTCTCCCTCTCATCGTTCTTTTAATTACTATCACAAGTGTCTAAGAACTGACTTGGCACAGAAGATATTATCTTAAGGAGAATTTATGTGCATATGCAAATGTGTGCACACACATGCACATGTGGGTGAGTGTGTGTGTGTGTGTGTGTGTGTGTGCGTGCGTGCGTGTGCAGAGACAACTTACCAATTAAACTGCTCTATTAAAATAGCTCTCTTTTGCTGTCAATGTTGTTTTTTCTTACTAGATTTTTTTCTTACAGCTTTATGTGAAAATGCTTTATATATTCACACATTTACTTGTTTGTTGCCTGATTCTTTAAACCTGGATCTTGTTATCTTATTCACCATTGTATCTCCATTTCCTGACACATAACTAGAAATTTAACAAGCATATAATAAACAGATGAATCACATCCTCAACTATCTTAATGACAACTCTGGCAAAATTGTCTAGAATAGAATATGATGTTGAAAATCTGCAGCCATGGAATAGATAGCAACTGAGGATTCTGGGAAATGGAGATACTGCAAGGTGAGATGAGCACTGTTTTCCAGTATTTAAAGGTTTGTTTATTGGAGGAGTAAATATAAAAATAACTGTGCTCTACATTTTTTATGTGATACCCTTAGAGTCTATTTGCTGGAATGAATTTGTCCTCATTATAATAGCTTTCTAACAGCTAAAAACATACTCCAACAGATAGATGCAATTCATGTCCAGGCACCGAGGATGGTTAAGACCTTAGGACCATCTACAAGTCAGCTACAACAGGTGACCCTTACCCCATACTGAGAGTACATCTTATGAGACAGAGCTTGGGTTTTATTGCTCATGAATGCAGAGGCACCATAGATAGGCTGAGGCCCTACCTCAGTTTAGGTTTAATCAGATGGAGTTTACAAGTTCATCTAGCAAAAGTCTAAGTCCCTGCTAATATGAAGTGATAAATAGCTCACTTATCCTTAATGGTATCCTAGAGCTATGACTTAAGTTCAGTTAGCTTTCTTTAGAAGCCAGGCTAAGAAGCACTTTACAATTAATACCATTATTTCCCTAAGACCCTTTGAAGGTTACCTGGAACAGGATGTCGCCTCACATGAATGGTGACTTGACTGGAGTGACAAAAAACAAAAACAAAACAACCTGATAGAAGAAATCTTAGTAGTTAAATATCATAACAGTATACTGGTTAAAGCACTTTTCCAACAATTCTGTCTTAAAGTAAGATAGACTTTTATAACACTTATGGGCTGTGTCTTAAAGCTTACTTTTAGAAATACATGACTTGATAAGATTTAGAGAACTATATACACTGACAAAATGTAGTATGCTCTCACAAACACATTCATCAGGAACCGCTGACTCTCTCCTCTTCTACGTGGTAAACAGCCTCACACTGCCATCACACTCCTGTCTCTTCTTCCCCCTCTCCCTGCTGTTCCCAGCAGGCCTTGCTTCTATGTCAGTTCCCCATATGGAAGGGTAGTATCGAATTTAGACTAAAGCTTTCTTTCAGATTAAAGCCACTTAGTCACACACAGTCATGTGCCTCAACTCCTGGTACTTTCAAAGTTATTTTTCTTACCTGGTCCATGATCAGAGAATCCTAGGCCTCTATATCTAATATTTATGGAATTCATTAATAATTAGCTCTTCTAATGCCACAGTAACTGAATGCATGTGTAGAAAGCAATGAATTCTACTAGAGAACTATTTTTAGCTTCTCATGTTGACATACAATTCAAACTGTACAATATATACTTTAAGTTTAATTTAATATCATTTTCTGTTTGAGAAAGAATCTCACACTATGTAGCCCATGATAGGTTTGAACTTAAGATCCCACCGCCTCAGCTTTCTTGGTGGGATTACAGACATCTATAACCAACACCTGGCTTCAACTTTAAGTGTGTGTTCTCACTGTATAGCCTTGCCTGCCTGGAATTCACTACACAGACCAGGCTGGCCTGGAACTCAGACCAATCTTCCTGCTTCTTTCTCATGAGTGCTAAGATTACCAATCCTGATTAACCATTTTGAAGAAAGTCACAAAAGTTTAATAACACACACAATTTCTACCAAACAAAATTTATATACATAAAACTAATGTTTCTAAAGGACTATGACAAATAATGTTTTTTAGATTATCAGTCTCCCTCAGATTCAAGCTGAAAGCACATTAAACACTTTTTGGTTTCTTTCTTTTTTTTTTTTTTCTTCCCATAGTGACAATATAGTAAACATGGGTGTTGACCTCTCTTCCCTTCCTTATCAATTCCATTTCACCGGCTATGCATGGTACCAATAATCCTACTCCTACCACGCCTATGCATCCCCCTACTGTCTCTTCCCCTTCTCACTTCACACACCCAACGATCTTCTATTGGCTTCCTATCTTCATACTGGGAGAAGAGATACATTCATAGCTGTTCTGTCAAAAGATCCAAGTAGCCATGTGAGACAAGTGGTCTCTCCAAGACGCTCTAATGTATGGGTAACATGGAAAGGACACATAACTACAAGGGGATACTCCAGTTTTCAGATCTCTAGTGACTCTTGGCATATTTAAAACTCATCTGTGTCTCATGAAGCTACTCCATACAGGTGAGTTATTATCTCGTCATCTCAAAAAGAGGACTCTATCGAGCAAGAGATAGTTTTGTGGGCAGCTGCTATAATGCTAGGGCTTGCTCTTGTAGGAACTGCTTTGAGGTGGCTGCCTGATGTTGCCCGACTCCTGGAGAGTTGCCATAGCATCATCTCTACCTCTCTACTCCTGCTCTCAATCTATTGACAGCTACCTTCCTCTCTGATCTTTCATCTTGAAAAGATTCCCACCTCCCCTATGAAAAGATCCCTTTCACTTTGGACTTGAAAACTGGGACTTTCCTCGTTTAATATTTGAGAAACTTCAAATCTTAAAGCTTTACACTAGACAATGTCTTCTGGGTCTTAAGACTGACCATCAGTTTTAGACACCTCCTTTTCAAGGAGCCCACGACCATAGAGGTGGCATCAGTATTTACAAATGCCTGTGATGTAAACCTGGGAATTCTGAACAAACTTGTCAAATGAGCTTGATGCTCTTATTAGAAATACCAAGACAAGCAAGAAAGTAGAAACAAGGTAGAAGAAAAGAGAAGAATAACAAGTAGATGCCAGCATTTGGGGAAGTACAAAATTAAAAGTCCAAAAGTGAGAAACGGGACCACATGCAAAGAAGCCTCAAGAGTCATCACATATATAATAATAGAAGTTACCTGTAACTAAACTCAACTGACAAGCACCATTGCATGTGGTACCTCTTCCAGAGAGGTACCTCTTCCACAGAGAGAGGACTTCTCTGAGCCTTGTTTTCCTTGTCTCTAAAATAGGAACAACAAACACTGTTTACCTCTCCAAATCCTGTACAGAGTAAACTTCATCAGTTCCATTCCACAGCTGGATAAAACACAATGCAAACAAGAATCACAAGTGCCTGGTCCCCAGGCTTCATACATTCCAGAACTAGAATTGGAGCCTAGATCATGACTCCAAGCTCAGCACCAGACTCTCAGCACCAGTGCTATCCAAAACTAATGGACAGGCTTATAATCTGAGTAAGAGTAAAGCAGTGTTTACTCTGGAACCCTGTCCTAGCTTAGAACTAAACCAGGACTTCATGGGGTTAGGATATGACCTCTCAGAGCTATGGCTCAAGTCTTCCTTAGGATACCCCGAAACATCATAAATCCAATTTTTGGAGTTTGGCAACTCACCACAGTTCAATGTTCTATAAAATTTATCTATGAGTTTCCATATCTCCAATTTCTTACATCCTATTTCTCTAAGCAAAATCTACATCTGACCCCTAATATCACACCCTTACTAGGGGACTTGCTACTGCAGTGTCCATCCCTGCCTTGGGTGCTTGGGTAACTGCTGTGGCTTTCTGTATTGTCTTCATGTGCTCTCCAGTCCTTCCCCGCATAAAACATGTTTTTTGTTTGTTATTGTTGTTCAATTATCAAACCTCTAAGCAAGCTTAATGGGATAAAGGATAAAGAAAACCTGTCTAATTTAGTAAGGCTAAATAATGATATTTTAAGCATTGATTGTCATCCTTTCCTATGGTAAAAGCCGCAAAGCATTTCTTGGCAACAAGATTTTGGAATACCAGCTTCACTGTCTAGGAGTGACTTTTAATTAGCATATCAGCTGTCTGTAAGCAAGGAGCATGTACAAAACCTTTATACCCCTCCCCTAGACTTGTATTTAAAACTTAGTGGTAGAAATAAAGAAAATATTTGCCTTCAAAGTGTAACAGTAAGTGCCCAATTTCCCCTACAGCCGTGTTTACATTGTCAATTTGCATTATCCAGATTTTGGAAAGAAGCCCACTAGAGGCAAAAGGAAACTTCAGTTTAGATAGGGAAAATTGAAATGAAATCACAAGCAGACTCAGAAAGATTCCAGGAAGCTGCCCACGCACAGCATACACAATTGCTAACTTCTTTCTTTTCTTTCCTCCCTCCCTCCCTACCTCCCTCCCTCCTTCCTGCCCGCCCTCCCTCCCTTCCTTCCTTCCTTCCTTCCTTCCTTCCTTCCTTCCTTCCTTCCTTCCTTCCTTCCTCCCTCCCTTCCCCTCTAGAGTTCTCATGGAATTCTTCCTTCTCTAAACAAGAGAGAAAAACCCTTCTCTAAGACAGGTTATGTACTGAACCAAATCCTCACTCTTGTGATTTTTCTCTTAGGAAAAAAAAAAAGACAAAAGAACCTCAAACAGGATTGAGTACAAAGTAGTTGACTGACAGGTAGTAGCTGTCCATCTTGAGTTGAGAGCACATGACTGCTATGACTACCAGACGAGGCCTTGGTAAGTATTTGGAGGCTTCATTCCTTAAATGATAGAGATTGATTGAATAATCCCTGATGTTATTCAACCCCTACCAGGGAAGGTTATAGACAACCATATAATAATAATAATAATAATAATAATAATAATAATAATAATAAATAATAATAATAAGGAAAGAGCTGAATCCCTTTCCTGTTTGCATAATTTTAGGAGTGTACCTGGTTCTAACAACATTTCAAAGCAAAAAACTAATAGGAAAACGCTAGGTAGAATTCATAGAAGAGAAGCTTCAGGAACATTTAATAGAAAGGAGCTAAAAATGGACAATAGGAGGCCTCAGGACTAAGAATCACATCATGGTGAGAAGCCCATCAAGTTGGTTATTGCTTAGAAAGAGGCTGTTTTCTAAAGAATTCAGAATTTACACTAGCCATGAATAGTTAAGGCCAAGTTCACTCTGTCTTTGTAAGCTTGAGATTATTCAGGAAAAAAAAAAAAGACACCAACACAATAAAAATGGATGTTTCCAAATACAAGGCGGTTCTAGATAGTTGTCCCGTTTATTAACCCCTTTCTATAGTTTTCATATTTTTAGAGGATTGGCAGTAATTTTAAATAGATATTTTTAAGAAAAATGTGTTTAACATTTTAGGAAATTAAAAGTAAAGCTCGATAATGACCTGATAACCATTTGGGTGAAAAAGAGAATGTTCACTGAGATTTACCTTATGGTGGGTGATTTTAGCCCAGGGAACCTTCATGGACAGAGCCTCCATCCTGCCTAATAACTGTTATCTCTTGATGTCACTGCTACTCCCATTCACTCACTGGGAGATTACCGTGCGGTAGGATACTGCACGAGGTGTCACGTGCTTATTGTCTCATTCAATGATCAGAGCATCCTTACCTGGAAAGCACTGGATTACCTCTATTTATAAAGACTTGAGAGGTTGTCCCTTGCTGAAAAAAAAAATCACATGGCAAGCTCCTGGCTGTGAAGATCTGTATGAACAGACATGCCCATTTGAATCCTCAGCTTTAACTCACATGGTTCAAAGTGAAAGATCTGAAGCATCAATCCCTGCTCCTTCCTTCATCCTTGCTTGTTCCTGAACTCAACCGAACCTTTTTTTTTTTTTTTTTTAAAACCAAGATACTGTCTCAAATATGAGCATCCAAGCAGAAGAAACTTTGGACTGTTTTTTTTTTGTTGTTGTTGTTGTTTTGTTTTTTCATGGCTGTATCCCCAGAGCCAAGAGTGTGCATGGCCCATGATGCTTAGTAGCTAGATTGATAAATAAAGTCTTCTGCATTGGAATCTAAACTCAATCCTCTGAACTATCCAACCTTTATAAACAAACTACTCACTGTATATTTTTCATCTCTCACTTAGATCAAACTGGTTATTGTTTGAGAAATAATTTTCCTTAATCTAATAAACTCATAACTAGATACTATCAGCTTCCCAAAAGACAGGAATAGCCTCTAGACTTAAGTTCAAGCCAATGGAATATTGTGGAAAATACCCTGTACATATCTACATATATGTACTTTATTCACCATCTGGATACATGGCAGAGAAAGTCCATAAAGCAAGTCTGGGTCTGTAAATGCCTCACTGGGCTCAGCTGGCCTATGCTGTCCAAATGAGTGATGACTAAGCCTTAATTCTGTTAAGCCTAGAGGCTTTACAGTCATTTTTAAAAAGTGGTTTGTCTTCCTAGAGAATACACGTGTTTTTAAAAATGTGTATGTATACACTGTTAGGATTTGAACCTGAAGTATCCCCCTATGGGCACGTTGAATGATTGCTTTCCCCCAGCTGGCAACAGTAATTTTGGGAGGTTCTGGAAACTTTAGGATGTAGGCCCTTGCTAGATGAGTTTCCTGGCGATTTTCCTTTGAAGGTGATAGCTGTTCTCTAGCCTCCTCTGCTTCCTGTCTACCATGAGATGAGTAGCCTCTACCACATGCTGCCTCCAGCCACCAAACTGTTTTGCCTCACCAGAGATCCAGAATCATCAGAGCCCAGGACCATGGACCAACAGCTCTGACACTGTGAGAAAAAGCAATCCTTCTCCTGTAAAGTGTTCTCTTGGATATTTTAGTCATGGCTCTATAAAAGTAACTAACACACAAGCATACCTCTACACGTAGCCTACTTAATTTTTATTCTATTTAACTCTCTACCATTTTGTTACTGTATGATAAATATATTAGTATTATCTTCAGGGGTCAGAAAGATTATAAAAGCCAGAAGTTCAGAAAGCTTTTGTATAGATTGAGTCCCCCAAACTTAACAAGTAAAATGTATCCATGAACTATCAACAATAGGGTAGCCTGAACTAGACCAGCAAAATGTGGCTACCAGTTGACGTGCTAATGGGGATAGGGGAAATGCTGCATGATGTTGGATTAAGAGATACAGTAGGCCAATGGCTTTTGAGGGGTAGACAATCAGTTGGCTTCTGGGACAAACTCTCACCTTAGTTTTCCAATTCAAAGTAGTCATTCCTGGACACTTAGACATAACGGCAGAACTCAATGGGCTCAGTAGGTATATGTATATATTTGTACACATGCAGATATAGACTATATATATGCATATATATATATGTAACAATAATTTTCAAAAAATTATGAATTTAAGAGGAGGAAAGGGAAATTGGAGGAGGAGGGAGAGGAAGGAGTAATGTAGATACATTGCTCATGTATAGAATTCATTTCTATTAAATACTAATAATAACAGTATTCTCTTCAATCAAAAGTCCTGAAAGGAGTTTACATAAGCCATGTGTGAGTTCTTTTTGTGAAAGATGGTTTAAAAAGAAACCAAACCACTGGTATCACATAATCCATAAATCCCCTTAACCAAGCACAACTAAAATGAGCTCTGTCCCAGTTTGCTGAGTGCAAGTGAATCCATCCAAGCAGCAATGCTACCCTTCCTTTAGGGTACGTGAATACTGCAGGACACAGAAGATCACCTGCTATCAGATCATTTCAACGATGATATTAAAAATATGTAAAACTAGGCTGTGCTGTTGAGCATCACGCCGCCATGTGGCCCACTGCCATTGGCATTGCTCACACTGTGGAGGTGCAGAGGTGAGCCAGATCTGGAGAGGTGCTGGGTCTAGCAGACAGGCTGCCAGCTGTGCTTTAAGAGTGGACATATGGAAGCAGTCGTGATAGCGAGAACCTAGCAGACATGAGCCTTCAAGAGGCTGCTCCGCTGCATGGCCGTCAGTTCTTGACTCCTTAAAGTCACACCCCACAGCTATTTCCACCACAGTTCAGTTTTTGCACTCCTTTGTGAAAGGTCACTATACAGAAGCTTCATAATTCCTCACACTGTACCCTTGTTGATATCATTTCTAATCTCATATTGTTTACAAACAACATCCTGTTGAAGAAAGACATATGCAAAAATATACTAAACTTATTTTTTTTCCATGATAAAACAGGTGATTACTGATAAGTCTCGCAGTGAGCACGCTCTGCCTGGAGACCAGGTGCATTATACATCCGATTCTATTGCTGTCAAGTTTTGAAGTTTAAGATCTGTCTCCCAGCTATGCACAGTAGCTCACATTCCACCTCCAGATCGGATTCTCCCTCTTAAGATGGCTCTGTCTCTCTTTCTGGTGACATGAGTTATTAGTCAAGCTCTCTTTGATTTGTCCTTGGGCAAGTCATAGAGAAAATAAAACTCACCTTATCCTCTTAAGTAAGTGCATATGGCTAAAGGAGGTGACTGGCAGGCAGTGTGATATGGTGACAAGTCCCCTGGGCTATGAGTTATAAAATCCAGGTTCTACCTGATTGCCTCTTCACTGAAGTCAACATAGCTCTTAGAATCTCAACAAGAGGCGGGGGAGGAGGAGGAAGAGGAGTAGAAAGAGGAGGAGGAGGAAGAGAAGGAGGATGAGGAAGAGAAGAAGATAAAAGAAGAAAAGTGAAAAGAAAAGAAGAATAGAGAAGAGGCTTCACAGAGACCTTGTTTAAGTGGTTCGCAGTCTCTTGCAAAGAGGAAAACTTGGTAAGAATTGGAACAGGGAAGTTCTCAAGAACAATGCATATCTTACTGGCTGCTGTCTTCTGGGAGTACCATGTGGACAGTTTAGGATAACACAAGCTAAGAAAATCCCTAGAGGAATTTACAAGTTAGGGTTGGTGAATCAAATTCTACACAGACTCTCCAACCAGGCAGAGAGTTCCCAGTCAAGGGCCACATGGTCAGGATTGGGGTGCTGTTTTGTAGTGACTTCAGACTCAGCACTGTCTTCAAGGTAAGGCTCTGACATTGTGACTTGTTATCTAAGTGACAATCAACCCTTTCTTTCACTCATTTTTACCATAAATAAAATAGAGATATTATAACAGGAACCGGAGGTCACATTTTCAGGGATTTAATGAAATAGTAACTATGCCTGAAAAAAAAAAAAAAAAAACAAAAACCTAGGAGTCAGCCCATAATAGATAGATTCTCGATAAATAGTTAATCCTCTTCACCATCATTATCATCCACTTTTCCTGTCCTTATTTAGCCCATCTTTTAAAGAAAACAGAAAATGCAGATGAAGAAGACAGAGCTAAAATGTGCCAAATGCTTAAGAGTTAGGCTTGCCACTCATCTTTCAACATCAGAGATTAAAAGAGTGCTTCATGGGTCATGCAGAGTGGGTCATGCTGAGTGGATGCTCGCTTTCTATATGACCCTGCCAAGAAGTCACAGATGATGAGCAATAAAAACAAAGGAGCAAACCCCAGCCAGGATGGAGGAGGGGCAGCAAGTAGGCAGCTGGCAGCTTACAACAAGAATGACCTCACTACTTCAAGGATGCCCTAAATGAAGAGAGTAGGTAGAGGGCAACCAGGACAACCACATAGATGACAGATGATTTGTGACAGATATGACAGAAAACTGTCACTTGTTTACCAACACACATAACTCGCCTCTTATTAGTGGAAATCATCTATCTACCTGTCCTGAAGCAACAGCTCAGAACTCCGGCCTTGCCCAAGCGAGCTGACTCTCCATAGCTCTCATTTTGCTGAACTCTACCCTTGAAGAAAGAAGAGGCAGGCTTCACTACCCCTACGCAACATTGCCTCAGACCAGTGTAGCACCTTTTCATTCAACAGGGTCTTAGGAAAAACAGTAACAACTACATTATAATCTACAAACTACATCTCTAGAGCAAAGCTGTAATTGCTTCTGCCGCATCCAAACTTTTCATAAGATCATTTTAAAAGATACCATAGGCAGCTGATTAAAAACACACCTGGACTGAAAACACACTGGACTAGACAGCTCAAAACGATTTTCTTCTTAATAATAAGTCCCCCTCAAGCACAGTGATAAAAAGAGCACCCCGGTTAAGAGCAGGTTATATTGGAAGTGTTCTCATTTATGCCCTTGAAAAAGAAGAATGCAGCCCTTTCTTGGTTTAAAAAAAAAAAAGATAGACATTAATTATTCAATTAAACAAAGTAGTTGTTGACTTTTTAAAAGCAGTAGGCATATTTTGCACAAAGAACAGAATTCCTGCCTCTAAAAATAAAACTGTCAAAGACACAACCTAAAAGTTAGAAGTGTTTTAAAAGGAGAAATCAGAAGGGGGAAAAAAAAACTGTCATGAACAAGCGGAAACTTGAGGCTCTTCTTGTGATTATCACTTGGCATTTGAAAAGTACCTTGATATGATTGCAACCATAACATAAATCCTACTAGCTTCCCAAATAAAAGCAGGTATTCCAGGAAGTGGAGGTGAGGGCCAAATCACATCCACAAAGGGTAATAGTTTAAAATCACACTTTAGAAACTCAACTATGCTACTTAACTTTGCCAGTGTTAATATAAATGTCCCAAGTCAATAAATCTTGATATTGATTAATCTGCATCCCCCCCCCAATTCAATTTTTTAAAACCCACTGGTTCCCACGAGCTGAAGGGGCAGATGTGACAATAGCTATTTGCAAAATCAATATAGCACAAGAGATCTAGGGAAATTAACTAGGGGAGATGGTACATTCAATCATCTGGTTCATGAACCATCTCCCTCGTGGCCTTTTGCAGGCTGTTCTCTTGCCATATATTTGAGCCTCTTTATCTGAGTAAGTTGCATAGAGTTCATCAAATACAAAGGCTTGTCTCTCAAGAAACTAGTGTCATCCCCAGATGATAATATTGCGTACCAAGCCTGATATATCTCCAAAGGCTTATGAGGTTTAGAAAGTGTTGACAGACACTTCTCTATGACTTTAGTAATCCTATTCCTTCTCTAGCTTTGGGTATTTTCTTTTTCTTGGCATATTATAATCAAGTAAATATTACCAGATTAGAAGGTATAGCCTAGAAGGCCATAAATTCATAGGTTCAGTTAGCTGAGGAGTAGAAGGTGAAAACCATTGCTGTCCCTACATTGCTGATGGAGAGTCAATACATTCTTCAGGTGGACTGAGGCATCCGAGGAAAAACAGATTTAAAATGACAGCTTTAAATGCAGAGGGGAAAGACGATGGTTTCAAGCAATGTATCAGGACCAATTAACCACACTGAAAGCGGACAAATATTTGAAGCACCTTGGTCAATTACATTAACAGTAGCTTAGGAGAGGATAAAGATTTTATATGAATAGAAAAACTATGAACCTATATAATCTAACAGGCACTGTTTGGAACACATACTGGTTATAGGCAGTACTCTGGATGCTTTATAAGAGTTAACTTATCCATGTCTACCTTCAGCCCTGTAAGATAGACACTATTTTCCCATCGGAAGAGGCTAAAGCAGCAGGTGAAAACAGAGCTGGGATTCCACCACAGGTGGACTGGTCAAAGGGCTCATGCTCAAAATTTTTATTCTCAACTGTCTCTCAGTAGTGTGTAACTTAGATATAAAGCAAACATCCGATGTGAAAATGAAAGGTGACATGAGCTTGCCAAACATTAAGATCGCACACACTCAATAAATATCTACAGAGCACTGGTCTTAAGCATTCATGTGTATAAGAATCAATGGAATTGATTTTTAATACAGTAATAAGGCCTCATCCACAGAAAATTCCGATAGGTAGATGAGAATTCTAGGTGGGAATGGTAAGGTTCTATTTTTAACAAGGAGCCAACAGTTGCTGGATGCTGCCAGGCTCCTCTGAGGATGGAAACTGAGAGAGAGCAATGTCAGCTAGTGGCCAGGGGGCAGGCCGCCTGGCAGAAAGACCTCTTGGGGATCTGCAGAAGGAGCAATCAGCTGCAGACTTAAGGAAGGGTCGTGAGGACACAGAGGCAATGAGGATCAAGTCTTCCCTGCGACGACAGTTTTTTGGAGAAGAGTAGTACTTTGAGGCATGTTATTTTTAGAAAAAGAAAAGGTGCCAAGAAGAAAAGGGGAAAGTGAAACTTCAAGAAAGTCGGGGGGTAAAACTGATGGCAGAACAAAGTTCTAGAGGAAGTGGGAGAGTAGGGGCAACAGCTGCAAGACCACCTGTCAAAATCCACATGGAAACAGGGGTCTGTACTGAGAGACTGGTCTCAGGCCAGGTTCTTGGCACTGGGAACTAGTGGAACAAGCGTGGACTTTTCTCAAGCAGAACTTGCAAGCAAGGTTAAGAACTCTCTCAGAAAAAGATTTCTACGATCTCTTGAAAAGAAAAAAGAAAATACTGCCACGAGGTGTAGCACGACAGAGGCATTGTCCAACATCTCCAGACTCTCAGTGCTTCATTTGATTGACAAGTTGCTCCTCAGAGACCCATCAGCTGGCACGCATGGATTTTCTTCTCCTGTGGGGATGTTATTCTAGGCTAGTGTCTCTAGATCCTAGCTTTAGAACTGGCTCCATAATTTATAACCCTTAATACAGAATGAAAACATGGAATCCTTGGTTGGAAAATTAAGAACTTGGCCTGCAGTCACAGAGCATCTAAATGCATACCAGTTCCACCAGTGCCAAGTCCTGCCAGGGTACATATTAGGATCAACTTGGGACCCTTCAAAAATGCCAATGTTCAGGGCACATCTGAGACGACATAAAAACCTGGCTTTCTGAGTGGGAGGGTTTTAAGAACTATGCATCAGAGCAGTTTAAAGCTACACATTTACTCTGATGTAAAGCCAAGGCAAAGACCACTGCTCACTTGTGACTTTCTACTTGCTTTGAAAATTATTCTCTTTAAAAAATTCAGTTTGGGAACTGAAGAGCTAGCTCAGCAAATTAAGAGCAATCACTGCCCTTCTTGGGGTGTGTGGAGGGGGTGGGGGGAGACAACAACAACAACAATGCATGGTACACGGTCCTTCTGCACAACAGTACTCAGGCAGGAGATTCTGACCATCCTCAAACCACAGCTTCAAATTCACCCCCATAAGATGAGATCAAACAAGCACAAGAGTCCAAACCCAGAGCTGGGCAGCCAACAGCCATAGCTAACCAGTGTTCTAATAGAATAGCCTCTGCTATAATGAAAAGAGAAACAGAAGAACCTGCAGAAAGGCCCTACGTGCCCAGGGCATCCCATCCTTTCACAGTGATACTGAGTCAAGTATGTGTACAAGATCGACAGATACCAATGGCCTGCAATGGAGAACAACAGAGTAGCGGTGAAAGCTTTGGAAGCAAATGTCCTGTTTTAGAACCCTAGTTCCACCACATAGTAGCTATGGACCCTGCTTGTGCCTCAGTGTCCTCACCAGAAAGGACTCTAGAGATTAGATAATGTATGCATGGCACTCAGCTTCCATGCTCACTCCCACTTCCACCACAGCAGTCCCCCACAGCTCTTCTCTCTCTCTCTCTCTTTGCTCCAAATGCAGCCAAGGTTTAAAGAACTGAAGTGGTAAGAAGGACACATGCTCCACTATGTTCATAGCAGCCTTATTTATAATAGCCAGAAGCTGGAAAGAACCCAGATGCCCCTCAACAGAGGAATGGATACAGAAAATGTGGTACATCTACACAATGGAGTACTACTTAGCTATTAAAAAGAATGAATTTATGAAATTCCTAGCCAAATGGATGGACCTGGAGGGCATCATCCTGAGTGAGGTAACACATTCACAAAGGAACTCACACAATATGTACTCACTGATAAGTGGATATTAGCCCAAAACCTAGGATACCCAAGATATAAGATACAATTTCCTAAACACATGAAACTCAAGAAAAATGAAGACTGAAGTGTGGACACTATGCCCCTCCTTAGAAGTGGGAACAAAACACCCTTGGAAGGAGTTACAGAGACAAAGTTTGGAGCTGAGATGAAAGGATGGACCATGTAGAGACTGCCATATCCAGGGATCCACCCCATAATCAGCATCCAAACGCTGACACCATTGCATACACTAGCAAGATTTTATCGAAAGGACCCAGATGTAGCTGTCTCTTGTGAGACTATGCCGGGGCCTAGCAAACACAGAAGTGGATGCTCACAGTCAGCTAATGGATGGATCACAGGGCTCCCAATGGAGGAGCTAGAGAAAGTACCCAAGGAGCTAAAGGGATCTGCAACCCTATAGGTGGAACAACATAATGAACTAACCAGTACCCCGGAGCTCTTGACTCTAGCTGCATATGTATCAAAAGATGGCCTAGTCGGCCATCACTGGAAAGAGAGGCCCATTGGACACGCAAACTTTATATGCCCCAGTACAGGGGAACGCCAGGGCCAAAAAGGGGGAGTGGGTGGGTAGGGGAGTGGGGGTGGGTGGGTATGGGGGACTTTTGGTATAGCATTGGAAATGTAAATGAGCTAAATACCTAATAAAAAAATTAAAAAAAAAAAAAAAAAAAAAAAAAAAAAGAACTGAAGTGACTGGGTCCAGGTTCCACAGACTAAAAGGGGCCGTGTCCGGAATTCGATCACATGTTTTCCATTTTGTATCCTCAACCCTCTCATCTGAACTAACTTCAAAGCCTTGCTGAATGATGTCTAGTGTAGTACTCTGTGCACCCATACTTTTCCTCTCAGTAAGATTAAAGACGTTAGTGTGGAATATGATTCACAATAAGCATTGCCTCCTTGCTCCCTGACATTGCTCTTACAAGTGTTAAGATTGGAGATACTTCAGGAAAACTGCATGTGAGTTGATCATCTCTACCACATTATATACTCGCTAAGATGACATGAGCAAGGATCAGGGAAATTATATTATTTTAGTTGGCAAGTTTGACATCAGAAACCTATCTTCTTGAAGGTGGACATTCACCAGTATGGATACAAAGCCATGGACAGAGAGAGGGAACAATGATCTCCAAGTCTTCACATGGCTCTCTTTTCCAAGGGACGTTGTGAACCACCATCCCATGCCCAGTTCATTTCTTAATATGGATGTGCATACTGACATGGCCCAGGGTCCTGGTGACCTCCCATTGGCAGTTAGATTGAGATTGTGCATCCACCAATGGAAAAAACTTCATAACCAACTGGATGATATTAAATCACGGCACTTATTTTCTACCCAAGTGAGTGTCTCTTCCAGAAAGAAATCTGCCCTCTGGCACCAATTTCTGTCTTTTGCTGAGTGGTCTAGGGAGAAAAATAAGAATTTTAAAACAACAATGATTTTGGGACAATTATACTGGCACATAACGAAAGCCACAAATACATAATTGCCATGTCCCACTTGGTATAATACACTCTAGAGTTGCCAGAAACTGCCCACTCTGATAGCAGTTGCCCTTCTGCGGGCCCCTGGGCTCAGCATCTGCATCTCAATGAGCCCAAGTTGACTGCCTGGAATGGTTGCCCTAGTAACAGGGTTCTGGCTGAGAGGGACATTGATTGCCCTGAGGAATGAGTTTCCCTTGGAGGGAGGAGACTGGGTGAATGCAAAAGCAGAGAGGATTTTGAGGAGGAGTCAGGGTCCAACAGAGGTATGGAAGTCATTGAATAACTGTGGTAACTCCCAAGTTTTTCTTAATCTAAAAGAGAAGAAAATAATAACAATTTGATCCCATGAGGACTTTTAAGGTGAAGCTGGGAGTTGAACCATCTCTGACTTTCCCAGCTCCTTTTCAAGAGACCTGAACTAGGGGTTAAGCAGCTTAGAATCTAGAGCCATGTCTCTTATTAATTGACTATCCCTAGATAAATGATGTCCAGGTAAAATCAAAAGATTTAGGATTAAGTAGCTTTCTAAGGCTTGAAGGCTATTATCATCTAAGACAAAGGAGGGACAACTCAGCCCAGAAGGGCAAAGAGAGACCATTTGTATCAAATATCTTTTCATCTGAAAAGTTCTCTTGAGCTTTCTACATGCTACAGAACTAAGTGAAGATTTTGGAACTGCTACCTATTTAAGGTTACCTTTAAAAAGTCACCACAACTTGGTCAACTTTAATCATAAACAGAACAACTTGAATACAGTTGCACCCTTCTCTGGGGCTCAGAGCAGCTGGAGTGTGTCCCTTTCCCTATTAGGGTCATGTGGTCCTTAGGATACCTCACTAGATATGCATTACTGATCAGTGACTGGTATATTCTCTAGGTTAGAAGACAAAACCTCCCAATAGAAGGGATGGGCAATGTGAAGGCTCTGTGTCTGAAGGAGTGAAGAAAATAGATTCATTCACAAGAGACCTTGAAAAGGTACCGATATGCTAGAGACCTGATATGAGGAGGGGGCAGTTGAAAGAACATAACAGGCAGATGCTTAATAATGCTTTCAAACCTTGGGGTCCATGCTAGCATCTTTGAGAAGGATATCAACTTGAATGTTGTGTGGTTCCTGTGCAATGCTTTGCTTGCAGGTATGCATGTGGAATCCAGGTGACAACCTTAGGAGTCAATCTCATTTTACTGATTGTTATGAAACAGGGTCTCTCATTTATTTTTTAACTCACCAAGTAGTCTAGGCTACCTTCCCAGTGAGTCCCAGGGATCCTTCTAACTCCTCATCTCCCTAGTTTCCATTTTTATCTTAGAAGTTATTAGCAAGGTAGAAAAGATAGGTGTAGCATCACAAAGTTTTGTTCTAAAAATAAGCAAGGAAATGGATAATTTCCAAAAGGGAACAAAGGTTCAAAAGGATGTCATGGTTCCTACCCTCCACCTACTTCTCTGCTCCCAGGCAATGTCTCTGAACTGCTCTGCCTCCTCCTGCCTTGCATGGTGTCACACCTAGGGACTATTAATATCTCAACTCAGAGAATGGATTCACTGTGTCCCTTGGTAGCCACCACCTCTGCCCTCTTACTTCACACCAACATCTTATTCAATTAAGACTCTAAAACCACCCAGAGGTTTTTCTAGTCCTTATTCCTTCAGGGAACATGTAAAACCTTCCTGTTAAATTTTATCTCACAACAGTCATTCACAATAAAGAGGAAATGTTTAGCAAATACATAACATGTAGGCATTGCAAGTCAAAAGCGAAAGACATTTGGGATTCAAAGGGTAGTGGAGCCTCTCCTTAAAACAGACAAAGCTGCCCCTAGAGTTCTCCATCTGTCCCAAGTCCTGAACAATTGGGAACACGTTTTTAATTGTATTGGATACTAATTCCCTACTGCACAAAAATAGAAAGAGGTATATAAGACATCTGTACTTTGTCTCTCCCAGAAGAGTGGTTTGTCCCAGTAGACTGGAGATGATACGGCAGGAAGGATTATGGCAGCATTTGGGGGCAAATGTCCACTTTGAGTTTCAAGTGGAAAAGAAGAGTGTGACACCTGCACAGTCTCTGATGGCTCTTGGGCTACAGGTATAGGGCAACCATAGAGCTCTTGTCTAGCATGTATAAGACTGTGGGTTCAACCCCTGAGATTAAAACTAAATTGCCGAGTTTGCTACCTCTTCTGTCAAGAGGCAGAGAAGATATGTCCCTACCTCTTGATCTGGGGAAGGGATAATACTCTGAGAGTTTGCTTCCAGACTCCAAGAGTCTTCAGAAGTTTCTCCTTGTCAAGCTGTAAGTGGAAGCAACGTGACTGTTCTTGTCTCTAATGAGGCTTGCTGTTTCAAGCAGATAATTTGTTGATCTCGGTTCTTCTAGCGGCTAAACTACTAAAAGACAACCAAAGAGCTTAAGGGTATAATGTGGACAATCTCTAAAAAGGAAATAGCAACCAGAAAGGGGGCAAGAAGACTTTCTAAATAATAGTTCAGGTCAATGGAAATAAAAGAAAAATTTCAAGATCTGATTTACAAATGACTTTTTAGTCTTTGAAACTTTGTTTAATCCGTTGTTTTAATATTTTACTTATTTTAGTATATTTTAACTGAAACATAATTACATCACGTTCCCTACCCCAGCCCCTCCCAGATACTTTCTCTCAAGTCTCTCTCATATAAACCACTACTCTCAAATACCAAGGCTGTTTGATAATGCCCCAAGAAATTATATTATTTTATACTTACCTAAAATTATGCAAAATACATGTAAATACACACACACACACACACACACACACACAAAATTAAACAAATAGTTAACAATATCCCCACAGAATCCACGGGCTAAGAAAAACTCCAATACTAGGCACGAGAAACTTCCTTTTGAATGTTTGGTCAGGATAGTACAAGTGACTCCCATAACAATAAAGAGTGTTGATATAGCCCTTGGTTGCCTCTCAGAAGATGAAGTTGGACCCATGTTACTGAAGACACTGTGTCCCTAGGACACAGGACTCAGACCTGAAAGCTTCTTTCCTGAGGTATGTGTGACTTTTTTGAGACATATAGATATGAAGTGAGATCTACCTCTATATAAACTCCCAAGTACATGCCAAGTGCCTTTTCTGTCCAAAAGAATGGAGGTTCATGGATGTTATAGGTTTGTGTTATCCACTTCAGTATTTCAGTCTATACCTCCCCTGGGACCTATCTCTGCGGCTATAGAAATTGCCTATTTCCAGGGACTAACACCTTTGCAATTGCAATCTCTCCCCATCTCTGAAAATCCTATACCTTTCTATTCTCTCCAGGATACAGGGGAAAAACAAAGAATAAGAGCTTATAGATTTCTCCCCATCAGATATCTTTTTGAGGAGTTGGGGGAAGGCTGAGTGGGTAAGGTTCTCACTACCGAGCCTGATGACCTGAGTTTGGTCCCCTTTGAGTTCCTCTTTGTGTGACATTCTCAAATGAAGAAGGCATTGCCCACTCTGTGGAGTTAGAAGATGCCATCTACAAACCAGAGAGCAGAACTTTACAGAGCCTGCGTTCACCTAGATCTAGATCTGGGACTTTGTAACCTCCAAGAATGTGAGAAAGAAATTATTGTTCTTGATAAACCATCTAGTTTGCAGTGATGTGCTGATTTAATGTGGCACCTGAACAGATTCAAGCACTCCAGCACTCAAGTAAGCAGGAAAATAAAAGCAAGTTAGGGTGGGACCTATGATCTGGTGTTTTCCAGACATTTCATAAAATTGAGCATAGGCTAGCTATTGAGCCTCCCTCTGTCCCAGTTTCTTCCTCCATAAAGCTAAAGGTTATGTTGGATGAGATTATATGGAAAAATGTCCCAGTATTAAGAGTCTAGAATTGTGTACTGTGGCAGGGCTCGGGATCAGCCCTCCATATCATGACTTAGAAGCAAAGTCCACCTTGGCAAACTCAAGAACTTGGCTCATTTCACTGTGTTGTCAGGGACAGGTTTCCAAGTTCAGTTATCACAGCGTCCTTCTCAAATGAGGAAAGTATTGTCCACTCTGTGACGTTGGTTAAGGAAAATGTGTACAGTTACAAAGAGGGCTGAGCTACTCAAACTTCCTTTTACCCTGAGCCTCTATCTCTGAGTTCAAGAAAGGTGATGCCCGGTACCTGCAGCTCTACAGAGAACTTAGGAGAGCAAGGCCTCCAAGCTGGCCCAGATGTCAACTGCCTGCTCTGTGATGACATCTAGAAATGAGATGTCAGTGAATAAATGAGCTAGCTCTCTCTCTCTCTCTCTCTCTCTCTCTCTCTCTCTCTCTCTCTTGCTCTCTATCTCTCCCCCACCCACACCCACACTCCTTCTCTCTACCAAGTTAAAGTCTCTCTTTTTGTCTCTCAAGAAGACTAGTGAGATATGTGGGAAGCCATGAATTTTCTTTATGTTCCCTGAAACCATACAAAGCCAGATCAGAGGGTAATTCTCCAAGACCCTAGCCAGGAGACAAGGTTTCCCTGACACCAGACCATGGCTGCCTCACTCTACTATGGATCTCTTAAATTACTAGGAGAGAGACACATATAGTACAGATAGGCACAGAGGTTGACAGTGGAGTTAAAGTGCAGGTGCATTGCTTGTGTGTGTGTGTGTGTGTGTGTGTGTGTGTGTGTGTGTGTGTGTAAGGCTAGCTAGCCAAATCAGGGATCCTCCAGTCTTCCCTTCCCCTGTGCTACGATCACAATCTGCCACACCCGGCCGATTCGCATGAGTGTTGCAGATCCAACCGTGGTTTGGATTCGCACATGTTCACCCAGCAATCCCTTTACTAGCTTGAGCCACCTCCCCAGCTCCAGGGATTTTTAAAACATTACTCTGGTGCTTACTCAGTGGGAACACATAGATAAATGGGTCAAGAGAGAATGCAGGTAAAGAGCTGAGGACTGATAGAAGAGCTGAAAGGGGGAGCGGGATACTGTAAGTCAGTGGACAAGGGCTGTTAATAAATGCTGTGGGGCTGTTGGCTATTAAGGGAAGAAAATAAATAAGAAGAAGCCTATTCTCTGCCTCTCACAACACCTACAAAACATATCCCTGTTATATTGGAACCCTTATGGTCAGAGGCAAAACTGTTAGGAGAAAATATGGGCCAGTGCCTGCTATCTTTATGCTATCAAAATAGGAAAATATTTCTTAGACAAAGCATATGAAAGCAGAACACATCGAGGGCCAAATTAATAAAATTTCCAACTTCAAATGTAAAAAACCCCTTCCTGGGGAAACATACCATAAACAAAGCAGAAAGATAAGAGGGGAATGGCAAGAAGATATTATAAAAGAAAAATCCTTCCCAGAAAAAGGCTTGGTATCTGGACTGTAAAAGAACTCCAAGGCACCTAGAAAGTATGACTAATGATCCAGAAGAGTATGAGAATGTCAACCACATGGTAAGATATCAGAGTTAGTTAACTGATCTCTCTGGGAACTAGAGAAAAGCAGGGGCAAGCACATCAGAGGAAAAAACTTTGAAGGCCCACAATAGAAAGTGCTGGAACGGGAAGACAACCTATCTACTATTGGGAAGTTAAAACTGTGACAGTCACCCTGCTCTCAGCAGTGTGAAAGAGATGTGTAGGCTGTGTTCCTGAAGACCTAATGCTCCCCTTCTAGTCTTTATCTCAGAAGCACCCTTCTGCATTGTGATTAGCTGAAGTCTCCAGCCCCAAAGAGAAGGCAAGTACAGCAGACCAAATGGTAAAGCTGAGCTTGTAAACTTTTGAAATTGAGCGTATCTACAGCAAGAATATTTTGCTGAAAACTAGAGACATTTTTTACAATGTCGTCTATGAATAATTAAATGTAAAACTATTTAGGAAACATGGACTAGATTGATAAGTACCAGCTCCTTGATAATGCCAGTGGAGCAGTAGGTAGGACAAGATGAAAATGTTTCTTTGTAATGTTTATAGTGAAAATACATGTGTTATACATAAGACACAGAGTAAATACTTGTTAATTCTGAGAGGTGGCTTCCTGGGATTTATATTTCTCTCCAGGCTTTTCTACCGCGTTTTTTTTTTCCATAATCAAAAGAGGAAATGAGATGAGGTTCTCACACTGAATGTTAACATCACAAGCTAAATATGTCTGTATTGTTTTCTCCATCTCACTGTGCAGAGACATTTATCCCTTCCCATATAGGTCATCACTAATCTCCCAGCTTCCCTGTTCCCACCTCTGTAGTGTTTCCAGGGTGATTTTCCTGAATTATAGATCCTAAAATGTTGTTTGAAAAAATGCAAATCTCTCTTAATATAAACCCTCCACATTCAGAATAAAACCCAAGCATCTCTGAGTAGCAGAAAATCTGCCCGCAATGCCACCTTTGCATCCTTTTTGGACCCTGAGTACTCCTCTCCCAAAACAGACTCGCTAGGTTCACATATGCCAGCCTAACTTCAACTGCTACATGTGTTTTGGAGACACTCTCCCATCACTTTCCTTTTTAACCTTCAATGCTGGGCTCAGAACCTATTCTCTGGCTTCCTTACCCTCCACCCCGCCTCTCTTAATCCTCCCAAAGCCCTGAATAGTCATGTCAGCAGGTGACACATCCAGTCTATCTGCCTTCTTTCCAGGAAGACTTCCAATCTCCACTTGTTAGGAGCCAAGGCTCCTGAAGTTCTTTCTTCCATGCAATAATGAGTGTATAATAACTTTCATCTGATTGAAGCATTCATCTACAAAACACCTGCTCAGCAGAGAGTATTTTCTTAAGAATAGTTTTTACTCACTCCCTTGACCATGATTAAGAGTAGAATGAATAACATTGCAGGTAGTGTTGCTGAGTAAGGGTGGGATAGAAT
Organism: Mus musculus; assembly: GCF_000001635.26. Classification (NCBI taxonomy): domain Eukaryota; kingdom Metazoa; phylum Chordata; class Mammalia; order Rodentia; family Muridae; genus Mus; species Mus musculus. The sequence goes on along the minus strand of NC_000078.6, from coordinate 88,904,244 downwards.
CCTTGTCTTCAACAAGCTTACAGTCCTGTTAGAGAGAAAATATTAGGCATGAAGCAACTTGATCTTTATAACCACCCAGTGTGTAATTGAAACATTAAGTGATGACCAACTCCAGAAGGATTTCCTAAAATCACTCAGAAACAAAGTTGCTTTTAAAATGGATTTGAGATAGAAACTACAAATGAAAGAAAAACAGAAAGGGAATCAGGAAAGAAAGGTCACAGAATGACCAATGCTTACTCTAGATTTTCCAGTTGGTGTCATAACAAGAGTAGGCATTGGAGGCTGGAGCACGTTCAAATCAGGCAAAGGTCCCAGTGGATGACTGCCTGTCAAAATGCCCTGTATCCTAGGATTAATCATTTAGGGAGAAAGGGGGCTGGCAAGGGTGGCAAGCTGGCCAGCCAGCCTCAGTCCTGCCTCTGTGTTGGGGCTCTGCTGTTCAAATCAATATTCGTTAGCAGACAGAATGAGTTCGTTTCACGCATGTTCTAATTAGACAATGGAGATTATTATGAAACACCTGCAATGTTTGTAATCGTTTAAAATAATGAGAATCAATATTAGCTTCCAAAGTTACCATATGGCAAATGCTCATTCCAGGCATGCGGTCCCTGATAGGCTCTCAATGCTTCAAATCTGATCGTTAACATTTTTTAATTTGCAAGAAGTTACTTTCGTCTAATGAATTGGCTGCCTATGTGCCCTCTGTGCAGTGACAGCCTCTAAATGATCATTTAATTATAACATGACCTTAGTGCCCAATGGAACACATGGGGTCTTCAACAAAGGACACCCTCAAGAGTCAAGCAAGCGTCGGTACCCTACCCTTAATAACTAGCCCTTCTCAGAGGCCTGACTTCTAAGCTTTTAAAGTAGCAATGATCACAGTATCCAGAGCGCTTATGGAAACAGAGTAGGGGAGCCAGCCCTGCATTTCAGACTTAGGAGGTCTACAGTGTAAGCCTAAGATTCTGTATCTTAAACAGTTTTACTCAAAGATGATGAGAATGTTTGTGGGACAACATCATAGTGGGATGTACTGCCCTAGAACGTGATACCCAGCTTTCTACCCTAAGCAAACACTTTCCCATTCCCCAAAACTGAATGAGGGTGAAATAGAGATTCCCTCATATCCCCTTTGCAAACTGATAAGACACACCTAGAGAGACGGGGAATTAGGTTAATAGAGTATGTGTTGAGTTAGATGTTGCACCAAGCATTTCTACCACGTAAATAATCCCCACCACAGCCCTTTGTAAGGTAAGTTGGGGTTCAGGTTTGTTCAAGACAAGTGGATCAGTGAACAAGCAGGTTCTGTGACTTCAAGTCCTGAGTTTCATCTATAACACGGCATCATCCATAGGATGTGTTTCTCTTCCTCAACGTGGTCTACCACATTGTAAGGGCTCTCTTGCTCCCCCACCCCCGCCTTGATGCTAAGGTGGGAAATCTACATTAGCCAAAGCATAGAGCTGGTGTCTAGACCAGCATTGACTCTCTCCTTCCTTATACACAGAGTATGCAAGCCTTCCTGCTGATTTGCTTGGAGATGGAAAGAACAAATGATCAGAGGGTTACCAGGGACAAGACTAGGGTCCCAGGGAAGAAAGCAGAGCTCCGTGGAAGTACTCTGAGTGCTGGGTTCTCTGCCTTCCACTTCACTGTTTGGAACTGGAATGATGACCAGGGAAGAGACTTCTGGGTAGCATCAGCAAGTAGTCCCAGTGTGTCTTATCTCTATTGGAGGCTTTATTCTAATTGAGGGAGTAACACGGCAAAACACTCCTATAACAGGCAGGCTACATCTTGGCCCCGGGCATTGTGCCTAGAGGAATATCCAATATCACAAGTAGAAAAAGAGAAAACTGAAACATCATAGGCAAGATTTATGGGAAAGTTTGCTCAAGGGTGAGAAGTTGTATGAGCTCACCCCCCCCAACCTCCAACCCCCACCCCCTGCTTTGAGGATTTAAAATACATAAGACTGTTGTTTAAAATTGTCCCCATGAAGCACTGTCTGCTGCAGAAGCTGCCATCAGGGATTCTTGCTGCATTGCCATTTGTCATCCCGCTTGTGATTCAAAGCGATTCATAAACTTTTTCAAACTGCTGTGAGTATGACTTCAGGGGTTAATAGAGCAGCGTTTCTATACCTCAACTTCTTCCCACTGATAACTTATTCAAATTGTAATTGCCTGTAATGTGCATGCTCGATCACATTACCACTCACGCCTCTTGCAGTTGGCCATATCATCTATCACCTGTGGCCATCAGCGAAACCCATGTTCCAGCCCTGTGTGCAAACATGTGACTGCTGCTCTGTTGCCATCTAGAAGACAACCCTCTGCTCACTGGCCAGCCTCTTCATTTCTTCTTACCACTGTCCTAACAGAGGAATATCCCAGCATCCTCTGCCCACCCAGGGCTGCCTATGCTCCAACCCAAGACCTGGCAATGACATTCGCTTGTCGGGTTTTGTGATTGAGGCCGAGCTATCTGAGCATGTGCGTACAATACAGCAATAGCTGTAGGCTCTGCTGCATAAAGCAGGTTTTCGGCTGGATTTCAGATTTAAAGACTGGAAGATGTCATCTTATCCCTTTCTCATGTACTACGTAAATGTGGACAAGCTACACTACCTCTCATCAGCCTGTTTCCTCAACTGGAAAGTAGAGGCTGCAAGACCTGATTCCTACTCCATTGGAAGTGACCCCTGTGTCAAGGAGTCAATGAGATTATCCCTGAAGCTAGTGTTGACCCACACAAGGTCTGATAGCCACCTGCAGCTTCTATCAATGCTAACAGGAAGGGTTTGAAAAGGCTGAGGTAGGACAAGGGGACCTGACACACAGGTGGGTTATAGGCTATGGCTGATATGCTAGGAGCAAATTAAAGGGTTCCTAGGATTTGTTCAGTTACTTAGTGTTGAGAAGATAGACTCCTGGTTCTGGTAGCCCGAAAAATGGTCAGAAACTGCTGTCAAGACTATACCAGCAACAGCTTTAAGGGGCATCATCAGAAAATTATCCTTGCCTATAACCTTTGCTTCGGGTCTCTGTGCACTTGTATCTCCTGATCCTTGTAAATTGGCACTTGTCACCTTTCCCTCATCTGGCATCACTTCCCAAGGCTAGGGTTGCACCCTGAACAGAGTTCCATTGAGAACAACCTGACCACTTCAAAAGCACTGATGTATCTGCCCAAGCCCTGCAGAGTAAGCACAAAACTGGGTTGGGGGGAAGGGTGTGACAACAGTACAGAGAAGCAGCATCTTTGCTCCTGGGGTTTTGCTAAATTTCAGTTGCCCCTCCCCCCTCACACACCCACACCGACCTTGGCCTTGTTAAAACTCTCTGCAACAAGTAGCAACAGTAGGTTTGCCCAGCAGGTACCTAAATGTAGCCAAGAAGAGAAAGGAAAAAGATCTCAGGGATTGCCAAGAGACCTCCCAGACCCCCTATCATGGTCAAACTGGTTTCTCTTTATAACACATAAGGGAAACCAATAGGCTTTCTGTACCCATTGAGGCTGGGAAGTGGCAATTAAAAAAAAAAAAAAAAGGAGGGAGGGGGAAGAGAGTCTCTCCCCAGATCCTATAGCTGAACCTCTCAGCTTTTGCTTCCCCTGGGAGCAACAAAGTCCTTTGGGAAAATGCTCTTTTCGGCAGCTGTTACCACTTAACACAAATCATTTATTTCATCTTCTTAGCAAGCACAGAGTGTATCCAATCCCACCAACTGCTTTCTCAAAGCCCTCAGACTTAGCATCCCCTGGTAGGACTTTCTTCTGAACAAGATTGCCTTCCCTGTGCGATTTACATTAGCAGGGAGTCTGTTATTAGCTTGATATTTTATCTCTGACACTGTGAGAAATATTGCCGCCATAAACCCGGTGCCCTTAGTAAAAGCTGAACTACTTGGCAAAAGCTAATAAACTGAGGAACAATGGAAGCAATTGGCTATGAATATCTAAGTAGCAACAGTGACAGCTGCCCCACAAGTCCAAGCCACAGGCACAGACCACCTCTGTGCACATGCATGTGCGTAGCCAGCCTCCTTTGTCACATTCTCTAGACATTCCCTTGATGCCCCTTCCTCTTCTTTCTGTCTTCCAACACAACCCCCTATAGTGCAATGGTCTCACTCGGCTTATTCCTAAGAACTGAAAATCCCAGACTTAAAAACGAATGCCAGTATTGATAACTGAGGGCTTCTTGCCCCTTAAATGGTGGATAAACAAAACTCAGTCTAGATCAATCATGGAGGTCCTGGGAGTGCACTGATATCTCAGAACCTGTATTTGGAATTAGCATAGCTGGGATATCCAAAGAAACCAAATATCAATATATGTTATACTGTGGTCCCCACTTAGTAGAGGAACATATATCGTCTTTTCAAGATATCCCAGTAGGCACCTCAGAGAGGCTAGCTCTGACCTATATATGCTAAACATTCTCTTATACAGATATGCATGATATAGGGATGTTTGGGTGATGACAGAACACATATCCAGTGGTAGTTCTATGTTACTATAACAGAACTAAAAGTATTACTGCTGGTGGCACAAAAGATCATGTTATGACACAATACTTTATCTCCCTTTCTGGTGACATCCGGTGAAAGCAAAACTGCCACATGCTACTCACATACAATTAATTGTAGCACATGCCCTTATGTATACCAGGAGGCCATCCCATGCAGGTATGTGCTAGCAAATCTTGTGATACTCACACAATGCTGAGATTGCCTAAAGATACAATTTAAATTTCCTTCCATCATTACAGGTATGCATAATTGAATATGCATATTAGAATTTATCATTTTGGCACAGTAAGAGATTGACATGATAACTAACACTAGAACTGAACAACAATAACATATTAGAGTAAGTCATTTAAAGTATTATTTCTGGAATTTTCTATTTATTGTTCTTAGACCTCAGTTAACCACAGTCATAAAGGATAGTTGAGAGCACACTAAGACAAACCTTAGAGGAAACTACTGGCACAGCAGGTTCATGGACTGGGTGACAAGCAGTGTCTTGTCTTTGAACCACCATCCACTGAATATTAGCTATCACAAAAGAAGAAGCTTGGCTCAGTCCACACTAAAGAACTGGTGTTTGAAGTGCCCCAAAAGACCTCTACTCAAAGCAAGCACATAGCAGCAGCATCTTGCTCTACTCTCAATGGCCGTATCAGCTGATGTCTGTGAATGTCTCTTGAATGTAGGGAGAAGGGAGGGTGCTGGTTGGAATGCATTAATGAGCTATGAGTAGGTAGATATGCCCTAAGGAATTTGAATAAATGCAGCATCTCCTTCTCTTTGTCCTGTAAAAGAATCCTTAATGCAGCTTGCTAGAAGTAAACACAGATACACTTGTCTACACACACTGATTGAGAGGCTCTGATGTGTACTGTGGCAGGGAATAATCCTCATAAAATCCCTGAAAACAATAAAGAGGGGCCTATGGGTAGACTGAGTCAGTGGTGTCTGTGTTTCTAACTAGTACTTCTTTTCCTGGTGACAAGACTAGAAGTATATAGGAGTAAGAAGTATTGAGTAATGAGTGATGAAACTAGAACCAGGAGACGATATGGTTCCCACCCCTGGCCAAGGAGTAGGATTATCTGAGAAAACCATAATAATTAACCAACCTAGACTTGCCCATTCTGGGATCTTTGATGAGGTCAGGTGTAGGCAATTCTCTGAGACCCCTGGAGGACTCTAACATGCATCTAAAGCCAAGCATTCCTACCCAAGGGATTTCTGGAGAGTTTAAAGGCATGTTCTCAACCTTCAGTGGAATTCTATCTCCTGCAGAGCTTCATAATATATTGATGCTGGTGGCCCATGCTCAAATACACAGATTAATTGGCCAGGGACTTTTAAAATTTCCCCAGGGAATAGCAAGCTGTAACCATGGTGGAGAATGACTCGCTGGAGGATGGTTCAGGCTTGTCTGTTGTCTCTGATTTAGATAAAATTTAAATAAAACTTGTGTTTAGCTCTTAGCTTTCTCATAAACTTGTGGTAGCAACATGAGTATGTCACCCATAATTCTGAACCTCAGCTAACTCATGAGTCCATCTCACAGATCTTATTGAAGAGTTACATAAAATCACATGAAAGTACTATAAAGGTCACAACCTGATAGAGACATTACTTATCAGGCTAATGGCTAACAACAACAACAACAAATCAGTTTCCATAAGGTTAGGTAAGAGGGTCTCCAACCCTAGAAGATTAAGAACACTTACAGTGATGGTATGTGCTTAAATTCATTTTTCTGCCATCTTCTTCTTTGACACTCTATCCTATGTAGATATGTGAGATTAGAATATCCTATCTGAGAGAAGAGGAAACGAAGGCTCTGGCAACTCACTGTGTTGAGCTGACATGAACATCACTCACAAAAGGTAGAAGGACAACCCATCCAGGTTCTATCAAGATCCCAGACTCTTTTCCCCATACCAATGGTTCTCAGTCTGTACCCTGCCAAAGACTCTTGGGGTACATAGAGAAAGAGATGAACAATTTTAATGTTCCTTCCTTTTTAAAAGCATATTGGGAAACAGACTCCAAGGAATAAAAACTACCTCATCAAAGGTACTAAGCAAGTGGGTACCATCAAAGAGGTGGACCAGAAAAGGCTCCTGAAGAAAGGTAGAGAAGACACAAGAAAGGCTCTGGTTCCACTGGCCTGTGAATAATTAACAGACCTGGCTCTAGAGGGTTTAAACTCTAACATATTAATCCGTGTAATTCTGGGCAACAAAACAGTTTAATTATCTCCAAAATTGAGAAGATAACAGTACCTACCTCATATGATTGCAGTGGGAGCATGTAATAAGATAATGAATGTGAATCACATAATTTACCTTGCATATATTACCACCCAATAAATGTTAGTTGTTACATATAATTATTATTGTTATCCTGCTCACAGTCCAGACCTCTGTCAGCACCAGCGAGCATCCACTGAGCACCTAATTAAATGCAATGCCTAAAAACATGTCCATAACAAGTCCTTCTCGGTCTTTATAGAAGGAAGAGCTGTACACATCACCTGCAGCCGTAAATGGCATACACTTCTCAAATTCAAATAAAATACAATGGATATTCCTTTGAGACTCTTCTAACTGCCTTTGAGTTCTATGGAAATGTGTTGTGCTATTATCCAGTCATTGATGTGGAATTGATCACTTGCAACCTTACATACTTTCCCTCCATCACTCTCAGGCCATGTTCAGCACTGAAAGTCACATGTCTTAGAAACATCCCTCCAACTCAGGCAAACCAGAACAGTTGCACAAGCAACCTCTACTTCATAGCCTTGAATGTGTTTAGTTTGATGAGTATTTTAATGCTCAAGCATACTTTCAGGGCAGTGGATATGGCAAGAAGCAGCAACCATCCTGCCCTAGGCAGAATCACAAATGATCTATAACCCAACCTCCCTAAAACCTATATTCTTTTCTATTCTTTCTCAAGAAGTGATTCTAGGATTTGTGCTGAGGTGCAAAGGTTACTAATATAACAGGACCCCCTAGGTCACAGACAATGTTATATTTCTTTTTTATATACTTTTTATTAGGTATTTTCCTCATTTACATTTCCAATGCTATCCCAAAAGTACCCCATACCCTCCCTCCCACTTCCCTACCCACCCACTCCCACTTTTTGGCCCTGGTGTTCCCCTGTACTGGGGCATATAAAGTTTGCAAGTCCAATGAGACTCTCTTTCCAGTGATGGTCGACTAGGCCATCTTTTGATACATATGTAGCTAGAGTCAAGAGCTCCTGGGTACTGGTTAGTTCATAATGTTGTTCTACCTATAGGGTTGCAGATCCCTTTAGCTCCTTGGGTACTTTCTCTAGCTCCTCTATTGGGGGCCCTGTGATCCATCCAATAGCTGACTGTGAGCATCCACTTCTGTGTTTGCTAGGCCCCGGCATATTCTCACAAGAGACAGCTATATCTGGGTCCTTTCAGCAAAATCTTGCTAGTATATGCAATGGTGTCAGCGTTTGGAAGGTGATTATGGGATGGAACCCTGGATATGGCAGGCTCTAGATGGTCCATCTTTTTGACACAGCTACAAACTTTGTCTCTGTAACTCCTTCCATGGGTGTTTTGTTCCCAATTCTAAGAAGGGGCAAAGTGTCCACATTTTGGTCTTCATTCTTCTTGAGTTCCATGCGTTTAGCAAATTGTATCTTATATCTTGGGTATCCTAAGTTTCTGAGCTAATATACACTTATCAATGAGTACATATTGTGTGAGTTCCTTTGTGATTGGGTTACCTTACTCAGGATTATACCCTCCAGGTCCATCCATTTGCCTAGGAATTTCATAAATTCATTCTTTTTAATAGCTGAGTAGTACTCCATTGTGTAAATAAATGTACCACATTTTCTGTATCCATTCCTCTGTTGAGGGGCATCTGGGTTCTTTCCAGCTTCTGGCTATTATAAATAAGGCTGCTATGAACATAGTGGAGCATGTGTCCTTCTTACCGGTTGGAACATCTTCTGGATATATGCCCAGGAGAGGTATTGCAGGATCCTCTGGTAGTACTATATCCAGTTTTCTGAGGAACCGCCAGACTGATTTCCAATGGAGTACTAAATATTAGCTGGAGACCTTGAGTAATTATGAGCAGAGAGAGATTTCTATTTGCTGGCAGGAGATTTAAAGCAATCCTTTCTGAACTCTGAAAATAATAGACCTCTTTTATAAGTCTTTGCTTCCTCGTACCGGGAACTTTTTCTCTTTTTTTCTTGAGAAAAGAGCATAGAACAATCACCCAGCTCAGAGTTAGTAAAGAAGGGCCCACCTCATGCTAAATCTTGTATGTCTGCATAAATATAGTTTTATTAGAATATAGTAATAGCCATATTCTTTCTCTTGCATCGTGTCTGAGTCTGCTTTTCTGATGAGGCAGAGTTGAGCTATTACAAAAGAGATCATATGGACTGTAACACTAAAGTCTATCCTTATCTGGTCCTTTATAGATCTAGTTTCTTTTTCCTCAATGTGTGGCCCTCAGACTCACATGGCATCCATCACCAGGGAAGATGCTAGAAAAAAAAAAGAATCTCAGGTCCTATCCCAAATCATTTAAATAAGCCACACTCATCTAAGCACAGATAAAATTATAAGAAGCATTGAAATCAGGGTCTTTTTCTAATTATCCATACCTTGGATAACAAGTTCCCTCCTTCCATCTCCATCTAAGCTCCCATGGGAATGTTTCTCTTTGGAGACCCATTATTTCCAAAGTTCTTGTATGGCCCAAGTAAATTTGAATTTCTAAGAAACAGCAAATATTTTAATATAAATATGTTTCAAATATCAAATTCAAGTCTAATGTGGTGCCCTATATTTTCACTTGCCAAATACTTCACACTGACCACAGGAAAGGTCTAGTGCATTCTATATGGGCTGAGCTAAGAAGGAATTGTTATACATCCTATGGGCATTTGCCCACAAATATAGCTTCCAACATCCCCAATCCACCCCATGCACACAAAGCACTTCTTCCATCAAAAAGCATAGTCTATTTCCCTTTTTCTGTGAATTTGGGGCTTACTTTGGCCAATGAAAACTGGCACATGGGTACTAAACTGGTTTTAGGTCTAGCCCTTTAATGCCTGACAATTCACGTTTGATTCTCCTGGAAATCAACCACCATTCACTGAACCCGGAGCTCACTAATTTGGCAGGAATAGCTGGCCAGCAAGCTCCAAGGATCCCCCTGCCTCCACAGTTCTAGCATTGCAAACATGTGCTACCTGGCTTTTTACACGACCCTAGGGATCAGAATTCAAGTTCTCATGCTCGCATGGCAAGTACCTTAACCATAGAGTCAGCTCTGTATTAGGAAGTGTTCTACTACTGTGCTGTGCCCCAAGCCTCCATGTTTGGAGTAAAGATCTTTCTAATTTGCCAAGACTAGTCATGTACCTACTTTGTAGCCTAGGCAGTCCTAAAAACGTGATCTTTATGCCCCATCCTCCTTAGTAACAGAGATTATGGACCTGCACTGCCAGATGTGGCTAGGCATCACCTCTGCAATGTGAATATAGTCATGCAATTTTCCTTTACTTGGGGAACACTGCTGGCTCAACTCACAGAGTTTGAAGAAACATGTTGCTGTTAGCAATCCTTGTTATACAGCAATAGATAACTATGTTCCTGTTCCAAAGTAGACACTCAGCTTTATTCCCAAGAGTTCCTTTCTGTAAACCCATATATAATCAAGGAAATATCCATCTTCAGAGGTGGGCTGACCAACTTGAGAAGAGACAGCACTTTGGTCTCAGCATGCTATCACACAGAATACAGTTCTGTGGCCTCCTTTTCTAAATTAATATTTCCAAGGCATTCTTTCTTCTAAAGGGCCTTTAGAGCTCATCAGGTGATACCTGTTTCCTAAGTCAAGAACCACTGCCTTCTTATTCCCTTTGGCCTTGATGAATTTAAGCCACCACCAGAAGACAACTATCTTTGTTTCTGAGTTCAATAGTAGAGTCTGAAATTTCTCCCCACTTCCTCTGGTGTTCTGCTCTCTGTCAAAGGTCATTTCTTCTCACTATTCTACATATCTTTTCCTCTTGAAACCTCGGAGACCCACCCCTCATCATCTTCATTAAGTATGCACTCAAATATGTGGGACCAGCATGACTAAATGAGGACTCTTACTTTTACTTAGAATCCCAGTATCTAGTGAATTACCTTAAGGTACCATGCGTGTTCAAAACCGGGATCATCTGGAAGCTTGTTCCTAACAGGAATTTTTAAAAGCCAATTCCTTCTGAACCCATAAAGTTTCATTGCAAAAAAATCAGCAGGTCTGACTATCCACCCCATCTTAACACTAACTTTTTTTTTCTTTCTTCACATACACAGCTAGGAGAATCCTGTCTAAGGTGGCATGGCTGGGGTCTTCTTACATTCTTCCCAACATTGTGCCACCACAGTCAATGTCATGTATATATCTTCCCTCAAGGGTCCTGTATCTCATTCATTAATATCAGTACCTGGGTCTTCCTGTCACAATGCTGTCAGATGGTGCAAAATCTAGATTTGTGAAGTACTTGAACCTAGATTTGTGTCTCATCTGCTTGTTAGTTTTGAGACTTTGAATATGATCACCAACCTTACTAAGCCTTACCTCTTAAGATGGAAAAAAATTTGTTTCAACATGATAAAATATGTAAAAGACCTGGCACACATGGGCAGGCATCATGGCACATGCCCACATTCCCAGAATTCAGGGTACAAGACACAGAGGATTGCCACAAATTCAAGGCATGCTTTTACTAAGTATTAAGTTTCAGGATTCAAGATTCAAGCTAGCAAGTGCTACTAGCGAACAAGATGCTGTTTCAAAATAATTGCCATGCTAAGCAAAGTCCCTATTAGATTGTAAAGATTCCACAAGTAGCACTTGCTTTCTCTTTCAAACTTCTTCAGCAAGGATTTGTGAGATTCCAACAAGATTTTATAAGACTGAGAACCCCTTAGACAAACCATCTGCTTACTCTAAGGAGCTCTTATTGAATGAGAAAAGCATCTCTGGTGTCCACAGAGTACCACAGATCTAATGGGTCCACACTTGTCTCCTCCTTGAGAGGTGATGTAATCCACCATAAGCCAATAAGCTAAGTCAGGAGCTTGAGACCTCAGGTTCATTTTGATTCTCTCTATCATCTTGGGCAAACCACTCAGGCTGTACTTCATCTCAAAAATAAGAGTGACTGATAGTGCCATTGAGGCCCCTTCACACCCTAAGTTTGAGAATTAGCTCCAGAAGACTACATTTTCTTGGGCCTGAGTTCTGGTTCCATATCCTGTCCATGCACTAATTAGTCTGTGCATTTCCACTGCAATTCATGTTCTTGGGGGAAATGCAGCAAGTACGGTATTATCCGTGACTCTCCTAGTACACCATTTCTCTTCTGCTCCTAGCCATCAAGTAGGCTTAGTGTTGGCAACTGAAGGGCCCACAGGAAAGAGGGAGCTTCATTTTCCTCCAGCAAACCCAAGGGGAACCCCAAAGGTTTGGGTAGCTCTATCTAGTAGGAATTCCTGTGATAATGAAATGTTCTATAACTCTGCATTCTCTGTGAAGACTAGCCAGTATATATATATATATATATATATATATATATATATATATATATCCGCAAGGGCTTCAAAATGTGACTAGCGGGGCTGGGATATGGTTCAGTCAATAAAGTGCTCGCCTGGCAACCGCAAGGATCTGAGTTGCATTCCCAAAATGTACACTTTAAAGAGCCAAATATGAGATGTGCTCTTGTGGTCCCAGAGCTGAAGAGACAGAGATTAGCAGATCCTTAGCACTCTCTAAGCAGCCAGATTAACCTACTTCAAAAGTTCCACACTGAGAGAGACTGTCTCATTCAAAAAAAAAAAAAAAATCCCCAAAGGTGGACAAGTGCCTAAGGAATAACAATTGGTGCTATCTTCTGGACTCTATACATATGCATAAATGCGAACACATATTCACATACACATACATATGCACAAAAATGTGACTAGCCATTGTGAGAAGCTGAATTTTAAATTTCCCCTTCATTCTTTGTGATTTTAATGTAAATAGTCACACATACATAGTGGCCACTATATGGGACGATGCCGCTTTAAGGGAAATGTTACCGAGAAGGGACTTAAAGGGCATTGCTGGTGGGTGTCACAAATATGTCTGTGGCCGACATTTACTCGGTTGGCTATGATTTATTCTCCGGGGACAGAAAGGTCTGAGTCACTTCACCAATAACAATCTAATCAACAAAGGGAAGAGAGGAATTCATAACACTCACATGCCAATCTCCACTCATGCCCAGGCAACTGCCCAGTGGCTACTCTAAAGTCACCAAGCGTCATAGGAACCTAAGCCAGCTCAGACCAACTCTCAACAGTGAGTAAGTACATCCACCTCCACACTTCACTGCTCCCAAACCATCCTTATTCACCTAGACATATCTGGATTTCTGGACCAAGAATTCGAAATATCATGATCACTTAACACTAGACACATGGGCTTCTGAAGACTCCAGGACAGTGGTTCTCAACCTTCCTATTGCTGCAACCCTTTAATACAGTTCCTCATGTTGTGGTGACCCCCCACCATAAAATTATTTCATTGCTACTTCATAAATGTAATTCTGCTACTGTTAGGAATCAGTGTGGGTATCTGTGTTTTCCTCTGGTCTTAGGCAACCTATGTAAAAGGGTCATTCACAATCAAAGGGGTCACAACCCATAGACTGACAACCACTCCTCTGGGAATATATACTAAACGGGAAGTATGAAGAAATTAAATTTTATTGAAAATGTAATTGCGTAAGGAAATCTCCAGTATGATACCAAATAAATAGGTTTAAAGTCTCTTTGAGATCTACCAGCAGTCCTGTTGAGAAGCAGACACAGTGCCTTAGCTTTCACCTCCTACTCTAAGCAGGAAGCTATCCCTAAGAGCATAAGTGAGTGTTTACCTTATCAGCTCCCAAACTGCTTCCTCCTCTCCTCTCCACTCGCTGGCATCATTATCTCCCACCTCTCATACACCTTCTTGCCACCCTCACCAGTTCTAACCACTCCTTGTAATCCAACATGATCCATAAATTTCATGAATCATCAGTACTTTCTTTTTGGACTCTGGGATTTAGAGGAAATGAAAATGAGTGATTTCCTGAACTCAAGGTCAAAGACAAGGAGGCCATGGGCTTTCCTCTGTACAACCAAGGAAGCTTCCATCTCCCTCTTCTACTCCCGTATATCTATCTCTCTTACTATGAAGTTATATTTGATATCTGTCCCTATAAGTGAGTAGGGAGGGAGAGACGTACACTGACACTTTTTTACAATTTCTTATTTGTATGCAGCCCAGGAACCATATTCACAGAACTATACTGCCCACATTTAGCAATAAGTAAGACATTCTATGTCAAGTAACCTAATCTAGAAACTTCTTCACAGGTAACACCTTAGGAGTTCTAAATCCCATCAAGTTGACAATCCAAATTAAACACCACATTAGCGAAAGAATAATTAATGTGGTACAGATAATGAGCCCAATCCCAAGGACCCAGATCCTCACCTTGTTCGTCGCCACAATAAAACCAAGGTGATTCTTTAAGTTGATTGTGTTTAGAAACAACATCTATATCTACAAATAAGTAAATAAAGCACCTTATTAAGTAGAGGTACCTGGTCTCCGGTACAAGGCCTATGGAATTGAATTGGGGATGAGAGCCCAAAGAGCTAAGATTTGAATTTTAGCTTGTTTCCTAGTGATTCTGGGAAGGGCTCTGTGTTTTAAAGACTACAGTAGCTAAGCACTTTTCCCCCTACCTTTCCTCTGTGCAGTCTCTTTTTCAAATGGAGATCTGGAAGGCTCTTGTGAACCCAGGCAAAACCTTTAGAGTTGGAGTTCTGGTTACCTTAGCGACTCTGTCCCTAGACTAGTACTCTTATCCATTAGCCTCACCTGATTGCCTGTGTCTTGGCCAAGCTCCTAGATTCACAACTCACAGAGCAGGAGACAGGGCTTTCTATGGAGACATGGATTTAGTCTCTGAAATAATTTGTCATGCTCCAGAGAACTTGATAGAGCCCCCAAGCGCCTCATACCATGTGACATTGCTAAAAGTCATAAAACTAAAGCCAGCAGAGGGTGGGTAACAGGCTTCAACTGCATTTTGGTTCCTGGTTCCTGTAAACCATTTAAATAACACCTTCAGTTCTGTTTAACTGATAACATCTGGTGTATCTTATTGAAATTTTTTAATTTTATTGTAAATAAATTAATAATTTAATGATATTGCAAAATAATCAGTCATTATTAAACAGAATGGTGATACTGATAAGAAAAATTGAAAAAAGTTTAACAATTGAGGTTTTTTTTCAACCACCTTAAGAAACAAGATATCAACTTATGTGGAAATTATCAATGGCACCAAAACAGCTGACAAAGTGCCCAACACCCTTGGCAATGCACAAGATATGAGAGCACCCTGTGAAAGTCTAAAAGAGAGAAAAAGAGAACAATACTGAAGTTCCTTTTTCCCTCCCCAGGGAGCCAATGTCCACATCTTGACAATGCCCAGTTATTTTTACCACCTCAAGTAAGGACTTGAGACTAGAAGGGTTTCTAAAAGTCAATAAGGATTTGGAGAAGCTCTGTGTTTTAAATCAGCAAGGCTGATGGGGTGAGGGTGAGAGAAAAGGAGAGTAACCTTGAAGTGGGAGCTTGCATGACTCCTTCCTAGTTTGTTTAAGTTATCTGAAAAGAATCCCACCCAAGACCTATTATCTACTTCTCTAGTCTTCCCTTATTCTTTCATAGATATTAAGTCTTTCATCCCCTGCTTGTTACAAGGGTTATCACGGCTGGCCTCATGAGATACTTCAGCCAATGGTGGTGAAACCTTATAAAATTAATCTCCAAAATAGGAGGCCACCTGGTGGTTATTCTTCCACCAGGAACAAAGGAATAGAACCCCCAAGTACTGGACTATCCAGCCACCTGGGAGCTCTGAATTCACAAAATTTCCCTTTCCATAAACTAGTTCTAATCTTCTATCTTATTAGTAAGAAGTTTCTAGGGCTGGGTGATGGCTCAGTTAGTAAAATGCTTATAATCTAATCACGAGAAACTGAATTATAGTCCTAGTACCCACGTTTAGGAAAGAAAACAAGCCAGGTATAGTGCCCTGCACTTGTAATACAAACACTAATAAGGTAGAAACAAGCAGACCCCTGGGGCTCACTGACCTGCCTACCTACCTCACTTAGTGAATTCCAGGAAAATGATACTGTCTTGATAAACAAGGTCTAAGGCTCCCAAAAAATGACACCAGAGATGGGTCTCTGGACTCCTTATGCAGGTGCACACATGCATATATACATGCACAAAGAACTACTTAAATAACTATCTTCAAAAAAAGACTTATTTTTTTAGCTTTTAACCATATAGTAGGCTTATTCCAAAGAAATAAGTTATACATAGCACAATTTAAAACAAGTTCAGATTGTACTTGTCTTACAATTTTACAGTCTTCCTACTTCACAATAGATTATCTTGCATCCTCTTAGGGGAATAGGCCTACAATATTACAGACACCTGAAGCCCACCAGGAAGAAATCCACCAGTAGAGAGACTGAGAAAGAAAAGGATGCCAATGTTATGACCCAAGTCTACTCTTGGAAAATGGAAGTTCTATAAAGACAGGAAAACTCCAGTCAGAAGTGACTTTGAAACATCCTGACTCTAAGGACCATTTCTACACTAATAACTCTCAAATTTTTAATCTCCAACTCAGTCAATCTTTGCCCATGAAATAGTAATCCAGCAGTTTTGGAGGGAAAGATGTGTGGGAGATAATATAGTAAATGGAACCTAGCAGGCCCTGAGGAATTTGTGCTATGACCTGCAAGTACAAATTCAATAGAAACTTACTGGGAACAGATATTCTGGGTACCATATACCTTTGTGGGTTTAGTACCCCAGGAAGAGCATGAGAGTGCTCATTATGAGTAAAATCTTCCTCATCTTTCTTCTTAGATGTCAAACCAAACCTGGGCATCTGAGATTCAACAAAACTCAACCATACTCCTGATCTTTGTTCCTATGTTATCTTTTACCTCAGTCTTAAGGGAAAAAAAAAAAAAACAACAAAAAACTACCTTTCCGTTGCTAGGGGGAAAGGCCTTGGATCCTCACTATCTCTTCTTGCCATGTCCACAGCCATCTTTATCACCAGCAAATTCTGTTGGCACTTCCTTCAAAATGCACTCTGAGCATATCCACTTTTCTCATACACTGATGACCACCCCCCTCCCCCACGCACTAAACTTCTATATCCCACCTGGATTCTAACAAGAAGCTCTTATTTGGTCCTTTTGCTTCTTTCCTAGCCCCCTACTTTTGCTCAAGGGCCAAAAGATATTCTAAAACTAGTTTGGGAGCCTTTGCTTAAAACCCTCCACTGAAGTTTATTCTGTTAGAATAAAAGTCATAGTCTTCACAATGGCCACCAAATGACCTGTAAGATATGTTTGACAGACCACACCCTCACTTCTGTTCCATATGCTCATCTCTATGCCACCTTAATTCACCTGTCCAAACGCCATACTTTTCAGTCCTCTGTTTCTAGATACCTGGCATAAGACTGTGTTCCTTTATCTGTGTTCCAGATACCCCTTTCATAAACCCACTACAGTAGACTTTCCTGAGCAACAATTATCCACAGATCCACCCTTTGTCTTCAGGACTGTTACTCTCATGCTCCTACTGGGCCACTAAACCCACAAAGTTATAAATGCTGCTGTGATACATTCCCAAGTCCTAGAATAGTGTCCAGCACAGCTCGTCTCAATAAGTCTCTATAAACTCTATACTTGCAAATTACTTCACAAAACCCTCAGGGCCTTATGAGTTGCCCTTACCACATGGCCATCCATAGATTTTCTCCCACTCCCAAAATTGACTGGATAACCAATCTCCCATCAGGCCAGTAAATCTACAAGAGTCTAAGACACTGCCTAAGGAGGAAGAGTCCTGCCTTAGATTTGGATGCATTCTAGCAACTAGATTAGTAATTGCAAACTGATCCAGCAACCAAACCAAGAAGTATAGTCTCTGGAAAGGCCTAGCCAATCAAATCTCCTAATGAAGCTATACACAATCTCATCGACATGCAGTCAACTTGGCATCATAACTACCTATTCCTCTGGTCTAATTCAGGCAGTCTTGGGGTATTCTCCATGCTATAGTTTTCCAAGAAGTTAGACAGGTCGCATGAAGAAAATGATCAAAAAATGCTTTGAAAAGTATAAAGCATAAACTCACAATGAAGCTACCTCCAAAACTCCCAGTATACCAGTGAATCAAAAATCAGAAATTCAACCATTGGAGACCATCACTTCCTGTGAGTCACAAGTTTTACAGTTTCAAAAGTTGCCTTTAACAAGTAATGGGTATTACATTTGGGTTAAACAATCCTTAAAGCCTTTGTCAGTCAGGTCCATGGAAAAGCTTGACAACATAACCCTGAGGAAATGAGGCTCAGGTATAGGCCTGAAGCAGAGAAGAAAAAAAAATAGAGAAGGAAGAAATAGATGGAAAGGAAGAAAGACAAAAAGATATCCATTGAAAGGATTCCTGTACCCAACATTCTGTTTGCTGTTTTCTGTAGTCCATTTACTTCTAAAATACCACAAGGTCCCCATTCATATGCCTGTGTTACAAGAGTACAATGTAGTTCTGAGAGATTGGGTGACTTACCCAAAGTCATAGAACTCATAAAATTGGGGTCAGGGATCTGATCAGATCTGTCTAGATTCAATTTCTCCACATCCATCTCCAGAAATATTAACATTCACCCATTACATAGCTTTGTAGAGCTTTCCCCTCTGTTTTATGGGTTTATAACCAGGCATCAAGAGTGTAGGTAGTCTGTAGTAGTAAACACTGGCAGATGAGCAATGCAGAGAGATTTCAGAGCTCAAGGGAGAATGACTTCATATGGAGTAACCAAGTGCTCATATTCAGATTCATAACGCAGTAACTGCCTGCTTTCTGCATGTTCTTCAATCTCTAGGATGCCAATCAAAGCCCTTCAGATGCCTCTGACTCACTAGGGACTTCCCTAGAAGTGGGTAGCATAGCAATCTCAGCCCACAAGACCTGGAACTGTCAACCTACCTGTTCCAGGAGCTGGCTCTCAAACAGTTTTCTGGATTACATTCAACAATAATTGCTCCTTCCAAGAATAAAGATTTTTAAAAGACTTGATAAAAAAAATTGCTTCTTGATGTTTCTGAAATGGAGTTCTGTACACAGTCTGTTCTTTCTACTTCAGTGATGCTATGCATCTTGGGATCTAGAAAATATTTCAAATATTTCAAGTGTTTATGCTCCATCCCACTGTACTTATTATAATAGTAACAAGGGAAGACTTTCTTTCTTTCTTTCTTTCTTTCTTTCTTTCTTTCTTTCTTTCTTTCTTTCTTTCTTTCTTTCTCTCAAGAATAATACTTAGTAGCTGAAGTGATGGGAAGGTTGGGAAAGGAGGCAAACCATTCCTGAGTCTTTAAAACTCAAATCCAGGCAGGCTTTTCCAAACTTTAGGGAGGGTTTAAGATTTAATCATCTTCATTTTAAGCTTATGGTATCAAGTCTCAATGTCAACTTATATATTTTGGTGACCTTTCACAAACTGGGCCTTGTAAATCCTTGTGGTTATTATTTGACATTATAGGCTCATGATGAGCAAAATACCTTGCATGAAATAACAAGAGTCAAGGCCTGACTTTTTTGGAATTTGCATGCTCAAACACAAAAGCAAACACATGCAGGTTTCAATGTTTCAAATATAACAAAACACAAAATAGCTGATGTTTGGAAATCGACTAGTATCGTTTATTTAAGAAGAGGAATAACTGCTTGCAAATTTGTTTATTATCATTCAACTTGCAAATATATTAATTATATAATATTAGCATTCACATACATAAAAGAAATAGCTAAGTAGAAGAAGTTTAATTACTGAATACTGAATTTTCACCCTGATTTGAGATTATCAGTCTCTTAAAATGTTGGCTGATATCTGTCCCCTACTATGAAATGGAACAGACATAGAAAGTTGAAGCAAACCTCATATGAGTTGTTATATGGTGTTAGGTTGAATCACACAGCATTTCTTATTCGTGGTAAATAAATTACACCATGAAAAGAACATGGATTTTTTTTTGAAAAACAATTTTTTATTAGATATTTTCTTCGTTTACATTTCAAATGCTATCCTGAAAGTCCCCTATACCCTCCCCCCTGCCCTGCTTCCCAACCCACCCGCTCCTGCTTCCTGGCCCTGGCATTCCCCTGTACTGGGGCATGTGATCTTCGAAAGACCAAGGGCTTCTCCTCCCATTGATGGCTGTCTTAGTCAGGGTTTCTATTCCTGCACAAACATCATGACCAAGAAGCAAGTTGGGGAGGGAAGGGTTTATTCGGCTTACACTTCCATACTGCTGTTCATCACCAAGGAATTCAGGACTGGAACTCAAGCAGGTCAGGAAGCAGGAGCTGATGCAGAGGCCATGGTGGGATGTTCTTTACTGACTTGCTTCCCCTGGCTTGCTCAGCCTGCTCTCTTATAGAACCAAGACTACCAGCCCAGAGATGGCACCACCCAGAAGGGGAACTCCACGATTGACCACTAATTGAGCAAATGCCTTACAGCTGGATCTTGTGGAGGCACTTCCACAACTGAAGCTCCTTTCTCTGTGATAACTCCAGCCTGGGTCAAGTTGACACACAAAACTATCCAGTACAATGGCTGACTAGGCTATCTTCTGCTACATACGCAGCTAGAGACATGAGCTCTGGGGGGTACTGGTTAGTTCATATTCTTCTTCCTCCTATAGGGTGGCAGACCCCTTCAGCTCCTTGGGTACTTTCTCTAGCTCCTCCACTGGGGACCCTGTAAGAACATGGATTCTTAGGCTTCAGCTTGACTCAGCTCTGAGACTAATGCAGTATGATGGTAAAGATGTCCATCCTTCTATTTTTTTTTTTCTGAAGAACTTGAAATGGTAATACCATCCTGACAATTTTAGCACTCTCGATGGCAGGAGGATTAGGAGTTCATGGCCAACCTTGGCTACATTGCTTGTTTGAGGTACAACTTGGCTTCATGGGACCCTGTCACCAACCAATCAATCAATAAATAAGAAAAGAAACAAAGCATCTAAGAAAGGGTTAAATTTGCTTAGAAACGGTATTGGAAGAGTAGTGGTGAAGGTGAAAGAGAGGTTGCAAGGCTATCTGAAACTAGATGGGTCCATTCAGTGTAGATGAAGGGCAACAATGTGTTTAGTATTCTGGAGAATGGAGGATCCTTGGAGAATTGAAAGAAGATTAAGGTAGAAATGCATTTAAACTCCCATACAACCTCCCATACAGGGGATGTCCCTTGCAAGCCAAACCAAATCTCCCAGGATCAAGACGTCCTCCCATAAGATCTTGATTATGTTACCATCTCTTAATCTCTAACCAAGAAAATATCAAGAAGAGGAGGTGAAGTCAAACACTTTACTTAAAAGAGTTTAGAGCAGTCTGTCTTACTGTGCACTTAAAATACTGGCACTCTCTTCCTTATACTTTATAAAGCAATAGGATTCTGTGATTTCATCAATATTGAGCCTCATGTTGAACGGGGTGAACTGTAGATCAAATATAAGCCTGCGTACATCAATTGTCTTGCTACTCATAACCAACTATCATAATGGTTAATGCATATGTGTGTGGAACAAGATTGATTAAGAAAAACTGTCATTATCGGTGTTTTTTCTTGTAAAACTTAGGGAAGTCTAGTTCTCAATAAGCCTCAAATTTCAAAATACTAGAAGGATAAGCTTCCTGGTACCTTTATTCATTCAAATTTGACAACCAAGAGACATTTAAGGATGCTCAATAACTACTCATGGAATTCCAGATGTGGATCCTAAATTCTGTAAGCCATCCAAGGCAGAAGTAGATACATGTTCCACGTGGCTATTTCTCACTCCTTCCAAACTTGCACCCACCCACACACCTACCCTACCCCTACCAAACACACACCCTATCCTTTGGCCTAATGCAGAAAACTGCCAGGAGTATTTGGCGATGACTGCAAGAAGCAATTGCATTTTATAACAGCCCATTAGTGCAAAGCTCTTTAATGAAAATGAAAGCCGTTAATGAAGCCAAAAGGCAGTGGAAGCCTCCACTCTGGAGAGGGCAATTAGAGAGGAGAGAGGGGAGAGGAGAAAAATAAATACAAATCCAAAACAAGGTACTCTGTGATCAAGCCTTACACATAATGTAGTCATGACAAATCAGACCATTTGTTTCTTGCTTTTTAAAAAGAGATATACGCAAACGTTTAAAATTGCCCTTCCCCAGGCTTCCATTCTACCTCTCCAGACCCCATATTGCAGAATGATTCAACCTCAAAATGTTGTACCTTTACATTTAAAAAAATACAAACAGCAAGTGGGGTTTTTAACTCTGATAGAAGGCTTTCCTGTAGAGGTCCACATACTAAAGCAAAATGAGTCACAAAAGTGAACTTTGCAATTACTGTATTATTTTTATAGCTCCTGTGAATCAGAAGTGCTCTTATTTTCACAAAAGCAAAGATTGCAGAATAGTCTCTCGCCAAACATACTACTTCCTGTGAAAAGACAAGACTAGAGATTGCTGCTTCCAGGATGAGCACAAAAGAGATCTTCCTGAGGTTTTGATGCTATGTCAGAAACCATCTGATAGGATCCTGTCCCTCTATACTGACACCTCAATGGCCCACTGTACTTCCTTTGATACCCAGATTTGCATCTATGAGAAAGACAGTATCAGACCTGTATCCATCTCAACTCCTAAACCACACTTGACATTCTTTGAGAATGGGTGAACACATCATTTTTATATGCAGGTAAGGAATTATGTCATCTCAAATCTTTTCTTCTCTGCCTAGAGAAACCCACATTCTTGGTATTCTCTTTACCCATAACTATTTCCATGTGTATGATAGCAAAATTACACATATTACAATTCATGGTATCAAGAAGAAACAAGTGGACATCACATCTCGCCTCCAATGTTATCCCATGAATACACCCATGGTGAGCACAGGCATTTGTGCATCGAGGGACTAAGTAAACAGATAATCAAACTCAGTTAGGCAGATGCTGATACACTTGCACTGGCTTTTTGTCTTTATAAAAGGTAAGCTATTGTGTA
Organism: Mus musculus; assembly: GCF_000001635.26. Taxonomy (NCBI): domain Eukaryota; kingdom Metazoa; phylum Chordata; class Mammalia; order Rodentia; family Muridae; genus Mus; species Mus musculus. The sequence goes on along the minus strand of NC_000078.6, from coordinate 88,881,425 downwards.
ATTTTTTATTGCTATTACATGGCATAATGATGTCAATCAAACTCTATTGCATCAAACAACTGAATACGATGTTGTAGTTAATGATGATTGATGCATTTCAAATCTTTCACACCAGGAAACATGGATCAAACATTCTCTCTATTAGTTCTCATCTGGGCATTTAAGAAAGCTACTAGAAAAATAAAGACACAACCTGACACACCATGAGAGGAAGCTTCAACAGCAGAATCATAGTCTATTGAGCAAATAGTCCAATAGACTTGTGAGGACTTTTGCCATAGATTTCTGTGGTGGTGTGAAGAAGAGTGGCCCCTAATAGCTATGTATTTGAATGATTGGTCACCAGAGAGTGGCACCATTAAGAAGTGTGGCCTTGTTTGAGTAGGTGTGGCCTTGTTGAAGGAAGTGTGTCACTGGTGGTAGGCTTTAAGGTTTCAAATGTTCAATCCAGGTGCAGTGTCTCTCACACTTCCTGCTTCCTATAGATGTGAGGTAGAACTCTTTTCCAGCATTGTGTCTGCCTGCATACCACCATGCCTTCTGCCATGCTGATAATAGACTAAATGTCTTCTATGTAGCCAAGCCCCAGTTAAATACTTTCCTTTATATGAGTCACTGTGGTCATGTTGTTCTTCACAGCAATAGAACTAAGACAACTTCCTAGTGGTCTCCTAGTCACTCATGGCCTGTGGGGATTTGCACTGGGTCTTATTCAGGCTGAAATTTATCTTCCACAATTTTTTGAGTGCTTCCTCTTCTGCTTCTACAGTAGGCCCCAAGAGAAATTGGGATGATGGAAGAAAAAGGCTAGGCACTTAGCAGCCTATACATATTGCAGCAGAACTACTGATCTGCTTCATCAGCATCAAGCAATTCCCCTGCTGATCCTTCCCCTGGGTCCTCCTAAGCCAGCATTCTCATGGAAATGAGATGTCTCCTATTACTTTTGTCCAAAACACTTCTTATCCCCCAACGCAATATACAACTTTTCTTTTGAGGTTTTATTTGTTCTTTCTCCTAGAGTATGAGCTTGATAATGGGAAAGTTCTTCATTCACCATTGTAGCACTGTTGTAAAAGTGGAAGGCAGGGGACAGACACTCCATAAACATTTGCTGCATAAGTGAGTGTTATAAACCAATGAGTCTGCCCAAACAAAACAACAATCTCTTACAGTTTCTTGTAGCTGTAGAGCAGTAGAATAACGTGTTGAGTTCAGGCCTGGGATCTAGCTATAATAAGGACAGTGGGGTAAGCAACTTTTTCTTTGGGAATAGGAGTTACAGGTAAAGGTTATGGAGAGCACAAAGACTGAAGGACCAGATTGCTGGTCATGGCCTCAGGCCTGGGGCTATGCTGTGTTCACACTGGTAGCTTCATTTGGGATTCCCCTTCTACCAAGCAAGCTGACTGCTATTGACTTTTCCAGACCCCACTCAATCTACACCTTTAGGTTCCCAGTAGGAGTCTGTGATGTCAACTCTTACCTCTTTACCAGATTTTCCTTTGGCTATGCCATCTCTGCACTTAAAACATAGCTTTTGTGTTTTGTTTTAATATATTAATACACTAACAACCTCTAACATCTGTTGAGTGATTTCTACCTGCCAAATCTCATCTTAAGCTCGTTGTATGGTTTGCATAGTAATATGTACCATGTGCCAAGCTTTCTTCTAAGTGTCTTAAATGTATAAACTGGTTCAATCCTCTCAGCCTTCACAGGCAAGAAACTTAGGCACAGAATGGTTTTTATACCTTGCCCAAGGCAACATAGCTAGTAAGCATACAAACTGAATTTTAATACAGCCCAGGTCTCTTCAGGACTGTATTTAATGCTCGTCTCTTTCACCAGAATAGAGACAAGGTAGACACAGCCTTTGTGTTCCCCATGCCTAGGACAGATCACAGCACGGCATGAGATGTTTGGCAAATATGAACTGATTTTAAAATGTGTAACTTCAGAGGGCCTTTCACCTCCCATCACTCTGTAGCTGCTAGGCCTCAATCCAAGCTCTCCTCAGGAGTGTTCTAGTTAACTTCTCTCACCCTGCTGTCATGCACATGCACCCCACCTCCACCATGGACTTTGGTTATTTTCTCTCTTTTCATCAATTGCTTCCTCTAGCTTGTCAATCACATGCGTGACTCTCTTGCAGCGTCCTTCGACCTGTCACCTTCTTGGTCTACAAGGAATTCCAAAGTGAACGAACACACTATTCATTTCAGTCAAAAGTCTGGAAAACAAACTAATTTCTCTTCTCTGTTCACCCTTTTACAGAGTGGTCTACTGGTTGGTAGGCACAGGAAATGGTGCCCTTCTAAGATTCATGACTTGTCCTTTCAACAGTTGTCAAAAATGGAAGCAACTATATGAATGCTGAGAAATTGTATTAAGAGAGACTGCTTTGGGCTGCTGAGATGGCTCTGAGGGAAAACGTGCTTGCCTCCAAGACTGACAGCCTTAATTCAACCCAAGGGGCCTACATTGTGGAGACAACTAACTCCCATGAGTTTTCCTCTGACCTCCACCCTCAGGCCATGTTACACATACAACTGCAATAAACATACAAATTCGTTTTGTTTTTTTTTTAAATGAGGGACTAAGTCAATGTAGACATAGCTTTCCTAAGTCTCCAGTGAACACATCCAAATAATGTGACTCTCATCAATCCGCACCCTGTACAAAGCATTAAGAATTAAGCATTAAGGATGACTCTAGGGAGTCCAACAGAAGCAGATATCTATTTGGGCTGCCATGCTCACCCTCTTGATAATTATCCCATGAGCAAGCTGACCAATTTTCCTGATTGGCTCAGGACTAGAATGTTGCTGGGATGCCAGGTTTTCAATGCTAAAAATGTATAAGTCAGTTGCCTTATCCAGAGTGGTAATTAGTGGTAGAGAATAGGTCTACAGAGCAAGAATTACTGAGAAGTATACCCTATAGATGACAACGCAAATAATACAATATTATTTTATTTTGAACCTGCTATGGCTTAGATAATGAAGTGTCTCCTCAGAATGTTCGTGTATCATAAGCCTGGGCCCTAGCTTCTAGCCTGTTGAGAGGAAATTAGAGTGGGAGGGTGTTAACATCATCAAGTGATTACTCTACTGATTAATCAAAACTGGATGAAATACTAGAACATGGAACATAGAAGGAGGCAATGAATTATTGGAGGCTTAACTTTGAAGGTTATATACCTGTTGTCTATAATGCTTCCTCTCTTTTCAACCCATCCTTCCAGTGGATGATGAGCTGAAGCAATTTGCTCCATCATATTTTTTGACCATGATGTTCAGTCTTGCTATGATTTGGCCCCAAAGCAAGCCATGGAGCCAAATGACCATAGGTTGAAACCTCTAAAATTTGAGCAAAAATAAGTCTTCCCTCCACTGAAGCTGTCTGTGTCAGACATTTATCTAATGATCTAATTTATAAATCTAACACAGAGGATTTTATAGACACAAGAGATTTTCAAGTTAGATGGCACCTTAGAGATGGTCAATTCAAGTACAAGATATTTGTATACATGGGGGAGAAAAAGCAAAAATAATTCTTCTACAGTGACCAATAGCAGAACCTGGGAAAGAATGCTAATTCTTTAGACAATGCTACTTTTATTTCATCAGAATTTTTCAAACTGTTCTTTTGTGTGTTTCTTGCCCTAGTTCACGTTGAAAGTCCATTGTCTATATAGACTGTCTGCCTAGAGCAATGGTATGCCTAATAGGTAATAATAGGTAATATTTATCAAGTACATACTATTTACCAGACACAGTGCTTACATGCTGTATTTGTTTAACCCTCATATAATCCTTGAGAAACTGTTATAATTTTCTAGTCTAGAGATAAAGTAGTAATCTTGATCACTGGGGCAAAACATAAACTTCTGCTTCTAAGACTATCATACTAAAGAAAAAGGAAGGGATTCAATTCTGCAAACCAAACATGACCACTAAAGTGAGGAGCATTAATGCTTTCTCAAATATAACTCATGGCGCCTCCTCCTCCTCTTGCTACAAGGAAAGGTAAGTCAGCAGGAAGCTTTTGTCTCATTATTACCTGGATTCCTATGTATACCTATGGATAACACATATATCTCTTTGTTTGGATACTCTGCTCAAAGAAATTTCCTCTGTTTGCCCTTGCCTGTGCCATCCCCCACTGTTCCTGAGTATATTGGCCTTCTGACCTTGACTGCCATCCTCTGATACTTTGCTTCCTTCTGTGAGCCATCACTGTGACACCTCCCAATTTAGCATCACATATGAACATCATTACCAGGAGCGTAGTCATTCTTTCAGATCATTAAGCGATGATGGTTAAATTGGGTCTTCTCACCTGACCCCATCACACCCTGAGAGCTATGGCCGTTTGTCATCCCACTGCTCCCTCACATCTTCCAGCAGGCTTTCATCCTGAGTGACACAGCTTCCCCCCTGGCCAATTTGAATCAATTTCTTAGGCAAGACTTCAAGCTTTTCTCCTCCAAGTGATTTTACTAAATTCCAGATATATTACAGACACTGTGTGCTTGTTACCTCCTAGAACTAAGGCTTGCTTTTGGTACTGATCAGAATGTCCTGACACAGTTTGTCCTTTTATAAAAGCATTCTCGTTGCTTTTATCTGTTGGACTGTAAATTCCCACGTTGCTTAATCTCTTAATTTAGTTTTCTTATACTTGAAAATGAAGGTAAGTTTAAAGGGCAATGGCTGTTAACATGACTTCATTCTTCCTGAAAATAACATTGTTCTCAGATTGCTGCATTTATTTCTCTCTTCCATTTTCTGACACCCACTTTATTAGCAGATAAATGTTAGAACATACCTCAGTTTGAACAAGTACAGAAAGCTGCTGTATCAGCCATGGTATCCCAGGACCCATGACATTGCTGGGGATATACTATGCTATGAATATTTACATGTATGCTTTCCCATCTATAGCTTCCCCAGATTCTCAGACCACATGTAGAAAGCAAGTAGATAAGAAGACTTTCAGTCTCAGTTAGAGAAAAGACTCTCTAAGGGATTCAAGGTCTCAGAGGATGGTCATTAAGAGCTCTGGATTTCATTTCCAGGTCCTGTGTCTTTCTACCTTCTTCCTTCTAAAATCCATATTGCCTAACTTTGGCCCTTCGGCTGTAGCTGGAGAACAGCAAGGTGATAATCTCTCATTGTTGTTACAAGGATGAAGAGAAGTCTTGGACATCAGCCACCAAGTCTCCAGAGCCTAGGGAAAACCACCCTCAGAGAAAGTGCTCAGAGCTGCTATGTACAGAGCTGGGATCGCACCAGGGCTTTTCTGCTTGTTCCAGTGCTTACACGGATACGTCATATGTTCCAGTGCTTACACGGATACGTCATATGTTCCAGTGCTTACATGGATACTTCATATGTTCCAGTGCTTACACGGATACATCATATGTTCCAGTGCGTACACAGATACTTCATAATCACTGCACAGTAGCCATGCAAACTGAGCTCACCCAGCTCTTGGCCTAGGTTCCAGTGAGTGCCTGTCACAGGCAAGGTTGGGGTCACACAGCTTATTCTTTCCATACCCAATCTGGGGAAGCACCTCTATGTTACAAGAATACTTAGACAGATGCAGCATCACTGTGGGGCCTGCAGGGTCTGACCACAGGCTCCTACCAGTCTGGCCTCGTTCTCCCTGTCACAGCAGACCTACCCATTGATCTATTCCCCTGCCATAGTGTGGCTTTGAGAAGACTCAGACGATAAATGGTGCTGCTGTTTATAGTAACACCCCTCCCTTCCATTCATAGTGCACTTTCCAGTTTTTAAAAACTGCTTTCATTCGCTCTCCCGACACACCTGGGGCAGGCAAGAAAATGTTTTAACTTTCCTCACCAGATGAGGTTCCAGATGTGCTACAACTTGGCCAAGCTTCACCTTCAGCAACACAGAGTCAGGACTTAACCCAGACATCTTACACAGGGTATTTCTGTGTCAGGATCCCTCCTCTTTCCTATGATGTCAGCTCTCCTATTATTTCTCTCTCCCCTACCTCGAATCTTAGTTTCTGCAATCCCAACCCACCTTTACCTTATCCACCACAAAAATGAAAATATCATCTTCCCCCTTTTTACAGGTTGAAAACTGAGAGGCATCTATAACATTTCTAGTTCATATCTAAATCTTTCAAGTTCTTTTCCTATGAGCTTCCCATCCTGTGGTTATGGATTTATGCCTGGCACTGTACCAAACACCTTGTAACACTAATCTGACTAGCTACATACATAAGCCTAGCATCCTTCACGCTTTGAACACCTATCTATAGAAGCCTAACAGTTGTCGTGATGAGCCTAGCCTCCAGGGGTTCACAACCTGATTGGAGAAATGCATAGTCTGCAACATCAACTGCAGAAAGGGGTGGTAACAAATAGGTATTACGGAGTGATATCACAGGATGCACAATGGTGACACCAGGGGCTAAAATTGGAATTAACATTAATAGATGGCTAGAAATGGCTAGATACCTGAGAGAAGGGGATGGCATAGACCAAGATGAGGAGACAAGGCTGTATCTGGGCTGTGTACTGGAAATATGTAGGTATCAGAATGGGTCAGTAGATATGATGGGAACTGAATTGGAGGTAAAATGTGGATGCTAGGAGCTAAGACTTCATTTCTTGAAGGACTGAGGGGTTCTTACAAGTCTTTTACTAGTAAAGTGATATTATGGGGTTCAGGGAAGATATGTCTATGATACTTCAGAAGACAGTCCATCAAGTCAGGCAGTATGGCAGGCACAGTCAGATACCAGATAGTTACAACACAATGTGATGTGGTTACTGGAGCATCTGAGCTCTGAGGACATGTTCACAGAAGAGCCAGAGCAAGGTAGATGATTAAGAACGGTTGGAATGGTAAGACTTGATCATGCGTCCCAAGATGATCAGGACATGTGTCCTGCCTAACATACTCTGTGTCCCTTCTTCAAAAACCTCACATGAATGGCTTTCCCATATGTATCTTCTCCAAGGGATCATTAACATTCTGAACACAAGGGTCAGGCCTATCTCATTCACTCAACCCTAACCCCTGAGGAGCTACAGAGACTCCATATTTTTAGCTTATCATAGAGCTCAAGAGTTGATTGAGTGGAAAGAAAAGACAATCTACTTTGTGGTTTAGGAGTAGCATGGTATAAAAGAATGAAAAGTTTGGGGTACATAACAATTTGAGTCAAATCTCATTGAAAGAGACAAAGAAGAGAGCTACAGCAGAAGATCAATGCCCTGTAAGCCTTCAGAGCCTTCCCTCATCTCTGCTCCATGTCCATTAGATAGGTAGCTCTTGGCTATTCAGTGATGTGATGTCTAACTCGTGAATACCTTAAAAATGGATCTGGTGGGCACAGGGCCAGCAGTGGGTCAAAGGCTACCTAGTTAGTGAGGATGCAACATGCTCTTAAATACATACCGTTATTTTCATTGATTCGGCAACCTTGAAACTTTAAAAGTTCTTATTTTCTTAAAAAAAAAAAGAAAAGAAAAGAAAAGAAAAAAAGAAAGAAAGAAAAGTTCCCTTAGACTCTCCACTTCTCATTACCCTGGAAGCAGAGTGTTAGTAACAATGCCTTCCTCTAAGCAACTGACTCAGAAATGTGTTAGCAAAGAAAATCAGCTAAATCAAACAGAGAGCTCTGATGGAAACTTTGCAGTAAAGCTCATGTTTGGTAAAGAGCAGAGAGAGGAAACAGGAAGAAAGCCAAGTATAGAGGTGCAAATATTGACAGATCCAGCAAGAAACTGGTGGACAGGACAGGAGAGTATAAAAGGACAGATAATGAATCTTTATGAAGAATGACAATTTTTTGTTCCATCCTCAATATAACCCCTGACATACTTGGTTCTCCCTTCCCCATCTTGGGGAATTTTTAGATGTCTACATTACCTCTACTGTTATGAGCAAGACAGAAAGCAGTAACCCTGGGGGTGGAGGTGGGGTTAAAAAAAAAAAAGGACTCAAGACAGAGATAAAATAAACCTCCCAAGGATAATTAAGAGCTGGGGTGATGGTGAGATGGTCTCTTTAAGCCTCAATTTCTTCATCAGTGAAATGGGAACAATAAATGTTCCACGATGGACTGAAATGCAAAATGGATTCATTGGGCAGGATACATTGTCCCAGCATGGTGCATAGGAGATTCACAGTGTCCCCAAGACCCTGTGTGCTCTCCAGATGACCCTCCCTTTCTTCCCTTTGCATCTTTTGGGAAATTATGGGATTAAGAGAAATCACAGACACAAGCACTTTCTGTTCCCTTGACTCCATGCTAGGTAAAATTTCACATTCTTCAGAACAACGGGGGTAAAGGCCCTATTTGGATTATTCTCAAAGCAATTCACTGGAAGCTGAGGTGTCTGGCCAGGAGTAGATAAGGTCAGATTTTGCGCAGGCGACTTCAAGCCTGGCCCAAAAGGAGATTAACACCTATTCCACGTTTTCAGGACCCTGGTGATGGAATACATAATTCATTTCCATCTGTGTATTTCTCATCTCATAGCCTCAATCCAGATTTAAGTTTCAAACACTTTCATTTGTAACTGTAATAATAACAAAAATCCTGGTGCCGGCTCCCTTCCCAAGTGACGCACATTTTCTGTGGCTCTCCTGTTACAGGATTAGTCCTCCAGGGAAGCCAAAGATCCACATTTTAACCTTTCTCAGAATACTGAATAACCACTTAGCCTTACAGCTGTTCATACCACATCCCTGAAGACAGCAGGTAAACACCACCATCCAGCCACTGCCAGCTGGGACTGGAGCCATTCCTCACCATAAACCTCTCAGCCAATAAAGATGCAGGAAGTCAATTGTGGACACAGAGCTTCCTAATTCACCTGTGTGTGTCCCTAACAGCAGTCCAGTGCTTCTAGTTTGCCCCTAGCTTTAGTCCAAATAAAACAGTGGAATCAACCAGAGGGTTAAGTACCCTGCTTTGTTATGAGCTAAACATTTACTTCTCTGTGTTTGTGTGTAGATCTGGTCTTCCTGTGGGATTATACAGATAAGAAATAGAGAGGGTATGATCAAATAGGACTGAACAGAGCCCAGAGATCTCCAGACTGATAATATATTTTTAGAAAACTCAAGTGCAGCATCCTCCATGTCCAGCTACAAGCCTCGGTGCTGGCTGTGAGCTGGCGAGAATATAACAACATCTTCATACAGCCATGGGTCTCTTAGACCTATAAGTACTACTAGTATGTAAGAAAACACTTTTAGAAATTCAGGGAAGGGGTTGGGACTTGAGGATAGCACACATATGATACTTTTACCTGATAAGCCCAAAAAATTTATACCGGGCAGCTTGTGAATATTTGTAGATTCCCCCAAATGAGTCTTTGATATAATTCATTACAAAACTAGGGGGGATTTAGGGTGATAGAATTAATTACAAACTATTCTCCATGGGTTTCTTTTTCCTTATTAGAGTGGATAAAATAGCACTGTGTATTTATCATGAAAGACGTGACTGAATGTTCCCCAGACTCTGGGAAATAAGCCAGTGTCATCACGTCCTGTACAGACATGAATGCAGAGACAAAACCCCACCTCTGACATCCACTGAGAATGAGAAGGCTTGAGTTTCGCAAGATGCCTCCTTAGCTACCTAACCATAACCACGTGATCCGAAGAACCGGAGTCCCTGGCGTTTTAATGCTGCCCTCCTCTTTGAGGTCTTCACCTTCTGACCTGACCGTAGAGGGCTGTAGACCAGATGGCTTCATTTGCAGCAGCATCCAAGCTGAAAACCTTAAAGACTTCCTAAGACTGGCCTATGCATGAGTAGTCTTGGCATGCTTCTCTAGGGAACTTGTTAAAAAATGCAGAATATCATCTTCCCAGCCCAACTCTCCTATTTCAGAGCCTGCATTCAACAAATGGCCAATTGAATCATGTGCACAGTAAACTATAAGAATCCCTGCTCTCCCCAGTATGGATTGAGGAAGTCAAAGGTATCTGGGGCCTGAGGAACAGCAGCCCATTGAAGAAGATTTTCTGGTACTGACTTACAGGACATGACCATCACAGTCTCAGAGCTAATGTGTCTTAAGACTTGTTTTATTCTGCCTGCATCTTCAGCCACGGTCTGTTGTTGCTGGCTACACTGGTGAGAATGAGTAAAATTAGTGATGATACCAGTGGCCATGGGTCAAGAGGGAGCAAACACCAGCTATAAAACAGGAGCCATACTGTCTCAAAAGCCTAAATTGAATGTATGGTTGAGAATTAGGTCAGTATGCTAAGGGGCAGCAGCTGATTAAGCACAGCTGAAAAGGAAGACTGAGAATGAAGCAGGGCATCTGAGAAAGAGATATTTACTAAGAGCCACTCTGTTAAAAACACACTTGAGACTAGAGGACCTCCTTAGTCCTTTATCCATCAAGAGCAATCCATGTCAGGTGACCTAAATAGAGCCCAGAGATCTAAGCAGATGGGAAACTCCATCAGAGCAGTTTTTACTTAAAGTGACATGAGTCTGGCAACCCTCGATCCTCACGGGTATTGTCCTGCCTCTTTTCATAACAGTGAACCAAGATCCCTTATCACACAGATGCTAGGATACTTTCCATTTTTCCCTTCTGTCTACTAATGATGCCTCTGCTGGTACCCTGAGTAGGCTGATATCCACCCTCCAGAAACAGGAGCTCCTCACAGACAGATGATGAAGATGTACACTCGTGATTTAACAAGTCCCTACTGAGGGCACGGTTGGATTTGGTTTTGCATTTTAAAATTTATTTTAGCCATGTATATTTGCTGCCCCAATATCCATTCTTTTAGATGTGAGGTCTAGTCTCCAGTCTTCCCTTAAGTCTCAAATACTACAGATAATGTCAACTCTGTCCTATGAGTGACTCAGACCCCCAAAAGCCAGAAAAACCCATAATTATAGGCATTCAGTAACTTACAGGGGAACTGGTTAGTTTGAAGTTCCAAGGTCTTTCATAACTAGCTGAGAAGGGGATTATTGTACTTGGGTTATCATACTAACTAAGTTAGTGATCCTGACTACCAAGGATTATCACTCTATGATTAATACAGGAAGAACAGCCAGGAGACCCATTAAAGACATCTCTTTATATAGTCCTGTATTTATAATCTGCAGGGCCAGAACAGCTCAATCCAGGCAGGACCACCAAAAGGTTAGTCCTTTGGGAATGCATGTGTGAGTTATCTCGCAAGCAAGTCAGCATAAATACTTGAAAAGGAATACAAAATAGATAACAGAAGAAAGTAGTTGTAAACACCAAAATATGGCCAATTATTAAAATACGGACTTCAATTAGGATAATTATATCCTCATTTTGTCATAGATATACGTATATGGTAAATGTCTTTGATTGCTTTCCCCTTTTAATCACTTACCATGTGCCATAAGATATATTACTTTACATGGTAGAATAGGGAGAGTGTTTTCTCTGCATCATAATATTTAAGTTATGTGTTATCAAAGAGAGGCGGGAGCATCAGTCAAAGATTTTACTTCTTCTTGGGACAGGGAATGTGTTTCCAGTTGGAACTGGGATAGATAGACCCTGTTGGGTGGATCTTGATTTTTTTTCATTGAGTAATTAAGTATCACTTAAGGAGGTGCATGTGAATATCAAATTGACAGGGAGTAGACCTGAGCTACTGAAGCTTGAACCAACTTGTCAGACTCATCCTGGGTATCCAGACCCAACACTACTTCTGAGTGTGTCTCTGAGTATGTTTCTGTGTGAGAATGAGTAAAACAGACTTCAGTCTTTGACAGCCTCAATAGCATAAAAATGTGAACAAAGAACTCGTTGTTTGTGACTGATGCCATAAGCTAAGCCATCAGTCTTCTCCATACCTCTATCTGGTATTTATGCCATCATTTCTTAGGCCTTAAGTTCCAACTGTAACCATGTCTTCTCATTTTTCTCTCCAAGTTGCAGATGACAGACACTAGCACTTTTTAGGCTCCAAGATCACCTGAGCTTTCTCAGTTTCTCTCTCTCTCTCTCTCTCTCTCTCTCTCTCTCTCTCTGTGTGTGTGTGTCTGTGTCTCTCTCTCTCTGTCTGTCTCTCTTTCTGTCTCTCTCTCTCTCTCTGTGTCTGTGTGTGTGTGTGTGTGTGTGTGTGTATGTGTGTGTACTGATATATGCATCAGTTTCCCTGGAGAAATGTAACTAATCCAACAAGGAATGAGTGTACCTGAATGAAAAAGCAAATTGCCCTGGTTTATAGCCATCAGCAGCCTTATAAGAGAGGGAGGAGCCTGCAAAGACTGAAGCCAGCACCAAACAAGCAAAGCCAAATCCTAGCAGAAGAAAAACACTGGGTCCTGGTCACCTCCCTTGTGTTACTAGACTTCTTAGGAAGCCCCAAATCCCCTTTTCTGTGTAAGGTAGCTGGGTTCCCAAGTGTGACCCTTGCATCTGAAACAAACAAACAAACAAACAAACAAACAAACACCCTGACAGAACATCATCTAAATAAATCATTCTCCCTTGGGAAGAAAGATAATGTCTCACTACAATTCTCTTGGCTTGGACATACATTAGACCCCTTTAGCTTCCTTTTCTTCCCAGAATAATTTTTGAAGAGATGGGCTAAATAGGTTTTAGAAAGGAAAAATGGCCACCCTGAATTTCTACAGCCCTGCTCCCCAAACAAGAATCTAACTCCAAGCATCTCTGGCTTTTTATTATTCTTTTTTCCTATCAGGGGAATCTTCCTTCACTCTCTCTAGGGATTTATGAATCAAAAGCAAATTGTCAAATCTCCCCCACAGCTCTGCCTGGCCCCTTTCAAGTCTTCAATCCCCCCTGCCATTGCATTTAAAGGGGGAGGGGAGTCTTTATTCTAATCCTAGTACAATTGTCCCAGCTCTTTCCTAATCCCTCCACCTGTGAGATAATTGCTGGCATTTAGGGGAGGGGAGAACCCAACAGTAATCATAGACTTGCACACAAAGACACAAAAAGAGGCAGATAAAAGGAGAGAGAAAAATCACAAGCCCAGAATTATCCTCACTCTGACATCTACTGAAGAAGCAGGATGCAGCCAAGCTCTCCACAAAGGCAGAGTGGCAGGGAAGGATACATTTCAAAATACCATAGTTTTAATTGTTTCTCGGCATACAATAGAATAGGTGAATCTAAAGTCAAACAAACAAACAAACAAAAACAGGTCATCATCAGCTAACTGTTCACAAGTTATCCACAAATAATAAGCCAGCCTGTCAAAGAAACATCCCTTTTCATTATGCTAATGCAACAATGAAATTGTCTCAATCAAGAGTGACCCTTTGTAGCTCATAACGTGGAAAGACAGATATACAATGCTTTTCTCCAGTAATTGGAATAAAACAAAATCTTGTTGATTCAGGTGTTTGGCCCCAGTTCATCAACTCAAGTCAGGTCAAGTGAAAATGCTAAACAGAATCTACAATAAAATATCCATATATAGAAAATAGGTTTATAAGCTGAGATAAGTGTGAAATTTCTTTTAGACTCCATAAATATATATTTTAAGACACTTATAGTAAAGTCTCAAACACCTCTGTTCTAGAACATGTCCTTTCTTAGAATTTTCTACAGGACAATTTATCACAAATTTACTGATTTGTAAGAATAAGCTAGAGAGGCAGGTTCTGGGCTGGAGGTAAGCTAATAGTTGCACACGTCCCCAGGGTGATCCAATGAATTTAATTAAGGAAGTTACAGTAACTTGAAACCATTTTGTTTACAATGAAATACAAATTCATGCTTATCACAGACAAAGAAATGAACAGTGACCCTCTATTATTTCATCATTTGTATTATTTCATACAAACAAGGATGGTAATTTATTTGTTCAAACCTGTGAGCTGAATAAAGCTAATCTGCATAAGATGATGCGGGAACGGAAAATAACCTTCCTCTGGGGTAGAGACTGACCCCGTGCTCACAGATAGATTGCAACTGCATAGGATCACGTGACCGAGTTCTGCCAATAATAAATGATACACATTACTTCCGCTTTAAAATATTATCTAGGTTCTCCTTCTCCTCCTCTACAGTTACCCAAAGAGAAGGATCTCACTCTGTAAAATGACTAACTTACAGGATGCAAGGTCCTGGATGCCTGAGTGACAGTGTGGAGCAGAGTCCATGTTCCACCTATTATCCTTTTGCTCAGCAAACTGCAGTGAGTAAGAAATGTTTGAGTAGCATTCATTGACTCGGTTTGGAAATTGTTTCTCATACCAGCAAGCCTTCCCTGACTAATACATAGTATAATTTTTTTTGACCCTTGCTGATTTTCACTATTTCCAACTCACTAGTCTATATTGTAGGGAAAAATATTTTTATCCACATGTGAGCATGTTTAGACACATGCAGGTGCATAGGGTTGGACATGTAGATGCCAGAGGACAATATTGGTTAGCATCCTCAGCATTGTTGTGCATTTCTCTTGCATCATGGGCTCTTATTGGTTCATCAATTAGGCTAGATTGGCTATCCAGCAGCCCTACAGGGAGCCTTCTGCCTGTACCTGCCTGGTGTTGAGACCTCAGGAGTGCACCTCTATGCCTATCATTTTTATGTGGGCTTCGGAGATTGAAATCAAGTGCTCATGCATGTGAGACACTTTACCAAAGGAGCTATATCACTCCACCCCTAGATTTTAGGATCAAATAAATACAGAGTAGTGCAAAAGCATGAGTAGATGGCAGTACAGTGTCAATACATCATAACACTATTTATAAAAACAAACAAACAACAAACAAACAAACAAACAAACAAAACCCTAGGGCTTTTTTTTTTTTTTTTTTTTTTTTTTTTTTAGAAGACACAATGGGCAAAAGTGCTTGAACAATCCTAATGACTTCAGTTTGGACCCCCAGAACTTACAAAAAAGAAAGTAAATTCAATGACCAAAGTATCTGTAAACGTAGAATCCTGTAGGAAATGGGACAGATTTTATGATGTTTGCAAGTCATCTAGTCTGGCACACAGAGCAGCAAGGAGATTTTGTATTAAAAAATGTAGAAAAATAGTAACTGATACCCAAAGGTTTTCCTCAGACTTCTGCATGCAAATCACCACGTGTGTACCTGCAACACATGAATACATACACACTTATACATGCAAAAACCCACACATATCACACACACACACACCATATTACAAAAAAAAAAAATCTCTACTTTCCTCAGAAAGAAAAAAAAAGTTTTCATATTCTAAATAGCATGCAATAAATAGTGAAATATGAAAATGTATACATTTGTGTGTACATGTTAGTGTGCATGTGTGTGTGTATGTGTGTGTGTGAGAGAGAGAGAGAGCGAGTGAGCGAGAGAGAGACTAGCTCTTGAAGAATTAATATATAGAGTTTTCTTCTACTATTTTATGAGCTTTTCATTAACAAAGACGAATTTTTATTCATTTTATATATCTCCTGTGTTCAATTCTTGTTAAATTCAATTATACTTTATTGGTACTCTAAGAAAGAAGGGAATATAACTTCATAACAGCCACACATTTTATTCTGTACTTAATACATACTAGCATAGATGATTCCCAATTTTTCCAAAAGTACAACAATATGTTATTATTTAAAATACATATTATTTATAAGCATTATTATATGTATTGTAATATATAGAATATATATTTATATATCATAATAAGACAGTGTCATCCCCATTTTACAGAAAACAGATTAAAATCAATTGAAGTCATGTTTGCCACTTTCTTTAAGTGGCAATAACAATATGAAACTATTTACAATTGATTTAAAATTTTTTAAAAAGCTTTAAAGATCTTTTATTTAGGTAAAGATTAGATGGTAGGGGTACTTAAAAATCACTTCAAACTCCCTACTGTGAGAGTATATCTACTAGGAATATTAGAAGCCACACCCATAAAGTCTTATTCACATGACTGCCTAAACATCAGCTGAGCAAGGACAAGAATCGATGTGCTAACACAGAGGTGGAGACACAAAACCTCAACCTTGAATAAAGAACTACAGGTAACTAAGGAGGGCTATTGCTGTAAAAACAGTCTTTCCCAGGAAGAGCATACCAATTGGTAATCTAATAACATGTGGTCAGCTTTGAAAATCTATGAATGAAAAAGAGGCCATGAATTTGAAAGAGAACAAGAAAAACTATGTATCATAATACATTAATTATAATATATAATTATTAATAATATATTTTAATTATATTGTATATTATATACATTGTTACATATGTGTGATACATGTGTGTGTGTGCATATATATATATGCACATACATACACGTACATATAACTTCAAAGAAGACTTCTGGGAGAGAAAAGGTACTGTCTTCCAAAACAAACTGTCAGGCAAAAAGCAACAGAAGAAGCAGTGAACAGGAAGGCAGAATGTCCCTGTTCATCTCCAGGGGACAGAGCTGTCACCATCTCTGGATGTCCAAAACAAAAGAAAGTATAAAAGCCTCAAGCTCCCAAGTTGAACAGAAGGATTGGGGGCAGGGGCCTGGGGGCTTGGTCT
The DNA here is from genome assembly GCF_000001635.26 of Mus musculus. NCBI lineage: Eukaryota > Metazoa > Chordata > Mammalia > Rodentia > Muridae > Mus > Mus musculus. The sequence continues at coordinate 88,864,889 of NC_000078.6, read as the reverse complement.
ATGAATCCTCACATGTGTTTTATTCACTATTATTTTTAGAGACAAGCTGACCAAAAATAAAGAGAATTGTAAGGCTGACAAAAATCACAATTTTCTACAAATTCTTTTTACCTAACCTAGGCAATGACCTCCACAAGGCCTCAGGCTTAATAACATTTATTTCAGCAGTAGCTGAGTTCACTATTAAACAGAGATGCAGAGCACAACATAATGCAACTAAATCACTCTTGTAAATATTTAATATCATTGCCTTTCTTTTTCCTTTTAACAAATCACTATCAAAGGCTAAGCACATAGTAGAAGACAAATTTATTTATTCTATCCTAGAAAAAAAAAAAAGCTTAGTGCTCATGCTTTTTATCTATCTAGTTCTCCAAATGACTTTGACACTTGAGAGCCCTTGTGATCAAAGCAGTTTGAAGGAAAGCAATTTTGTAACTAAGAACTGACTTTGCACAATGATCCACAGTCCCCTAAGTTGCCTCATGGAAAGTTCCTAAAGTTAACCCATCAGACATGTAAACTCTGCAAAGGGTGGATTAAGAAGGAAGGAAAGAAATGGTATTTGCCTGAAAATATGTTCTCACTTGACATAGAAGTTGAACATTTCTTTTATTTAAAGTCCTTGTAAATAAAATGACAACTATTCTTAACAAAAGGAAGGAAGGAAGGAAGGAAGGAAGGAAGGAAGGAAGGAAGGAAGGAAGGAAGGAAAACATTAAATGACAATTCTAAACCCAGGTCCTACACAGTAGATAATAGGGCATTTTTACCGAACCCATCATGCATCTATTCTGCTACATAAGCCACAAACATAGGACACCCAAAAGAAAAATAAATGGGCATAAAAGTATGTTGAAAGTCAACTGATGTCACCATTTTACTTCAGTCAAATCAGAACAGTCAGCATAACCAATTCTTAAGAGACATAACATTTCATGAAGCCTTGAAACATAGCTTACTGACAATCAGATCTCAGGCTGTCAAGCTATTTAGGAGAAAACTTTACAAAGTTCAGAAACAGTTCTACGACATCACTTATATGGCCTTAGTAATAATAACTGCTCATTAATATTAATAATAATAATCACTTATAATGCATCAGTGGCCTATGAGTGATCTGTAACAAATGTCATTCAGCAGTGAAGATAACAAAGGCTTAGCGGCTATTTGGAGAGAAGGAAAAGAAAACAGGATTAGTGGGAGTCAGGAAGTCTGGTCCAAGTCCTGACAAGGCTATAGATGATCCATGTAACACTCATGTCCTCTCAGCATGTTTATTCATCTGCAAAATTACAGTGCGAAGGACTAAAGGGATTCCATGTTTCCTCTCCCTCTGAAATTTTATGCTTCTAGATCTGAGGCGACAAATCAGCATTTTGCAAAGTAACTGTAAGCCAAATGTTTTTCTTTTCTTCATGGCTCAGATGTTTCCATCAAATATATAAGAAAGTCCCGTGGCCCTCTTTGTTTATAACAAAGAACAGGATCGGGCTTCTTTTTTTGTCTATTTATTTATTTATTTATTTATTTATTTATTTATTTATAATGTGGAAAGCTTAAAGAATGAAGGGGACAATGTTTCCCTGTTGGAGAGAGGCTGGGCACTCTCCATGGTTCTGAACCCTGAAACAGTTTTAATAATTCAGTGATTTCTGTTAGACACTTCGGTATATAGGAACTGGGCACATGCAAATGAAAAAGAATCACACTGTAATTGATATTAGGTCACTTGTAGCTTCATAAGTTCCTTCTTTATTACTATATGATGCAACTTAATACAACTTTACCAATGCTGTGTCAATTTTTACAACAGATCGTCCAAGTAGGCTTATTATAAGTAAAAAAAAAAAAAAAAAAAAAAAAAAAAGTTTAAAATAAATGAAAGATCAAAATTTCTCAACCTTTTAGGGTGACATATTAGTGAGATGTGTTTATGATTATGTTAGTGTTTATGATCCATAAGTTATTGTTGTTGTTAGAGGCAAGCTTAAATGTAAGTTGTGTGTGTGTATGCACATACAAATGAGGATGTGCATGCAGGATACCTTTATGGGTCCTCTTCCATGCTCTCTTTAATCCATACTTATTTTCACAGACACCTAGTATTCCAGTTTCAACTGCCCATGAATCAGTGTAGAACTAGGAAACTCATTCTAAGCCACAACGTCCATTGGTCACTGGGGAAACAGAGGCATTCACACCTCAATCAGAAAGCTACATCTCTCTTCCCAGATAAATAAACCCAGGCAAATGATGTATTGCAGGTGGATCAGTGGCAACTGCTTCGTAGTGTACAGACGACACATACAGAGTCCTCAGCCGTATGGGAAGACAGCCCAAAATCCCTTGCTAAGCCAAGGCTTCCTAAGCAAAGCACAGGTAATTCTCATCAAGAAGCAACTCTTTAACCTGAATGTTCCCTGTCTAGAAGAAATCAGACAAAAGATGTCACAGTCAAACTGCCAGTATTTCCAGATAAATGACCTATGATATACAGTAGATAGGCATAGCCACAAGGACTATGAACCTGCCCCAAATTTCAAAGAACATAAGGCTATGTATGTATGTGGTAATTCTCTCCTCTTAATGCTGACATCAGCTCTTCCTGCGGTTCAGCAAGCCATTACTAGGAGCACTGTTTACACACACTATATGGACAACCATTTAAGTACTTAAGTAATACAAACTGGAAGCACTTTAACAAGACTAGTGTCTAAAACTGCAGTTGTTTAAACATCTGTGTTATGCATTTCACCAGGAAGCAGTCATTTCCCTATTGAAACAAACCTTTCTAAAAAACACTATTCCCAATCAAAACAGAAAATGTGGTTAAAAGCATTCCTGAGTGAAACCAATCCGAAAGCTTCCTTCTAGAGGCTCAGGGCACACACTAGACTTGGAAGGGACTTTAAAATTGTCTTGTCCCATGTTTCTTATATGACCATTATAGTCTTCAACATACTTGTCAGAAATAAAAATTACAGAGGAGAAATTCCATAGGTAACTCAGAAGAGTACATTTGCCTTCTGGGAGATTCACAATCAGTTCTGTCATCACAAAGGCTTAGTGAAGTCATAGAGTCACTGAAAACACCATGGCTTCAAGAGCTGGAGGGGTAGCATAGCCACGGGAAGCTTCCCTAGTGTGGTGGATACCCTGATTTGGTTATTTATTAGCACATAAAAAAAGGGATCAGTTTCATTTCAGCCTCCATTTCTAGAGCTGCTTTTGTTCATGATACTGTGTCTGAGTGTGTGTGTGTGTGTGTGTGTGTGTGTGTGTGTGCACATGTGCACAGAGATTAGATAGACAGACAGGCAAGGGTCAATAAGCATTTGCCTTTCTCAAACATTTTGCACAAGATGGCAATCTGATATAGTACAATGTGAACGAGTATGTCCTAAGAAACAACAAAAGTTCTTCCAAGTTTCATATGCACTTATTTTTTCCCCCCTTGGAACTCTTTTGAAACCAGGTGATACACTAATCTTAAGGAAATATAACATTAAAACTTCCCCAGTTAACAAGTAGATGGATGGGCTTCACAAAGAATGGCCTGTTAAGAACACGTTAGGAGTGAGTTCTAGACTTCCTATGAACAGCAAAACACAGGAGTCACTGTAAGGATGATAGTTGGCTACAACTCACATCACCAAGTTGTTTATAGCTATCAGCAATATTAGATGATGATTTTCAAATAATATGCAAGCCATTTGATAACTTTTAACAGCAACAACGAACACCTGACTATGGTAACAAATTCAACAAAATCAGGGTAAAGATTTCAAAAAAATAGGTTGATTTTCCTATGTGTTTATATTTGCTATTTATTTTGTTTCAGGAAAAATATAATACACAAACACACACATAAACAAAAATTCTGAGGTTTTGAAATGTATTTTTTGATGGTACCAAGCCAAAGTTCTGACTCTCCTTTCAATAACAGATCTACAGGCATTCCCAAAGCGTAGTCATTAGTTTATCTTTAAGTAAATATTTTGAGTGTCAGACAGCTTGTTACAAACAAGTTTTTTTTCCCCAAATGCTCATTTCTGATGCACCCAAGTCAGCCTGCACATCACTCAGTTAATAATCTGTGTGTGTGTGTGTGTGTGTGTGTGTGTGTGTGTGTGTGTGTGTGTGTTCCAATGCAAGATCATCCTAAGGCAGCTGAAAAACAGGGCAGGAAACGCATGCTTTGTGAGCGTTTCATTTAAAAGGACCCTAGAGTATGGGGCCTGGGTTTTCTCTCAGTTCTGTGGTCTCTGCACTCCATTATCATAAAGCTTAGGAAATGAGCTATTACCCACCACCATCCCTCGTAACTGCTATTACAGAAAATCACACACTCACAAAACAGCATTAATTGTCAGAATTAGCAACCATTTAAAAGGCAGCTGTTCTTTCACTCTTAAATAGGCTCCAAATTTCAGATTCTCCCTGCGTCTTGGCTGCTCCATCTATGCTTCTTACACACACACACACACACACACACACACACACACACACACACACACACACACACAATGGATCCTTAGGCGAACAATTTTTAAAATGATCTGTATTTTTATATAAAAAGAAAACCCACAGAAAATCCTGTCTATTAAGCAACATTTTTCACCCCAGTACTTGCCATCATCGTTACAATTGGCTGGAAAGCTTCCAGACTAAGCAGCAGTTTCCAAACCTGCAGGTGGAAAGGCTCTGTTTTGTGTGGGCTGGGGGTGGGGGTGGGAGAGTAGTATCTCTTTAAGAGTCAACAGTAAATTAACTTGCCCATAAGAGTGAAATAATTAGCAGTTAGTAGCTTATTAAAAGGATGGCAAAGGCCAAGCTGCCATCTGGGATCTCCAGTTTCTTGTGATTGTTATTATGTCAAGACGTGCAGTTGCATTAGCTTTCATGTCGCCGTGCCTGCCCTTACTTTACATGTAAATTTGAGTGAAAGATGCAACACTTTTAGAATCAGATGCCCATCAGAAATCATTATTAGTCTGGCTCTTTACAAAGCATATGTTCTTTTCCTCCTATTCTATTCTATTCACTACTAAATGCCTTAGGGGGAGAAAAAAAAAGGAAAAACCCAATGATATCAATTAGATATGGTCTTTGTGCAAAGGGAAACCTGAGCTTCATCAAAAACAAGGCCAAGCTGCCTCACAAAAGCGCAACATGATTGCCTCTGTTTACACACAGCGAAAACCCCAATGGCTCTGTCTCTCACAGTTCATCTTCTTAATGAAGCTAAAGCCAGTAAAGGCTTGAAGTTGATTGCTAGACAAGTACACTCAGTCCTGGAGAGGGAATAAATGTGTATACTCAACACAAACAGAGTATCATGACATAAACTTACAGAGTGACAGACAAAACATAGTTCCTAATCTAGACACTGTTGGCAAGAATATATATACATATATGAGAGAATATATATATATATATATATATATGTGTGTGTATATATATATATATATATATATGAGAATAAATATATATGAGGATATACATATATCTTCTAAAATTTTAAGCTGCATGCTTAGAAGCATGCATTTGATATACTTTACATTGTATTTTATATTTCATATTCTGTGCCCCAATGAAGATAAATAATACACAAGTTAAAAATACCCTACATGTACACACACAAAACATATTCACTTTTCTGAGTCTGAGAATTTAAAGAGTGGAAGAGTTGAATAACTAAATGGTTACCTAAAAATTTCCTTTAGAAATAAAAAAGCTTTAATATTAAAAGTTGTAGTAAGTAAAAGAAAAATGGACCATTTAAGCCAGTTTAATATAGAAGATGTAGCTGAAAGGTGCTGTTAAACTCCCACAGAATCTTGCCATCAATTGTCAGAGGGTCTGGAACAGGTTTGCTCTCATCAGTAGGATACTCAGGGCCAGCAGGTCCTTAAACCTCCATGAATTTTGTTGAGGCCTTAAGCCATTGACTCTCTGTGAATAATTGTTAGGAACTAAATAAACATGATTTTCAAATGTTGAAGGAGAGACTCTCTTAAATTTAGATATAGATCACATTCAAATGAGTTATTTTTCATTATATCTACACATGGGAGCTATGTATAGAAATATATTATACAACAAAAACCTATCAGTGAGTTTGTAGACAAATTGTACCCATACCTAGATACACAGACACTCCTGCCTTGGATACCTGAGAAAAGATTCATAACCAATATAAGCTTAAGCATATAAAAAGTCATATCATGTTTGTACTCCTGTCAATATTTTTCTAACAGGCAACTCTTGAGTTCTTTATATGAGATATACCATGAAGATAATACACTGTGATTCAACTACCCTTTCCCTTCAGGCACTATCAAAGGCAAGTTCTTATGGGTATCCATATAGACCAGCTGTTAAAAACTACATAGCCCTTCAGATCAACCAACTTGACTTGTTAAGCAAAGGCCCATGCAAATAGGAAATCCATAAAGTAATTTATTTTATGACTTGTCAACAGGAATTTAACTGAGACATTTAAATGGCATAGTACAGGTTTTATTAATATACCTACTATTCACATTCATGGTTTTTAAATGTTCCAAAATAAAATAAAATCATGTAAAAAGATGTCTTTAATGTCCAATAAAAATTTCTGAACAAGGAAAGAAGTAACCCACCCTTCATATTTTAAAGTCATCACTGCTGAAACACAAAACTATTAAAATCAAGCAATTTACCTTTTAGGTTTCAAAGACATTCATGTTTTTCCCCCAAAGATTTTCAAAACATTCAAAGAAGGTGGGTGGAAACATGGAAAGTAGGCTTTATTTAAAAAAAAAAAAAAGCGATTTTATTCATTGTTAAGAGGGAAAAAAATCAGTAGATGAGAAACAAATAAGACAAGAGATGGAAATGTAATGTTGCCTCTATTTTATTATAATTAGATATTTATAGAGCACAGATGAGTTTATTTTCATAATTAGGAGCTGGCATTGCACGTACTAATTTGCATAAATAGTTGGCTATCAAGACAGTAACTTATTTGCAGGGTGCTTGAATCCTAGCAGGGACAACAGGGAACTCAGCTCCTCAAATCAGCTTCCTTAATAACATTCCCAGCAAAATGCAGTCTACATGAAATAACATTCAAGTTCATGTAGCTTGATTATCTCCTCCCAGTTTAGCCAGTGTTTATTAGTTCAGCATTAGAAGGCCAATGATCAAATCTACGTTGGAAAAACACACATAAATAAATCATAGCCTCTAAAATCTAAATGCCAAGAATATACATTTGGCTCAACTAGTCCAGTAAGAGTTTTGTAGAGAAAAAGAGACAGGAATTAGGTACCCATAGCAACCCATATGATACATATCTTACCAGTTCTTGGCAGCTATCAAAAATGATAACTCCATTTTTTTCCTGGTCATTCTCAGCCATCTTCATAGCCTCCTATTCATGCCTGCACCACTCAACAAAACCAACTTTTCAGAACACATGTATAAACCTCTCTGACAGTAGCAGAAGGAAAAAGAAAAACTCCTAAAATTGACTGCTATGGATAAAAAGAAAATTAAGCATGTTTCTGGTGGATCTCTCCTGCCAACTGCTCACATCCAACAGGAAATCTTGGAGAAATAGTTTATACCATATCTTTTTTTTTTCAAGCCACAGGACAAAAACTTGTCACCTGACTCATTTGGCAAGTGCTGTGTATACACTTTGTGTATTCGCATTTATCTACACGGTAGATTGTACATTGTTGATTCTACAGGGACAGAATGAAGTTAGAAGCTGACATGTTTTATAAAACACACTTCCAGTCTGCCCTGAAGCCCTGGTGATATGCAACCCACACTCTTGCATACCAGCAAGTGTATTCCAGTTTACCACAGTTTCTGCCATTCCAGTGCCTCCTTCCCATTTCTAGTTCTAGTCTTTACAATAGCTGTGAGGTCTCTGTTGGCATCTGAGTCTGAAACCCCTACTCCAAATTCAATTTCAAGGGAAAGTATTCAATCACTTACCTCAGTGTAGACATCTTCAAGTGGGCAAGAGAAAGAAGAATGAACCCAAACATGCTCTCCATTCTTAAGCAGAAGCCATGGAGATCGTGTCTAAGAGCTAGAAAATGCTGATTTCTGAACAACTCTTCTGGCCAGCTACTTCTGGGTAAAAGCTCTCTTGCTTTTGGCCACATGCTGTCCAAAGTCCTCCTGAATGCAGGGGCTGACATTATGTCTGAACCCCTGCTCAGCTCTATAGGTTTAACTTCACAGGGCTTACTGTTTTATCACTGGGCTTTTAAAGAATGACAAGATCTGAAGAATCTCTATTCTTTTCTCTGACAAACGCTTAAAAATAATTCAAGACCTTCTCACTTTTACCCTGCTATAATCTGCAACTATTTCCTCTAATATTGTATACATAGTGCCAAGAGAAGACCCAGCCTCAGAGAGCACTGGAGCCAGAATGTGTGGTCTCATCCCATGTCCCTAGGTACTCATTTGATTAGCGGGTTACAGTAGTAAGGATAGCAGTAAGGGGTACAAGTATTTGAAGGAGAATGAACAACATCACAACTGAAAAAAATCAAACCCTATCTATTTCTATTTCCATATCGAAAGCCAATTGTTCAATTTAAACATTCCTCAATTCCATTGGCATCCACCATGTATAGCTCTGAACTGAATCCTGAGCTCATGAAGTATGGCTGACAATGATGGCCAAGACACAGCCACCTATAGTTTTCTGGGGGTGAATGATGATTGAAACATGAGTATACCTCATGTATCATGCAAGACAGTTGGGTATAAGTACTTTATAGCAGAAGCATGAAGTCTGGCAGACTTATGAGACTGAACCTTGGAATATTAAGAAGGAAATGGGTACACAGAGGCATTTGGGGGAACAAAAGGAAGAGCTCAAAGAAAAATTCACAGGAAGGGAAAAGCAATATGGGTTAACATAAAGGATACTGGAGGCTGTAGGAGGCTGCAGGGTTGACAGAGGTCTCAGTGGAACCAGGTTACATGTAAAGCCTAAGACAGAATGCCTTGACAAGGACTCAGTGAGAGTCCACCAATGGCTTCTTGAGCTGATTAGCTACAGGAAAGGATTTCATTTGAATTTTGCTTGATTTTCACTTTGGAGAAAATGACTGAGAGCAAGATAAGGGCTAGAGACTTTGAATCCTTTCCTCATATTGCACATTGTATTAAACACATCTGGACAGGAGCCATTGAAAACATCTGCCTTCCACATACTTGCAATCTATTCAAAAGAGTGGCCCAATCCTCAATAAGTTTAATAGAAGTTGTTAGAAAGACAGAGGGAGAGCTCACCAGTGCATGCAATGCTCAAGGACAACATGCAGTCAAACTAATTCTAAGTGTGAGCTCTGGGGGGCAGTGGTCAGGGAGAAGGGGCTGTTAAGAGAACAGGGAGCTGGGAAAGTAAGAAATCTGGAAGATAAGCTGGTGGTCTGCTTGCCTGAAGCAGTAATTTTGTATGGAAGCTCAAGGGAAAAGGTTAAATTAGAAAAGCAGGACCACATTGGAGACTGCTCTGAAAGTGAAGTGGCTCATCCTGTATCCCACATGGGGCTAATCCTGTATCCCACCTGGTAGACAGCAGAGCTTACATAGCTCTCCATCAGAGGACTGACTGGAAGTGAAAAGCAACAGGGAGACAAGGTAGGAAAGGATAATGACCTAATAAGTTCTGGATGCAGACTGAGATACAAAAGTCATTCTAGAGCCAACCACACACTGCTCTCTCGGCTGACTGTCTTGGAGGGGGAGCATTCATGAAGGAGGAAGTTAGAAAGCAGTTCCTGTTGGTCAAGGCTGGGTGTTGAGGAAGATGGGGTATTTGAAAAGGAAACTGGTTTGTAGACAAATGACATTAAGGTTGACTCTGGACATACTGAGGTGAGAGTACTAGGTGACATTTATATGGATGTACGTTACAGCAAATGTAAGGTGGCAGGCTGGAACTTCAGACCAATCAATGTGTGAAAGTCAGCTAGAAGGAATGCACATGGAGATCATACTTGTATCTCAGACAGACCACACAGAGTAGTCAGGAATTCTGATTTGGATTTGATTCTCATTTAGAAGTCGCCTAACAGCTCTCTGAGCCTTGTTATCATTACTATTAAACATAGATAATGCTACCCCAGACCTCATAGAATAGTAGATATTAAGTATGAGAAGACCTACAAAGCACAGAGCACAATGGCCAGCACACAGGAGTATAAATAGCAGTGATAGTGACAGCAATGATCTGCAGAAAGACCCCAAGTACAAAAACCCACAGATACCCCAAACACCATTTTAGGGGGATGTTTAGGGGGAAAGATGAAGAGACACGAGGATGGAAGGGAAGGAGAGGAGAAGAAAGAAAGAGGAGAGGACAAGGGGGGAGGGGACAGAAAGGGAAGGGAGGGGAGTAGAAAAGGGGAACCACACATTTTCAATAGGCTATATCATGAGCAGATGGGTGGTTTCATGTATAAAAGAGGTCTCTAGCCATTGGCCTCTTCCTCTTCCCCACCTACTCTTTACCGAAGGTGTCAATCCAGCAATGGGGTAAGGGTTCAGGGTAGCACATTTATGAGAATGAATCCACTTGGGCTTAGCATTAAAGGAGCCGTCAACCAGCCTTAGCATTAAAGGAGCTGGCAACCATCCAAGCTCAAACTGGAAAGGGCCAAAACACTCCCAAGGCAGCTGTACAGAAAACACAAAACTGAAATGAGAGATGACCAGTTTGCTGTCAAGTCTTCAACTGAGCATTTTGAATACCTCATCAGGCCTGTCCTTTGGCCATATCCTCACACCACAATTCACTCGCTCTATTTACGCTATGCACCAACTTTTGAAGAAAACAGCAGTGCACCTGCCCACCAAGACAATGGAGAATTATCCTGGAGGGGAGAACTGAATGAAGATTCACATTTATAATTTATCAGTTAACTCCTCCTTCACTCCCAAATAACCAATCTAATTTTAGCAGGTGAGCCAGGTTCTCTGAGCTTAGAAATGAATGAATGAATCCAGCCACCCAAAGTGTAGAGGCACAGTAAGAAGCCCACACACTTAGCTTATCCCCTCCTCCTGACCACCTGGAAGAAGATGGATTTGTCACCTCTCTGTTCTTCCTCCTGCCAGCGTAATACAGTTCTGTTTCTACAGCTTTCCATGTTCCCCTAGTTCTATCTTTCTTAGCCAACTGCCCCTAGTCTTAATATTCCATCTCCCACAAGTACAGAAATTGAAATACTGAAGAAAAGAAGAGCAATAGACACCCCTAAAATCTACAGTTAGTAAAATTAGAAAATTCTCCAATCCTCTCCCTTTCTCTTCCATTATTGATCTGGTGCTGCTGATACCCCAAATTCAGTTATTTATAAAATCGAGAAACCATGGGACATCTTATCCTGCCTCCACTGTGCCTAAAACATATATCACAAGAAAGGATCTTAGAACACTCTACAGTAGAGTAAATTGTATTTCCACACAGCATGTCCATTTCCGGAGACCCTATTCCGGTTAGACACCATATGACATCATGCATAAGCCTGGCTTAAGAGGAAACCAGAAACATCCCTAACATTGAATACAGGGTTCATTAAAGGGCAGCAATGACAATGGCTTTTTAATTTTTTTATTTTTACATGCTGTTAAAAGCAGTAACTTCTGGCAGGTCCTATATATTCATTGAATCAACAGTTTCCCGCCACACATGGATAAATAAAAATGCACATGGATAGGTTGATAGAATGGTAAAAAATAAAGTCATCTACCTTTACTTCTACCTACAGAAAGGAAGTGGAAGGTCCAGTTAAGGAGAGGAAGCATGGTGTCCACCATGGAGGCGGCAGGAGAGAGAAAGAGAGTGAACATCAGTGCACTGCAGACACACTGAGAAACAACATATGGCAAATCATAGGACAGACAACACAGGAAGTTGCCCCACAGCATCCTCAGGAGACAGCACAAAGCAAATGCGTGATGGGAGGCTTAAGGAACAAATGCTGGAGCCAGCCAGGCTGCTTCCATTGGCTTCACGTTCAAGCTTCATCCCATTCATTTCTTCTCAGTTCTCTCCTTCGAAGAAGCATGGCAAAGTCTGCATGCAAAAAGCACTGCACAACCACATGGATGGGGAATTGCATACACATAACCAATCTTGCAAAACATGGTTAGGGAAAGTCTTTGAGCATCTTGGTTCTCTTATACTTTCCCAACATTCATATGAGATGTGAGGACCCAGAGTGTGACATAATATATGAGATGTACACACAACACACATAAATACCACATGTATTTGTGGACATGAAATATTGGCTCCAGAGATTTAGTGGGGGCTAGACAGAAGCCCCTATGTCCTATAGGCAGGAGGGGGCCACGGGGCACTGGTAGAGAGAAGAGCAATGGTTTTTAAAGTAGTCATTGCGGGGTGGGGGGGGGGTGGGGGGGTGGATAAGGGAGTGGAAAAAAAATGAGAGAAAGGGGAATGGAGAAGCCAAAGGGTTTTTTTTTAAGTCAAATTAATCCTCTAATAGCAACTTAAAAATGATAGCTGCAACATCACCTGGAAGAATGCTGCATCTTTTCCTGAAACCCTCTCAAAGGAGGAATGCACAGGATTTGCATGATTCTTCTTTTCTACAGGGATAGTAGCTGGGAGTGTGGTCAGACTTGAATGCCCCACAGGTGTACATGTGGAGTTTAGAGTAAGGTGTATAGTACAGAGTCTCCAAGTGTTGTTCATACTAACAGTAGAATCTAGCCTTTCTATTTTTTCTATTTTTCTATTTTTCTATTTTTTCTATTCTATTCTATTCTATTCTATTCTATTCTATTCTATTCATTTGTGTGTCTGAAATAAGCTAAATTAAGATCACATCTTAATTTAGCCCTCCTCCTGCCCTGTGATACTAGCAATATGATAAGTGTAGTGTTTGGGGGCACTTGAAATGCTGGGAGACCTCACAAAGAGAAACCAGGAGCAGAAGGCTGGAGAACACAGGAGGAAGTTTTGTCATCAGGATGGATGCCCTGCTTTTATGGTGTCACTTGTCATCAAGTTTGGACCATTAAACTCTGGCGATTCATGGAACTCTGCTCTTCTTACTTCAAAGGAAAAGGCTTCTGTTTCTCAAACTGTCCAAATACTATGTCTATATCAAGCCTGTCATCACACTCACTCGGTGAGAGTATCTGCTTCCCTCACCCAGCTATGGGAACAGACAGCCTTCATTATTGATCCTTACATAACTCTGAAGAACTCACCTGACCCTCACCTTCATTATACAGTAATTTCTGCTTTCTACAAAACCAACACCATCTCGGAATTTATGGAGTCCACAACTTGGCTCATGCTGTGGAAAACACTTCTATCAGAAAAGCATACTTATTCATTCAGGATGCCATCAACTGGCCACCTGCAACTGCTAAACAATGTCTTTCAGCCCTGGACGGTTACTTGATCTGATGCTATCTCCCTTATGGCCAAACCATCTGATAGGTGGCTTGAGGGACCAGGTGGCAAGAAGTGGCTGTACATTCTCCAAAGATCAAGAAAAAAAGAATCACATGTGAAACCACATCTTTCTTTTCTTTGATCCTCCCAAAGGAGAACTGAGTCTGATATGTGTTTTGAAAAGAAAGAGATAAGAAAAATTAAAGAGCCATTTTTTGGTGACAGGGCAAGGCAGGTAGACCATTCTGGCAATCACCCTAAGGCTTGGAAGAAACACAATAGTAGCAATTGAACAGTGAAGCAAAAGACAATTTTAAGTGGGCTCAGTTCTCAGATCCTGATTTGGGCTGATAATGTGGAAAATTTTTACTTCGGAGAAAAGGCTTCATTCACAGCCCACCCCATGCCTAACCGAGCTGAATTTCCTGCACACTTCACTCCCTGCATATTTGAATATTTTAGGTTGCAGATGCTGAATTTACAGATCTTTATATGCAGTTTTCTTCATAGTGTATAATGAGTTAGAATCCTGCCATGAGAACATTAGCATGTTCTTGTGGTGATTCCTTTTTTTTTTCTTTAATATAAAATTTAAAACATTAAAACCCCCAGATGGCTTCTTTTGACCAGGAAGGGTGGAGTATCATTAAGAAGACAGTGAAATGGAGGGGTGGACACACAGCAAACCTTTACCCAGAGTAAAATTCAAGGAGAAACCTAGATCCTTGCTCCCAAGCTGGGCCCCAGCCTGAGGCCAGGGGAAGAGCAGGAGGAAGTTAACCGCCTGGTTGCTCTGAAATTAGCTCCATTCACCCCCATTATCACCGTGTCATGCCTTGTTTCATGCTTTCCTCTTAGAGGCAGCCTATCAGGGCCAGCGCCCCGCCTGGCCCAGATGACAAATGGTGAGGAGGAATGGAGAAGCTGAGAGTAGGAGAAGGGATACCATGATGCATCAGGAAAGGTGTTCCTCCACTGCAGAGTGACCCCTGCTGCCAGCCTGGCCCACAGCAGGAGGCACAGGCAGCAAATGGCCTTCTATGGAGGAGGCTCTGAATGAGCAGCCAAAGGTGCAGAGGCAAGCAGTTCAGGCATCTCAGGACCACAGCACAAGGCACCTACCTTGTTCACTCATCATAAGATGGGAGAGGCCTGGGGAAGAGAGGAGAAAGAGACAGACAGACAGACAGACAGACAGACAGACAGACAGACAGACAGAGAGGAAGAAAAAGAGAAAAGGTGGTTAGAATCCCAAAAGCAATCTTCTCTAAATTCTTGCACAGAGAAAATACATGCACACACCCAGTAGCATGCACACCCAGAACACGAGCTCCCAAACTATGGGAGCAGGCTGGATTTCCCATCTAAAGAACAGGCTTCTGCTTGCTGCATAATACCAAGGACTTTATTTTTATTGTTATTCTAGGCAATCCGTAGGATTTGGGATAGATCTATTAAGATTAAGTCTCTGGGAAAGAGACTCAAAGTATCAGGTAATGGTTTCTTTCTTTCAAATTGCTTGCATCAGTAATACATGTTCACTGCAGAAACCGGGGGAAAGTTCAAAAGATAGACAAAGAAAACAATCAGTTATAATCCCACCATCCAGAGAGTACCATCCATTTCTTTCCCTACACATTGTATTATTCTCTACAGAAATTGAATGATATTGAGCACATCAACAGACTTCTTACTTGCAAGGATTGCTCAGACTACCTTAAGACCATTTCTGTCTTGTTCACCTTAACCAGTAAGGACAGTATTCCACCCAGAAGTAGACCCTTCTGATGTACTAGAAGGTTCATGTTCACGAGGCAGGCCAAACCCTTAACTGAATGGGTTAAAGAAGGCATACAATGTCCCAATAAACAATTAACAGGACAAGTGTCTGGGGAATCCACACTAGAGGTCAATTCCACTCTGTAGGACTCCTCGGGACAAGAAAAACATCAGCTCTGATAAACCTAAGAGAAAAGGCTTCTATCCAGCAGCAAACTGCATGGATTGTTTGTTCTTAAGCTGTTTCTATACCACTGAAAATATTTCACAAAACCAAGATCACCCCCGAGATCTTCTACTCAAAGCAAAACTCAGGGATATAGAGGATTAATAAAGGACAAAAACCCCTCTAAAGTATGGAAATCTCTAAATGTTTTTGGAGATTACTAGAGATTTAGAAAAGTAATCAGGGGCTAAATGTAGGTCAAGAAACTGACTTTTAAAAGATCAGTGATATATTAAATACATAGATACATGTGCCATAAATGTCATGGAGTCTTTTTTTTTTTTTGAAACAAATTGCATTAAACTATAATCATTTTTTTAAAAGCTCAGGTTCTGGCATTCAGTGTGGTGGGGGCAGGATTAACAGTCGTGGAGGAATGGAACCATGCCAAACCAGACAAGCCTCACGATTTGCTTTGTTAAAAAAAAGAAGAAGAAGAAAAGAAAAGAAAAGAAAAGAAAAGAAAAGAAAAGAAGAGAAAAGAAAATTGTTCTTCTTTTTTTCTGGTCTTCTGCAAGGTGGAGGAATAGAAGGAAGAGAGCAGAGAGGACCTTAGACTTGTGCAAGAGGATACACAGAAATGTTTCCTCCATAACTGATGCTTCTGGGCCAAGTCCTCAGCACCAGCATCATAGTCAAAAGCACAAAGGGGAGAGGATGTGGGGCAGGTGCTTGCATCTGTGGTAATAGTAGTGGCGGCGGAGGGGCTGGGTGGGGGGGGGCCTACATGAATCCAGAGAGTTCTGTCACCTTTAGGAAATAAGAGCAAACTTCTGGAAAGATACTTCAGAATAAAACAGAGTGCATAAAAAGCTTTTGGCTATTTTTGGGTGGGGGACAACTATTTTATACCTGAGACTGAAGATGTTTATAGCTTCAGCAGGAGTAGGAAGAAGATGTAAGACTCCATCTGATCCGAAAATGTGTGTAACATTTCCCCAACGAAGAATAAATAGGACACTTTGTAGTAAAGGGTATGAATGCAGTACAGAAACCCACTAATTGGGTTCCAGTCAATACACTTCCCAAAAAATATGAAGATAAAGAGCAAAGATACGAGACTCAATCCAACTAAACTAAATTAGAATCCTGGAGTATGTAGGGGCTGGGCAAGATCTGAAACTTAAATCAGTTGCTCACAGGATTCCTATGCTCATAAAACTTTGAGAGCTACCCCTTTACAGTGGCATATAAATCAAATGTTAGTAAATTAAATTGTATGATAAATGCAGTAAGAGGAACTGGATGCTTAATGGAACCCTGCTGTGGATCCTTTTGCCTTTTGTGAAGGGAAGAATCCTTTTAAAATGCAAATAACTCACTGTGTGTGTGTGTGTGTGTGTGTGCGCGCGCGCGCACCTGCCACACACACACACACACACACACACACACACACACACACACACACACACACACACGCATTAATACAAATACATACTTATCAGCTTTTATTAGGCTACCTACCTACATCATTGCAGCATTATCAGTCAAGGAAAGATATTCATCTTTTTCCTTGACTAAAAACCATAAGTAGACCTAACAAGCCAGGAATGCAGGAATAGGATCATAATGTCAAACATTGGTATTGAGGAGAATGAAGTGAAATGGACAATCATGCAAAGAAATAGGATGCAAGAAAGGAGAAGGCCATCATATGATTTGCTTCTTATTTGACATTTTGTGAGGAGAATTTTACTTTCTTATTAAGAGTTGCATATTAATTTTTTTCCTTGTATAAACCTATCCTCCAAGTTTATAGAATGGAGTAACCATTAATTCTGGAGTAGTCTTTTCTAGTCTACTTAGTCTTTCTTTTCTGTTTCTTTTCTACCTCAAAACACAATTTGCCATTTAATATGTCAGCAATAATCCAAGAAAAGGAGGTCATGAGTTAGGGTGGGGAGCATGGAAAGGGTTAGAAAGAAGGAAAGAGGGGAAGAAATGATGTAATTCTATTTTAATTTTGAAAACAGCAAATAAAAAAATTCAGTTCCTTTAACAGCTAATGAAAGTATCAGCAACCCACACAGCAATCTAATCAAGTATTACTATATGCAAAGACCAGGGAATGGAAATACAAGTGAGTACAGCAAATTCCTTGGCATCCAGGAATTTAGCACCTAGCAGGGAAGGAGTGTGTCTTTATATTCACACAGATGGCTTGGTACTGGAACATGACAGCATAGAATAGGAGGTTTAATAAGTGGTTCTAGACCTAGATTAGAATCTCATCTCTACTACTTTATACCTTGTAACTTTAAGGAAATTATTACATGTTTCTGTACTTTGATTTTTCCTATCTAGAAAATATGAATAATTATGATCATTTCATATATTGCTTTGAGAGTTAAATATATTGTCTATGTTAGTAGTTCTCAACCTTCCTAATGCTGAGAACTTCTTCATGTTGTGATGATTTCAAGCATAAAATTACTTTGTTGCTATCTCATACCTGTAATTTTGCTTCTGTTATGAATCATAATGCAAATATCTGATAGGCAACTCGAAAAGGGGTCAAGACCCACAGGTCAAAAAATACTGGTCTATGCCTACACCCAGTTAAGAGCTGTGTAATGACTGCTGTTATGTCTACTATGCTATAAAAAGATATGGACACACAACACAGAGAAACATTTATGTATTTAGTGTCTGATGCTCAGTATATGTTTGACAATTGAATGAAAAATGAAAAGGGAGTATCTAACAGCTAAATATCAAATTATGAATCCAGGCAATAAGGCAAGCAGGGACTGATAAGAAGGTGTGATGCTGCATATTCAGAGAGTTCCTGCAAGACAGGGAGATTTGAAATATGCCTTAGATGTGGTGTAAGGACTGGGGGTATGGCTCATTTTTGTCTGAGCCTTGTGAACATGAAGGCTTGAGTTTGAGCCTTAAAACCCACATAAAAATGCCAAACATTTTGGCTCATACTTGTAATCCTAGTGAGGCAGAGACAGGAGAATCCCTGAAGCTCACTGGTCAGCCAGTCTAGTCTAGCGTAATCTGTCAACTCCATGCAAATGACAGACACTATTTCAAAAGAAGTAGACAGTCAAGGTTATTTTTTGCCCTCCCCACCCACCCTCATATACCTACACACATGTAGGCACACATAAATTCGTGCATTTAAAGATGAAACATGGTTTAAAATTTAGAGAGAGTTAGCATTCTGGGTAGTACCAAGACCACCCTGTCCTGATTTCCAGAAACAAAGGCACTCTGGGCACATGACAAGCATGTACTAGTGTACAATATTGATAAAGAAGGGCACATATAATTAGCTTATATTTCAAAAGTAGATAATCCTAATAATTAAAACATGGAAGCAATAAGTTTCAAGACTTGGCAGGAAAATGGACTTAATCTTACAGTTATGGGAGACACTGAGGGTTCATGGACAGGCAAATGACCTGGAGAAAACAATGTTAAGGATAATGCTATTGCAACAGCATGGATAAAATAAGTAACAGAACAATACAAAGGCAGAAATGGGATGAAATTGAAGAGGAAGAATTTTCAAACAAAAATGTCCATCAAGCATTTCACATTATAGTGCAATGGTCTGAGAGGGGATCTAGTTGTACCTAAAGACATAAATCACTCTTTGCATGGCATATGAGGTAACTAAGTGAAGGAAACCTGAAGGAAGCAGGCTATAGCTATGCCTTAACCTGGTGAGAAATGGGGGATGCTGAGACAGTTGTCTATGGATTCAACACTATTCTAATTATACTTTTAAAAATAGGACTATATGGTTTCTATAGAAAAAAAATGCTCAAAAAACTTAAAATGAGAAGCATTTAATTAGCAAGAATTACATGGGAGCCACACTAGATATAGGTTATATGTATGGTTCATGGAGAATAGGTTAAAATGATAATGGGCTTTCTGGTCAACCTCAGAAGAGGAGCATGAAAATCCATGCTAACATCAGTGATGCCTATGACCACACATCCACCTTCAAAGCTAGTGTGCTGATTTGGGTTAAAATATGGCATTTATTATGGTTCTGACATCCCAAGACTTTTATAAAGACACAATCTGAGTCAAGGACCCATGGAAATAAAAGGGATTATAACTTTTTATAACAACCTTAGATTTTGGGATTTAATCAGAAACTAAATTATGACACAAAAGCTCAGTTCAATGAAATTCACATAAGGTAGGTATGGAACAGGAGGTACAAATAAATGGCTATATGATTGGCATGGCATTAAGAACTGCTAACACAGAATTCTTAGGGAACTGAAGTACCTTTTAGGAAATATTTACAAC
Source organism: Mus musculus (assembly GCF_000001635.26). Taxonomy (NCBI): domain Eukaryota; kingdom Metazoa; phylum Chordata; class Mammalia; order Rodentia; family Muridae; genus Mus; species Mus musculus. The sequence continues at coordinate 88,845,147 of NC_000078.6, read as the reverse complement.
AATAATAGAAGGAAAGAATTAAAGTGTCTTCTATCTGGACTCTGACAAAGTGCTACTCTAGCTGGATCTAGAAACATGCTGGATACCAACATGAATACAGAATAAATGACTCCTTCCTCTTTTCCTTTTAAGTGCTATTTGTGTCTGTATATCTGTGATACACAGGCTCCCATAGCATATACTAGAACAAATGGAAGAAAAGATCACCAATCAGTAAGGCATGCAAAGTTGAAATTGCCTTGAAACAGACTGCAAATCATATGTAAATTATATGCAAAATATACATATGTCTGCCTAAACTATGTTATACCCTTTGGGAAAACCCCCATGGAGATAGCTGATTTTGCCACTCAGGAAAAATGGAAATGGCTATGGAAGCTAAGTCATTTATCAGCAGCTGTGACCATGATGAAGCCTGTCATGAGAATGACTAATACAGAGACTAAAAACTATTTAGTGAAACAGGCAAGAGAAGGATACTACTATGTTCATGAACCAGGCCAGGAATTGAAGATCTCCATTATTTAAGCTAATGTCCTCTCTCTCTCTGTCTCTCTCTGTCTCTCTCTGTCTCTCTGTCTCTCTCTCTCTCTCTCTTTCTCTCTCTCTCTCACACACACCTGTCATCCCATCTATATCACATGGTTTTCAATCCTTCCTTCCTTCCTTCCTTCCTTCCTTCTTTCCTTCCTTCCTCCCTTCCTCCCTTTCTCCCTTTCTCCCTTTCTCCCTTTCTCCCTTCCTCCCTTCCTCCCTTCCTCCCTTCATTCCTTCTTCCTTCACCTGGCTTGGTAATTGGGAAAGTATTTCAAAAAAGGATAGAGAAAGATAAACATTCCAGGTAGAAAAAAACAAGTTATCCTTCCAGGATTTTTAATTCATTCACTTTCAAGATAATTTTACCCAAGTGAAAAATTCCCATTTATCATCTTCTTTTGAATGTATTAAGAGAGTGACATTAAATGTCACTATTTGTTGCAAGCACCAACATTGAATCCTTACAGAGTCATGAGGATTTTTTGAATCACATAAAATCAAAAGGTAATGGAAACATTCACCTAGTATTTTCAGAAAAACTAAAGAGACAGTGAATATGGAAAGGCTGGCAAAAATCTTAACTGTGATGACCTAGTCTCTAGAGTGGGGTGACTGGGAATTGGGGAAAGTAGAGGGGAAAAAATCCTCACCCTGAGATTTGTATCTTAAAGAGTGAAATAGATTAGTATATATTTCTATTTTTTCATTTTTGCATATGCATATGTTTCATAGGTTTACATATATGCACATCTGCATATGGGGTCTGAGGTTGGTGTCAGGACACATCCTCAGTCAGTGTTCTACCTTATTCAATGAAGCATTGTTACTCAACCCAATCCAGAGCATATCTGTATGGCTAGTCTCACCAGCCAGCTTGTTCTGGGGATGCCCTGTCTCCACCTTCAGAGGCAGGAATTACAGGTAGGCCACACCATCCTCTTAGCATATAAGTGTGTTCTGGTGTTCTAGAGATCTGAAATCTGATCCTCATGCCAGAGGAGTAAAGTGTTTAGCCACTAAATAGTCTTTAAAACAATAAGTATTTCTATTTAAACATGAGGTTCTTCCTTTATGGGACCATTTCTTGGGGTTTTTAAACCATTTCCTTCTTGATGCAAATCTAGACATAGACATAGTCAAACTCAGCTTTTTTTTTTTTTTGACATTATTATGTGAGAAGATAATCTGCACAGACAAATTAAAGATCTCCTTTCAAAGACAGAGATGTGGTATACAAGGCCCCTGGGATAAAGGATGAAGGAGGTATCTAGGCTGAAGTCTGCCACTCTAGATAGAACAGAGGCCTGAGGTGTGGTAAGAATGCTTAAAAGGAAGAGGAAATAAAGATTCACTTAAGTCCACAGTTGCCCAAGACCAGTTCTTCTCTGGGCAATTCCTGACTTTCATTACAGGCTGTAGTCTCCTTTTCTCCCAGGAGTTCACTCCTACCTGACAGCCTAGCCCAGAGCTGACCCATATTGTAATCAATGACTTAGACAAGAACAGTCATAGATCACTGTCTAGATGTGGTGATGACCTATACTCAGATGAATAGATAATTTACTGGCTACTATAATAGAGATCCAAAGAATGGGAAGAGATAAAAAATGAGATTTAATTTTAAGGACTAGGCTTTTCAGTATGTGCTCATAGTCATAGAACACAGGGGCTAAGGAAGGAAGATCATAAATTTAAAGTCAGCCTCGGCTATATAGTGTCTCAAAAAATATCAAGGGGTAAATATAAATTCGGGCACACAAGCAAATCCCATATCCCCAACACTCCAGAAATTAAAAAGTTCAAGTCTCCCCTCCTTTCAGGACTTACCGTTAATAAGTTAAATAAACGCAGGGTTTAGGGTCAGAGGATGGGAATCATATATTAAAACTGTCATGAGCCAGGTAGATAAGAGGATAACCAGAAGCTCAAAAACCATAGCAAATGCAGAATGAACGAAGGAACTTTCGTGTTCACCCAGATATTAGAAAAGTCGGTAAAGATATGAGTACAACTGTCAATCATGTTAGAAGCTGCACATGCAGTATAAAGAGACAAAAGCATCCAGTGTGAGCAGCGGGTGGGGCAAGGAAGTAGCTTTACTTGCTAGAAATGCAAAAGAAGAGAATCCATGAGATGTTTTAAGAACTAGCTAGTCTAAGCCCACATAACACTACGACCTATGAACACAGAGACCAAGCAACACAGCACATGGAATCAGATGAACATCTGGATATTTGGCTCATTCTGGCCCATTATAAAATAATAATTTTAATTGCTTTGAAGTACTATTCTAAGAATAGTACCTTATGCCCACAATGGTAGGTTTCAAGGTTAGCCTACTACCATTCCAGGTGAGTTGTACAAGCTTCTAGATGACTCTCTAAAAAATCCTGAGCTAAAACTTGGGAAATCGTCCTTTCCACCAATTTGGCATAATGCCATGGATCAGCTGAACAGGTAGCCTGGCAGTGGTGGTGGTGGCAGCAGTAGCAGCAGTGGTAGTGGCAGTTGTTTCCAGAAATGCAGCAGAGAAGGAATCCTGATGCTAGTTCTTTAAGTAGGGACCAGCTAGACACATGTCTATGTTTTGTCTTTTTTCTGTTGCCACTGTTGTTAGTTCTCACCTTCCAGTCCTTTGTAGGGTAGTAGCTGAATTAGATGCTCATTGTTTTCCTCTAGGCCAACTTTGCTCTGATAGCCTGGTGGCTGAATTAAACAGAAAGTGTTCCTTCCAATCGCAACAATGAGTCATTGACAGCATCAATATGGCATAATCACAGGGTCAAAGACTTTTTACAGCATTCTCCTGATCTTCCTGTTAGTGGGTAGAAGAAGTGGCAAGATTTCCTCCAGAATGAATGCCAGAGATGGCAAAGAGACAAAAGCAGCCAGGCTTTTCTCTCTAAGGGTTAAAGGATGAGCAAGAATGACTTTCAGAAAAGCTTATCCCCCAACAGAGAAAGTCCTTGATCTTCCAGTCACGATCTTCTCTAAAACCGCTTCTCATTCATGACTAACATAAGACTAGAAAGAACGGTCAATGTCCCAATGAAAGAACTGTATCCAAACAGATCGTGGTGTGCCAGATTTAACAGAATCAAAGAGGGGCCCCATGCTAAGGGAATCAGACCAACTGTGCAAGCCCAGGAAGGGGAAAGGGATGGCTTCGCAGTGCACACAAAAATAGTAAAAGGTTTTCACTGACTTCAACTTCAGTTTAACACTATCGTCATTAAAAAAGAAAGCTAAAGTGTTTGGTGCTGCCCTGAATGGATGTGGAATCTAGAACAAGGGCAATGGTGCTGCCTGTAATGAACTGATACCAATCATGCCGAGAGAACTGTGTGCTGTGCGGGCATCCTTCAGAATGGATACTGAGAAGACAAAAAGGGGTCATTTTTCAGGAAACAATGACCAAGATGAAAGAATAAAAACCCTTAGATGAGAATAGTCAAAGAAACTGGAGATGTTTTAGTCCATAGAAAAGAAACTCCTCAAAGACAAAAGCCTTGACTTCAAACACTCGGAGTGTAATGAGATCTGTCCTGTGGGTCTCCAAGGGCTGAAAGCCACACAGGTGTGGAAAGGTGTAGCAACTGAGGATAAGAAAGAGCTCTAAAATATTCTGCCCTGCTGGAACAGAATGAAAAGTCCAAGGGATCAATGAGCTGCTCATTGCCAAAGGGGTTCAAAGTAAGTCTGAATCAAATTTTACACTGAGGATTCAAAATTTTGTCACAAAGTCTTGATGACCCATTGGGTCCTTTCCATCCAAAACAAACTGATTCTAACAAGATCCTTTGGCAAGCAGTAGGCATGCAGCAAGGAGAAGTCTCTATCCTCAAAGATCAAGACACTTCCTGCACTGCCAGAACCCATAGAAGGAAGATCAAGACACTTCCTGCACAGAAGGAAGATATGGGGGAAGGGTAAATTGTGAGGATGGTACAGCCTGGTGTCACTGGAACACAAAAGGGAATGACTCCCCTGCTCCCTTCTACCACCATCCATCCTCTGATATCCATGTGCATGTAAGATTAAGAGTGAAGTGCCACGCCCCTCATCTTCCACATGACTTCCTTCCCAGCAGTGGTTCTCTGACTTTGGCCCGATCAGACTCACCTGGGAGAACTCTTTCCGTTATGAGACTGGCTCTCCTTTATTAACTCTCCAGGCCATTGTGGTGCTTTGCAAACCTCTGCTCTCTGTAATCCAAAGTGATATTCAGATCCCAGATCTTCCTCAAATTTATTGAGTTAGTGTTTCCATGCCTCCTCCTAAAGTGTCTATCTCTCTCACCTATAAAACATGCCCCAAGGAACACCATGCAGCAACACAAAGGAAGCACAAGGCACAGTTCACAGTCAACTGTCCACAGCAAGGACTTGAAAACCTATAATGTCTGTCCTTATTTAGAAGACTGATTTGTTCAGGGCACCTCTCTGGCCCCTCCTAAATCTTGCCAACATTTTGATTGACTGGTACATTGATTTGAGATAAGCCTTACTATGTAGCACAGGCTAGCCTTGAACTGACAATGTTCTTATAAGAGCCTCCCAAGTGCCCCGGATTACAGGTGCACACCACCCACCCTGGCCCTGCCCATATAATTTCTCTAATAAGCTGCCAGCACTAGTGGACCCTTGCCCACTGCATCCTCAGATGCTTCCATTTGTATTCAGTCAGCAAAGCTGTTCCACAAGGGAACTCACTGTCCTAGACTCCGGGCCACATTCCATCTCCCACCCCTCCCGAGGCCCGATCCAGCAAACTGGCCAGCATAGCCTATGTCCTTATCAGACCTCCATAGCTGATCTAAAGCCTGATGAGATCTCCGTGAATAGGCTATTCGACGTAACTGGGCAAGGTGGAGGTTCTATAGCCTCAATTACCCCGAGAATAACTATTCTATGCTCTTCTCATCAATGATGTTCTGAATAGCACAAATCTCTGCATGGGTTTTCCCGTATACCACAGGATGCTTGGAACTCACTGTCCTTTACTACTAAATGCTTCTGGTGCCTCTTGTCATTGAACTAACAAAGAAGCATCCCACACACATATTGGATGGCCTCAGACCATGGTAGGCTGTGGGACGTTGCTCTAACTCTCATCCTGCCCTCCAGATATGATGGATGAAATGTGACTGAAACAATCCTCCAGTGGTATGGTGTGCCTTTTGAACCTCTCTCTTTCCTCCTCCCTTCCACTTCCTTTGACAAAGTTTTTATATATTGTATAGTATGCTCTCAGACTCATTATGTAGCCTAAGCTAGCCTTGATCTCATGATTCTTTGGCCTCAATCACCTTAGCCCTGGGATTACAGGCAATATGTACCACAACCACCACTGACCTAGGTCTGCCTTTCTAAGACAATAAAGGAGAAGATTTTAAAAGTCTTTAGAAAGCTTCAAGATTACAATTTTAAGATAGCCAAAGAGGGAGGCAGTCTTGGAAATAGCTCCTTATCCATACATACTTATCACATACAGCTATAGGAACCAAGGTCTTCCCAGACCTGTACTGGACAACTGGCTAGAAAGTAAGCAGTGTTGGTCCAGCCAAGTACCCCTTTCCCATCCAATTACATTCAGCAAAGATGTCTTTCTCTGTAAGCTGCATCTCCCACCAAGCTGGCCTAAAAAGAGCAGGGAATACAAATTGGTTCAACTGCCTACCTTCTGTCTTGGGCTAAACCCCAATAAAAAGACAACTTCCATAAGACCCTGGTGCAAAACTATGGCCTGAGTCATGCACATTCTTCATTTACCCAGGAAGCTTTTATTATGTGTCTACAATGTACTGGCACCCTTCAAAGCTAAGAACATGCAATAATGACTAGGAGTGAACTTTGTGGCATGTGTGTATGCTCTGGAGATGTCGCCACACCATGACATTTATAGTGTGTTCTGCCAACTTTAATGCACTGTCACTGGCTGCCTTACAAATGAATCAGTTTGTTCATGGGTAACATACACCTAGTAACAGAATCTACCTTATGGGGGTGTCTAACGAATTAAATAATGCATGCAAAACTTAGCATTTCAGCAACTGGCTCAAAGTACAAGCTCAATAAATGTCAAATGTTTTTCCTAGTAAGGTAATAAGAGAAAAATCAAGTGGGACTATTATCCAAAAGAATGGGAAAGAAGAGATAAAATATGATCTGGATACTACAGAAGGCATGAACTGTTAGTCTTAGTGACAAGAAGATAGTCTTTCAGTTCCCAAGTATCTCAGTCAGATGATCTGGCCATAAGCACTCACAATGGACAGATTCCTAAACCTCCTGACTCAAATCCTTCACATTAAAGAGAAGAAAACTGATTACCTGGGAAGGCTGGCTGCATTCTTGGCCAAGTGTACACAAATCCCAGATAAAGCCGAAACTGCACAGAGGGACCCTTAGAACTTACTTTAAATCTTAGAGCATATCTTTTTCTGACCTTGAGCATAGGATGTAGTGTCTTGGAGCCTAGGGTCCTTCTTCTGTAAAATGGTGGGACCCTGGCATATTAGTCCCTTTGCCTCCTTTTACTATGATCCTAAGCCATGTTTGATGGCCATATGCAGGCTCTAAAGACCAGAAGTATGAAAATTAAGACCCAAAAGAAAGGAGTGGATGGGGGGGGGGGATCTGGTGTGTGTGGAGAGGTTCTATATTATACACAGGGAGCATGCCTCTGGACATTAAGGAGAGCATGACAAGGATAAGTCGTTTACTTGAGTTCAGGTTTTTTAATCTTTGAAAATTATGAAACTCAAGAAGAACAAAGACCAAAATGTGGACACTTTGCCCCTTCTTAGAATTGGGAACAAAACACCCATGGAAGGAGTTACAGAGACAGTTTCGAGCGGAGATAAAAGGATGGGCCATCTAGAGACTGCCATACCTGGGGATCTATCCCATAATCAGCCTCCAAACACTGACACCATTGCATACACTAGCAAGATTTTGCTGAAAGGACCCTGATATAGCTGTCTCTTGTGAGACTATGCCGGGGCCTAGCAAACACAGAAGTGGATGCTCCCAGTCAGCTATTGGATGGATCACAGGGCCCCCCCCATGGAGGAGCTAGAGAAAGTACCCAAGGAGCTAAAGGGATCTGCAACCCTATAGGTGGAACAACATTATGAACTAACCAGTACCCCCCCGGAGCTCCTGTCTCTAGCTGCATCTGTATCAAAAGATGGCCTAGTTGGCCATCAGTAGAAAGAGAGGCCCATTGGTCTTGCAAACTTTATATGCCTCAGTACAGGGGAACGCCAGGGCCAAGAAGTGGGAGTGCGTGGGTAGGGGAATGAGGGGGGGTATGGGGGACTTTTGGGATAGCATTGGAAATGTAAATGAAAAAAATACCTAATTAAAAAAAAAAGAAAATTATCTACAAAACAGAAACTCTTATTGCAAGTATCAAATGAGACTTTGTATAGCAGCTGTTATGCACTGCTTACCACATTCGTTATCTGAGTTCTAAAGACTATACATGTAGCTCCACCTTTAAAGCAGCCCTATTGGCTAAGCATCCACAGTCCCATTTTACAGGTAGCGAAAGTAGAGCTCACAAGGGTAAAAGAATGAGATCAGGTCAGATTGCCTTAGTGGGGTCATGGCATCAGGTCAGTCCCAGCATCTGGCTCAGTCTGTGCTCTGTGTAGCCCAGGGTGATCCAGTCTTTCCTTAAAGGGTTAGATGGCATTTTAGGTTGGGAGCTACTTAGCTCAGGCTTTGTAGCTCGCAGACATCCTCAGCCAGTAGGAAGGGAGCGAGTATAGCTTCTCTTGGGTAAAAACTTTATGAATGTTAAAAGCCAAGTTCCGTAAACTTTTGGTGTTGCTGATTTTTTTTTTTGATTGTTTTTAACAACTTCAAAACATCAAGCTCCTTCCTTGATATATATTTGCCAAACCCACTCTAACCCATGCTGTCCTCCCTGCAGCACCTAAACTGCTACACAGAACATACCTGAAAAATGACCCCCAGAGACTAGGGGGTGGATATATGCGCAGTCTTCCCCATCCCTAGTTTTCTCACCTGCTCCTCCTGTCAACCAGACCAAGGAGGTGACCCATGCAGTGTGTACCACAAGAGGTGAGGACTGAGCTTCAGCAAGGTAATCCACAACCCCTCAGTACAGACAGCCCTGAGAGCCCCAAAGGGAGGAGAGACTAGAAATCTGAGGCCAGCGTTGGTCAAAGAGTAACTCATTGACATTTTGTGCCTTTGATAAAATGATGATTCTGCCTTAATATCTCTAGGTATGGCCCCGAGCCTCTGCTTTTATACTGAGTTCTCAGAAACAACAGTATTTCTTGTCCTGATACATAATGGGCCTTTGACAGCATCCCCTTTGTGTCTGTAGTCCTGAGTCACACATGTTAGATGCTGTCTCCTGCCTGCAGGTTCACATCAGCATCCCTCAGTTAGAAGGTGTGACTCCCTGGAGATAGGCAGTGCTCAGGACAGATATCTAGGTCCCCTGGCTGACTTCCAATGAAGTGGAAAGGCAATGAGGGGCAGAGGTCAAGAGTCAGCAGACAATGGAAGCCATAAGCTACAGCATTAGTTCTTTTAGAAACAGGAGGCCACGCCTCTGGCCAGCCCCTGCAGACAGGAGCCCCTCCTCCTGTGCTTGCCCGAGCTCTGGTGGACAGAGCAAGAGGCCTATTTCCTCATTGGGCCTGTGAATAACTAGGGCACATCCACAAGGTCACAGTTATTCATTTAAATTCCAGCTCTAATCAGCAGGCAGAGCTTGAGAAATTATCTGTTCTGAGGGAAGAAGCTGACAGCACCATAAACAGCCCTCAGACAGCAGTGAGGGGTACCAAGAAAGGGGTGTAGAAAGAAGGGCTTTTCCCACTTCTTCTTCCTCTTAACAGAGAGTTCTGGAACACTCAGAAGTGGGGACAATGTTGAGGGCAGCAAGGGATGGGACTGCCCACCCAAAAGCTGCGTAGGGAGACCAGTGATAAATCCCAGTGAGAAAAAGTGGATTAAAATACCTGACAGAGTCCCTTCCAGAAAATACATGAACTACATATCTTTGGAAGCCTCAGTTCCTTAACTGTACTATTTATAGTCCTTGAACAATACACCCCTTAAGTTCTACTATGTCTCAGAGACTCTATAGAGTCAGATTGCCCCTTAGGCTTGCGACCACTCCTTCTGTTTAATAGCCATGTATTGGGCTCTATATACTATGCACAGATACAGTAGTACAGACACAAGTAAGACATAATTCTGGTCCACAGGACCACTATGGAAATGTGGGCTTTAGAAGAACAAGAGTATGGACTCTGATGGCAGGTGAATTTTGAGGTTCTGGTCTAGCTGCCGGCAGGACGTGACCAATGGAGCTGCCCATAAGGTTTCTCATTTGCAGTACAGACAGTGCCGCCGACCTGGAGGAGCTAACACTGAGGCATCTTCCCAAGACCTACACATGGTACTAGAAATGCTTACTATTGCTTTTATTATTTTTGAATCGTTTTCCCTAGCCTAGGGTGAAGGGGCTTTAAACTTCCACTGGTTGTCCAGTGGAACATGCATGTTCCAGACAACTTAGCCTGTATCCAGGATTCATTGTCAAAGATTTCCCAGCCCACCTCTGGGACTCCAGAAAAGGTGCTGCCCACAAGTCCTATCTCAACCCACCTTTTACAGTAGGGTTATTTATAACCAATGTACTCAGAATGTAAAATTCATCAATTAATCAATCATCACTTTCATCGTCTTATAGCAGCCTCTGGGTAAACAGTTACATTAGCTTATAAAATCCCCAATATGTCTTCTGAGGGGAAGGGGAAAAAAATCAGAGAACCACAAAAACCTGAACCACAAGGCTGTTAACTCCACATTGCCTGGTCAGGAACTAAGAGACTGTAGAAAACTATCCACTAACCTCCAGCAGGCCTGACCTGAGAGGGCCAGCTCTTGCCAGAACGATGGCCACAACTGAAAGATCTAAACCAAGGATTTTCTTCAGGCTTAGAAACCACACACACACACACACACACACACAACCAAAAAAAAAACCAAACAAAAACCCTAAAACCTAAACCCTGAAACCTAAGACCTAAAAGAGTGGGAGGAGTCGCTGTATGTTAAAATATGCATTAATACATGCATGTAATGTGTATACATCTATATGCACAGATGCAGATATGTCTGTGCGTGTGTCCATGTACTTGTCCCCATTTAGAATAAAAATACATGAAACCAGAGGCTGTTTCCTGTTTGGTTTATCATTCCATCCCCATTACCTGGTACACGTTTGTTGAGTGAATGACTGAACTGAACTCTTATTAAGTAGAAAGAATGGGTTCAATGTTATATATGTATGTGTGCATGTGCAAGCAAGTGCATGTCCAGATGTATGCATGTCATTTGGGAGCCAGAAGACATGTTTGGGTGTCATCATTCAAAGAATGACTACCCTTTTTTGAGTCCAGATCTCCCATTGGCCTGGAACAAGCGAGAAGTCTAGCCTAAGGAGCTAGCAAGCTGCAGGGATCTGCTGGTTTTTAGTGCTAAGATTACAAAGTACAACCCTGCACTGAGATTCTTTGTTTTTAAATATAGCGTCTAGGGATAGAACTCAGGGCCTCATGTTTATACAGCTAGCACTTTACCAAGTGAGCTATGACTCTAATCCCTAGTGATATATATATGCATATATATATATGTATATATATATATATATAATACATATATATATATATATACATATTGCAGGAAGTGTTGTTGGTGCTGTGTTTCAAATAAAGAAGATGGGCAGAAAAATAACAGAAAACTTCCTCCATATTTGGTAGGAATAATTATATTGTACTCTTACACTGTATAATCCCATTCATAACAATGATCAGAAGGACCCTACCAAAGTATGAGTAGTTTTTTAAGATGTTCAAAACAATAAAGAATATATTCATTTGGAGAAAGGGGTGGCAGTAAAGAAAAGGTCATATTACCTCTAAGCAAAAACAAACAAATGGGCAATTATAACATTAGGGATACTTACAAGCTCTTCAGCCATTGGGAATTTCCAGCAATGGACATAGCATATACCTTTAAAGTGTGAATTGGTTTTGGAGTTCAGTTATTACCACGTGACTTTTGGCAAGACTATTTAACCTGTCAGACCCTAGATTTTATGTACTTTAAATTGTGTAGAGCGGTGCCTATCTTATATGTGTGCCCTTAAGAGTTAAATATAAGACTAAGTTAGTGAACATGAAAATATCTAAGATGGTTTCCCTTCTTATCTGCAACTCACTATTCTTAACTCCTTAAAATATTCTTAATTCCTTTAGAATAGATCTACATCTGATTTCTAGATTATATCACATTTTTACCTATGAATTATTGGGTCCTGTATCATGGTCACATATATTCACATACATGTATATACCCAAACACATACAAGGTTTAAAAGTAGAACTCTGGGTGAGCATTCATTTCAATAGAAATGCAGTTACCTCAATGATGAGCCTTCTGTGTTTCTGTTAACAAAATTTAATCAAACACACTTTTTTTATTACAGTGAACATGTATTACTTGCATAATTAGATAATAAATAGACTAGTATCAATACCATTGTAGAAAATGAAAATAGAAGAAAGAAACCTTCATTTACCCATATAATTTCTGGGTTGAATAGGTCATAGCATCAGCTTTTAGCCACAGAAAGCTATAGCTATAAAACAAGGCAAAAGTGTTCATTGCATTGGTCCATGCAAGCTTTTAAAATATTTCCCCAAAACGTTAATTTTCCACTTCTTTGATTCACATAGAATTCATAAGGAAGCAATCACATAAGCCAGGGAAACACATTCCATTGGTTTGAAAATAGTTCTTCAAAGCCAGAAAAAAAATTATATATATGTATATATCAAGGCATTTCCTCTTCTAAACCAAAAATCAGTGAAAATGCAACATACTAAGATTTTTTTAATCCCTAGGAAAAGGGGTCACACAGAATCAAACCATGCACAGTCTAGCAGAAGGCAAATTCCCACAACAGCTGTGCAAAGACTCACCTGGACCTTGACTGACATCTGTGGCAGCAATTTCAAAGCAAAGGAAAAGGAGAGGAGAGAGAAATGGAGACGAGTGTTAGCAGTGCACCCACACACAATACCATGTGTTCTTGCATGAGTATGAAGGTCATGCAATCTCCCACATTTCCACCTTCACCCAGATACCACCCATGCAAGCCAAGGAATCAAGCTCCCTGTTCACTGTGCATGTAGCAAAAGAGGTAAGCCATCCATCTGTCCGGAAAGATAGCATCCTGGAATCAGATAGGGCTCCAAAGAGCCAAGCAATCTAGAATCCTGTAAGAATATCGGTTAAAATATTCTGGTTGGTTCTGCACACTGACACCCACGCAAATCTTCCTCATTCCCAGATACCGAACACTGGACACAAAGTCAAGCGAGGTTCCCAGCAGAGAGAGAAAAACAAATTAAACCACTCCCCTGAGGAAGAAAGAAAAAGAGGCATCAGCATTAAGAGCAAGCTGCAGCATTGGTTAGCATGTAGGGCAGAAGGGCAGAAGATGACAAAACATTTACAGTCCCCTGCCTCTCCACATTCGCAGTGACCATCCTTCATCACAGAGAGCAGTGTATGCAGAAGACTGTGTGTGAACCAAACACTCACTATAGAAATTGAAACTCTGCCTCCTAACACTGATAATTTTTCTGCTTGCTCTTCACCCCATCACTAATGACAAAGATTACCCATGCAAATCACTTTTGTCAACCGTAATTGAACACAGTGTCCTGGAAAGGTTGACACATGAATTAAGCCAATGAACTTTTAAGACCCACCAGACAGTCCATGCCCATCATCTTCTTCAACAATGGAATTTCTTCTTCCTCCTCCCTCTCTCACATGTGAAGTAGGATTGTGCTGGGAAACCTAAGTGGAAACAGCCTAAGGCACTGTCAAAATCTCAAGTTTAGCAGCATTTACTACAGCTGGGGCAACAGGAGGCTGCTTCAGAAACCACAGATCATCAGGCAATCCTGGTGGATGCACTTAGAATCATTGGATGGTGGATCGGGAAGACCATAGGCTTCTCTAATGTTGTTTTTGTTGTTGCTGTTGTGTAAGGTAAAGACACTGACACATTTTTTTCCAAGGTTGCACTGCCAGTTCAGAGAGAGAACTCGGAAAATAAACCTCCATCTCTGGGTCCCATCTAATTCAACATTCATTCAACTGAAGCCCGGATCACTCAAGACATATAGGATCCAGTTTAATTACTGGACTAAAGGAAGCACTCTTATGCCACAGGAAAGATAGGTAAGACTCTCCCAGTTACCCCATGAGTAGATCATCAGAAATCCTCTGTGGCTTTCACCTGCTGCCAGAACAAGACAGGCAATGCTCTCCATGCCAACAATGAAACAACTGCAATCAGATTGTTACAGCACATCCTTAGGGTTTTTATCCTAAGGAAACCCAGAACTCTTACCAGACTGAGCTGTGCCCTAGCATCTGGGAGTGAGACAGTCACAGCAACAGCTGAGGATTCACCCAGTGTGCGCCATGCAATCCCTGGTAGCTCTACATGCTCAAAGACACTTCTAGAGAACTCTGAGTCATTCTTTGACACATCCCCTTTCAGGTTTTCTGGTAAGTTAGACTTAGGAGGAGAGTGGTAAGAGAGGGAAAGAAAAGAGGTAAAGTAGAAGAGGTGGGTAGGAGAAGGATGCTGTGTGAATAACCAAGTGGGCCATTAACTGTGACTGATGGATTGCCTAGAATAGTGATCTCATGAAAATACCCCTTAATTAAACAGGATATCTGTGGTGAGAATGTCAACACTGTTGTTCATACACACTCTTTGAGGACTCCAAGACCCAGTGAGACAGGATCCCTTGGAACCCCAAAAGTCTTTACATGTCATTTAGTTACCTATTTTGGCACTGTGATTACAATCCTAACCTTGGAGACAGACAGTTCTGAGCTCACATCCCAGCTTGCTCTGCGGCCTTGGACCAATCACTGAACTTCGAATTCGTCGTCTTTCTGCTATAAAAATGGGAACAGAGCCTCCCCCATAGGGGTGATAGGAGACTTAAATGCTTGCAAAGCACTTAGTACCAGGCAAACACTGCATAACCGGTAGCAACTCTGATTGTTATCATTTTGAATCACCACAAACAGATTTGCCAACATTTATTGACCAGATGGTTCACTGGAAACACCAAGAGACCACAGGAAGTGAGCCTCTGACTAGGGTGCATTGCTTCTAGTTACGAATTTGGATGAGTGCTCTGTCCCCCCCCCTCCCCTCATTCCTCCCCCCACCCATCAGTGCAGAAGCAGAGTCTGGTGTGAGCAGAACCAGGGGTCAAAACAAATCCCATGATGACTTCTTCTGCTCTACCCCTTGTACTTTAACTCAGTGCAGTTGTGGCCATACACAAAAACACAGTAATTCTTCTCATCACAGAGGAGCAACAAGAACATCCTTAAAGGTCCTTTGCACTGGGCTGGGGCAGGAGAGTAACATCTGAGCTCAGTTCCTGGCTCTGTCAGCAACTGCAGGTCATTGTCATTTCTCCAGCTATAGGAATAAAGACACCTCAAGCAGCAGTGAGTTACTTGGGTTTCTGGACTCAATTCTGACCCTACTCCCACCCACACCTCAAATGAAATAGAAAAGGCAGGAGGTAAAAAGAAAATGTATCCCTTGGCACTGGAGGATGGGAGGATGTCTAAATGGAGAGGGTAAGAAATGTGGCTACTTCTATATTGTCTCTCTTATAACAATCCCCAGCTCTCTTCTAGGGACTCCCCTTCCCCACCTTTAATCCATGTGATTGGTAAAGATTACCCCTGTTTTAAGAGGAGCCCTGTGACTCCACCTAGATTTTAGGAATATGCTATTTTCTGGACCAGTAACAGACATGTGACCCAGGGCCCAACCAATGAAAGTCTTCCAAGGGAATTTCACTGGAATTATTAGGCAATAACTAGCTTCCATCTTTGTCACCATCTACAGACTGCCTCCATACCTGACTCCATGCTTTCCTTAAGCAACATGGGAGAAATCAAGGCCTCTCTGTAGGACAGGGGTGGGTTGACAGACCTAGAATTGAATCCCAGCTCTGCCTTCCACTCACAGGCAACTGCCTCAGCAGCTCTGAGAGTCAATCTCCTCTTCTATAAACAGAGACCTTCAAGGTATCTATCTTAGCAAGCTGTATCCATGGAAATCCTGTATTCACATTCAATACATATTAATGGAGTGCCAATTATAGGCCAAACCATACTTTTTTCCATGGACGATACAAGCAATAAATGAACGAAACAGGCAATAGTCTTGAGTTTAAATTGGAGGTATAAATAATACAGGCATATGTTTATAATGTGACATGACATAGCGATTAGTGTTATGAAGAAAGAAGAAACAAGGTAAGTGTTGGCAGGAGTCCCCATGTCAGAAAAGATTAGTAAAGAAGCATGTCAGAGGAAATGATGTTATATTTGGACTAATACCTGAAGAAGGAGAGTCTTACATATACCTGATGAAGACTGTTCAGGCAAGAAAGCATCCATCACCTGTAAGGCTGCACACAGGACACGTTGTTCTGACAGTGCATTCTACTGACAGGACAAGAGTTCTGAAAACCAGAACCCTTCACCTGCCACTTCCCTCCCAGCTCTGCCACTCACGTGCAGTCCTCAGCAGGTCACAGATGCCCAAAAGGTGCTCAAGGGTAAACAAACCCTGATAGAAACTCTTCCTGACCTAGTCTGGAGCTACCTCCCTCAGGACTTCTCCACTCCAACCAGGGGATGCAAAAAAAGAAAAGAAGGGATTTGAAACCCACCATCACCCTTAACTCCTTTTCATTCAGCATCATAAGGAGAGGAGCCATCTATCAGGGCATTTCCATCTGCACTCACAGGTGCTCATTACATATTGGACAATGATCTCAGCCAGCAGTTCAAAGGAAGCAACTTGTTGCAGGGGAGCTTCTAATTACTAGGGAAAACAATGGCCCTCCATCTACCACTGCTACACTTTGATATGTGACCCTCTCTGGAGAAGCTCCCTCCCATCTTGCCCTTCATTTGGACTAGATCCTATTAAGAACCAAGAGTCCCAGACACATTATTTGGAGCTTAGGGACTCTTATGGAAGAATTGGGGGAAAGATTACAGGTCCCAAAGGGAGTAGGAATTCCACAGAAAGACCAACAGAATCAACTAACCTGGACCCTTGGGGGCTCTCAGAGACTGAAGCACCAACCAAAGGGCACTGGACCTAGGCCTCCCCACACATATGTAGCAGATGTGCAGTTTTGTCTTCATATGGGTCCTGAACAACTGGAGCAGGGACTATCTGAAAAGCTGTTGTCTATATGTGGGATAGGTTCTTCTAGCTGGGCTGCCTTGCCTGGCTTCAGTGGGAAAGAGTGCACCTAGCCTTGCAGAACTTGATGTGCCAGCATGGGGGAATGCCCAGGTGGCCTTGCATGCTAAGAGGAGAAGGGAAGAAGGGAGGGGGAAGGACTATGGAAGGGGTGACTAGGAATAGGACAGTGAGCAGAATATAAAGTGAAGAAGTTAAAAAAAAAAAAAAAGAGCCAAGAGTCCAAAATAACCCCAATTTCTTCTTCCATACAGCCTCACATCCTTAGTAGAGACTTAGGAAGTATGAAGTAGAATGCACAGCCACACTCCTGAAGGACAGTCCCAGGCAAATCTTAGGGGACACCACCTGGTGAACTCTGCCTTGAGTCTGACCTATTTTCTAGGAGAGAAAATAGAATGTAGATTTGAATGCAGTGGCACTCTGGAAAACTACAGGCCCAGCAGTGTGAGAAAATAAACCAGCAAGGGATGGCTGAAAAAGTGCTGGCACCTGTGAGCATACTACATCTGGTTGTCAATGGCCCCTGCTTCTACAATTGCCCCATACCCCCACCCCCCGCTTTCTGTTCCTTTCAAAAATCGATGCAAGGCTAGGGAGATGGCTGAGAAGACAAAGTACTTACAGCACAAGGGTGAGGACCCAAGTTCAAATCCCCAGAGCCCATGTAAAAAGCCAGGCAAGGGCAAGCATATCTCAGCAATCCTACTGTTCCTCAGGGTAGACAGAAGATGGAAACAGGAGAATCCCTGGTTTGTTCACAGGTCAGAGAGCCTGGCATGTGCTGCAGGAAATGACAAGGCCGTTCTGCCTCAGATAGGGAGGAAGGTAAGGATCAACTCCAATATTGTCCTCTAACCTCCACAAACAAGCCCACATATATACACCAATGGGCATCCCCCCACACATACACAAAGATATACACTATTTATGTATGTGTTTCACTGGGTCAGTTCTGGTGCCCAAGGATGCTTTCCTACACATGGACTCCAGGCTGGGGAGACTAGCCTCAGAAATAGGAACAGCCAGACAGGAGCTAGAAACATCTGTGGCTACACCCTAGTCTGATATCCTTGCTGTTTGGGCCTCAGAATGGATTTCTGGTAATATATATGAAATGCTTATCTTCTTCTACACGAAGGAAATTAAATTACCAGTTAATATTGACTGGGGGTTTCTATATGCCAGGTACTGCACAACAACTACGCTAAGAAGTGTGAGCTCTTGTCACCTGCAGTTTGCAGCTAAGAGACTTGATGGACAGAAAGCTTGGGGAGCTAAGTTACACTGTCTATAGAGCCAGGTCTTGAATACTGACAAGCTGGCCATTCCATTGACCTCCCTCCCCCCCTTCCTCCCTCCCTCCCTCTCTCTGCATGTGTGTCTGTGTGTGTGTGAGCATGCTGATAGCATCACCTCCAAACCTCCAAAGAAAGGTGACTATAAGAAGAAAATAAGATAAACGCAATGCTACACATCCTAATACACACACACACACACACACACACACACACACACACACATATATGGTATTTTCAGTGTGCTGGGCACTGTGCCATGAGCTTTAGATGTGTCGTTTCATTTAATGCTTGCCACACACCTAACAGGAAGGGGCACTATTCACTCCATTTTACAGGTAAGGACATTGAAACCCGAACAGGATGCACTTAGCTATATTGTCACTAAGACCTCTCAGACTCAGAAAATACCAGATAAGGCCTCATGACTAAACAGCTCAAAATAAGACAAAGATCAATTGATCCCTGAAGATACAAACAAGAAGTAAATTGATTAATTCCCAAACTCCACAGGGGCCTCTTTCTAAGAGCCATTCTCCAAAAGCAGGCCAGCCTGCTGTCACATGTGCTCCATTGTTAAGAACTGGTCAAGGGACAGAGGGATATTCTGATAGGTAAAGTGCTTGAGATGCAAGCTTGAGTCCTAGAGTTGGACCCCCAGAACCCATGCAAAGAAGCCAGGCATGGTAACAGATTACTAGAGCATGCTGACAAGTCCAGACTAGTGGGCCAGCTTCTGGTCCCACTGGGAGACCCTGTCTCACAAAACAAGGTTGAGAACACC
Source organism: Mus musculus (assembly GCF_000001635.26). Taxonomy (NCBI): domain Eukaryota; kingdom Metazoa; phylum Chordata; class Mammalia; order Rodentia; family Muridae; genus Mus; species Mus musculus. The sequence goes on along the minus strand of NC_000078.6, from coordinate 88,826,130 downwards.
TAAGTAATAATACCTAGTGTTGACTTCTGGCCTCTACACACACACACACACACACACACACACATATACATGCTCATGAGTAAACATATATACAAACATGTACACAAGCACATGTGCACATGAGCACACACACACACACACAAAGAAGTTGCTAAGGACACACAGACACACACAAGTTGAAAAGGAAAAGCTGACTACAGAGATGTGCACTTCATGGGCTAGGTATCCCCTATTAATGTACAGCAGGGCCTTCATAGTGCTGGAGGTAGAGAAAAGAGAGATCAGTTGCTAGCCCCCATGTATATATACTCCTGCACAGGCCCTCATATATCAGAGCTGACATCTTGTGGCCTTCTATTATACAAGGCCACATCTCAGGAAGAAAATCAAAGCAAAAATTGTACTTCCCCAATGGCCTATCTCATCCCCTAAACTTAGAGAGAGAATAAGTCTAAGGCTGTCCCTTCTCCAAGGACACACATACATGGAAATACTTCTTCTAGCTAAGTCCTAAAGACGTCTACCAGCATTAAAGAATCTCCTGCAGGCTGAGCTTTGTCTGGGCTCCTCAAACAGAAAAGAGTAAACCTTGGAGTTAACCTCATACCTGACATGAAAGTCTACTTATCCATTATTGAGCCCCTGACTCTGGTGGTACATGATTTTGTTCTTTAATGATCATAACTCTAGAAAGAAAAGCACTCAGTAGTGCCTAATAGGTGTCAGACAGCTTCAGAAGCAACAACAGTATGGAGAACAGGAAAAAAGAAGTTCCAAAAGTCACGTTTATGGTCCAGGCCACTGTTGTACTTAAACACCTTTGGGGGCTCTTACAAGCTTGTGGATGCTCTGGTTGAAAGAATGAGAGTTTGACTGAGAGGAGAAGAGAATGTCAACATGTTATGCATACAGAGACCTGCAGACAGCCTCCTGATGGTGCTTTGGAGATTCTGCGTGTAACTATAGAGGTAAAATAGTCTATTTGAGATATGACTTTGCTACTTATTAAAAATAGTTTTGGCAAATTTCTTAGTTCCAACTTTCTCTTTTACTATAGGGGAATAATTATAGCATAGCCAGGTTCCCTGGAACCATCTTTATATTCTTGGGTCACACAGTAAAAATCTCTAACCAAAATCAACTAACCAAAAATGTCATCAGTGGCACCTAATACAAAGCAAGAACCAGTTTCATGCATATTAAGAAACATATAGGAACACAATAGGTATGAATATCTTTTTAAAATATTTTTATTAGGTATTTTCCTCATTTACATTTCCAATGCTATCCCAAAAGTTCCCCATACCCTCCCCCCCACTCCCCTATCCACCCACTCCCACTTTTTGGCCCTGGCGTTCCCCTGTACTGGGGCATATAAAGTTTGCAAGTCCAATGGGCCTCTCTTTGCAGTGATGGCCGACTAGGCCATCTTTTGATACAGATGCAGCTAGAGACAGGAGCTCCGGGGGGGTACTGGTTAGTTCATAATGTTGTTCCACCTATAGGGTTGCAGATCCCTTTAGCTCCTTGGGTACTTTCTCTAGCTCCTCCATTGGGGGCCCTGTGATCCATCCAATAGCTGACTGTGAGCATCCACTTCTGTGTTTGCTAGGCCCCTGCATAGTCTCACAAGAGACAGCTATGTCTGGGTCCTTTCAGCAAAATCTTGCTAGTGTATGCAATGGTGTCAGCGTTTGGAAGCTGATTATGGGATGGATCTCCGGATATGGCAGTCTCTAGATGGTCCATCATGGAACATCTTTTTTAAAGACTTGAGCTTTGCTTGCGCAAGTAAAGAGATTGTGAATTGCTGAGTAGTTAAATCCTCTGCAACTTTGCAGGAAGTCATATACAGGATGGGACTCACATCACACATGGGAGCTAAAGTCACTGGCTCCCGTTTCAGGTGAGCAGTTTTGGGAGCCCAGTTGAAGCTCGTTTGCTGAGCTCAGCTCTGCTGACAATACCTAGTGCTTCTCCTGAACAAAATCATGTATAATCAGAAGAAAATTACTATGCTCAAAGTGTTCCCTAATATATCAATTGCATTGGAACAAATTTGCATTTTCAAAACAAGCATTATACCAGAACTGACTGTCCCTAATTTATCTGACTGTTGCAAGGATGGAATGAGATGATGCATTCAAAGTGTTTAGTGCAAAGCCAGGCACATAGTAAACATTCAAGAAACACTGGTTGAAATTACTACTGCCTTTGCCAGCTTGTTGACATATACCTGGTACACTAAAAGTGACACACTGAGCTTCTATTGACCTGTTTAAGCCTTCAAGCAGAAAGCATCTCTAGCAGAAGCATACTTCCCAGCCATAGGCCATGAGGAGTACAGCTGCAGCAGTCTCCCACCCAATAGGACAAGGCCTTTGGAAAAGTCCTCATAGCCAGTGTGCATTGCCAGTTTCCTAAGGAAAGGAGTAGGAGTTGTTCCCTGCAAAGTCCAGTATGACCAACCAAAGAGAGGATACTTGAGGAACAACAGGAAGCCAAGAAAGGCACTGAGCTAAATGAGAAGGCACTCATCTGAAGTAGGACATAGAAAAACACATCATAGGAAAGAAATCAATCAAGCTCTAAGGTAGAAAATTCCCTAGAAATAGGCTTCTTAAGTTCTTCCATCTCCTGAAACACAGGAGGAATGGGTGGCAACTTCTAGATTAGAATTGACTTGGATGAAAATCCCGATTTGATCACACATGTTCACTCAGGCATATGACTGACCTCTTGGAACCCTAACTTCCCCATGTGTAAGTGGCAACAACCCCCTTACCTAGAAAGACTGGTGAACAGGTCATAAGAAGCTAATGTGTGCAAAGCACTGAGCAAGGTTCCTTGCACACAGGAAGCACTGGTCCACACTGCTAATCATAATTACTGAATTACTTCAGCCCAGTGATTCCCTGTGGGAGGAGGGATCTGCTTTCTTTCCAAGAATCCCTGGCTCTCTGAAAAGATTCTACATTTTTGGAGTTCATTCCCATTGGAAGGCTATTTTAGAAGAAGCAGGTGGTCTCTCAGAATTTCTCCAAGACTTTGTGATTGGGTATCCAGAATTGCTGTGCAATGAAAATATGTTATACTGGAGCTCAGTGGACACTGGGATGGAAGGCAGGAAAGTCTCTAGACTTGAAGTCAAAGCCACTGGTGTTTTTGTTTTCCTAGTTTTCAAAAGTTGTGGTAAAATACATATTACATGAAACCTAACATCTTAGCCTATGTCTGTCTCAGTGCTGGAGAGTTGAGCCCATGATCATTAGTAAGATGTTCTACAGAGCCACATTCTCAGCCTCTATGTTTAAATAATCATCTAGATGTAATACATAATTAAAAAATGGTGTACAACTCTCCACCACCATCCATATACCTCTACAGCATCTTCTAATAAAACTGAAACTCCATACCCACAAGATGCTCATTCCTCTTTCCCTAGTAGCCACCATTCTACTTCCCATTCCCATCAAGTTGATTATTCTAGGTACCTCACATAACTAGACTCTTTTGGTACTCATCGTTGGTTTGTTTCATTTAACATAACGTCCTCAAGGTTCACCCATGTTGTGACATGTGTCAGAATCCCCTTCTTGGTAAGGGATGAAGTTCTCATTGTATGTGAAAACCACAGTTCATTTGTAGAAACTTGAAAGTTCTCTAGCCTCAGCCAGGTGACCTTGGGCTACTCAGTCCCTCTCGGCCTCATTTTCAATACCCATGATTAATGAGACTGGGAACACTATTTCATGACCAGGTTGCTGTGTGGTGTAAATGAAACTATAAATGTGGATGCAACTTTATACACATCAAACTAGTGTGTGACCCATATATTCAGTCCAGAAATACAAATCAAAAATCAATGTTTTATTTACCATTATGCTAGATAATTCATTAGGCTTCCTAAATACAACGGGATCATTTAACAAAAGTTTAAAAGGCATGCCCTCGGAAGACAACTTCAGGTATTCTTATAATATAGAAGACATCCTGTACTGTATCTCACCACCTGAGGCAGGGCTATGTAGTCATATGACTTCACTAACTCTTGTTGGTAGAACTATTGTTATTTGCACTTCATACCAGGGACACCAAGGCTTAGAAGTTAACTTCCTTAAGTCTATGCAATTTCCTTAGATTTAAACTCAATTTTTCTGAAATTAAAGTCCTTTTCCCTCCAGCATATCATCCTAGTTATTAGCCTAAACCACACAACTCAACTGCCTTTCAGGACAAAGAGACAAACTTGAGAAAACTAACATGGATTTTTTTTTCACAACCGGTGAGTAACCGATGAAAATAACTGACAGTCATTAAACATTCCACAGCACGGTGGATATTGTAATATTCATGATATCTGCCACAGGGTGTGATCATGGGATCCATATTTCAGAGAAAGAAGACAAGCTGGGGCAAGAAATCAAAATATGAATTTTATAAAAATACAGTACCATGCAAGAAGTGAATATGCATTTCTTGGTGATAGGAAAAAAAAGGTAGGGGGTCTGGGATCCAATAAATTTAAAGGCATTGAATTTTTAAAATGGAATCAAGTATCTAAAACCTTATGAAACCTCACCTATAAGAACATACACTGCTACACTCTGCCATCCAAAAAAGATACCGTCCCACTGGCCATAGATGATGTGTATTTTTGGAATACTTGCTCAAATAAAATACCTACTTATCACAGAGTGAGTTTAAGAAAGGCTGGCTTTGAGGTTTTCAAAATAGCTGTAAGGCTTAAATTTCACTAGGAGCCTTAATCCACATCCTTTCTTTGTTCTCAGGGTGAACTTTGTAGCTGGTTCAATTTGAGATAAGGAATACTCACCAACCACTTCCTATATGTCACACACAGACTTGGGCACCAGAGACTCAAAAAGACTACCCTGCATGCAGTCAGCTATAAATCTAACAAGCCAAGAAGGCACTTGAACTCCATAGGGTAGCTGTTCAAAGCCATCTATTACTGTACTTAAAGCTAATGGGGAACATAGGGTTGACAGAGGATGCTTCAAACTCTTCCTTCAGGAACCTGAAAATGCCCCCTTAGAGGAAAGACAGCAACAATTAAGTAGAGAGGAACCTTTTTAAGAACCTGTCATGATAACTGACCACTGGTCAACTGACACCCCTGAGGGTCAGACTCCCTGGGAGACTTACAGTGTGAAGAAAGGTTCAAATGCCAATATTGATGCCTGTGCGTGGTCTTCGGGAGGTGAGTTCACTTCTATAACCCGATCACAGTATCCATTTCAGAGTTTCCCAGCAAGGCAGAAGAGGCTCGTACATAGAAAATGCCTAATCACCTGGCTGGCTCAATAGGCATCACTTTCCTTTTTATTTGATTAATAACACCCGGGAATAGTGTGTTAAGGGAGAATATGAAAGCACACATGGGCTTTGGATAAAAGGAGCCTGAGGATTGACTAGCAGCCCTTACCATTGGCTTCATAAAGAAGGGGCCACATACTGCCTCAAGTTAGCGCTCCAAGGAGTGCTGTCCACAGAGGCCTTGTAGCAAGACAAAGAGTTTCTACTCACTTGAAAAAGCCAAAAAGCAAGCAAAAAGTCCTCCCAAGAGGTCCCATGCTGTTAGCACGTTTGCCTTTCCTTATTAAACTCTCCAAACAGTTTTTTTTCTTGCCCTCCCCCCCCCTGCTTTCCCTAAAATAAGCAAGGCTGACGCCTCCCCTCCTCCCTCCCCCACCCCCTTTGTAAAGCAAAAGGCTGTTGTGGTCCTATGGGCCTTACAGAGTCTGAAACCCTTGCAGAAAGCCTACTAATCAGTCCCTATCCCATTACAAAGGGATCAGTGGGACTCCTACAGGCCCTCCCCCAAGGGAGGTCAGTGAGCCCAGCAGATATCATACTTTCAAGAAGTAAGAAGAGGAAAATTCCCTAAGAAAAGCATATCACATACATCGCAGGCTTTTTAAAGTTCTTGCCATTATTATTAATCACCAGTTTTTCTATCTTGTAACAGCTGTGGCACTAAAATTAAAAGTGGTTTAAAAACAATACTACCAAGTGGGCTTTGTTTCAGAGTGAATACAAGATGAACAGAATTGCTAAAGTGGAAGAGTCTTGGGATATCTTGAAGCCATCCTTTTTGTTTCTTCGCTTTTGAGCTGTTTCTTCTGTCTTTGCGCCAAGGTCTTACTCTGCAACACAGCCTAGTCTCAAATTTTCTTCAATTCCCCCTGCCTCAACCTCCAGAATGCTGGGATTATAGGTGGGGCCACCACGCCAGTCTTTTTGCTTTCAGGTTACACTTCATTGACACATTCCTTGCACATTACCCATGCCACAGTGACAGTGGTAATATGCAAGGATACAGGACTTGTTCTCTTGAGGTTTAAAGTTTAACCTCAGAAAGAACCCACAACAGCCAGACAAACAAGCAATGCACAGTAGCTGCAATTATTTACTGTAGCATAGTATAGGACAGTGTGAGGACGAGAGGAGAGAGCACAAACCAAAGAGATATGTACATGTCTACATATCTGAGCCAGTATTCGGGTCATCAGCCTCCCAGCTCACTGCTTTTCCCATTGATCCACAGCCAGGCTCTGGGGCGATGACCTAGACTCGGAGAAATATATGATAGGAATGACCAGGAAGGAAAGCCAAGTGGCCAAATCCCTGAGCTTTTCAAGGGAAAGCAGGACAGAGTGGGGCATAACCTCTATTTCTGGACACTTACTAATGCATCTTGGCAGTGGACAATGTTTTTAACTCTCCCACAGTGCGTCCCTAAATGCTGGAGCCTGGACAGTTAGGATCTGCAGGAAGATGGGAAAGCCTCCCTCGCCCTAGAAAGGGCCAAGGGTGGAGGATGTGGGCCCTCCCCATAGGCTGAGCTCTAACCCATCTGCTGTCTAATGCTCTGGAATTAATCAAACAAATCCCTTGATAAATCTGGGACCACTATTAGACAACACTAATATCCCCCTCAGAGTAATCCAGACAAATACATTCTGAGAGGGGGGAGTCGCAGGGGCTGGGAAATAGACCTTGCTCATGTTACAGGCCTCCTCATAAAAACACTTGCACTGGCACTGCCCTGACCCCCACACAGATGTCACTTCCCAACAGCACCACTGACCTGATGGCTGCAGGCCAGGAGGCAGCAAGGATGGGAGAGCAAGGCCTGGACTCCCGCCCCTCCCAAACTTCCACTGACCTCATTTTCCACCAGAGGATTTTTTTTTCCTTTCTCTGTCCTGCTTGTTTGTAAATTATGTCACCCCAGTGCACACAGGGTGTAAGACAGACCAGGCTTGAAAGTAGAGAGGAGTCAAGGGGCTTGGAACTATGGCCCTAGCTTCCTATTCTGAGAGGTCAGTGGGTAGGAACTGTGCTAGCTTCAAAGAGAAGCTGGAAGTGGACAGGAGGAGGAAGACATACCCTCAAGATTACCTCAACTTAGCAACACAAGGGACTGCATATTCTGAAGCAGCCCCGAAGCACATGGCCCTCACTTTATATATGATCTGCAGTGGGTTTCTTCATCCTCTGAGCCACCTGTTTCAATAAACAGTGCAGAATATTTTGAGTCCTCAAGTATGATGAGAACCTATCAGGAGAAGACTGACTTTCATAGTATAAGAATGAAGAATGTGGTTCTTCAAACTGGACCAGAGAAAACTAAATGTGGTTGAAATAATGGCCATAAAAGAACATTCCAGAAGTGCAGGCTATCTAAATAAAATCTGATAGGCATACACACTCAAATAAATATAACTGGTCAATAAATCAACTCTTCATGGTAGAAAACATACAAAACAGCTGGGCGTGGTGGCGCATACCTTTAATCCCAGCACTCGGGAGGCAGAGGCAGGAGGATTTCTGAGTTCGAGGCCAGTCTGGTCTACAAAGTGAGTTCCAGGACAGCCCGGGCTATACAGAAAAACCTTGTCTCAAAAAAACAAAACAAAAAACAACAACAACAAAAAAAAACCATACAAAACAAAACTGGTCTTGCTAAAAATAATTCAGTAAAATAAAAATGAATTGGAATAAGAAGAAATGGTTTATCTAAGCTTGGACCTAATTTGTTTGTTTCGGAAAAAAACAAAAACAAAAACAAAAACAAAAACACCGGCTCCTTGATAAATGTATCCGAGTCTCAGTCTAATTCTGACTCTGTCAGTGTAAAGATAAGGAACTCTCAGGATAAAACTGTGCAATGGAAACACCTTGACAAATGCTGAATATAAATAAATTATATGATTTCAGAGGTCATGTCTAGCTACAGGTTTCTATTTTCTGATAAAAGGTCAGAATAAAAGGAGAATAAAATTATACAAATACATCCTTCCTGGTAAGGAACACACAAGATGCAGCCCCCACCTGCAACAATTGTTCATAGATAACAGCTTTTATTTATCTGTGGCCCACTTCAAGCTATTATAAAGCAATGCCAGAAACTAACGGAGGCCAATCAGTTCTGATTTTACCCAGAAAAAAACTAAATAAAACAAACAACCAAAAAACCCTGATACTTATGGTATCCCATATTCTTATTTTTAAAAAGGCATTTTACCACTCCAAAGAAAGCAGCCCAATATCAGAACTGTAAAAAGTTGAGTGTGGTGTCACAGAAATCACACTATACTCTGCTTGCTTTTGCTTCCAGGGAGAATGCTTATACTTCACTACAGTAACTGTCTTTGGTCTATTTCTTTTTTCTTTTTTTCCTACTGTTTGAGGGTAGACTATGGAGTCTTTCTGTGCGTCAGTCTCCCCATCTATAAAATGGGAGATAAGCAGTAAAGTTACTCCCAGTGCATACAACACAGTAAGTCAGGAAATGTTATCCTAAAACCCAGGAGGCACTGCCCTTGGCAAAGAAGCTGATTCCCCAGCCGCAGATAGGATTCCCAAGCTAAGAACTCTTTACATATCCTGAAATACATATGCCCTAACAACAATAGCTAGAGAGCGTGGACTGAGAAGGGCAACATCTGATTTCTCCTCATGTGGCAGGTGGGAGGGTCTGACAGTGCAGGAGCTGGAACTTGAACACTAGGAAGAGAACGCAGCTGTCTGGCTAATGTTCAGCTCATCTCCGGGCTGTGGGTGGGAGTCTTGCTGTGCAGCTATTTGAGGAACAAGTTGCTTTGGGATGGCAGCTAGAGACATTCACTGTAGCCTTCATGGCCCAGTTGCCTTTCACCTTCACCTTCTCTACAATAAAGTGTCCACTACAGATTCTGATCCCAGGTCTCTGCCTTCCAAATTCTGAGTTCTGCGCATACCTACTTCTGGACAAGGCCAACTGCTCCAGCTTATTCCACTGACGGCTTCTCTTCTTCCCTGCCCCTGTCACCCATCCACCCATAATTCACCACAAGCCATATTATAAGCAGATAAGTAAAAGTGAAAGACATTGTTCCTGCCACCTTGTTCCTGAAGTCCAGCAAGGGACAGTGGATGCAGATGGCTCTCCATCTTCAAATGTCACCACCTCATTCTTCTGTCATTACTCACTGTGAGCTAGTCTTGCCCTCTCACTCACACAGTAAAGTTTACATTTATTAGTTTATGTTTTCCACAGCGAAATGTTCCTCATAGTCACAAATACACATTACATTTACAAACTCAGGCCAAACACACAGCAAGTCTGTTGTGGTCATTACGGATTGTGCTTGGTCTTTGGAGTCAATCACTTCTCCTTAATCATGTGCCTTTTCTTTAGTGAAATGCAGTACATATGCTACCCAAGTTTGAGTCTAGCCCTCAATCTGTTATAAGACAAATCATTTTGCCTCTTTATAACACAGTTTCATAAAGAGAGTTTGGAAAAACCACATGGAAACCTACTACTTTGTAAGCCAACTTTTTTTTTTTTTTTAATGAGAGTTAGATGGGTGATAGCCTTTCTACATGGCTTAATGATGCTGCATATAACAGTCCTAGGTTATGAAACACAACTCCCAGTGACTTGTGTGGAATACCTCCTAGTGAGTTGTTGGTCATGGGGGGCCCCAAAGACTCTTAAAACAATCCAGGCTCTCATCAATTCTCTTGCACGTCCATCAGAACTAGTTTGTAAAACCTTATTGCTAAAAGCACCATACACCTGACATGCAAATGACAGAGAAATCAACCTGGAACAGAGGTGGAAGTTTTCTCCTCTCTGGCCAGCTTTCATAGTTCCAGATGGTACAATGTAGGCTGCCAAGAACCAAAAGGCATCCATGTTCGAGCTAAAGAACCCTATGAATTACAATACTCATCTTCCAGGCAGGTTGAATTTACTGGAGCAACGGTGTCACAACTTCTGTGAAGGCAACCAAGCACTCCGATCCAAGTACTCTCTGACTGGTTTTGAGGCCCACTCCACGAGAGGGAATTCATGTCTAATACTGTAAACCCAGTTTTAAAATCCATGGCTCAGGTGGTCCTAGGCCTTTAGAGGGAACAATTAATATTGTTTAGCTAAATCAACACAATGCCAAGCTGCCTTCTAAATATATACCAGAAGATGAATGTTATACTGGTCTTAATTAGAAATTTCTCTTCATAATGAATGGTGAGTCCAGAGACACATATTTGCCTGAGATGCTGAAAATAAATGATGATCAGCCCTAAACAGGACACTCATATCACCTCCTCCAAACAATGTGTTAGGAAGGGGTGGTATGGATGTAAGTACCCTAAGACAAGAAAAGTGGTGAAACTCTATCTTCTCGATACTGCATAGCCAATACAGACATAATCTGACAGCACTAGAACTGCTTAAAATGGTTCTGCACAAGACTGAGCCTGTCAATAGTCAATTGTAGAACAGAGAGGAGCAAACATGGCCCTACCCATCCTTGACGAAGTAGGATACTGATAGATGCCAAAGAAGTGGCAGACATTATCTTTAGCTGTTTATCAAGTGATGAGCCCACTATGTTCTGAGGGACAGTTACAAATTCATGGTTACATACATGGTCCTGGCTAAACTCATGGATCATAAAACAAAACATGATAAAAGGAGATGAATGTAGTAGAGGGTTTAATAGGGAGGTGGGGGTAATAGTGAGAGGAAGAACAGAGAAAGAGAGAATGACAATAATACAAATTCAATCTCTCTCTATTTTCTCTCTCTTCTCACACACACACACACTCTCTCTCTTTTTCTGTGTGTGTGTATGTGTGTGTGTTGTCAAAGAACAAATGTAATAACTGATTCTTTTTTAAAAAAATATGTGATACTCAGAAGACTACAGCAATAAAATGCTTATTTTAAGATGACTGTATAAATTAATACTTATTTTTTTAATAGTGTAAGATAAAAAAAGGTCATAAAAGTTTGAAAAGCAGGTGGGATGAATTGACAAGAAATCAACAACAAAGTAACTGGAGGTAGAATGGAGATTGGGGGGAGGTGGGTAAAATGGAAATAATATGGAATTACAACCCTAGAAGTCTGTGGCTCATAGTGGTAGAAAGGGTAGGGGGTGCCCAGGGCAGCCTACAAATCTCTTCTACAGAACAGACAACAAAGTCATGTCAGAGCAGAGTAAAAACCATCTAGAATGTTCAGGAAAGGGGAACCTTAGAAGACAGTCAATGAAATGGGCAGATCCCAGCATCCTAAGGCCACCCTGGTTAGGCTAACCAGGGAAAGTTTGGGATACGTGTGGGAACCACTGTTCAATGCCCAATTGAATGGGAGGCATAGGGAAAGGTATCTGAGAATTGGAATGCTACATTAACTGTCTAAGCTCTTTCCATGGGCAGATAAATGCCTTACTCTCTTCAACCCCAGACTCTTCATCAGTAAAACCAGGTAAATGACTGTATGGGAAAGGTGATTGGAAGCATGAAAACAAATCACACATACATGTACATAGAACAGCCTCAACATGTCATGTTGTAAGTGCTCCCTGTGAATTAGCTAACCATCACGTACACTAAATTTACCCAATTAGACTGCTGATAAGCATAAGACTTCTTTTTTTTTTTTTTTCAACTCCCAAGCACTTTATTATTTCTTTGATATTCACCAGAAAGGTACAACTCCAGAGGCTCCAAGAGGACAGATTGCACAATTTGAGCTAGAGTTTCACTAGCTATCATTCCTTCTTGGCAGATTTTTCTGAGTACTTGCTACATACACATCAGGTGCTGTGCTAGGTAGTAGATGTTGATGGTTAGAGAAGTTGATAAGGCCCCTCTTGGGTACAGTCTAGTTCACTGAGGGTCTGAGGATTGAAGTGATGCTAAGATGAGGGCTTGGAGGCAGTTGATTGAAAAGGGGATGGGGCAAGGTTGCAAATGGGCCACTACTTACTCATTCTGTAGTAGAGGGAAGCAGAGGCTTAGGGTTCGAGTTCAGCTCTTCCACTCACCTCTTTTCTATGAACAAGTAGCTTTGCCTTTTGGGGCCTCGGGATCTCATCTACAAGCTGATAATGTGTGCTACACAGGGTAAGTACAATGTCACGGCATCTGCTGTTTTTTTTTTTTTTTTTTCCATTTTTTATTAGGTATTTAACTCATTTACATTTCCAATGCTATACCAAAAGTGCCCCATATCCACCCACCCCCACTCCCCTGCCCACCCACTCCCCCTTTTTGGCCCTGGTATTCCCCTGTACTGGGGCATATAAAGTTTGCAAGTCCAATGGGCCTCTCTTTCCAGTGATGGCCGACTAGGCCATCTTTTGATATATAAAGCATAAGACTTCTACAAAACCCAAAGGCACCATGGAGAGTTACAAGGGAGCATGAATAGAGCAGAGCTCCATCTTAGTCCTGGTTCTTGTAGCTGCACTCCGGATCCTCAACCAGCATCCTCTGGCTAGGGAAGCTCCTAGGATGAGATGGAGCACAGGGCCCCCAATGGTGGAGCTAGAGAAAGTATCCAAGGAGCTAAAGAGATCTGCAACCCTGTCGGTGCAACAACATTATGAACTAACCAGTACCTCGGAGCTCTTGACTCTAGCTGCATATGTATCAAAAGATGGCCTAGTCGGCCATCACTGGAAAGAGAGGCCCATTGGACATGCAAACTTTATATACCCCAGTACAGGGGAATGCCAGGGCCAAAAAATGGGAATGGGTGGGTAGGGAAGTGGGGGGAAGGGTATGGGGGACTTTTGGGATAGCATTCTAAATGTAATTGAGGAAAATACATAATAATAAAAAATATTAAAAAAAAAAAAAAAAAACAATCCACCGGGGGGGGGGGGGGGGAAAGAAGAAGGCTTTGTAGTATCTTGGCCATACACTCGAATGTCAGTCTTTATTCTGCCAGGCACAAAGACAAAGAGAGACCCCTGGGCCACTGAGACCAACCTTCATTCGGACTTCAGAGCATCTAGCACTTTAAAATCAGCTCATGCAGCAATATGAGCATGTGTCTGTCTTGTTCAACACTCAACCTCAGTGCCTTGCCTGACACATAGTAGGCCTACAACAAGTACTCACTGAGCCCAATAGAGGATCTTTCAAATAGCATCCCAGGGCCTCAATGAGGGGGGTTTATATGAGCACGTATGCCCACGTAGGAGGCTACATTTCTTGGGTGCAGTCACACACCAGCTGGGCCCCTAACACCTCCATTTTTTTCCTGCTTAGAAAAATGTTAGAACCCCCCCCCCCGCCCCACCTCCTCCCTAGGCTCCCCATTCTGACTTACGCTGGATAAGCAACTTCAGACTGCTGAACAGCAACACGCAACACAGCTGGGTGAAAATTCCTGTGTCCTGAAATTCCTGGAAAACTGTGCTGCAGAGCAAGCATTTGCAACATGGGCACAGCCCCCACTCTCAGCCCCAGAGAGTCAGACATGGGAGGAGGGAAGTGAGCCAGCGAGCCGGCAGCCCAGGCTCAGCCTTTACTTCCTTAATAAAACATTTTGCTTCCTCTTCAAGCACCCCACCCCTGGGTAGAGATAAAGCAAACACAAGTGAATTCATTACCAGCACTAATATTGCTAGCTGAGCCTGGGTCTTCCAACATCCCTGGGGAGAAGCCTCACGGTCTTTCAGCCCACCAGGATCACAGATGGTAAATGAATCCCTCCCCTAGTTCCAGAAGAAGAGATAACGCATTGATAGGATGCCCCCAAGAGTAGGTACCTGACTCTGGGAAAAACCTAAACAAGGCACACACGTTTTAAAAGCATAAGCTTCATTCAAGACAGAACACAAATTTTCAAGTCACTTCATTTCTCTGGCTTGTTTCTTTCAGATCTCTGGATCTCTGACTTACATGGAATCCTGGTACTTTATGTGTAGCTGGTCTTTGCTAGTTTGTGGGTCCTTCTTTCCCTACCCTTTTCTCCTGCCCCACAAGTTCACCCCCTAGATAGGAGAGAAACAAGGATAGAAAGGGGAGGAGAAAGGAGGAGAGTGGGAGGGAAAAAGAGGGAGGGAAAAAGAGGAAGGGAAGAAGGGATGGAGAGAGGAGCAGGGGGGGAGAGGGAGAGGGGAGAGAGGGAGGGGAGGGGGATGGCAAAAGGGAGAGAGAGGGAGAGGGAGATCCCTAAATCTAATTTCTGTTCTTTTGTTTCTGCTTTGACCACAGGTACTAACAAACTGTAATCAACCTCACTAAATGACCAACAACCACTCAACCCACCTCCAGGGACCCTGCAAAGTTCCCAGAATTCCAAATAGCACACAATCACAGAAATTATCTACAACTGGCAAAACCACACTTCTTCAAGAGCACGAGGCAAATCATAATCAGCTGCTGTGGACAGTCTGAAGCAGCCCCACATCCCTACATCTGGGATTAAAACGAAAGCACCTTCTTAACCAAAATTCCAGAATTCTCAAAAATGTCACTACATTTCAGAGACAGAAACTCTACCATGTAAAACACCCCCAAAGCCCCAGGTTTGTTACCTTCCTAGGAAAGCCAAGTTTCTATTTGTAGACATGTTTAAAAATGGATAGACCTTACTTAATTGAAGTTAAAAGAAATGTCAACAAGAATACCCCTTGAAACAAATGAAGCCAATCCTCAACCAGGTTATCAAGTTCAAGTGTGATTTTAGCTGTGTTGTAAACCTGGGACTCTCATTTATTCACCAGCAAACAATTTTAAAGAACTTTCCTTTGTCTTTTCTTTCCTTCTGTATGTCTCTGGTCATCTGCTGTAGTCTGTCTTATAGATTCTTTTTCCTCTACAGTCTTAGATAGGAAACTTCCCAGGGATCTAAGTTTAGGCTTCTTTCCTGTCAACCATGTTCCTTCCCTGGGCTAACCTTCCCATGTCCAAACTTTTCCCTTTTCCCCTGCACCACACCTGACATCTGTACCCAAAACCTAGTGATGTGCTGGCTAGTCTTACATCAACTTGACACAAGCTAGAAGCCCTTCTACTATTACTCCTTATCCAATCTATGCTCTGTGTCATGAACCCACACAAGACCTTCCCTCTGACCTTTTTGCCTTGAAGCTTTCCAGTCACTAATCCATCAGGTACCCTGTCTTAAACTTCAAACCTGCCTCTCACTTACCCCACTGAAAAACTTCCAAAGGCTTCTAACCATGAAAACTGTTCAGAATTCTTACAAAGCGTTGAAGGCCTTCCCACCTAACTGCTCTTCTCATATCCTTCTGTTGGCTGTAGACCATCACTGTCCTGAATGTTTCTTCCTCCCAATCTGCCAACTAAAACTTACAAGTCCTGCCCCAGAATTTCTTCTGTGAAATTTCTTCCTACTTCCAACTCCCTTTCTTGTTTCTGGTCCTAGAGTCGTTCTGACACGTGTGTGCCTCTCTGCTTTCTGGGGTTCCAAACTAGACCATAAGGTCTTTAAGTGCAGAGATCATAGTAGTAGATAACAGTCCCTCGTTTAATGAACAGTTTTAAATAAACCTATTCCAGTAGGTATGGAAGGCATAGTCCACCACACTCATGTTATACAGCAAAGTCTTCTTTGCAAGAACTTACTCTTACAGGAAAAAAAAAAAAAAGTGCCCCCAGCAGGTACTTTATTTTTTTCAGCAGAAAACAACTTTGGGGTAATATTAGCAGCTGTGAAGCTTCCAAAGGATACGATGTAACTGAAGACCTTCTGGAGCCCCCTGATCTGATCAACAAGACTACCACACACAGAGAGACCATCAAGAACAGCCACCTGGCATCAGGGATATTTTAGAATCAACCTCCACCTAACAGAGTAAACTCTGGGGGTGAAATACTGTTACAGTAGTTGTTACAGAGAATGTAGATTTGAGTTCCATTCTGAAAAGTGGCCACCAAGCTTTTCTGAACAAAAGCCTTCATTAGAAAAGAACATCTTTACAATAGTCTCCCAGTAGCTGAAGGTTTATGTATGAAAGATTGCATATGTGATAACTGTGCTTGGCTATTTCTTATATTTCTTATCTTACACTGTTTTTTTAAAGATGCTGATTTAGTGATTTTTCTCCCACAACCCCTTAAAAGCCTGATATGGCTGTTCCCTGAGAGGTTCTACCAGCACCTGACAAATACAGATGCAGATACTCACAGCCAACCATCGGACTGAGCCCAGGGACTCCAGTGGAAAAGCTAGGGGTAGGACTGAAGGTGCTTCAATCACATAGGAAGAACAATATCAACTACGTGGACCACCCAGTGCTCCCAGGGACTAAACCACCAATCAAAGAGTAGACATGGAGGGAGCCAGGACTCCAGATACATATGTAGCAGAGGATGGCCTTATCTGACATCAATGGGAGGGGAGGGACTCTTGATGCCCTATCATAAGGGAATGTGAGAGGGATGAGGCAGGAGTGGGTGAATAGGTGGAGGAGCACCCTCATAGAGGCAAAGGGGAGGGGAGAGGGGGATGGGATGGGGGGATTGTGGAGGAGAAACTGGGAAGGAGGATATCATTTTAAATGTATATAAATAAAATGATTAATTAAAAAAATAAATAAAAGTAAAAGCCACTTGCTTAGAACACACACATACCCCACACCATACACCACACACTACACACTACACAAAGAAAGGCAGGTGTACATGATAGAACAGGTGGGAGGATCTGGCTGGAGAGTCCCAGAGCCAGGGAGTCCTTGAGTTGAAGGTATGCACATGCTACTCAGGTGCACTCCTCCCAGGTCCATACCAGCACCCTGAGTACCCCTCGGTGACACTGCTTGACAAAGCATGTGACCTGTGGGCCAGTGGTCCTAACTATCATATAATTCTTCCTTTGTAGTTCTAGTTTCTTCAGCTCTCCTGCCCAGGTATCCCCTTCCTCAGTATGACTGCCTTTTCTATATCTAAGAACAATTATCCTGATCCTGTGAGGCTTATCTTCTCCAGGGAATCTACAGGAACTAATGGGTCCTCTCCATCTCCAGTGACAACAACATGCCTGTCTCAAACAGCCATTCACAAGCATTTACATGGACTTATGCCGGCGGCTGCCTATAATTGTAACAGAAAACTGTTGGTTTGTAAACAAAAACCACCACCAAAAAACAGTCTTTCCAGTTCGCTTTCAAGCAGATCAAACCAAAGAGAGTATGTATGTGCTTAACAAAGATTCAATAAAAGCTGTCTCACATAAACACTACCTTTCCAACTGAAAGAGAGATGGTGTTTCTAATGATAGCCAGTGTGGTCTAGGTAATGAATAAATCCAGTGACTCCTTTATTCAACAGACACTATTAAGATCATATGCATAGAAACCTGAATCTATCCACATGTTAGTGAGCCCTGACATACCAATAGGCAAACTCAGACAAGTAGCTATACACTGAAATACAAATGTACCTCTTGGGATTATACACGATATGCTATATTAAGGCAACAAACTCTTATTGAGTGTCTGCTGGGTGTCAGACATGATATTTACACAATTCTGCATGTATATCAATTACAAAGGAAAAATAGTAACCCCCCTTAATTTTGTGTTCTATAGTTCCTAAAGAGAGTCCATCCTCATAAACACCCCTGTAACATGAATGGGGAAACCCAGCTGAGCAATCACAATGTACATTAAGGATGAGGAAGCCAAAGAGAGTCAAGAGACACATTAAGACATAGCCATTGGTTATATACATGGGGGAGGGGGAAATAGCCCCAACCTGAATTAACTAAAGGCTGAAAATTGGGATGAGTACATATTAAACTTTTGACAACACTAAACTCCACGGATCCTAAACACATGTCAACTCTTACAAATTACATCTTATTTCTCAACACCTATGTGTGGTCCATGGTGCCTGGACAGTTCAAGTTCCCTTTTTGAACTCACAATTATGCCCATGGCCTCTTTTAAAAGTCTGTTGTTGTTGGAGAGGATGTAGAGAAAGAGGAGCACTCCTCCATTGCTGGTGGGATTGCAAGCTGGTACAACCACTCTGGAAATCAGTCTGGTGGTTCCTGAGAAAACTGGACATAATACTACTGGTAGATCTAGCAATACCTCTCCTGGGCATGTACCCAGAAGATGTTCCAACTGGTAATAAGGATACATGCTCCACTGTGTTCATAGCAGCCCTATTTATAATAACCAGAAGCTGGAAAGAACCCAGATGTCCCTCACCAGAGGAATTGATACAGAAAATGTGGTACATTTACATAATGGAGTACTACTCAGCTATTAAAAACAATGAATTTATGAAATTCTTAGGCAAATGGATGTATCTGGAGGATATCATCCTGAGTGAGGTAATCCAATCACAAAAGAAGTCACTTGATATACACTCACTGATAAGTGGATATTAGCCCAGAAACCTAGAATACCCAAGATACAACTTCCAAAACACAAGAAAATCAAGAAGGAAGACCAACGCATGGATACTTCATTCCTCCCTAGAATAGGGAATAAAATATCCATGGAAGAGACAAAGTTTGGAGCTAAGACGAAAGGATGGATCATCCAGAGACTGCACCACTGGGGAGTCCATCCCATAATCAGCCACCAAACGCAGACACTATTGCATACACCATCAAGATTTTGCTGAAAGGACCCTGATATAGCTGTCTCCTGTGAGGCTTTGCCAGTGCCTGGCAAATACAGAATTGGATGCTCACAGTCATCTATAGGATGGAACACAAGGCCCCCAATGTAATAGCTAGAGAAAGTACCCAAGAGCTGAAGGGGTCTGTAACCCTATAGGTGGAACAACAATATAAACTAATCATTACCCCCTGAACTCGTGTCTCTAGCTGCATATGTAGCAGAAGATGGCCTAGTCGGCCATCATTGGGAAGAGAGGCCCCTTGGTCTAGCAAAGTTTATATGCCCCAGTACAGGAGAATGCCAGGGCCAAGAAGTGGGAGTAAGTGGGTAGGGGAGCAGGGTGGGTGGAGGATTTTACGGGACTTTTGGGATAGCATTTGAAATGTAAATGAAGAAAATATCTAATAAAAAATGTGGGGAAAAATGTTTGGGAAGGGGAAGATAGCTACATGTTTAAGAATACTTGTTGTTCTTGCAGAGGACCCAGATTTGGTTTCCAGCACCACACAGAGGTTTACAACCATCCATAACTCTACTTCCAAGGGATCCAAAGCCCTCTTCTGGCCTCTGCCAGTATCAAGCACACACATGGTGCGTAGACATCTGAGCAGAAAAACACTCATACATATAAAATAGAATCATTTATAAAATGAATTTTATAATGATAATTGAAATTTTTGATAACATGTTTCTTATTATATACTACCATGTTGATAATATATCAGCTGATATAGGGTTAACCAAGAGCCAAGACTGGCCTCACTTTATTGAGGTCCAGGAGAGAATTTGTATAGTGGATTCCAGTTTATAGTCATTGGGAAATTTTCTAGCACAATCTAAGCTTTGCAATAGTGTTATGAAAAATATCACAAAAGAATCTTATGCTTTAAGTAAGATTTTAGGTTGGGCCACATTCATAGCTATCTCAGGGTGCATGTAGCCCTCAGGCTACATACTGAAAATACCTTCTATGGCAAGAGAATCTCTTATGAATTTTACTTTGACATATGGTTAATTCATGCAAAAAAATCTAGAAAGATCAGTACCAGCTACCCTTTCATTCATCCTCCTTACCCACATGGCCCACAAATAATTGCTCTAAATGGAATGGGACAGTGATGTGGCCGGGGAGCACCGTGTGGTCTGAAAACAGAGAGTCTAGATACTCTGAGCAAATTAGAGATACGTTAAACTAACCTGAAGAACACCAAGCCCCTCATCATTACAGGTGACTAGCCTGCTGTTGATGTTGCTTGTTTCACAGAGGTTAGTAGTTAATTTTAAGTCAAAACAAATAAGTAGTTAAACCTAATTGGCCTTAAAGTCACCTTAAATGTTCCATCCCAGCATCCTTTAGAATATGCTTTGGCTTCCATGGAAAGATCACAGCTGAAAGACCATAGAAACACATTAGAATCCTCAAAACAAGTCATGGGATCTATGCTTCTAACATCATAGATTTCTTCTGCACTGCAAGAGCCCCGTTGGATTTGATTTCAGTACATCCCCCTGAAAAGAAGGCAGGCTGCAGCCTTGGCCTTTCTGACCTATATGGAGCAAATAGACTGCAGGGAGATTAGTCTTTCTGGGATCCCTCAGATCTGAGGCTCATCACTCTCCAAGCCTACTCTTCCCCCATTCCCTTTTGCCCTTCAGAACTAAGCATGCAAGAAACAGGGCCCCATCTGGAGAGGCAAGAAGCTTCAGAAAATGAGATGGAAGGGAGAATCCTTGAGTGTCCGCTGAGCTCCCAACCTCACTGGCCCTTTTCCTGCTGCTTGGATCACAAGCAAGTGATTTCAGCCCTGCAACCCAGCTTATCTCGCCTCACAAGGGGTGTCCTCCTTTTTATTAGAAAACAACTTATTAAGTAAATAAGCTGTACTCTCTCTCTCAGGGCATTTTCTCTGTGTTCCAGGGCTGCGGGCAACATACTTCCAATTGCACCTAAGAAGCAGTTATGGGGTTGTCTGGATTGTGCTGTCTTCTAAGGTAGAGATTGCAGCCCCAGTGTGTCCAACAGTCACAGGACTGCAGAGAGTCTTTCTTCTACAGACTTCACACTGCCACACCAAACAACTTCAGGAAAACCAAACCAGCAGAGGAGAAGCAAAATGATAAGAGAGAGGTGACTGGTGTCTCACCATGAAACTTGGAGGAAAAACTCCCCTGACATTTTCTTAGCTGCAGAGACACTGTACTTGGAGGTGGGTATCTCAATTGGTAAAGTGCTTGCCCTGTAACATGAGAATCTGAGTTTGATCCTCAGAGCCCTTATTTTTAAGAGTAAATGTGGGGTGCACTAGGGAGATGGAAACAGGTAGCTACTGAAGACTCGCTGGCTAGCCACTCTAGAGCTCTTAGCAAATTCCATGCTAGTGAAAGAGATATTATCCTCCTTTTTAAAAAGGTAAACAATGCCTGTAGAACAATAGAACAATAGTTGACCTTCACACATGTGTGCACATGCACACATATAAACACCATATACATACACACACACACACACATACACACACACACACACACACACACATACATATATATACATATACACACACATATAAATACATACATATAAACACACACAAATTAACACATATACATGCATGCACACATGCATGCACACATGTACACACTCAATTTATCTAAATAAGGCCCCTAAATATTTCACTGCTGGAAAACCTGTACCAGGAGCTGAACGACCCTACAGTTCTTGCCCTGCCTTTCTGTCTGTCATCAATATCACTGTCAGACCCTATTTTCCTTGCACGCTATAGGGTCGGTCATCCCTACAAAAGCTAAAAGCATTCATCGTTTCTAGGACTAGATGCAAAGCAAGGTTTAACACTGCCTAAAGGCGTAAGAAGTTCAGCCCAGTGACTATGAGGTTAACTTATTTTTAAAACTACTGGTTCCTGAGATTATAAGAAAAGAGAAGTTTGGAAACTACAGCAGCTAGGAACCTCATGGACAGCAGTCAAAGTCTAAAATCAGGTACAGACAATGACACATTTAAAGGGGGCCCCATATTGCTTTTAAATAGGTCACCCAAAGACACCAATTCCTGGAGAACAGCAACAGTAATAACAGTCCACTGGTAGTGTCGCTTTCCAAACAGATCAGGAAGACAGACCTGAGAGCCATGCTTTGTCCTTCTTCTTTGCTGGCCACAGCCTGTCACCTGGAATACAGCCCCAGAGAGCTAAGCGAATCAAACATCCCAGTTAAGCTGGAAAAGCCCAGGAGAATGACTGTAGTTATCCCTCCATTTAAATACTAGCTGGTACCTCTGAATCTGCAGCAAATACTTGCAAACAATTCCTCCCTAACTTAGCTCCTCCTCCCTTTTACAAAGTGTATTCCTCCATACCTTCCCTCCTCCCATTCTCCCCCACTCCCACAAATCTTCCAACTCTTTTGGTTTCGAAGTGGCACACATGTCTGTGATGAAGTGTGGTCACTGGTTGGAGGGCATCACACACGCATACACACTCAGCGTGACATTGCTGTCACCGGACAGCAATGAATCTTCTCCACCAGGGTGGGCGCAGAGAGGTGGTACCTGAAGCCCATGATACCTGGAGGTCCTTAAGAAAAAAGGTTTGCAAACATAAGATTAGATCTGGTACCTTGTAAGGGACTCAATCAAGTTAAGATTTAGTGAAGGTTTAATTTCATCATAAATCCACCTCCATTATCCTGCCTCTCCTCTTATACACATGCAAAGAAAAAGAGAAGAATAAACACAGATAAAGGAGTTTGGTTGTGTGACATGCGAAGGAAAACAGAAGGCAGCAGGAAATCAGAAGCCTGATAAAATAACCCAGGAGCCTCCATTTTTCACCAGTCCTGAGTGGGTGATGGGCATCTCCTGGTACCTAGGAACCCAAAAGTTGAGTCTGAAGAAACTGTCCTCCTCCATCGACGCTCCTCCTTCTACCGTAGTTCTGTCCAGTCTCCGGTTACTTTGCTGCAAATCGGGGTCAAATTTGCTAGACTCTGCAAAGAGAGTCTAGGCACCAAGTCCAGATTTGCCTTTTATCAGCAAATGCTCGTTTTCATCTGTTTTCACATTTTTCTCATATTCTCTCTTGCTCTCACTGGCTGGGATCAGCAAGGCTCCTGGGACTGGCCCAGCTGATAACCTCCTGCACCCAGAATTTGACATTTTGCTTATCTTAGACATCCAGGGAGGCTATGCTCCATTTCACGATGGAGACACAGGCCGTTTGTGTTAATGAGAGGAGCTAAGTGGGAATGAAATGTCATGTTGGGGGTCTGGGCATTCCATTTTAAGAGAAGGCAGTGACCAAGCTCAGTCTCACACCTCTATACATGACAAGTTCAATGACACCCAGGGGGTCTGCATCTCCTCACCCATTCACAAAGGTGAAGCTGATCTCTGACTTGCTTGGCTGCTCTTGAGCCACATGCAATGAAAAGGGTCCAACTGAAAAATCACACTCAGCAACCCCATGTTTTTAAACTGCAGGCACACTGCAATATTTGATTTGTATGTGTGTGTGTGTCCCTGGAAGTCTCCTTCCTTTTGCTTCAGCATGTTTAAAACTAAAATATCTGAAAATGGTGGAGGTGGACAAAGATTAAAGGAATTCCTTGAAACTTCTGCAAAGATGCACAGAAGATACTCAGCTGTTCTTACATAGCCCAGGAGCCCCAAAGCCAAGAGACTATGCAGACAACTTTCTACACTTTGTCTCATTCAACACTCTCAGACACTCTGAGGTCAGAACATGATGAAGAGGGTGGGCTCTGAAACCAGAGAGTCTAGGTACCAAGTCCAGATTTACCTTTTATCAGCACAATCTTAGACAGATCACTTGACCCCATTTCTCAAGTTCCTTACCTACAAGGTAGAATTATAGTTGTGTGAAGAGTTGGTTTAGGAGCTGCTACATACATGCAAAGCAGTTACAACCACATGTCTATCAAGCAAATTCTCTGTAGTTGTTAGGTGTGGCCAGTTATTGTTATTACTGCTAGTGAAGATAACCTCACAAACTTTATCCAAATACTTACAGTCTATAAATGGACAAGAGCAGATTTCAGTCTGGATTATTTTCAACCTGGGGATCACACTTTTAGTTACTATCCTAAATTTTGCCTGTGTTCCAAATCTCTCTGCCCCTGTTTCTTCACCTACAAAACTGATGCCCATCACCTTGACCTCACAGGATTGTAAGGATTAGATGAGCCAATAAATATGAATGAGCCAAAATTTCAGGTACAAGGCAATACTCTACCATGGCAATAGTGATGATAATTCCTCTATTGCTTTGTCCACAGGACAACCGACCTGGACAATGCCATACCCCAAAGCACTCATTACTATGGACCTACTCTGCATAGCCAATGAGTAAAGTGGCAATCCAGGGGGCAGGGGGCATATGCACATCCTCATCCCATCCCCCCCCAGCACATCCTGCACCCCCACCTCACTGGGTGATGAATGAAGGAGGGGGACTCAGCTGATAGGCAGCTGCCCCAGGAACCAGAAAGCATCTTTTCCAGAGCAGCCTGCAAAGGGAGATAGGGGTCTTGAAAATAATTAGCCCCCAGTGCTGGGCCTGTGGTATCTCATTACCAAATGCAAATGCAAGTTCACGTGCCACTCCAAGGCTCCTGGCACAATGCCTGCCTGACCCTCAACCTTGCTGAATGTGGTCCAAATCATTCCCCCACTACCCACCCCCTTTTCAGCTTGCAGCTGGTGTTCAGTCTCTGCAAAGGGGGGGAAATGAAGGCTGCTCTCAGTCCAGTGAAGGGAGAACAAGGAAAGGGGGTCTTATTTCTTTAAGGGAGGAGGCAGGGATGTTATGGGAGGGAGAGATTAGAAAAATTGTTCTTCCCTCAGCAGTTAAAAGAGGGATAATTGGAGCAAGTGGCAGGCGGCTGTTCTGCCATTTAGCATACAGCATACCCAGGAAATCTCACTTAGTAATCAGGAGGATAGGAGGAAAAAGGAGCAATCAGACCCCTATTCAAGCTCGGTTTAGTGACAGCCCCTGTTGGCTGGGCTGGCTGGCTGGGCTGGGCTGGGCTGGTAGAGAGCAGGGGCTGATCCCACAGAAAGTCTGAATGCTAGGTGGGGAGTCAGGGCTCCGGAGCACAGTCCCTCCTTTGTGTTCATTGTAAGATCTGTCTGCTGTTCTTCCTACTCCGTACCACGGAGAAATGTTGGGAAGGAAGTTACTTTTCTTTCTTTTCATTGCTCACTGTGTCCTTATCCCCAGGCTTCCAAGGCCTTGAGAGTTGACACGGATTGTCGTGTTACAATTGCAACAGAGTGTACACTCAGAAAAAAAGACGGGAGATGGCCATGTTTTACCTCAACAGAAAGTTCCAACGAGGGCAACCCTGGTACCATAACACTATACTGAGAGCCTTGGAGACGGCTTGGGTGTAAGAGGGCTTCTCTGGGAGAATGCCATTCTCTGGTTCCGAGTCTTGGAGGAGAGAGGTACAATTTTCAGTAGAAAGAAAAGTCATTCAAATCTGCTTTCTGGAAGGTATATAAAGACTGCACAGCAGTGATGAGATATCAATCAAACCAGTTTGATATATGACATTACATAGGCTCATCTTGTGAGATTCATTCAGGAGAAGAGGTCAGCTCAAATCTTCTCTGTTGTTCCACTCTTCCCATCCTCCCCACAACAGGCTGACTTCATGTTAGATGAAATCTTCAGGGAAACTGGGACTAAGTTTCATATGCCTTGGCAATGAATTGATGCTTCACAACTATAAGGTTGCTGAGAAATTCAGCATGTGTACTTTCATAACTATGAATCCTTTAAAATAATTATCTCAACTCACTTCAAGGGAATAACAAATTTTCTATAGCCTATGAGGGTATTTGTCCCTAGAGGAAGCTGGGGACAGCTATTCACTCTCTGGCCACTAAGCTTCAAGGCTCCTATCATAGGACTGAACTAGACAAAATGACCATTAAAAGTGCTGGGCCATGATGTCTCACTAAATTCCAAACCACATTCATCATTTTAAACCTGTTTTATCTGCCCTTCTTCTGTCCTTGTGGACATTTACTAGTGAAGAATCAAAACATCTGGTTTATAAACATAATACCTAGAAATAAGAACCTAAAAACTCTTCTCTATACATTTTTCGTGTGCAATGATGCTTGGTGTGACTACTGAGGACATGAGCAGTAGACTGAAGTTTTTCCAAGTTTAGGTTGCCAGTCTGCCAGCAGAGCTCACAATCCTTCACCCAAGAGAGAAGACAGTGTATCTACTACCTTCCCCTTGGGTGACTCCAGTCTCCCACACCAACTATCTCTGTTGTCATCAGCTCTTCTCAGATGGAATCAGAATACTCCAAAACATATAAAGAGATGGGTGAATCTGTTTATTCTTTCTGGGCTATAGTATGGGCACATTTTAGACCCATTGAGGCATGTAGAGGCAGAAAAGTCAAGAAAACAGTAACACTGCAGGCATGCTACAGACTATTGGACTGCTAGGATATCTCCAACAGTCCCCAACTATACTATAGGAAGCTGCAGGAACCTACTGGGTTGTCCCTGCTCTCAGAACTGGTAAAGCATCAAGCAGATCCTCATGCATTCAAATGGAAGGGTCCATGCATCAAACTAGAACAATTAGGTGTTTGATACATAGGACCCACTGCTATGAGAAAGTAACCTGATTTCTCTTCTGTGGTGTGTGTGACATGATGAGGAAAAGGTATGGCTGCATGTCTATTACCTACTTCACATTATCTTTAGGAACATGGCAGGCACTTGTCTAGGCTCTTCATCACGATGTGTAATATCTGCTTGACACCTAGAAACAGCTCTGTTTTTCCCCTTCCACATTTTACAGGTAAGTAAAATATGCTTACTCTCCAACCAATGTGTGAGGGCAACAGACATTTTTGTAATATTCTTCAATGTAATTTTGTCATTGGCCAGACATGATCACAATTACTAGGATCAGCAGGCTTCAAGTCATCCACAGTAAATTCCATTACCTCCCCAATATTGGTTTTCACCAAAACCTTTGGGTCATTCTGTTTCCAGGCTAGCCAGATGTTAGTTATCACAGAGTCTATTTGCTCTGCTTCTCTTGGTACAGGAGAAGAAATCTGAACCTTTGAGAAAGAACAATTATTAAAATATACATATTGCATTTAAGCATTAAAAAATCAACTGCATTCAATCTGTTCTGAAGAAATTCCACCGAGGACTGAATAACACATACATACAAAAATAGGAAAAAGACAAATTATATATATATATATATATATATATATATATATATATATATATATACAGTGTTGATTCTTCCTGCTGAAAGTGCTGATCCAAACCTGCCTGGAGGAAATGAGTTTTTTGAAACACACACACACACAATCAGAGATGATCAGCAAGTTAGCAACACACTTGCAGACACCCTGTCCCCCTAAGGGAAGAATGCCAGCTCTCAGTGTAGGTTCTGAGAGCAGAACAGATCACAGATCCTCTGGGCAAATGAGAAAGTAACTGATCATGTCAGGGGTGTCTTCAGGAAGAAGCTTTGGAGAGTCAACTGGCTCCAGAAAGCACCTGCTTGTAAGAAGCCCTTAAATAACTGCATTCCAACAGCGTGACTTTATGTGTTTGAGTCAGCTCTGGTCCTTTCTCCACCAATTTTCTTCCTATGAGTTCAATGAGAAAGAATCAAAGCCCACAAGGGTGTCCAACCTTTTACACTACAACATGACATTGTTGTCTACAACCCCTTTTCCAGATATCTTGGGAAGGAAGTAGTCTGGGGACCCCAGGCTGGATATTTCTGTGGACCTAAAGGGCTACCATATGTGCAAAGCATCTCCTGACATTATATGTGCCTGGTTTCGAACCAGCCACAGGAAGGGGGATGTAACCAGGGAGGGAACAGAAGCAGTTGTACATCCTGAAATAGGGCCTCCAACCCAGTTCCCAACATGTCAATCTCCAACATGTTCCACCTGTAAAAAATCAACTTAGTTTTGACTTAAAAATATTTTAACATAGCCCCTAGTACATAAAGTTTATAGCAAGCATAACCTGTTTTATAAGGGATGAACAATTCTCAAAATATTTTAAGTATATCCACAAACACACTCTAAAAACAAAACCTAAAGCAGTAGGGTCCTTACCTGAATAGATCCTGGGAAGGAGAAATAGGATACTTACCTGGCCCCACCCTCTTGACACAGTATCAAAGACCCATTAAGGGAAAACTATTTCCTCCTGGTCAAGAAAATGAAATCCTTGGCCAGGGTGGAGAACTAACATGTAAATGGCCTGGCTAAGAGACCACCCATCAGGGAGACAGGACTATCTCTTGGAAGGCAGGTCTACCTTAAGCTACTTTAAAGAGATTGGTGGAAGAGTTACTTCTTTCATGAGATAATCTTCCTTCCTCGAAGCCCCGCCCCCTAGGAACCTCGTGAGGTTTGCCTGCGTCCATGCACCTTTCTGAGTCTTTCAGACAGGCCTCAGCACCCGGTTCTTCTCTTCTGTCTTTGTATTTCAGATCCTACCCATAGCCTAAGTGTGCTTTTTCTGGGATTTTGGGGGTCTTCATTCTTTCTCTAAAACTCACCTTCCAACCATGTGGCTGTTTATTCACCATGCAACTGACCTCTACGCCCTACTACTTCAAATGGCGAGTATTCCTGTCTTCTCTTCTCCACTGGGATTATAGCTCTTCTTCTGGGATTACAACTTGCCAGCCCTTTGCTTGCTTGCTTACTTGATTGTTTTAATCTAATAAAGATTTCCTCAAGGTTTTTTGTTTTTATTTTTTTTCCATCCTTAAATTCTTTAATTAATGAGACTAAGATCCCCAAGAAGGGAACCTGATTGCCAACATTATTCTGACTTCTTTGACCCTGTCCTGGTGGTTCTTCATCTTGATAGTTCATTGGGATCATAGGAAAAGTTTAAAAATAGATAGTAGGTGAGATCCCACCCCCAGAGAATCGGATGTAATAAGCCTAGGTATGGCTGGAAAGTTTTTCAACTCCTGCAAGATGATCTTAATGCTCAGGTGGGGTTAATCTTCCTTACAGAACACCAGCACCTCCATGAAGAGGCCTGCATGGTTAGCAATACAAAACGTCTCAAGAAGAATCATGGTGTGGCCCATTCACAGCCATACCCTCCCAAGATACACACCTGTGTATCCCACTGCCTCTCAAGATACACACACCTGCCCTCACTGGCTCCCACACACTTGATCACTTCAGTGACCTCTCTTCCCCAACTCAAAGCCTAAAGTGAGTGCAGAGGGCCAGGAATTTAAATCGTATTTATATTTGTCATTTTAAAGTAGTTCCTCAGATCTAAATACCAAACAGAAGTTAGGAACTTTGCAAGATGAGGACAGCTTAAGTTCTACGAAGGTAAATCTTTTTTTCCGTTTCCCTCCTCCTCCTCCTCCTCCTCCTCCTCCTTCTTCTTCTCTCTCTCTCTCTCTCTCTCTCTCTCTCTCTTCCTCTTTCTCTCTCTTTCTCTCGCCTCCTTTTCTCCCTTCTCTTCTTCACTCCCTCTCTCCATCTCTTAATCTTTCTCAAGCTGTAGATAGATATGGTCAGTTGTCTAATGTAACTTGTGGAACTCCACGGGACAGGGCTTCAGTCCATCCCTGTGTCTATTCACACGTATCTCTTGTATTTGAAACAATCAGGAAAGGAAACCATATTTAAGGTGGAGCCTTGTGGAATAGCCTCATTGCTAGAACAAGGACAGAAGGCTCTCAAAAGGATTCCATGAGGGCCTTCTCATAGTCTAAGGGGTGATATAACAAGACTGAATTGTAACAGGACCATGTGCAGAGGGGACAGTCCACCCTCCTCTATGCTCTGCATGGGTGAAGCTTGGGCTAAGGTCATGAGGAAGATGTGATGAGGAACTTTCCCATCCTCCCACAGTGCTCCAAGTCTCCCAAAGTCAGGAGGGGCACCTTGCCAATGGCTCTCTTGTTTCCCACTCCGCTAATCCTGCTGAGCTGTGCACAGACTCAGCAGTCTATGCCATCTAGGCCTTTGAATTGAGTCGGAGTGAATGGTTGAGTAGCCTCCATTCTCTTTCTGCTGAGATCTGATGCTTTAATTTTTTTTTTTTCCACTGAGAGCAAGGAGATGAGGTTCCACCACCTCCTTTGAAGAAGGAGGTCCAATTATCTACCATACAGCTGAAGCTGTGCTAGCACATAAAGCTGGTATCTAGCCATCCCTCCTGCCTTCACCCAATCCAGCAGGAATGTCTACAGCAGGTGAGAGAGGGTGGTCTTACCTTCTGAGCAGAGTGTGCCACCATAGCCAGTGGTAGAACAGTCACAGGTGGGATGACCATCCAAGAGGAAGCAGATCCCACCATTTTCACAGGGACGCTCGCCACAGGGTCCCTCTGCTTCTAACTGGACGCTCTGGCTCCCCAGAAGCCGAGGTTCCGAGTTGCCATACTTGAGATCCAGCATTAATCCCTTAAAGCCAGGCATGCTCTGTACTCCATCGAGGGTCAGGGCAGAAGGTCGAATGTCAGCGGGGACGCCACCGAGGAACAAATCACTGACCACATCCATATAAGGCCGCTGGGGCCGTAGCTCTCCAGACTGGCCCTCACCATCAATCACCAGCCCAGTGCGCACACGATCACGGCTCACCATGAGGAAGTGCCAACTGCTGTCGTTCACCTGCTTGTTGGATAGCACAGTGGTCTCGGCACAGTCCATGCTAAAGCGGAGCTGAACGCGGCCATCCACCAGGGAGAGACAGAGGAAGTCACAGACACCACCATCATCCAAATACAGGAGCAGCCCAGTGGAAACATTGGTCTTGAACTGGAAGCTCAGGTCACTGCGCGTGCTTGCATCCCAACGCAGGTAGCGGGCCCACTGGTTAGGAAGGCCCATGAACTCCAGACCCAGGCAAAGCCCCACCAGGGAGCCCAGAAAGATGCTCACCTTCAAGGTGAAGAAAACTGAGTGGAGGGTAAAGCTCATGGTGCCTGCTGGGTCAGAGCACAGAGGAGCAGGTAGGCCAGGTATCAGCCGTGGGAGCGGGAGGCAGGGGATAGGTGATTGTGAGGGCAAAGAGGGAAAACAGAGTGGTACAAGAGAAGACACAAGAAGAACACACACAGGAATGTTAGGAGGAAAGGGGAAGGAGAGGAAAAAGGACAACACGGCCCTAGATAGGCACACAAGCAAGAAATCCCATAAAGAGGGAGACGAAACAGACAGGGGATTTGTCGGGTGAGGCAAATCAGGGATGAGGCGAGGAAGAAGTATCTTTCTCCAAGAAAAGATCTCAGCTATCCATGTGGATCCGGAGGCCTTGATTCAAGGAGGAGAAGGAGCCCAGGGTGGGAATAAGCCTTCCGTAATGTCTTCCTCCCGGCAAATGCGTCCTAGCCAGGAAGACCAAGGACAGGGCTGGGGCTCAGGGTGCTGTAATGGAGGAGGAGTAATCGGGAGGTGAGCCAGGCAAAAGGCAGGCCCAAGCCAAGGCCCAGTGCTGAGGTTTGACGGTCTAGCAGCAGACCCTGGGAAGGGGAACCGCAAACAACTGAGGACTCAGGTGGAGTGAGGCCCAGAGCAGAGCGGAAGCAGATTCAGACTTCATGGTGCTGGCCAGAGGCAGTGCTGCCCATAACAGAGCTCCCAGGACTCCAGAGAAAAGACCTGTTGAAGAAGGGAGAGAAGAGGAGAAGATTAGGGCTAAGCACCAACTATTAACTCTGGTACAAAGACTGGTGGAGTACTGATACCCCAGGCTGTTCTAGATGCTTCTTCAATGGAGGTACTTCATACAGGGCAGGGGCCAAGTTTTCCCATGCCAAGGAAAGACCCCAAGTCCAGCTCCTAAAGACACACTTAGTTCTTACGAATTTAAATGCAAAAGTCGTGGAAAATCCCCAAAGCTATGTCAGCACATTTTTGGAAATAGCCAGATGTGAAACATCAACATTTTAAAGCATTCAAACACCCATATATAATCTTTGCTTGCTTATCTATTAAAACATTTTTTTCTTTTTCAACTTTACCATCCATTACTTAAGTATAAGAGGTCTAAGACCTTAAACTTTAGAAAGAAATATGCATAAAAATCATGGAAAGTGTATTACTAGACAAAAAGGCCACAGTCTTTAACCAAATATCAGGGAAACTTCTTTAAAATATAAACTTTAAGGTTAAACAATTTGAAAGGCTGAGTTTGGATTCTAATTCCTATCCGTGAAACTTGAAACGATATTTTTAGCCTGTTTGCATTTCTACTTAATAATTCAAAAAGTAGATGAAATAATGGCCTCTTTCTAAGATTGAGGGAAATAGAAGTGAGATTAGTGTGGTATGACTCCAGCATAAGCTTTATATATCATAAGTGATCACTATATATTAGGTTGGTTTCTTTCTTATTTCCAAAATGAGAGAAAATGGGTGCTTCCTGAGGTAGGGGTGTGTGTGTGTGTGTTTGTGTGTGTGTGTGTGTGTGTGTGTGTGTGTGTGTGTGTGTGTGTGTGTGTGTTTGATGAGGGCAATGTATATGTACATGGTATTGAAGAAATTTATGAGTAGCTAAGAATTGTCACAGACACAGAGTGAATAAGGTAGATATGATTATGACTAGAAAGGCAGCAATATCCACTGAGCTCAGGACCTGGTTCCTGAACAAAGTTGCTTATCTATCTAACCAAGCTGCTGAGTTCTCTGCTCAGATAAAGCAGTCTGTGTAATTTCCAAGGACTGTGCAAGTTGCTGCTCACTCCTTGTCACAGTTGCTAATTCACAGTGGTCCTCAATGGTCTCCTCAGAGCATTGCTGCTAACTCTAGTTACAATAAAGACATCGTCAAAGCTAGCTCATTCTATTCATTAAAAAGAAAGATGCTATCCCTTTAATCAGGGACAAATTCCTTTGTTCTGCATGAACAACCAACTACAAACAATCTATATTCACAAGAGCTTGGCCAAATCTATCATCAGAAAAGTCTTGGTTCTATGAAAGTGTTTTACCCAAACAGTATTTCCTGGAGTGTGGCATGGGAACACCTGATAGACTCAAAGGATACCCAATATGAACATGGAAATATACTGATGGTAACCAGTAGGTGTAGGGGTGAGGGGTGCACAGGCACTGGTTAATGTTGCTTCAATAAAATGAAGTCAACTATACTCATGCCACAACTATATGTCAACATTACAAGCAACATCTTGGCTATGACAAGATGAAATTTAGCCACGAAAACATCCAGAAAGAATAATCCAGAATAACAGGAAGTAACGGCAGGAGACTTGACAGTCTTTAAGAATATGATTGGTGTATTGGATAAGATATACCAACCAAATTGAAAACCAGCATTCTCCAGAAGGGACATTCTAGTCTACCTAACTCGAGCTCATTCCAGGCACTACTAGATCAGCTCAGTATAGCATAAGTCACTGTTATACCAAAGGGCATCACAAACTGGTGGAGGACAAGTTTATTTTGGAGACAGTAAATCACAGAAATATGTCAGGTTCTGGGACCAGATTGTTTGTTGCGGTGACATTCTGGGGACCAGGTAAAGCAACTGCTTCACTATAGTGTCTATCACAGGACATTGTCTCATAACAGGAACATTGAAATGTCTATACAAAGAGTGAACTGTAAGCAGAATTTAAGACCCATTATAAGGTCCTTTGACTTCTATTCCATGGCGAGACCTCTACATGGCCCCACTGTATACAAGGACAACACTGCTAAGTATGCCTTCAACTTTTCAAGATGTCAGCCCCAAGTGGCCCTGGAGGACAAAACAATACCTGCCTAATTGTGGAACCCTGTGAATGAATGAAGAACCTTGATGCCCAGGCATCCACCTATAAGAGTGGATTGTGGGAATTTACCCATCTTGATTTATGGAAACCACACTAATCTATGCAGATGAGAAGCCACCTTCAGACTCTTGTCCTTCCCCCTCAGACAGATTAGCACTGCAGATACCAACATCCCCACACTATCCACCGGAAAGGATCAAAGGGTCTGAATGAGAGAAGACACACTTTTAACCCCATAGGTTCCAGGCAGGTCTGATGCAGGAATGGTATCATTAGAACCAGTCCATCAAGACTCAACACATTACTGACAGCCCACATTCTCTCCTAAAGCGTCTTTCTTAAACTGGGAACATTCCCATCTCCTTTGGGAATTTGCCCAACTGGCCAAAAAAGCTATATATGATTTTTGTTAAATAATCATAGCCCCCACCCAACTACTGTCAGCAATTGTACTATAGCTTTCTTTATTTATCTAGCAGAAAAATGCCAGGCTCAAGAAATGGGACAAAGGAAAACAGAGCATCTTTGTGACCCAGTCAGCCAATGGCCACCACCCTTGAGTCCCAGGTCACCATAGGCAGTTGAGGATCAGGTGGTTGGCTCCAGAACCCAGAAGGAAGGTTGAGGATGGTACTAAAGTTCCAAAAACTTATCTGTTGTGTGGGAACCAAGCTAGAGAGGGAATGTGAGTGACATTATCTAATTGCCAGCTAATTTACATAATTGTCGAACAGCACCGTTTTAATGTTGGGTGAACATCTTTGCAAATGTCTCATATTCCGGCTGCTTAGGATGCAAGGGAGACCTCACACAACTCTGACATGTGGGCTATTTGCCACAGGGATGGTTCAGAAGATCTGGCTTCCATTTGCCCTCCCCACCCACTCCTCTCCTTTTCTAATGACCATGGAGGTTTAGTTGAGCTTGAAACAGACTCAAGAGCCAGGAAAGTATCTAAAACTAGAATGGCTGGGATGGCATGATGATGGCTATCCTCTAACCTCTACCCTATAATGTCCAGGTGGGGTTTTTCAATCTTTCCTCTAAAGTCTAGAACCTTAATGGTTTCCCTTCTTAGACCCCTCTCCAGACTTTAAGGGCTTATGGTGGCTTTGATGACCCCTCACTACACCTTTTATTCCACAGGTAGAAGATTTTTTTTTACCACCAGCCCCAGTTTGTGTTGTTCAGATGAAATTCACCTTAATCTCAGGTTAGTCCAATAGGGTATTCTAGCCTCTTGGTCACAGTCAATGGTTTAGAGATAAGTCTGCCATCAAATTTAGTCAAATTGTAAATGCCATAACTTTAATTGAAATTGCTGGAAATACAACACCCCCCCTTTTTTTTACCATGTTATTAAACTCTCAAAGTCAATACTTGGTGACAAATAGCACTCTTACTGTTAAAGATAATTGTTCTTGACTGAAGAGCTATGACAAGTAAAAAGACATATTTCTGATGGCATTGCTTTAAAATCTACATCTAATGAGGCCTGAAAAGGAGAGAGTTCCAAGACTTTATACAAACTAAATTGTTTTTTATTTAAACAAATTTGAGTCGAGGAAAGACCAAGAATCCAGATAAATACTATTCTCGCAATGCTAGGCTATCACAAGTTCTGTCTTTGGTAAGTTGACAAAAGCTTCCATCTCCTGCTGCCTCATTTATATCTGAAGGAACTCTCTGTGATTAGAGTCTCACATATGCTACCCTCTCCCAGCAACAAAGCTCTGGATACCCATCACCCCTGCTCTTGGGCAAAGGCATAGGACACAGTGTTTCTTCTCTCACTTTGAAGATAGATGGAGATTTGGTCTAAAGCGTCTCAGAAATTTACTCCTTCAACTAAACCACAACCCACGCACCCACTCCCTCTCTCCCAACACTGCACCTACTTTAATACATAAGTAAGGCCCTGCTGCAGGCAAAGAAGGGTCAAGGAACAGATTCTTCTAAAATCTGAAAGTAGTGTAGAGAATAATGGAGAACAGTGGCCTTTGAGTCAGGCACAGCTGTATCTAAATCCAGATGCTCATT
This sequence comes from Mus musculus, assembly GCF_000001635.26. Lineage (NCBI taxonomy): Eukaryota > Metazoa > Chordata > Mammalia > Rodentia > Muridae > Mus > Mus musculus. Next base: position 88,790,328 of record NC_000078.6, on the reverse strand, counting down.
ATTATAGGTAATTAACAGTGGGCAACTCCTTGAGCGCTATCAATCCTAAAACCGTATATAGACACAACTTTTAAAACTGCCATGATATATCTAGTAAAGTGGAATGCTATTTAAAGCCTCATAACTACTAAGTAGAGACCGACAGAAATGCTTAATATGTCCAAAGTCATCGTAGAATGCTCATAGCCATATTCTCCACAGTAGATAAAAATGTCTACCTGCAGCACAGGCTACACATAAATTTTAACCTATTCATGCAATGTCCAAATTTGAAAGTGACTAGTCTTCATTTCTAGAAACAGCATGGATGACTCTTACAAACAGAATATTGAAACAAGTATAAGACATGGATAAAAGGGACTGTGCCGTATATGCCATATATGTTTTATTTATATAAAATAGGAAAGAGACAACAAAACATTTATTCAATGCTGTTGATCATCATAGGTGGTTACTGAGGAGAAGGGGGCAGAGGAGGGAATGGAATTCATTTCAGAATCTCAGGGATGTTTCAATGTGTTCACTGTGTGCAGACTCATAGACTGAGCAACTACCTTCTATCTGTGTATTTCAATTAAGAACACAAAATATATTGCCTCACATGTACGATATCTCTATCCATTTTCCTATGACATCTAGGGGTTTTTTTTTTTTTTGCTTTGTTTCGGAGGGGTGTTTTAGTGTGTGTGTGAGTGTGTGTGTGTGTGTGTGTGTGTGTGTGCGCGCGCGCGCGCATGCGCACGCGCATGCGTGCATGTGCACATGTTCAAGTGTGCCTAGAGAGGTCTTTAAAGAAAGTTATTGCTGACTTTGTGTTTGGAGACTGGAACTCCTTACTCACATTTCCCAAGATAAAGCCAATCCCTCATCTAGGAAAACACGAACCAATCTCCACCCACCAGGCTTTGCAATCATCCCTGTCTCTCCCAGTCCTTTCGTATGTGTTCTTCCCTTTCACAATTCATCTCTAAGAAAATAACTTCACCTTCTATGGCTTTGTTTTCTATTGGAGCCTGCTGAACCACTTCTAGACACACACCAAGCTACCCCATTTTAGAAGTGTCTATGCTTCCCCTTCAGGTCGAGGAGGGGACGAGAGTCCATGAGGATCTCTATTCCAGTTCATCAAAAGGACTTACAAAAAGAGAATGTGTTCATGCTGGGAAAGGTGACAGACAGACAGACCGACAAACAGACACACACACACACACACACACACACACACACACACACAGAGAGAGAGAGAGAGAGAGAGAGAGAGAGAGAGAGAGAGAGAGAGTCAGAGACAGAGACAGGGGAAACTTTTCCTTTAATCTTTAATCTTCAATGTTCACATCCTATTTTACTTTAAAAATAATTCCTATTAAAAATAAGAAGTAGGAGCCAGGCAGTGGTGGTGCATGCTTTTAATCCCAGCACTTGGGAGGCAAAGGCAGGCGAATTTCTGGGTTCAAGGCCAGCCTGGTCTACAAAGTGAGTTCCAGGACAGACAGTGCTATACAGAGAAACCCTGTCTCAAAAAAAAAAAAAAAAAAAAAGAAAGAAAGAAAGAAGGAAAGAAAGAAAGAAAGAAAGAAAGAAAGAAAGAAAGAAAGAAAGAAAGAAAGAAAGAGAAAAAAGAAAGAAGAAGAAGAAGAAGTAGGGACTACAGAGATGGCTAGGCACAGGCCCACTTCCTGCTCTTCCAGTGGACTCAAGTTAGTTAGGTCCCCAGCATCCAATTCAGGTGATTAGCAATGCCTGTAACTCCAGCTCCAGGAGATCTGACAACCTCTTCTGGCCTCCTTAATTACTTGTGGCTTACACTCACACAGACATGAACACATAAATAAAAATCAATTAATATTGGGCTAACTTCCATTCTTGTCAGAAATACTAATCTATGATAGAAGAAGATATACCTGAATAATTTGTGGGCCCTAACCAGTCTTCTAGACACATTTCTCACAGTATAAGGAAAGTGAGGCATAGTGACTAAGACTTGCCACTGGCTAAAGAGCAGAAAGCAAAGAAAGCGGGACCTGCTGAGAGGCAGGCTGAGGTGGAAGAGTAGGTAGGTCATGCCCATTCCTCATTTTCATCAAATGCTTGGATGGAATGGAAGCGAGCCCTCTGGTCTCTGAGCTGATAACAAGAGTATACGGATGAGGCTTTGGGGATATCAAGGGGATGGTGGTAAGCTTACACTACAGTCTATGTCTAGTCAAACAAATTCTAATGGTGATAATGGAAAGTTATACAACTTGGTCCTCCAACATAACCAAGACACAAGAGCATACAATTTCTAGCTATGTAATAAACAAGAATTCAGGAATGAGATGGGCTCAATTTCTCATTCACACACATTTGTGTGTGTGTGTGTGTGTGTGTGTGTGTGTGTGTGAGAGAGAGAGAGAGAGAGAGAGAGAGAGAGAGGAGATATAAATGATATATACATCTTTTCAGTATTTCCTGACTACCAGAAAGCAAAATGCAGTCTAAGATGACATGAACTGAAATATAAGTTATAGGTGAGAGAGAGAAGATGGCTATCTCTGACAGTCTAGTACTTCTCCTTGTACTTTTATTTTAAACTCCACACTTCGAGAGAGGAACAGGTAAGCTAGGTAAAAGTGAATATAAAAAGAACTCCTTTTGTTATCTTTTTTGAAATCATGAAATACTCAATTTTCAGATATAAGAATAAATGGAGGAAGAAGAGGAGGAGGAGGAGGAAGAGGAGGAAGAGGAGGAGGAGGAGAACTTGTTGTTCTAGCCCTAAAAGGCAGTTTCATGCTAATAAAGAAGACCGCCATGAGTCTAAACAATTTAAGATGTAGGGCTAAAGGGATGAGGCAGACTGTGAGCATGGACTGGGTATAACATGGGCAGCCTCCAGAGTCTAACATAGAATATAGAGCTGTATGGAATAGCAGCTGCTGACATGGGTTCTACAGACAGAAAAAATCCCAGATATAAAGTTTGATTCCTGTGTGACCTTGAACAAGATGCATAGCTTCTCTGTGTCTTAATGCTTGTTATGTACCATGGAGATGATAACAGAGTGCACACTTAGCTCAAGTCCACAGTGCTCAGCACAAATAGAAATCTAGCCACTGTTGAAAGCTTCTACTGTGGTCAATGTTTGTCCTCAGGGCTTCTGTTTCAAGATGCAATGTGGTTCTACCTGGCTTGCTCAACTAGCCTGCTCAGGGACAGCATTCAAGACAGGTGGGCTACTTTTAAATTTATCCCAATGTCACAGGCCATATAGAGAGTCACTAGTGAGGGCAGGGGCAGAGTCCAGCATAAGCATGAAGTCCTGAGTTTGATCCCAATAGCCCACATAAAAAGTACTGGACGTGAGCTGCATACTGAAATCTCACTATGGTGCAGGAGCATCTTTAGGGCTTACCAACAAGCCAGCCTAGATTACTAGGTGATTTCCAGACCAGTGAGAGATACTGTCTCTAGTGGTGGGGGGTAAATGTGCCTAAAGAACATTAGTCAAGGTTGCCCTCGGACTTCTGTATGCACACATTTGTGTGCACACAAATGTATATATACTCCACTACATGTACACTATGTATGTACATGTATGCACACACACACACACACACACACACACACAGAGAGAGAGAGACAGAGAGAGAGAGAGAGAGAGAGAGAGAGAGTTGAGAGCCATTGTGGAGCCTTTTAAGAGTCTTTAAAGAAGGCAGGATTGTGGGCTTACAGATGCAACTATCAGCTACTCAAGCAGTATGTTTAGTAGGAGACTGAAGCATTCCTTAAATTGGAAAAAGGACCATAGGCTCTCCATTGACCTTTGGGTAGAGTTCAGTCTAGTGAATGAAAGGTATAAGAAGAGTCTTTATGTATTGATCTTACAAGGACCTCTAGATGAGTCTACTTTCCCTAACCTAGAAAGGCCTGAACATCTTTTGGGGGTACATTCAGTATTAAGTGGGCATATGGGTGAAATATAATAGAGTCCAGAGGAACCAACAATAGTCCTAGGTGGGTCAGAAGAGGCTTTGGAGATGAAGAAAGGCTTGCTTTCATGGAAATTTGAAGGATGAGTAAGACAAAGCCAATGGATAGGAAGTCTGAGCCAAGTGCAGTAAGGCACACCTAAAATCCATGTATTTGGAAGTCTGATGCAGGAGAATCATCATGAATTTGAGGCTATCTTCGGGACACATAGGCAAGTTATAGGCTAGCTAAGGCTACATGACAACAACTTATTTCAAAAATGAAAGAAAAAGAAAGAGGGGGAAGGAAGGAGGAAGGAAGGAAGGAAGGAAGGAAGGAAGGAAGGAGGAAGGAAGGAAGGAAGGAAGGAAAGAAGGAAGGGAAGGAAAAGAAAGAAAGAGAAAGAAAGATAGACAGAAAGAAAGAAAAGAAAGAAAGAGAGAGAGAGAGCAGACTAGGGAAGAAAAAGGAAAAGGTAGGAAAAGAAAGAAAAGAGAAAAGGATAGGGAAAGGAAAGGAAAAGAAAGAAAAGAAAAGAAGAAAAGAAAAGAAAAGAAAAGAAAAGAAAAGAAAAGAAAAGAAAAGAAAAGAAAAGAAAAGAAAAGATGAATAGTTCTGGTTGGCATAGGAATGAGCACTAGTCTGAATTACCAGAATCAATCTTTCTCTAACTCTGAACCAAGTCACTACATAAGAAGCTATCTGGCCTTTCCAGGTGTGCCTCCTCCTGTAAAATGTGGAGTTCATTGGCTTCACTTTTTTTTTTATTACGTATTTTCCTCAATTACATTTCCAATGCTATCCCAAAAGTCCCCCCCCCCACTCCCCTACCCACCCATTCCCATTTTTTGGCCCTGGCGTTTCCCTGTACTGGGGCATATAAAGTTTGCCTGTCCAATGGGCCTCTCTTTCCAGTGATGGCCGACTAGGCCATCTTTTGATACATATGCAGCTAGAGACAAGAGCTCTGGGGTACTAGTTAGTTCATAATGTTGCACCTACAGGGTTGCAGATCTCTTTAGCTCCTTGGATACTTTCTCTAGCTCCTCCATCGGGGGCCCTGTGATCCATCCAATAGTTGACTCTAGGATGCTGTGGACATCAAACACCACACAAAGCAAACTGGTAAAGCAATCTTTCCACCAGGTCTTGCCAAGTTTCTAAGGTGTATAAAGAAGAAACTCGTGACATTAATCTCTTCTCCACATGCCACCATCATTCCATCTCCAGACAGAGCCCTGCGCTGTCTGAGGGGTAATACGCAACACCTAGTTTTCCCTTATAGATCACAGAATTTGAGCCTTACAAAGTACTGATGGACCTCCCCCCCCCAAAGTCCCCTGGAGCATCCAGAAACCCATAAAGCTGGGGTCATTCTCCAAGCAGCCGACTCTCCTCTCTTGTCCCCTCCTCTGCTTGCCAGTGGGTCTCCCCAGCCTGGAGTTTCCAGCCATGAGTTGGAAAGCCATCTGGCTGCTAGGAGAGTTAATAATTTATAATGAAGATAATCACCCTTCAAGATCCTCGCCTCTTGGGACCATTAAAAAAGATTCAGTCGAGAGCCTGTGAGTTCTTTACATGAGGGGCTGGGGAAGGGGGACGAGGAGGAGTAGAGGAGAGGGAATGGGAGGTACAGAAGAGGGGCAGATAAGCTCGCTGCTGCTGATCTTTCCCCTGCAAGACAGTGAGGAGAGAGGGCAATTATTCACCCCTAGAAGACTATGGTACCCAGCTTTCTCAGCACCAGCCCAGCAAGGGTGCAATTTATGGGTCTTTTCTCCTAGCCAACTCTCTCTACACAAAGAGAGAAAAAAAATCAAACAAATGCAAGAGAAGGGGGGAAAGACACAGACAAGAGAAAATAAGCCTGCCTAGCAATTACGTCTGGGCTGCTTGGAGGGCTCTCTCTGTTCTCTTTCCAGGACACAGTAAAGCTCCCACTGTGCTAATTATTCCCATTATTTGACAATTTCTCTATTAACAAAGCAAGAGGTGCCGCAGCTGGCAGGGGGAGAGGAGAATGAACTGGCAGAGGCTACGGACTGACTCAGACTGTAAATGTGTCCAGACAAGGCAGGACACATCCCTGGTTTGCCCTTGGTTGGTATGGATGCAGGGGTCTGGCACAGCACTCCTGCAGCTGTACCTCAGACAGGTAGGGTGCAGCACACAATACCTACAAGCCAGTGCATGAGGAGAGGGAAGCAGAGCACAGGCAGGAAGCAAGGCAGGGACATGCCTACAAATGCTGTTTCCAGAAAGCTGCAATGGGGGAAAGACTCAACTGGGGTCCAGAAGTCCATAATAAAGATAAGCATTCAGGACAAGTAATAGATCCTCTCCTGATTTTGGAAAGCCCTGGGAAGGCTAACACATACATTTAATACTTCTATCACATACACTGATCAAGCACAAAAGCAGTACATGCTTCACGCTATACCAAGTATGTGTACATTTGAAGTCATTTAATCTGGACCAATTAATTATTAGACCACAGCCCTGCTTTTGCTAAGAAAGTCACTGCCTAATAGCATGGGACAACCAGAAGAGTCTACAGTAGGAAACTAAGACAATCTTTGTTTTAGAGGTGAGCAAAAAATGTTCCCAAATTATAATCAAAGATAATACAGGGCAGATCCCAGGGTCTTGCCTCCAGGACAATGATGTTGAAAAGGAATGTAGCCATAGGCAGGCTATCTGCTGCACAGATGTACCACCTTTAAACTGAAATACAGGCCATTAAGTTTATCACTCAAATGCAGTAGAGGGGCACAGCCATCAGGGACTTGCAGAAAAGTGTCACTCATGCCTGCATGCATCCCACTCTGTGTAAAACACTGTGACATGAAGATTGCCATCCACAAAAGAACAATAAAGAATGGTTCTAATGATACTTGCAAGGAACAAACATCTACCCTTGCTTTAGACCCAAGATTCTGTCTGAAGATTGCTACCAAAGACCATGTAGCTTTTAAGCACTATAAGGTGTAAAATGAAAACTGTACTATGAATGAATGAATGAATGAATGAATGAGTTAAGTATGCTCCAGAGTCCATGCCAGACCTTCTCCCAATCTGCCATTTCTCTTTTGCTGCCTTCAGGCTCCCCAGTGCCCCCTGATACTTTGATGGGGTAACCTAAGTTTGGTCCTACAACCCAAGACCATGCTGCACCCTGATCAATTCAATTATACCAGTGATTTTTGTCATACCTAGATGGGGCACCAGTTTCCTAATGAGGACCCTTGCATCCACCTTTGCCCCATCTTTGCCTACTCAGCTCTCGGGGCAACTGTTTCTAAACTCAAAAACATCATTCTCATACTTAGATTCCTCCCTTCAACACACTAAATGGAAATCCAGAATCCTCCATGTAGCTATGTAGACAGCTTGGCCATTCCACTGTACAAGCCATAAAATGAGGACTACTATAAATCTTAGTACTTTCAAGACTCACTAAGCACAGTGCAGGCTCAGAGCCTTTACTCTGCTGCTTGGGATGCCCTTGCCTACTCCTTGTTCTCTCCATCCCCACTCCTGTCTCCTCTACCTTAAATGCCTTTGGTGGCACAGGTTAGCACTCTGCGGCCTTCTTTTCTAGAACTGGGTGGCAAAGTCATATTCCTCTATATGTCCACATCCTACTTCCTGCCTCACAGCTGAGAAGAGGTGGTGTAGATGGTAGAACCACAGCCCCACCTTTGCTTAGAAAGTCACTACTTGATAGACTGAGGCAACCAAGGGGAGAGGTATCTATATTATAAAGTTATCTGGTCAGATACACATAGCAAACCATTTCTTGAAATCCATTCCTAGCAGCTAAGGAGGGCCGGGCAAGTCAATAAGTACTAGCTATTACTATCATCATCACCACCATCATCATCATCACCACTGCCACCACCACCATTATCACCACCATCACCACTATTTCTATTTCATCCTATTCTTGTTATGATTTAAGAGATTTCTCCAATGATGCCGTTTGAACAATGGCTCACCCTTTGCCATATACCCTTTGCTAACCACCCTTTTCTATTTCTCCAATATGTGCCTACCTTTTAACTTTTGTGCCTTGTTTTCTCTGCGTGGGATAGTTCCAATGGCATAAGCAGAGGCTTGAGAAGGAACTCAGTCTCCTCAATTATCCTTGCTCCATTATCATGAGAACACACCGAGGCTGCACCAAGAAAATATTCAGGATAGAATGCAGCCACCCCAGTTATCTTGGTCAAGGCTTGAGCTCTATGAAATTCTAGATCAGGAAGTCTTCAACCTTCCTAATGTTGCAACCCTTTAATTCGGTTCCTCATATTGGGGTGACCTCCCAAAATAAAATTGTTTTGTTGCTACCTCATAACTATAAATTTGTTGCTGTTATGAATCAGAATGTATTCAGGATACCTGATATGTAATCCCCAAAGGACTTATGATCCACAATTTGAAAACTACTGTTTTAGACCTTCAATCATGGTGATGCCAGAGGAAGAAAGGCTAAGTCCTTAGCTCCAAATTTACAATGAACACTTATAATAAGTTAAGAAGAATGAAATTTCTAAGCCCTAAGACCTGTACAATGGGGTTAAAACATATTCATTTTGATGCAACTGTCTCTTTTGAAGACCACCACTACATAGAGCCTACAAGGTAGGTCTTGAGGGGAACCTTGGACTAGGTCTTGTTCCCAGATCAACAGCAAGCACAGCTCCCATGTGCTGTGAAATGAGAATCTAAAACAGGAAATATACATTGAAACCTTGATAAGAAGCAAACCAGTAAGTAGGTAGGAGGTACATACAACAATGACCTCATAGGCCCCTTTAAAAATAGGTTATGCTAATGTGTACAGATTAGGTCAGCATATACAAAACACTCTTATCTATCCTTCATAAAAAAAGTGTTACTTTTTTTTCAACTCCTTTAACCTATGAAGAAACTGAAGCTCCGAGACAGAGCACCATTTCCTGAGAATATAACGTAATTAAATCTTAAATTCAAGCACTTGGACAATAAATAAGTTTATATTTTTACATCACACTGATAAGAGTTGTATAAGTATCAAGGGTCTTTAAGATAAAACTTATAAATATGTGAGTGGCCCCTTCATCAACCCACAGAACACTAATCTATCATGTGCCTTAATGTCTTACAGCGCCTCAGAACACTTCTCAACCCAACGGTGAGAAGTAGCTCCTACTACAGACATTGATTCCATGAATTAAGAATTGCAAGAAGCATAGGAAATGAAACCCGGGGTTTGTTCCTGCAGTAATTAAATGCATTTGGACAGTACACAGAGGACCCACCTTTGCCAGATTCTTCTGGTAATGAGTTCCTATGTAACAGCAAAACCCCTCAGCTAGGGCTGCTAATTCAGACCTATAATAATTCAAATGCAATATCCACTACCTTCCAAAATCCAAAAACTTTAACTCCACTTTTCTCTATAATATCTTCATTTTACTTAATAGTAAAGTAGATTTTTAAAATTTTTTAGAAGTAGAAAATTAGTATCCTTTGCAAATCAAGGCTCAAAAAATTAATAAGCTGCATGGCTTCAGCTTGGGAGCTCCAAGAATAATAGAGGAATGTTTATGGTCCTTTGTTTATGATACATTATTATACAATCAAGACTAACACAACCTGTAATTTTGCATTAATTTTCTCACCTTACTTATTAGTATCTATTTATAGTTCTTTTTAAAAAATGTGCTATGCTTGAAAGATAGCAAAACTTCATCTGTTTTTTTTTCAAATACCCTGTAACTTCATCTTTCTGCCAAGCATGGCTAGATATGCATTATTCCAGACTAGATAAATCTTCATATACTTCATACTCATGTGAGTTTGCACCTGCACACACACACAAATATATGTATGTATATATACATATTTCCATGTACACACATATACCTACCTCCAAGTGTGCACACACACAAATACAAACACACACACATATATACACACACACATACACACATACACCTACCCCCATGCACATAAACACATACACAGAGGAAATACCTCGTAGAGGATGAGTCACAATCTCCACTTTATTCCATCTAATTTTCATTTACTCATTGATTCAACATACTTAATAAACACCTGTCATTTCTCCACCAGCCTATAAGGTCCCAGAGACCCAAACATTCTAGGCAGAGCTCAGTAAACTAGGAAAAATAGTTACATGAGCAAGATTTGCTATGGGAGTTGATGGATACTTAAGGAATGGGCAGTTTGACTAAACTAGCCCTAGAGAAAGATATCCCAATTGAAGGAAAGTCATGAATAGAGGCAGAAAGATAGTGATAATCCTGGGGTGTTCAGGAAGCCATTCCATCTGGCCGAAACACAAGGTAAGGGGCAATGAGTGACATATGTGAAACTGAAAAGCCCTGTTGGGAGCAAAATTCCCATGCCCGTGGGTTGCAAGCTAAAGAGTTCTTGAAGAGCCACTGAGAGAATTTTAATCCAAGGGAATGATGGTCTAAATAGATTCTAGATGGTATGGGGTCTGGTTTTGAAAGGGTCACATCACTACACAAAGAGAATAAACATGTAGTTGTGGCTCTTTTGGACAGATATGAAAGACACCTGCACTGGCCTCAATTTCTCATTCTTAATCATGCATGGTCGTATTGCACACACCTCAGTACCCAGACTGATCTCCAAACTGAGGCCATATTGCAGCTAAATAGGTAATCCAAAGAGAGAGAAATCAGCCAACAGTCCCTTTCAACAAGTGCTCTGTCTTAAATCTGCCTGGTTTTGAAAATTCCTTATCTTACCTTGTTCCAGCTGCCCTAACCTTTGACCGTATGTCTATACAATTTAGTCTTCTCATACCTGTGTATCCCTAAGCAGATAAATTCCCAAATGCCTCGGATCCTCTCTCAGAGTGCAGTGTTCTCTGGATAAACTGAGTAAACCAAAAGTTTGGCAGGTATAAGTAAATCCTGAAATGTCATCATCCTTTGATATCATCAGGATAAAAGATAAGCAGATGTCTGCAACCACTGGATGCTCCTAAAAGTAGCCATGGCACCCTATGAACAGGAGAAATTTTGAGACTGGATTATATTGGATATGAGTGCATCTAGGAAGGTGGAATGGGAAGGACCTTCAGAAAAATTCCTATGAGGATCAAGCTACCAGAATCAGTCTAAACCAGTGGTTCTCAACCGGTGTGTCTTAACCCATTTCAGGGTCAAATGACCCCTTCACACGAGTCTCCTAATATCATCAAAAACCACAAATATTTACATCCTGATTTATAACAGTAGGAACATTACTGTTATGAAATAGCAACAAAAATAATGTGATGGTTGGGGTCACCACAACATGAGGAACTGTATTAAAGGGTCGCAGCATTAGAACGTTTGAGAACGCTGCTGCTCTGAGCCTTCATGTCCCCAAATTTGCTCTTTAGAAAACTGGTTCCACAAGATTCTCTTTAAAAGCTACAGAATACTCAGCCCTAATGGGAAGACATTTACCATATCCCCCTCTCTCAAGGCTCAAGCATCAATTTTATGAGAGGGAGAGAGAGAGAGAGAGAGAGAGAGAGAGAGAGAGAGAGAGAGAGAGAGAGAGAGAAAGAGAGAGAGAGAGAGAACAAGCCATACCTAAATCTCAGCAATAAGAGCAGAGTTAGGTGTACAGTTACAACCTTAGCCATGTAGCTATTGACAACTGTTAGCTTCTGAGGAGGGAGAGTCAGTTTTGTCTAAGAGTGTAGTCCCTGGTAATTGACCATTCTCTAGTGGAAAACCATACATCCAAGAATGATTGGTCTTGAGGATTTTTTCTCAAGAACACAAAGTTGGAGGGGTAGAATAAGGGGGGTTGGATCTGGATGAGTTGGAAGACGCAGAATGAATTTAAAATGGTTGTACAAAATTCTCAAAGAATAAATTTAAAATGTTTAAGAAGAAAAAAGAAAAACAAGGGAAAGAGAGCTATTTGCTTGTTTTAAAGAACACAAGGAACAATAGATATGGAAGGTTCCAAAACGCTTGGAAGAAAATGAGTTTGAATAGTCTCAGTCACCCTCCACTTCTGCAGGTGGGCAAACTGAGGCTCAAGACAATCCATTGTGGCTGGCTCTGTATTGTTAGTCACTGTTCCCAAAGCTGCAAGTGTAGATAGGTGCCATCTGGCAAGGGCTGTGTCTCATTCTCCACAAAGGCCTAGTCATCCTGTTTAAAATTCAAAAGTCCCTAAATATTTGCTGAAAAAATTTGGATTTTTTTTTATGAAAATTGATTCACTAGCTTATGACTTCCCCATCATTCATTCATCCACCCATCCATCTACCCAAATATACTCATTGAGCACTGTCCTGTGTATTCTATGTGAACTGCTAGCCGAGGAAAGAGCTATAATTATGACAAGCCAGGCTTTCTTGTCCAGGAGCATAGGGTCTAGTGTAGAGGGAAGGGCAATAACCCTGGAAAGGAGTGTCAAGACCTGAGAAGAGACAAAGGTTTGGGATGTTTCACCCTCATCCATCCCTCTTCTAGTCTCTCTTTCCAAGGATGGATGTATTTCTATGACTGTATCTACATTTAAATAATTTTCTTCCCACACCCACCCTCTCGCTTCCTTATTTGTAGTGCCAAAAAAAAAAAAAAAAAAGAAAAGAAAGAAAGAAAAGAAAAGAAAGAAAAAAAAGAACCCAACACCCTGTCAGAGTAAAAGCAATTGTGAAATCTCAAGTATAGTATGGAGCTGTGTGACCACCTCTCCCTGGAACCATCTCCTGGGAAGAGGCATCTGTCATTTTCCATGAGTAGGAAGAGCTGAGGACCCAGGGTTCCATTCAAGACCATGCAGGGGCTGATCTTCACAATGCCTTCCATAGTAGTAAGGTCTCCAGAGTCTTGACTTTGGGTCAACTTGGAGCTCTTCTAGGAGCTGTATTCATATGTGTTCATACACGTATGCATGTATGCTTCCGTCTATCACATCTCTGTCTGTTGGTCTGTCTGTCTGTCTATCTCACTAATTGAGAGTATTTTTCTTCTCATTTTATGTCTGAGGCTAGAATTTATGTGAGGCTCTTTGAGCCTCTCATAACCAACTGCCTCCTAATACCTCTTCTCAACTCTTCTCCCTGGACCCACAGGAATTCTGCTGTACATATTAGACTCCATAGAAAATCTGGTAACTTTCCTAATTAAATGATTTTTTTCCCAAACACTCTGTCAGGTCTGTTACATCTGAGGATGGAAGCAGTGTAGACATCTTTTCTTTTTGTCACTATTTGAATACTCTGAGATCACTTGAGTGTACAGTGCCGAGTGTGGTCCCACCTCAACTCTTCTTCCCAGCTCTGACCTACCATGTGTGGTTAACTGGTGGTCGTATTACTTAAAAATATCACTCTTGCCCATCTGCAGAAGTAGTACACTTGCTCATACCTCGACTTTAGGCTTGGTCACATAATTTGCTTTGGTCAAAGAAATGCTTTCAGGCTAGTAGGAATGACATGACAAAATATTTGAAGAGAGTTCTCGGCTCTGTTGAATTTCTGCCAGCATTGGTGGGGTAGCCTCCCAGTCCCAAGAGGTGTCAGTCATCCAGCCCAACTATGGCCAACCTAACCAACCAAACCCCATCCAACGGATAATAGCTAGATCTACAGAATTACCTCGTGGATCCTGGTCTAGATTGACAGGCTTCTTATCTGTAAGGCAAACAATGCTTTCTGTGGCACACTAGCAAGACTTCTGAAGTTAGGTCATGATAACTAACAAATGCATCTCCCCCAAGTCACTCTTCCACATTGACTGAGATATTTGGCTGCTGTAACTTCTGTTTTGTATACTAACTCTTATCATAGTACTCAATGGCCATGTTTGTTGCTTTGACATCATGGTTCCCGACACCTACGCTCTAAGGAACTACTTCTTCCTCTCACTCCTTCAATAACTACTTAACCTGAAACTCTCCTAGAGCCATTTATCATCTGAACAGCTCTTTCAAATATTTTTCCACTTCCCATGTCCCTGTGACACCCACTCTGTATCCTGAGGACAGGCCCATGCCCCTGTGATCCTTGTCTGTATCCAAAGAACAGTCACAACTCCCCACCCTTTATGCCCACAGCATCACATGTTTTTCCTGTCTCATCATCTTTACTTCTTATCCAAAGAGAATCCATGGTTCTCTCATCCCTGGTCCTGCTCCTTGGGCTTCCCCTGCTCCAGAACAATGGGTCCATTTAAGAAGGCATTAGCCAAATGATGTCAATAAATGCAACTATCACCGTGTTCTGTTCCTAGCCTAGTTAGTCAACAATCTGTAACATTCCCCCAATCTCTCTCCTCTTCTTTACATCTTCTAAACCCTTTCCATCTTTCTCACTCAGCAAATGCCAACAGGGGCTTTCTTTTTCTGGGAAGACCTTCACAAAACCCTGAACTTTTTCCCTACCCTTCAGTTATACATTTTCTTAGCACACACCTACTCCTTTCCCCTCTCAACTTAAAAAAAGGACAAAAGAAATGATCCCTTCATATCTGACTCCCCCAGCTCTCTTCTTCCAAACCCTTCCATCTCCCCAGACCCTCCTCTTAACAACATTTATTTGATATCTCTCTCTCTCTCTCTCTCTCTCTCTCTCTCTCTCTCTCTCTCTCTCTCTCTCTCCAGGCTCCAGTGATTGCATTTCCACCTCACCCACTGCTCAGCAGCCTGCCAATAACCTGAAAAAGAAACAAGAATCTTCCCCCTTTTCAGGATATTCTCTGCAATCTTCCCCTCTATCAAAATTCATAATCTCTGAGATTTCTTTTCTCTCCCTATCCTCTGCCTTCTGGCATCTAAACCCGACATGTCCCCAACTCACACAGCTCTTCTCAAAGTTATCGGTGGCTTCTGAAATACTCAAACCAGTACCAATATGCCTGCCCTGCCCAAACACATCCTTCCTGCAGCCATCCCACTCTGGCTCTCTTCCTGTCAATTCCCTGAGCTGCCCTCCTGCCTCTCTAGGTGCCCTTGAAAGCTCATTCCAGTTGTTCTCTTTCCACCTCTGAACAGCAGTGTTCTTCATGGTTGTCAGCAGATGCCTTCACAACTCTCTCTGGTAGTCTCAGTCCTGGGTCCCCAAGAAACTCAGCTATAAGTGGAACAAACCCAAACTCATTATTTCCCTTCCCCATGTTCCTTTAACCATTGCTCTGAATTGGTCACTCCTTTAAGTCCTCCTCCTTTCAGCAGGCTCAACAAAGCATGTTCCCCTCCCTTCTCTCTATTTCCTCTCTCATCCATCATTTTACATCCCAGTGCTATCTTCTACATCTCTCTTTCTTCCTGCTTCCTCTTTCCCATTTTCTATATCCCTCTGCCCTTCCTTCTTCCAACCCACTCACCTTGCTAATTCAATCCAGACGAAACTCTCTAATAGTGGATCTTCATACCCCCAATGTCTTCCCAACTGCCACCTCTCCTTCTGTACAGCCTCCAAGCCAGAATTAACTTTCTGAAACCCACACTTAAACAGATCACTCCCAGACTTCTAAGGCAGCTCCTTGCGGCAAATAGGAAAGAGTCCAATCTCTTCACATTCAGATTCCAGAAACATTTTTGAAAATTCACCCAGCACTGTTCTCATCCTATTCTTGCAGAAATAGAGTGGCACATTTACTACCTCTATGGTAGAGATGGAGAAACTGGTGCCTTGGGGCTACAACACTTGAGGTAGCCCAGCAGGAAACTAAGTCAAGAGCAAGTCCAGGTCTTCTACCTCAGAAGTGTCTTTCATTTAGACTCATGACTGATTAGTTTTGGCATTAATGATGTTAACATTGACTATATAATCACCTCTGGCTATCTGATGAGATTTCTCAAAACCAGACCAGGAGGTCTCCAAAAAATTATCCTATCTAGTTTCCTCCAGAACTTAGTTTTCTTTGCTTTTTTAAAATTCTATAATTTAGTCTCCTAGAATTTTATTTTGTATTAGATATTTTCTTTACTTACATTTCAAATGTCATCCCCTTTCCTGGTTTCCCCTCTGAATCCCTCCCATCCCATCCCCTACCCACTGCTCACTAACCCACCCACTCCTGCTTCCCTGTCCTGGCATTCCCCTACACTAGGGCATCAAGCCTTCTCAGGACCAAGGGCCTCTCCTCCCATTGATGTATAAAGAGGCCATCCTCTGCTACATATGCAGTTGGAGCCATGGGTCCGTCCATGTGTACTCTTTGGTTGGTAGTTTAGTCCCTTGGAGCTCTGGGGATACTGGTTGGTTCATACTGTTGCTATTCCTATGGGGCTGCAAGCTCCTTTAGCTCCTTCTGTCCAGCACAAGGTCTCTAATGGAGGAGCTAGAGAAAGAAACTTAGTTTTCTGATTCTACTGTCTTTAGATTTAATGTAAGGTTTGAAATCCTCCTCTAATCATAAAAAAGTTCTTGATATTGGCTTTCATACACAGTGTACTGTGATCTCACCATCTCCTAGGAATATTTGTTCTGTACATGGGAGAGAGATTGCTTTGAGAGTCCTTGAATGAATTCCCCATAAGATTTTAACATTGATATCTAAACACCTAGTACCCAGTGTGACTTCATTTATTGGTATATTCTTTAAGAAGGTAATTATACTAAAATGAGGTCTTTAATACAGGCCTCATCCAGCCTGGACACTGTCCTTCTACTGGAGCAGAAAATGTGTAGATAGCCAAGAACAAAGTGAGCATGCTGTGCACATACAGTGGGGACACACCAGAATTTGTAAGCCAAGGAGAAAGGCCTCTGAAGAAACCAGGCCGTCAGACACATGGAAGCTGGACTTACAGCCAATAGTTTATTTGGCAGCCATGACCCATTAATTGAGAGGAATCTCCTTCAGAAATCCACAATTCCACAGTAGGTTGATGCTTTGGTCAGTTCTAGTCCCAAAGGAAAAGGAAAATACTGATGGAATATTAAAAATAGGAAAAGCCAAGGAAGACAGCAGATAAGAGAAGTGATACAAGCCACTGTACGTCTTAGGAATTGGACAAACAACCTAGAAGCATTAGCATGTCCCAAATAGGGCTGCTTTCCAATAACACATCTGGCTCATATTTCTATACTAAGAGATATTACTAGGAAATAAATTTTAATTACCCCTCTGTAATGGTTTGTATATCCTTGGACCAGGGAGTGGCACCATCTGAAGGTGTGGCCTTGTTGGAATAGGTGTGACCTGGTTGGAATGGGTGTGTCACTGTGGGTGTGGGTATAAGATCCTCACCCTAGTTGCCTAGAAGTCAGTCTTCCACTAGCAGCCTTTGGATGAAGACATAGAACTCTCAGCTTCTCCTGCGCCATGCCTGCCTGGATACTGCCATGCTCCCACCTTGATGATAATGGACTGAACCTCTGAATCTGTAAGCCAGCCCCAATGAAATGTTGTTTTTTATAAGACTTGCCTTGGTCATGGTGTCTGTTCACAGCAGTAAAACCCTAACTAAGACACCCTCCAATCCACAGTGTGCCTAATGGAGAATGTGGACTAACAACCCTTTATGTCATCATATAATCCACTGTTTTAGATGGAAGTCTCACTATACTACCCAGCCTGGCCTCCTACTCTTAGGCCAAGTGATTCTCCTGTTTCTATCTTAGTCATGGTCTATAGCTAAGACATTAGAAAAAGAAAAACAGAGCCAGAGAGTCAGCTCAGCTGCTAAAGATGCCAGATTTTCAAGAAAAACAGATCAGCTTAGAGAAATTAATATGGATATTATATATGTGCATATATATCAACATGGGTAGTTACAAAAATTTAGAAAAAGCAAGATACAGAATATCTGATGATACTATTTATATAAATTTAAAGAAGACTCATGCAGAACAACATAATGCCATATGTTGTTTACGTAGGCTTGTAAATGTATATAAAAGCATGAAAAACATTTCCTGCAGGCCCTTGTCAATATCATGAGAGTTCTCTCTAAAATGGGGTTTTTCAACCTAAGTGCTATCGATATTGTACTCTAGGTAATTCTTTACTATGAGGGTTACCTGTGCATTTAAGAATATTTAACATCATTGGCCTCTACTAGGTGACAATAGCATCCCCTAAATTTTCCCAGTTGAGATCCACTACTCAGAAAAGAGAAAGAATGATTCACTCTGAAAATGAATAGCTGCACTTGTTAAATTGATATTTACCATGTTTTTTTTTTCCTGCAAAAAAAATTACTGGAGACAAACACGTTTATTTGAATGACAGAAATGTGAAGGGTTGTATTTTCCCGAATTTTAGACATTTATTAAATAAAAAGGAACCATCTACAATAAGCAAACTGACACATTTTAAAAGAAGGAAGGCCTTTTGTCAGGCAGGGTAGCTCACTCCTATAACCCCAGCATCAGAGAGGCTGAAGCAGGAGGACCACCAATGAACCGGAAACCAGCCTGAGCTACAGAGTGGATTTTGTCTCAAAATATAAATGTCTCAAGAAAAAAAAAGGAGAGAGAGAGAGAGAGAGAGAGAGAGAGAGAGAGAGAGAGGCTCACATATATAGCATTGAAATTAAAAACAAAATCTTCTAAAAATAAAGAAAATAATAAATTTTGCTATCAAACAAATAGGAATGGCAGGCCAAGATGAGATGGCCTGAGCTGGACTGTATCTCTGAAAAAGATTTGCTGAAGTCTTAACCCCTGTATCTCATTTGGGAATGGAGTCCAGGCTCATCATATCAGAAGTGTGATGGTGCCAACCTGAATAACCTAAAAGACAATCCTCTAGGCAGACATGTGAAAGACTATTTATTTTCTGGGCATGTCTATGGGGAATTATGTTGATTATGTTATTTGAGGTAGGAATAACCACATTAAAAGTGGGTACCTCCAATTCCTTAAGCTTGGGTCCTGGACTGGATGACAAAGAGAAAGCTAGCTGCAAAAGCAATCATTGCTCCCTGCTTCCAGATTGTGGATGCAAGTGCCTCAAGTTCTTAATGTCTTGATGTAGCTGCCTTGAACTGAATGTTCAAATAAACCCTTTCTCTCTTGAGTGGTTTGCATTTGTTTGTTTGCTTGCTTGCTTGCTTGTTTGTTTTGGAAGCAACAGGAAAAGAAATTAAGAGGCTAGTGGCCTAAACCAAATGAATAGTGATCTCACAAGAGAAAAGAGATCTGGACACAGGGACACACTGATAAAACAGTCATGGGATAATGGAAGCAGACTCAAGAGATGTCAGACTTAAAAGATGTCACAGCAAGACAAAAAACCACCAAGGGGTACTGAAAACGCCAGAAGCTACTAAGAGATGTATCCCCTTAAAAACCTTCAGAGGAGGGGCTGCAGAGATGGCTAAGCAGTTAAGAGCACTGACTTCTCTTCCAGAGGTCCTGAGTTCAATTCCCAGCAACCACATGGTGGCTCACAACCATCTGTAATGGGATCTGATGCCCTCTTCTGTTGTGTCTGAAGACAGCGAAAATGTAGTCACACATATAAAATAAATCAAGCTTTAAAAAACAAAACAAAACCTTCCGAGGAAACATGGTCCTCCTAGCCTGGCACTGGAACTGTGAGATGACGCATTCCCACCACCTTTAGATACCCACCTATCTTGTGGCCCTTTGTCAGATAGAGTTGCCCTAGGTAACTGAAACTATGAAAACAACTAATCACTTTTACAAACTTCCCGTATGGTGGGAAGATCATCACTTTTCTTCAATTTGTAGAAGTTCCTGTTAACCACTATGAAGCTCATACTGTGATGTTTCTGGGGTCCTGAATCTCAGCCACTATCACTTCGACTGTGCAAATCAAGACAGAAAAGAAAGGACCTTGGTTCTTTGAGTTTTGCCGGGTTGGACCTTGGTTTCCTTATCTGAGCAAGAGGAATGTAAATAGAGGGCAGTCAGAGAGACATTGGAAAGTCCAAGTGAAATTTTGTGTCAACTAACAGCACACAAAAACTGAACCGCCAACCAGTGTATACATGGGACAGATCTAAGCCCCCTACATATATATAACAGATGTGCAGCTTGGCCTTTGGTGTGGAACCCTTAAGAACCAGAGCAGGTGCTATTTTTGACCCTGTTGCCTGCCTGTGGACCCCTTTTCCCTGACTGGGATGCTTTGACCAGCTTCAATAGGAGAAGATAAGTCTAGCTCTACTGCAGCTTGATAAGCCAAGGTGAGTGGATATACGTGGGAGGAGTGGGCAGGGTCCCCTTCCCAGAGGATAAAGGCGAGGG
Organism: Mus musculus; assembly: GCF_000001635.26. Taxonomy (NCBI): domain Eukaryota; kingdom Metazoa; phylum Chordata; class Mammalia; order Rodentia; family Muridae; genus Mus; species Mus musculus. The sequence continues at coordinate 88,770,161 of NC_000078.6, read as the reverse complement.
AAGTAGGGTGGGAGGGAAGGACTGGAAGGAGAGGAGGGAGGGGAGGCTGTGATCAGGATGTAAAGTAAATAAATAAATTAATAAAAATTAATTAATTAACTGAAGACGTTTACAAAATGCAAACTATTATCTACAAGCTGTATTTCACACCTAGACTGAAGACCAGACAACTCTAAGAAATACAATTAACTTGATACCTTTAAGGGGGAAAAATATCTGTCTTTGAATGTGATTATTTTTACATTTGCTAAGAATTTTTCATCTAGTCTCAGAAGGCTAAAATAAGGAAAGGAAAGAGATGCTGAAACATGGTAGCAAAACCTAAAGCCAATTGAAGTTTTTACATCACACTTGCTCCCATATTCTCTTTTACTTTGTGTTTACGCCTGACTTGTGTAATCAACCAAGTTTTGCTATATGGACTGCATGCAAGAATAACTCGCTTGAATGGACATTCTTGAAGAGGAAGGCAGGAAGGGCCAAAACTCAGAACACAGGCAGGAAGTAAAAGGCCACACAAGGCTCACACACCTACACAAACCAACAGCACAAACAGACAGTGGCAGTGAAGAGTTGGGTTCAACTCAGGATGAGGTCATAGTTGTTAATCTTAACTATTAATCTCAACATGGTTCAGAACATGACAGCTTTATGGGAGGTAGTGACTGGTGGAAGATGGAGCCTGATTGGAAAAAGTAGACCACTTCCACTATTCAATTCCCACTGCTTCCTGACCACCATGATGTGAACTGCTCTGCTTCACCACACCTTTGCCATGGTGGATTGATACTCCTGAAATCATATGCCAAAATAAATCTTTTCTCTTTTAAGTTACTTATGCCAAGGAATTTTTCAGGACAGCAAAAGAGGTGACTGGCAAAAACATGCACAATAGGACATATGAATCCCAAATCTCACAGTGTTTTATGTTTTATCAGTTTCTAACAGGGTAGATATCACTTCAAACCCTTCCTAGTCTGTTTCCAGTTCCAAAATTGCTGGCTACCACAGGATTTTCCTTCTCTTGGTAAACATTTCCAGTAAACGAACTTTTCACAAAATCGGTTTCCTTTTCCATTTCTCACATATAACACATGTGATACCAGAAAATTCCTCCTGGGATATAACAGCCCTCCCACATTAAAGTGATGGCTGTTTCCTTGTGCTCTGGGCTCTGTTTGCAAGTCTAGATAGTAATAACTTCCCTATTCCAGTATTTTCCACTCATAAGGATTATTCGTGTGGCTTCCAATTGAGAGAGTCCTTAGCGCAAATTAGCTTTGGCTCCTTTCTTTCATTGATGGGACACATGAACCAATAGGCTATAACATTCCTTCAAGAAAATCCTCAAATTTCCTCTCTCCTTTAAAGAGTTGATGCTCCAAAAAATGTCAGAAATTTCAGACAACTTCCAATTTAAAAATATATGAAATATTCTATATATAGGACCAGAGTAGGCTCAGAAGTAAAATCAGTAGAATCAGCCTGGATGCTGCCCAACCCTCTCCTGCCTCCACCCTTTTGTGAAATCTTTTACCAAATAGAAACAAAACATCTTATACTGATAACATTTGCAATATAGGGTAATTAGAAAATAAACTTGTTATATATTATCCACTTTAGTTTTCAAAGTTTTCATTAAAAAAAATTAGCATTTCCACATACAGATGAGGCACAGCCAAACAGATTAATGGCTTACTCAATGTTAGATTAACAGTGAGAGTGCAGACCACATTGAACCCTAGCATCTGCCTTCAAATCACACATGCACGACACTGAGGTCAGAGTCAAAAAGGAATAAAAAATATGTCAGACTCAAATCTGGATACTATTTGTTTCCAAAACAGATGCAGATGGAGATTCCATCCATCTCCCAGCCTCTACTCCATGCAAAGAGATTGACAAGGACCTTTAAGCCACTCACCATGCAGTCTCTGAAAGTATCTGTTTCTACATTCCTTTTTTAGTACATTATTTTTACTTAATAGAAAACCAAATGATGATCCCTTTCCATCCTCCTCCCTTTGGACAAGTCCCTAGAATAAATCATTTTGACTGAGCATCTCCAGGGTGCTGGGCCTGGTGTGCATTGATCTGCAAAGACAGATGTAGGCCCTGCCCTTGTGAAGATTTCAGTCAAGTGTGAGAATCAGAGATTGAACAATAAGTTTGGGTGATGTCAGACTGTTCTGAGAAGCACTGTGAGACATAGATTCCCACACATGGACAGAGATGGAGAGACCCATGAGGAAGGGACTTTGATCTTCCCCAGAGAAGCAACTCTAGTGCTAGAAAACAAGACCAAAGTAGAGAAGGAAAAGAGAAGTCTAGGAAGAGAGAGCATTGTGAGACAGACACTGTAGTGAGAATGAGCAGGCCAAATAGGAAACACTGAAAGACCAATGGGCTGGGGTGGGGAAAAGGACAAGGCTTAGTATACAACAGGAGATGTAGAGAGGAATCAGGCCAGGCTGAAAAGGCTAGGAGGAAGGATGTGTGTAGTCAGAAGCAGTCGAAAACAGTGTAGGGGGTTAGGAGAAGAGATGACATTATATGGTCTGACAAGTCAGTAGGCCCTCAGGAAATGAAGAAGGATCTGTGACCAAAGGCCTACTCTAAAGAACTCGGTTAAGAAATAGACAGCTTCTGGCCAACACCAGCAGCCTCCCTGGTCTAGAAAACCACACTTGTTCTTCTAAGTTGGTTTCAGTAAATGCTTCATTATTCTCTAGGTGGCTCTTTTCTACGAGGCAGTCACAAAGACTTCCCTTAAACCTCCTTGAAGAGCATTTGCTGAAGAAAGTAGAAGGGACTAGAGCCACATCAGCTACCCTTTGGACCCATCAAGCATTTGAATAAAGCTCACTTCTTTGGGGATGCTTCCAGTCAATGGTGAAAGTTTACAAGGACACAAGTAAAAGTTCTGCCCTGCCCTATGAGGGAGTCATTCCTCTGACAATCAGCCTTTTTGCTAGAGGACTCCCTGAGTCTAGCTGGGGATTTCTCAGAGCTGTATGACATTTGAGGGTCTTATCTGTCACAGTTCGAATGTGAAATGTCCCCCTGGGCTCATTTGTTTGAACACCTGGTCCCCAGTTGATGGCACTGGTTTGCAAATTATGGAACCTATAAGAGACAGAGATTTCTTTGAAAAAGTGGGTCCTTGGAGACAGGCCTTGAGCTTTTCTAGCCCAGCCCCCATTTTAGTTCATCTCTATCTGTTTCCTAACCAAGAGGTATAAAATGACCAACTGCCTCAAACATACACTGCCATGCTTTCTCCACCAGGACAGATTCTCAATCTCTACAAATTATGAACTGAAATAAACCTTCTCCTTCATTAGGTTGTTTTCATCAGGTATTCTGAAAAAGAGAAAAAGTAATCCATTGCCTAATCCTTCCTCCCTCCTCCCCTCTACACTTATGGAGGTAATTCTCTTTTGTGTCACATCCCTATGAATAGCATTTGGTGCAGGCCTGTTAAAGAACCTTGCCTCGTACCCCAGCCATCCCCCTCATCCCCATCCTGCTTCAGATCAATCTTCCTAAGGAGGACTGAGAGCATCCTCATTCTCACAGCCCTTCTTTCACAGGGCTCTCTGAGGCTGGCACAGCACACTCTGCCATTCCTTATTGCACCCTGCCCAAGATCTAGGCTTCCAGCCTAGATCTGAAAATATCAAGAACCATTTGTTTCCAAGGAAAGCACTAGATGAGCCTTGTTAAAAAGCTGTGCTTCCTCATTATCAGTCAAACCAAGAGATCCCCCAGAAAAGAATTTTATGAACCACACCCATGAAAATCAGGTCCTGAGAGATGCTCTCAAGGGTCCAATAGGGGAGAAATCAGCTGGCAAACTCTGGGACTCAGCAGCCCCATGCTAACTAGAATAGTTTCACTTCTGTCTTTTTTATTTCATATTGCTAAGTTTATGGTATGGAAATCCTGTGCAAGAGTTCATTTAAAACAAACATATAAAGTTTGTTGCCATAAGCAAAAACATGTGTAATTTAAAAACTATCAGAGACCTTCTGGTAATAGTGAGCTATTTCTAGTAAGACAACTGGAAATACAGGTAAAATATAAACCAGGTCCTCTTAATATCATCAAAATGCTTATGAGATATTAATGGAAGACAGCCCAATAAGGAAAGGAATAGAGAACCTAGGGAGGTATGGAAATGACTTCTGCCTTGAGAGCATCTACTGAGTCAGGAAAAATTGAAACTTTGTTTTGACAACCTGACAGGCTAGAGAAAACAAAACTCCACTCTTAAGACCTCTTCAAGAGAAGGGCACCAAAAAGGAACCCTTACCACCATGGCACCTCAAGGCTGAGGAGGGATCAGAAACCAGTGGGTCCTCAGAGAGCCAGTAGACAGGGTGAGAATCACCTGTTACATGGGGCATCTCAAGCTTTGGATTTCACTTAAGGATACAAAGATCTACAGTGCTCTCCAACATAAACTAGGGGAAATTGTTTTCTTCAAAGCAGTCTTAGTTATACTTATGAATAATTTTCATGCATAACATAAGAATCGACACACTCTCAGAGACAACCAGGCATTCTGTAGAACCAATAGAAATGGATGGATGTGACTGAGCTACACTGCTCCTCTACTCGGAGACCCTATTGGTGATGGAAGTATTCGGTTGAGGCACAGTAATCTAAATAATTCTGCAGAGACCAACACACTGGGATTGGACTCTATCCTTCCTAACAAGATAGAAACCTTAACTTCTAGTAATAATATCCTTAGACTTCCCAAAGAACATCCACAGGTCCTGAGAATACAATCCTAGACTCAACCTTATGTTATCATTAAGAGAGACTTCCTTAATTCCATCCTCATGGGAAGATGGAAGGCACTAGGAAGATAAGAATGATTACACTTCAGGCCATCACCACTACACTATAGCCCCTCTTTCCACTTTCTTATTCCTCCCCAATAGTTTTGACCCTGCCTGCCCTCCCTCTTGATCAAGACTGTTCTTCTAATTAAAATAAACAAATGTCAGGAAGCAATTACAGCAGAGAAGGAGGCAGATGGTGGAATAGTGGCACTCCGGTATTGCATTAAGCAGTAACTTGCTATCTCTTCAAAGTTTCTGTGCTTTAATTAAGCATCGTTATAGACAGGTTCAATGAGCTTTGGAGTGGGGTTTATCAAATTAGCTTCTTGCAGGGCTGATGCTATGTGATTGCAAGAGGTGTTCCTGGCACAAGGCTAAGTTGCCTGAGAGAGCCCAGGAGGGGAGCAAAGGGCAAGGTGCCCCAATCCAGCCCTCAGCAGACCAAGGCAGAGATAAAACTAAGAAGCAGGGGTGGCAAATTATCTAGAGCATCAATGGACACTGAATTAGGAGAATCAGATGCCCCCAAGCACCCCTCCCTACTTCTACCGCCTTTCTGTGCCTGGCATGAAAGGGAACAGACAGGATCTAGGAGATAGTAGTAAGAGTAGTACATGAGCCGAGTTGCTGAACTGTGGTTCCAGTCCATCCTGCAGTCGAGAAGTTTGTAATTTAGGATTTTTAAAAATTTCATTTGCCAAATGAAAATATTGATTCTAATTGCTAACAGTTCTTAAACGCCAACAATGTGCTAGGCACTGGTCTAAGAAATTTGTGTGTTTGCTTTGACTCCTCAATCTTCTCCGTGCACTTTTTAAGGTACTATGATCATGGCTGCTACTCTACTTAGCAGATGAGAGGTCCCAACCAGAAGTGCTTCACTCCAAACCAGATAACCTTAATCCAGAACCCCAGCCTCGCCCACAGGCACAAAGCACCACAAAGCAAAATGGGCCACACGGCTCAAATGAGCCACCATCATGCCCAACATAGAAGCACTGTGCTGAAGGAAGCAAGACATGAACTTGAGCCCATTTATATGAAACTCAGGAGAAAGGAAAACCTATATATAAATCACATTAAAAGAAAACGTCTGTGTTTGCTTGGGGCAAGGGGTATGAACCACCAAGAAACACAGGAGGGAACTCTTTCTGCAGTGATACATGTGTTCCAGGTATTGAGCATGATATTTGTTATATGGGTCCAGACAGTTAGTTGCCAAACCCAACCTAAACTGCAAACTTTATTTCACGTGACTTGTAATTCAAAAATTTGGTAGACCTAATTACTAAATGATCATATGCAAAACTATGAATGGCCACTGTGGTTTGTGTTGTGATTCGCTCACTTAACAGATATGTATTCGGCACTTGGGATGTGCCAGACAGTGTTCTGTGTTCATGTGTACACACACAAAAAGTATGGATTGATGAAAACAGTTACCTTTGTGGGTCTTAAAAAGGTAATGAGCAAAGATGGAAGAGACAACATGTGTGCCCAGTGGTGTTGAGTGGGTAATCCTAAATGAAAGGACACAAATAAGTGAGGAGTAGAGATGTTGAGGGAAAATACAATGGAAAACAAGTGGCTCTGTCTTCTTAGTCAGGCAAGTGAGCAGAGGGAGGGGAGTGGCAGGGAATCATGACCTCCAGAGGAAAGGCTGTATATAGACTCTGTATTCTCCTTGCTCTTACCCAGAGCCCTCTCTCCACTCACCTAGTCATCCTGCTATCCACCTTGGGGTCTAGATACTCCCTTATCTGCTGCCTCGTCTTACAGCCAGCACAGCCCTGTCTGCCATAGTCCTAGACCCTCCTCTCCCTCCCTTCCTCTCTCTCTCCCTACCTGTCACACCTCTGCCCCTTCATACCACCTGTTCATTTAGAACATATTGCCACCTTCCAGGTGCAGACTCACTTCCTCCCACTAGAAAAACAAAACAGACCTCCTGGGAGCAAGGATGGAGAGGCCTGTGTAGCTAGATCAATGACTTCATCCCAATAAGATAGTCAGTGTAGGGCCCAGGGAGTTCTTGTCTCCATCCATCTAAGCAACCATTGACTGGAGGAGATAGAGGAATACAAAACAGAGTGAATCAGCGGCAGATCCTGATGAGGACACACATGTAAAACATAAATTAAACAGCATGGGATACCTTGTATGTGCAGGACTGTAACAGTGCTGGACCTGCTGGTATCTTAACCACCCCCCACACTTGGAATACATGCCATGTGATTACATGTGACACCATTTATTCCTTCATTTTATCAATTAAGACATGCTCAACATCACAGGGCTTCTACATGGCTGAAACAGAGTCGAGTCGAAGCCATGTCTAGCCCACTCCAGAAGGTCCAGACTAAGAGGTTTGATGACATCCAGGTAAGAAAGCAGCTCAGCGAAGGAAGTGTTTGATGAGTACCTCACTGTAAAGATGACCCTGTCTAAGAGCTGTAGACATTTGTGCTATAGATTCTAAAATATAGGTAGGTAATGCACTTACAGATTCTCCAGGAAAGAAAGATGGGGAAAATGAAGAAGAGAAATCCAAGGACAGAAGGAAGCACAAAGAAAAATATAATAATGTGGAAAACTAGCCACTTGTGGGCTGGAGAGATGGCTCAGAGGTTAAGAGCACCAACTTCTTTTCCAGAGGTCTTAAGTTTAATTCCCAACATGAAGGTTTGGATGTGCTGAGTTGGATTCTCAACTTACTATTGCCTCTCAGTTGCCAAGAACCAGCAGGCAGCTGTCTTCTAGGTCTGAAGGCCAGCATTGAGTTTTCCACTGAATAAAAGTTATCTATAGGTCAAGAAGGCAGGAGGCAGGAAATCTTAGCATGTAGAGGAGTTTAAGGCTAGAGGTACCAAGTGAGAAGCCAGCTGTTCTTAGACACCAGTAAAAAGCATGGGATTAGAAAAGACCACGCATACAGGTAAGGTGGAGTGAGGAAGAAGGGCATGTTAGGTCACTGGAGAACCCAGACATTTACAGGCCATGGGGGAAGAAACAAAAGGAAAGAATGAGTCTTTATAAGAAAAAAATATAACTTGCAGGTATGTGGCTCCAAGTCTTTAAGAGTCTAAATTGGAGAGAGAGAAAAAGCAGCCAAAGGCCTGATCACAGGGTGACTTTGGAAATTTTCTTTTAGCCACAATTTAGACTTCCTGATCAGGCTCCCTTTCAGTTATAAATCTATAAAACAGATCAACAGGAGGACTAGAAGACAACTTTAAAACAAGATATGTTGAGCCACCTTGGAAAATTCAGTGTTAGGAGTATTATCAGCCATGGTGCTGATCAGAGTCCTTCCTGCAAAGAAGAGGCACAGTCTCATCTCAGCCTTGCACCTAATATTCCTTCTTTATTCTTAGTTCCTTCTCACAGGTTACAGTATAGAGTCGTTCAACACCTTTGCCAGTGTCTTCAGAGACAACCTAAGTCAGGGAAAGATATGACATTCCTGAAATACAAATGACCCAACCAGAGAGAGAGAGAGAGAGAGACAGAGAGAGAATAAAAAAGTGAGTGAGGACCGTCTGGGAGTCTCTATTTTAAGAAAAAATAGACATCCTTTTATGAGATCTTGAATCTGAACACTTCACTGAGACAAACAACCCACCTCAACCTTACAGGAATGATGGAAGGATCTTTGTGGTTACAAAAGAGTTCTGGAAGGGAAACCCTCTTGCCTTAAGGAAACTCCACCACAGCATCATTGAGGAGAAAATTAATCTCCCCTGGATATATTATAATACCTGATAAAAGGACATTCCCACTGATATCATGATTTTAAAAATGGCATGTCCCAAAATAGGCTCATTGTCCTCCTTCCTAGCCCCAGATGTGCTCCATGGGCCCATTCCTCAGTCATCTCCAACTCTCCAGCTGCTGAACACATTCTTCCTTTCTTCCATCCCATCTGCCTATTGTTACTGACATGACAGTGCCTTAACCTCTCACCATCCCTTACCTCAACTGATAAAACAGACTCATGGCTGGCCTCTGATATCAATCTTGATTCCCCAGCTTGCTCCCACCATGGAATCAAAGTGATCTTAGCATGGATTGAGTCCAGCCATGCAAATTCTTCCTTTAGAGACCTCCGTGACTATAGTGCTCTCAGCTTACAGTCCAAACTCAGGTTTGCAAGACAAGGTCTGTCACCATTTGCCTGCCAGCCTCTTTGGACCACATTTCTTCTGGTCTGTAGGCTCACTCTCAATAATCTGTGTTCTTCTTCAGCTCTGCCCAGACTGCTCCCCCTGCTTGGAATATCTACCCTCTTAGCCCAGCAAAGACATGGTCAGTTCTAAGGTCTGTGACCTTACTTCCTCCAGAAAGCCTTAACAATTCAACCCAGCTAACCTAAAGTCCTTTCTATGTGCACTTCTACTGTTTATTTTATACATAGACATATCTTAGAATAATGTATTTGCAATAGATCTCTGACAGCTGACTACAAGCTCAAGGATCTTGTCTGTTCTGCCCACCATTATATCCTCAACATCAAGCTGAACATATAAACTACTAATAAAGAGCCGGTGATGAATATACATATTGGGTAGACATCAGATTACAGAATTTTAAGAGCACAGACTCGAAATGATCACGACCACACAGTATAGGAATTTCCTCTAAGATTCATCAGGAAGCTTGTCTGGACACTTTTTCTAGAAACGTCTTCATTATTCTGAGCTGGAATGATTCTCCCTATAGCATCCCCTTCATCAGTCAGATCTCTGCTGACAGGTGTCACCTTAGACAACTTTATTCTTTTTTTCCATGACAGCCCTTGCATCTTTGAAGGCAGCTGTCATTCTCTGCTCATTCCCTCAATTACCTCTCTTCCACAAAACACTTCACTTGTTTGAAGAGTTCCTCATTGTCTGTGAATTCCAGCCCTCTATCATTCTAACTGCTGCCTCCTCTGGACAAGCCCCCAGAGTTATGCCCAAGGTGAATTCAATGTTTTAATCCTCAGAGCAATGACACCCAAAGACAAGTAGGTTACTCCAAGAAGGGGCATTGAGTGATACGGAGGATGAAATATCCAGTTCTTAGAATTTTCAATGGGAAGAAAACCCTTGCCATTGAGTATTTTCAATGTTGGAATATAAGAACATATCCACATGCTACCCAAAGATAGAGAAAATAACCCACTCTGTCATTGATTCTTCTCTCTGCTAGCTTGTCTTAGTTTACATCTTCTGATTACAAAGTTCAATGTTTTCTCTTCTTCTGAACTTCATTGAATAACCACCATAACAAAATGAGAAAGAACCACACAGACTTCCCCAAATCTGTTTCCTATTCAACTAAATGATCTTCTCGTTCAAAGTCTACCTAAGCCACTGAAAGTACTCCAAACCCATCAGGTATGTTGCATTTCACTTCAGTCACTCAGACACACAGAGCATACTGTGCCATCCAGAATGAAACTGTGATAAGAAAAATAAGACAGACATTGTTTTGGGGCAAGTGATGTTATCCCTCTGTAGCCCTGTTTCCTTGCTAGACAGTGGGGAATTAGCACAAGATTCTACCCCTACTATACCTGTCATTATGAATACTTAACTCCGATGATGACAATTAAACACTCATCCTCTGGCCCTCCTTACCTTTCACTTCTAAACACCAACTCCAAGGGACCTGACATACACTGGTGTTCAGCTTAACCTGTGTCCTGAGTAGTAGTCACCTAAAGAGACCCTGGTCTCTAGTAACCTTAGTGGCAAAGGTGCTGATAGAAGACTTCTCTTCATCTTTCTGAGCCTCATTAGAAGTCCCTTCTATAAATAAGATCTTATAAGCTTCCAAAGGGCTCCATATACCTCAAAGACATAAACTCATAAAGCCCTTAGTAGAATCTAAAAGTGACCAGAGCCCAGGAGCTGTTTGTTGCCATGCATCATATTTTAGAATGTGCTTGCTAACATTTGCATTGTTTATAATAATAGTAGTAGCAATATATGGACCTGTGATGATCTTTGAAATTTCAACAGAAATTATAATTACACTATTCAGAAATAACTAACATTGACACTGGTGACTTTTTTCTATGCATACATTAGTTAATTGGGATCATTGTGATCATAATCTGATTTTTCTTTGCCATTAAATTATTTTAATGACTGAACAGTGTTCTGTGACCAGTTAACTTAGTCAGCTCCACACTGTAAAATTTTAAACTATGTCAGCTTCTTGCTTTTATAAATAAAACTGTGAGAATTGTTTCTTAAAAGAAACATTATATACCTCTTTTCTTAAATTAGTTTTGCATTACATTGGCAAAGGAAAAGATCCTAAAAGGCAAATGAAAAGAAGGGGAAAAAAGCAAGATGAGATACCTAACCTTATTCTTCCTTAAAATCCCCAAGAACTCATCCATACATGCTCAGACTCTTTCTTTGAATGGCTCAAGGTTGAAGCAAGAAAGAGGCATTTTTCTATCCTATCAAGTGGGCAACATTTGGTAAGAATATTGGCACATGTTTATTTGTATACACTATAGGTGTAATGATAAAATGATATTACTTAGAAAGGAGAAATACAATTATCTTTTTTTTTAAAAAAAGTAAATTCCACATATTCAATCATGGGGAATAAAGTGAATAATTACATCTATGTAATAAGATGCTTTAGTACATTTATGATCTCTAAAGGCAAATATAAAAGAATACTTAGGATACAGTAAGATGCTCACAATTAAAGCAAGAGTAACTAGGTTACTAATGCAAGCCTGTGATCTAATCTTAGCAAAAGAATTATAAATTTGAGTGGAGGTAAGGTAGCCTCATGAGTTCAAGGCCAGCCTGGGCTCCATAGTAAGACCTTGTTTCAAAAAAATTGAACTATATCTCAGTTATAGAGCACTTGCCTAGCACATGCATGGTCCTGAGATTTATACACACATACACACACACAGAGAGAGAGAGAGACAGAGAGAGAGAGAGAGCTTTATACACACACACACACACACACACACAGAGAGAGAGAGAGAGAGAGAGAGATTCAAACATACAAACACAGAGACACACACATAGACACACACACACAAACACACAGACACACACATACGCACATGCATACATACAGAAGAACTAATGAGAAAGCAGGCTATGTACAGAGTATTCTTATAAAATATTTTTAACTGGGCTGAAGATATGCTTTCATAAGTAAAATGCCTGCTGAACAGGCATGGGGACCTGTGCCCATATCCCAAATGCCCACAAATAAGCCAGGTGTGCACTGTAGAGGCAGAGATAAAAGGATCCCTGGAGCTTACTGGCCAGACAGCCTGTGAGTTCGTATATGTCTCAGTCCTGTTGTGTCTGAAATACACCATTTCCTTGGTGTTGCCCATTCTGTCTGGCTCTTAGAATCTTTCCATCTCCTTTTCCACATAGCTCCCTGAGCCCTGAGGAAAGGACCAGATGGGGTCCCAGCACTGAAAGGGAAGGTAAACACAATCCCCCAACCCTAACCAAGGAGCTATCATCTGATGGCAGCTTGCAAAGGAAAAATTAATGTTCTCCATTGGAGTCTCACTGAGTATATTAACCACATTTAAGGGTAGGCCCCATGCCCAACAGTAGATGGCGAACACAAAATAAATTCAATGGTATTTTTATAGACTTTTTTTTTTTTTTGTCTCATGTTGTTTTGTTTGGATATTTTTTTGACTTACTGGCCTTTTTGTTTGTATATTATCATTGTCTACCTTCCGGTTTTGAGGGAGTGTGGGGGTTGGGTAGATATGTTTCTTGTGCTTTTTGTTTTTGTTTGGGTTTTGTTTTTTTTTTTTGCTGGTTTGTTTGTTTGCCTGTTTATTTGTTTTCTGAAGAGAAAAAGAAAGAAACAGCATGAATTTGAATGGGTGGGGGTCATCTGGGAGGAGTTGGGGCAGGGGAAACTGTGATCAGAATATATTGAATCATTTATATACATTATAATATCCTTAGTGTTATTTATCCCTTTTCTCTCCCTCTATACTGTTCTCCCTCCTCCCCAGTAAAAGCCCCCTCCTCTAGCTCTTCTCATGCCCCTTCATAGCCCCTGTGTCCTACAAACTCCCACTCTAGAGACACCCCCATCCTACTTGGTGCCTTTCTATGTTCACCATTTTTGCAGTTTTCATATATGTGTGTGAAAACAATTGACAGATGCTCATCGGGATGTGGTGAACCCTCACTCAATGTCGCTAGAATTGCATACTGTTACAGCCACTATGGAAATCAGTGTGAAGAATTATCAAAAAGGTAAAAGTGGACCAGATGACGTAGCTATCCCACTCCTCAGCATCAGCCAAAGGACTCAACACCCTTCTCCATATCTACTTGCTCAGCTTAGTTCATTGCTGTTCTATGCACAGTCGCTCAGAGATGGAAACAATCTAAATGTCCTTCAACCGATAAATGGATAAGGAAAATGTGGAACCTATATACTATAGAATACCATTCACCTGTAAAGAGAAATTAAATCATGAGATTTTTCATGTAAATAAATGAAACTAGAAAATACTATGTTGAAGCAGACAACCCATAGCCAGAAAGACAAATGTCACATTTTCTCTCTTGTTTGTGGATCTTATCTCCAAATCTTTAGATGTGAGTATATAGCCTTGAGCAACAACAGAAACCAGAAAAGTAGAAAGGTAACAAGTGGAATAGGGGCAGGAGGGAGAAGGGTCTCTGGAGAGTGGGGTGGCAGGACACAGGCTCTATGAAAGGACATCAGGAAAACTTGAGAAGAGAACTTTTGTTGTGGAGGAAGGGGCAGTACAGAGGGAGAAAAAAAAGAGATAAATAACACTAAGGATATTTTTAAAGTCATAGGGAACCATATGTTATGTTCACTTAAAATGTAAGTATATATATTCATTATGTATGTATGTATGTATGTATGTATGAATAGTGAATTATACCACTTTAATGATGCTACCCTCAAAAGCCATGGGTCACAAACCCAAGAGGAAAAGGATGACTGAGAAGCAGCAAATGTACCTGCAACACTTCCTACCCAGTTAGAAACTAAGCCAAGTTAATTAACAGTGATTACAATCAGAGGGAGACTTCTAGACTCCCAGGCCACAAGTTACTGGTGTCTAACCCTAAAATAGCTACAGTGGAGAATACCTTCCAACAGAGAAACACTAGCAAGGGAACCTAGTGTTTGTCCTCAGGAAGATTCTCCCTGGGGTCCCAATAGAAGCTCGAAGCAAAGGGCGGTATACCATCAATACTCCTGAGCAACTCAGACCCACCCATCCCAGTGATGCACCATCAGGAGGGGATGCTTTGGATACGAATAGGAATGGAAGCATTGTCTGAGCAGAAACAGGCACAGGAACTCTGAAGGGAACCTTTGTTTGTCTATGCCATCTCCAGTGTCTACAGTGGTAACAGACTCTGAGCTCCCACAATACAGAGAGAACACCAACACAGGATGGACCAGGGCTCTGGTGCTATGTCTATCTTACTTACTAGCTGTCTGAACTCTTTATTCAAGGGTTTTGATAACTTTGCCCCCTGGTGACTGCTAATCCTATCCACCGTGGTGGGTTGCTATGATAGTGATAGGATACACATCGGATGCCTCATCCTGTACTAGAGTCTCAGAAGTGGGTCCCCTTTCCTTGTCTACTCCTTGTCCCTAGCAAGAGCATAAGACTCTTAACAGCAACCACCTTCCCTTCTCTAAGTGTAAGTGGGGGCTGGGCTTGGCATAAGGATGTGTCCTACACACTTTGTAGCACATGGAAGAACAAGAGGCACCCATGACTGCCACTGGTTCTCCACCTCACATGCTGACAGGACTCCTGGAGTTAAGCATCAAATGGGACTTTAAGGTGGCACCACTGAGCTCCTCCTCATCATCCACATCCCTTACAACCATGACGACGGTGGCCCAGCAAAGAAGGCCAAGGCAGCCCAGCTGCCTTGGTTTAGTCTTCACACTTAACAAATATCACATCACCTCCCCTTACTTTTAAGACATCCCCCAAAAGTGAGACGCCTTTTTCTTGCTACTTCTCAAGCTAGTAGGGAATCTGCAGTCCTTTTGTAGACTATTGCCTATGTCTCACTTAAAAAAAAACAAAAACAAAACTTTCTGTCAAATTTTCTGTGTCTATGGATAAGAGTAAATCTTGTTTCATTGCCAGGCCAGAGAATGACAGCAGCTCGTCTCAAACTGTCCACTCTGCTGTCACTCCTCTTGCTTCACTGAGGACCCACCCTGCTCGCCCATGCACAGCTACAGCTGTGGAAATCCTCCTCTACACACAGTACCGGGTACTCATTCCTCCCCTCAGGTAAGGACCTGGTCTGAAACACATCTTAGATTAAATGGCCTTGGTCCTTGCAACCCTAGTGGTGTCACTCAGAAGTTGAAAGAATGACCACATCACAGCAGCAGCTGTCTCCACTGGCTGCTCCAACTCTCTCCTCTCACTTCTCAGAAGGCTGAGGTGTCTCCTTCTCTCCCCAGCATAATACTTGCTAGTAGCCTCTTTGTATAGCAAACACAAGTCAGTTTGGCTTCAAAAGTCTCTCTCTCTCTCTCTCTCTCTCTCTCTCTCTCTCTCTCTCTCTCTCTCTCTCTCTCTCCCTACCTCCCTCCCTCCCTCTCCCTCCCTCTGTCTCTGTTTCTTTCTTGTAGACATTCCAGGAGACACATAAAAGCATAATCAATCCTGGAAGCAGGCACTCATGGGCTACACCCTTATTTTTGTTTCCCCATGTCCAAATAGGGTCTCCAGCCACAGAAGAACAGAACACCCACAGGCTGAGTGCTTTTCCACTGCTTGCCATTGATCCAGAGCCGATCTCATAGAACCATTAAAGTTTTCCATTGGAAACCATCAAATCTACAAGTCCCAGAAAGTTCAGAGCAGATAACACTTGGGGCAGGGGACTACTCTTTTGTAGAGAGTGACCTCTGTGTTCAAAGGCTTGACAGGTGGAGGATTTTGCCTGTACAAAGTCAGAGGGCCTATTTGGCCATGTTCTCAAGAAGTCATTTCTATTAATGAGGCACCTGTCCTAAAATGCAGTTCTCAAATCAGGGTCCAGAGCCTTCAGTGCCCTAGGAGATTCTTCCAGATGGTCAGCAGGCTGGTGCTTCCAATATTAATGTGGAAATATGGCAGTGCCGATGCTTCTGTTTCCAGCATGATGTAACCATGGCTTTTCTCTGGGTACCACAGTGTACCAACCACTCCAAGAAGAGAAACCCACCCTCATTTCACAGATGGAGAATCTGAAGCTTGAGGCCAGGGATAAACATGGAATGGCCCCTGAAACTAACCCAAGTGGGTCAGCCCAAGTTCTCACCCAACTACAACATGCCACATTAGAGAAGCAACTTCCCTCCAAACCCACAGTCAACCTACATCTCACCACCCACTGGGGTCCAATAAAGCCTTTTTCTCTGACAAGGTGGGTGGAGTAGCTATACCATGAGGAACTTTGCCTGAATTACTGAAGAACTCCTGCTATTGATCAAATTAAAATTTTAAAGCGATATAGGAAGTTCTTTTCAGTGTTTAATATAAAGCCAGGAAGTTCAAAGTTTTACATCTTCATTTTAAGAGTTATAGAATACGTTTAAGAACCACAACACCACTTGCCTTCACCTAACTTATAAAGACTCTGGTTCCAGGGACCAGAATCCCCTGGAGGGGCCGGGAAGTCTTTTAAAGCTCAGGTTGCTGGACCTTATCCCTAGAGTGTCATATTCAGAACCTCTGAAATAGGGCCCATACAAATTCCCAGGTGACTCTGGGACCCCACTGTGAGTACCATTAGGTTTCCTAAGACACACAATGCTGTTTCCAAGGGCTCCCTCCTGTCTAAGTTGGACATTCCCAACCCCTGCAGTCACTTAAGCACCTCCTGTGGCTACAAACTTATCTAATGGTTCCCTTCAATTAAGGGGACCCACTCAACTCATACTGCAACGTAATGTATTTCTCTTAGGGTCTCTATTAACAGTTAGTTCAAGATCAGAGTTGCCCCCTTTCCCAGATTCCCCTGCTACTGTGATGTTTGAAGTTACCCCAAGCCAGATGAGTCAACAAGGAACCTCACACTATCAACAGGCAGCCAACTGCTTCAGAAATGCACTCACTACACCAGCTTTGACAGAGTCTGCTCAACCCCAGGAGCCATCTCAGGCTGGTTTGAACAAACCCTCCCTTCATCTTCTCTGTCCTTCTCTACGTTCCAGGGCTCCACTTTAGTTTCTAAACAGCTGGCATTCACTTGGTACAGGGACACAGTCTATGGCATTCATTCCAGGGGAACAAGTCACTCCTGCATAATGTATCAAGCTCCTCCCTAGTTCACAGCACTTGGCTCTCTTCCATCTTAAAAAGAAGGGGGGGGGGGCGGGGTGAGAGGGCTGCTCACATCCACAGGTGTCTTACAGAACAGTCTTCAGGGTTCATCAAGACTCCCAGGAGACTAAGTTACCCACCTGCAAAGCAGGAAACAGAACACTACCTGAGGCTCCTCCCACCTAGAGTTTGAATAAGCTCGCGTTGCTAACAAAGCAAGGGACTGAGATCACACAGAAAAAGTGATCTGGGGGGGGGCAGAATACATGTGTCTCAGTCATCTCCATCTGGCAAGGTGAGCAGCCTTGGGAACTGTAATGAAGCAGTTGAGATCTTCTAGAGATGAGAAAGAACGAGAAAGGCAGAGAAAGGGGGAAGAAGAGGAGAGGGGAAGAGAAAGAAGGAAGGGAAAGGACAGGTAAGGAGGGGGAGAAAGAGGACACACTAGGAAACACTTAGCAGAGCACACAGGCACACCAGGAACATTAACTGTCCTTATCACATTTCCTGTGGAGGAAAACCAAACTGTGTTACACCTTCTCATGCTGCCATGTCCATGTACTGAGGAGAGAGAGCTTAGGTTCAGTGACCCTGAAGTCAACCTGGATAACCATCTTAGTGACCTACCATGAGAGACAACTTGCTGCTTACCCAGCTTCCAGCCGCTCTACCCTCTGCTTAATTTACTAGCTCCACTAAGATCAAGCCTGACTTGATGTTTCTAGACATCTCATTGGAGTGTCACACTGACACCCACAATGAAGGCTCTGACAATGTCTCACTAATGCATCCTGGGGTGTTCCCAAATCCTGGTATCCCCAGAACTTTTATTGAATCAGAACCCCTGTTCACAGCCAGTCACAAGTCTGAAGTTTTGCTCTCCATCACCATAGAACAAAAACATGTCCATTGCCTGTCTTTGGGAAGAAACTGTCAGCTATAAAAGAAGCTGAGGAGTTGTCCAGGAATTTCCCTGAAGCCACAGGATATATGTTGACATCTAAAGTTGGCAAGAAGCTACCTGGGAGGAAACACAATCCAGAACCTGATCCCATCTCATCCATCTGAGGTTCATTTGCTCCACTGATCTCCTTTGCGGGCTACACAGCTCAAAAGAGAATTGGACCACTGTTGAACTTTTGATTTGCAAGAAGCAAAGTCTTCTAACAAAGGAAGATTATAAGTAGGTCTCACTGTGAGTACAGGGGAAGACGACACAGAAGAGTCACACAACTCATGAAGAGATATTTAAACCCTCCTTTCTCTTCCTTTTCTTTTTGACCGTTCCCTTCTTTGGTGGAACTGCTGCTTTTCTGTCAACAGTGTGTGTACATCTCCCTTCTCTGGTGGTCAACATCTCCTAATCTCAGGTAGGATTACATCCTCATCAGGCTTTGCACATTTCAAGCTCAACTTCCAGGTTCCAAATAGTTTATCAGCTTGACATATCCTCCACCCTTTCTAAGTTCAAGATTGCAGGCCAGAATGAGACTGGGTAGCCCTGTGCAACAATAAGCCATAGTAGGTAGGGAAGTGGAGGCAGGGAAAGTTACAGGATACAATGCAAGGCCACTGTCTACCTGGAAGCTATGATATCAATGGCAGCTTCTCTCTGAGCAATCCTCTGCTAGGCAGAAGCCAGCCAAGTAGGGCATTTCCCCACCCAGAGCTGTACAGGGCAGTGACCTGCAGGGCAGCCATCATAGGACACAAGTAAGAAGCAGAGCCTGGTTCCTCACCTTGCCCAGAGCATAGGTCTCTTGGGAGTTATACTCATTCCTCAACAGAAAACATCTCCATTTGATTCCGCCTCCGGTTTCAGGAGGACCCATGATAGCTCACATTGTTTGATATACAGATGACACTCAAATGATGTTTGGAAACAGGTGGTTGGGTAGAATAAAGGTGTCAGATGAGATAACCAAGTGCCCTGTGAATTCAAGGGCTTTTCAAAGCTATCTCTTCTCCCTGATCTGGGCAGAACAAAGAAGGAGCAGGATATGGGAAACAATAGCCCTTGTGATGTCTCATAGATACCTCAGAAAAGAGTGCATCAGACACAATTCAGCTGCTTTCATTGAAATACATGGAGCTAAGCCTGTCTCCCCAGGACATTCCTTACTTCCAACCAGAAAAGAAAGAGGGGGCTTCACACCTCACATACCAGCCTGTTTGCTATGATTTAGATAACTTAGAAATGCTCCAAAGGCCTGGCAATGCCAAGAACATCAAGGGAATGTACAGAGAGAAAGGCCTGGGGTGCCAGGGGCCGATATTGAACTATGACATAACCAGGTAACTTCAAATGCTAGAAGTAATGGCTTCAGACAGAGATAGAAATTCTGATCCACTATAACATCATACCAGACACCTACAGGACTAGGTGGAAGCCAGAAGACACGCAGAGGTGATAGGGAAAGTAAATGTTAGCAGGCAGAAAAGCTCTGAAAGCCCATGTTCTTCTTCAGTGCCCTGGCTAAAAGCAGCAGCAGCCTCCTGTATTGATTATGCATGCATGTTATTGAGTGCACTGGCTGCTGGGCAAGTACTGAAGCCCACTGGATAATTTATATGCTGCTGCAGGTATCCATAGAGCTATGGTCAGAGTTCAGAGGAAGGAAGGAAACAGGAGAACTTCAAGACAGAAGCAAACTGCCATACTTCCAAACTGCTGAGAGTAAAGCATGAGCTCTCCTAAAAAGAACTATTGAAAATAATACCAAAATGAGACACACAGTTTCCACAGCCTGCAATGTGCCCCACCCCTGACACCAAGACACCTTTCCATTAGGTAGATTTGATTTCACCATCTGAAGGAATCCTAATATTTGCTCCCGAGATGGTCCAAGAATCCTTCCTCCCCAACTGTCCTTCAGTTCAAAGCTTGTCTCCTGCAAGGAAGTCTTCCCAACTTACACAGCCATCATCAACATCCTATATGGAGCAATGGACCATAAGAGGTAGCCTGGTCTTCAGTTGAGCAAAAGGCTTTAAAACCCCAGAGATCCTGAAGGGATAGTAGGAACTTTGCCTGCTCCGGGGCACCAGGCCCCTGTCACTAGCTATAGTCCCCCCTAGATATATGGCCATCAGTCGCATAAGCATAATGCTGCAAGCCCCTCCACATGCAGATGAGGCATCCATAACATCTACCAAGATAATAGGAAAAGAGATGTGACCTATGGTCATGTGGGCTCAAGACAGAGATCTCCAGGCTAATGAGATACCTAGCAAGGAGAATATAGTTAATAAGCTCTCCTTCCCAGGCATTCCTCCCTGCAAAAGTTATTTAATCTTAGGCCCACCATGAGAAGTGGAGCATGGTTTTTACTCATCCACTTTCCACCATGGCAATATATGGTTCAGAGCCACAGACTGTCTCTTTTCATTGGGATCTGCCATGGAGAAGGCCTTTACCTACAGAGCCACTGTCTAATCTCCTGTAGAAGGCCTCTCTGCATTCCCAGCTACAATTGCCACCAAGCCTGCGAACTGCCAAGCCAGCGACTCTTCCAGTGAGACCAGCCAGAGCCCCCACCCCTATCCCCTCCCCAGCCCTAGGCTAGAGACAGCCCGTGGACCTTCAACTCCATTCTCAGCTTTTACAAGGCTCTTAGTGGAGCCTAGATGTCCAAGGGTCTGAGAACCCCATGGCCCCAGCCTTGTCACTTCAAGCCTGGAGACCCCTGAGCTAGCTCCAACTGCCCCATGCCTCAGATGTGTGGATGCACTTTCTCACCCCTTAGCAGTGTCCTGGGGCTTCCCTACAGTCCAACATCTCACCTGGCAATGGTGTGGGGTAGTGCAGTCAAACTCCCCTCATCCTGCCTCCCAAAGCAGGTATACCTGGTAGCAGAGTGGATGCGGGACCCATAGCCCTATAATCCTATTCAGTTCTAATAGTTCCTACTAGCCCTCCGTTAAATCACATCACTAACCTCATTTATACTTGTTTTTCTTTTCAGTGTGTTCTTCCTTCATTCCCCAAAACACCAGAAGGAAACTCCATAAGAATAAGAACTTTGTCTTTCCTTATCTACAGATGTCTCCATGCATACTGCAGCATCTGGACAGTGCAGAAACTCAATAGTGATGAAATGAATGCATGTACCACAAGCACGTGAATTACTTTTGCCAACTAGCTGGTGAGACTCTTTAGACACAAAACCAATCAATTGGTTACCAGATACACATATGACTGTTTCTACTACTCTTGAAAATTATTTTTCATTACCAAAATAATAGCTCATAATATTTTCCTCCATTCTTGTGAGCAATGCAATCCCTAACCCATATCAGGTAGGTATTGAGTATCTGCTTGCATTTTTCTTTCAAGGAACCCACACATAAGACTAGGGATTTGTACTCTATAGCTAAACATCAGCAATGGATGTTGGGGTGATATGGCTATGCCACTGCTCAGGCCATCAGCCATTGTGATGGTTTGTATATGCCTGGCCCAGGGAGTAGCACTATTAGAATGTGTGGCCCTGTTGGAATAGCTGTGGACTTGTTGGAGTAGGTGTGTTACTGTGGGTGTGGGCTTTAAGTCCCTCATCCTAGCTGCCTGGAAGCCAGTCTTCCACTAGCAGCCTTCAGATGAAGATGTAGAACTCTCAGCTCTGCTTGCATCATGTCTGCCTAGATGCTGCCATGCTCCCAACTTGATAGTAATGGACTGAAAGTCTGAAACTGTAGGCCAGCCCTTTATAACATGTGATTTGGTCATGGTGTCTGTTCACAGCAGTAAAACCCTAACTAAGACAGCCATGAAGTGAGGTCGCACTCAGAAGTAGGGTTCTGCCCAGGAAATGGAGACCTGCATATTGAGTCCCACACTGTACTTTCTAGAGGGATGACATGGAATTCCCTGGAGAGAAATCACATCTCTAAAAAGGGAAAAAAATAAATATCTCTTAGTTGACAAGCAACCATGCTGGCATCTTATGACATGGTGACTAAACACTTTGGCTTAGTCATACAGACCTGTACTGGAATCCCTCCAATATTCAGCAATGTGATCTGAGGAAAGGTACCTGCCCTATGGTCCAATGTCCTACCTGTGAAATTGCACCAGTACAGTTTGTAAGGGTGGATAAGATGGTGTGTTTGGTATGTTATAACTGAGATGACCAGGACTTTGCTAATGGTAGTGGGGCACATCAGAAAGATCCTGTGTTTATACTGAGAAAGGGCTTTTCCGTTTTGCTGGTTAACAGCGAACAACCTGGTTCTATGCTCAGTTTCCTCATCTGGAGAATAAAGGAAACCAAATAGCCTTTCCTTACTAGGGGAGTTCACCTCATCAAAAATGGATGTTGTAGTCCAAGGATGCCCCTCTCCCTAGTCCTCATGGCTCTCACTGTCATTGTTAATGTCTTAGGTCTGAACTTGGTTGCTGCCTTACTCAACAAACACTGAGTGAATAGGTGAATGAATGAATGAATGAATGGATGAATGAATGAATGAATGAATGAATGAATGATTAAACCAGTGAATCCCCTACAAGATGACAGTTTAACCCCAGATGGATAATGCAAAGAATGTATCCAGCATTGTGCCTGGCTCATCATAGCCTCTGCATGTTCATTTTCTCGCTTTCCCTGTAAATTAAAACTCTAAGAACTATAGTCCTTAAACATTATCTCAGTTTGAAATGTAAAACTTACTTAAATTGAACCAAAGTTACCAGACAAGGGAAGAAAGAGTGATTGGAGGAGTCGGGGCAACCATCATTAACCTCCCCATACAGCTCTCGACCAAGGGCTCCTTAACACCTCAGAAATATCTGAGCAACAGAGCCCCCCAGGATCCCCTGAGTGCTCCGGAAGACAGGTCATCAATTGAGCCACTTCTGCATCTGCACACGTTGCAGATTAGACACAAAGACAAATAGCGTTCAAGCCAGTGCCAAAGGGTCAGTGCCAGCCAGGGTAGTGAGTGCTGGCTGGGCTCTGGCAAAGGCTCAAGGCTGAAACGCAGGCCCAGTTGGGCATGGTACAGAATGAGGACTCAGAGAATCCGCTCCAGGAGGCTGATGCATCCTGCCCCCACTTTAACCATCCATCTGTATACTCCTTGCTCATCCTGCCAAAACTTAACAGTATTCTCTTTTTATCCCCCCCTCCCCCAACTTACTCAGTCTGAGGTTGCAGGCCAATATGAACTTACCTCACCCTTTTCTTGTCAGATGTATCCAGATTACCCCAGGCTAGCCCTTGATCACAAGGGGGAATCAAGGTGGTAATATGTCCACCTTACTCAGTCCACACACATATTCCACGTGCTCACAGTCTGAGCCACAGACAGGACAATTGTCCTGGAGCACAGAAAAGTAGTACAGCCCAAGTCAGGAGGTTCATGCAGGTGGCTATAAACTCAACCTCAACAGAATGAATTTAACCTTAAGGGGTCCACTGACCTGCCAGCCCTCACAAGTACGCACACACAGACACAGACACACACACACACACACACACACACACACACACACACACATACACACACACACACACCTAACACATACATACATATTCCTAACTGTGTTGGGTCAGACATGAAAAATGCCAACAATACAAGCTCATTATAAATATCAAAGAAAGACTCCAAGGTTCTCTCCGTCTCACTCCACATTACCTCTCAAAAACGCCAAAGCAAGGCCAAGCCAGATTAATCTGTGGGTTCTGAGCACTGTGCTCAGTCTACTGCACCCAGAAAACTCACACAACAAAGAGAGAAGGACTTAAGTGTCCATGCATCATGTCACCGCTCCAAACTCAGCACTTAGCTCCTCTCCAGGAGTCAATCTCCCGAGCTCAGAGGGGCAGCAGAAACCTCAGCAGCCTGCATCAAAAAGAGGTTCTAAGTAGCAAGGGCAATGCAGCAAGATGGTCAGGCAACACAGGGAGGAAGTGAGGCAGAGTTTATAAGCCACCACCAACAGTGTTTCAGTGCCCTGAGAAAGGACATTCCAAGGGCAAGGGCTGACAGATGACCTCGGATTGGTCTTCTAGAACATTCAAGCATAACATTGATTCTTTTAATTCCACTCTTACTTGGAACTCAAGGTTCTTAGGGGAGAAAACAATTCTATGAGAACATAGACCTTAGCCTTCACCCAAAGTGACTGCTAGGCTGGTTTGCATTGCAGGGGCAAACAGTCCGGCCCTTCTAGAATTTCTACATGTGTGCTCTTACAGTTTCTACTCAGCTTCACAGTGTTTTAAGCACCACTGTGTCCAGATCTCAAGGCATACCAACACCAACTTGCTGTATGACTTTATTTATAGAACCCCAAACCTCTACCTCTAAGTGTCAGTTTAGGTGTCTCTACAATGAGGGGCAAAACTGGATTCCAACGTTTTCTATTAGCACTAAGATTCCATGACTGACAGAAAAAAACCTTAGCAGCTGGAGCTGTCTATGACAACTTCCACAGAATCAGAATGCAAACCAGATCTAGCTTTCTTACTGAATCCCAAGTTGAAGTGATTTCTGATTTTTCTCTCAGGTCAGTAAGAATTCAATACATCCATCCTCTCAATGTTCTAGTCCTGTAGAGTTGAAGTGGGTGAGGAGTGCAGAAGCCATGGACAAATAGAGGAGAAATCAGAGTTTGGGAAAATGGGGATGTCTTTCAAGGAAGGGTTGAAGGAAGGAAGGAAGGAAGGAAGGAAGGAAGGGAGGGAGGGAGGGAGGGAGGGAGGGAGGGAGGGAGGGAGGGAGGGAGGGGGAGAGGGAGGGAGGGAGGGAGGGAGGGAGGGAGGGGGAGAGGGAGGAAGGCAGGAAGGCAGGAAGGCAGGCAGGCAGGCAAAGATTCAAGTGGTAGTCCTGACATGTCCAAGGCCTCTCTTAGCCTGGCCTTGTTGAAATATATGATGCCTGCCTTGGATATCTGGATCTGGCTGCCATCCCTGGTAGAGGAGATTTGGAGCCAACCATCTCAAGGCTACTCACATCAACATCCAGAGAGCCCTCCACCTGGATCGCTTCCTTGTTCCCACACCTAATTCATCAACTCTTCTCAATAAAGCCACCAAAAGGTTTCCACTCTGCCAGCTATCACCTATAGCCACTGTGCTGACTTCATCTCTAGCACTTACT
The DNA here is from genome assembly GCF_000001635.26 of Mus musculus. Taxonomy (NCBI): domain Eukaryota; kingdom Metazoa; phylum Chordata; class Mammalia; order Rodentia; family Muridae; genus Mus; species Mus musculus. Next base: position 88,744,865 of record NC_000078.6, on the reverse strand, counting down.
ATAGTGTCTGGAGGTGCCCAATTAAGATTTTTTAATTGACTGGAGCCCAATAAGACTAGCTCTCTAAGAAACACACAAACACACATGCACATACATACACACACACATATGTGCATGCACTCTAGAGCCAAGTGTTCAAGGGGTTAAAAAGGAAGAAACTATTTAATAATCCCATATTATACTCAGCTTCCAGAAGTGAGATCTTTATGAGAATAAAATAACTACAATACTCACACTCCTGCCTTGTCTACTCCTTCATATTTCTCTTTCAGTAAGTCTTGGTCAACTGCAACATTAAAACATTAAATGGGAATGTTCAGAAAAACTTCATCAAGTTTCATTTACCCACCATTGTGAATAATGTCCTTCCTGGAACCTGAATCATTCCTTTGTCAACAGGATTCATACTGTGTATGCTACACTCACCTGCTAGTATCGTTCTTCTACCCGAGAAGCTCAGTGCTTAGTGTTTGGGTAATGTTATTTTACTTAGTAATGGCCCCAGAGCAAGAGCAGTTATATCAATTTTACCACATGTATTGTTAAAATTCTATTTAATTATTAACTATGGCTAATCTCTAGCTATGTCTCATTTATAAATTGAGCTTCACTATACATATATGGGAGGAAGCCCAGGATACACAGGTTTAGCACTATTTGCAGTGTCCGGCATTCAAGTAGCCATGGGAGTAGGAGGAAGACTGTACCATGTATAAAGCATCTGCTGTGGTTAAGTCCTCCAATAGCTACCATTCTCCTGCCTCAGTCTCATGTTCTACTAATGATGACTCTTCTTGTATTAAAACATAACTCTCATGACCTTAAGGAAAGCCACATTCAAGTAGGTGCTTCGAGGCCAGCCTGGTCTACAAAGTGAGTTCCAGGACAGCCAGGGCTATACAGAGGAACCCTGTCTCAAAAAGACAACAACAACAAAAAAAAAAAAACCAAAAAACAAAAAACAAAAAAAAGAAAGAAAAAAGAAAAAGAAAAGAAAAGAAAAAGAAGCAAAAGAAGAGGTAAAATTAATTTGTCTTCCTTCCAAAAGCACCTTGCTTTCTTCCCTTATACAAGATTGTTACCTTGAAACTGACTTCCCTTGGTATGTAAGGATATTAAAAAAGAAGAAGGTGGGGTAGGAGGAGGGGGAGGGGAAGGGGCGGGGGAGGAGGAGGGGAAGGGGCGGGGGGGGGAGGGGGAGGAAGTCTTTGATTGACCCCAATATCTTCCAATTTCCTACATTTCTACTTTCCACAGGGCTCATTGTGTCCTAAGTTACCTCAGCAATATTACTCCTGAGTGTGTGTGTGTGTGTGTGTGTGTGTGTGTGTGTGTGTGTGTGTGTGTGTGTATGATAGAGAGACAGAGATTCACAGATAGAAAGTGAGTATGTGTGTGTACATGTACATGTATGTGCATTTACATGGTGGAAATGGTTGTACAACCTTGGTTGTTTTTCTTAAGTGCTATCCATCTTGTTTGTTGGCTAATTTCTTTTCTATTTTGTTTTTCTTAGTTTGGTGGGAGGGGGGCTGCCTTTGATTTTTGGTTTGGGTTTTGTTCATTTGTTGTTTGAGACAAGGTCTCACTAAGTATCACTAAGTAACCCTAGCCAGCCTAGAAATCAGTATGTGGACCAGCTGGCTTCAAACTCACAGAGATCCACTTACCTCTGCCTCCCAAGTGCTGGGATTAAAGGTTTGTGAGATCACACCCAGTTCTACCAAGTTTGTGGAAATGTGGTTTCTCATTGGCCTAGAGCTTAACTATTAGAATAGACTGGCTAGCCAATATGTCCCAGGGATCATCCTGCTTTTATTCTTCAGAGCTGAGTTTGCAAGTACACATCTCCATGCCTGGCTCTTTCATATGGGTCAGTGCTATGGATTGAACTTGGGTTGTCATGCCCACACAGTGAGCACTTTAACTACTGCGTTATTATTCCAGCCCCCTCTTCATTTTCTTTATTGTGAATTTCTGTTTTCTGAATCTGCCTTGGCCTTTTGGATAATTGTACTGCTCTTATTTTGTACTGCACAGATTCATCCCTTTCATAAGAAGAAAGAATGTAAAGCTATTTCCAAAAGTGCTACAGCCCGATTCTCACAGGTAGTTCCAGGAAGAGAACTGAGACCGGTTAAGATGTTCTCATTCCAACCCCAAGGATGGGGTAAAAGTGGTGATGGCCCAATGAGCCCAGACTGTAGAAGAGGGGCAAAGGAATTCTCTCTGCAGATGTTGGCTCAGTGCTCACTACTGAGAGGTTCAATGCAGGAACAAAACAATGTAGCCACCCTAGGGGCATGAGGTCCTATTTAGGTGGGACTATGAACAATGACAACAGACACACATGCAACATGTGTCAGGTACTGTTAGGCCTGTAGAAAATTAAAATGAAGAAGAAAGTGCTGTGGAGGGAAGTGCTACTCCAAAAAGTGAATTTGGGGAAACCTAGCCAAAGGAAGCTTAATTATAAACAGACCTAGGGAAGCCCAGCTTGGGCCTGGAACATCCAGGACAAAGAAGGCTGGAGGCAGGAATGGGTTTAGAAACTTCAAGGAGCAACAAAACCACTAGTGTGACCAAAGTAGATCAAGCAAGGAGAGTGGAAGGAGGGGCGGGAAAAGGGCTGACACACTTGGAGCAGAACGAGAAGGATCCTGCAGGCCCTGCAGCTCATCTAGGCTTCGAGTAGGATGACTTTGAAAATTCTAAGATGAGTGACATATAAGAGATTCATTTTGAAACCCCTCCAGGGCTAGAAAAAAAATGGATCAGTAGATATGGGTCCTTACTCCAAAGCCTGATGACCTATGTTGTATCCTAAGAATCTACACAGTGAAAGGGGAGAATCGACTCCCACAGGCTGATTTCTGATTGCTGCATATTTATAGGCATGTGCACACAAACACACACACACACACACACACACATACAGTGAGAGATAGTGTGTGTGTGTGTGTGTGAGAGAGAGAGAGAGAGAGAGAGAGAGAGAGAGAGAGAGAGAGAGAATAAATAAATAAATGCACAAAATAGAGTAAAGCAAATGTACAGCATCCATGATTTGCACAAGATGAGTGAAAGCCATTACTATATCACGAAAGGGGGAAAGTGTAGACCATAGGAGTAAAAAGTATGCTTCTACTCTGGGTCCATGTTTAAGATGAGCAGTCTGGTTTTGCTTGTAGACTGGGTGTGAGGTTTGAGGGCAAAAAGGCATGAGGGAAAATTCTTGATAAGTCTGAGCAAGGTGCAGGGTAGGAAAACCTATTTCTAAAGTAGGGATAATACATACATTTGAAGTTGATTTCAGATTACATAAACTGAGATGGTAACTAGGTAGATCCATACGTGCATTTGAAATTACAGAGAGGTTCAAGCCAGACATAAGTCTAAGACCACATACGCTTCTCTCTGATGGTTCATGAAATATTCTCAACCAGTCTGCAGGGTAGGTGTGACTTTTTCTATTTTATAATGGATAAGTCCAACATTTGGAGGAGTAGGTAACCTGCCTGAAGTTTGCACACCAAATAGATTCACTGCATTCCTACTGGAGTCACACTGAGCCCATGCCCTGGGTCTTAATGAGTCCAGACTATAAAGTCCATATGACCAAGGAAAGTTCAATAAACATGGGATTCCTGACTATTAACCTGAACCATCCATACTTTGACATTTGCAATCTGTCTCTGCTTCCCAAGTGTCTATGGCATCAGACTTGCAGTGTGGTCATCTAACTCTTATTGGTTGGTCTCCTGACTTGTCCTGACAGTGCCTCAATGGTCTTCAAGTTGAGATCCAAACAAATCACGGAGCCTGACCATCCCATTGGTCTTTCCAGCTTCCTCCATGAAGCTACACTTGGGCTCTAAAACCTTGAACCAAACTAGGGTGGAGCTGGGGGTAACCTAGAGCCTGGAGATCACAAAGTACCAGAACCTGTACCCCTATTACAAATCTTGCTTCATGGTCTACTATCTAGGAGACGTGAACAATTAAATTCTTCTGCCCTGTTTCTCCATCTCTAGATTGAAGGTGACCATATCAAACCACAGAAGTGTAAAGAAGGCATCCCCAGGCTTATAGGTGCTTCCTATGTAAATTTATTACTAAAAGCCCAAGTTCCTCAGCCCCTGATATGACTCCTCCCACTCCATAGCTCACTTGAAAGACAGTAGCACGTTTCAAGAAACTACCCAATGGTATTTCCTACTTCCTACCCTAACTCTTACCACATGACCCCTGAAAAGCCCAAAACTATCCGTGCGCCTTTTCCATGAACCCCATTCTTAACTTCTTAAATCCATACTCCTCTCAAAACCCTACAGGGGTGTTAGGAAAGAAAAGGGTAGCTGAAAAGGGGCAGCGGGTAGCACAGTTGTCCATGGCTGTGATCCAGAAAGAGAAAGAAAGAACAGGAGAGAAAGGATCATGAATTCCAAGCCAGGCTTGTCCATACACTGAGATCTGCCTAAGAAGGAAATGGTTACCTTATACTCTCTAACAGGAGCTTCCTGGAGGTTGAATCTGATCAACACGAAATAATCATTGCCATCTTCACTGCTGTGGCCATGGCAGAGCTATGGGTTCCTGTCTAGACTGGAACTTTGAAGGTTCCAGTCATGGCTCAATAAACCATGAGTTAGACATTAATCAAGTTAATCAACCCTAGGCCATCCCCAACTACAGACATGTTATAATTACTTCTGACTTACACAGAATGATATACACACTGAGGAGGTAAATGATAAATACATAAAAAGCAAGGTATTACCACTAAGTCTCCATGCATGCCCCAACCCCACGTACACACTTCGCTCATTATATCTCTTCAAATCCAAACCACTGCATGCTTCAAGAAGAAAACTCCCAGTTATGCATCTCACTAACTTGCTAAGAAGCCTTGGAAGGAATACTTAATCTCTCTGAACTTCTGTGTTCCTCGCCACTAAACTGAGGTTGCTAATCCTTCCTCTCTGAGCCATCTCACCGTGAGAATCTGGATAGCACACACAGAAAGCGGAGGCAGTGTATGTGTGTGTGTGTGTGAGCACATGAAGGCCTCAATAACTCAGAGCTTCATTCTCACTGCCACACCAGAGCCACTCAAAAAGAAGAAACGCACGCTTACCCAGAAATACTCCTAATAGAACAAGGTATCACACCTGGTTATTTCACAAATTTTAAATGTCAAGTGTCCAAGGTCAGGGTTGGTGACTGAGAAGCCTAACATTCTAACATGTGTCTTTCACCAGCATTCAAAGTCTACAGCTCACCCAAGAACCAGCTCAGAGCAGCCCAGCCATCCAAACCAGTCAGCATCATGCTACTGCCCTGTAGCCATCTCTATCCCAAATCCCTGTTTCATTTCCCTCTATGTCAGTAAATCTACAATATAGGAAGGAAATTGCCAAGTCAAAGAAACTCTTTGGTCACCACAGGGTAGAAGTCTTACCTTAAAATGGATCGATGATAGACAGGCAGACAGATAGACAGGCAGACAGACAGACAGATGTATAGGGTTGCAAGGAAGCAAAAATCATCATCAACAACCTCAAAATGCATCTTTGTGACTTCTGAGGTCTAAAGCAAATTAATTCTCCACTGTCCAGAGAACAGAGAGGCCCAGCTAACTCTGAACAGAAACCAGCACAGCAGTCCTAAAGCCATCAGATGCCCAGAGACATGATAATGTTGCCAAGGTAGCCATCAATCAAAGCCTGTGCTAGAGCTGAGCAAGCGTAAGCAAGCCGCAAAGAAATAAAAATCTAGGGTCTAGAAAGCATGAAGTCGGTTTCTGTCCCCCAGCTTCTGCCTGGAGAGCCCAGGGCCCTTGAGAGGTCTTTCCTGGAAAGCACTAATCCTCAGGCCCAGGTGATCCATGGCACTTTTTATCTAAAGAACCAAGGGGGTGGGGGAGAGCTCTGAGAACTGAGAAATCCTGGCTCACTCAGCCCTTTGTAGCTACCCTCCTGCTCTGCCTCTCCTGCCTCCTCCCCATGAACACCAGGATGAGTCAGACACGCCCACGTGGGCCCTATTCTGGACTTAGCTCACTGGCCCAGTTTGGTGGCTGGCTTCTACTGAGGGACCAGAGCCTGTGTCAGACGAGCAATGTCCTCACCACCAAACTCAGGGAAGGTTCCACAGTGACTGTTCTATTCCTGCAGGAAGATGTCAAACCATGCGACTGCTCTGACAGGAATACCCACACCAAGACCTAACTGCCTTTGCCCACCCTCAAGCTTCTCGCAAGCAATTGCTATTCCCACCCACCATCAAGAAGCAGCCACATGGTAGGGGATAGGTTGCCTCCACCCCAGCACCAGAGTGCTCTGTGACTGGTTTAAATAGAGACATGTGACCTAGGCTGGTCTGAATGAAATGAAGTATGAGACTTTTGATCCATTGGCAAGAGGGAAAAGCATTTTCTGTCTTGAAGGCAAGAGGTGCAGCCATGAGTACCTTTGACTACTTTGAGCAAGGCCAGACTGAGGCACTGATTATAGGAGACATAACTAGGCTAAGCCAAATCTGGGGACCCTCAGAGTCATATCTACCGTCCCCTGAGAGTACCTTTGCAGCCCCTCCTCCAATTCTGCACTTTACCCTCTCTGGTCAGGGGCAGGTAAAAATCCTCTTGGTACATGGGGAAATTCCATGGTTTTTTATTTTGGTTTTGGTTTTTCTTTTCTGTCATACCTATCTAACTTCATTCCTACCCCCTGGTGAACCCTTCCTCATCTCCACCCTTGGCAGGAGGTCATCCATCACCCTTTCCACAGAAACCTCAGGGTTCCTTCTCTCCCACACTGTCAGGTTTCTTTGAAGTGATGGCATGCAGTTGCATAGGCATCCTCTTAAGAGGGAGGACAGTATTCTCTTTATACCTAGCATCCCTTACTCTGCCCTGTGCAAAGGGAGTACCTAACAGACAGGTGTGTCACTGAACTTGTGGAAGTCCTCGCTGCACCACCTTGCTCTGTAAGTTACAATGGCACTATAGAGCATGTTATTCTCTCTCGCTCACACTCCTTCCAGGAGAAGGTGGGACTTCAGATATGCATTGAGTGGTGGTGAGATTAAATCTGCATCCCTAACTCAAGCAAGGCTCTCTGTCCCCGTAGGGTAGGCTGGACTGCTTGTGTCATATCCACCCTCCATCTGTCTGTGAGCCTTTCTTTCACCTAGCAACCTGAGCTCCAGCTCCAGTTCACCTGTCAACCTGTGCCCCCTGGAGCAAGTCATCTAAAGGGTCCTAGCCCTCACTTCTGCATTGACACCCCCCATTCTCTCAGGAACCAAATGCCATCTAAGAAAATGGACCCTCTCCAAACAGTTCATTCAGAAAATTCCAGGTTCTAAAACTAAAGACTGGGGGAACATTGTCTTCACCTTCCAAGGTTTCCTCTGCCTCTCACTTGTCTTCTGGGCAAAAGGACACATTTTACTCTCAAGGGGGTGTCAAGGACAGCGGAGCTCAGCAGGCTTCCCCTCCTCCTTAAGATAAGACCTGAGATGGCAACATTTGCCAACTGCCTCATTACACCCAAAATCTAAATCTGGAAGCTTGGAGACATGAGTGGCTGTTGTGGGAGCGAGTTCGTGATGCATCTTTAAGTGAAAAACCAGGCTAGTGTGACAGCTTCCAAAATGTGATCTCAGTGCCTGGCAAAGAGTGGGTGCTCGATTAGTACTTGTTAAATGAGTGAATGAACTTCTTTAAAAACAAAAGAACATGTCCAGGATTGCAAATGCTTAGAAATTAGGCCAGAAAAAGCAGCCACCAGAACTCCCCTCATCAGTTGACCGTCTGGCAAGGGAACTGCCAGGTGTGTCTTTCCTTTTGTTTTCAGAATTTTTCTAAATGTTCTATAAAACACACACATGTACTATTTTATAGTAAGAAAAATTAAGTCGTTTTTATAAGCATTTAGATGCTATAAAAATAATAATAACCCCACATATTTAAAAGAAATGACTAAGTGATGAGCATATACATTCTGAACCCCACTCCTGCCAGCCTTCATACCACCCACACAACTGCCCCTTCCCAGAGAAGGTGGCCTGCCTTCTCTTCTCTGTGTAGATCTCAGAAAGCTGGAGAGTCAAACTGTTGCTTTCGAACATAGCTCTCGCCATGATCAGAAGCCAGTACAGAGGTGGTCCCATCCATTTATCCCTGGTGGAACCCAAGTAGAGAGCTAGCTAGCCTGTCCACTCCCAACTTTACCCCTGGCAAGAACTAGCCTTTAACTCTCCAGAAGAGAGTACAGTCAGAACATGGAAGAACCTTTATTCCATGGGGCATCTGCCCCCACATCAAACTTGCTGAGTTCCAAGTTAGGGAAACAATGTCAAAGAATCAAATCACACATCCTGGAAAACTTGCCAAAATTTTAATTTCATCAGAGCCCCATTATCTTGGCTCCTGTCTCCTTCAACATCTTCCTGCCCATCTCTCATGGTTTCTGACCCAAGGCCAGAACCTAAAGCACTGAACATTGTCTCCGGTCCACTCCCATTTGCTTAGTGTAGATCGCCTTGAGGCTGGCTAGAGGACCATGCAACTAAGTTGAGTCAACCTCAGGGGAGCATGTAAGGGGGAATACACATGCTTGGTGAGAACAGATTTGCAAAAGAAAAAGCAACTCAACCACTAGCAACAGGCAGGGAGGAAAGGTGAGCTGGAAGCTGAAACCAGACCAAGAGCTGTCACCTGAGCTGTTGGCATAGGCTATGGACTCTTGGGCCAATCAGCTTAGAAGGTGGGACCTGATGGTTGTGACAAGAGGGAGGAGGAGTAGACTCCTCCAAGTGCAGAGGAAGCCTTGCTTTATGACATGTTTGTTTTAGTATCCCTCTGTGTTGGTTACCTGTGTCCCTTAAGAAGTAGGAGTTACAGAGACAAAGTTTGGAGCTGAGAAGAAAGGATGGACCATCCAGAGACTGCTCCACATGGGAATTCATCCCATAATCAGCCACCAAAAGCAGACACTATTGCACATGCCAGCAAGATTTTGCTGAAAGGACCCTGATATAGCTGTCTCTTGTGAGGCTATGCCAGTGCCTGTCAAACACAGAAGTGGATGCTCACAGTCAGCTATTAGATGGAACACAGGGCCCCCAATGGAGGAACTAGAGAAAGTACCCAAGGAGCTGAAGAGGTCTGTAACCCTATAGGTGGAACAACAATATGAACTAACCAGAACCCCCAGAGCTCACGTCTCTAGCTGCATATGTAGCAGAAGATGGCCTAGTTGGCCATCATTGGGAAGAGAGGCCCCTTGATCTTGCAAACTTTATATGCCTCAGTACAGGCGAACACCAGGGCCAAGAAGTGGGAGTGGGTGGGTAGGGGAGCGGGGGGTAGGGGTATAGGGGACTTTTGGGATAGTGTTTGAAATGTAAATGAAGAAAATACCTAATAAAAAATTTGAAAAGGGGGGGGGGAAGAAGTAGGTCTATAGTTCCTGATGCCAAGTCTCTTGCCTCCCTCCCCATGTGATTACCACCACTCAAAAGGCACGGTTCAGGCAGCTTAGACAGGGCATGCTCAAAGGCCTGACACTGGGAAATGACATCATTTCACAGCCAGAAACTAAGAGACCAGGGACCTGACTCCAAGCAGCCCTGTCACTCCCAGCTGCTTTCCCCCTGACTGGTGCAGGACCTCCCAAAGCCCAGCTTTCATCCCCTGCAACAAAAGGGCTGGGATTTCTACTATTCTGTGTTTCCTGAAAAGACTAGCATCCAAGAGCTCTGAGCAACCAGGAGAATGAGCACTTTCTTCTCTGCTGCTTTAAGGGGAGAGTATGAAGGGATAGGCATAAGTATTTTTTGTTTTCTTATCTTTTTGTTGCTGTCTTTTGTTGTTGTTGTTGTTGTTGTGGTGGTGGTGGTGGTGGTGGTGGTGGTGGTGGTGGTGGTGGTGGTGGAGTTTTTTTTTAACCTGTTGGGTTTCTTTGTGTACTACAGGCTGGCCTCTAGTACATCTTAGCCCATACAGACCTCAGAACTACTGATCCTCCTTCCTCTCTCTCCCTAGTACTACGATCACAGGTGTGCCTCACCCTGAACAACACATTTGTCAGTTTGCCTTGGCAAAATTGTGGTCCTTCTGTCCAACCCACGCAGTATGGGAAGTCTATCTACCTTGTAGAATGATTGCACATAGCCAAGATAAAAATGACCTGGCCTGGTAATTTCGTGGTGTGAATACCAGTTATCTACTTCATACTTTTAAGCATCACACACACAAGCCTCTTAAACTTATTACTCCTGTATCTTCGTCTCCTCCTGCTTTAGCATCTCTGTTCTAGGTCCTTTCCTACTTTCATCCTTCCTTCAGGTCTAAACATAATGTTTCTTTTTTAGTGCTGTTCTGAGTGACCCTCCATGCCTCAATTTCTTCTTTTATAAAAAGACAAGCATAGTAATATGTCCCTCCCCCAAAGATTCACTGAGAGGATTAAATAAGGTACTGTATGGGAACCCCTTACACAATTCTTGCCTGACTATAACGGGTGCTTGATATGTTCAAGCTGCTGTCTCTCTTGGTGCCAGCATGCCAAATTACAGATCTATCATTCTCAGAGCCCCCAGTACTTTTCCTTCAGAACACTCATCACAATGTGTAATTATATTTTTGTGTTGTCTAGTTGCCATTCCACCCAAGCTGAAATTCTAGGAGGGATAAACCAAATGCCTCTCATAATTATGGCTGTATTCCCAGAACCTGGTACAGTGCCTGGATGTAGTAGATGTTTAATAAATGTCTGTTGGATGAACAAATGAATGAAAAAATGAATAGAATACTAACATGGACATGGATAATCACCACAGTCCCTTCCAGCCCTGAAAGGTTCCAACTCTTCTCTACTTTGTGACGGCTTTGGAAGAAAAGCTTAAAATGAGCCGCAGAGAAGATGTTTTACTGATCCCTGGGGGAAACCCCAGCATGGCTGGTGCTGACATACTTCTCAACACTCAAGCTGCTGCAAGAGTTACTCTAGTTTTGCTTTGTTTTATTTTTGTTTTGTTTTAAGCCTGAGAGGGGGTTTACTATGTCTCCAAAATGAGAGCAGCTTCTTTCCCTCAGTACTGCTATAAAACAAGGTACTATGGTGGACCCAGTCCCAGTAAATGGACCTTCTCACATCAGCAGGGGACATCGAGTCCTGAGCCAAGGGAGCCAAACCTCACAGATCAACAGGTGACCATGGCAATCCACATACTCCTCTTTCTTGCCCTCTAGGGGAAATGGCAGAAGGACTCTTCGTGTACCTGGAATCAAGGGGTTTTAGGCTGGCCTGAATATTACAGCCCCTCCTTTCCCCAGACAGTGCCTAGTTTGCACATGGTTTCCAGGGTTACCCTCTCCACACACCTCACATCAGCAGGTAGGGTTGGAGGACATCTTACCAAAGATTCCCTTATCTGATGAATACCAGTGTCTGAAAGCTATTTTTCTATTAAGAAAGAAAATGATGGGCATGAGTACTGCATCAGTGGACACTGGGCGTGTCCCTGTTCACTTTCTCCTTCACTGCAGAGGTATAAAACCACTCCAGCCCTCCATTATCTGTTCTATACAAGAGGCTCCACTGAGCCACTGCTATAGATACCTGTGGTACTTTGAATAGGATGCACAGGTCCCTAAAACTTCTAACTAAATTGCTATGGAGAGCAGCTTGAGTTTGAATCTTAATACAGTAGCTCTAATAGCAAAATTTGAGAACTATAGCTGTAAAGTACTTTTAGAATTTAGACCAACTAAACACACACACACACACACACACACACACACACACACACACACACGCCTTCTTCCACTCAGACATCTGATGTCTGAGATGTGGGCTCAGATGTGGATCTGTAGTGTAAGACCTGATATTCATGGAGTCCACAATCTGACCAGTGGGCACATCTCCAAGTTCTTGTTTTCTGTAACTTTTAGGCAACTTACTGAGCTGTGATCCATGTTCTTAGTATATAGTAAAGGGTAGTGAAATTCAAAGACATCTTTATCAAAATTTTATTCCAGCTTCACTATTTATCAGCTCTGCAACTTCAGGCAAGTGAAGTTTCCTCATTTATACAGTAGAGGTGGTGTGATCTGATACCTACCCACTAAATCCTCCAACCCTGTGTGCAAAGCACTTAATGCAGTTGCTGGCACACAGTAAGAGCCCAAACCATCCCAGTCAATGAGAAAATATCAAATGCTTTTATTTGCTTCTATTGGATGCTTTTTTTTCTTTTAAAGGAGCTTAGACAGTTTGGTAGCTATTCTGAAAGCCACTAATAGTTTAAATTCGCCTAATACACCTTCTCTTTTGGCTGTATAAGGATATGTTTATGCTCATGTGGTATGTGTTGTGTTCATGTGCGTTTGTGAGGTATAGTTGTGTGTGCATATGTGTACACATGAATTTGTGAGCCAGAGCTTGAGGCTGGATGTCCACCTCAACCATTCTGCACCTTATTTTTTGAGACAGGGTCTTTTACTGAATCTAGAGCTCACTAACTGACTAGACTCCCTGGCCAGTGAGCTCTATAGATCTGCCTGTCTCTGCCTCTCAGGCAATGGGATCACAAAAGATGCTACAACAACATCCTTAAGTCAGTACTGGGATCCAAATTCGAGTGCTTTTGCTAGCAAAGTATGTGCTTTACTAAGCCATTTCCTGGGCCCATAGAACTCCTTCTCCTTGCTGAGTCTCAGTCTCTGGATTTGTTATATCTCAGAGCCTCGGTTTTCTTATCTCCAAAGTGAATTATAGAAAGTGCCTACTCTGTGTTTGCTTAAGTAAACATTTTAACTCTTAGTGAGTACCAAGAGCAAAACCTGGCAGACCATCTCTCTATAAGTTAAAAATGTTCCTAAAAGTAGAAAATAATAGTACCTCCTCCTTGAACCAACATTCCACAGAAAGCTGATAACCAAAGTAGATAGAATGCCTCTCTCAAAGGTTCTTATAGAGATAGCATTTGCAAACTGGGAGCCAGAAGGCTGCCCCAGCACCCCTCCGCCCTCTTGGGGTGATCCTGAAGAATGCTGACTCCAGCATGGGGCCCCTCTCACCACTTCCCAATCCGCCTCACTCCATTTAGCTCTGGCAATCCAATTCCCTTTCCTCTACCCGGAAATCGATGTTTAATTAACACATTATTGGAAAAATAAACAGAGTCTTCAATGGGACTGCAATGAAGCTAATGCTGCTCAGCTTGGGGGCTGCAGAGGGGCCCCTCAGTCAGAAAAATAGTTCTCCTCATCCCTGCCTCTCAACCAAGAAAAACTTCCTTCTTCCTCCTTTGGGTCCACCAGCCTGGAAATCCCCAGTCTTGGGTTCTCTCTTCCTGTCTCTAGAAAGAAGCCTCCAGCCCCTTCTTGCCTTTACCCTACAAGGCAGAGGGGTTATGGATTAGCTTGTAGTGAGTGCATAGATTATTGCTCTTTGGAAAAAGAGGGAAGTCCTGGGCACCCCTTCTGTGACACCATGCAGGGTCCCATTTTCTGCTTTTCTCCAAACTGAATCAAGACTCATTCAAAGCTAAGCTCAGCAGCAGGTCTCTTGCCATAGCTAGGGTGAGGAAATTGGAGACCAGTGATGGCTGACCAGGATGAAGACCTTAAAGCCTTGCCCAGACATTGGGAACTGATATGAAGAATTCTCTCAGAAATATACCCCCTTCTATTTATCAATAACGATGCCCCCTCTTTTTCATGCCCCCATTGAGACCCAAGCTTGGAACTTAGGCCTGCTGTTTCTTGATGACAATCTTAAATATGCTAGCTAGTCTCTCCAACTGGCAAGTTCCCCATAAAATAAGGATGGAGCCCATCTAGTGAAATAGCAGATGAGGCAGGTGCTACACAACTGTCTCTTTGGCAGACGCTCACAGTAAAGGTCAGGCCCTAATTCCAGGACCATGGACAGAACAACGCCATACCCCTCCCATCCACATAAGGCCCTGCATCACAGTGCAAAGGAGAGATGGGGTTCAGGTTCTCTATCTTCTGCCCACTATCCACCATTCCAAACCACCTAACTCCCTCCTTGGGTGGGTACTTGAATTAAAGGTCACTGAGACATGGGAGACAGACTTCCAAAACAGTATTTAAAAATCTAGGAGTGGCTCCTCTCCTTGATCAGCCTTACTCTTTAATCCCAGTTCCCCAGACTCATACCAACCTCTTAAGCATATCCCAGAGTGTGGGACAGCTCTCTGCATCAAGTCCATAGATGGATGTGGCACAGTGATACAAAACAAAGGCTTCAAAGCTAAGCATGCCATTCCCTACCTAGTGACCTTGGATATGTTACTTAATATCTTCAGCCTCAGTTACTTTTTTGAAATGATAACTGTTCCTCTCCTACAGGGTGGTCAGAAAACTAAGCAAGATAGCATAGGTCAAGACCTAGGCATAGTGCATGATGCATAGTCAGGAATCAAATGTTAGCATTAGCACCAGTAGGACTGCTTGGGATAGAGATGGAGACATAGTAGTAGTGGGACTTGTTAGAAGATTTAAGTCTTAATCCTTTGTAAATTGGGGGCAATTGGTAGCATCACTAGAGAACGGCTCTCTTCTTGGCTACCTCCTGGAGATAAAATTGGATTTCTGACTCTAGCATGCACCCTTCTGTCCCATTAAGAGAAAGTAGGTGATGTCATCTCAAAGAAGGATGACCATATATCTTATCATCCAAACCAGGACACCGTTGAAACCTAATAATTAGACTAGGACATAGTCCTAAACAGGAACTGTCAACAAACCAGAGCATTCATTTATACCATCCCAAGGTCACACAGAAATGACTAGGTGTCAAGTTTCAAGGTTCTAGCTGCAGATAACCCTTCTCTGGTTCTGATGCTCCATTTTATTCTGTTCACCTCCTCCAAACAAACAGATGCACTCTTGGCTAGAATCTCTAACTCCTATTCAGGTCATTCATCTCTAACCCCTATTTAGGATCAGTAATCGCTAACACACATTCAAGGTCATCCATCTCCAACCCCCACTTTGGATCATTCAAGTCCAACCCTAGGGTAGAGCAGAGAAGACTGGTAAGACTTTCACATATACTTGACACCATTAGTATCTCTAACCATCCTCTGAGAACAAAACTGAACCATATAGGGTGGAGGTCTACTCATCCCTCCTTAAGAATCAAGAGCTAACAGCCTGGGAAAGCCTGTCAGCACCTCAGTTCCAGGCTGTTAGGATGCAGTCATGGGCTGCTTGCATCATGGAGCCCCTATAACTTCTAGGGCAGGATTCCATGCACATTGAGAACACTCAACACACTCCCTGACACATGCACAGGAGTCACACACACACATACATACATACATACATACACACACACACACACACACACACACACACACACACACACACACACACAGTGGAGTCTTTTCTTTTAATGCCTTCAAAAGATAGCCTTGACTCACTCTGACTCTAGCAACCTGGGAACAGAGCTCACGAGGAACACCCTAGCCTGAGAACCCCGAAAGACCATCTGTAATATCTTTAACTCTACATTTTGTTCTCCTCCAAGACACACCCATCATCCTCTCTCACCAAAACCCCACTCCCTGATGAATGAAGGAAAGCTGAGAGACAGCTGTGAAGGGCCATAACAACAGCATCCAGGGAACCTAGATTCTAGCTTTGTCCACACCAGTGTTATATATAATTTCAATAAGCAATGTCACTGAGCAATGTTACCGAGCCTCACTTCCCTCTTTTTTATTTGAGGATACTTAAAAGAAACATGGCTTACTTTTCTTTTCTTTCTAACAACATAATATGAAGGTCATGAGATTAGGCTCTGAACTAAGTCCCATTTGAGGTCAAGCCCTTGATCTGTCATTTTTATCAGATTTCTTTAGTAATGTCAGAGTCTCCTCTGTCAACAGAGCAAATAATATTAGTATGCTGCTTTGAATTACTTGGAGGATCAAGTGAGATGCTACATAGAAAAAAATCTTGGGTCTGAGGTAATGTATAAGTACGACATTTCTAAACTGCTGAGGGGTAAGATGGTGAGAGATTATGAGGGGGCATAGTGACTCTGAGCCAGCATGAGAAAAGAGCTTTCTACTGAACTCAGAAAGTTCATACTTGACAACTACCTCAACAGATCTAGACTTGCAGGCAGAACTAAGATAACCCTGAGCAAAGTTCAACTCTCCCAGAAAGCAACATGCTAAAGCAAAGGCAACTCCATCCCCAAACCCATATGTTTCTTTCCTCCAACTAGCAGATATTTATTGAACACCCACCCACTATCACTATGTGCAAAGGAATGTCCCTCAGCATTGGGAACACAGATAAAAATAAAGTCCCTGACCTCACAGAGCTCACATTCTATGGGCAGAAATTAAATACTGTATATCAATATTTTACACAATATTCAGTAATGATTAAAAGTCAAAACAGTAAGCTGAGCAGGAGTACCATCAGAATATTAAAGGGGACTATTTTACAAAGCAGGTCAAGAAAGGCCCCTCCAAGGAGGTGTCACTTAAGCCATGACTTGCAGGAAGGGACTGATTGCTAGTACCACAGCCTTTGCCCCAAGCCGAGCTCATCCACCTGTGGCTGGCCCAGCTGCACTTGTCTCAGCTAGCCCACAGATCACCATTGCAGTACAACTGGGTCTTCACTGCAAAAGTACATACAGAAGGCCTTGGGGCCTGACCACAACTGTGACAGAATATATTTCCAGGTGACATGCTTGGGGAAGCAATGCTTGCCTCTTTTGAAACTCTCCCATCTACATCTGAAGGCCATACAAGGAGAGGACAGCCCAAGATCCTGAGAGCAAGCTCTTTTCTGGGTTTGCCACAGTAATCCACCTCCCAGGCATCCAACTCCCCAACTCTCCTCTTTTTCCAGCAATGACGTAACTCCTTCTCCCCAACTCCTCAAGGTCAGTGCCAGGGAGAGAGAACAACACAGGAGAGATGGGACAATCCACATTTTGCTTTAAGGACTTTTTTGTTTTTAATGTTTTCCAATTTCACTTATAATTGCTAATAACATGACACACCTCTAGCTGAAGAAGAAGGGGAAAATGGCGTCTGGCAAGGAAAGCAGCTGAAGCCAGAGAGAACAGGAGAGTCTAGCTGATTTCATGGCCAAGGGCAGTTTCAGTTCTTGCAGGCTGCAGCCTCCAACAAGGCCACACCACCCAAGAGGTGGCTGATACCTCCTGGGAAAGCAAAGCCTTCCTCTGAGCTCAGCCCAGCATTCTGGGGAGGTAGCAGGGAAAACCCGTCATTTTACCCACCTGTCCCTCCTCCCCCTTCAGTCTCCATCCACCCACCCATCACCCTTGAGCTCACCCACCCACAGTTTTACTTGGTGGACCGGGAATCTCATTTGAGGCTTCCTGCTAGAGTTGCAAGCAGCGTCTCCCCCTACCCTCTTTTCTCTTTCCTTGAAGACTCTATTCTCCCCTCCCCTGATAAATGCCCCCAATTTTGCCTTCCTTTCCCCATAGTACTCCACCTCCCCAGTAGACAGACATCCACTACAAACAGCCACCCAGCACAAAAAAAAAAAAAAAATCAGTCAGTCTCCTATCTGAACCACACACGTACAGGGTCGAGAATCCCATGTCATCCAATCGGAGACATGGCTCTGTCTGGAAAAAACACAAACACCATTCTAGCCCCCATAAAAAAAAGGCAACACAAAGGCCACCAAGAATTTCAAGACCTTGCATCATCTATATATCAGCGAGCTAGGTAGGACAAAGACATCGCTCTACCTTCCCAACAAACCACAAGTCTCAGGGATATTCTGCAGTGCCCTCCGGCTTGACACAGTCCACTGATCAGGGTTGTGTGTGTGTGTTGGCGTGTGTGAAAGCACATAGCCATGAGCATAAGGGTGGGGGCTGTCTGCTCTCCAGGCATCAAGTTCCCCAGAGATAATCCAGTCCAGACCCTGCTCTCCCCTGCAACCTCCCTTCAGTGTGCCGCAAACATAGATTTCATGGATGGTTAAATTGGATCATTATCACTGAGTGCTTATTTGGCCCAAAAAAAAAAAAAAAAAAGCATTAATGTCATCTACCCACCTCCTCGTGAGGTATCCCCCTCCCCCCTGCCCCAACATACTAATCCCATGAACTGCGACACACCACAGCATTTAGAAAAGCATAAAAGCAAGAGGGTAAAACAGCAGCAGCGGTGGCAAAGAAGATGAGGCTACAGCGTTCCTGGGTTCCCTGCATGAAGATGGGCAAAGGGGCTGTGGGTGGAGGTGGAAGTGGGGGAAGAGGCAAAGGCAACAAAATCAACCGAATGCAATCAAGCCTTTGGTCGCCTGCGTGTGAGAGAATGTGTGTGCAAAAGCGTGTGCTGTTGCGTGTGTGGATGTGCCGACTTAGCCCTCCTATCAGAAGGCTGCATCCGTGTGGCATGTAGGAAAGGCCATCGCACCACTGTTGTGTAGCGAAAAGACAAAAAAAAAAAAAAATAGAGAGAGAGAGAGCCGCATAGTCATCAGAATCAAAATTTTTTCATGGAGATGGAAAGGGCTGAAGGAAAGGGGGTTGGGTAGAGGGTAGAGGGAATGGTGGATAGAAATGGAAGGCAAGACTACGGCAGAATTGAGGGAGGATGGAGGGGAAATTGGTGATGGAGTGGACAAAATTGCACGCACACGGAGACACAAACACACACAATACCCAAACATCAACCCCACCGCCTACACTGTTCATCCAAGGCTGACAACCCGACCCCATCTCTCCGCTGCTTCTCAGAGCCCCCAAAGCTGGTGCCGATGGATTTGTGTATCTCAGTTTTGCAGCAGTGGGCTAATTACAACCAAGCCCCCCTCACCAAATTAACCCCTCCCCTCCCTCCCTCTCCCTCTCTCTCTCTCTTCTCTAAAAGGCCAATTGAAGAATAATGTGTTTTTAGAGATAATGGATTTTTTTTTTCAAGGAGCGAGAGAAAGGGGGGATACAGGACAGAAATTCTGCAAATCGGTGACTTCCAACCTCACCTCTGTGTCCCCTCACGTCCCCATTCACTGGAGCATCTCATCTACCATTCTCCGACCATTCCCTTGTCCCCCACCATCCAAAAGAAAAGACCTTCCTACCATGCACATCGACAAACACACCAACCGCCACCCAATCTCAGTAGCCGATCTCAAAACCTCAAGCATCAACCCACCTCGATCCATCCCTTCCTTATATAAGCAGCAACCATCAACATAGGAACGCAGCACTAAAAAGAAACCAAGAAAAACGGAGGCCAGACCCCATCAGTCCCCCCAGTAATAAATATTAGGGAGCTACCAGAGAAGCAAAGACGTAGTAGTCTCTCGAAATCTAGAATCTCTTTGATTCTTAGTCTCGCTTCTTAAGAAGCAATTTCCAAAAATTAATATTTCATTAGAAAGGGCAAGAAAGCTCCAGAAAGGGGCATTTGCACAGTCCAGTGGTTAAAAAATATATATATATTTTTCTAACCCAGCCCTGTTGCTCACTTTAATAGCGAACTTCCAGTGTCCAGCCTTTTCCCCTTTCTCTGAAAGAGAAGATTGCCTTGCAGGGTGAACCCAGGGCTGCAGAAAATGGGCCAAGAGCCCTTACTCCATTCCCCAATAACAGCAAATATCAAACAATAGGAATACATCTGCACAAGCTGTACCCATCTGAAATATCGTTTACCCCGATATGAATTAGGGAGATTAAGCCTGAAGATTAAGAAAGAAAAATACCAGCTTTGCCTGGTCTCTCCATCCTTTCGACACGTACCCAGCAGCCCTTAGGTAAACTTGCCCATCATAGCCAGCGGGACCATTGTAACTTGAAAGGCGACGCTGAAGCCCTTGAACGATGTAGGAAGGCTCTACCCACAGCAGCACATTAAGAAAGGGACTGTTCTGTGGGCTCCCCTGACTAACCTCCAGGTGCCCCCAGATAGACTATCCCAGCAACCAAGTCACCCAGTGTGCTGGCAGTTCAAATTTCCTTCAGACTCTTCATCACAAAGACATACGGTCATCTGACCCCCAAAACTACACCGTCCTCCAGGTGTGACAGGGAGTTCTCCCCTCTCTCCTGGGGTCATCCTCTAGATCCAAGGCAGGGAAATTAATTCAGAATATTGGGGTGGATCAGGGTAGCAAAAGAAACACTCTCTCCCCAAAGCGGGAATAGCTAGAAGCGGAGAGAAGACAGTTCCTAGTCTATCTACTCTTATGCGGTCCAACTGGGATCACTCTATCCTAGACTAGCTCTCCACGATCTCTGACCTTTGCATGAAAATAATAACAACAAATAATAATAATACAAAATAAAATTCAAGGAAGGGAAAACCCGCTCTATCTAAACCCAATAATAATGTGCAAAATATATACATATACAATTTTCTCATCACATCATCGTTTTTCTGAGCAATATCAAAAGAAGGATGCATTTAATAGGGGAAGGGGGCAATTAATTTTTTTAACAAGTACTCACTAGATAAGTCACCTGCAAAGCAGCAGAGTCCATAGGTTGGTATTACATCGCTACATCACTAGCTTAGGGAAGGATGGAGGCTGGGGGGTAGATTTGTCTTTCCATTGTAATCAGTACAATGTTTTTTAGAGCAGTTAAGTTTTGTGGTTAAGAGAGAGAGAGAGAGAGACAGAGAAAGAGAGAGAGAGAGAGAGAGAGAGAGAGAGAGAGAGAGAGAGAGAGAGAGAGAGACAGCTCAAACTCTGGATACAACACAGAGCTTTTTTTGAGGGGGGGGAGAAAAAGAAAAAGAAAAGAAAAAAACAATACATCGAACCAAGCTTTAAGGTCACTCAGAGCTTGCAAAACCCACAGTGCTTACACAGAGTGCAAGTTTTCAGACAAGCTTGCTACTAAATCATTAATATAAACAAATGGAAGGCAGAGGAGGGAGATTTCCCTTGTAACTGATCCAAAGAAAGGAGTACACATACACTTGTGCACCTACACACACACACACACGCACACACACACACACACACACACACACACAACCTTTTCACCTCTTGAGTGTGCCTCTTCAAGATAGTAGGAGTCCAAGTTGAAATTTTATAAAGAATGACCTTTCCACACCCCTCCAAAAACACACATATGAGTGTACACACACACACACACACACACTTCAGCTAAGGGAAATCCCTGTCCCCATCTAATTTTGCCTTCTTGTGATTCTCAAAGTCCCTTCTTCAGGAAGAGAGAGAAAGTGGCTTCAAAATGTCAAGGAAAAAAAGATCAACCTAAAATGAAGTGATAGACACGCATCATTTTGGATTAATAATCCAATCAAATAGGAGAAAGTCATAAAAAAACAAATAAGTGATTTTTAAAAAGAGGAAGAATATAATAAATCTAAAACATTTTCTGACTTTCCTAACGTCTCGAGCCAAAGAACACAACTTCCAGGAGAAACCAAAGTAAAACAAGAAGAGTTGAAAATCTATTCCCGTGGTCAGTTGTGGTCCTCAAATACAGCGTTTAAAAGAAAAAAATAAAAAAGGAAAAGAAAGAAAAAAAATCTAGGTTGGTCGCTCCCAACAGAAAACTTCTATCCTCTCAGGTGCAACCTCTTCCCGGAATGTACAAAACCCGGAGTCGGTTTGCCTCCTGCCTGCCTGCCTTTTCCCCCAGAATCTTACCTCTGGGTTGAACCGAAGAGTTGGGAATCTGTCAGTTTGGTGTTTAATCAACTGAGTTTGCTGGGTGTTTCCTCCTTCGAAAGATTCAAATCCCAGAGTCTTTCTGACTCCTTTTCCTTTTTCTTTCTCTTTTTTTCTCTCTCTGGGAGGGAGTGGCAGGGAAGAAGGGAAAATGCTGGAGGTGCGAAAAGCAGGTCCTGTGTGTCTGGAGCTGCCGGTGGCTGCGTGAGGGGAGGATGCTTTGCCTCTCCCTCGCTCAGTGAGTTGCATGCAAGAGGAGATGTGTAGGGCTGCGCTCTGAGCCAGAGACTGCCAGAGGAGCCCAGGAATTTCACGCACTCCAGAGTTGGCCCCTCCCTCTCCCACACAGACCCCGGCATTTAAAGAGACAGCTAGGCTGCCTGGCTTAGGGCTTCACCTCCTCCCTGGGTGTTTTACAAACAGCTGAGAAGATATTACCAGGGAAGGGGCGCTCTGAAGCGAGCTCTCTGTGAGTGAGTATCATTCGCCCTCACCCCAGCCTGAGAGAAGAGTTCCTCTCCAGAACTGGAGCAAGACTCCAAATAAAGATTTAAAAAAAGAAAGAAAGAAAGAAAGAAAGGAAAAGAAAAGAAATCCTCACACTCCTGCACTCCTGTACAATAAAAGGACTGCCCACCTCCTCCTTGGTGCACTTGTTCACTGCTGACTGAGGTAGAGAGGATACTAACCTAATGTGTGCCTCAGTTTCTCTGAATAGTCACTTTCCTTTGCAAAATCAGGGCAATCTTTGAGCATCTGGTGGAGTTCGAGGCTGTAACTAGGACAGGAAACCATTCCTTCAACAAACACCTCTGACTGCTGGATCTAGATGAGACACAAGGGCAGGCAGCCAGGGACATCGAAATGAAAGTGACAAATGATACTTCCATTCAGTGGGCCCTCACCCCAGAAAACAGACCCACAGTATAGCTAAGTCTATCCCAGAGCAGCTGAAAGCCAAAGGATGTAGAGACTAGACTCAAGCTTTAGGGGGTCAGAAGGAGGTGTCTACCCTGACTTGTACCCAGAGCACAGGGTCCAGGCATCTCTACCACACTCCAAATCCCTCAGAGATCTGTCACCAATTTGATAACTAGTCTCTGTGAGGAAGCATTCCCCTAGTCCAGCTTAAACAACGGATGACAGTGGGTGGCAACAATCACAGAGGTTTTGCTCAGTGTCAGACCTTGGTGCCCATAGCAAGAAAACATCCCCAAGTCCTTTCAACTCCTACCCCATCTTTACAAGGATGTATTCAAACAGTGATGTTCTTCAGGCCAATGCCAATGGCAATAATAGCCATTAACAGCTGTCAAGCATTGCTACAGACCAGCATCTTTTTCAGTCCACTGAGGCTAGTACTAACTGGAGTCCATCTTGAGCTTTGCAAATGTTTCTGGAGACCCTGTGGACAGAAATAGCTGGCCAGAAATTTAAAACCAGGTCTACATAAATCCAGAACTAGGGCTACTATGCTTCCCCTCCCAGGATGGCAGTTATTAGGTCTGTGCTTC
Source organism: Mus musculus (assembly GCF_000001635.26). Lineage (NCBI taxonomy): Eukaryota > Metazoa > Chordata > Mammalia > Rodentia > Muridae > Mus > Mus musculus. Next base: position 88,721,651 of record NC_000078.6, on the reverse strand, counting down.
CTGCAGCACACTTTCCCAGCATCCTAGCATTCTCCCACCCCAGGCATCATTAACGCTGTGTGTCCCAAGTATCAGGCTCACAAGACACCAAACGTATCTGTCACGGTCCCTGGCCCAATAAATCTTCAGTCCTTTGGATAGAGGTAGAGGTGTGCTCATATAAAGAAAAGGAAAGTAATATAGAATAGTGTAAAAGACATCCAATGGGACTGTCAATAAGTGAGCAGTTATTCTAATCTGGAGACAGAATATATTAGGTAATAATATAATATAAGCATAGTAAACTAGCTGCATTTGGGCCAACCCTAGGTGGTCACAGACAGTCGCAGAGTCTATATTATAGTGTGTTTGGCCGTTTAGATAACAATCTCACTTGTGTGTGTGTGTGTGTGTGTGTGTGTGTTCCATTCTTCAATACCCCCATGCAACCAGCACACATAGGAACACAAACAAATATGTCTTCATGAATTAATCTTATATACAGATTTTCAACTCTGCCTGTTTACTCTAGACCTAAACTGTCCTGGTTCCACATCTAGGTCCTCCTTAGCAAGCCTTCCTCAAAGCCTGTGTACCTTATTTGTTCCCAGAATACATCAGGAAAATTCAGAAGATGTAACCCATCAGTAAAAGGCTCAAGGAATGTGAAGACAAAAGCCTTAAGGGGAAGGGTTGGAGAGATAAGTCAGTCAGTCAATGAAGTACTTGTCAGGCAGGCATGAGCACCTGAGTTCCCCAGGACCCATGTAAAAATCCGAATGCAGTGGTGTGACTTATAATCCTAGAACTAGGGACATAGAGACAAGCATATCAATGAGACATACCTGCCAGCTAGCCTAGCTAAATCATGAGTTCCAGGTCCCAGTGAGAGACTCTATCTCAATAGACAAGTTGTGTGGCACTGGAAAGATGGCTCATTTATAAGAGCACTTCCTGCTCTTACAGAGAACCCAAGGCAGAGTTCACTTCCTGGTAACCACTTTGGGGAAGTTAACCAATGCTTTATAACTTTAGGTCTAGGGCATTCAATACACTTTTCTAGACTCTTCAGACATATGGCATACACTCATACAGACATGCACATACATACATACATACATACATACATACATACATACATACAAACACCTTGATAAAAGATAATAAGGCATAGAATGATCGAGAAAGACATTAACCTCTAGCCTACGCATTCACTGGTGGGGTAAGTGCGCACATGCGTGCGCGCACACACACACACACACACACACACACACACACACACACACACACACACAACCATGCACATGAATATTCACAAAAGATAGAGTAGCAACAAGGCTAAGTACCTATAATAGTAAAATGCCCCAAAGGTATCAAGAATTTCTGCTATTATTGTCAGAGAAGAATTTAAGAGAGCAGTAACCAATGAGATGAACTGGGTCCTCATCTCTAGAGTTATCACCATCTGCCCAGTACAATAGTAAGCATGTGGCAGGCACTAACAGAGCACTCCATTTAACTCATGCAAGTTGGTTTTTAGTGTGTCTTCTACTGAAGTTTATACAATGCACATTTATAAATAAAACTGTGCATATAAAATCAGAATTCTCAATAAACAGACTTGGTATCTCTCTCTCTGATTCCCTAATGACTCTTGCTTGCTATATAAATTTCAGGTTGCTTTTACTGAAAAAATTTGTAGCTTTATTACACCAGTTTGTGTGTGTGTGTATGTGTGTGTGTGTGTGTGTGTGTGTGTAGTATAGTGTATGTGTGCCAGTATATGCAATGCACATGGACCTATGTGAGGACCAAAGGAGGATATCAAGTATCCTGATCTATCACTTTCTGTCATTTGCCTTTGGACAGGGTCTTTCACTGATCAGGGAGCTAGACTGGCAGCTATGAAGCCCAGAGATCCTCCTGTCTATTCACATACCCTGGGCTACACAGCAGCTTAAGGGGGGTCCTGGGGGTTTGAAGTCATGCTTACATAGCAATTGCTATTAGCCTCTGAGACATCTCTCTAGACCCTCTATTGTTAAGATTCTGGGTCTGGTCTCCCCATTGTTTTTGGAACATGGTTAAAATCATCAATGATTTCATTTGTTTCCCTCCTACTAAATGAGTGTTCCTTTCTACTTGCTAATTTGTTTTTGGTTTGGGGATGTTGGTTGTTTTTTGTTTTTTTTTTTTTTTTGGTTGTTGTTTTATTTTATCTTGTTTGGAGCTTGGGTTTTTGTTGTTCTTGTTGTTTGTTTGTTTGAGACATTATCTGGTGATATAAGCCAGCTAGCCTCAAATTTGCTAAGATAACCTGGAACTTCTGATTCTCCTGCTTCCTCCTCTACCTCCTGCTTCCAGGATTACAGATCCACAACACCATGTTCCATCTATCCATAGCTAGTAGTCAAATCCAGGGATTCATGCATATTAGACAAGCACCCTACCAACTGAACCGTGTCTCTTGGCTAAATGGGTGCTACATTCTGTGTTCCCATCACTCTCTCCAAATAATCATACAATTCTCAGAGTTCTTACACCAAAATCAAGCCACTAGAATAGACATTAGATAGCAATACTAATCCCCAAGGCATGACTTCAGTAGAGCCAAGCTCTTCAGTCCCCCAACCTTCTCTGTTGTATTGTTTTTAAAATCACTAACACCTCACATGCCCTACTTCTGAGCAGATTTCAAACATATACCCCAATGCTATTAGCCCAAAGCATTTTGCCCAAGGTCCCCTGCAAACATTTCTTGTGTTCTTGCACTTGTCTCCCAAGGGTAGTACTACATTGCTGGCCTGCGGGAGTCAGTTTGGCTTTCTGTCCTCTATGTTATGATGACTCCCTTGTTATTAATAAGTGACTTCTTATTAATTAGCTTTATTAGACATTCATTGTGCATGACAGATTGTGCCATAAAGCAACCTAGCATTTTTCAAGGAGGAAACATGCACTGAAAGAGTCCAATCACAGGACACAGAGACAGCAGGGAGTCACATGGAGACTATAGCAGAGCTTCCAAAATTCTAAAAAGGCAGGACCTAATCTGGACAACCATGTCTGGCAGAGGAAGGAAGGGCAGCAGGTGAATGCAAGATTTGTCTCTGTGCAGGCACCAGCCCAGGGGGGGACTGGGAATAGTCAGGCTTTGAAGAGGTCAGTTCCCAGTAACTGTTTCTAACTCCAAGCATCCTGCTTATCCCATGGAACAAAAGAGTCTCCAGGGCTTGCAGCCAATACGAGCCTTCCAGTCATCTCCTGAATTCATCAGCCTTTTGCCAGCTAAGAAGAACCATCAGCAAAGGACTATGGACTCCAGGCTGGGGGAGATCCAGGTAGAGAGCTGTATGTCTACTCTGCAGCCACATCCTTCTTCTCCAGGACCCGAAGGTGGGCACCTTGTATAGGCTGATGGTAGTGGGAAACCTAACCAAAAACAAACTTTACAAAGAAAAAAATATACTGAGGCAGAAACCATCCCTAGCACTCAAACCATTTTCAAAGCAACTCTAAAGTATCCTGCTTAGGGATCAAACCTTAACATGGTCCAGGAATAGTCAGTGTTTAATGGTCTTGAATGTTTGAGTGGCAGAGATTTACTCATTGATACTGATTGTTTATTTCAAACTGTCCTCATTCCTCCAATCAACTATGTAAGTTTGTGTCTGTCTGAAACTTTATTCCTCCTCACAGAACAAAGAAGCGGCTAGGACAGCATAGCCACTCTTGAGCTGAGTACTAACAAGTCAGTGCCTATGCCTCAGAATAAACACCCAAGCTTAGCGGCAAAGAAGATGCTTGCCAATGCCAGACTCTGAAGGATAGGACTGAGCTCTGCCCACAAACCAGCTACAAAGCCTTCTATGCCAGGAAGGTAATGACAATACTGACCACAGAGAGTAGCTTTTGGGGATGAATAATCTAATATTTGTAAAGTGCTCAGTTGATGTCATTAGGGAAAGGCTGCTATAAGTACTTGTTAAATACAACAAACATTCCCATGGTCACAACTTCCAGAAGTCCCTCCATAATGCATCCTTACCTTACTAATGGTGACAGTGACCTATTTCTGGACTATCTCAGGATCATGGACAAGAAAAGTGTGACCCCTGCTGTCATTGTTGATAATCCTATTCTAAAGTTCAACCAGGATCGATACTGATGACTTTAGCTCTTTATGTAGGTGGCACTTCTCGCTCTCTCTCTCTCCCCCCTGCTGGGTAGGACCCAAACCATCCCCTCCCATATGCCCAACACCACATCCAACAGATGTTCAGACAGGAAAGGCAAGGGTCATTTTAGAAACCATAGCACACCCTAGCTGTATTCCCATGGTCCTGGCCCACACACTAAAACTATTTTTAAATAATATACTTTGCTTGGTTGTGGGTTTTTAAAAAAAATTCCTCCTCAGGATTCAAGCTCAAGATGGAATGATTGCCAAATGCTAACAGCTTTTTGAACAGGACGTAGTTAAAAATATGTCTGAAATGGTTTTAACTCAAACTCAAAAAATAGCTTAACTAGCTAGGGAGCCATATCGTAGGCAGTGGGGGGTTGGGAGTGAAAAAGAAAGAGGGATTCCCTTCAGAGGGGACTACAACAAACCTCACATAGGAGTGATACCGGGTTTGATTCCCCCACATGAATAATATGCTTTGAAAGCACAGATGGACTCGCCAGGGAAAAGAGTGAACAACTCCAGAAAGTTCATTGCCATCAGATGCTATTGATGAACCACAGAATGTAGCTACTTTATCCCATAACAGTCAAAGGTGGTCACTGTGACACCACAGTGGCCTTGTAGAACAGAATATCAGCTCCCACTCCAGGGAGTCACGGAACTAGAATCTGCATGCCAGCAAAGATGACTATGGGGATTCAAATTCAAGTTCAAGGGGCTGGAGAGATGACTTAGTGCTAAAGAGCAAATACTATTCTTACAGAAGACCCATGTTCAATTCCTGACACTCCCATCAGGTGGCGTACAACTACCTATAACTCTAACTCCAGTAGATCTGGCACCCTCTTCTGGCCTCTAAAGGGCACTTGCATTCATAATTGCACATACACAGACACATAACTAATTAAAAAATTTTAAAAATAAATCTTAAAAAAAAACAAGCTCAAAGTCTAATACAATAACTCTACCGTGAGTTGCACTGAAACTATTTCTCCCCATTTGACATATAAGAATACTGAGGCACAAGGGAGAATGGCAGCTGAGTCATGTCTAATGGTATTGCCCATAGTCTCACTTCATCTCAGGATTTGGACAAAAATAAGGTTCTATCAGTCCTAGGCAATTATAATAGAGAATTTGTATTTTTTTCACTAGGAGCTAGTGGTTGTTAAATTTTATTATCAATTTGACACTAACTAGAACCACCTGGGAAGAGATGACTCTTGACTAAGAAATTGGCCAGATAATTTAGGCCTGTGGGCATGTCTATAAGGGATTTCTTGGATGGTCGGATGGATGGATGGATGGGTGGATGGATGGGTGGATGGATGGGTGGATGGATGGGTGGATGGATGGGTGGATGGATGGGTGGGTGGATGGGTGGGTGGATGGGTGGATGATTAGTATGGGAGAGCTTGCCCATAGTTGGCAGAAACATCCCTAGGTAGATGCGTTCTAATTATATAAGAAAGCTAGTTGAGAGAGCCAGAGAGAAAGGGAGCAAGCAGTGTCCCGCCATGGTTCTGCCTCCAGTTTCCACCCAGACCTCAATGCTCTGACTTCCCTCAAGGACAAGTGTGACCTGAAAGTGTAACCTGAAATAAGCGCCTTTCTACCAAAGTTGCTTCTAGTCATGGTGTTTATAGCAACAGCAGAAATCATGACCTAAAACTGTTGATCAAAGCAGTGTTTCTCAAAGTTTATTTATCAAACCAGACTCCTGTCAGAGGATCTGTTTGTCTATATATTTAGGAAATTCATAGTATACATTTTAATATTAAAATATATTATGTATAATAATGTCCTAGTTGACTTTCTATTACTATGATAAAATGCTAACCAAAAGTGACTTACGGAGGAAAAAGTTTGCTTCATCTTAAAACTCCTGATTACAGTCTTTCCCTGAGGGAAATCAGGATTGGAACTCAAGGTAGGAACCTAGAGGTAGAAAGTGATGATGGAGCAATGTCATTCTCCATGGCTTGCTCAGCTTGATTATGTACGCGCATGGATATATACATTTACATAGATATGTGATACACACAGAATCCAGGCCTACATGCTGAGGCATGGCACCACCCACTCACACTAACTCTTAATCAAGAAAATGTTCCAAAGACTTGCCTACCAACCGATATGCTGGAGGCATTTTCTCAGATGAAGTTTCTCTTCTCAAATGACTAACTTGTGTAAAGTTGACCCAAAAAGAAAGAAAGGAAGGAAGGAAGGAAGGAAGGAAGGAAGGAAGGAAGGAAGGAGGGAGGGAGGGAGGGAGGGAGGGAGGGAGGGAGGGAGGGAGGGAAGGGAGAGAGAGAGAGAGAGAGAGAGAGAGAGAGAGAGAGAGAGAGAGAGAGAGAGAGAGAGAGAACTGCACAAATACATTTCAAAAGAGCCCTACAGGAAAGAGACCTGCTTAATATTTCTTAATCAAGTGTATTATAAGCTTATATTATTCCAGCCCATCCCTCACTAGATACCTATTTGCACTAAGAAAAGCTCATGAGGTATTTTTATGGAAGAAATACATGTTGGGTTTCACTTCTATTTGCCATTTAATCATATGGTCAAGACATCTCCAGGAAAGCATCTTTCTTAAAGTATGGAGATGGGATCCTCTTTATAACAACTGTAAACATATTTTCAAACTCGGATTGATCTGTTCCTGGAGCATGAAACTCATTCCCTTACAAAGCTAACCAACCCATCTGAATAGCTTCAGTATTAGAAAATCTTTACATCAGGGCCAAATCATCCTTCCCACAATGCATCAGGAAGCACTAAAATCTACCTCAAATTCAGCACCCTGCAAAGGAAATGAGTCACTGCTCTTCATGTTCACAGATGTCTCTTGTACTAATAGACGTACAAGCCTACATCTCTCAGATAACCTAGAGTTTCAAGTATGTCTCAGAACTACAGAGTCCTATAGCTTAAAGGGATTTTTTAAAAAATATTTTCTACTCCAGCCTCCTGGGCATTTGTACGTGTGTATTTGTTCACGGGTGTGCACATGAATGTGGGTAGAGGTGAACCTGCCGGAGATCAACCTCTGATGTCATTTCTCAGAACCTATCTATTTTGTTTCAGAGACAGGTTCACCTGTTAGCCTGGAGTTTACCAAGTGATATATCTGGATAGGTCAATGAGCCCATCTCCACCTCTGAGGGCTAGGTCTTCACCTCCTCAGACCACAGCATCCATGGTTTGGCTGCTCAACATTCCCCTGAACTCTTACATTCTTCCAAGTCAAAGGCCCTCCATGCCTGACTTTTTCACACAGGTTGAGGCTCAGACTTGGATACTTATACTGGCATGGTAATCGCTTTATCAATTGACCTATCTTCTCATCCCTCTACTCCTCTTATATTTCGTTTAATTTTATTATTTGTTGGGAGGGGATGACATACAGCCTCACTCTACATCTCAGGCTGATCTGGAACACGTCATTCTCTTGTCTTAACCTCATAAGCACTAGAGTTAGAGGTATGATCCATTATGAAAAGCTTCATTCATCTTTTAAAAATGCATGTCTTGTAAGATCAGACAAGCAAGAAAAGTACCATGTGCAAGCCTGGCTTTGAATATAGAATGCTTTGGGTGCTCTTTTTTTTTTTACTTCCCCAGGAATTCCTGGATGTTTGAGGTTCATGCCTAACCCCTCAGGTTCCTTCAGAGAAACACACAGAGATTCCCATAGCCTTCCTACTTGTACCCTTGTCAGATGCCACACTGGGAGCTAGATGAGTCAGAGAGCTCACCCAGCGTGGGGAGTTTTGTGTTCCAGCATCTCTCCTCCTGGAGTGTCCAAGCTGGGGCTGTTCTTCACCCCACGCTGCCTCCTCTCCATCACTGCCATCTGCACCTCCTTCCCAGGGATCACCATCTGCTTTCCTGAAACCACTCAGCCGCCCCCAGCTCTTTGCTCTGCTTACAAGCCCACTCCTTGATCCACTCTCCTTGCAACTTGAGCCTTTCTCTTTCCTTCCCACAATCTTCATTCATTCTATTTTCGCCTCCTCAGACCAGAGCTTCCATAGTTGTGTGCTCAACATTCCCCTGGATTCTTATATTCTTCCAAGTCAAACCTTTACTCACCAGGAAGTTCCTCAAGACTCTATGGTTGGAGTTATTTTGCCACCCAGTCATATATGTTTGCTGAAGAAATCACTAAAACTCATTATGACCCTTTTCTATACCAACCTAGGCACTTGTATTCTAAAATGTTACTCCTTATGCCCATTGCATACTCCTCTTACAGGAAGTCCTTCCTCACAAGACAGCAAAGGGTAAAGCATAGTACATATTAGGCAAATGCAGAGTGATACAACATCTCAATAATATCTCTGCAAGCAAAACATATAACCACCCATTCTTACAAAAGTCTGTTCTTCAGGGAACTGGGAGATGGCTCAGTTGGACAAATTTTTGCACTGCACATATGAGTGCCTAAGTTCAGCTGCTCAGGACCCATATAGAAATATGAGGATAGCAGCATCTGTAATCTCTGTGCTGGGGTAGGGGAGGAGGGTCAGAGACAGGCAGATCCCTGAAGCTCAGTGGCCAGCCAGTTGAGCCAAATTAGTGAGGTTACAGGTTCAATAAGAGACTTTGTCTCAAAAATTAAGGCAGAAGCCAGACATGGTAGTATATGTCTTTAATGTCAGCATTCAGAAGGTATCTGCATGTACATATACATAAATCTCAAACCAAAAGAGAGATAAAAATGTAGAGATAATCAGTTTTATAATACCTAAAACCTGCAAACAATAAGTTAAAAAAATGTAAGAATTTGGGCACTTAAGAAACTGATGATACTTCCCGCAAGAGTGGCATCTATTCTGCCCCATATGCTTGACACATGTCATCTCATTTAATATTAAGAGGAATTCTTGCCAGGCAGTGGTGGTGCATGCCTTTAATCCCAGCACTTGGGAGGCAGAGGCAGGTGGATTTTTTAGTTCAAAGCCAGCCTGGTCTATAGAGTGAGTTCCAGGACAGCCAGTGCTATACAGAGAAACCCTGCCTCAAAAAACCAACCAACCAAACCAAACCAAACCAAACCAAACCAAAACAAAACAAAACAAAACAAAAAAGAGGAAATTTTGAAGCTGGAAAAGAAGTTTAGAGAAGGAATTCAAACCTAAGCTTCAGGACAGGTTCACTTCCTTGTCCTCCGATATAATTAAAGGTATGGTCCAAAAGATTTTAGCCTCAGGTCCTTCAAGAATGGATCTTGTGTTATAGATATGAGCTTCATTACCTTGCTTCTTTCTTTCCCTCACTCGTAGTGCACCGCTTCTCAGACTGTGCCTTTTATACCTTCCTTTTCTACACTCCCTTTAGAATCCTTCCTTTTCTACACTCATGTTTTCCACTACTCCCTGGATGAAGTAGTGGTTATTCAGACTCTAGGAGACAGAAGTTCTACTCTAAAATCCGCCTCCCAGGCAAACTAGAGTCCTGCGTGAAGGCTGATGAAGAGGGACAGGGTTCAGTGACTAATGTTCACACACACTGATGGTAAAAATACATTTTAGATAGTGAAAATACATTGTTGACCAAGGAAACCTCAAAATACAAAAATCTGGCATGTAACTATGGGGACAAGGGAATCGACCTCTTCCCCCACCAAATACTCTGATGCATCTGCTTCCAAACTGGGAATTAACCTATGAATCTACAGTCTCTGGTAAATGAGGAAGTTGGCACTATTATGCCAAAAAAGCATATAAGAAAATTACTGGGAAGTCTATAAAATTGATTGAATATGTTGGATACGGGTGAGTGTGATACATCAGGTTTCTGGGAAAGGGGCAGGATGTTCTTCTAACTTCCTAGAGAAGTCAAGGAAAATGGATAGCAAGCCCATGGGTTCAGATGACCACCTCATTTCCTTCATCTCTAACGTCAACATAAGGTATCATAGAGAAAAACTCACAATGAGAAATGCAATACTCAGACACACATAGCAAGGTGTTCTTGCTTGGGCTTCTGAGAGCCAGTAGCCTTTACTAACTGGAAGTGGTTTCCTATCTACAACTTTTTCACAAGCCACACAATGGATTCTTCCTTCTATATTTGGTCTTACAAATCTATTTGTTAACTAACTCCCCTTCAGTGTTAATCTTCTAAGAGTCTACAAAGATATAGTTCAATTTTCATTCCCCTATTTGTAATATCAATTACAGGGAAATAAGCAATAAACACAAGACAGAGCTCCTGCTTATATACTTTACATCCACAGGTAATGATAGACACCAGACACCAATAGCACACATACACAGGAGACATCATTTTTTAATGCTGATAGCTACTGTGGGAAAAATGAAACAAAACCATGCGATGTCATGGGAAAATGACCCACTTCACACTGTATAGTCAAAATAGAGCCATGAAAAACTATTGCTCTGAGTTTTGTCTGATGGCATGCGTATAATACATGGATGCTTTCCAACACAGTGGGACAAACATCACTGATAAGGTTCCAGATAAAATGTATATAAAATTTCAGTAATGACATTAATAAGTCTCATTCTTAGAAGTCATTCTGTAAAATGGAGTGAGACATTTGCTACAGGGAGGACAGGAAAATGGGAAAATCAAACATGCAATACACACTTTTGAGGCTCAGGACACATACACACTCTTTTTAGCCTTTGGTGGTTGAGTACTGAAGGCAAGGGACTATGGCAGCAGACCACCTACTATCAAATCCTGGCTTTACCATCTACCAGCTGGGAGATCTTCGACAAATTGGAAAATATTGCCTTATTTTGAAATCTTTTAAACAGCTACAGGGCCATGGAGATTAGTCAGTGGGTAAAGGTGTTTGCCACCAAATCTGACAATCTGACTGCGATTGACGGGACCCACAGGATGGTGAGAACTATCTCCTGAAAGATACTGGACCTCCACATGCATACACCTATGAACCTACACACATACACACAATGAATATATAAATTGATTGAGTATAATTTTAGAACGGTTTAAATAGTTACAATAATAGTTGCTCTCTCTTCAAAGGTTGTGATAATTAAATAATTTAACTTATGTAAAGCACTTAGAATAAATCACAGAGTCTGGTAAGTGTTGTATAAGTATTACCATATTCATCCCCAGCTGCAACCCTTCATGAACATTCATGCACATATCAACATCAGGCATCCTCCCAGACCACTCCTCAAGGCAATCAGTGCAAAGACCCCTGTGCAAATTGGATGAGGCAGATCCCAGCAGGAAGCTGATTTCAGACCTAAGCTTAAAGAGGTTTCAAAAAACAGGCAGAGGTGAAGATGCAGTGCATGTAGAATTGTAGAAAACTATAATTCCTTTAGAATCTCATCAAGACTCCAAATAAGCATCAGTACCTAACCACACCCAGTTTACAGAAGTTATAAAAGGAGGCCCCACATCCTCTAGGCACTTTCTCTGATATCTCCTTGGCTAGAACCATTGTCTGAAGACCAGTGATCTTACTAACAAGATTACAACATTTGCTAAGAAATACAACATTCTGGGTTCACCCAGTTGATCCTTATGAGCCTTAAGTGTGCCCAAGCCTAGCATACAGTTTAGCATACTAACAGTTTGTGGAATAAATGAATTATAACTCTTTGTTTGTGCTTCCAATAAATAATAATACATTCACTGAAACTAATCAAAGCACTTACTTTCATTTTCTCATCATCTAAACCAAAAACTGTAATAATAATAATTGTTATTATTATTATTATTATATTATAATAAATTCTAAAACAATCAGTTGGCGTTTTATAATAAAGCAAAGTGTGAAATCTTCATTAATTTTAGGTTGGACATCCATTCTATAAGTTTAAAGATCTGGTTTCATCTAAACTCTAATTTCATATTGTCCCATTCGTGGTGCAAAACAAAGAAATTTTTAGAACTGAGGAGACAATTTCCCCTCAAATTTCGTAGAGAGGGATATTGTCTTCAGCACCACGGAGAGCTCCCAGGCGGCTCCGCAGGGTACTGAAGAGCCAGCATTCTTCACAGAGTGTCACCCAGACTGCACACCGATGACCCCTAGTGAAACCCCATGGCCGCTGCAATTCAAACCCTGATACTCAATAAAAAAAACTAGTAAGTCTGGAGAGAATGGGCCTGGAGACAGCTGACTGATCCGTGCAGCTACTTTTGTGCCAACTCGGCATTTTTATTTCCCTTTCACCCCTCCCCCACCAGAAGTTAAACGTCCAAGTGAATTCAAAAGCTGCAATCTAAACTGTGATCCGATCAAGCTGGTCACACCAGACAAAACTGATCTTATAGGAATGGTGACTTTATCCATTTTGGAGAACAGAGTTCATTACAATAATAAGAAACAGAATAAGAAATAAGCAGAAACGGGAAGAAGAGCAGCCACAGCAGAACTGGGAAAGAATTCACTTTACTATCATTTTGGAGGATTAATTCTAAGCTTCCCTCCAATAAACATCATTTTTCACTCTAGTGGGAGGTCCGGAGTCTGAAATTATTCAAGTTAACTTTCAGAGTGCATCTATCTCCTCTTGCCAAGCTCAATGATATTTGTTTAATTGTCACTTGGCCTTCTGCATAGTTCACTGTGGAAGTCCACACACTAGCAACCAGATAGTGAGATATGGATGCTTAGGAATGACTGAGTGTGTATAGTACACATCTTGGAATAACTGCAGAAAACAGGAAAGTAAAAAGGAACCATTGCCAGAGTAGGTTGAGGAGTAACAGAGATGGGGATTGCAGGCTACAAGGGATCTGATCAGAGAAAGGAAAAAAAGGGAGGTTCTTTAGACAAAATAATAATTGTATCTGAAAAGTCCTATGGAATCATACTGTTAACTCTTTATGTAAAAAAAGCATACAATAATATGCATAATTCTGTGTATGAATATATAGAGATTAAATGAACTTTCCCCATTTGGGCTGACAATGCTTACACAAAGAGAAAAACCTAAAAAAAAAAAAAAAAGAGCTGAGACCACCTAACAAAAGCCCCAATACCAGACATGAGAAGCCTTCTTTGGAAGGCTTTGTTGTTCGGGGCTGTCCAAGAGACTCCCAAAACATTTCTGCTATTCCCCTTGCTATTCCCCCAGAGCGAGAAGGAACTTAAGGTTCTATCAAGTAATATGTACGTCAGGACTAGGGTTTAGGGATGCCTGAGCTGGAACTGTCCTGAATGAATGCAGGAAAGGGAAGGAAGAAGTTATGTAATTATATTACAATCTCAAAAATAAAAGAAAAATAGAATGTGAGCCTACAAACACACCCCACCATAAGCTGTAGTTTTCTGTGGCTCTACATAGAAAGGGAAACTGTGTGGAGACAATTACGTGTGCTTCAGATAATGGGTTATTTTTAAACCTGGCCCCCTCTAGGTCCTTTGCCTACCAGCCAACATAAGTGGGAGGATTATATAATTACTTGGAGTCTTCTCCTTGGAGATACTAAGTATTTCAGGCCACATCCCTTCAGCCACCTCCTCAGTGGCAGCCACAGTGTACTGATCACCTTTTCTGAGTTACTACATGCTTTCACACCTCTATTCTTTGCCCATGCTGCCCCCTCAGCCCAACACCCCCTCTTCACTTTTCTTCCTTCCAATCTCCTCATCAAGCTAACATTATGTTCATGCCTCAAAGCTCAGATCAAAAGCTACCTCCTCCATGATGTCTTCCGAGATGTCGTCTATAACCGCCTTCCACAATAACCATTTCCTTCCCTAGTCTTATCTTACATTAGATCTTTCTGTTTCCATGCCCCTATCCAGATTTAACCTCACAGAGAGCAGGCATCTCTCTCTTTTTTGAAGTATCGTCGGCAATACCATCACACTGTGTGGCTTCTCATTCATCACAGAAGGCTATAATACAGTTTTGAATTGATGAGCGATTGAACAAAATTGAACAATGGAAAAGGGAATTTGTAATGTTTTTCCACAGTCATCTTTAGCTAAAATCTTGAATCAAAAGTAACTTGCAAACTGTGTTTACAGATCCATTATGCCCACTGAAGGAGGAAAGGGGAATAGCTAACTAAGCCTTTCACATAACTGGCTAAGGCTACGTTCACCGTCTCTGTGGATGGAACAGATATTCCTTCAATTTGGGGAAGTCTTAGTAACTCCTTTGCCCCACTACTGGGATATGCCCAGAAGAAGCACAGTTTCTGTACCCCAGTTATGACCTCCTGTTGCTTGGTGCTATTTGCCACCATATTCTTATGTGAACTTGACTTCTAGCCTCTCCATAATTGTATCACCACTGGTTTAATAAGCCCTGTACACATTCTACTGTGTTTTAGAGCCTCGAGTCATGAATCCTTCAAGCCATTATCCAGGGTAGCTGAACACAGGAATGTGGCTGTGAACACTGTACATGAATATAGCTGTTTAGAGTCAGGATCATCTCTTGCTGCCACCACACAAAGGACAATGCACTATTAGGAACAGAGCACTCTCCAATTCCTGTGAAAGCAATTATGTGTGCTTAAGATAATGGATTATTTATTAAGCTTGATGTCAAAGAAATGTCTCTTTCACAACCCTTCCGCCAGCAAGTGTCAGTTCCCAGCAACTGCATCTTCCCCTTCCATCACTCTTGGCATTGGGTTTGATGGTGAAAGCTAAGGGAAGGTAGATGAGCCTCAAGTGTAATCGGACTCATCGCCAGGATCCTCTGTGGTGAGCTAGCTCTGGATCTATCTTCCAGCTTCCTGGCTTCCTAATTCTATATACTGTCTTCATGAACCCTCATTATATCTTATTCAGTTCCTTTCAGTTCTCTTGGTTGAATTTGGGCAGATGATGATAATGTTCCTGCCTTGTTCAGGCCACTAGAGTCTGTGTTATGCTTTTCATCTCTCTGATTCCTGATTTGAGCTGCAAAAGGGAGTCTATCTTCTTGCTGCCCAAGTCCATGATAAGAAGATTGTACATGGCACTAGGAATGAGACCAAGAAAGTAACAGCATCCTCCCATGAATTCAGTGGTCCACTCTTCTACATGATCTCATAGTCACCTGCAATGGCCAGTTTCCACTTCTCTCAGATCACCTCTCATTGCTTCTCTGAAAGGAATAAAGAAAACAGGAAACAGAAAACGTGGGACTGAGTTTGTACATTCATTTCCCATAAGCTGCAGGGGACCACCCATCTCGAGCCTTAGTTTCTCCATCTGTAAAGTGGAAACTCTATTTAACCAAAGTATATGAGAACTAAACCAGATAACAGAGAGGCGATGTTAGGATGTTCTCAGAATTGTAACAGGAACAGGGTAGGACTTGAGGACCACTACAGTTAGTGAGGACTTGAGGCAGGTGGGGGCAGCAGAGGGCCACTAGGGGAATAGAAGGAAGGACAGCTTTTAGAATCTTTGGTTCTATGAGCAGGCATTGAAGCAATTAGGTCCTTTAAGAAGGACATATGGTAGAGGGAGGGGATAGAAATCAATCGGATAAATGTACAGGGTCTACTCAGATAGAGTGTGAGGTTCCTAGGACAATTGATACCACAGAGATAGCAGGGAGCCTGGGTGCCCAAAACCTTGCGGTGATAGAGCTTGCCTCCTCTCTGGTTGCTTTGGAGTTACCTCCCCACAGAAAACAAGTTTTGTCAGTATCAAGCTAGGCAACACATATGAGCAAAATTATTTCATGGGCTAAGTCTTTAAAGTGCCATGATTTGTATCTTTAGCCCAACTATAAAGGTTTAAGACTGAACTAGGCTGATAATAACCTTATCTTAAAGCTCTTATTTTGTCTTTTGTTTTATTTTTAAAACATCCTAGCAACTTTTTTTTTGTCTCATGATCATCTACAAAATGTACATCTCAGATTAGCTTCCCACAGGTCCTGAGAAAGGTATAAAGTGAACATCTGAGAGTGGTCCAAGAAGTTCAAATACACAGACAAAATGGAAAAGGACTGTGAAAGGAGTCTGTGTCTGAAGAGTCCGTGAGTGGGACTGGGCCATGGCTCAGCAGGCCTATGGAACACTCTGTCTGCGAGGCAAAAAAATGAAAGTAAGATGAGGTTTGGGGCATGGGCCAAGCATACAAAAGATCATGTGGCCTTTAAAGGTAGTGACAGTGTCATCTTCTCTGGATTCCCAGTGCTTCTCAGAGGACTTGGTGCATAGAAATGTGCCAGGGGTGCCTGGTGAAAGAAAGAAAGAATGAATGAATAAATGAATAATACTAATTCCTTTGGGCTTCTATCATGAGACAGTAGGCCATATACAGTCTCACAGAGGATACATTTCACAAGTAGATTCTGTTTTTATTGAATGAAGAGAAGGGGTGTTGTTGTTTAATTTGCACCCCAAACATTCTCAGGACAGTTGCTTTAAACTCTCAAGTAGTTTACGAGGAAGTGGGGGAGGGGTGCTTGTCTTCTTCATTACACCCCACCCTATCCCATTTTGCATCTAGAAAGGCCTTTGGAAGGGTGAGTTTCCAAAAGCACCCTACAGACATTACATCCTTGTCACCAGAAATTCTGATGAATGACTCAGCTCTTCATGAGTCCCTGGTGTGTCCCTAGGCTGCCATCCCCAGCCTGACTGTGCTGGCCCTTTATCTCTGCATCTCCTGCTAGACCCCTAGTGCAGCACCGGTAGCACTAACCCACTTTTACCTTCTGCCATGTGGTGTGGGTCTGTGGCTGAACTGGAAAGAATGAAAAAAAAAAAAAAAGCTAGACAGCCATTTGGAATCTTAATGAGACCAAGTCCATTTCATTATGTTGTCATTTCATATTTCACCACTTTGACAAGTGATGGCACAGGAGGCCTCCAAGGGGCTTGCTGCTTCACACACGGGGTGCTGAGTGGTGGGAGTGGGAGAGGAGTGGTAGAAAGACAGGAGACATTCATGCCGCCCACCAGCGATGTCCCTGCCCATGCCAAAGCCAAAGGAGGAGAGGAGGAGGGTTTTCCCTGGAGACTGAAAAAGAGATCCAAAAGCAGGAGGCTAATGAAAGACCTTTGACCAGGTTAAACAGGAGCTCAGATCAAAACTGGGCAGGAAGGGAGGAGCCTCCCCATCCCGGCAAGCTCCCTTGCATGTTCTCAAATACAAACAGAGCTGGCCTCGGGGCATCGTAGAAATTGCTATTATAAATTCAGATGGTGCACCAGGGGGTGCCTCATTTTCTATTATTGTGGCTGGTCTCGTGAGCCACTCCAGCAATAGGATCTCAAAAGTGCAAGTGCTACCCCCGGGGGCACCGTTAGAAACACATTATTTTAAAGCACCGCAATAAAGCATGTGCTCAAACAACTTCATTGAAATAAAGATTAATACAAAGCATGTGTTCCTTGGCCGCCTCCCACCCACACCCCACAGCCTTTACCTTTCCCCTCACACAAACACCTGGGGTTCACCTTCCTAGCTCACCTGCCTTGTCCACAACTCAAGGCTTGACAGGGTAAGGGACACTGAGTGAGGGTGACCATCAGAAGAGAAGGTGGGTGAGGCCAGCAGTAAAGAGATGAAGTGAAGAACCAAAGGGAACAAGCTTGAGATTCCAGGCATCTTTTCTTTTTGCCAATGAGATACAGTGGGAAGAGGCATAGACAAGGAGTCAGGGATGCTGTCTTCCTAACCAGGCTCAACTGCTAACCAGACACTTTAACGCAGCACAAGCATGTGCTTAACCACTCGGGTCAAGTTTTCCACTTCGGTTATATTTTCTATAAAAGAAAACTCAATGCCCTTCCAGTTCTTCCATTTTACAAGTTACAGTTGGGCTGAAACAAACTAAGGCAGGTTGTTTAAAATGTGCAAAGGAAATGGGCCCTTCCCAAGTAACGTGTGCCTCTTTCTCCAAAGTGTATCCTCAGTGAAAGTGCTTCAACTTGCCTCTCCATGGGGTGGGTCCTCTCTAGCTCATACCAACAACGCAAGGTGGGGGGTACGACACTCATTTCTCAGAGCAGCCAAGGATTTCAGAGAGCTCACATGATGTGATTCTTTTTTTCTCTTTTCCCTGGAGGACCTGGAAGAGCAGGTGGCACAGCAGAACCCATGGGCAACAAAGGAAACCTAATGCTATTCTGCATACAAGGGCTTGGAGCAGGAGGATGCTTGCCCTGATGAGGTCAGTGAGTAATCTCACTAAAACCCATATTCCCCCCTCTTTCAGGGAGCTCTCTCCTGTTCTCAGTGTTCACAGAGTGGGGGCTGATAAGAGAGGTTCTTCTCTCTTTGGGTGTACGGGGACCCAGTGTGTGCATCTTGGGCAGGGCTAGAACACTCAGGTACTGTCCTCTAATCCAGCCTCTTTTAGTAAGACCCCGGTCCCCATTAAAAATATTCAGAGTGATTGGGTTACTTCACACAGGAAGATATTTTCTAGTTCTATCTATTTACCTAAGAATTTCATGAAGTCATTGCTTTTAATAGCTGAGTAGTACTCCATTGTGTAAATGTACCACATTCTCTGTATTCATTCCTCTGTTGAAGGACATCTGGGTTCTTTCTAGCTTCTGGCTATTATAAATAAGAATGCTATTAGCATAGTGGAGCATGTGTCCTTGTTATATGTTGGAGCATCTTTTGGATATATACCCAGGAGTAGTATAGCTGGGTCCTCAGGTAGTACTGTGTCCAGTTTTCTTTCTTTCTTTCTTTCTTTCTTTCTTTCTTTCTTTCTTTCTTTCTTTCTTTCTTTCTTTTTTTTTTAGAACACACATGGTATGCACTCATTGATATTGGATATTAGCCCCAAAATCTCGGAATACCCATGACACAATTCACAGACCACGTGAAGATCAAGAAGAAGGAAGTCCAAAGTGTGGTTGCTTCAGTCCTTCTTAGAAGAGGGAACAAAATACTCATGGGAGAAAATACGGAGACAAAGTGTGGAGCAGACACTGAAAGAAAAGCCATCCAGAGACTACCCCACCTGGGGATCCATCCCATATATAGTCACCAAAACCAGACACTATTTAGGATGCCAAGAAGTGTTTCCTATACCTGCCTCCTGAGAGGCTTTGCCAGAGCCTTACAAATATAGAGACAGATGCTCGCAGCTAGCCACTTGACTCAGTGAGGGGTCCCCAATGGAGAAGTTAAAGAAAGGACTGAAGGAGCCAAAGGGGTTTATAACCCCATAGGAAGAACAACAATTTCAACCAACCAGACTACCCACCAGAGCTCCCAGGGACTAAACCACCAACCAAAGAGTAAACGTGAAGGAACCCATAGCCCCAGCTGCATATGTTGGAGAGGATGGCCTTGGTGGCCATCAGAGGGAGGAGAGGCCTTCAGTGCTATGAATGCTCGATGCCCTAGTATAGGGGAATGCTAGGGTGTTGAGGTGGGAGTGGATGGGTGGGGGGGGGGAGCACCCTCATAGAAGCAGGGGGAGAGGGTATGTGATAGGGGTTTTCTGGATGGGAAACCTGGAAAGGGGATAACATTTGAAATGCAAAGAAAAATGAAATTAAAAAGATATATTCAGAGTGATCCACATTAGAGCAGAGCTGATTGTTCCTATGGAGCTGTGAACAATGAATCAGCAGACAGAAAATAAAATAAAGAGTGTGCTGCAGGACCAGGCTTTTGTCCACCCAAATTCAGACAAGAGGGTGTTGAGATCCTCCCTCCAGGAAACCTCACTTTTCATGCAGCTCAGGAACTGGGAGCAAGGGAATCCCTGAGGGAACCAGGGGGATGCTAGTGCAGGTGTGACAGCAAGCTGGCCTGGAGTGTCATAAGAATCAGCCTGCAGTTAGTACTGTTACTATCATGCCAAGAGAAATGGGGACTAATTAAAAGTGGAAGGCAGCCGCCCCAGTGGGTTTTGTATCATTCTCACTTTCTCTTTCTGGAAAGGGAAGAGGATTGTCTTAAAAATAACTGAACTGACATCAAATATTTAAATTTTAGCCATGGAGCGGAAAGGAAAAAATAAGTACAAAGTGAAAATACACTGTAAACAAGCATGATGGCAGCTTGTAACAAAGGGCTCTTCCCCTCCCCCTGCCTGCCCCCTCATTCCCCTCACCCCGCCCCGGCTCAGCAGGTAACAGTGTCATGTCATAGCAATGTGCTGTGCCCTGGATGTCTCCAACAAGAAGAAATGTAAAAAGTACAGAGGGTGCACATGATCTCTGACAGTGGAGAATTGAAGTGGTAGAGCCAGGTCATGAGTCCTGCATAAACAAAGCTTGGCTCTGTAAGCCAGGTAGGCAGTACTTGTCACCCCAATGTACCACCTCAGAAATACACTCAGTGACAAGCCTGAAGGATAGAGGGTGCAATGAAATTCAGAAACCTATAGTGTGGGTCAGCCAGAGATCTGCCTCCTGAGGGCAGGCATGGCTCAGACTGAAAGCAGTATGTTGTGTAAAGGGGAGAATCGGGAACACAAGGTCACACTAGACTAAAGAAGAGATGGACCAAAATAGAGCCCAGCGATTGTTGTCCTCCTGCCTTAGGAAGGATTACTTGAAAATGAAGGGACATGTAGAATCTTAGATCATTTAATCTGTTACCGGGACTTGGGGCAGAAGGGGATGCAGCTGCACAGTAGAGCAGAGAGCCAGTCTTAGAGTTTTAGTGATCAAGTCAAAGACAGGAGAGAGAGAGAGAGAGAGAGAGAGAGAGAGAGAGACAGAGACAGAGACAGAGAGAGAGAGACAGAGGGAGGGAGGGAGGGAGGGGGAGGGAGGGAGGGTGAGGGAGGGAGGGAGGGAGGGAGGGAGGGAGGGAGGGAGGGAGGGAGGGGGAGGGAGGGAGAGAGAATGAATCAGGAATATGGAGTTGGAGAGGTGTATATTACAGTCCATCTAATACAGGGAGGAGTTTGAGAGGACAGAAAGTACAATAACCTGACATCAACAAGTTATAAGATAGTAGCACAGATTCAGTTACGTTCTAGTCATAGCCAGTAATCTCCTCAGCCTCTGCACCTTATAAGCCCGGGAGTCAAGCCCAGTCTATGGAGTTAGAAAATAAGGTAAAGAATGTGTAGACTGTAGATACAGGTGGATCTACAAGTAATGAGAGAAAAGTCGAGACAAGAGACATCAACAACCTTTGCTCACTAGGAAGCACAATCCTAATCGCAGATTGCTATAGGAGGCTTAGGCCCCTACTCACAGCCATGCTCAGATGAAAATGCAAGTTCTCCTGTGGTGTCTTAGCCTTGTTCTTCCTCCTCTCCATCTTGCTTCAACCCAGTCTGTCCACACACTCTAACCCTCAATCACCCTGAGATCGAGTTATGAGAATTTGGTTGGAAAAAAAGGGGGAAATTATATGTAGATATAGAGTTAAATGTGATGTAGATATCAATATTGATATATATATCAATACAATAGCATCTCAAATAACCACATGGTCCAAAGGGCTGATATGGAAATTTATATTCTTTCTCTAGATCATAACCATCTCTGTGTTATCACAGGGTGAATATGACCTCTAGGTAGGCATACTCCTAGCTTCAAGGAGTGTGAGATACAGGCCTAGTACAGCTCCACCCTGACATGTCCAGCCAGGACCAGACTAGCCTTCCTAAAGGAAGCTGTTTTATTCTTATCAGGCAGCCAAGCCTTGTGGGAGGCCAGGGTCAACTCTAAAGGATGAGGCAGACAAAGCCAGAATGGCCATTGCATTCCTCTTGTCAGTGATTGGTTAGCTGAGGGAAGAGTACAGGGTGCTATGCTGAACATAAAACCCTAAAGGAGAAAACCTGGAGATATGGGATATATTTTCTTCCCTATCCAAAAATAAGTACAGAACATGTGGCTGTTGTAGTGCAATGCTACCATCCCAGATCCATCTTGGGACTCTCAACCTCATAAGAAGATACAGGGGTGGCAGAGTAAAATAAAAGAAAGCATTTGTAGACATGTTGCGACATTAGCTATCATTAAAATGCCCACATATCTATGCTTGTTCTTCTTAGAAATTATGTCACTATTTCCTCATTATTAAGGATGTTTTTAAGTCTTATATTACTTATAGCTGAAAGCATTCTGATGTTTATGCACACCACACTGCTGTTGAGTTTAAGCCTTTGCACAGTTTTCTTCCCATCCTGGCCTTTTCTGCTCCCCTGCTTTTCTCCACCTGGATAATGACTATGCATCCTTCAGGGGACTAGATCTTAGTGCTCACAACCTCTCCTCCTGCTCTAGCATCATATACTCCCCCTTGTAGAGCACATTCTACTGCTCTATCCTGACTGTCCCTAGGCTGTAAGCTCCACGAAGACTGACACAGGGAAGCTTCTGTTGGCTGCTCTTTCCCTATTTAGTACTCAAACATTTTAATTATTTAATGTGCGGTAAGAACAGTTAACACATTCCATTTTATACAAATCCAAGTTATTCTTCTAAGAACCTACACACACACACACACACACACACACACACACACACACTCACACACACATCAGTGGGGAGATGTCTTTTGTTCACAGTCACACCACTAGACCATTTAAGCCAGTATTTTTAAGAGGTCGTCCCTCTCCCCAACTGATACAAGCCATTACACATGAGGAATGGTTTAAATTGCTAGAAACACAATGTTACTAAAACAATGCCTCTTCTTTCAGGGATCTTGCATTTTAATGGGAGCAAGCCATAAGTAACTAAATATGCATAGATACACTAAATGGATGAATGAGAGATCTGAGATACCCATGTGAAGCAAAGCAATACAATAAACATTTGGCCACAAAGTTCCTGTATAAAGACTTAAATTTTACCTCCTCATCAATCAATAATACTGCATTTGTGCAGTAAGTGATCCCTTATGGACCTTAGTTCCACTATCTGCAAAACTGAAATGATATGAAAATAACATGAGAGACTATTCATCTCTGATGTCAAAAGAGGATAATCTGGGTGGTGGTGGTGCACGCCTTTAATCCCAGCACTTGGGAGGCAAAGGCAGGTAGATTTCTGAGTTCCAGGCCAGCCTGGTCTACAGAGTGAGTTCCAGGACAGCCAGAGAGCTACACAGAGAAATCCTATCTCGAGAAAAAAAAAAAAGAGGATAATCTTTTACCCTCTCTGCTACATAATAACGGTATTATAAACATTAATAAAATTTGGATTTCCATAAAGTGTGAGCTCTATTTAAAAGGAAGAGACAATGACTCTGACAACTAGAGAACAGGTTGAAAGAGTCTATAGAAAACTTAATAGATAAATTAGAAATTCCAGGGCAAGACAAGTTCCTGACTACTCCCTTTCCCCAAATATTTACATCCACATCAGTACCTACAACTGCATATACATCTATACCCATCTCTCCACATCCATCTGTACCTGCATCTGCATTTGCATTTATATCCACACCTGCATATACCTCTAAATCCACATTTGCACCTATATCTATACTTAATCTACATCTGCATCCATACCTATATCTACATACGCATCCTCACAAACACCTGCATCGATATCTACCTCCATATCTAATTCTGTATCAATTCTAAGACAAAATAGGGATTGGCAACATTAAGGACCACAGTATTAATACCTGATATTAAATCCCTGTCTAGGATATTAGAGTAGCTGACAGTATTTTAATTAATAAGGTTCTCTCTATGATGTCAATAAATGGGAAAATGACAAGGTGATATCATCAGTGTAGCAGACCCTGGTGATGATAAAGCATTAGGTCTTTCCTGTTTGATTCTGTCTTCTTCTTCTTCTCTTCTCCTTCTCCTTCTCCTTCTCCTTCTCCTTCTCCTTCTCCTTCTCTTTCTCCTCCTCCTCCTACTTCTCCTCCTCCTTCTTCCTCCTCCTCCTCCTTCTTCTTCTTCCTCCTCCTCCTCCTCTTTTTGTGTTTAATTACTAATGCTTTTTATTTAATGTATTTGAGGCTTTATTATTTTTTAGGATGGCAATAAACTTAACCAGGACTGCTTCTGAAACCACAGCACACACACACACAAACACATACACATACTCTCATCCCATCATTCTGGTTGCCCTAGGCAAGTAATGTCAGTCATTGCATGAAGCAACGGAGAGCTAACCCCACTTGAGCATTCAGGAACTAAGGAACAGTTTTAACAGAGTAAAATAATGGCCAGACTAAAAGAGGTTCATGAACCAGCAAAAGATAGCTCTCAAAAATGTAGGATGCTTTCTGGCCACCATGCCATTTAAAACACATAACTCCCAAACTAAGGTTAATACACATGTGTGTGTATGTACATGCACACACACACAAACAGATATACACATATTATATATATATATATATATATATATATATATATATACACACACACAGAGACATAATAGGGTATATCACATATTATATGTTATATATTACATGTAATATATTACATATACATATTTAATGTAATAATTTATTTATAAGTAATATATTTAATATAATATATAAAGTAACATTTATGTTTTATATTTCTATTATTTAACATATAATTTATATGAAATATTATATATGTGTATGTGTATGTGTATGTGTATGTGTATGTGTATGTGTATGTGTATGTGTATGTGTATGTGTATGTGTATATGTATATGTATATCCTGCCTTGGCATTGAAGAGAAATCACTCAGCAATTAAGTGTTTTTTCAAAGAACCTGGGTTCAATTCCCAGCACCCGCATGACAGCTCACAATAATCTGTTAACTCTGGTTCCGGGGAATCTGTGCCCTTCTTTGGCCCTTCTAGAACCCTAGGCGCTCACGTGGTGCACAGACGTACACGCACATGAAACACCCATACACATAAACTGGCCCCCAATATAACTTCTTTAGAGTGTCATTATATGTTCCTTTAAATAAATAAAAAAAAACTTATCTCTAAAGAAATACATTTTTCTTTAGATTTTTCACCTGCAAAATCCAGATTCTTAAGCCACTGATTTACCATGTGTTAAAATACTCATGGGTCTCTGCTCTTGGATAAAACATTAAGCCAGATTGATCCAGCAAAGAAAACCAAATTTATCATTCTTTAACCCATAAATGTGCTTGCTTTTCATAAAGCACATTAGCCAGCTGGATGAGGGAAATTCTCAGACTTCACTCAATATGATTCTAACTAATTTCACAAATAAAATTTATCTTTCTATATACGATTTTCTATCCTTCTATAAAATATCTAGATCAGTCAGAATGTTGGAAGTAAAGTGCTGTTTGACCAATAAGATGTCTCAGTGGGTAAAGGCACCTGTTCCCAAAAGTAATGACCTGAGTTGGACCCCAAAGACTTACATGATGGGAGGAAAGAACATCATTCTCCTTCAAGTTGTCTTCTTCCTTCCACACATATACCAAATAAATTAGTATATTGAATTTTTAAAATTACAAGACATCTATGTGTTTCTACAAGTGTGTGTGTCCCTGTGTGCATACACATAAGTGTGTGCATGCCACATATGTATGTGTGTGTGAAAAGTCAATGTTGTGTATCTTCCTCAATCACTCTTTACATTGACTTTTGAGACAGGGTCTCTCACCTAACCCGATCATTGCCAATTTGGCTAGATCAGGTGGCCAGTGACTCCCAGGGGTAGCACTCCTATCCTTAAGGTTATAGGCATACACCTTCATTTACAGCCATTGCATCTGAGTGCTAGGGTTTGAACTCAGGTCCTCAAGAGTTCATGGAAAGCACTGTACCCCCTAAACCATCTCCTGAACCCACACTCCACATTAATTACCTAATTAATAGTATAAAAACTGATGCCATAACTCAATGCATAGATACGCACACGTCAATGCATGTACGTTTCTATCTGTGTTTCTAGAGGCACATAAATCATCAGAAGATATGTCAGTTTGACAGAAGTCACAATAGGTCTAAGATCATGGAGAGTTTATCTTTGTATATGTTTTCCTAAACTTTGAAAATGTTCTATAAGAGATTTATGTAAAATTTCTAATCTAAAAACCACATAATACATATTTTATAAATATATTTTTATTGTGCCACGGACCCTGAAGGCAACTTCAGATCAGAAATTATAATAATGCTTAGCTCAGGAAGTATCAAAGGATTAAATTCATTGCTTTTGCTTTCCTGCTGCAAGTTTTGAGGAACACAACCCTCATTTAGAGGTACAATTTCTATTATGCTTCTTTTTATTTTTTTTTTCCAAAGGATCACTCTCCAATAACTTCAGGCCACATTGTATAATGTCATTCCACCGACGCAATGCAACTAAGCATTGTAATGAAGACCTAGCAGTATGTGCAGTCACTAACCCCAAGGGACAGTGCCCATGACAGACCTGCATTGTGCCCGACACCATTCTACTACATAGGGTCATGATCCAGATTGGGGCCTTAGTGAATTTCCTTTGAAAAACTCCACTTCACATTTAAGAAACCTTTTCAAGAGAGAAGAGAAAAAGCCATGACCTCATCTGAAATGTAATTTCTTGTGCTCTCTACCTACCACGAGGCACTCGAGAATATTGGTGAGAGGTACAATGACAGGAATAGAAGGTGTAGTGACAGGCCAGCCCCAGGGGTTGCAAGTACCATAAGCAAATGACAACTTCCGTTCCTTTTTCAGGGACCACTTGGCCATAGACCCAAATTGCTTCATGATGTCACAGTTGATGCTTTCCTTCAGGTATAGTGGCTGAGTAAAGCAGGGAAGTAAGATTACTCTAGCAAGAAAATGATAAGGGTCTTGCAGGAGTGAAAGAAACACTTGATTCTTTTTTTTACAGGAAATAAATATTCCCCTTTTTAGTATCTCGAATTTTCTCAATTCATGATATCATGTCCAATCTTCATGATGTGGAATCACCCCAAACACTCATTAATAACCAAAAGTTTTGTAGAGTGCCGAAAAGGAATAAAAAAAGAAAAGGAGGAAATGAAAGTATCATTATTCTGAGTTCAGAATAACCTAAATATTTTCAACAGATAGGAACTTAGGGGTGCCTCTCCTGTGCCTCTCCTAGAATCATCTTGATGTAAAAATCAGAGATGATTAAAAGCAGGCAGAACACAGGAACAATTAGAATTTGTCTTCCAATGTACTTGCTCTCAATATGATCGAACAAAACAACTGTGGTTCTAGAGAGCACTGTATAGAGAGGAAGAAGCTACAATGCCGTTACTATACCATCATGTCTTTCACCCTTAAGCTGATAAGGTGAGCCCCACAATGGAGTGTGTGGCTGTGCTATAATAAACTATCACTCAATAGTTGGATGTTAAAGACATACAAAATCAGAGAATACAGGCATTTCTTCTACAGGTTTTCCTTTCTTCTCTCACAGCTAATGATTGATAAGGAAATAGATGGTACACAGAGAGATTCCCACCCTAGGCTACTGGGGTTTCTGAATGGGAAATGAGTGTCATGGGATCCTCTGGGAGCAATCCATTTCAAGCTGGCCCAGGTATCGAGATATTCTAATGGATCCTTGGGGCCATTCTGCATGCTCCAGAGAAGGGAGATCTTGGAACCATCCCTAACTCCTCTCGAGAAAAAGCAGATTCTGAAAGATGAAGCTGTGTGTCTAACAGCATAAGTGGGAAATGCTTTCCCATCAAAGAGCTAATCAGTCAATCGCCACCTAAGGAAGAATTGATTCACAATTTGCTAGGCTCTCTGTCTATCTAAAAGTCCTAGATATCGTAGAAAGCATCATAGGGTTGGCTTGGTAATGATTCAGGAGATGGCAAAAATTTAAGCATAGAATGCCATCAACCAATGGTTTCTAAGTGCCACGCTATGGAGACATAGTAACGAACTCTGGTGGAGGCAAGTGAAAAGAGAGACTCTGATTTCTAGAAAATTTTTGTTCCTGTCAGGGGAGATTAATCTACTCATGGAAAGCTTGAAGCTTCAGACTGCACTCCAGATGGTTTACAATCACCTTCATGGAACCCTTTTTATACCTGTGAAATTTATATTAATCACTCTGTCTTATAACTAGGTGATATAAAATGACAGCACAAGAGTTATCAAACCCAGTGGTGGGCTAAAGTATAATGTGGTTAATATAAGCCAGAAGCCTGTGCTTCATAAAGGAAATGAAGAAGAGTACTTTATAAATGTAGTATATTTAGGTAAATGGAAAGAGAAGTGAGAATCCTTTTCTTAGTCAGGGTTTATATTGCTACAACAAAATCATAACAAAAGGAGAGCTGGGGAGGAAAGGGTTAATTTAGCTTCTACTTCAATATTGCTGCCCATCATCTAAGGAAGTCAGGAAAGGAACTGAAAACTGGGCAGGAATCTGGAAGCAGGAGCTGATACAGAGACCATGGAGGGGTGTTGCTGACTTGTTCCCTATGGTTTGCTCAGCCTTCTTTCTCACAGAAGCCAGAATCACCAGCAGCACCACCCACAATGGGCAAGGCCTTCCCCCAACAGTTAATAATTAAGAGAATGCCTTATAGATAGATCTTATGAAGGCATCTTCTCAATTGAGGTCCTTCTTTCAGATAACTCTAGCTTATGCATCAGTGCCACAGACCCTCTGGGTCCCTTTGTCTGCGTGGAACGGGTCTCTAGTCGCGGGTGGGCAAAGCATAGGATGAATTGACAGACAGATGCACACAGGAGAGGTTGTGTTGGATCTGAATGTATTTTGTCAAATCGAACACCAGACTTTTTATGCAGAAGACAATAAGGAAGTTGGGTGACATACCTGCAAGGTACAAATGAGGTAACCGGATGCTTAATGGCTCTTACACAGAACAGAGGAATGAAAACGCAAAGACTGGCAGGAATTGGGCAATAAAATAACTGAGACAAAATCAGCCCTATCTAAGGTCAGCTATAGTCTTAGAAGCCAGGTGTGAGATCTTTTCACTCCTAGGGCAAGGGCTTTCACACCCAAGTCATGGTTCTAACTAGGGAGTTCCGTTCTAGCTAACCATCTCATGAATAATGCAATACTCTAAAACCACAGCCTGATCTACTTCCTAAACCATTGTAAATTCCTGTATATGGGTGTAACTCAGCTATAGTTCTAAGTATCTATTCTGGTTTCTCCTATGGTCAGAAGCTTCTTTCTTCCTTGGTGATGGTAGATTCCTGTGAAGGGCAGTGAGCTAACTTTTACTCAAAGTGATAGTGTAATACCAGGGGTAGTACTGAATTCCAAGCCCAAGGTCTTGCTCAAGGATGTTCTAGGACTGTTGGAACACTGGCTTTAGCTATATCAGAATTCAATCTTAAAAGGCACTTATAATAGGATAATCCTAAAAGAGAGCGCGTGGATGCATGCACTAGACTAACGTGGGAATGGAAAATTAATGTATGGGTTAGAGAGAACGCCAGACTCCAGGAGCTAGTTTCTGTGAAACTCTTCTGCCTCAGTGAGTAGCTTCCAAGCCTCTCGGCTTGTCAAGCTGACTCAACCGGAGTGCATAGCACATCAGGTTGATGTAAGATGAGCACACAACATTTGAGGAAGAGTGTGTCAACAGTGGGGAATGGAGTTCTGAGTACTTAGTGATGACTAGAGGACCACACTGAGCAGCTACAGAAGACAGTGTCCTTGGGCAGCATGCAAGGCTCATGGTCATTTTAAAGTACTACTCTGAGCTAAGTTAACGCCAATCCAATATGTATGGGAGATAGAGACTAGATATAAATTTCTTGGAGGAGAAGTCCATTTTCCAAATTTATCTACGTACATATGGCTGTCTTATATGATACAGCATAGAAAAGTGACTACCAGAAAGGATTGCAGGGGCATGTTCCTTGATAGATTTCTTTTTTTTTTTTTCTTTTTTTTTTCCCATTTTTTATTAGGTATTTCGCTCATTTACATTTGCAATGCTATACCAAAAGTCCCCCATAGCCACCCACCCCCTCTCCCCTACCCACCCACTCCCCTTTTATGGCCCTGGCGTTCCCCTGTACTGGGGCATATAAAGTTTGCGTGTCCAATGGGCCTCTCTTTCCAGTGATGGCCGACTAGGCCATCTTTTGATGCATATGCAGCTAGAGTCAAGAGCTCCGGGGTACTGGTTAGTTCATAATGTTGTTCCACCTATAGGGTTGCAGATCCCTTTAGCTTCTTTGGTACTTTCTCTAGCTCCTTCATTGGGGGCCATGTGATCCATCCAATAGCCGACTGTGAGCATCCACTTCTATGTTTGCTAGGCCCAGGCATACTCTGACAAGAGACAGCTATATCAGGGTCCTTTCAGCATAATCTTGCTAGTGTATGCAATGGTGTCAGCATTTGGAAGCTGATTATGGGATGGATCCCCGGATATGCTAGTGTCTACATGGTCCATCCTTTTATCTCAGCTCCAAACTTTGTCTCTGTAACTCCTTCCAAGGGTGTTTTGTTCCCACTTCTAAGGAGGGGCATAGTGTTCACACTTCAGTCTTCATTTTTCTTGAGTTTCATGTGTTTAGGAAATTGTATCTTATATCTTGGGTATCTTAGGTTTTGGGCTAATATCCACTTATCAGTGAGTACATATTGTGTGAGTTCCTTTGTGAATGTGTTACCTCACTCAGGATGATGCCCTCCAGGTCCATCCATTTGGCTAGGAATTTCATAAATTCATTCTTTTTAATAGCTGAGTAGTACTCCATTGTGTAGATGTACCACATTTTCTGTATCCATTCCTCTGTTGAGGGGCATCTGGGTTCCTTCCAGCTTCTGGCTATTATAAATAAGGCTGCTATGAACATAGTGGAGCATGTGTCCTTCTTACCAGTTGGGGCATCTTCTGGATATATGCCCAGGAGAGGTATTGCTGGATCCTCCGGTAGTACTATATCCAGTTTTCTGAGAAACCGCCAGACTGATTTCCAGAGTGGTTGTACAAGCCTGCAATCCCACCAACAATGGAGGAGTGTTCCTCTTTCTCCACATCCACGCCAGCATCTGCTGTCACCTGAATTTTTGATCTTAGCCATTCTGACTGGTGTGAGGTGGAATCTCAGGGTTGTTTTGATTTGCATTTCCCTGATGATTAAGGATGTTGAGCATTTTTTCAGGTGCTTCTCTGCCATTCGGTATTCCTCAGGTGAGAATTCTTTGTTCAGTTCTGAGCCCCATTTTTTAATGGGGTTATTTGATTTTCTGAAGTCCACCTTCTTGAGTTCTTTATATATGTTGGATATTAGTCCCCTATCTGATTTAGGATAGGTAAAGATCCTTTCCCAATCTGTTGGTGGTCTTTTTGTCTTATTGACGGTGTCTTTTGCCTTGCAGAAACTTTGGAGTTTCATTAGGTCCCATTTGTCAATTCTCGATCTTACAGAGCAAGCCATTGCTGTTCTGTTCAGGAATTTTTCCCCTGTACCCATATCTTCAAGGCTTTTCCCCACTTTCTCCTCTATAAGTTTCAGTGTCTCTGGTTTTATGTGAAGTTCCTTGATCCACTTAGATTTGACCTTAGTACAAGGAGATAAGTATGGATCGATTCGCATTCTTCTACATGATAACAACCAGTTGTGCCAGCACCAATTGTTGAAAATGCTGTCTTTCTTCCACTGGATGGTTTTAGCTCCCTTGTCGAAGATCAAGTGACCATAGGTGTGTGGGTTCATTTCTGGGTCTTCAATTCTATTCCATTGGTCTACTTGTCTGTCTCTATACCAGTACCATGCAGAATCACCATGCCTGACCTAAAGCTTGATAGATTTCAAAGGAGGCTATGGTGGGGTGTTAGCAAGGCATCTAGGCCCCCTGACTCATGGCCCTGAGTCATACTCAACACCATCCTCTGGCCATCCTCGCTGTCCCCAACTACCCCTCTCTGCTTCACTCTGCTCAAGTAAAGAAACTTTTAAGAACACAGACTTCCCATAGTTTCCTTGTCATTCCAAAATTCTCTCCTAGAAAACATCTCTGAAGTGTGAAATAGAATCATTACCAATCACTAGAGCAGGCCATAATTTTCTAGAGTAAATTTGTAAATTCTTCTCTAGATCTTTTCAAAGAGGTGATGAGACCCAGTTGACAGACAAGATACATAGTAACATACAATAAATATTTTTGCTGGAACTCTTCATTCATTGAATCCAAGTTTTGTCTAAACCGCATTAAACCAGAATGTCAGGCAGTGTCTCCATCCCCTGGTGAATTCTAAGCCAGTTGCATCTGAGCTGCATACCATTCTCCGATCCGTGGTCTGACCTCAATGGCCAGACAGTTACCAGTGTTCTTTCTATAACCATCAGCCCTGGCTTTGCATCGCATGCTGCTTCCACCACACCACAGAGGCTGCCTGAAACTGCCCGTGTAGCACAACTACATTTCCCACTTGGAGAAATTAAGCCTTAAGCAGACATCTTATCCAAATGGATCTCCCCCCACCCCCATCCCGTTGAGGTCTTATCACCAGCTCAATCACCCTCTTAACCTACTTCTGAGAAAGGAACACTGGGGCAGAAAGGATGATTGACCAGAACCCTCTCAGATGCCTGCGAAGTACTTCTTTATTCTGCAGTTACATTTTCTGAGAGGCTGAACAAGCTGATGCTCCAAACTGAGTGATCCCATTATGGAAACTTCAAAGGAATAAAGTGAACAGCATGGCTGCTTATATAAGTCAGTATTCAGAAAGTTCAAATATTCCATCTAGAAGACTGGATAGGACATGTCTATGCTGCTCACATTTGCACGTATGGGAAGAGTCTGAAGAGAATTTCAGCATTGTGATGATGGCCTCTACTTTCTATGTCCTTGTTTCCTCTTATCAAATTTCTTCCTTCCAGGAGAGATGCCATTCAACCAGTGGCTGTGCTCCAAGCAAGTTCAAGAAAATCCATTGCCCAGCTTCCTAACTTTCAGAAATTACCAATAGGAACAATAAAAGTCAAAGTATTCCCAGGGCCAGCCCCCTAAACTGGGTAATGGCTAGACTGGCTTTGCATCATCTGTAAGATGATATTAGCACATTGGATATGTATTGAAAGCAATAGCAGTTTAGAAATGAAGCTTCTCACCCGCTAAGCACAGGAATTCTAGTGACTTATTTGGGTAGGGGTGTAGTGAGGATTAGCCACTTAATATTTATTGAGCATCTATAGTGATCTATGTCCTGTTTAGAACACAGCAGAAATGGCACAACTTCTCTGTCAATCGGGTTAATGAGGAATCAATTTTTGTTAAGCTTTTTAAAAACACAAAGTATGATGCCAGTGTCAAATCCCAATCTTATTGGTAGTGGTACTCACCTAACCAACTGCCTAATAAGAAAGCAAAAATGTGGACAATCAATAGCAAATCTATAATTACTTCCCAGGGCAGTGTTACAATGGTTTTTCCTTCAGTAACCTGTGCAAGCACTCAGGCTCTAAGTCTAAACTATTGGGAATCAGGAAAAAAAAAAAGCTCAGCTTTTTCTTATAAGAAAACAGTCCCCATGATTGTAGACTTCTTGCACTGAGACCTGATCAAGCCATAGGCACAACAAAAACTTGAAGGGATAAATAGCCCACAAAGCGAGCCAATGTCACTGGCAGAACCTTTTCGAAAATGCCTGTCATGATTTCTCAAGACAACTGAGCCATCTGGTGTCAGAAAGTTAACAGTCAAGGCTCCTTTCTCTATGCTTTCCACCCAGGACAAACCAACCTTTCCCCAAATGACCTTTGATATTACATGTCCAGACATATTCTCTCAGGAAGACAGGCTCAAAATTAAGCTTCTGACTCCAAATATCCCAAAGTATGCCCCGAGGAGCAAACAGGAACAGACCCTGCTACACTGGTGTGATCTAACATGTGCAAATCCCAGTCTATTAGAGCCTATGTATAACACACATCCATATTAGCAACAAAACAAAAAATCCTGGAAGATACTATTTATTGAGGATTTAGCATGTACCACAGTCTGTAGCAGACACCTTACCTACCACACCTTCTTTAGCCCTTACAACAATCCTTTAAGAGTAGACACTCATAGCACTACCACCATACAGGTGAGAAGCTGGGAGCTAGAGAGAAACAAGCTGCTGAAAACAGAGTTCCAGTCCCAGGGTGTCAAACTCCAAGTTCCCCATCTCTCTATCAGTCTTGAAAGGTTCTATCCATCTGTCTGTGTACCATGCTTAGTGGTGGGCATATCACATGTGTCATATTTTGAAAATACACTTTAGAGAATCATTTTTAAAGTTTTAACTATGTGTCTTTATATCTGTGGGAGAGGGGAGGGAGGGAGAAGGAGAGAGGGAGAGAGAGAGAGAGAGAGAGAGAGAGAGAGAGAGAGAGAGAGAGAGAGAGAGAGAGAACGTGAGTATGTATGCCTATGAACACCAAGGGAGAACATCTAATCCAAGGGAGCTAGAGTTGTAAGTGGCTGTAAGTTCCTTAAGTGGGTGCTGGGATTCACACTGCAGTTCTTTTCCAGATAGTATGTGCCTTTAATGATTGAGTCATCTCTGCAGCCCCACATGTCATCTTGTGACACAAGTATCAAGGGAAGTAATTCAGCAGCTCTTTAGCCTGCTGGGGACTAATCGTATACCAAGGTGTTTCCTAAGTGGGAACCATCAAAGATCGTTGCTTCTGCTTCCTTACCCAAAATGGATGCTCAGACAACATCGCAGTTGATTTTTCTATTGCTGTGATATGCAGTAAGAATATACTGAAATAATCAATCAATATCTGTCAGAACCCATTGAAAGTTTGAATTATAATTTTATTAAAATTACAAATTTTCTCATTTTAGAAGAAAGGTAACTAGGTCTACATTTACATAAGTAAAAATTATGGTGAGCTAAAAATTATTGTTTATCATTTCTTTTGCTTTTACAAAATATGTGTTTTTACAGTGTCTCCAGATAGTTTGTTCTTGCAAGAAAAGATCCCTCTGAAATCTGACTTTTGCCAGAATTATGATAAATTTCAAATCAGTACTTCCCCAGTAAAGTTGATATCAATGAATACATATTTTATCTCTTACTTTAAAAATTCTCCTTTCCAAGGACTGAAAATGATTCTAATCCATCACCTTATTTACTTTGTGTAATAAAGGGGGGTAAGCCGATTCACATAGGATGCTAAATCTATCAAGAGACCCTCCAAACCAATGCTCCCACCCGAGCACTGGCTGGCGCATTCTGCCCTTCCAGGTTCCTCCTGGGCAGGTGAAATCTAGAACGCCTTCTCCACAGTGTCCGTACCTTTGTGTAGAAATTAATGGCTGATGGTTTTATTACTAATTACATAAAAAGTCATTGTCTTTAACAATAAGACAGGCTAATCAAGAGGGAGGCATGGTACCTCTCCAGAAAGGAAGAACACAGGAAACGAGAGACATTTGTTTGTTTATTCATCCATCTGCCCACTTGGAACTTTAGAAGTGGCAGACATGTGTATGGAGATGTTGGCTCTGCCTCTTTTCCAGTCTTACTTTCTTCCGTCCCACAAACTCCTGTTTTCTCAACCAGGTTCCAGTCAACTATGCTTATGCACTAATTAAACCTTTGCCCACCCCACCAAGCTACAAATCAGAGTCTCCTTTTATGCCTTGCAGTCAATTGGGATTGAGTTTCCCCTTATGTGACATCTCAACAGTATTTTTCCAGTCCCAGATGTCGAACCTAAGCCCTTGCATGCTCTGGGCATGGGTTCTAGATCTCAGTTGTATTATCAGCCTTCCTTTAGTTTTTATTTTGAAGGAAGAGCCTCACTAGGCTTGTTGTCTGAATTAATAATCCTCCTGCATCAACCTCCCAAGCAATAGTGATTACTGGCCTAAATCACCAGGTCTGGAGCAAAAACTTCTTACCTGCAACGCTTTGGTTGGCTGTTGGAATGGAGAATGCTGAGTGTAATACAAATGCATTCCAATCAGATTCAGTCAGGACTCGGGACCCCAAACTATGAAGCAAATTAGCAGAAAAAAAAAAAAAGAAGAACATAGCAAACCTACTAGAAAGAGTCTGACAGAATTCCACTCAAATCAGCTGGTTCAGGTCCATGTTTGAAGAGCAGTTCTACATATTCCTACAGGCGCAGAAGAATGTCCCGTGCGGGAAGTTTCAGGAGTCACACTGAGCCTTGGACTCTGCCTCTTTCATTTCTTCTTGGCAGAGAGGTCTACGCCAATCAGACAAAAAAAAAAAAAAAAAAAAAAAAAAAAGTCTCCCAACCTGAGTCAGCTTTGAAAGAGGGAAAGCTTAGAACCCTGACCACATACACCTGGGAAACAACATGGGGCCTACTAGATGGCTCAGCAGGTGAAGGAGCTTGCTGCCAAGCCAGGGGAGCTGGGTTCAGTTCTTGGAACCCACATGTTAGAAGGTGAGAATTGAAGTTGTCTTCTGACATCCATATGTTCCATATGTGGCATATGTGCTCCACCTTTCATATACATTAAATAAATGGATTTTTCTAGGTATTTTATTCATTTATTTACTCATTTATTTATTCACTTTACATCCTGATCACAGCCCTTTCGTTCCTCTCCTCCCAGTCCTACCTTCATATTGGTTTCCTCCATCCCCCCTCCTTTTCTCCTCAGAGAAGGGGAGGACACCCCCCCCACCATGGGAACCAATTTGCCCTGGCACATCAATGTTGTAGAGGACTAAGAGCATCCTCTCTCACTGATGCCAGACAATGCAGCCCAGCTAGGGAAAAGCAATACAAAAGCAAGCAACAGAGTTAGAGAAAGCCCTTAGGCCTAGATGGGGATATCCCAGCTACACAGGCAACATCTTCTCTATATCAGGATGCTTGGGAGTACACTTCAATAGAAACTGTCTACGGTTGACTGTGTTTAAGAGTGAAAAACAAATCATTAAGATAACTGAGATGGCTAAGTGAATTCTAGGGTTTCTGGGCGCATTATTGGAAGTATATGCATGTAAGTGTATCATATATGCAGGTGGGGGAACTATGTTACCACATACAAAGAGAGTATGAAAGTTGTTTCAGGCCCCCAGGAATGAGGTATTCTTTTAGGTGCTGTGGAGAGAAGAGGTGTAAAGCTGTGCCTGAGAGTTTCTGCCCTGTGATAGTCAGTTTTAGTCACTTCTGTGTGTGTGCATCAGAGTTTCACAGTAGCAGCAGTGACAGCAGCAGCAGTCTCTTCATGCAGTAACAGTGGGCAGGACACTGCAGAGTGTGTGTTCTTTCTACCACGCAATCTTATTTGTTCTTCCCAATAAATGTGTAAACCGGGTTGTATTCCCTCCAAACCCACTGCTGAAACCCTAATCCCAATGTAATTTGAAGGCATGGTCATTAAAGGGTTAATTATGGTTAAGTAAATGGCAATGGTGTGGCCTTTATCCTATAGGAGTATTCACTTTTAAGAAGAATAATGACCAAGGATCCATCCCTATATGAGGAGGCCACTTGAGGGGACAGTGGAAAGACCATCCACTTTTTAAAAGGAAAAAGAAAAAGCCACCATCAGCAAATCAGAGACCACCACCCCCACCACCACCACCAAAGGAATGAAAATGATTGAAACCTTGATCTTGGATTTGGAGCCAATGACTGTAAGAAAATGAATTTGTGATGGCTAAGGCGCCCAGTCTATGGCCTTCTGTATGGGCAGCCCTAGAAGATGCATACAAAGATGTATGCAGGAGAGGCACAGAGCTGGACTCCTGAATTTAAATCCCTCCTTTGCTTCTGTTTATCTTCTTTGGGAGGTTTTAAGATTTTATGAGGTATGATTTACAAATAATATATAATGTATTTAAAGTGCATGATGTAGTGTTTGCTACATGATCACATTATACAATGCTTCCAGAAATGCATAAAATCTATAATCCCCTCCTACACACACACACACACACACACACACACACACACACACACACACACACACAATCACACATAAAGACAGAAACCTCCATGAATAGATCCTGTTTGAGATACAAAATCACAGGTTAACCCGCGAATGAACGCTGGTGTTTTCATCTCATGCAGACCTTGACATTTACCTGCTGAGACCAAGGATAGTCAAATGACTTACAAAAGTTCCCAGAGTTCCTTGAGATACGCCACAGAATTTTTTAAACATACTCTTACCAACTTATTTTTTGTTAGGTTTCTTGAGAATTTCACACAATGTATTTTGATCAAATGCATCTCCAGCTCTTCCCAGATCTAACCTCCTTTCCCTATCTGCCCAACTTTTGTGTCTTTGGTTTTGGTCCACTGAGTCCTATTTTTACGGCCTATATAATCTTGGAGGTGTCACCTTCCCCTAGAGTGGGCCTGACTTACAAGGGGGCTACACTCTTAAAAAGCTGACTCTCTATCTCAAATCACTGTCAGATGCCAATAACCCCTTGGGTAGGAATGGGACTTTGTGCTCACTTTCGTTCTTTGTGCTGGGATTTAGTCTGGCTTAAGCCTGCATGGATCTTGTGCATATAGTCCTTATTACTATGTGTTCATAAGTGCAACTGCCCGCTTGTGTTCAGAAGATACTATTTCTTTATAGTCATCCACCACCTCTGGATCTCCCTCTTTCCTCCCACTTTTCTATAGTAAATCCTGAGCCTTAGAATGAGCTTTGTGATATAGACATCCCATCTAAAGCCGAGAATTCTGAAGTCCTTTACTTTCTGCCTCTTGGCTTGTTGAGAACCATTGTGTTGATCAACATCTACTGCAAATAGAAGCCTTTCTAATGAAGGTTGAGAAATGCATTCATCTATGGCTATAATAACAAGTCATTTAAAGTTTATTTAATACTACGTAGAGCGGATCCAAGGCCTGTCTAGCAACGGGTTCTTAGCCTGGTAATACTAGTTCCAGGTTACATCATGTGGAGCTATATTTAAATACAATCAAAAAGTGTTTGGCTACCCCCATGATATTCATGCCACCACTGTACAAGTGGACACTTCTTGCCAGGCCAGACATTATTATCGGTGACAGGATTCAGCTGGGTAAGACTGATGGTTGCTTTTGTCCTCCAGAAATGTACATAGTATTCCCAGAATTATAAAAGACAGCTCACAGGGATGACACTTCCAGGTTAGTAACAGCCTGATTTCTCCATGTTCTGTACTCAAGTATTTGGTGACTTCAGATATAGGTATTTCTTGTGAAGTCCTGGAGGATAACAAATGACATTGAAAATAGCCTAAAATGTTTGAAAGTCTGTAGGACCTTACTGGCCAACAACTGTAAGAAGAGGTAATTTCTGGATCTGCAATTTTTATTATTTAGCCTGTGGTATCTAGTAGGGCATTACTGGCCTGTTACAGGCCTTGTTTATCTCTCTATGAATGCACACACACACACACACACACACACACACACACACACTTCTATACTAGTAGGTTTCCATGTTATTGCTTTGAAATGTTTTTAGTCTTCTGTATCCCTCCCCATATTTCCTCCTCCAACCTGCCCTCCCACTCCAACCCAATTTAGCCTTTACTTTTCTATTTTTCTCTGAAAGTTTATATATTTTGCCAGAACAGCATGTCCTATCTTAGACATAGCCAAAGTTCAAGTTGATCTAATAACCAAAAGAACTCAGAGAAAATCACCCTGTTTCTGGACATTATTTTAATCCTCTTTTCATGATGTAGCTCACAAGAGGATGGGTCGGAGCAGATGCCTTCAGTACCATTCAACCACTGGAAGGGATGGGGCACCATGTTCCCAGCAGATTTTCTAAAACAAAATAAATGCTCGTTTCCTTCCGCACTTTGCAATAGAAACGTTTAGTGATACAAAATTTTCCCCATTCATATTCAGCTGCCTGCACTTCATTACTGTCTGCAGATGCTTCCAGACTCAGATCTAACCAACTCTTTTGTCACCCATGCCCTCCTGCCATTGAGCCTGAAGGTAACTGTGGGCTGAGGGGTGAACATTTCCCTTGAATGGCTGAGAGACTCCCTCACCCCCACACCTAATCAGCCACCAAACTGAAGTCTGTCATCTCTTCCTGTCTGAAGGAGTCTTGCATCTGTTTCTCCCCCGTCCCTCCTATTGTCCCTGTGCTTGTTCAGGACTCAGGCACTTCCAGCCTAGGCCATTGCCACAGCAACAACCTGGCCTTTCTTCCTTGTCTGCAGTCTCTTTATTTCTCCACCAGGATACCACCATTGCTGTAGTCTCAGTGTGTGTGTGTGTGTGTGTGTGTGTGTGTGTGTGTCCCTGTGCACTCTCAGGCTGACCTCAAATTCACAACCTTTATGCACCCACTTTACAAATAAAGTCAGAGACTTGGTTGTATCCATCTGCTTATAAACTCCCAGTGGTTATCCACATTGCCCAACAAATGACATTTCTTACTGTCTTTCCATGGATCTCTGTCTCTCTGTCTCTGTCTCTCTCTGTAGCTGTCTCTCTGTCTCTCTTTCTGTCTCTCCCCCCCCCCATACTAGCCTGTATCTTCACCATCAAATCACATAACAAACCCCATTCTATCAAGTTACCCAAAAGACCTCTCACCATCAATTTACCCAACAGACCCAAAAAATGCTGCACATTACTTCTTTCGGGGATTTCACCAATGATTCTCCTGCTCTTTAGTGACTTCCTGTCTTTTATTAAAGGCCCACTGACTCTCTAAAGACAAATACTTTGTGCTTACTGTCATCCCTCATCTCACTCGGCAAGAAGTTCATGAGAACCAGGTACCTTTTGCAAAGATAAGATAGGGAGAGGGTTATTGGACAACGCTCTTTAGAAGAGAAAGTCAGGAGCAGAGAACTGAAGCTTCAGTTTACCTTTGCTTCTTGAGTTGAAGAGACATGGGGTCTAGGGGTATCAAGGAAAGTAGATGCAGAATTGAGAAATTAAAGAACAGAAGGAAATCACCTGTTAGGATGACAAATACTTGGAAACTGCTCAAGCACGTCTGCAAGCATAAGAAGAGAGGTGATGGGAAATGGACTGTCTGTCCAGTCACAGGTCTGGATAAACCAATGGATGGTGCAGCTGACAGATAAATAGAAGCCAGCTAACTAGCAGAAACTATGGATACTTCATGTGTATTTAGCAAGACCTGTTGGGGACCCTAAGCTACTCCAAAGTCAAGAGGTATGGTCTCTCAACTGTTGTGTATACTCATAGTACACAGTCCCCACCCCATCTCATATACACATGCTTATGCACACACACACACACACACACACACACACACACACACACACACACACACCAAAGGGTATTTGCGTGAATGTGAATAGAAAGCAAAAGTAAGTGCCAACAGGCTCTGGGAATTCAAACTGTATAAATGAACTGCTGTGAATCTCTGAACCTTCCTCATTCCCTGCCCTAGCTCCTAATTACAGACAACTCCCAGACTTACAACTGCAATGCAACCAAGGCCAATCAGTGCCACCTGAATTTAGAGAACCTTGGAAACACCTCTGATTCTGCCGGGAAAGTCACTAGCCTTTCCCTCCTTCCCAAGAGTATGCTTGTTTTAACTGGGCTCCAGCTTCCTTCCTATGGCTACTATGTATCCTACATCTAGGAATAGCAGTAAAGCCACAGGACCAGGCTCTGGCCCTGAAAGAACTGCAAGATTCATGTTGAAAAAAAAAAAAAACCCTAGACTTCCTTCACTCACTCCTGAAAGGGATGGGGATGAAGAAGGAAAGGAGATCCTTTAAGAAGATAGTAGAAGTCTCCAAGTGAATAAAATAGACCTAGGGAGGTCCTCGGTACATGTGGATAGATAGATAATAGGAAGATAGATAGATAGATAGATAGATAGATAGATAGATAGATAGATAGGTAGATAGATAGATACACATATACATATACACATATATGTATGTTTGTATTTATATGTATATATATGTATGTAGAGATGTACATATATGCCTTTATATATTTGCTTGTTTATTTGTGTTTGTGTGTGTGTGTGTGTGTGTGTGTGTGTGTGTGTGTGTGTGTGTGTGTGTAAGTTCTTCAAAGTTTGGCTGGAACATAATGATGGACTAAAGCACAAGCAAAAGGGGTCCAAGGAGATTGATGGAGTAGGTGACTATATGAACTTTCTAAATGTGATGCAAAGTCACTGATGGAATTTAAATCAACCATGGTGCCTTCATCCTCTAACCTTAAGGTGAGCTGCATGCTACTCAGTTCAGACTAACCAGACATGGAGGTCCTCATCTCCTATCTGGATTCTTGGCATGGAGATAAGACATCTGCATCTTTAACATTCAGGTAATGCTGTTGATGGAGGTCATTACCTATGGCAATGTGTACATGCATAAGGCAGAGTATAGAAATTATTCTCTTTACATGAAAGCACACACCATTTTATAGTTGCTATTATTTCACTCAGTGTGAAATTAGGTTGACTTTGACCAAATATGCCTTTATTTAAGCCAACAAGAAGAGCAAAACCAGTTGCTTATTTGGTGACTCTCATCAATACTATTACCTGTAATAAGTCTTGTTCCTACAAATAACACAGGAACTTCCAGACAAAGTCTACATATAAAATGGACACAATTCAGTAAAAGGGTGACTTTGACATCATTAGCAGGTTGATTCCCAATTCTTGAGTTTGTCAACTAAGTATCTTTGAATAAGAACTCTAACAGGCTAGAGCAGGAGTTCTCAACCTATGGGTTGAGACCCCTTTGGAGGGTCAAAAGACCTTTTCACAGGGATTGCTTAAGACCATCAAAAAGCACTGATATTTACACTATAATTCATCACAGTAGCAAAATTACAGTTATGAAGTAGCAATGAAAATAATTTTATGATTGAGGGTCACAGATTAAAGGGCCACAGCATTAGGAAGGTTGAGAACCACTAGGCTAGGAAAATGAATCAGTTAGTAAAACTTGGTCACACAGCATAAGGACATGAGTTTGGATTCATAACACCCTCAGACATTGTACTCATCTGGGGATGTGTGTCTTTGACTCAAGGGTAGCGTGAGCGGAGACATGCTTATTCCTGGAGCTCACTGACCAGCCAGCCTAACTCATTGATGAGTTTTAGGTCAGTGACAAAATCTGTCTCAAAACATGAGGTTGAATGATTGAAGCAAACAGATGATTGTTAACTTCTAGTCTCCAAATACATGCACACATGTGCGTACACCCAAACACACACACACACACACACACACACACACATGTGCATACACCCAAACACACACACACACACAATGCACACACACACACACGTACACACACACATGCACACACATGCACACATGTGTGTACACCCAAACACACACACACACACACACACACACACACACACACACACGTACACATGTGCATAACCCAAACACACACACACATGCACACATACACATACACACACATGCACAGAGCTCTGGATCTCAGTGGGTAACCAGCTTGGGCCTCCCTATCTTCATTTATACAAGAGTGTTGCCCACAATGAACATGGATCTAATAAAGCACTGTTCTTCCTGGTAATCACACAGGCCTAGAAGAGACTATGTGCCTAGCTGCGGCACTACCTCTGCTATTTGAAGCCTGTGAAATCCATGTTTGCTGTGCTAGTCATAATCACATATACCATACTGTCTAATGTCAAAATCTGAAAGATTAAAATCCCCAAAGTCCAGTATCCTTAAAAATCATACACTTAAAAATCACCCTATTCAAGAAGAACGAGCTGGAGAGATGGCTCAGAGGTTAAGAGCACTGACTGCTCTTCCGAAGGTCCTAAGTTCAAATCCCAGCAACCACATGGTGGCTCACAACCATTTTCACACAATATGTACTCACTGATAAGTGGATACTAGCCCAAAACCTAGGATACCCACGATATAAGATACAATTTCCTAAACACATGAAACTCAAGAAAAATGAAGACTGAAGTGTGGACACTATGCCCCTCCTTAGAAGTGGGAACAAAACACCCATGGAAGGAGTTACAGAAACAAAGTATGGAGCTGAGATGAAAGGATGGACCATGTAGAGACTGCCATATCCAGGGATCCACCCCATAATCAGCTTCCAAATGCTGACACCATTGCATACACTAGCAAGATTTTACTGAAAGGACCCAGATGTAGCTGTCTCTTGTGAGACTATGCCGGGGCCTAGCAAACACAGAAGTGGATGCTCACAGTCAGCTAATGGATGGATCACAGGGCTCCCAATGGAGGAGCTAGAGAAAGTACCCAAGGAGCTAAAGGGATCTTCAACCCTATAGGTGGAACAACATTATGAACTAACCAGTACCCCTGAGCTCTTGACTCTAGCTGCATATGTATCAAAAGATGGCCTAGTCGGCCATCACTGGAAAGAGAGGCCCATTGGACACGCAGACTTTGTGTG
The DNA here is from genome assembly GCF_000001635.26 of Mus musculus. Classification (NCBI taxonomy): domain Eukaryota; kingdom Metazoa; phylum Chordata; class Mammalia; order Rodentia; family Muridae; genus Mus; species Mus musculus. The sequence goes on along the minus strand of NC_000078.6, from coordinate 88,677,316 downwards.
CCCCGGTACAGGGGAACGCCAGGGCCAAAGGGGGGGAGTGGGTGGGTAGGGGAGTGGGGGTGGGTGGGTAAGGGGGACTTTTGGTATAGCATTGGAAATGTAAATGAGCTAAATACCTAATAAAAAATGGAAAAAAAAAAAAAAAAAAAGAAGAACGAAGACCAAAGTGTGGACACTTTAACCTTGCTTAGCAATGGGAACAAAACACCCATAGAAGGAGTTACAGAGACAAAATTTGGAGCTGTGACAAAAGGATGGACCATCTAGTGACTGCCATATGCAGGGATCCATCCCATAATCAGCTTCCAAATGCTGACACCATTGCATACACTAGCAAGATTTTGCTGAAAGGACCCAGATATAGCTCTTTCTTGTGAGACTATGCCGGGGCCTAGCAAACACATAAGTGGATGATCACAGTCAGCTATTGGATGGGTCACACGGCCCCCAAGGAGCTAGAGAAATTACCCAAGGAGCTAAAGGGAACTGCAACCCTATCGGTGGAACAACAATATGAACTAACCAGTACCCCAGAGCTCTTGTCTCTAGCTGCATATGTATCAAAAGATGGCCTAGCCGGCCATCACTGCAAAGAGAGGCCCATTGGACTTGCAAACTTTATATGCCCCAGTGCAGGGGAATGCCAGGGCCAAAAAGGGGTAGTGGGTGGGTAGGGGATTGGGGGGGTGGGTATGGGGGACCTTTGGGATAACATTGAAAATGTAAACGAGGAAAATACCTAATTTAAAAAAAAAAGAAAATGTAAATGAGGAAAATACCTAATTAAAAAAATCACCCTCCATAATTAAAATTTTGAATGTTGAAAATCCCCAAAACAAACAAACAAACAAAAAACAACAAAATTTAAGATGTAAAATGAATAAAATGATTGAACTGTGTGAAAGAGATGGGTGTCTTTTGTATTGTATACAAGATAGATGCAAGGTTATTTAATTGTGTGATTACTCGATTGCATCTACACCAATGGTTCTCAACCTTCCCAATGCTGCAACCTCTTAATTCAGTTCTTCACGATGTGGTGACCCCCAAACCAAAAAATTATTTTTGTTGCTACTTTATGACTGTGATTTTGCTACTGTTTGAATCACAGTGTAAATATGAGTGTCTTCCAATGGTCTTAGGCAACCTTATGAAAGGGGTCATTTGCTCCCCCCAAAGGAACCACAACCCACAGATTGAGAATCGCTGCTCTACATCTTCCTAGATATTCATCTTTACTCCAGAAATTCCCTTTATGGAAACATTAAAATCAAACCCTTGCCAGGTGTTTTAATCCCAGCACTCATGAGGCAGAAGCAGGCATCACTCTGTGTGTTGGGAGCTACATAGTGAAAACCTTTCTGAAAAAAAAAAAACAAAACACAGTAAATAAAATAAAATAAAATAAAATAAAATAAAATAAGAAGAATAAAGGAAAGGGGGTTGAGGGGAAGAGAACCATAAACTCAAGATTTGAATTTCTGAATCAAAGATGGGGAAGTGGAGTTCTCCCATGTTCAGATCAGTCAATAGCGACCTATGCTTGATTAGTGACTTCACTGTCAAACACACAGACTTCGTACATTTACCACTAAACTACCAGAGAAACAAGTAGTGCACATTTCACTTGGGCTAACAGATGGCATTCTCCAAACTTTCTCTATTGATTTTATTAAGTACACACAGTCCATGCCCCCTCTTGGATCAGAAAACTCAAGAAAGTATCCACTTCTTATTGTATTCGTGTCTGGAGAAAGCCAAGCACTTGGTAAATGCTTTTTTTGAAGTTTGGAGTGACTTTGCAGAAGAAAACAGATTTCAACTGAATCCCCAAATCACAATGACAGGTTTGGTACCAAGGCTTTTAAGGGTGACATTTCTAGGTGCTATCAAAGAAGCATACCCCCCCCCCCACACACACACACACACTCAGCCCAATGCATTGGATAAAAAGAGTGAAACAAGTGCATGGATTGCAGCACAATAGAGGGTGGACAAAAATGTTAGTTGGAAAATATATCTCTCAGCTGATGATGTTCCAGAAGCTTCTGCGGAATTCAAGCAGCATTTGTCTGAAGAAGAGAGCAAAAGTACTGACTGGTTGTAAAATAATTACATGCACAGGAGGATTGAGGAGATGCATACACAAGGGTGTTACCAGCCAATCACCAGCATTGTTTCTGGAAAATCTGGGGCCTGTATATGAGTGCATGCAGAATGATTTCCCATGTACCCAAAATAACAGCAAAGCACAGTACAGACTATGGAGATGTTTCATAGGAAATGCTCACAGTATATCAAGTTGCAAAAGACTTTCAAAACAGCCTCACCATGAAATGAAGAAGAGAATCTGAACACACTCTCCAAGAAAAGCCATGCTCAAAAAAAGACAAACAACAGCTAGTTTTAAAAGGCAAGGCTTTAAGACACATGGGCATAGATCTCATCCAGCTCTTATTATCTACCTCCATATAAATGCTTGTAAACCATCCATAAAATATGCTTTTCCATTGGGTGATGGTAAACTTCATTGTCAACTGGACCTAGAATCACCTGACAGAGGAATGAGACCGACCTCTGGATATGTCTGTCTCTGAGAGGATTAATTGAGGGAGGAATATGAGTGACACTGTTCCCATGGCCTGGGGCCCTGGGAAGAATAAAAATGGGGAGAAGAGAAGCCCTAAAGTGTCAGCATCCCCATTGGGCTTCTTGGCTCATCATGATAGAAACTGAGCTGCCCACCATGCCTTCCCAGTCCTGGTACTGTAAACCTTCTGAAACGGTGGACACAGTAAACCTTTCTCCTTGCATCATCTCTACTGAATATTTTTATCACCATAATGAGAAAGTCTGGCATTTTTCCTCACTAGTTTAAAATGTCAGCATCGTTTTTTTATCACTCACCTGGCCATGAATTTCATCTTTGCATCTTTTCTGGTACTGAATATATAGATTGTGTAAAGTATCTCAGGGATTTCTAATTAGCTTTTTTTTTGCTTTCTTGAAAAATTGACTCTGCAAAAGTACATTCTCACAGGGTTAAATTTGGAAGCATTGTGTATTTTCATAAACATGTTGAGATTTACTCAATCAATGAAGAGCTGTCCTTTTAAGATACTCAAAAAAAGTTTCTGAAGATTGTAGCTCTTTGAATAACTGCATATGAGGTGGTGATCGAAATGGATTTTGACTCATCTGAAATATCTTCTGTCATGGTATTTCAGATAACCACAGATATAAAGCTACATGTACACAGTTACCAGCCACTGTGTTATCCACTTATGGATTATACCTTTGACTCATTTGTTTATTTGAAGAAGTTCCTCCAGCTAATGTATAACTGGTATAGATATATCAGTTAAAAGCTAGTATATCACCTTCCGGTCCTGCCAGCACTGGGGTAGCTACGGCGTGGAGACGGCTGACACCCACGAGCTATCCACAAGACCCGCCACAAGATCTTAAGGCCTCTGGTGAGTGGAACACAGCTGCTGCTCCAATCCAATCACGCGGAACCTGAGACTGCATTAATTAGGGAAGCAGAAAACCCGGCCTGATCAGAGGCACAAGTCCCTTCCGGTCCCGCCAGCACCAGGGTAGCTAGGGCACAGAGTCGGCTGACACCCGCAAGCTACCCACAAGACACGCCACGGGATCTTAAGACCTCTGTGAGTGGATCACAACTTCTGCCAGGAGGCAGGTTCGAACACCAGATATCTGGGCACCTTCCCTGCAAAAGGAGAGCTTACCTGCAGAGAGTTCTCTGAACACTGAAACTCAAAAGAGATCTAGTCTCCCAGGTCTGCTGATAGAGGCTAACATAAACATCTGACGAACAAGATCTAACTAGAAACAACTACAATAACTAACTCCAGAGATTACCAGATGGTGAAAGGCAAACGTAAGAATCTTACTAACAGAAACCAAGACCAATCACCATCATCAGAACGCAGCACTGGGACCCCACCCAGTCCTGGGCACCCCAACACACCCGAAAAACTAGACCTGGATTTAAAAGCATATCTCATGATTATGGTAGAGGACATCAAGAAGAACTTTAATAACTCACTTAAAGAAATACAGGAGAACATTGCTAAACAGGTAGAAGACAATAAAGAGGAAGCACAAAAATCCCTTAAAGTATTGCAAGAAAACATGGCCAAACAGGTAATGGAATTGAATAAAACCATCTAAGACCTAAAAAGGGAAGTAGACACTATAAAGAAAACCCAAAATGAGGCAACGCTGGAGAGAGAAAACATAGGAAAGAAATCTGGAACTATAGATGCAAGCATCAGCAACAGAATACAAGAGATGGAAGAGAGAATCTCAGGTGCAGAAGATTCCATAGAGAACATCGGCACAACAATCAAAGAAAATAAAAATGCAAGAAGATCCTAACTCAAAACATCCAGGAAATCCAGGACACAATGAAAAGACCAAACCTACGGATAACAGGAATAGATGAGAATGAAGATTTTCAACTTAAAGGGCCAGCAAATATCTTCAACAAAATTATAGAAGAAAAGTTCCCAAACCTAAAGAAAGAGATACCCATTAACATACAAGAAGCCTACAGAACTCCAAATAGACTGGACCAGAAAAGAAATTCCTCCCGACACATAATAATCAGAACAACAAACGCACTCAAGAAAGATAAAATATTAAAAGCAGTAAGGGAGAAAGGTCAAGTAACATAAAAAGGCAGGCCTATCAGAATTACACCAGACTTTTCACCAGAGACTATGAAAGCCAGAAGATCCTGGACATATGTTATACAGACCCTAAGGGAACACAAATGCCAGCCCAGGCTACTATACCCAGCCAAACTCTCAATTACCATAGATGGAGAAACCAAAGTTTTCCACGACAAAACCAAATTCACACATTATCTTTCCATGAATCCAGCCCTTCAAAGGATAGTAACAGAAAAAAAAAAAAAAAAAAAAAACAATACAAGGACGGAAACCACACCCTAGAAAAAGCAAGAAAGTAATCCTTCAACCAACCAAAAAGAAGACAGCCACAAAAAAAGAATGCCAACTCTAAAAACAAAAATAATAGGAAGCAACAATCACTTTTCCGTAATATCTCTTAATATCAATGGACTCAATTCCCCAATAAAAAGGCATAGACTAACAGACTGGCTGCATGAACAGGACCCAACATTTTGCTGCTCACAGGAAACACATCTCAGGGAAAAAGAAAGACACTACCTCAGAGTGAAAGGCTGGAAAACAATTTTCCAATGAAATGGACTGAAGAAACAAGCTGGAGTAGCCATTCTAATATCGAATAAAATTGACTTCCAACCCAAAGTTATCAAAACAGTCAAGGAGGGATACATCATACTCATCAAAGGTAAAATCCTCCAAGAGGAACTCTCAATTCTGAATATCTATGCTCCAAATGCAAGGGCAGCCACATTCATTAAAGAAACTTTAGTAAAGATCAAAGCACATATTGACCCTCACACAATAATAATGGGAGACTTCAACACACCACTTTCACCAATGGACAGACCGTGGAAACTGAAACTAAACAGGGACACAGTGAAACTTATAGAAGTGATGAAACAAATGGACTTAACAAATATCTACAGAACATTTAATCCTAAAACAAAAGGATATACCTTCTTCTCAGGACCTCATGGTACCTTCTCCAAAATTGACCAAATAATTGGTCACAAAACAGGCCTTAGCAGATACAAAAATATTGAAATCATCGCATGCATCCTGTCAGACCACCATGGACTAAGGCTGATCTTCAATAACAACATAAATAATGGAAAGCCAACATTCACGTGGAAAGTGAACAACACTCTTCTCAATGATACCTTGGTCAAGGAAGGAATAAAGAAAGAAATTAAAGACTTTTTAGAGTTTAATGAAAAGGAAGCTACAACATACCCAAACTTATGGAACACTATAAAAGCATTTCTAAGAGGAAAACTCATAGCTCTGAGTGCCTCCAAAAAGAAACTAGAGAGAGCACACACTAGCAGCTTGACAACACAGCTAAAAGCTCTAGAAAAAAGGAAGCAAATTCACCCAAGACGGCAAGAAATAATCAAACAAGGGGGCGAAATCAACGAAGTGGAAACAAGAAGAACTATTCAAAGAATCAACCAATTGAGGAGCTGTTTCTTTGAGTAAATCAACAAGACAGATAAACCCTTAGCCAGACTGACTAGAGGGCACAGGGACAGCATCCTAATTAACATAATCAGAAATGAAAAGGGAGACATAACAACAAACCCTGAAGAAATCCAAAACGCCATCAGATCCTTCTACAAAAGGTTATACTCAACAAAACTGGAAAACCTGGACGAAATGGACAAATTTCTGGACAGATACCAGGTATCAAAGTTAAACCAGGATCAAGTTAATGATCTAAACAGTCCCATAACTCCTATAGAAATAGAAGCAGTCATTAATGGTCTCCCAGCCAAAAAAAGCCCAGGACCAGATGGGTTTAATGCAGAGTTCTATCAGACCTTCAAAGAAGATTTATATCCAGTTCTGCACAAACTATTCCACAAAATAGAAGTAGAAGGGAATCTACCCGACTCATTCTATGAAGCCACAATTACTCTGATACCTAAACCACAGAAAGATCCAACAAAGATAGAGAACTTCAGACCAATTTCCCTTATGAATATCGATGCAAAAATACTCAATAAAATTCTCTCTAACCGAATCCAAGAACACATCAAAATAATCATCCATCCTGACCAAGTAGGTTTTATTCCAGGGATGCAGGGATGGTTTAATATATGAAAATCCATCAACGTAATCCATTATATAAACAAACTCAAAGATCAAAACCACATGATCATCTCGTTAGATGCTGAGAAAGCATTTGACAAAATCAAACATCCATTCATGATAAAAGTCTTGGAAAGATCAGGAATTCAAGGCCCATACCTAAACATGATAAAAGCAATCTAGAGCAAACCAGTAGCCAACATCAAAGTAAATGGTGAGAAGCTGGAAGCAATCCCACTAAAATCAGGGACCAGACAAGGCTGCCCACTTTCTCCCTACCTATTCAACATAGTACTTGAAGTCCTAGCCAGAGCAATTAGACAACAAAAGGAGATCAAGGGGATACAAATTCGAAAAGGTGAAGTCAAAATATCACTTTTTGCAGATGATATGATAGTACTTATAAGTGAGCCTAAAAATTCCACCAGAGAACTCCTAAACCTGATAAACAGCTTCAGTGAAGTAGCTGGATATAAAATTAACTCAAACAAGTCAATGGCATTTCTGTACACAAAGGACAAACAGGCTGAGAAAGAAATTAGGGAAACAACACCCTTCTCAATAGTCACAAATAATATAAAATACATTGGCGTGACTCTAACTAAGGAAGTGAAAGATCTGTATGATAAGAACTTCAAGTCTCTGAAGAAAGAATTTAAAGAAGATCTCAGAAGATGGAAAGATCTCCCATGCTCTTGGATTGGCAGGATCAATATAGTAAAAATGGCTATCTTGCCAAAAGCAATCTACAGATTCAATGCAATCCCCATCAAAATTCCAACTCAATTCTTCAATGAATTAGAAAGAATAACCTGCAAGTTCATCTGGAATAATGAAAAACCTAGGATAGCAAAAACTCTTCTTGAGGATAAAAGAACCTCTGGTGGAATCACCATGCCTGACCTAAAGCTGTACTACAGAGCAATTGTGATATAAACGACATGGTACTGGTATAACGACAGACAAGTAGACCAATGGAATAGAAATGAAGACCCAGAAATGAACCCACATACTTATTGTCACTTGATCTTCGACAAGGGAGCTAAAACCATCCAGTGGAAAAAAGACAGCGTTTTCAACAAATGGTGCTGGTACAACTGGTGGTTATCATGTAGAAGATTGCGAATTGATCCATTCCTATCTCCTTGTACTAAGGTCAAATCTAAGTGGATCAAGGAGCTTCACATAAAACCAGAGATACTGAAACTTATAGAGGAGAAAGTGGGGAAAAGCCTCGACGATATTGTCACAGGGGAAAAATTCCTGAATAGAACAGCAATGTCTTGGCTGTAAGATTGAGAATTGACAAATGGGACCTCATGAAACTGCAAGGCTTCTGTAAGGCAAAAGATGCTGTCAATAAGAAAAAAAGGCCACCAACAGATTGGGAAAGGATCTTTACCTTTCCTAAATCAGATAGAGGACTAATATCCAATATATATAAAGAGCTCAAGAAGGTGGACTCCAGAAAATCAAATAACCCCATTAAAAAATGGGGCTCAGAACTGAACAAAGAATTCTCACCTGAGGAATACCGAATGGCTGAGAAACACCTTAAAAAATGTTCAACATCTTTAATCATCAGGGAAATGCAAATCAAAAAATCCCTGAGATTCCATCTCACACCAGTCAGAATGGCTAAGATCAAAAATTCAGGTGACAGCAGATGCTGGCAAGGATGTGGAGAAAGAGGAACACTCCTCCATTGTTGGTGGGATTGCAAGCTTGTACAATCTACCCTGGAAATCAGTCTGGAGGTTTCTCAGAAAACTGGACATGGTACAACCGGAGGGTCCCGCAATACCTCTCCTGGGCATATATCCAGAAGATGTTCCAACTAGTAAGAAAGAAACATGCTCTACTATGTTCATAGCTGCCTTATTTATAATAGCCAGAAGCTGGAAAGAACCCAGATGCCCCTCAACAGAGGAATGGATACAAAAAATATGGTTCATTTACACAATGGAGTACTACTCAGCTATTAAAAAGAATGAATTTATGAAATTCCTAGGCATATGGATGGACCTGGAGGGCATTACCTTGAGTGAGGTAACCCAATCACAAAAGAACTCAAATGATATGTACTCACTGATAAGTGGATATTAGCCCAGAAACTTAGGATACCCAAGATATAAGATACAATTTGCTAAACGCATGAAACTCAAGAACGAAGACCAAAATATGGACACTTTGCCCCTTCTTAGAATTGGGAGCAAAACACCATGGAAGGAGTTACAGAGACAAAGTTTGGAGCTGAGACGAAAGGATGGACCATGTAGAGACTGCCATATCCAGGGACCCATCCCATAATCAGCCTCCAAACTCTGACACCATTGCATACACTAGCAAGATTGTGCTGATAGGACCCTGATATAGCTGTCTCTAGTGAGACTATGCCAGGGCCTAGCAAACACATAAGTGGATGCTCACAGTCAGCTATTGGATGGATCACAGGGCCCCCAATGGAGGAGCTAGAGAAAATACCCAAGGAATTGAAGGGATCTACAACCCTATAGGTGAAACAACATTATCAACTAACCAGTACCCCGGAGCTCTTGTCTCTAGCTGCATATATATCAAAATATGTCCTAGTTGGCCATCACTGGAAAGAGAGGCCCATTGGACTTGCAAACTTTATATGCCCTAGTACAGGGGAACGTCAGGGCCAAAGAGTGGGAGTGGGTGGGTAGTGGGGTGGGGGGAGGGTATGGGGGCCTTTTGGGATAACATTGGAAATGTAAATGAGGAAAATACCTAATTTTAAAAAAAGCTAGTATATCTCACTTGTACATCTGTACAACTGTCAATTATATACCTGCATTTCATGCTTATAGGAGCATTTGTTATTATTACACATTTTATTGTGACATGGCCTCTGAATTATCAACTATGTTTTTGTTTCTCAACCTTCTTTCAGATATATAAGTGGATAACTATAACAATCTTCCTTCCAGCTAGGTGTGGTGGCATATAACTTTAATCCCAGCACTCAGGAGGCAGAGGCAGTTGGATTTCTGAGTTTGAGGCCAGCCTGGTCTACAAAGGGAGTTCCAGGACAGCCAGGGCTATATAGAGAAACCCTGTCTCGAAAACAAAACAAAACAAAACAAAAATCTTCCTTTCAAGATTTGTGTGTTTGTGAGTATGTGTGTGTGTGTATGTGTGTGTGTGTGTGTGTGTGTGTGTGTGTGTGTGTGTGTGTGTGTGTGTGTGTGTATGTGTGTATGTGTGTGTACATGAACCACAGCACACATGTGGATGTCAGAGGACAACTTTTAGGATTCAGTTCTGTCCTTCTACTGTGGGTTCTGGAGACTGAATTCATATCATCAGGCTTGTTTGGCAAGCACCTTTACTTATTGAGTCCCCCTCTGTCACTGAGGTGGCCCAGTTAGGGGGACAGAATCCACAGGCAGATACCAAATTCAGGGACAGCCCCAATCTAGTTGTTGGGGAAATCAAATCCCACATGAAGACCAAGCTGTACATCTGCTTCATATATTCAGGGGGCCTAGGTCCAGTCTGTGAGAGGGAGGCCCCAAGGGTCCAGGTTAGTTGACTCTGTTGGTCTTCCTGTGGAGTCCCTAACCTTTTTGGGTCCCTCAATATTTCTCCTGACCCTTTCACAAGACTCTCCAAGCTACATCTATTGTTTGGATGTGAGTCTATGCATCTCCTTTGGTCAGCTGTTGCATGGAGCCTCTCAGAGAAGTTTTGCTAGGCTCCTGTCTGCAAGTGTAACAAAATGCCATTAATAGTGTCAGGGGTTGGTTCTTACCCATGGGATGGGTCTCAACTTGGGTCAGTCATTGGTTGCCCATTCCTTCCATCTTTGCTCTATCTTTGGCCCTGAACTTCTTGTAGGCAGGACACAATTTAGGTCAAAGGTTTTGTTGGTGGATTGCTGTTCTCATCCTTACACTGGGTGTGCTCCCTGGCCACTTCAGGATCCAATTCCTATGTTAAGAGTCTCTGATAGAGTCACCCACATAGCACTTTGGGGCCATTCCCCCCAACTCTGGTCCCAGATCTCTGTATGTCCTAGAAATGTTCCTCCCTCTCCCCCTATTACTAATTTCTCTTCTCTCTGCTACTCTCGATACACAAGATCTGCGCCCTATTCTTCTTCCCCTCCCCTCTCCCACCCAATTTAGTCCCTCTATTCACTGCCTTTATCTATTTTATTTCCCCCTCTGAGAAAGATTCGACCAGATTCCCTTGGGCCCTCCTTGTTATTTGGGTTTTTGGGTCTGGGGATTGAGGATTGTAGCATAGTCATCCTGTACTTTATGACTAATATTCACTTATAAGTGAGTATATATTATGTATGTCCTTCTGAGTCTGGGATACCTTATTCAGGATGATATTTTCTAGGCAGTTTTGTTTGTTTTAGGTTTTCTAAAATTTTCTAGTCTTCTTTTCTTAAGAATAATATTCAAGAGATTTTGAGATTTTTCAGACTTTAGGAAATCTGATCTTGTAGGATTTCAATGTTTATTATAATGACATTTCAGAATTGTAGCTCTTAAGACTGTAGCCCAAATCTTCCTGCCTTGGGATCTTCTGATGTCCCTGAGCCTTCTCACTCCTAGAGACCTGTCTGTAAAGTAAATGATGAAGATGCCTGTAAGACAGGCACCCCAGAAGACAGCAGCAAACCAAGCTTCCCATAGTCCAGGTTTTCTGCCCAGGTCACTACACACATTAGTTTACACCAACTATAAAGTTATTCTGATTTTTGAAAAAAGTAACTTTGCATGTCATGCAGTGTCAGTGATACCAGGAAGCAACCCTGTCATATTCCTGTCGTGAAAGCACCACATGAGTGACAGATATCCTTAGGCACCAAATTTTCATGGGGCAACGGGTACTCTTAGATTATTCTCTTCTCACCCTAGCCTCTGCTTCTTTATAGAAGAATGATTTATCTGATCAATAAATTATTTATATGATCAATAAAAAAGAGGAGGAATGGAATTGGCTTTACCCCACTTCATCCTCCCTTGCCTTCAGATAGACTCTTCTGTTTATTCACACAGTGAATTTTCTGAGTTCTGTCCCAGTAATACCAACAATTATAAAAGCAATCAGCTCACACAGAGTTCTCATAATATGGCAGGCACTGACATGTCAAATCTGTTTAAATCATGTCAAAGTTATTTAATTCTCACAATAACACACTACAAAATTAAATATATAATATCTATCTATATATAATTATAAATAATATTACAGGTAATAAAACAGTGGTTCAAAGAAATCAAATAACTTGTCCAAAGTCATAAGTGGCACAGTTAAGATTCAGACTCAGGAGGTCTACTTCCAATGACCTGGCTTGAAACCACCTTGCTAGATTGTCTCTTGCAATTTTGCAAGTGGGAGATGAAGATGTCAGGGATAACACCAAGCAGAGTGATGTTTCAGAAATCCATGCTGGGTCTATGCTAAACCGTGTTCTATTCAGCCATGAACTGCTGAAAACTTCAGGTCGTGGTCTTCTACTGCACTTTGAAGCCTGGAAGAAGGATAAAGAGCACAGGGGTGATGCATCATTTATGTATGCCAAGGCTATCTGGTAGACCTACATGGATGGAGAATCAGCTGCCTACCATACACTCAGCTGTTATCCTAATTCAGTCATACTCAATACCAGAGGCAGCATGGTACAGAAAGAACAAAACGGGTAGGTGGGAAAACCATAGGTAGGAGAGCCATGTGATGATACTTAGGGTTAAAATTTTAGCAGCAATAATGCCTATTTACATACTACCAGAAATCACTCTGAGATCTTTTTTCCTGTTATCTCATTTAATCCATACTATGCCCCCAAAGCAAAGCACTATTGTTATCAAACCCAATAAATTAAGAAACTAAGTAACGTGACCACTGGCATAAATGTATGTGTGATGATGCTGAACTTGGAAGCCATGCAGGCTGGCCCCTACTTGTCAAGGTTGGTCCCATGCTTTTAACTATTCACCCCACCAAAAGAAAAAAAGACAGAGCAGGAAAGCAAAATGAAAAAAGGAAGCAGGCAAAAGCTTTAAAATGAGGTGGGAAACCAAATGCTAGCTCTGGCCTTATTAGTAATAAGGAACATGTTTCATCTAATTTCTGAATATTCACTTGCTCTTGTATAAAACAGGATACATTCTCTAACAGGATGATGTTGAGAATTAGGTACCAGATTATAAGAATATATGCTAAGTGCCCAAGAAAGTTGGGAAACCATTCAGTGCCATCTCCTTTTCAGCACCAAAACCTAGCTAGGCAAAGTTGTCCAAAGCCTCATTTGTAACTTTCAGCAAGTTCATGACTTGGAAAGCTAAATGTGACATGGAAATAGAATTGCAAGGCTAGACCCACAGTGAGAGAAGGATGTCTTCTGGGCTAAAGAAGATGGAGGACAGCATGGTTTCTGAACCTGGGAGGGTAATGGATCATGTAGATTTAATGAGAACCTGCCACAATTGAGGGCCAAAAGGTAATAACCCCCTAACTTAAAAGCCTTTTACTGTGACCATTACCAAATTTAGTTCCAATATTTAGAGTTTGTCTTCTTCATGTGACAATATGGGAAGTTAAAAATATCTGTTCTGATAACGATTCATTGAAGGACATCCTGGACGAACAGCCAGAGGGCTGACCCCAGCTATAGGCTGCCTGTGAATTGCATCCTAAACTGTTATTGCTTTCTCATAACAAAACAGGGAACCCAAGGAGATGTTTTGTATTCCAAATACCACAAGATGATAATCCATCAAAGGAGTATGTTTGTTCTGGAACTAAGATGCTACTGCAGAAGGTTACAGAATAAATGGCCTGAAGCGATAAATCATCTATTTATTACTTGATGAATTTACAATGACAACATGTAATTGTCTCCACCCCTATAACCTACACACACACACACACACACACACACACACACACACACACACACAAACACACCAAAAAGAACACCCTACACATATACACACATACACTGACACATTTACACTCTTCCCTACCCACATACCTATCTACAGTCATACACCTAACTACATACATACACATACCTCATACACATATCTGTTTACATACATACATGCCTACACACACACACCTATCTACCTATACACACATGTACACACACACAAATAAACACATAAATGTACAAATACACTTTAGAACTGTTTACCAGAGAGTTGATCTTGTCAATGACAACATCATTATAGCAATAACAATAGTGTTACCTATTTGACACACTCTACACTAAGTGCTAACAGGCGTGAGCATGCTCACTGGTCATATTGCTCTCATTCTTGGTCAGGTTTGAATAGGAAGTTCAGAGGAATAATTTGTTCAAGATGCAGAAGTACTAAGCAATGGCAAGCCCAAAGCCCAAAGCCACAGGGCAGCAGTCTATGAGAACCCACTGCTATGAACTAGAGCTTCTCTTTGTTTGATCCTCCATTGCAGGGCCCTGGGAAGTCAGGGTACAATGACTCAAAGCTGTGGGTTAGCCCATGCCTGGGGGCTCTTGGATAAAAGAGAGTATAAAGTAGGATCTTGTTGAGTCTATACTTGGAAGAAAATAGTGATAAACTCACTAATTGCAACAAAGCAAATGGTGAATGGAGAGGTGAAGGAAGAGAACATGGAGAGAAGAGGGGTAAGAAGGAACAAATAGAAACGTTTTCAGACAGTAGTAAGTCAGCATACAACTGCTGAGTCCATAACACATGTCACACAGCAGCTTATGTTCCATCCAAGAACTCATGAGAAAACCAAGCCCCTTTATCATATCATGAAGAAGCTGATGTACTTGGGATACAGGTCCTCAAATAAATATGGGACCTTTATACTCCAGATCTCTGACCAAAGCTTACAAATTAGAATGATTATGAATAAAACATAGATAATTCATTTGTTCAACAAATATGTCAACTCTTGGATTAGGTAGTGAACCAGGAGCTGGCATTCCACAAATGATGTAAGAGATGACAGACCAAACATAAAACATACCAAGTAATGATCTAAACAAAGAAGGGATGAGGGACGACTATGGGCAAGCTGGGAACAGTCCTTGACTAACAGGAAGGTCACAGAGTGTTCCATGGATGAAAGAAGTAAGATGTGAATGGTTTTAGAGAAAAATGGAAAGAAAATCTTTCAAGCAGACTGTTAACAAAAGTGCAAAGGCTCTGTGGTACAAACATGTCTGGCACAAAGACTATCAGGGCTGGTGTTGCTGGGACATGGCAAGCAAGAAACAGATAAGGCCAGAGGTATGGAGGGATGGGGAGGCCTGAGGCTACTGTGAGGACTTTGGCTTTATTCTGAATGATATGGATAACCAACTGAAGGCTGGCATCCACTTAGTCAGGATCATTCTGGCTGTTAAGTTTAAAATAAAGTTTAAATGGTACAAAAGAGAACAGGTCATCAAAGGGTGATCACAGGTACCAAGAAGATATGCTGGCCAGGGGTGGGGAGCTTGGACCAAGGCATTGGCAGAGGAGGGTAACATGAATGGAAAGGATTCAGCTCCCAGGAAGGCTTTGACTCTAATTCTGTGGCATTTGATTTTTCACTATTGTTTGCTTTATGGTATGTGGGTTGGGGTGCTATGGGTGACTACATAGAAGAAAAAGGATCATTCTTCATACTTAAACTAATTTTTAATCAATCCAGCCCCTCAGTGTGACTGTGTATGATTCACATAGGAGGTCATTTCAACCTCCTGCTCTCTCCAGGAGGAGACACCACAGTCATCTGCAGAAACGAAGGTTCCAGGAGAAAGTGAGCATGTCCAGGACTGCACAGATGGCTGAGAGCACCATAAACTCCCAAGCCCAGCTCTCTTTACTGTTGTTTTCCAGAACTTTCTGCCTTGGTGGTTTTGGCTTTATCGAAGTTCATTCTAAGAAATGACTAGTAAATGTCTCTAGATAAAAAAAAACAAACAAACAAGGCACCATGATTATCTCTGAAATGCAGCAATGAAGTCACTATCCTGGCATAAAGGGTCTCAGTCACTGTGTAGTTGGGGGCAGGTTGAGCCACAACCATGTCTTCATAAAGTAATCAAACCTTTGTGCTCTGAGGAGGGAGAGGCGCTTATGCTTCGATCTCTGCCTCTCTCCCTTCTCCTTGGTTCTTCCACACAAGCCATCCTGCCCTTCTCCCAGAGAACTACTCCAGTTCCAGTTCTGCTGACCTGGAACCAATGCACTGACCCGGCAGGAGAAAAAAAAAAAAGAGTCAGTGTAGCTAAGGCCCTCAGCTGGGTGTGGCAGCATTGGCCACCGGTATCGAAATCATAAAGAAATCTCTAACATGTGTCATGGGAGGGATTATCGTACGGACTCTTGCTTTTTATGAAATAGGGAAAGCAGAGTTTTCTAGTTGACTGCATTTTATAGTTATTCCTCCATTTGTTTTAAAGTTGAGCATCTGATCTGGCAGGGACTTTGTACATTCACTTTTAAAAAATAAGTCTTTGTGTTCCTCCCAAAGCCTCCCACTATAGAAGGGACCAGAGGGCTTGGAGCATCGTCTTGCCACCACCACTCCCAATACAGTTAAGCACTTAGCGTAAATCTGATAAAATGCCTTCAAATTTTGTCCATGCATACAAACCCTGGAAGCTTGTCCTTCTACACTTATTAAATCACTTGCTATACTCCCCTACAGTCTCTATTCCTTTCTGAGGTCTCAGTCTTTTCATGGAGCTTGCTTCTCTCCCCAGTACAGATTACTACTGCCACCTGGAAGCCAAGAAGAGGATGTACCCCCAGAGAAGCAGAGAAGCAGAAACCTGTCCCATTGAGTTTTTTTTAATTAGGTATTTTCCTCATTTACATTTCCAATGCTATCCCAAAAGTACCCCATACCCACCCCTACACTCCCCTACCTACCCACTCTCCCTTTTTGGCCCTGGCATTCCCCTGTACTGGGGCATATAAAGTTTGCAAGTCCAATGGGCCTCTCTTTACAGTGATGGCCTACTAGGCCATCTTTTGATACATATGCAGCTAGAGACAAGAGCTCTGGGATACTGGTTAGTTCATATTGTTGTTCCACCTATAGGGTTGCAGTTACCTTTAGTTCCTTGGGTGCTTTCTCTAGCTCCTCCATTGGGGGCCCTGTGATCCATTCAATAGCTGACTGTGAGCATCCACTTATGTGTTTGCTAGGCCCCAGCATAGTCTCACAAGAGACAGCTATATCTGGGTCCTTTCAGCAAAATCTTGCTAGTGTATGCAATGGTGTCAGCGTTTAGAAGCTGATCATGAGATGGATCCCTGGATATGGCAATCACTAGATGGTCCATCCTTTCGTCACAGCTCCAAATTTTATCTCTGTAACTCCTTCCATGGGTATTTTGTTCCCAATTCTAAGAAGGGGCAAAGTGTCCATACTTTGGTCTTCATTCTTCTTGAGTTTCATGCGTTTAGCAAATTGTATCTTATATCTTGTGTATCCTAAGTTTCTGGGCTAATATCCACTTATCAGTGAGTACATATTGTGTGAGTTCCTTTGTGATTGGGTTACCTCACTCAGGATGATGCCCCCCAGGTCCATCCATTTGCCTAGGAATTTCATAAATTCATTCTTTTTAATAGCTGAGTAGTATTCCATTGTGTAGATGTACCACATTTTCTGTATCCATTCCTCTGTTGAGGGGCATCTGGGTTCTTTCCAGCTTCTGGCTATTATAAATAAGACTGTTATGAACACAGTGGAGCATGTGTCCTTCTTACCGGTTGGGACATCTTCTGGATATATGCCCAGGAGAGGTGTTGCTGGATCCTCCGGTAGTACTATGTCCAATTTTCTGAGGAACTGCCAGAGTGATTTCTAGAGTGGTTGTACAAGCTTGCAATCCCACCAACAATGGAAGAGTGTTCCTCTTTCTCCACATCCTTGCCAGCATCTGCTGTCACCTGAATTTTTCATCTTAGCCATTCTGACTGGTGTGAGGTGGAATCTCAGGGTTGTTTTGATTTGCATTTCCCTGATGATTAAGGATGTTGAACATTTTTAGGGTGTTTCTCTGCCATTCAGTATTCCTCAGGTGAGAATTCTTTGTTCAGTTCTGAGCCCCATTTTTTAATGGGGTTATTTGATTTTCTGGAGTCCACCTTCTTGAGTTCTTTATATATATTGGATATTAGTCCACTATCTGATTTGGGATAGGTAAAGATCCTTTCCCAATCTGTTGGTGGTCTTTTTGTCTTACTGACGGTGTCTTTTGCCTTGCAGAAGCTTTGCAATTTTATGAGGTCCCATTTATCGATTCTCAATCTTACAGCACAAGCCATTGCTGTTCTATTCAGGAATTTTTTCCGTGTACCCATATCTTCAAGGCTTTTCCCTACTTTCTCCTCTATAAATTTCAGTGTGTCTGGTTTTATGTGGAGTTTCTTAATCCACTTAGATTTGACCTTAGTACAAGGAGATAGAAATGGATCAATTCGCAATCTTCTACATGATAACAGCCAGTTGTGCCAGCACCATTTGTTGAAAACGCTGTCTTTTTTCCACTGGATGGTTTTAGCTCCCTTGTCAAAGATCAAGTGACCATAGGTGTGTGGGTTCATCTCTGGGTCTTCAATTCTGTTCCATTGGTCTACTTGTCTGTCACTATACCAGTACCATGCACTTTTTATCACAATTGCTCTGTAGTACAGCTTTAGGTCAGGCATGGTGTTTCCACCAGAGGTTCTTTTATCCTTGAGAAGAGTTTTTGCTATCCTAGGTTTTTGTTATTCCAGATGAATCTGCCGATTGCCCTTTCTAATTCGTTGAAGAATTGAGTTGGAATTTTGATGGGGATTGCATTGAATCTGTAGATTGCTTTTGGCAAGATAGCCATTTTTACTATATTGATCCTGCCAATCTATGAGCATGGGAGATCTTTCCATCTTCTGAGATCTTCTTTAATTTCTTTCTTCAGAGACAAGAAGTTCTTATCATACAGATCTTTCACTTCCTTAGTTAGAGTCATGCCAATGTATTTTATATTATTTGTGACTATTGAGAAGGGTGTTGTTTCCCTAATTTCTTTCTCAGCCTGTTTGTCCTTTGTGTACAGAAATGCCATTGACTTGTTTGAGTTAATTTTATATCCAGCTACTTCATTGAAGCTGTTTATCAGGCTTAGGAGTTCTCTGGTGGAATTTTTAGGGTCACTTATATATACTATCATATCATGTACAAAAAGTGATATTTTGACTTCTTCCTTTCCAATTTGTATCCCCTTGATCTTTTGTTGTCTAATTGCTCTGGCTAGGACTTCAAGTACAATGTTGAATAGGTAGGGAGAGAGTGGACAGCCTTGTCTAGTTCCTGATTTTAGTGGGATTGCTTCCAGCTTCTCACCGTTTACCTTGATGTTGGCTACTGGTTTGCTGTAGATTGCTTTTATCATGTTTAGGTATGGGCCTTGAATTCCTGATATTTCCAAGGCTTTTATCATGAATGGGTGTTGGATTTTGTCAAATGCTTTCTCAGCATCTAACGAGATGATCATGTGGCTTTTGTCTTTGAGTTTGTTTATATACTGGATTACATTGATGGATTTCCGTATATTGAAACATCCCTGCATCCCTGGGATGAAACCTACTTGGTCAGGATGGATGATTGTTTTGATGTGTTCTTGGATTCGGTTAGCAAGAACTTTATTGAGGATTTTTGCATCAATATTCATAAGGGATATTGGTCTGAAGTTCTCTATCTTTGTTGGGTCTTTTTGTGGTTTAGGTATCAGAGTAATTGTGGCTTCATAACATGAGTTGGGTAGAGTACCTTCTGTTTCTATTTTGTGGAATAGTTTGTGAAGAACTGGGATTAGATCTTCTTTGAAGGTCTGATAGAACTCTGCACTAAACCCATCTGGTCTTGGACTTTTTTTGGTTGGGAGACTATTAATGACTGCTTCTAATTCTTTGGGGGATATAGGGCTGTTTAGATCATTAACCTGATCTTGATTCAACTTTGGTACCTGGTATCCGTCTAGAAACTTCTCCATTTCATCCAGGTTCTTCAGTTTTGTTGAGTATAGCCTTTTGTAGAAGGATCTGATGGTGTTTTGGATTTCTTCAGGATCTGTTGTTATGTCTCCCTTTTCATTTCTGATTTTGTTAATTAGAATGCTTCCTGTGCCCTCTAGTGAGTCTGGCTAAGGGTTTGTCTATCTTTTTGATTTTGTCAAAGAACCAGCTCCTCATTTGGTTGATTCTTTGAATAGTTCTTCTTGTTTCCCATTGAGTTTTAAATCTAACATTTTTGTTATTGCCCTGGGGCTCTCAGTTCTGAATCCAGAGAGGTGGGCAACTCAGACAGAAGCAACCATGAAGAACAAGGCAGTCAGTTCTTGGTGGGTACAGCTTCACATATCAATTCTGACTTGCCAGGGGTCTTAGTTACTTTTCTATTCCTGAGAAGAGATGCTATGACAAAGGAAACATTAAAAAGTTATTTCATTGGGGCTTGCTTATAGTTTCAGAGGGTGAGTCCATGACTATCCTGGCAGGGAGTGTAGCAGCAGACAGGTACTCATGCCACTGGAGCAATAGATGAAAGCTTCCTTCTTATCTACAAGTAGAAGACAGGGAGCAAGAGACTGGTCCTGGCATGGGCATTTGAAGCCACAAGGCCCACACTGAGTGACACATATGCTCCACAAGGCTTTACCTCCTAGTCCTTCTCCAAAATGTTTCACCAACTGGTGACCAAGCATTCAAATATACGAGCCTATGGGGTCATTCCTTTTCAAACTATCACACCAGGCCAAGGATAAATCTAAGATTCTACTTTTTTAGCAAGCCCTCAGTGATGCCCTGCTACTGATCCGTGGACAGCATTTTGAGTGGCATGACTTTAAAGGAGAGCCCATGGGTTATATAGCCTTGATGTTATTAACCCTCTCCAAGAGGGAAGGATCAATGTTTCCAGGACATAGTTTTCAGAACTTAATGCTCTCATGATGCTCTTAAAAAACAGAATGTGCTTTGGTCAAGGTTGGATGGGCTTGGGAAATATGGAACACTGTATATGTACACCACACTTACAAGCAAAGGCATAGCCAGCTCCTGTTCCATTATTGTGCCCTGTTGTGCCCCAATAGGATGCCCTCTCAGAGTCAGGGAACAGTTATCCTGGAAATAATCTACATGACCATTCCAAAGTGCAGAACTCTTTAAGGCATCACTCCAGGGTTCTTAAGGTTATCTGTCAAAAGGAAGCAGTGAATCCATCAGTTTCAGAGCTCTTGGGCTATGGCTGTTTAATACACAGTACTGGGGATGGTTTAGCCATTTGCCTTTCAGGAGAAAAGAAATACTCCCGACTTTCCCATAATCTTTGCTCCTCTGTAGAGAGATCACTTCAATGATTCACACACCAGCATCCTATCAATACACCAAACATTTGAAGAGGATCCAGGGGACAGACAGAGACATAACAACAAGACTAAGCATCTGGGCATGTCTGTCTGTACAGATGCCACACACCAGACCTATAGGAAGACATTATTTCCTGTCCTGATATGGGTTGTACATATTCAGCCACTGGAACACCAGTATTGTGTCATCCTTGTTACAGTAACTCTGCCTGTTCAAGAAGGGACCTACTACCACTTGGATATGAGGCCACCCACTCAGATATACTTTCTCCTCCTCTCTCTTTCCCAGGAAGGCAAGAAAGGAGGTGTCAGGATGGTCCTCTAAAGGCTGGCCACACAGCAAGGTCTCAATAGTGGAAAAGGGTCCCCAAGGGGAATATTCCAGAACCAGGGCGTTGACATCACAGAAATGTCCTGAAGTGAAGAAACAGGTCCTTTGGGATCTCATACATATAAAGAAGTCCAAGGAAGGCAATCTAAAAAGCTATGAACTTAGTAACCAAACTGGGATTCCTGGTGGGCCCAAGGAAGTTAAGGAAATCCTTTTTTCTATAAGAGAAGTTTTCTATTCTAACCCTATCCTTGAAGGGTTTTCACAACAACACTAGAGAAAAGCATAAAAACCCAACTACAGTTCTCCTATCTTACTACATTTACACTGCCAAAAGCCACAGTCCCCATGAGAAAAAGTCACAGAAACCTACATGGACTTTGGCTGCAAGGTTTCCCAGGAGCTCAGGAGCAAACAAACCAAGAAACAAAGGGACTTGGGGGCTGGAAACAAGTCTTGATTGACAGAGCTGAAGACCTGATCTCTGTCTCCAGTACCCATGTAAAACCCAGGTGCATTGTTGTGCACCTGTATCCCCAGTACCTGGGAGGCAGAGATAGAAGCATCCTCAGAGCACCTAGGTTAGCTTGGAGCTCAGTGAGAGATGCTATTCCACAAACTAAGGTGAGAGGAGACTAGGAAAAACACCCAAGATTGATCTCTGACCTCCATGATTATGGGCACACACTCGAAAACATGCATACAGATACATACACAAAGGAACTGATGAACTAACCAGGTATTTTATTTGTATATTCTATTGTTATGAAAAATAGCATAAACTCACCCTCAGGAACACTAAAACTCTGGGACAACTGAAGGGACTAGAGACCTGCCCAAGACCTCTAAAATAGTTTTTTTTTATTCTTGAATGATTGTAATGTTCATTAAAAATTATATTAGTGAGACTGGTTGTGTCATTAACCCTTTAAGTCATTAATTGTAGGCCAATACTGCTACAAACTAATAAATTATATGAAACACCTTAATACCTCACTTGACATAGGGTGACCTGACAACACAGTCTAGGCAGAGCTGGGGTCTCAAGAGAGAGAAAGCAAATAAAAATGAAGGCTGATGACACTTCCTGGGGACATGAAGGGAAGGTTGGATGAATAAGCACAGAAAGAACTTCAGAGGACTTTTAAGTTATTGCTCCTTAACTTCAACTATATCCAAGTTAAACCAGTTGACAAAGAAGTTGGATTATGTTGTGTTCTTTAAGAATTTCAACATCCTTAGTATAGTAGTATACTGAGGGCAGGGACATCAAGTGACATGTGATAATCACATAGCCATTAAGGCAGACGGGTCATATGAACACAAAATTCCCTTTTCTGGGAAAACTGCTCAAAACTGTGTCCCTGTCTAGCCCTACTCCCTAGGTACCCTGTCAAGGGGATAGGATTGAAATGAAAGAAAGAAAAAGATGGCCATGTAGAAAAAAGTAGGGGAAAGTCGTTACTTTAATTAACCATTTTCTACAGCTGCCCCAGCCTCCCTATTTCTACCTCTATATCAACCCTTGAAAGCGTCATCAGAAATAGAGTTCAACATTAAAGTTATGTCCCTTCCAAAGTTGACTTTTGACATCTAGCTATGACAACTGGCTTCAGGAAGCCAACACTGGAGCGCAGGTCAGCCGTCTTGCCCACTTAGTTCATTTCCATGTCTCCCTACTTTCTAGCAATTGGAAAGTCACTTCTACTGACTCAGCTCCTTATTTAAAATAGCAATGTCTTTAGGGAAGTTAATTCTACCAGTTAGTCACACCTGAGTATGAATTACTGCTTCTCACCTGATCCTACTGCATAATTGGAGGTTTGCAGGGGAGGGGGGAGGGGATGCAGAGCTTTTAGAACAAAGACTCTTGGAAGAGCACCTTGGTGACCTATATAATTACAGCATTCTTTAGAAACCCAAACTCTTTCTGATGCTATATTAAGCCTACCAACTTAGAGTAAAACATGTCTCTTCTAACTAGTTTTTAAAATCTAGAAGACATCTCATAAGAAAAACTGACAAATATGAAACATTAAATTCTTAAATAAAAATAACTTCTGCATGGCAAAGAAGTCACAGTATTGTTAGGAGCCAGATAATAATCAGGAAAAAAACCCTCCTACTCTTATCATAAAGAACCTATATTCCTAATACATAATGAACTATCAGAATCTGCAGGAAAAAATAATAACAAAATGGATAAGAATAAAGTCCATTTAAAAATGGAAAAAGGATGTTAGAGTTTGCTGAAATAGAAATGCAGTGGTTCTTAAGCCTCTGAAAAGATGCTCTATTCCCACTGTAATGAAAGAAATTCAAATTAAAATAGACTCGATACTATTTTTCACTCATCAGATTGGCCTGACTCCAACCATTTGATTCTCTCTTTTGCAGATGAAGCTATGAAAAAACAGTTACTCTCATATATTCCTGGTGACAACAGAAACCCATGCAACCCTGACAGAGGACAATTTGATAGCAAAATCTATCAAAATCATAAATGAATAAACTCTATGATTCTGCAGTTCTATTTCTGGGAGTTTCTCCTAAAAATACACTCATGTGTTTGCAAAATACCATATGTACAAGGGTATTAATTGAAGCAATAGTTCATCACTGGACTGAAAAGAGATTGGAAATGATCCAACTCATCAGAGAAAAGGATTGGTGAGAGAAACTATCAAACACCACATAATTCTGTGAAGATGTTGCCTATCAACACACATGAGAATATTGCTAAGATAGATTATAAGAAGTAGCAGAAAACTAGGCATGCTGTGATTATTTCAATTATAAAGCAAAACAGAACATCATACCAAATAAATCTTTATTGGTATCAATTTGCATGCAAAAACACTGGAAGCTTATCTGAGAAACTAATGACAGAGGTGCTTGGGTTGGAGCTATCGTTGGATGCTTGAAGGCAGGATGGGGCAAAGATCTTGAACCATTTGATTACAGTATTCTTCCTTTAACAATAATTTCTCTTTCTAATGTTTCAATTACCCCTGGTCAGACAAAGTCCAAAAGCATGAAATAGGAAATTCTAAGTACTGTTATAAAATTCCATGCCACACCATCCCACCCATGAGGATGTGAACTGTGCCTTTGTCTAGCATATTCACTCTGTGTATACTACCCATCTGTCAGACATACAGGAGCTGCTTCAGTTAAAAAAAACAAACAAACAAGGGTCAATGTAACACGATGTTTGTGTTCAAGTCACCCTTAGTTAATAAGTAATGATTCTTCTGGTAATTTTATCACAGTACATTGTTATGATTGTTCCAGTTTGGTTTTGTTGTTAATCTCTAACTATGCATAATTTAGTGGTTAAACGTTAACAGGAGCATGCATTTAAAGGAGAAAGCCTGGTATATGTAGGCTTTGATACAATATGCTGTTTGAGCACCTACTGGGGTCATTAAATATATCCAACAAACTATTAACAGTACCTGTTCAAAAATTAATTGACACAGTAGAGCAAGAAAATAAGATGCTGACCCTAACTCAAAGAGCTCACTCAGTGCTTATAAGTTAAAAAGTCACATTGTACCTTAAGAACCCATGTTGCAACAAAAACTGAACCATCTAACCCAGCTGCATTTCTCTCTTGACTGAAGTCAACAGGACCATCATACCACTATACCACCAAGGAGGCTAGTTCAGGAGCAAGGGTCAGCTATACCTCTTCTAGGCTGGAGCTCTGCCATCTTTAAACCACAGAGAGAATGTCTCTGTAACCAACGGGGAACATGCCCTGGCTGTCAGGTAAGGCACACTCCACACCCAGAGCCAAGCCCTTCTCTTCTTTCCCTCCCATAGGTGTTTGATCAGAGTGAAGGGAAAATCTTGTTCTAAGTTCCAGAACTTTCCTTATCTGGTTGCCTCAGTTTAGACTTCCCTAAAGCATTCCCGGAGACAGATCATACGAGCAGTTTGTCTGAAGCACAATCTTATGAAACACAGCAATGGTATGGAGAAGATACAGGAAAAGGGGGGATTCTAAAAGAGAGTGCCAGTGACCATGTCACCACTGTAGAAAAACTGGGGTTCCCCACCACCAAGGAACCTCCTGAGAGGCAGAGAGCAGACAGCAGAATTGGTTCCCAATAGGAGAGAGCTGGGATATTGGCCTACCAATTGTCATCCCTCACAACTCAAAGGTGATATTTTACTGCCTTCCATCACATGAAGGTAGGCAATGGGCTTCTTGGGTCTAAGAATATCTGTGGGTAGAGGAGCACACAAAAACACTATGTCCAGGGAGTAAAGTGACCTCCAGGTAGGCTGAGTGGACATGATAGAAACCTTGGCCACACCATCTGTCTAAAACAAAAACAAACAAACAAACAAACAAAAACCATAGACAAGGTAGCTGAACACAACCAAAATGTATTCTTCACAGTTTAAAGGATAGAAAGTCAAGATTGTGGTGTGGGGCTTATTCCATACCTGCTTAATTTCCAACAGCTGCTTCCCTGATGTGTCTTCTTAGGGCAGAGAAAATGATCACCTCACTAATGCCTCTTCTTACAAGGGCATTAACCCCAACCACCCCTGAGGAATGTTTCCCAAAGGTTTCTTCTCCATATATAAAAACACTGAGAGTTAGGATCTCAATATAGAAACCTAGGGGTATATATTTAGTCCACACCATACCCTACTCAGGGCCTAAAAGATTGAATTGTAGGAGAAAGGACATAGAAGTGCTAATAAGCTCTTGTACACGGTTGTACAGTATGGCAACTATGGTTAATATACATCTCAGGTACCTACAAGAGTGTATTTTAAATGTTCTTACCACCCAAATAATAACTATTTGAAGTAATAAGCATGCTAATTAGCCACATTTAACTATTTCACTATATATGCATGAATTCAAATATTACATTGTACTCTATAAATATATATAATTTCATCAATTAAGAACAAACTGAAAAACAGTGCTTAAGAAGAAAAATACTATTGAAAGATCTTTGCTTTCATCCAAGATAGAACAACAGTGATCAGGTTTGCTCTCCTGCTTGAAGTAAGCAAAGGAAATGAAAAGAGAGAAAATGATTTTCAGGAAATGAAGCCAGTAAGTGGTGGAACAAAAGCAGCCTGTGAAGAAAGCCGGAAGATTGCCTCAGCTTGCTGACTTGAAAAGCATTCCTGCCTCGATGGAAGGTTTTTATTTGGTTGGTTTAGGGATTTGGGGTGCTGGGGACTGAATCCAGGGCATGCTAAACTCATGTCCCACCATGGAGCTATAATCCTAGGCCTCAAAGAAATACTCAGAGCAAATACTATTATCAGGCATAAAGATCATTTCACAAAAGTATCAATTTGTCAAGATGATGTAATACCAAATATATAACATCTAGTACTCAAGCAAAGACTGATAGAATTGTAAGGAAAATAGACAGAGAAATGCACACATGCTCATATGTTTCTATCCCTCTCTCTCAGTAAGCAATAACACAAGCAGATAGCTACCAGGAGGAATATAGATGACTTTAGTGACATCACTGCCTCATTTGACCTAGTTGACATTCAGATAACAGGGCACACAACAGCAGAATACATGCACCTCTTCTTTGAGTACACACAGAATATTAGCCAAGATAGAAAATATTCTGCATTAGAAAAAAAAAAAGTTCAGTAAACTTAAAAGTATTTAAGTCACGCAAAGTATTTTCTCTATTCATATGGAATTAAATCTGAAATTGGTGTTATAAAGATTTCTGGGAAGTATTCAAATATTTGAAAGCTAAATAATACATTAAGACATCTACGAGTCAACAAAGCAAAATGCAGAAAGTTTTTGTAATTGTGTGCAAATGACAATAGGACATCTTAAAATTTATTTTATCCTACCAAGGTGGTACTCCGAGGAAAACCCACAGCACTAAGCACCAAGCACTTTTATCAAGAAGAAAGAGGAACTTAAACCAGTCACCTCAACTTCTGCCATAATAAATTAGGAAAAGAACAGAAAGGTGGAAGGAATGAGAGGGAGACCCATGAAGACAACAGATAGTTCTTTAAAACAATGATAATTTTTAGCTGATAAAGTTTCCTATAGAGATAGGCAGATGGAATGTGAAAGAAGAAAGATACAAACCACTCTCCAGTGCAAGATCACACCTCCAGGAGTGAATGAGCAGCACATGCTAGACTTAATAGATTAAAATAAAAGTGCACAAAGCTGTGTGCGTGGAGAAAGTTCTGTGATCTGGGTGGAGATGAGGAGGAAAGGATTATATCAAAACACACAGAATTCCCAAAAATCTAATAAAAATGAGAAAGGGGAATAAGAGACATAGAACCTCTTCAAAGGTTCTAATCATATCAAAATTGTTCTTAAGTTCTTTGTATATATTGGATATTAGCCCTCTATTGGATGTAGGATTGGTAAAGATCTTTTCCCAATCTGTTGATTGCCTTTTTGTCTTATTGACAGTGTCCTTTGCCTTACAGAAGCTTTGCAATTTTATGACGTCGCATTTGTCAATTCTTGATCTTACAGCACAAGCCATTGGTGTTCTGGTCAGGAAATTTTTCCCTATGCCCATATGTTTGAGGCTCTTCCCCACTTTCTCCTCTATAAATTTCAGCATATCTGGTTTTACGTGAAGGTCTTTGATTCACTTAGACTTGAGTTTTGTACAAGGAGATAAGTATGGATCAATCCACATTCTTCTACATGCTGTCCACCAATTGAGCCAGCACCATCTGTTGAAAATGTTGTCTTTTTTCCACTGGATGTTTTTAGCTCATTTTTCAAAGATCAATTGACCATCAAGATGTGTGGGTTCATTTCTGGGTCTTCAATTCTATTCCATTGATCTACCTGTCTGTACCAGTACCATGCAGTTTTTTATCACAATTGCTCTATATTACAGCTTGAGGTCAGGGATGGTGATTCCACCAGTACTTTTAATTGTTGAGAATAGTTTTTTTCTATCCTAGGTTTTTGGTTACTTCAGATGAATTTGAAAATTGCCCTTTCTAATTCGTTGAGGAATTGAGTTGGAATTTTGATGGGGATTGCATTGAATCTGTAGATTGCTTTTGGCTAGATGGCCATTTTCACTATATTAATCCTGCTCATCCATGAGCATGGGAGATCTTTCCATCTTCTGAGATCTTCTTCGATTTCTTTCTTCAGAGACTTGAAGTTTTTATCATAGTGCTCTTTCACTTGCTTAGTTAGAGTCACACCAAGGTATTATATATTATTTGTGACTATTGTGAAAGGTGTTGTTTCCCTAATTTCTTTCTCAGCCTGTTTATCCTCTGTGTAAAGAAAGGCCACTGATTTGTTTGAGTTAATTTTATATCCAGCTACTTTGCTGAAGTTGTTTATCAGGTTTAGGAATTCTCTGGTGGAATTTTGGGGTCATTTATGTATACTATCATATCATCTGCAAATAGTATATTTTGACTTCTTCCTTTCCAATTTGTATCCCCTTGATCTCCTTTTGTTGTCTAATTACTCTGGCTAGGACTTCAAGTACTATATTGAATAGGTAGGGAGAGAGTGAGCAGCCTTGTATAGTCCCTGCTTTTGGTGGGATTGCTTCAGTTTGCTTCCATTTAGTTTGATGTTGGCTACTGGTTTGCTGTATATTGCTTTTACTATGTTTAGGTATGGGCCTTGAATTCCTGATCTTATCATGAAGGGTTGTTGGATTTTGTCGAATACTTTCTCAGCATCTAATGGGATTATCATGTGGTGTTTTTTTTTTCCTTTGAGTTTGTTTATATAGTGGGTTACATTGATGGATTTCCATAGGTTGAACCATTCCTGCATCCCTGGGGTGAAGTCTACTTGATCGTGATGGATGATCATTTTGATGTGTTCTTGGATTCGGTTTGCAAAAATTTTATTGAGTATTTTTGCACTGATATTAATAAGTGAAATTGGTCTAAAGTTTTCTTTCTTTGTTGGGTCTTTGGTGGTTTAGGTGATACTAAAAGAGAGTATGAAAGCATGCACAAGACCTGCACACGTTGAAACCAGACAAAATCTTAGCACTGAGATGGGGGAGTCACACAAAGTCATACCCTAACCAAGAAGCTATTTATTACTAAAACCTGCTGGGAGAGGAATAAATCTGTTTTTTCCCAATGCATTGTGTCTGGGGTATATCAACCGTACTGAAGGGCAGCCCTCATGCCCAGAGATAGTTGGCCAAACAAAGCAGACTCATCCTGAGTAAGGTAACCCAATCATAAAAGAAAAACATGATATGCACTTACTGGTAAGTGGATATTAGCCCTGAAGCCCAGAATACCCAAGATACAATTCACAAAACACATGAAACTCAAGAAGAAGGAAGACCAAAGTGTGGATACTTTGATCCTTCTTAGAACCAGGAACAAAATACTCATGGAACAAGTTACAGAGACAAAGTGTGGAGTAGAGACTGAAGGAGTGACTATCTAGTGACTGCTCCACCTGGGGATCCATCCTATCGACAACCACCAAACCCAGACACTATTGTGGATGTCAACAAGAACTTGCTGACAGGAGCCTGATATAGCTGTCTCCTGAGAGGCTCTACCAGTGCCAGAAAAATACAGAAATGTATGCTCACAGCCATACATTGGACAGAGCTCCTCCCAATGAAGGAGCTAGAGAAAGCACCCTAGGAGCTGAAGGAGTTTGCAGCCCCATAGGAGGAACCACAATATGAACTAACCAGTATCCCCTGAGCTCTCTGGGACTAAACCACTAACCAAATAAAACACATCATGGTACTCATGGCTCCAGCTGCAGATGTGGAAGAGGATGGCCTAGTCAGTCATCAATGGGAAGAGAGGCCCTTGGTCCTGTGAAGGCTTGATGTCCCAGAATAGGGGAATGCCAGGGCCAGGAAGCAGGAGTAGTTGGGTTGATGAGTAGGGGGAGGGAGAAGGTGATAGGGGATTTTTGGAGGGGAAACTAGGAAAGGGTATAACATTTGAAATGTAAATAAAGAAAATATCTAATTAAAAAAAAAAAGACTAGGTATCCTAAATTTGGGTGAAGAGAAAGAAGCAAATAGGTTTGAACTTATCATAAGTAAGCCTTCTGAACAGGACACCAATAGAACAGGCATTAATACCAACAATTAATAATAGGGATATCATGAAGCTAAAAAAAAACCTTCCATACAGCAAAGGACACCATCATTCAAGCAAAGTGGCAGCCTACAGAATAGGAGAAAATTCTTTACCAATTACACGTCTCCTTGAGGATTAGTTTCTAGAATATGTGAAGAATGACAAAAAGTGACCAGCAAGAAAACAAATAGCCTAATTATAACTGGGATATAGAAGTTAGCAGAGAGTTCTCAAAAGATGAAACACAGATGGAAATGGCTTCTTAGTCATCAAGGAGATGAAAATTAAAACAACTTTGAGATTTTCTTTTACTCTAGTCAAAATGTCCAAGATCAATGAAACGAATGACAGCACGTGCTGTTGAGGATCTGGGGAAAGGAGCCACTTAGTTATTTCTGGTGGGCACGCAGTCTTGCACAGCCTCTATTGAAATCAGCATTTAAGTTTCTCAAAAAGATGAAAATTGACTTATCACACAGTCCAGACATAGCACTCGAACATCCACTCAAAGCATTTTACCCATTACTATAGATATGCTCCTCCATGTTCATTGCTGTTCTATTCACAATAACCAGAAATTGGGAACAGCATAAATGTCTATCAACTTACAAATGGATAATGTCTTGGGTTTTTGTTGTTGTTGTTGTTTTGTTTTGTTTTGTTTTGTTTTTTGAAACAGTCATACCATGTATTCTTGACTGGCTTAGGTTCCTAATTCCCCTGCCTCAGCCTCATTAATTCTATTTATATAATCGCAATGAACAATTAGATGTTTATTTAAAAAAAAAAATCCTGGTCCTCTCAGGTCATGTCAAAGGGCTTTTAACCTGAAAAGCCGAATAAATATGGAATTTCAGAAAAGTCTTGAAAAACATACAATTATTCTGGGACACCTTTTCTTGTGTTCTTAATCACTCGGTGTTGATGGTGCAGAAAATCCAAGACCTGAGGTCTGAGTAACTGTCTAAGATTACCACATCAAGAGACTCAGCAAGCCTCTAGCTCAGTATCACACTAGATGTCAGTTCTCCTGCCCACAAAAATAAAGTGCTGTGCCCTCTCTCAAGAGAGCTGGTGGCCCTGGAATGATCCTCTGGCATGAGAGTCTGCTAGGATCCATAACAGGAGAGGGGAAACTAGGAAGGCTGGGAAGGAGGGCAGCTTAACCTGTCTAGGCTGCCTCAGTAGGCTCGCAGTAGGGGAATTCCTAAGGTGAGGGGAAAGGATGTAAAGGCTGTTTCCAGCAGTTCAGGACCAAGGCATTCCAAGGGTGCATCCCTCAAAATCTAAGAGAGTCCAAATAGCCACAAGTTTAGCCACAGGTGAGGAAATAGAGGGGAATACAACCCTATTACCTGGCAGACAGCCTTCTGTATGTCCACAGGGGTTACCCTGACAAATCCCCCACAGACTGAGTGATTTTAACAACAGAAGTGTTTCCTCATGGTCTTAAGGTAAGCTGTCCAAGACCACAGAGTCAATAGATATGATTACTTCTTTCCTTCCTGCTTGATTGGATTTACAATTACTGAGGGGACACCATTCTAGACATGTCTGTGAGGGAGTTTCCAGAGAAGCTTAACTGAGAAGTCCCACCCTATATATGAGCCAGATTCCCTGACTGAATAAAAGTTGGGGAAAAGCAGGAAACCTAGTGAACATTAATGTTCATCTCTCTGCTTCCTGACCGTGGATGCAGTGTGAGCCACTCCACACTCCTGTTGCTATACTTTCCCTACCAGGGTAGAGAGCTCCCTCAACCATAATCCAAAATAAATGCCTTTTTCCTTAAGTTGGTTTTGTAAAGAACTTGATCATGCATAAAGAGAAGCAGCTAACACAGTAGGACTGCTTTCCTCCAACAGGAGCTAACACAGTAGGACTGGTTTCTTCCAAGCCACTCTCCCTGGTTCACAGCACACTGCCTTTTCCTATCAACATATGGTCTTTTCCAGCCATGTATCTGTGTCCAAGTACCCACTTCTTGTAAGAACACAAGTCATATTGGCACAGATCCCATTCAAACAACCTAACTTTGACTTCCTAGCCTCCTTATATAGTTATATTTGAAGGTATTGTGGAGTTAAGATTTCAAAATGTGAATTTGGGGTGAACAATTCTGCCTTTAATAGCCCCTCACCCCCCTCCTCCTTCCCCTGCCCTCTCCCAGGTCTGCAGCTGCTAGGAGACCCAGGGTCCTTGTCTGTTCCCATCACCATCACAGATCAGGTCAGACAGAAGTAGGCTATTCTTACACACACCATCTTCCACTTGGTTCAAAGCCCACAGCCCTTTCTCCCTCCAGGCCCTATCATCAGATTTCCACCTCCCCCACCCCAAGAGGGACCCCCAAGCTCCAAGCTCCTCTTCTCCATGCCCCTTTCTACCCCAGTGATGCATACCCCCTCCCCCACCCATGCTCAACCCATCTCAGAATTACCACATTTAGGAAACCAAATTGACCTATTTAGGCTGTGACCCAGTTACAACAGAAATGCCAGTCACACTGTCCAGAAGGAGGAAACTGGATGACCGCAGATGCAATTGATGGTAGGTCAAGGGAGATATGAGTGAGTGGCTCACCTACCAAAGATGCTATTGCAAAGCATCCTGAAGGATGGCTCCTAAAGAAAAATGAACAATTGCCAGGGATCCCCAGCCCCACAACCCTGCTGTGGCATCTGAGTACTGCATGGGATTTGTCAGCCTTGTATATGGCTAGGAAATGAGTGAAATAGGTTTCATCTGCCTTCCTTTGTTTGGAGGTGGAATGAACATCTCCACCCATCTGGAGCAAATAATCTCCCAAGAAACATGACAGTTCATTACTCAGACATGGAAACTGAGGCATCAAGAGGAATCCTTGGACACCAGCCTTCCCTAACATCCTCAGACCAAGGAAGGGCAGGATTTGTCTGGAGGCTTCAGAATTCGACTACTTTGTGGTAAATGTCATTTTGGGAAAATGTCTCATTCTGAAAAGTGGCTTTTGTTTTCAAAGGGAATGTCCTGTTTCCCAAGGATACTTGTGTTCCTAACACCTGAGGCAACCCTACGCCAGTTACACTCTCCATTGGGATCTTAATCTTAGGATGATAAAAAAAAAATGGCTGGGTGTCTTTAGGATCCTTCAAGACTTCTGATAATAGGACAGGCACAGACTCAGCCAGAGCCTGTCTCTTCTGATAACTACAGCAACCCTAAGCCTTCCTAGTTTTGACCTAGTTGACTTGTATTTAGCCAGGTCAGCCTACTCACTGCCACCAAAAGAGTCATGAATGTTGCAATTTGGTTATATTCGTACCTCGACATTTAACATGTGGTAGATAGTCAATAGCTTTGGTTTAAATGGAAAAAATAATCATATCATATGGGCCCCACTCTGTTGCATGTAGCTTTTGCTACCCCTTCTAAGCTCCAAGGATGGACCAGACTACCAGCCCCAGACCAAGAATATTATATCCATGGATAAAAAAACACAGACACACACAGTTACTCCATTTCAACTTGCCTTTCTGGCTCAACTGCTATAATGACTTACAACTATTGTAAGTGGCAGAGCTAAAATAGCAATCCATAGAGCATGGTTCTAGAGTTAAAAATAACAAAAAAATTGAAAACAAAATTGTGCTTTCTTAGGACACCAGGCCCTGTTTGGGCAGCACAGCAGAGCTATCCCTGGTGGAGGGGGAACAGGTGAGCCATCCCAACCATTGGACTACCTTGAGGTGGAGAGGGAACAGGAGTAATGCCCTTCCCACCCACAGCCCTTGCCACCTGAGGTAGTTGAAAGAGCTAGCCCTGAAGTCATTCCAGCAGGAGAGCCAGCCCAGCCCCCTGCCAGCTGAAGCACTTGGGAGAATAGGTCACAGACCTTGGCTGGCTCTGGAGATGTAGGTGTGGGTAAGCCATCTCCGAGGACATTAGAGCAGAAGAGCTGACCCTGCCTCCTGCAGATGGTGGCATTGGGTGGTCTAGCAGGAACAGTGCTGGAGAGTTTTCCCTGGTAGGCAGATAAGAGAGATCTGGCAGGCTGACCAGCTCAGATACAACCCAGGTCCAGATCTGGGGCACTGAGTTGGCCCACCCTAAAATTTACATCACCTGTGAACTGGTGGAGTGAGTGAAAGGGCCAGTCCTACAGATCCAAAACTGTAGGATCTCATGACATGGGACAACAACAGGATAGCAGGGAGGAGTCCAGGTGAGGATCCAATATTGACTGTGTCACAAAAGCCAGAAGCCTTGAGCCAGAGCAATGCCTCATTGCAATGAACATTGGCAAGCAAAGATGTGTGGACAGAGCGGTATACTATGGGACATACTGTGACACACTACAACTTGTATGAGATGTTTTCTATGCTTTGTTGTTGTTGTTGTTGTTGTTGTTGGTGGTGGTGGTGGTGGTGGTGGTAGTGGTAGTGGTGGTGGTGGTGGGGTGTGTGTGTGTGTGTGTGTGTGTATGTTTTATTTGAGGGGGGAGGTATCAATGGCATATTTGAGGGGACAGGAAGAGGAGAGGAACTGGGATGCATGATATGAAACTCGCAGAGAATCAATAAAAATTGTGTGTGTGTGTGTGTGTGTGTGTGTGTGTGTGTGTGTGTGTGTGTGCTTTTACTACCAGTCAAGGCTGAAACAGGTACCCTGGATATAGATGAGGATGTCTGAGATCTGGCCTGCTAGGAGAAAACCCCAGTCTCCTAAAGCACTGGCTCTTTCAGGATTGCACCTGACTGCATAACCCATAAAACACACTCTGGCAGGGAGAGGAGAGCGTTCTAAAGGTCAGAATGTCCTCTTACTACTAGAACACAACTCTCAGCAAACCCTCTTACCCTCAACTCTATCATCCTAACCTCTCTTATCTTCAAAGGGAACAAAACACATTAACCACATCAGCATCCTTTCCCTCCTTCACCCAACCTCCCCACCTCTGTCTTCGGCTTGCCACCATCTACACTGACCATCCGAAGCACGGTGTTTGGAAGCTGGACACCCTTGTCTTGGTGTATGTCTGAATCCCAATTCCTCCGTGAGTGTTTTACTTTTCAAAGGAGAAAATGAGCCCTTATGGGGGTTAGTACATTTATGAGTTTAAATAAAAACAACTCTCTAGTTACTGTAGTTATTATATTCCGTTTTGTGAAATGTAACTGCTGCAAATAAAAATAGCCTGGCTGGAGCTGGCGTACATCAGTTTCGATAATGACATAGGCAGCCCCATCCTGAGTATGCTTTAGTTCATGTTCCCTGGGCTTGCAGAAAAGGAAATGGACTGCTTCATGGAGCGTTTTCCAAGTGCTCCAGGTAGATGTTTAGTAGTGTCATGAAATGCATCTGGCAGGCAAACCCTAGACTTCACAGCAAAGACTATAGTGCTATTGCTCTCACACCAGACAGAAAGGGCACCCCCAAGCCATGTGGGGTGTGTGTGTGTGTGTGTGTGTGTGTGTGTGTGTGTGTGTGCAGAATCTGCCAGGCATGATACCTGGGCCAGGAATGAATGGTTATGACACAGGCCCCTGACTTAAAATAATTCAAGTAACAGCTTTCTGATTTTACAATGAAGTGAAGTATGTACTTGGTAGGAACGAGATTTAGAGTTCTTAAATTTGCTCGTTTTATGCCAGCAATCCGTGATGATACTCTTTTTTATGAGTGTGTCTAAATGTTTATATATAAGTAGCTATGAGATGCATGTGCACCTATATACATAGGTACACACATGGGGACCAGATATGTCAGGTATCTTTTTCTCAATTGTTTTCCACTTCATTTACTGAGATATGGTCTCTTACTGACTCAGCTAGTCTAACTGGTCTACTCTGGATATCTCCTACCCCTGCCTTCCTAGGATTACACATTGGCTACCACACTTATCTAGCTTCCATGTGGGTTCTAGGGATCTGGACTCCAGCACACACACTTGCACAACTAGCTGTTTAAGCACTGATCAGTCTCCCCTGCACAATGTGTAGTAACACTCTTACAGAAAAGAGCAGCAACAGCAAACTCGAGCTTCCAGTCAGCTCTGCAATCATGACAGGAAGCAACTGGTACTCCAAGGTGTATTGGGTGGCTAAGCTGTGATGTTTGGTAGTTCACACATATGCAACATGGTTTGGTGTAGGATACAGTCAGCTTAACCCCACTGTGTGTCAAGACAAATATTCTTATTTACATCTATCCTCTGAGTGTGGTGTGGCTAATGGCAGAAAGAATATCTTTCTGTTCTGATCCTCTCTGGTTTCTAGGTTAAGCACAGAGTCCTCCTTAGCACTGGACTACCTAGAGTCAAATCTCAGCCCCATCTTTAGTGAACAAACATTGTGGAACATCGAGTGTGTAGAATCATGTGTTTGAAGTCTGAAGTTAAAACATCAAGTCTAACCATTGCATACACTAGCAAGATTTTATTGAAAGGACCCAGATGTAGCTGTCTCTTGTGAGACTATGCCGGGGCCTAGCAAACACAGAAGTGGATGCTCACAGTCAGCTAATGGATGGATCATAGGGCTCCCAATGGAGGAGCTAGAGAAAGTAGCCAAGGAGCTAAAGGGATCTGCAACCCTATAGGTGGAACAACATTATGAACTAACCAGTACCCCGGAGCTCTTGACTCTAGCTGCATATATATCAAAAGATGGCCTAGTCGGCCATCACTGGAAAGAGAGGCCCATTGGACTTGCAAACTTTATATGCCCCAGTACAGGGGAACACCAGGGCCAAAAAGGGGGAGTGGGTGGGCAGGGGAGTGGGGGTGGGTGGATATGGGGGACTTTTGGTATAGCATTGGAAATGTAAATGAGTTAAATACCTAATAAAAAATGGAAAAAAAAAACAAAAAAAAACAAAAAAAAACAAAAAAAAAAAAACATCAAGTCTAGAATCCTCTGGAGTCAGCCATTCCTCTAGAACCTGACTTTTTTTTTTTTTATCTCTTCGATGGTATGGAGATAATAGGACCTATTTTGGAGGTTTTGTGATAGTTAAATTTAAAACCAATCACCTAGCATGCATAGCTCTGGACCTGGCATTTGACAGGAGTCAGTGTGAGCTTCTGCTAGCAACAATGTGTCAGTACACATGCTAGACAGTGTCTTATGTGGCACTTCTGTTTAGTCTCTTCTTTTTCCAGCCACTGCAGCAACAAATTCATTCTCCCCATCACCAGGTTCATATAGACACCAACCTGAGAGCCCAATAACTTCAGATACATACTGGCTTCTCACCTACTCCCACAAATATGTTGTTCACATGAAGAAGAAAGGAAGCTGTTGGCTAACATGCATGTTTGTATGCATTTAAATCAGACTAGTGTTCACACAGTGTGGAGAATCTTCAACCACTGTGCTTTGACAGAACTTCATTCTTCACAAAGATATGATGAGGTCCTATCCTAAAACTATTTAGTCCCATTCTCTATTACCATAACCAAATACCACAGACTCGCTAGCTTGCAAAGAAAGCAGGTTTTATTCAGGTCCCAATTCCAAGAGCATGATCATTGGTGAAAGCTTTCTTACCACACTGCATGACAGGGGGCATCTGGTGAAGAGAGCCTACGTTGAAATAAATATAGGTTGGCTTCTTAGAGACACTCTCTCTGAAATAAACTGTGTAACTGCTGTGCCTATGGCAGGATACCTGGCAAAATCAATAGTTTGGATTTATTCCAGTGTCTAGCTTGAGAGTACATTTTGATGGAGAAGACAAGGCCACAGGAATTTGAGGGATCTGGTCACACTGCCTCTACAGTCAGGAAGCAGAGATTAGTGAATGCTGGCAATCAATATAATTGCTCTTTTTTTTTTAATCCAGACCAGCACCCTAGCCCATGGAATTGTGCTGACCACACTAAAAGTATGTCTTCCCTCCCCCAGTAAATTCACCTAGAGACTCCCTCAGAGAGATGCCCAGAGGTTTGCCTCCTTGAGGATTCTTGCTTTTTTTTCAAGTTTCCAGTCAATATTAATTAGCACAAACCATTAATTTGTTAACTTGTTAATAAATGTGTGGATGACTACATTCATGACGAAAACCACTCATCAGTCTATCACTTTCCAAAGTCTCATTTCACAAATACTATTAACACATAAAGCTTTGGGTATGAAGTTTCTAACATATGAAAGGTAGGGGACACATTTAAACTCTAACACCTTTCAAAGTTACTTTATCTGGATGTAGAGTCTCCGAACGTATTTGATCAGAATGATGTGACACCTGAGTAAAGTCATTCCTAAAGCCACTAACTTCTGTTCTTCTCAGGATGGGCATTCGACGTCACATAGAAGGAAGGCTTGGCTATGGAAAGACAGAGTGTTGCCTCTGTAAGGCAAAGAATGCCAGGGGCTGCCAACAACCACCACATACAATAGAAAAGAATCCTTCCTGAGAGCCTTGAGAATAAAGATGGCTCTTCCAACCACCTGATTACAGGGTCAACATCCTCCAGCACTGTAGAATGATAATAATTTCCATTGCTTACGCCACTAGACTGTGATACTTGTTGTAGCAGGAACACATATGAGACAGGAGTGTGTGGTCACATGTTTCTCTCCCTGGACAAGTTTACACTAAGACACACTTCACACAGATGTCTCATGGGATCTGGTGTCCAGTTACCAAAGCTGAGAATCGTTGCATTCATTTTAACTCCTCCCTTTCTTGGCTCTTCCCTCCTCTTGCTCTGTAGGAAGAGGCCCTCAGTTTATCTCACTTTTTCTCTGCTGTGACTAAGTACAGGATGGAATGCTTTGGTTTCTCTGTAACCTGACAAGCTCATATTTTCCCCAGCGGCCTGACCCCAACCCCTGGTCTTAAACGTTCCCAGGCACTGATGTAGGTGTTTCGTTTGTTGCCTAAAACAGGACTGGAAATGAACCCCAGCCAGCCCTGAGCCAAATTCCTCAAACTGTCATGCAGTTTCTATTACTTTCACTATAGCCATACATAAATTGAACAATCCTTTTTATCCTCGTAAGAAAGTCCACTATAAATGCTTTAAACTGA
The DNA here is from genome assembly GCF_000001635.26 of Mus musculus. Taxonomy (NCBI): domain Eukaryota; kingdom Metazoa; phylum Chordata; class Mammalia; order Rodentia; family Muridae; genus Mus; species Mus musculus. The sequence goes on along the minus strand of NC_000078.6, from coordinate 88,637,709 downwards.
CCTCTTGGCTTTCTTACGTCCCTTTCTTTAGAATGTCAGTTAGTCCCATCCCAAGACATTAGAGAAATACCTTCAGAATATTTTTCACTTGCCACCATTTTGAGGATGACTCTAGCCATAAGTTCAGACAGACCAGATATCTAACAGCTACTGACTGGATGAACAAATAAATGAAAATATTAAAGAAGACTCATGGATGCCCCCAAGAAGTTTTCAATTGAATAGTTAAAATAAAACAAGCATAATATCATGAAATAAAATATAAGCACATTTGGAGAATAAAGAACTTAAAATTCCCAGGATACTTACTGGCTCATCACGTCTAAGAATGACTAGCCAGTCAATCGGGTTTCCGTGGCTTTGATCCCTGCCTCCCTCTACCCATATATCAGGTTAGGGTTCTCAGTAGCAAACCACAGAATCCATTCTGGTGATTTGAAAATGAAAGTATTCTTATTAAAGATACCAGGGAGTTTACAGGCTTCCTTAAGAGATGTAGTCTCAGAACAATATGGGATCACATCATGAGGGTTTCTCTGAGGAATGCATTTCCAGGGGAGAAAATAACAACCATAGGTCGACTTCTTCTGGCTAAGTAAACTGGTTCCCTTCTGTGATCTAAAATCTAGTAAATACCCAAACCTTCCTTGGCCTTGGGGAGAAGCACATAATCCACACATCACTCCATTACTGAGCCAAGTACAAGAAACTGACCAGCCAAGCCTCTCTTACCTCCTTGGTCTTATGTTAGAATCGTAAGCCCTTTAGAGAAAACCTGAGTAGTATCTCTTTTCAAGACTTTCAGACAATCATGGTCCATTTTATACTGCTATAACTGAATTTCCAGGGACTGGGTAATTTCTAAATAGAGGAAATTTACTTTTCATAGTTCTCAAGGCTAAAGGCATCCACGTCAAATGGAACAAGGTGATGAAGGCCATTTTGCTATAGCATCCAACTGTTGGAGAACGGAAAGGCCGAAAGAGAAAAAGACCAACACACACTACCTCAATTATTTTATAATCAGCATGAGTTTATTCAGGATAGTGGAGCCTTCATGACATAAAGACCTCCTGCCATCAGGTCCCCTACCAACATAGTCATATAGGAATATAAACCTCCAGTATAAGCTTCCTGGGAACCAACATTACTAAAGGGTCCAAGCTAACTATTCTAGCCCAGGGTCACTGATGCTCAAAGTTTGGTTGGTGGATAAATGGTGTCAGAATTGCCCAGAGCTTGTTAGGATTGCACTGTCTAGGGCTCCATCCAAAGCAGCTGAATGAAAGTCCAAAGTCAGACACAACCCCTAGGCTAGTCTGGTTAAAGTTGGAGGATTCCTGATGTGGTACACTCTCCTCCATTGCAAGGGTGCTCAACTCTAGCAAGTCAATCTGCAGAGGATTTTGTACTTGAAGCCACTCCTCTTAAACCAGAGCACAGGTCCTCGCTCCCTGCCCTGTGTTACATTTTCAGCCCTGGCAATAGGTTAGAAGCAGGTCCTGCTGGGAACACCTGCTCCAAGGCTCTAAGCAAATAGGTCCAGGAAGCCTTACTACTATGGTGGTAGCAGGAGAAACCCACCCTTCTATAAAGATAACAGAGACACAGATGAGGAAATCCAACACATTCTAATGCTAGACTGCTTCAGCTATGAACTTAGGGTTTACCTCTCTCTAATCAGGTCTTGTTTTAGACACTCAGTGGCCTTAAAACCCAATGAGTTGGCCATATCAGCTGCCCGGAGGCAGGGGCAGGCAACAATTACTTTATTAGTTACTTTATGCATTTTTGTGACCAAATGCCTGACAAAAAGAATTTTTTAAAAGAGCTATTTCTCCTGGCTCAGTTTAAAAGAACAATCCATCATTACAGAAAAGTCATAGCAGCAAGGGTATCAGATGACACTGGTCACACTGCATCCAAAGTGGAAAGACAGGATAAGATGGAGGCTGGTGCTGAGATCTCTCTACCCTTTTTATTCAGTACAGGACCACACCCCATGGAATGGTGCCCAACTGCTACATCCAGGGTAACCTACCAGCAGGCTAAGTCCTCACTTCTTAGTTAAATCTTTCTAGAAAAACCACCATAGATACACCTGGAAAGTGTTTCCATGGTGATTCTAAACCAATAAAGTTAACATTTAAAGTTAACCATCACAGGCAGCGTCCCTATGGCACCAGAATCCTGCACCACCATGTCCTTACACAGACATAGCCAGTAGCCCCATGCCTGGCTTCTGCAGGAAGTCACTCTGACTCCAAGGCTTCAGGGCCTTGCAGACTATAGGATTTGGGAACAGATGTTCCCACTTGCATATGGCTAGCTAGCCTTGGATCTCAGTGGAGATAGACAAGCTTCATTGATCATGATGTCCAGGCAGCTACAGAGAACATGAAGAAGGCATCAGCTCCCACTTATCCCATCTCCACAGGCAGAACAGTTTTGACCTGCTGAGGCTAGGGAGAACAAGGACCCTGTGTGCCCATGCTCCATCCTCCTTGTCATTGCTACCAAGCTGAACACCTAGGCTGGAGACTCAAGAGAGCAATGGAAGTTGCAGATATCTGCCCTATACCCAGTGAGGCTCTGGAGTTTCTCTCCCTCCTTTCTTTTCACAGCGTTTCCATGTTTATTCTGCTGTGACAGAGTCACCCTCTTGTTACAGCATTGTCATTATTGCTCAGTGGATCTATAATTAGTGTCCAGGAAAGACCCAGAGTATATTACAGAAAATTGCATAGAAAATATCATGTCAGAGTGAGCAGGGGTCATCCCCAGATAGAAAGACTACTCCTAATATTAGTATCCTTTCTATCTGTGCTTTATTTTCCTTATACAGATTCTACTTTTAGCTATGTAAAGTTAATTGCCATGTTTTTTCCTGGATCCTCTTTGTATGTTGAGAGTGGGACCCTCTACCTACATCATTCCAAATGACAAATCTCATGTGTCATTAGTTACCTGGGGATAGGAATGTCCTCAGGCTAAAACAAAACCTAATTAGAAGGTACTACAACTGGAAAGACCATGTGGAATATTAGAGAATCTGAGACCCATAAGGACACACAAACTGAGGTAGCATTAGAAATCTGTATGTGAACTACTTGTACTTATATCTTATTCTTCCCTCTGGTTTCCCTTAAGGATATGATTTCATTTGAATTTCTTTATCTTTTGCCTTCACTAAATAACCAATGAAAGAGTTTCCTTGGCCTTACTTAGTCCAATATTGAAGAGAGGACTAGTTCTTCTCTGGGTCCCTGTCTCAATGGTCATAGTCATCAGGGCTCAAGGACCCTTCTCAGACAGTTGGCAGGGAGCTTTGAGTGGAACCTGTGTCATGTGCACCTTCCCTCCCTGCAAGGCTGCATGACTCATGCAGAAATATGTCCTATAGCTACAACAAAATGTATTAAAGTGGGGTAATTTTAACAAGATCATAACTTATATGTGCACTCACACACACACACTTCTCATTCAATATAACTAACCACTATCTCTCCTGAGGAGAGGTTACTCCATCATCAAAATCAGGTCTCCCATGTTGCTGCCCTCCGGGGACATTTTCCATACACTGTTTTTATACAAGTTGCCCTTTCAAGTACTGTAATAACCTTTCAAATAATGAGTCACAATCCACAATTTCTGGCTAAACCCAGTCTATCATCTGTTTTGTGAAAAAAGTTTTATTGGAACATAGTCATGTTTTTCTTCTCATTAGTTGTCTATGGCTCTTTATATTAAACAATAGCGCCAAGGAATTGTAACAGGCTGACTGGTCCCCAAATCACAAAATATTATCTGGTCTACTTTACAAGATTGCCTGAACCCATTCAAACAGAAATGTGAATGGTGTCCACATACATTATACAATAAGCACCCCTTGAAAGTAGGCACTGGTTACTCCAGGAGACATTCCTAGTGCATTTGTCTCCATCTTCAAGTGCTTCACACAATAGTAATAAAAAGATATAAGTGGATAAAGAAACACACAACACTTTGTTACTCCCTGGTATCTTCCAGATCCTTGGATTACATCCTAATTTTGTGTACTTCTTCATTTGATTTTTAAATTGAGCACCTTTTAGATGGAGGGAGGAAGGTAGAGAGGGAGAGAGATTACCATAAGTCACAAAGAGTCACATAGAGATTTCTAACACTACCTCAGCTAGTGTGTCCTTGTGGGTCTCAGATTCTCTAACATTGCACAGGGTTGCTAAGGCAGAAAAGCCCCAGGATGGGGGAGGGACTCTTCCCCAGATGGAGAAGGAGACTAAGCAAATAGTACTGCAAACACTGCTCACGTGACCCTAATCAGAGATGCTGAACTATTTTCCTTCCATGAAATACTTTACACAGTTAACTGCTTTCTGTAAATCTTTCCCATTCTTTAAAAATGTTTTAATAGTTTTTGTCAATTAGCTGCTAATTCACTTTAACACCTACTAATCTTCATTTTTTTAAAAAAAAAAAACTAATTTATGAGCTAGCATGGGGAATTTCTGTCATCACACCTAAAAGACAGAACTCTATGATGCCACAGTTCAAGCCTGAGAAATTCGAGTATGAATGTCATCCCTGGTTTAATAACAGATATTGAGTCTGGGAAAGACACAAACACCTGCACCTAAAAGTTGTTCTTGACTTTAGGGTAAATTGTGACTTGATATACATTAAAATTATTAAAATGTATGGGCTAGATGAAGACCTGCTGCTATATTTCCCTGACTTGATCTTACCTTAGCTTCATTGAAACCAATTCTTCTAAATACTTGCATCTGGGACAACTTCAGAACAGCTAGCTCCCTTGGTCCAGCCTTTCAGACTGTTCCAGGGTAGAAAGGACACATCCCTTCCTCCTGAGCCATTTATTCCCCTAAGCATTCCAAATTCTCTCTGTTCAATTTCATGATTTGAATTTGTTCATTTTATGAACATATCCTCTCATGGTTATTGTCAAAACTGGGATAGAGACAGATTGGAGAGCAGGTTCTAGCCCATCAGACAATGAAATAAGTAATCTCTCTCTCTCTCTTTCTCTCTCTCTCTCTCTCTCTCTCTCTCTCTCTCTTTCTCTCTCTTCCAGATCAAGATAGACGGCAGGCCAATGCCACTGCTGCCACCTTTCCCCAAAGACCCTCCTGTCTCCCTCTGTAGGGTTCCTTCTGGTCACCATGCTCTCTCTAAGGCCACATACCTCAGCATCCTCAGGAACCAGGACAGGTGGCCCTAGAAATTAGCTTCATTGGCCCTTAGTTGCAGATATTAGGCAACAATTCAGCCAGACAGGAAACTTCAACGAAAGGACCAACTCCTGCCCAGCCAGTGCTGCCAGCTTTTCATTGTGGAAGCCCAAAGTTATTGTCACAAGATGGACAGAGCCATGGTGGCAGAGAAGTGCTAGTACTAGAGAAGTTTAGTGTTGCCCCTGGAGTGGCTGATACAGAGCCCCTGAGCTTTACCCTCTCCTCTGGTTACTTCACAAAGCCCTGATATCACAAAAGGAAGGAGAGAAAAGTACCTATTGACCCTTAAGAACCTATTATTGGGCATACTCATCTTTGATACTCATTTTTATTACAGATAAAGAAGAAACTATCTAATGTATACAGTAAGTCATAGAGCTTAGGTCTTCCCAACTGCAGGGCCCCTTCAGAGGACCTCATGTCTGCCTGCCATGTGCCAAGCCCCGAGAACATGTGTGGAAATAAACAAATAAATCAGAGATTCATCAGTACTTGCTGCCTGTACATTTGGAATCACCTGAACAGAATTTTCTTCAGGAGTCTTGGCCAACATTCCAGAACATTCCATTATGAAGATCTAAGGAGAGACCCAGGAAGCTTGTGCCTTTTAAGGATTCGCCAGGGTTGATACAGACATGTCAGGAAGCAATTTCGATCCCTTTCTTATGATTTAAATGCATTTTTAAGCAATGTGGTTGTATGAGTGACATTTACCTGGTGTACGGAGGCATCCATTGATAACAAAATGAAGCTTCCTAACTTTTAAGATTTTATTTTTAGCTACATGTATGTGTCTATGTCTTTCAGAGTGTATGCCGCATGCATGTGCATGTCCACAGAGGCCAAAAGAGAGCTTCAGATCTCCTGGAACTGGATTACATGCAGCTGTGAGCTACCCGATATGGGTTCTGGGAACCGAACCCCTTGAAGGCACAGTAAGTGTTCTAAACCACTGAGCCCCCTCTCTAACTCTACTGTTTCCTTAGTTGTCTTCATTTACTTTTCTATTGTGATGATAAAACCCCATGACCAAAAGCCAGGTAGAGAGGAAAAGATATATCCAGTCTTACAGTTTGTAGTCCATCATCCAGGGAAGCCAGGCAAAAACTGAAGCAGAGGCCATGGAGAAATACTCTTAATTGATTTGCTCCTCATGGCTCGCTTAGACTGCTTTCTTATAGCACCAAGGGCCACCAGCCCAAGGGTAGTATTGCCCACAGTGAACTGCTCCCTCTCATATCAATCATCAGTCAATAAAATGCACCACAAGCTTGCCCACAAGCCAATCTAGGACAGCATTTTCTCAATTGAGGTTCTCTCATCTTAAATGATTCTAGCTTGTGTCAGGTTGACCTCAAAGTAGCAAGCACACTAAGTAAAAGATTCTCCCGGTGATTCTGAAAGTGCATACAGGTTTGGGGGCTGGAAATTTGCTAGTGGTGCCTTTCTTTCTCCAGTATTTCTCAGGAACTGATGTCCACTTTGAGAAGGGATGGCAAGAGAGCAGGGAGGCCATCTGACAAGCTTGTTCACACAGAAATGTTACAGACGTAATATTACGTTTCTTCTCCCACGTGCTGCTATTTTGGCATAGACTATTGCTTACCTCAGAAGACTAAATTCCAAATGGCAACTTACGGACACCAAGGAAGCTGTTCTGAGGCAGGAGAATTACTCTGACTTCTTTAAACAACATTGCAGCTGCAGGAAGGAAGAATTTGTACATAAATGAATTCCCTGAGACCTTGTGCAGAGCTGGGAAAGGGTGAGAAAGGGGGGGAGGGGAAAGCCCATAACTGATCCATGATATAGTTACACTTCAGCTTTATCCAGAGGCAGGGGAAAGCCCTAGTGATTTGTCAGTCACCTGGCAGATGGACTACCTGAGTCAGTGGTCAACTGGAGGTGCCTGACCTACAATATTGGTTCATTCTCAAGCCAACAAGGCAAGCACAGGGTTCTCTACCAGACAGACACCCGAATAGTAGGAACAGGCATACACCCACACACATGGAATGCTGACTTTTTGTGGTCAATGTTCTCTGTAACTCAGTCAGTGGGGACTTAGTTGATTACTGGGTTGTGGTTGGGGCCCAGAGATTGCAAAAACACAGCCAGCTTTTATCTCAGGAAGCCTGTGCTCCCTTTTCAGAAAGAAAAATTACTATGACAAACATGAAGACAGGCTAAGAGAAGAAGGGCAGGAGGGAATAATCTTTAGTTCATCCTTCCTTACAAAGACAACAGTTGGCTTAGGTCAGAGCACCTATATGTTGTCATGTGTCCAGTACTTTTCGATGCATTTAGTGTGTAATAATACACTCCATTATCAAAGCAACTGCTAGGACTTAAAGGCATTCCTCAGATTTCATGAACTGGAAACCTCGACCTAGTGGAACAGCTAGAACCTCTGGGAGGTGACTAAATCATGAGAACTCTGCCTCTACAAAGAGGTCAATCTTAGAAGTTAATGGATGTCACAGGAGATGCTTTGTGAAAATATCAAGCTTGCTTTAGCATGCTTGCTCTGTAGCATCATGCAATGCCCTCCATCAGCAGATGCAGGCAAGATATCTACCAGTGCATGCTCTTGGACTTCTATAACTATGAGCCAAATAAACTTCTGTGCTCTATAATCAGCCAGTCTCAGGTGTTTCAGAGATAACAGCAGAAAATGAAGTAAGATAACAACCCTAGAAGGATTCCTTTTATATAAGAAACTACTACTTTGTGCCTTTTCTTCAATAATAAAACCCAAAAAAAAACATGATTCCAGAGCACTATCTGGTAAATGTACAATTAGCATCACAAGAGGTAGGGACCTATTCAGTTTGCCAATTTCTATGGTGTAAATACACTACCAGTGCCAATTTGAGCTATAGATGTAAAATCAAAAGACTCAGAGTTAGGCAATGGACTACCATCGTATAGAATTCCCATTATGTACATATGATGGTCCTAATATCAAGTATATTGGTAACAGTAAATATAGTAAATATTTAGAAATTGGTGAGTTTCACATGTTTATTTTAATTTTAATTTAACTATGAGTTGGAGAATTTAATTTTTAATGACAAATAGCTATCTCCCAATTCTTTTGGGTATTGGTTCTCACAAGCTGGTGCATGCTGACCACAACCAGCTGAGAATTAGTACATTATATACAATTTTGAGATAAAAAAAGGTAGCACTGCCACATTAACACCCTGAAAGAATTTCCCTTGGAAGACTGACTCTATTGCATATAGAATACTAGGTCATTGGAAGAGAACCATTTTAATAGATGTCTTATTTACATTTCTATTGCTGTGGTAAAACAACATGATCAAAAGCAACTTGTGGAAGAAAGAGTTTATTCACTTATACTTCAGGATTTATTCCCTCATACTTCCAGGTAAGAATCCATCACTTAGGAAATCAAGACAGAAAGACAGAGGACATAAAGGAATGCTGCTTACTGGCTTGCTTTCATGGTTTGCTCAGCTTGCTTTATTATAGACTTCAGGACCATCTTCCCAAGGAAGTACCACCCACAGTGGATTGGACATGCCCACATCAATGATTAATTAAGAAAATGCCCCACAGGCTTGCCTGAAAGCTAATCTGATGGAGGTATTTTCCCAGTTGTGATTTTCTCTTCTCAGACAACCCTAGCTTATGCCTAGTTAAGAAAAACAACAACAAAAATTAGCTAGCATAACAGACAGAACTTTCTAAAGATTTCTATCATGTATCTGACCTAGCTCATGGAAAAAGTTCCCAAACACACTGACATCGACAATGTAGTTCTCTCATAACAATAACAAGCATAGCATGATAACCTTGAAGACTGCAGTAGTGGAACTCATACCTTGACAGTAATCAACAACTCTCACATTGTATTTAAGACTCACTCAGCAAGAGGGATATCATGTCTGATACTGGAAACCTAGGCAGCTACCCAAGGCTGGTGGAGTCATGGCTCTTGGAGGAGAACTTACAACTACCACTTCACTAAACCAACATAGACATTAGCTCTATTCTAATCACACACATAAGTGTAGTCCTCACCCCTCATCAAGGACACTTACTTTTGCAACAGATGAGATAATTACAGAAAATCACAACCAATCAAAATGTAGAGATATGGAGCCCAGTCCCAAAAGGATGCATCTATAGTACAACTCCCACATCTGAGGCTCAGGGATCATTGCAGAAGAGAGAAAAGAGTTTAAGAACCAGAGAAACACAGAGTTTGCTGTGAGTTAGAGTCTCCTAGGAATGTCAGAAGCCATATCCATAAACATTCACCAACATGACTGTGCAAACATGAGATGAACAAGGACATGCTATCATGGATGGGGAAAGCTCAAAAGGCCTCAACCCTACACAAAGAGCTACAGGGAACTAAGGAATGCTGAGAGTGGGAGAAATAGTCTTCCTCAAGGAAGAGAACAGCAATTGACTTATATAAAACAGATAGGTTTTTTTAATCCAATATAGAATGGTCAGCCAAGGAAGGTATATAAAAGGATCTGGAGAGGGACTTAGAGGAAGGGTTGGGGTTAGAGTTAGAGTTATGAAAGGGAAGAGGGGAGTGATTTAATTATAATCTCAAGTAATAAAAGAAAAATGTTTATGAGCAATAGATGTTACTGTGATATCTCTCTAGATGCATACTCTGATCATGTTCCATCCACCCGTTGTTTCTTATTTTACTAGCATATGTTCATCTCCCCTTTCTTGCTTTCTCTTTTCGCTCATTTATTCTGCCAAAACCCTCTCTTCTCACTCCTTTTCCCTTCCTCCTGAAGTCACTTGAGACTGTTCCCCATTTTCTTCTATACTTCAGACTCAGAAGACAAGTGAGCCAATAGGGAATGAAGTCTGTCTATTTTCATTGGGATTATTTATTTTTCAGTGCACTGCCTACATATCCTTAAAATGAAGGGATAAGAGCTAGGTCAGAAATTTTAGAGATGGAAAACAAGTAGAACTAAGATGAAAAAAAAATCTCATTATGAATAGCCTAAAGTTCTGAAAGATCTCAGAAGACCAAATCAATTTCAAAAATTGATTATATTTCTACTAACTTGTAGTAAACAGTCTAAACATCAAAATTTTAAAGTCTCTTTATAATGACATCTAAAAATGCTTAGGGATAAATGAACTACAAAACATAAATACCCTAAAAAGCTATCAAAAACAGTTGAAGTCAATTAAAGAAGATCTAAAAACTAGGAAGATATCCCATGTTCATCAATAAGGAGACTGAAAATGTATTAAGGCAGGAAACTCCCTAAATTGATCTACATAATCTACAAACTCAATATAAATTATATCAAAATTCCAGCCTCTTTATTTTAAGTGAAATTGACATGCTGATCCTAAAATGTATATGAGAAATACAAGATATAAAATAGCTAGAATCTTGATTTAAAAAAAAAAAAAAGTGAGGACTTATTCATTCCTACTTCAGAAATAACTTCAAAGCAACAGTAATTAGGACAGTGTGAAGCCAGGTACAATGGTATGTACCTGTAATCTTAAACTCACAGGAGATAGAGGCAGAAACGTTAGGAGTTCAAGGCCAACTCTGTGGTATGTCCAAGGCCAGTCTTGGTTGCATGAGATCCTGTCCCCCCAAAAGAATGAAACTTACATAAAAACATTTCTACTGTTTGGCATATGCAGACATAGTCAATGCTCTATTGATAGGCCCTGGGTTTCATTTTCACACAAATGACTTTTTCAATCTACTTGGCCAAGACATTTAATGGAGGCGCTTGGGAGAGGGTGTGTGCAGTTCTTTATAAGAGGAAAAATAAGCAAGGGGATCAATAGATGAAAACAAACAAATGAAAAGGTACCCAAGCACAAATTATCACCAGAAGCCCTTCTACTCTTTGATTCCTTCTCACTAAGGAAAGTCAAGTCAATCCATGGCCTGTACTACCCACAATGCCCCTAGAAGCTAGCTTAGAAAGTCCAAGATTTTTTCAGCAGATAAAGAAAGGTGTTTATGACTAAGATTGACTCTATGAGTTCAAACACCAAAATCCATGTAGTAAAATCTGACCTTTACCAATGATGCATGGCATACAATCATCTAGATAGATAGATAGATAGATAGATAGATAGATAGATAGATAGATAGATAGATAGAGATATGGGTATATATGGAGGGATATATACACATATATAAATGTAATTATATGTTTATATATGTGTGTATATGTATATATACATATATTCACAAATGTATCCATGTGCATAATACAAATACACATATACATATAGGTGCATAAGTGAACATTTTTTCATAAGTCTGAATTCAGGGATAAATTCTTGCCTCAACAGTTAAGGGTTCTTCTTTCTTTTGCCTTGAGTTCAGTTCCCAACATCCAAGCCAGGTAGCTCACGACTGCCTAAATTCCAGGTTGAGGATGATCTGATGCCTCTGGCCTCCAGGGATACCTGTTCACTTGGGCACATAGCCCCACAAAAATACATCACATAAATTAAAAACTAAGGGAACTGGAGAAATGACTCAATGGTTAAAAACATTGCTGCTTCTTTGGAGAATCTAGGTTTGAATCCCAGCAGCCAAATAATAACTCAAAACCATAACTCCTGTCCTAGGGGAACCAATGAGTACCATGCATGCACACGGGGCACAGATATATGTGCAGTCAAAAAACTCATCTGCATAAAATAAATAAACTAAAATAAATGCTAAAATAAGAAGTTCTAAACTCTAGGAATTCAGCCTCCATGTTTATGCTTCTAAATCAATAAAGTTTGCTTCAGTTGCCAGGTGTGGTTATATGAATGAAAATGACCCCTAACATGTATGAAAATGGTCTGCATAGGATCATATATTTGAATGTTTGGCTCCCAGATGATAAACTGTTTAGAAAGGATATAGCCTTATTGAATGGTGTGTGTTATTGGGGGTGGGATTTGAGGTTTCAAAAGCCCACACCAAATCAATCTCTCTCTCAATCTCTCTCTCTCTCTCTCTCTCTCTCTCTCTCTCTCTCTCTCTCTCTCTCTCTCTCTCCCTCCCTCTCTCTCTCTCTCCCTCCCTCCCTCCCTCCTTCCCCCCCTCCCTCCCTCCCTCCTTCCCTCTCTCCATCAGCATCTGTGAGTACTGCAGCACCATGCCTGCCTGCTACCATGATCCCACTATGGTGATCATGGACTCACCCTCTGAAGCTGTAAATAAATCCCCAATCAATTAAATGTGCCTCCTTTTATAAGTTTCCTTGGTCATGGAGTTTTATCATAGCAATAATAACTCTAAGCCACTGTGATTATAAATGTGGCCAACAGTGGTTCAAATGATGGGAAGAGTTATTACTCTGACACTATCAGTAGAGGCATGTGAGTCCAAGGTAAGAATAACAGCTGCACCAGGTCCTTAATGTGTACCTTCATCAATCCCCTGCCATCCTCAACTGTATTATATTCTGCTTCACAGTCACAACATGGCTGCTACATGGAAGTATTACATCATCATAAAACAGTGCACAAAACAGCTTTTAAAGAAGAAAGAAGAAAAATGGGCATTTTCCTTTCACACTTTCACGTCTCAGGAAGAAAGTACCTTACCCCAAAGCTCCCAACAGTCTTGCTCTTATGATTTCTTATACAAAACTAGCAAAGGCTAATAGTGAGGGAGATTGACCTACCCTGATCCCACTTTAAGCACCTCCCCACATTCACTGACCTGACTGACAGGCCTTTGATGCTCATACCACTTCATACGTGTACATTGTACATTAACATAGATGGTTTTTCTTACTATTGTAGTTATTTCTCTCATGACTGTGACAAAACTAACCTAGGGAAGGGAAGGCTTAATTTGTCTTATAGGTCAAAGATACAGTCTATTATGGAAAGTGTCTTTTTTTTTTTCTGTTGCCATGATAAAATACTTGAACAAAAATACCTTAGTGGAAAGGGTGTTTCTGGCTCATAGTTCAAGATTCAAATCCATCATGGCAGGGGAGATAAACAATTCGTCATGTCACATTCATAATCAAGAAACATGGCATGACAGATGATGATGCTCAGCTCCTTTACTCCACCTAGATAGTCCTGGATCCCAGCCAGGAAATGGTACCACACACAGTGAACAGCTCTTCATGTCTCTGCTAAGGCAATGAAGATAATTCCACATAGGCATTCTCAGAAACCCATCTCTTAGATTATTTTAGATTCTTCACAAGTAACACTAACCATGATAGCAGGAAGACCTTACCAGAAAGAGAATGGGGTTACAATGTATGCACAGTCAGGAAATAGAAAGATCTAGATTCTGACCTGGTTTTCAGCTCATTTCTCCCTTTTATCCAAAGATCCAAGCCTAGGGAATGGCACTGCCCACATTTAGGTGCATCTTCTTATCTTAATGAACTCAATCTAGAAACTCCATCACAGACATGCCCAGAAGTTCATCTTCTAGGGTATTTAGATCCTGTCAAAATGATGAACAATATTAACCATTGTACTTACTATGAGCCATAGGCAAAGAGGAAAGAGAAAGAGGAGAACAAGAAATAAAAGGAGAAAGAAAACAAGAGGGAAGAAAAGGATGAGGAAGAAGAGGATGAAAGAAAAAGAAGAGGAAGAAAGTTTGAAAGCACCTGTGCCTCCAGCCTCCTCACCTTCCTCTCCTGAATGAAGACATGGGTTATTTGAACTTGTAGCAGCAAGTGTTCAGACCACCCAGGGTGGACATAGATACTTAGAGTTCTGGGTCTTGCCCCTCATCTATAACCTCATGTAATTACGTACTTCTTTCACGGAGAATTAAGTTCACTGAGGGATAAAAAAGATCAACCCTGTTGTTTCTTGTCTAGTTTTAAACACTTTGACCTATCTCAGCAGGAACCAGGGCTCGGCGAGCCTGTTAAGTGTACAGGTTCATAACCTGGCTGGCAGCTAAGGCCAAGCCCTGCTTGCAAACTGTAGTGTGACCAGGCTTTAGGGAAATCTCCTCCTAGTACATTGAGAGTTTTCAGGTTAATGCTAAATCTGTCAGCTTCTACCATGTTCACATGGGAATAGCTGTGGGGAAGAAGGCTCCCTAAACTGTGTTCCAGTGCTTAGCCAATGCTTGGCCTTCTTCTCTCAGGGGTCCTCTTTGTTACATTCTCTCATCTCTCATCACACACTCAGGCTTCCTTTCTTGATATTTTTGGGTCCTTTCTCTCTTCTGGTGGCTTCCCTTACATGTCTCCTTTCCATTACTATAATGGAATCCCTGAGGCTGGTGACTTTATAAAGAAAGAAGGTTTATTTGGCTTCCCTTGGAAAAGCAAAAATCCAAGATTTAGCAGACCCACCAATGATTGATTCAGCTTCTGGCAAATGTCTAATAGTGAGTTGGATGATTGTGGGGGAGGACAGAGAAAGAGAAAGAGTATCATATGGTAAAACCGTTCATCCCATAAGAATTATTTCTAAGAGCTGTGCCTCAATGAGCTAGGTACTTCCCACTGAGCCTCACTCTGAAAGGTTCCACAGCATTGATCTCTAGCAGAAGAGCATGGCAGAGGGGACAACCATAACTGAATAACAGTGCCCCTTCAGCCCCTCCAGCCCCTCCAGCAGTCTCCCTCCTTTGGCCATCTATGATGGTGAGGTCAGGAGCCCTGAACCAAACAAGGGGGACAACTCCTAACCAAGCACTTAAATCCAAAGCCACCTGGACAATTTGCTTGATCCCAATGACTCGGTTTCCTGTCTACAAAATGGAGATAATGAGATCCCTCTCCCAGGGTTGTCATGAGTGAATGATCATCCAGTGACATGCTCCAAGCACTCACAGATGTCATTCATTGCTCTGATTTTCCAAATGCACAGAAGTCCAACAAGAAAGTGAGCCTTGGTCAGAATACAATATTGGATTTTGTCCTGGTTAATATTTAGTTAGAGATGTCTTCCCTGTCTCCACCTTTAAGGATTCATTCATTTATTCACTCATTGGACAGTCATCCCTGTTTCTTCACTCACGGGAGCCCCAATCTGAAATAGGGGTGCCCCTGGTTGTGGTTGTTTAGAGGAGAATGGTGCCATAGGCTCTTATATTTGAATACTTGATCCCTAGTTGGTTGGGAGTGTTTGGGAAGGATTAGGAGGTATGGCCTTATTGAAGGAGTTGGGTCACTGGGAATGGACATTGAGGTTTTAAAATCGAGCATCCTTCCCTCCTTTCCTCAGCCCCTCTCTCTCTCCCCTCTCCCTCTCCCTCCCTTCTTGCCTCCCCGCCCTCTCTGCCTCTCTCCCTCCCTCCCTCCTTCTCTCTCCCTCTTTCCCCCTCCCTCCCTCAGTCCCTCTCTCCTCCTCCCTCCCTTCTTCCCTCTCCCCTCTCCCTCAGACTAAGATGTAAGCTCTCATTTACTATTCGAGTACCATGCCCATCTGCTGGCTGTCATGACCTCACCATGATGATCACGACCTCTAACCACGTGGGACTGTGAGTCCCAATGAACACTTACCTTTGTAAGTTGCCTTAGTCATAGTGTCTCATCCCAGCAATAGAAAAGTAACTAAGTCACTGAGTCATAGGAGCTGGAGACAAGACAAGATACCCTTTCCCTTGCTAGGCTGTTAAAGCCTAATCAGAATTAGGGTGTGCTGATGGGTCTGTGGCATTGCTCACTGTAACAATATATGAAACTCCAAACAAGGGGTACCCAGCACAGGCTGCTATCCACAAAGCTGGTGGTAAGTCCTCCTAGGAACGCACCACACCCATGGAAGGCACTAAGTGGGATTTCCTTCTCCCCACTCACTGCACAGGGCCTCCTGAGTGCCCCAAGTCAGAGTCAGAGAGGGAGCTAAAGGAAATGAAGAGGAAAGGGCTTACAGGTCAAAAAGAAGAGCTCCTGGCTTCATTCCTGTCACTCAGGGAGCTTCTGGGGAATCTCTAAAACAGGCATCACAGCCTCCCTTCCCTCTCTCCTGAACACTATGAATATTAAAATAGTTATCAGTAAGGAAATGTTTAAAATCCACAAAGTGCAGCATCTGTGGAAGGAGCGAATGTTCCCTGTGTCATTTCCAAGGTAGAGCAGATGAGAGGGGGCAGAGGCTGCAGGCTGTGGGCTCCAGCCAGCCTGCAGCTGGGCTGTGCTTGGCCTGTACTCTGTGGGCTGTGCTTGTTGTTGTTTTTAATGTACATTTGCTGCCAGATTTTTTTTTAATCAGGAAATTTCACATTTAAAAAAAATCTAGATATCTGTACTGAAAATCAGAAGCTCAGCAACAATTAACCTCAGCTATAAAGCTCCTGCTCTTCATCCAGGGCTGAGAAGCACAGCCACCAACAGGCAGCATCCTCTCTCTCTCTCTCTCTCTCTCTCTCTCTCTCTCTCTCTCTCTCTCTCTTTCTCCCTCCCTCCATCTCTCCCTCTACCCATCCATCCCTCCTCTCTCTTTCCCTCCCTCCCTCCCTCCCACCATCCATCCCTCCTTTCTCTCTCTTCCTCCCTCCTCACCCCATATGTGAGTATTGTGTGTGTCTGTCTGCCTGTGTATCTCTCTGTCTTTCTCTGTGTGTATATGTTGTGTGTATATGTATCTCTGTGTCTGTATCTATCTTTCTCTGTGTGTCTCTGTGTATGTGTTATATGTATGTGTGTGTCTCTCTCTTTCTCTCTGTGTGTCTGTGTGTGCATGTTATGTGTGTATGTCTGTCTTCCTGTGTATGTGTCTGTGTTTTCTCAATGTGTATCTGTGTTTCTTTGTGTGTGGGGGGGTGGGGGGTGTGCATATGTCTGTGTCTCTGTGTGAGTCTATTTTCTATTTTTTAATGAAGCCCTCTTTTATGTGGCAAATATTTATTGGATGACTACTCTAAATCAAACATTCAGCAAACAAGATAAAGGAAGCATATAATAAAACTAAAGAATGAAAAAAAACACACATTATTTTCAAATGATGACCAATACCATGCAAGAAATTAAATGTCAATAGGATTTCAGTGGTCAGGGCCACTTGAGCTCAGGTGACTCACAAGGAGCTCAGGAAACTAACTTCACTGGGTTATTTGATATTGAAAGTCTGGGATTTAAACACAATGCCACCAAGTGCCTGTTGGGCACCACTGCAACAGTTTTGTTAGGTACAGAAGATAGAGGGAAGGCGTTCCTGTGGGAGACTGTCTCCCACAAGCAGGTGGGACCCAAGCATCCCCACCCCCACCCACCAGTCCCACACTTCAATGCTGTTTTCAAAGCCTTGTAATTATCCCATCTATAAATACAGCCTCTGCCAGAGAGAGGGCAGGCTCAGGCAGGAGGATTTAACCCTTAGATGGGTCTCTCCAGCTCTTTCCATGCCAGTTTCCCCCTGCCTCCTCGTTCTTCTTCTTCTTCCCTACTCTCCACCACCCCCACCTACTCCTAACAGCAGCTAAGTCAATGTTTGTCTTGTTCAAACAGCTGCCCCATCACAACCTGGAAGGGATTTCATGGAAGCAATGGATAAAAATCTATTATTTGATGGCATTTATTATACAAGATTTTAGCCCTTGGTATCAGCACTCCTGCTAACCCAGCAATGGGTCATAAGACAGCCTTCAATACTAAAATCATCAACACAGGTGCCTCTAGTCTTATTCCTGTTGGATGCTGCAGGCCTGGGATGGTTACATAAGAATAGCCAACATTTGTTTATATAAAAGCAATGCTTAGGTTTCCAGCTTCCCCAGTGGTGAGCAACCATCTCCCTGGCTCACGGCTTACAAATCTTCACTTGATTCCCAGAATGCCACAGCTACTTCTCATCTCAGGATACTTCTGCACCCACTATCTAGAAGAGGCCCCTCGTTTCTATATAAGGAAGCCCTACCTGGTATATCAGTCTATATCAAATTCCCTCAGACAGCTTTGTTTGTCTTATGCCTGGCAGGATTTTTTTTTATTATGTACCCACTTCCCAATATACTACCCTATTAATCAATGTGTCTATCATAACCCTATACCAATACCTATTCCTGGTACCTGGTGACCTCTCAAGAAAATGTTGTTGGATGGATGGATGGATGGATGGATGGATGGATGGATGGATGGGTGAGTGAGTGAGTGAGTGAGTGAGTGAGTGAGTGAGTGATTAAATATGCTGGCATAATGTTTGTTCTACAAGATGTTCAGGACTATACTATTTATCTAAAATATAAGTATATGAAACCCAAGGTGGGTCTACCAAGCTAACCACTTGGAAGTACCTTGCCTGGTATCTGGAATATGTTTTGTATTCAGTGGATACCTAGTGATTGAATCAAAGGAATAAATGCTTTTGCTGCCAGGGAACTCTTAGGATGAGCCCAGTGAGGGGCTTTTTAGCAACTCAGCAACACAATCCAGGAGGTTTTTTGTTGTTGTTTGGTTTTGGTTTTTTCAGAGAAACAACCACAATAAACACTACAAAGCAATCTGTAAAGCTGGCATTAAAAACCCACCCAATTAATTTTAAGCATTAATATTAAGGGAATCAATGGCAACTGAGTTATGTTCTGCACATAAGAAATGAGTCCCAGGAAGAAACACTGGAGTAGACAGAGATAGAGAGCTGGTGCCCATCAAAAGTTTTCCTAGTCAAAGTAGACTAGACAGCAATCATATTTGTCAAGGGACAAAAGAGGATACCCAGAATTTTATTTTTTCAACAAATCAATAAAAATGATCTGAGGGGTGTTGTGGTGGTGATGGTGGTTTAATCTTATAGGTCTTTTCTTATATTATGGTTTCCCATTTTGTGTTTTTATGGGATCTCTGTGTGTGCAAGAAGTGTGGGTGTCTCTCTGTGTGTTTCTTTTGCTTTTTTCTTAGAAATTTTTTTTATTGGTTGTTTGCTTTGCCCTTTTTTGGTTCATTTATTTGCTTGCTTTTATTGCCTATTTGTTTTCTAATGAACATGAAAAAGGGATGTGAATTTGGGTGGATGGGGAGATCCAGGAGGCTCTGGGACAGTGGAAAGTGTGATCAAGAAAATATGGTGACCTTGGGCATGAACTCTACAGCCAGTCCCACAGCACCCAGAGGAGGCTCAAATCCCAGGTGCTCTAACACACACAGGATCACAGGATCACAGGACCCCAGGATCCTAGGATCTTGGTCACACCAGGTTCACAGAGTCCCAGAGGCAGCTTGACTCCCAGGAATTCTGACACACCCAGAATCTCAGGATCCTGGAATCACAGATAATCAGGTAGAACACAGGTAAACAGGCAGAAGCCCTTAAAGAGGAAACACAAAAATCCCTTAGAGAATTACAGGAAAACACAACCAAACAGGCAAAGGAAATGAACAGAAACATCCAAGATCTAAAAATGGAGATAGAAACAATAAAAAAATCACAAAGGGAGACAACCCTGGAGATGGAAACCATAGGAAAGAGATCAGTAGTCATAGATGCAAGCATCACCAACAGAATACAAGAGATAGAGAAGAGAATCTCAGGTACAAAAGATACCATAGAAAACATTGACAAACAATCAAAGAAAATGCAAAATGCAAAAAGCTCCTAACCCAAAACATTCAGGAAATCCAGGACACAATGAGAAGACCTAAGGATAATAGGTATAGAAGAGAGTGAAGATTGCCAACTTAAAGGGTAAGTAAATATCTTCAACAAAATTATAGAAGAAAATGTCCCTTACCTAAAGAAAAAGATGTCCATGAACATGCAAGAAGCCCTCAGAATTCCAAATAGACTGAACCAGAAAAGAAATTCCTCCCATCACATAGTAATCAAAACACCAAATACACTAAATGAAGAAAAAATGTTAAAAGCAGTAAGGGAAAAAGGTTAAGCAACGTATAAAGGCAGACCTATCAGAATTATGCCAGCCTTCTCACCAGAGACTATGAAAGCTAGAAGATCCTGGGCCATACAGACCCTAAAAGAACATAAATGCCAGCCCAGACTACTATACCCAGCAAAACTCTCAATTACCATAGATGGAGAAAACAAGATATTCCATGACAAAACCAATTTTACCCAATATCTTTCTGCAAATTCAGCCCTATAAAGGATGACAGATGGAAAACACCAAAACAATGAGGGAAACTACACCCTAGAAAAAGCAAGAAAGTAATCTTTCAACAAACAGAAAAGAAGATAGCCACACAAACATAATTCCACCTCTAACAACAAAAATAACAGGAAGTAACAATCACTTTTCCTTAATATATCTTAATATCAACGGACTCAATGCACCAATAAAAAAATACATAGACTAACAGACTGGATACATAAACAAAACCCAGCATTTTGCTGGATACAGGAAACACACCTCAATGACAAAGACAGATACTATCTCAGAGTAAAAGGCTGGAAAACAAATTTCCAAGCAAATGGTCCCAAGAAACAAGCTGGAGTAACCATTCTAATATCGAATAAAATTGACTTTCAACCAAAAGTTATCAAAAAAGATAAGGAAGAACACTTCATACTGGTCAAAGGAAAAATCTACCAAGATGAACTCTGAATTCTGAACTATACTCCAATGCAAGGGCACCCACATTCATCAAAGAAACTTTAATAAAGCTGAAAGCACCTCACACAATAAAAGTGGAAGACTTCAACTCTTCACTCTCATCAATGGACAGATCATGGAAACAGAAACTAAACAGAGACACAGTAAAACTAACAGAAGTTATGAACCAAATATATATAACAGATACTTATAGAACATTTCATCCCAAAGAAAAAGAATATCCCTTCTTCTCAGCACTTCATGGTACCTTCTCCAAAACTGAACATATAATTGGTCACAAAACCGGACTCAACAGATACAAGAAGATTGAAATTGTGGGAAGCCGCCCTCACATTCGCCGTTACAAGATGGCGCTGACATCCTGTGTTCTAAGTGGTAAACAAATAATCTGCGCATGTGCCAAGGGTAGTTCTCCACTCCATGTGTTCTGCCTTCCCCATGACGACAACTCGGCTGATTGGCTGCAGCCAATCAGGGAGTGACACATCCTAGGCAGAGGATAATTCTCCTAAAAAGGGACGGGGTTTCGCCATTCTCTCTCTTGCTCTGGCTCTTGCTCTCTGGCTCCTGAAGATGTAAGCAATAAAGCTCTTGCTCTCTTGCTCTCTGGCTCCTGAAGATGTAAGCAATAAAGCTTTGCCGCAGAAGATTCCGGTTTGTTGTGTTTTTCCTGGCCGGTCGCGAGAACGCGTGTAAGATGAAATAATCCCATTTACCCTATCAAATCACCATGAACTAAGGCTGATCTTAAATTCCAACAAAAACAATGGAAAACACACATATACATGGAAACTGAAAAACACTCTACTCAATGATAACTTGGTCAAAGAAGAATTAAAGGAAGAAATTAAAGACTTTTTAGAATTTAATGAAAATGAAGACACATCATCACTTATGGGACACAATGAAAGCAGGGGTAAGAGGAAAACTCATAGCTCTAAGTGCCTCCAAAAAGGAACTGGAGAGAGCACACACTAGCAGCTTGACAGCACACCTGAAAGCTCTAGAACAAAAAGAAGCAAATACACCCAAGAGGAGTAGATGGCAGGAAATACTCAAATTCAAGGATGAAATCAACAAAATAGAAATAAAAATAACTATACAAAAAAATCAACAAAACCAGGAGCTGGTGCTTTGAGAAAATTAACAAGATAGATAAACCTTTAGCCAGACTAACCAGAAGGCACAGAGACAGTATCCAAATTAATAAAATCAAAAATAAAAAGGGAGACATAACAACAGAAACCATGAAAATCCAAAAAAATAATCATCAGATCCTACTATAAAAGTTTACACTCAATTAAAATGGAAAATCTTGATGAAATGGACAATTTTCTAGACACATACCAGGTGCCAAAGTTAAACCAGGATTTGATAAACCATATAAACAGTTGCATAACCCCTAAAGAAATAGAAGCAGTCAGTCATTAATAGTCACCCAACCAAAAAAGGCCCAGGACCAGATGGGTTTAGTGTAGAATTCTTTAAAGAAGACCTAATACCAATACTCTTCAAAATAGAAACAATAGGAACACTACCCACTTCGTTCTATGAAGCCACAATTACGCTTATACCTAAACCACACAAAGACCAAACAAAGAAAATGTCAGACCAATCTCCCTTATAGACATTGATGCAAAAATACTCAAAAATCTTGCCATCTGAGTCCAAGAACACATCAATATGATCATTCATCATGACCAAGTAAGCTTCATCCCAGGGATTCAGGGATGGTTCAATATACAGAAATCCATCAATGTAATCCAGTACATAAGCAAACTCAAAGAAAAAAAAACACACACATGATCATTTCACTAGATGCTGAAAAATCATTTAACAAAATTCAGCATCCCTTCATGTTAAAAGTCTTGGAAAGATCAGGAATTCAAGGCCCATACTTAAACATAGTAAAAGCAATATATAGCAAACCAGTAGCCAACATCAAACTAAATGGAAAGAAACTTGAGGCAGTCCCACTAAAAGCAGAGACTAGACAAGGCTTCCCACTTTCTCCCTATCTATTCAATATAAGACTCAAAGTTCTATCCAGAGCAATTAGACAACAAAAGGAGGTCAAAAGGATACAACTTGGAAAGGAAGAAGTCAAATTATCACTATTTGCAGATGATATGATCATATACTTAAGTGACCCAAAAATTCCACCAGAGAACTCCTAAACCTGATAAAAAAACTTCAGCAAAGTGGCTGGATATAAAATTAATTCAAACAAATCAGTAGCTTTCCTCTACTCAAAGGATAAATAGGCTGAGAAAGAAATTAGAGAAATAACACCCTTCACAATAGTCACAAATAATATTACATACTTTGGTGTGACTCTAACCAAGCAAGTGAAAGATCTGTATGACAAGAACCTCAAGTCTCTGAAGAAAGAAATCAAAGAAAATCTCAGAAGATGGAAAGATCTTCCATGCTCATGGATGGGCAGGATTAATATAGTAAAAATGGCCATCTTGCCAAAAGCAATCTACAGATTCAATGCAATCCCCATCAAAATTCCAAGTCAATTCTTCATAGAGTTAGAAAGAGTAATTTGCAAATTCATTGTGAACAACAAAAAACCCAGAACATCAAAAACTGTTCTCAACAATAAAAGAACTTCTGGGGGAATCACCATCCCTGACCTCAAGCTGTATTACACAGCAATAGTGATAAAAACTGCATGGTATTGGTACAGAGACAGGCAAGAAGATCAATGGAATATAATTGAAGACTCAGATATGAACGCACACACATATTGTCACTTGATATATGACAAAGAAGCTAAATTCATCTAGTGGTAAAAAGACAGCATTTTTAACAAATGGTGCTGGCTCAACTGGTGGACAGCATATAGAAAAATGCAAATTGACCCATTCTTATCTCCTTGTACAAAGTTCAAGTCCAAGTGGATCAAGGACCTCCCCATAAAACTATAGCCACCAGGGGCCACAGGTTACTGGGTTCCTGAAAGAAACCTGGGGATGGATGGGAAGGATGGCAAGAGAAATAATGAGACAAGACAAAGTTCTCTGATCAAGGTTCACCTTTAATTCTAAGGTCCAAATTTTAAAGGGGAAACCCATGCCTCACCATGCCAGGATTTTGTTGCTTTGTTGGGATCTTGTCAGGAAAACAAGATCAGCTGCTCAGCTGCTCAGCTGCTCAGCAAGTAGTGGCTTCAGGCAGGAAGCTGCAAACATAGCAGGGCAGTAGACTTTAGCTAGGTCCAAAGACTCTACCCTAGGTGAGCTACCCAACTGTGGCAAACAAGCTCTGATCCAGCCAGTTCAAGGCTGAGGGGAGGGAACATAAAACTAGATACACTGAAACTTATAGAGGAGAAAGTGAGGAAGAGCCTTGAACACATGGGCACAGGGGAAAAATTCCTGAACAGAACACCAATAGTTTATGCTCTAAGATCAAGAATTGACAAATGGGACTTCATAAAATTGCAAAGCTTCTGTAAAGCAAAGGACACTGTCAATAGGACAAAATGGCAACCAATGGATTGGGAAAAAAATCTTTACCAATCCTATACCCCATAGAGCGCTAATATCCAACATATACAAAGAACTCAAGAAGTTAGACTACAGAGAAACAAATAACCCTATTTAAAAATGGGGTACAGAGCTAAACAAAGAATTCTCAACTGAGGAATACCAAATGGCTGAGAAGCACCTAAAGAAGTGTTCCACATCCTTAGTCATCAGGGAAATGCAAATCAAAACAACCCTGAGATTCTACCTCATACCAGTCAGAATGGCTAAGATCAAAAACTCAGGTGACAGCAAATGCTGGCAAGGTTGTGGAGAAAGAGGAACACTCATCCATTGCTGGTAGGATTGCAAGCTGGTACAACCACTCTGGAAATCAGTATGGTGGTTGCTTAGAAAATTGGACATAATACTACCTAAGGACCCAGCAATACCACTCCTAGGCATATACCCAGAAGATGCTCCAACATGTAATAAGAGCACATGCTCCGCTATTTTCATAGCAGCCTTATTTATTACAGGCAGAATCTAGAAACAACCCAGATTTCTCTCAAAAGAGGAACAGATACAGAAAATGTGGTACATTTACACAATGGAGTACTACTCATCTATTAAAAACAATGAATTCATGAAATTCATAGGCAAATGGGTAGAACTAGAAAATATCATCCTGAGTGAGGTAACCCAATTGCAAAAGAACACACATGCTATGCACTCACTGATAAGTGGATATTAGCCCCAAAACTCCAAATAACCAAGATACAATTCACAGACCACATGAAACTCAAGAAGAAGGAAGACCAAAGTGTGGGTGCTTCAGTCCTTCTTAGAAGGAGAACAAAATACTCACAGGAGGAAATATGTAGATAAAGTATAGAGCAGAGACTGAAGGAAAGAGACTGTCTAGATTCATCCCATATACAGTTACCAAACCCAGACACTATTGTGGATGCCAAGAAGTACATGCTGAAAGGAGCCTGACATGGCTCTCTCCTGAGACACCCTGCCAGAGCCTTACAAATACAGAGTTGTATTCTCAAAGCCAACCATTGGACTGAGTGTGGGGTACCAAATAGAGGAGTTAGAGAAAGGACTGAAGGAGTTGAAGGGTTGTAAACCCATAGGAAGAACAACAATAGCAACCAACCAACCATCCTCCCCTGCCACAGAGCTCCCAGGGATTAAGTCATCAACAGAGGAGTATACTTGGCTCCAGCTGCATTTGTAGCAGAGGATGGCCTTGTCATGCATCACTGGGAAGAGAGGTTCTTAGTCCTATGAAGGCTAGATAGAAGCCCCAGTGTAGGGGAGGTGGGAGTAGATGGGTGGGTGGAGGAACACCCTCATAGAAGCAGGGGAAGGGAGGATGGGATAGGGGGCTTTTGAGGGGTGGGTAAAAACTGGGAAAGGTGATAACATTTGAAATGTAAATAAAGAAAAAATTTTTTTAAAAGTAAAAAGAATATATGGCATAAAAATCTATTGTAATAAAATTAAAATTATAAAAACAAAAGATGCTACAGGAAAAAACACAAAACTGGTATCTGATGGGAACACTCACTTTGACCCAATACCTATCAGCTGTTATCACATGTGAAGCATCTGATACAGGACTGGGCTGTGGGCCTATGAGGGTAGAGTGGAGATGGTCTTTGTTTCCTTGGAAATTTTACTCTAACTAAAGAGTAATTAGATTAAGGTCAATTCAGAAGATCACCAAGAATCAAAGGACCATCAGAAGCCAGCTTGAGACAGAGTGATCAAGCAAGATGACAGTGAGTTGGCCATCAGAAAGCCAGGGGTAGGGGACAGACAGGACTTTCAAGGACCTGGGATAAGGAGCTCATACAAAAATCCTGCCCAACTCAAACAAATGAAGCAATTTAACGAACAAAAATATCATTACAGCTGGACTGCAGAAAGCATGCTCTTAAGATGGAGGCACAATTGCCTATTGATCATTCCTGGGCCAGGCATGGAGGAATATGATTGTAATCCTAGCTATTTAGAAGGCTGGGGCAGCAAAAGTGTGAGTTCAAGCCTAGCTTAATTACACAGCAAGGTAATGCTTTTTAAAACCTTCACAAATTCTTGTTATAGACTAGATGTTCGTGTTCTTCTCCCCCAGATATATAGGCTGAAGCTCTCTAATCCCTAGTGTGCCTGTATCTGAAGATGGGCCTGACAAAGTAGTTATGGTTAAATAGAATTGTAAGAGCAGGCTCCTGCTCCAACAGTGTTAGTAACCTTATAAGGGGCAGTCTGCCAGAGAGTATACATCTTCCAGCCCCAGCCCTGCTTGCACCTTGAAGTCATGTGGGTTCACAGGGAGCTAACAGGCCCTACCATGCAAGAGGAGGGGCCTCAGAATGAAAACTACCTCTGCAGGCACCATGATCTTGCAGTTGTAGCCCCTGGAACTATGAGGCATTTCTATGTACAGCATCCAAACTATGCTAGTTTCCTAGGGCAGTCTAAACACAAAAATACAAACCCAAAAGTGATTTTAAAAAATTTCCTATCAACTTGGGGGAATGATACTTTATCATGACCTTACTATTGCTATTAGGCCATTCATGGTCTTCAATTATTTACCCATATGTGAATAAGTACACATTTCTCTGATGAGATATAAATTGCTCTTTTGTCCATAGTATGAAAATATTGAGGCATAGATGGTCTATAACTGGGTTTTTTTTTCCCTTTGAGACAGTTTATATTGTGTAGCTCTGGATGTCCTGAAGCTTTGTCTGTACATCAAGTTAGCCTTGAACACAGAGATCTACCTGCCTCTGCATCTGGAGTGCTGGGATTAAAGGCCTGTGGCACCATTGCCTTGTCTGGGTTATCTTTTTAGAATCCAAAAGAACCCTGAACTTTTAAACATATCAATGCCAAAGGTCTTGGCTAATGAACCAGTATCCCCTTTAAAACTTCTATCATAGAGGGGTCCCTGGTTCCCTATGTGTGGTGGCTTGAGTGAAAATGGTCCCCATAAGCCCTTGAGGAATGGCACTATTAGGAGGAGCGGCACTATTAGGAGGTGTGGCCTTGTTGAAGTAAGTATAATCTTGTTGGAGGAAGTGTATCACTGGGGGTGGGCTCTGAAGTCTCAGATGCTCAAGCCAGCCCCAGTATAGAAGTCTCTTCCTTCTGTCTGCCAATCAAGATGTATATAGACCTCTCTGCTCTTTCTCCAGTACAATGTCTACCTGTGTGCTGCCATGCTTCCCTCCATGATGATAATGGATTAAATCTCTGAATTATAAACCAGCCCCAATTAAATGTTTTCCTTTATAAAAGTTTCAGTGGTCATGGTGGCTCCTCACAGTCAAAACCCTAACTTAAGACACTGGGGAAAGGAACATTGAGAGCTTGGTGGTAATAACCCTTCCTCATCACAAAGCCTTTAAAGTGCTCACCACTGCTCAGGATGGGGGAGCAGAACACAATGTTCCCAAGTTAAGGAAAGTCACTCTCAGGACTGTGTTTTAAGGACATGACTTCCAGAAGAGCTCAATGTACAAGACTTTGTAACTATTCCTTCCTCTGTCTCCCTGAGGACACCCATGCCTCTTCATAAGCTTCATGGGCACAATTGGATGTTCTCTAATTTTGGAAAGCATGGCCTCAGAAGAAAGAAATTTAGAAGTCCTCCTGTCAGAAGAGTCAAGAAGCCTATTGCTTCAGGTCAACCCTCCCTATATCTTCCAGGCCTGGAATCTCTAAGTTTAATGCTGTTGTAGTCAATTTTCTGTCATTGTAACCAGTATCTGGCATAATCAACTTACAGGAAGCAATGGTTTATCTTGTTTCATGGTCTTAGAGTTCCCATTCCTGGTCAGCTAATGCTGTTATTTCTGGATCTGTACTGGGGCTTACATCATCGCAGGCTCATGAGGCAGAGGAAGACGATATTCACCTCATGGCTGATGGGAAACAGAGGACATGGTGTGTCAGATTTTCAATATCACCTCTAAGAGCAGAGCCCCTAAAATCCATTCTCCTCCTACAAAGCCCAGCCCTCTACAAGTTCCACCAAGTCCAGTAGCCTTCAACACATGGGCCTTTGGGTGTTTCCAATACAAACTATGCAAGCATGAGAACCTGAGTTCAATCCCTAGCACCCATGTTTAAAAAAATATATGTGTGATGGTGCACATATATAACCCAAGCCAGCCAGCCTAACCTAACCTGCAACACAAGAACCTGCCTTAAAAAATAATGTGGATGGCCCCTTAAGAGGGACACCTGGGATTATATTCTGGCCTCTACACACAAGTGCATGTACATACACAAACACACACACACACATGCATGTATACCTGCACATATATACATGCATACGTACGTACATACATACATGCACTCAAAACAATGAGGACTTGTAGATATAATGCCTCTGGCAGCTTTTCTTCACATTCCCTTGTACCTGAATGAAGACATGGAGACCTGATATTTTTATTAACAAGCTGCAGGCAGTATTCTGGGCAGATAGATACTCATCTATTCTAACCTTCTATGGCTGCCTACTTCTCATCCACGTGGTCCTTTCCCTGCAGTCTGAATCTTTCCCTGGCTTGCTCTGTTCCATGTGTGTCCTCATGGCTGCTCTCTCATTGTGATCTGCTCATGGTGAATCCTCCTGGTTCTTCCCTTCTCTCTTTGCTTGGGAACCCCAAACTAGGACCCAAGAACCAACAAGGACTCTTCTCAAAGAACTAGGGTGTGACTTTCATCGTCTTAACGCAAACCCCATATACATAATAGCTTCTGTCCCAAAGAGCAGTAGTAAGGCATGGGAGTAGGAGTTGTGTATGGAAATTTACAGTGGAAAAATCTGACAAACCCTCCCTCTGCCAAATGATTGAGGCCCCTATAAACATTAGCAACTCATGATGAAAGCATACACCCCTGCCTCAATATACTGAGAAGCATGTTTTACCTCTGAGGACTTCTTACCCCAAATCCACAATACAAGTCTAGCCATAATATACACACCAGACAAACCTCAGTCAAATTATCTTCTACAAAATGCCTGACTGTGTGGTTAGTCTTCAAAGCTTTCAAAACAAAAACAAGGTCATCGATAACAAGAAATTGCCATGGACAAGAGGAGCTTACATGGAATGTGATAATCTACATGGCATCGTACAATAGGGAAAGAAAGGCTAGGTAAGGGTTACGTAAACCTCCAGTACCATAGTGCTGATCCTGGTATATTGGAGCTGCTATAAGTAAATGTTGTATACTGGATACTTTATAAATGCTGTGTAGCAATTTCCTCCAAACTGAAACATTCCCTCCTTGAGGGAAGAAGGAAACTCATAAGATTCAGGAAGTGAACAGAATTTACCAAGCTTAGGGAGCTCACAAAATTTACAAGAACCACAAGTCTCCTCCCTAAGATTATATAAGCAGTAAACACTTGGCTGGCAAGAGGCTCCTCAGTGAGGCTGCCTATAACATGGCCAGAGAACTCTAGAGCGAGTTGTCAACCATGCTGGGGTGGGCTTCTCAGTGATGGCAGCAACCTTTAGTCACCTACGGTTCTATAAGTCATTCCAGTATATTATAGTTCACCAAGTTAGATGTAGGTGAGTCATTTTCTAAAACTGTTATCAATACCCTTACTGGGTTATCAGTACCCTTAACCGGGGTTAGTAGATTTTGGTTCATATCACTTCAGAGAAAGAAAAAAGGAAAGGAAAAGGAAAAGGAAAAGGAAAAGGAAAAGGAAAAGGAAAAGGAAAAGGAAAAGGAAAGGGAAAAGAAAAAGAACGAGAAAGAGAAAAAGAAAAAGAATAAGAAAAAGAAAAAGAAAAAGAAAAAACGTAAACAACATATGTTTATTCTCTCAGATCTGGAGCCCAAGAAGTCTAAGATCTAGAAGCAAGTAGATTTAAAATTTAACAACGTTGAACACATGAGGACCCATTCCCTGCTGTATCTTTACATGGTAGAAAAGAAGGCAGTTCGTCTATTTTATAAAACTAATAATCTTGTTCATGTTCTAATCAATCACCAGTGGTCTCACAGCCTAAAACCAAACCACAGGAATAAGACATCAATATGTAAACTTAGGAGAAACATAATATTCAGGTCATAGAACGGGGTATATGACAACTCGGTATTAGCTTAATGATTTTTCTGTAAATCATACACACACACACACACACATACACACACACACACACACACGTTCCAGATACAACAGGATTAATGTACATTTGAACTCACAGAGACTGGCAGCATACATAAGACTTGCACAGGTTCAAGCCAGATGGATCCTAGCACTGAGAGAGGGAAGTGGACAGCAGACCCATCCCTAACCAAGAAACTTTTTGCAAGTGATACCTGCCAACAAAGGGAAAAACCAGTTTTCTCCAATGGAGTGTCACAGGGTATCAGCCACATTCCAGGGCAGGCTCCTTGCCTAGAAGTAATTGACTAACACAAAACAAATTCCATAGGGTTTCTCTCTCTCTCTCTCTCTCTCTCTCTCTCTCTCTCTCTCTCTCTCTCTCTCTGTGTGTGTGTGTGTGTTTCTGCATATGTGTGCATCTGTGTGTGTCTGTGTGTCTGTGTTTTGCTTAGTTTGGGCTTTTTTTATTTGTTTGTTTGATTTTTGTCTTTGTATTTATGGGTTTATTTGTTGCTGCTACTGCTGCTGCTACTACTTGGATTGTTTTGTTTTGTTTTGTTTTGAAAGAGAAAGAACATGAAGTTGGGTGGGAAAGAAGGTATAAATGGTCTGGAAGGAGTTGGGGAAAGGGAAGAAACATAATCAAAATATATCATGTTGAAAAAAGTTTCATTTAAAACCATCTATTCTATAAAATAATATACTTTAAAGGTTGAATGTGAGAGTCTTACAGGTCATCTCTAAAACAGTTCAGACAGGTATCTCTGGTTGCCCTTTGGCAACTGGACCTGTCCACAGTCTCCCTCACTCTGAATCAACTTTCTCACATCAAACAGCCATGACCCTTCCATTCCTCTCCTCCTCCATATGTTTTGGAGTTCTGTCTTCCAAAACATATAGGTCATATTTAAAGGCTAGACTATCTCCTCTAGCTGAAGCTTTAGCTGTTGTAGTCATGCCTCAGCAAAACAAAGGTGTGTGCACACATCCTGAAGACCCATCCTTCCTTGGCCCCAAGGATAGGAAAAAGTACTGACAATCATACAGGCACTGAGACCCAGGTCTGCTCACACCAGTACAGAGTCCTTTCCTTAGAGACAAACCCAGACCCCAGTTCACACTCTACTGAGCACAGTTCTTTCAGCTTTCATCCTAATTTGGCACATTCAGATGCAAATGGGAAGTGTCCTACCAAGAGCCCCTGAGGAGCTTTGAATGGCTCCCCTACTAACTCCAGTTCTTTAAAGACAAAGCAAGAGTTAAAGATGCTAAAAACTTCACTGTTTTAGCATCCAATCCTACCTAAAGATACTGAGTTAGACAAAATACTCCAGAGAGAACTAACCAATGTTTCTTTGTGGTGTGAAGTTGTCATAAATAAGTGCACCTTCCTTAAAGGAGCCTCAAGTGCACAACAGCTAACCAGCACATGTGTTGAGCATGAATCTGCATGCATCCTCTTGCCATATAAATCATTAAAGTCACCACCATGGAATCAAAGTGCCCATGGATATCAAAGAACCATGCAAGGTAATGGTTTAAAACAGAGTAATTTGGCCTCCCAGGGGACATTGGTAACGTTTGCATGTATTTTGGGTTGCTACACTTGGGTTCTACCTCTTCCAGTAACTCTGACCCTCAAAGGAAGGATAAAGGCATCACCTGGGGGTTAACATTCACCAAATGTGTTATAAGCATTAGCCAGTGAATCATTGCATAGGACCATGAGTTATTAAGCATAATCATGTCCCAAGAACTCAGGGAAGAACTGAGAATATGAAGATCATTAAAAAAAAAAAAAACTTTCATCTAGACTTTCACTTGCATCCCAGTAGGAAAGGCTTCCAGATCAATAAAAAGAAAGTCACAGAACCATGTGACTAGAGCAGAAGTGTGCGATCTGGAAACAGTATCCAAGGCCTTGTGAAGGAAGTACAATTTGTTTCTTCTTACAATCCTTTCAGAAAGTTGCACGGCTCACAAACAGAAACAAATCCCTCAGTGGTGGAGACATGAGATTTGAGGTCACAGGGCATATCTCCAAAGCCATACTTTTCTAAGCAGAACACTAAGTTGTTGATACATATTTTAAAACTTGTTTCCCATGGTCAATTAACTTTGAGACTATAATGTGCTACTCCTTTCTCTAGGAAATTCAACCCATTTGTCTGAACATTGAAAGGACTAGGAAGCCTTTCAGTAAAACATTAGCTTAACCCGGTAGTGTCCTAAACAAAGTGAGTGTGACTAAAGTATTCTTTTTTTTTCCTCTCAAATAATTCCAGAGAAATTACATTATGAGGACTTTGTTTTGAACCCAGCTGTCACTCCCCAGCTAAACAAATGTATCTATCATGCCCATGAAAAGCATGTTCAACTTGGACCTGACAGGTTAGAATATGACAAAGCTGAAAATATCCATCCAGATATGTACATGAGCTGTGAGACTCAAGAGCCAGTTTTCAGCCTGGGGGGTGGGGTGGGGGGGTGAGGGGACATAAAAGCAAAGACAAAGCTTGGGTCAAGAAGTCTGTGTGCCCCTCCAGATGCTGCTCATTACCCAAACAATCTTCCAGAGTCATTGTAGCCCTGGACCATATTAAGCCAAAGAAGAGACACCTGCAGAGCACACCTGGAAACTCAAGTCGAAGAAAAGAAGTACAAAAGGAAGGAGGTTAAACAAGATCCTTGGAGAGAAGAGAAAAGAGCCCAGTGGTGGTTTTCACAGACTACTCTCAATTATGGCCATGCTATTGATTAGTAGCATGATTATTTCTTCTTTCTTGTCAATACCTCTAAATAAAGGCTTCTGAACTATGGGACCATTGACCTGTGGGGTCAGCCAAATATTTGGGATAGGATGGATCTGTGTACTGTACAATGTTTAGCAGAATGGATGGCCTCTACACTATGCCAGTTATATGCCCAAAGAATCCCTGTCTCAAGTGTAGCAACCCAAAATGTCTGCACACATTGCCAATGTGCCCTGGGAGACCACATTGCTATTTTAAACCATTGCCCTGCATGGTTCTTTGCATAATTCAAAAGTTGAATGTTCCCCAAAGGTAAGATTCCTATATTAAAGGCATGCTTCCCAAGGTGACTATCTTGGGAGGTAACAGAGTCTTTCAGAAGTGGGACCTAAAAGAAGTCCTTAGGTATTAAAGGTATGCTCTCAAACGTGATTTAGGGATACCTGGTCTCTTCTTCTTCTTCTTCTTCTTCTTCTTCTTCTTCTTCTTCTTCTTCTTCTTCTTCTTCTTCTTCTTCTTCTTCTTCTTCTTCTTCTTCTTTTTTCTGATTCCTGGTTCATGGTATAAGTAATTTTTCTACTATGTGCTTCTACTATAGTCTGCTACCCACATTCCCAAGACAATGAAGCCATTCAGCACAGGCTGGAACCTCCAAAACCACAAGCTTTTCTCTTCAGAGTTAATTGCCTCAGGTATTTCTTTATAATGATGGAAATCTGGATAATACAGTTACCAGCCTATACTACCATGCACTTCAAATAAGCAATATTGTCTCACAATACAATACAAATATTGTCTCACCTGGGCTTCATGCTGCTTTCCAGTTCTTAGTGTCTTAGTTACAGTTTCTATTACTGCTGTGAAATACCATGACCAAAAAACAAGTTGAGGAGGAAAAGGCTTATTTGGCTTACCCTCTGCATTGTAGTCTATCACTAAAGGAAGTTGGAACAAGAATTCAAACAGGGCAGGAACCTGGAGGCAAGAGCTGATATAGAGGCCATGGAGGGAAGCTGTTAACTGGCTTGCTCTGCCTGCTTTCTTATAGAACCCAGGGTCACCAGCCTAGGGATGACCCCACCCACAATATGCTGAGCACTCCCACATTGAACACTGATGAAGAAAATGCCCTACAAGCTTTCATATAGCTGTTCTTATGAAGGCATTTTCTTAACTGAGGCTCCCTCCTCTCAGATGTTGTTAGCTTGTATCAAGTTGACATAAAACTCTCCAGCACAGACTCTCTCTAGAATAGCTTTCTTCATACTCATAATAACTGTCTTACCCCCTTTCTGATCCATTCTACATTCTTGGGTACCACAGCTCCCTAGGAAAGGCATCCTGAACTATGTTAGAGTGGAACTGAGATGAGCCAAGCAAGAAAGCCAGAAAACGAGCATGCACACATGCCTGCATTCATTCACTTGCCTCCACGTTTGACTGTGGCTGTGAGTTGACTAGCTGAAGGCCCTGCTTTAATGTCTCCACAATGATGAACTGTAATATGGATTTATATGTTGAAATAAACCTCTTGAGATGAAACTAGGACACCCTTGCCTTATCTCAATAAAGTAGAAATAGAAGTCACAGTCCTATATAGCTACTGTTGCATGTCCTCTGTGGGATCCATGAGAGTAAAGGCAGATGGAAGTTTATATCTGTGTCCCTCACAGAACTGAGGATGTTCTGGGTATCCAGGAAAGTATGGTAAACTGGAACAGAGGCAGCAGATCCGGATGACACCAGATGAAGCCAAGATCTCCTAAGAAAGTGACTTGCACAAAGGTAACTGATGCTCTCCTGGAACTCCATTTAGGCAGCGTTTAAAAAAAATGATAGTAAATGCACAGAGGAGCCATCCGATTTGGAGTTGGGGGAGTGACCCTGTATAGTTCCTCTTCCTCAATCATTTTTATGTCACACCTTCGTTTCAGGAAATCCCAAAGTCTGTGGTCCACTACTCTAACACAGAAAGTACAGGAAAAAGAAATACACAGTATGAGTTTAGAGATGTAGTTCATTTGGCAAAACATTTATCCAGCATGCATAGAGACCTGAGTTCAATCCCTAGCACCACGAAAAACAGATATGGTGGCCCATGCCTATAGTCTCGGTTTTGACTGTTCACAAAGGTGTCTGGACGAGAGGGAGAAGCAGGTTGTACTGAAGAAGGCTATGTATGAGATAGAAGGTCCAAGAAGATCCAGCTTGGACCAGCTTTATCCAGCTTGCAAGCCTCGGAAAGAAGATACTGCCTGGAAAGGGGTCTTTACAGTTAAAGCAATAGATGAAGAATAAGGTTAAGGCATTCCATCTGGACAGAGGGACGAACAGCAAAGACAGATGACTTCCCTGTGCAAATAGAAAAAAAAAAAAACCCTAAAACATACAAACACAAGCCTGCCTAGCACAAAACAGAAACAAACAAAACCACACAGGAAGTCTCTAGCTAATATTACTACAGCACCAATTTCCAGTGTTGACAGATCCATATATCATGTATATGTAAATATACTCCCTTCTCGACAAGTAAAGCCTTCAGCCCTGAAAGAAACATAAAAGAGAAAACACCAGGCTCTCAGTGATTCAAAAAAAAAAAAAATTAACCTCTCACCTGAAGCTAACTGTGCTATAGAGAAGAGGGTCTCAAATATGCTTCCTAGACCTGGAAACTCATTAAAAAGGCAAACTCCCAACTTCAGCCACACCTACCGAGTCACAGACTAAAGTATTGTGCATGATCAAGCCTGAGTCCACATGTGAGGAGCAGAGGAAGCCTGGAGCAACTGAAGGCCTATGTGAATGTACATTGTTTGACATAGGACATGTCAAGGACCCCAACACCTCAGGCTAAGAAGGACTGCAAATCCTTCTTCTGATCCATGTCCAGATGTTGATAGCGTGCGCAGAAAATATCTACTGTAGCTTCATGGTCTAAAGACTGTTCCCCAAAAAATTCCTGAATAGAACAGCAATGGCTTGTGTTTTAAGATCGAGGATTGACAAATGGGACCTCATGAAACTGCAAAGCTTCTGCAAAGCAAAAGACACCGTCAATAAGACAAAAAGACCACCAACAGATTGGGAAAGGTCTTAAATCAGATAGGGGACTAATATCCAATATATATAAAGAACTCAAGAGGGTGGACTCCAGAAAATCAAATAGCCCCCTTAAAAGATGGGGCTCAGAGCTGAACAAAGAATTCTCACCCGAGGAATACTGAAAGGCTGAGAAACACCTGAAAAAATGTTCAACATCCTTAATCATCAGAGAAATGCAAATCAAAACAACCCTGAGATTCCATCTCACACCAGTCAGAATGGCTAAGATCAAAAATTCAGGTGACAGCAGATGCTGGCGAGGATGTGGAGAAAGAAGAACACTCCTCCATTGTTGGTGGGATTGCAAGCTTGTACAACCACTCTGGAAATCAGTCTGGTGCTTCCTCTGAAAATTGGACATAGTACTACCGGAGGATCCCACAATACCTCTCCTGGGCATATATCCAGAAGATGTCCCAACCGGTAAGAAGAACACATGCTCCACTATGTTATAGCAGCCTTATTTATAATAGCCAGAAGCTGGAAAGAACCCAGATGTCCCTCAACAGAGGAATGGATACAAAAAATGTGGTACATTTACACAATGGAGTACTACTCAGCTATTAAAAAGAATGAATTCACGAAATTCCTAGGCAAATGGTTGGACCTGGAGGGCATCATCCTGAGTGAGGTAACCCAATCACAAAAGAACTCAAATGAAATGTACTCACTGATAAGTGGATATTAACCCAGAAACTTAGTATATCATGATATAAGGTACAATATGTAAAACATATGAAACTGAAGAAGAACGAAGACCAAAGTGTGGACACTTTGCTCATTCTTAGAATTGGAAACAATCACCCATGGAAGGAGTTACAGAGACAAAGTTTGGAGCTGAGACAAAAGGATGGTCCATCTAGATACTGCCATATCCAGGGATCCATCCCATAATTAGCCTCCAAGCGATGACACCATTGCATACACTAGCAAGCCTTTGTTGCAAGGATGGTGATATAGCTGTCCCTTGTGAGACTAGGCCAGGGCCTAGCAAACACAGAAGTGGATGCTCACAGTCAACTATTGGATGGATCACAGGGCCCCCAATGGAGGAGCTAGAGAAAGTATCCAAGGAGCTAAAGAGATCTGCAACCCTATCGGAGGAACAACATTATGAACTAACCAGTACCCCAGAGCGCTTGACTCTAGCTGCATATGTATCAAAAGATGACCTAGTCGGCCATCACTGGAAAGAGAAGCCCATTGGTCAGGCAAACGTTATATGCCCCAGTACAGGGGAATGCCAGGGCCAAAAAATGGGAATGGGTGGGTAGGGGAGTGGGGGGGGGGGAACTTTTGGGATAGCAGTGGAAATGTAATTGAAGAAAATATGTAATAAAAAAAAAGAAAAAAAAAAAAAGACTGTTCCCCAACTGAACTCAGCTAAAACTGCCTCCTTCTCCTGCTATATTTAACAACCATTCTTTCTCATTTATTTGTATGCAATAACCCTGCTTCCTTGTTCAGATATATGTAATAACTTTGTATCCATGTTCAATTCTATATAATAAACATACTACACTTCTGAGGGGCTGCAGCTGCTCCATCAGAGCCTAGCCACCCAATCTCAGAAACCCCAATCATGGAAATCCCTGGAACCATACATACAAGGACTCAACAGATGTGTGTGGTACATATGCAGGCCAGTGTACGTGGAGAGCAGATACAGGTGTCAATCTCAAGTGTAATTCCTCAGGTGCTATCTATCTCATCTTTTTTTTTTTTTTTTTTTTTGAGAAAGGGTTTCTTATTTGACCTAGAACTCACCACTTAGGCTGGAGTAGCTGTTGCCCTCCCCGGTGCTAGAATTACAAGCACATGCCGGGTCATTCACTTTGTTTTCACACGGTTTCTAGGGATCATACCAGGTCCTCATCCTCTAAAGGCACCTTACCAACTGTCTTAGAGTTCTACTGCTGTGAAGAGACACCATGATCATGGCAGCTAGGTAACGGGTGTGTGTGGGGGGGGGGGGCTGGCTTACAATTTCAGAGATGAGTCCATTATCATCATAGTGGGAAGCGTGGCAGCAAGGAGGCAGTTTGGTGCTAGAGAATTGTGAGAGTTCCAAATCTGGGTCCGCAGAAAGCAGGAAGAGTGAGACACTGGACCTAGCTAGCGTAGGCTTTTGTGCCATCCATGACACACTTCTTCCAACAAGGCCACACCTACTCCAACAAGGCCACACCTCCTAATCCTTCTCAAGTAGTGCCACTCCCTGCCTACTAAGCATTCAAATAAATGAGCCTATGGTGCCCTTCTAACTCTCATTCAAACCACCACACGCATGAACCGTCTTCCCAGCCTGTCATATGTGTTTGAAGAATGCCAACTTGATTCTCATCCATACTAATATTAGAGAAGCCCTGCTTTAGAGAAAATTGTTTTGAAGCAGACAAAACTAAATCAACTGTAGTCCAGGCTGCACCTAGGATGAAGAGCTGAATTCACTACTCTGAAACCCAGGACACAGGTTAACACAGAGCCTAAGAGGCACAGGGTCTGTAATCTCTGATCCTTAGATTTAGTACTTGCTGACTACCATTCCCCCTAAGCTGATCTGAAAAACAGGGACATCTTCCATTCTTCCTAGGGTTATTCAAAGGACCGAATAAGGTGGTACCTGTAAAGTCACTTAGCACAGAGCACTACACTAAGTGAGAGGTAATACAGGTGAGAAACTCAGACAAATCCATCCTATTCGAGTGCTACCATCTCCAGACTTTACAGCCATTTGGATAGCTTTCCAGTGGGCATGCCCATTCCCTTAGGGATATAGTAGATTTGGTTCAGGAGCATGATGGATCTGTAAGAATCAATAACCAGGACTGCGGAGATAACTCAGTTAATTAAGCGTTTGCCTTACAAGCACGTGGAACTGAGTTTGATCCCAGAATACTTCCTTTTTAAAATCCAGGTAGGTATGTTGGTGGGCCTTTGTAATCCCAGCAGAGATAGGTATATCCCTGAAGCTCACTTGCCAGGCAGCCTTGCCTAGACTAAGTGGTAAGTTCCAGACAAAGACCCTGTTGAGAGAGAGAGAGAGAGAGAGAGAGAGAGAGAGAGAGAGAGAGAGGGAGAGAGAGAGAGAGAGAGAACAGTGCCTTAGAAAGGACACCCAATATCCTCTGACCTCCATATGCACATGCACACATGCATGCACATTTGTATTCATGCACACACATACCTACAGACATACACACAAGAATCAACTTCAAGATCTCCAGTTTTCCTACAGACTTTGCTGAGAAGTATTTTCTTTGAGGGATGTAGAAGATTTTTGCAGTTCACCACATCCCTGTTTCTCCTTCACAATAGCCTTTCTCTCACCTATCAAAAGAAAGTCATCATCCCAGACTTTGATATGATATCTCCTAGAATGCAAACTTCTAGTGGTCTAATAAGCAGATAAATAGAAACACTGAGTTTGTGACTCTCTCTAATAACCAGGCAACAATGGGTTCATTGACAAGTGAACAGCTTAATGTCTGGGTAACAAACTCCTTCTCGCAGGTAAGCAATTTCCAGGTCTGTGGTTTCCACATAATCTAAGGAGGACCAAATTAAGCTGTAAACAGATCGGCCATTAAAAAATCATTTCTCATGTTAGATCACCAAATGATTTTTAATATCTGACTTGGAAGTAGCTCAAATAGTTCAAATTCAGCAAGACCATGTAGCATCTTTATCTACTTAGATTTACAAAGGTTTTGGAACTTGTGTCTTAATAAAAAAAAAGAAGGTTGCAATTGATACTAAACCATGTATATTGGTTGCAATAACTAATATTCACCACAAGATACATGAGATGTTTTAAGATGCTATCAACTCATAGCAGATATATTTCTAATATAATTTCACTTTTTGTTTTAATAATTATATACTAAAACATACAATATAGTTAGGTTGGTTTTTCTCCTTGATGTAATTATAGTAATCTTAATGATAATTCAATCCCGAGGAAAAATTTTCAATATTCAGAACCTTTTAGACACATGAAATGTTTTAAAGTGTTATAACAATTTATATGTATGTTTCTGCTGCAGAGAAGTATGATACAGAAATGAGTAATAAAAAACCTTCAAGCATAAAATTGCATTACTTTGGGATAAATTCTGCAGAGAAAGTGGAATGAGAAGTTCGGGGATAGAAAAGGGATGATGGGACATTTTCTGTCTACTGAAGAAAAGCGTGTGTGCGTGGTTTTTAGAGAATACCATCAAATTACTGTGGCATGTGGGCTGGAGGGGCAATTTTAAAAGAACAATAGAACATGTTTATTTTTAAATGCCACCATTTATGACAGGCCAAAAATATATTCTCTGAAACTATGTGTTTATAACGGAAATCTGTAGCTGTCCAGATGTGGACTTAAAATGTGTAGGGGGTATTCAAGGAAGAAAGATGTCTGCCCTGAGAGACTGTCTTAAGTCAGTGAACACGGGAAGCAGAAGTGGCAATCTCAGAGCTGAACTGGAGGCTGAGGAATTGTCCAAACAAGCAGCAGCCCTTCCCTTGTCGCTGTTAAAGATTGGCTGTCTACAATCATGAATAAGACAAAGGACAAGAAGTGCTGATGAGGTTTGATGAAAGAGAACCCTTAGCCTAGAGACATGGCTTCCTGCTCTTCCAAAAGATCCCAGTTGGGTTCCAGCATCCATATCAGGTAGGTCACAACTGCGTGTAATTCCAGACCTAGGGGGATTCAATTCCTTCACACACACACACACACACATACACACACACACACACACACACACACACACACACACACACACACACACGCACACACACACAGGAATAAATATTTCTTTATATATATATATATATATATATAAAGCTTTTTACTGGTAGAACTATAAACTCATGCATCCAGTATGAAAGCCAATATGAAAGGTCTTTGAAAATTTAACAATACATATTATTCTGCATGACCCAGCTACACCACTCCTAGATGTCTGTCACAAGAACTGCAAGTCAATATATGACTAAGATAACATGTGCATCAATTTTTACTGCAACCCTATACACAACAGCTGAATCATGGAACCAACCTATGTGTACAACAACAGAGGAATGGGATAGATACAGAAAATACATATATCTACACAATAGAATTGTTTTCAGTCTTAAAGAAGTCACATCACTTGTAGAAAATGGATGAAGCTGAAAATAAACACATCAAGGGAATTAGACTAATCGCTGAAAGACCAACACCGTGTTTTCTCTCTTTTGTGTATAGATATGTATACAGATACATAAGGTCACATGTGCATACATGACATGGGAGTAGAAGCATGTCTAGGAGGACAAAGAGAACTAACCAAAAGAAGGGAAAGAAAAAAGGAAGATAAAGGAGTTGGGAGGATACGCTCAACATAAAATATATGTAGAGAAAACCTTTACAAGTCCACTTTTAAATGATTGGGCAATAGAGAAAGAACATGAAGCCATTTTGGGAGAGGGCATCAGAAACAGGTCTGGCCCACAGGGGGTACCTGCTTTGTGTCCTTGCTAAGCTCACCTAGATCTAGATCATGTTGAGAAGTAATATATGAAGACGAACACCTTTGTGATCTTCCTCCTTCCCAACAAGAGAGGTCATGTGATAAAATTCTAATTTGGAAGTCTCCTGCTAATATTATATAGATGAAGTTGGCTCTGCCTGTATTTTCTTCTTCCTGTCTTGAATGTCGATGTAATAATACCTGGGGTGACAGCAGTAACAAGAAAACTGTGGAGGCAAAAAGCATGAAGACAAACATCAGGAAACACTGAGAACAGCAACAGAGGTATACGGAGAGAACTTAGACCCCAAATTGCATTGGTGATCCTGGCACTTATGCAATGAGAATCTATTCCCAGACCTCTGGTCACACTGAGCATGTATTTACACCCTTCTGAGAACCATTGCTACTTGCGTATGGATACTTTCACTGTGCAACAAGCTAGTCCAGAAATTGGCAATATTTAAAGGATGCTTTATTAAGCTCACAGGTTCTTGGGGTTGAAGTTCAGAGCACAGCTGAATGAGCTGTCGCTGCCACAATACCTGGGACCTCTACTGAGGGGAATGAAATGTCACAGAACCAGAGCAGGTGGCCTGGAGAATCTTTTTCCAAGGTGGCTTCTTCATTCCTGTATCTGTGGCTGAGAACACCAGGATTCCCTCACACTCCGTCTTATTACGGGCTGAGCTATCAGAACTCACATCTCATGAAATCAGGCAGATTTTGCATGGTCTATTTTGATCTAGATATATGCCAGGGTCATGTATTTTTCTATAGTATACTTTTATGCAGCCAAAGTACATATCAGATTCAATAGAAGAAGTCCACTCTCAGAGGAAGATTGAGAGAGCTTGCCACCACATGTTAAAAATATTTACTTGAAAATGGAGATGAACATACCCATATGTTCAGGTAGTGTGTGCTGTGTGATGATTGCCACCAATCATTTCACACCCATCACCTACCATGATGTGCATGAGATCCTTAGACTGACTTACCTTATAGCCTGGAGCCACCCTCAAACCAACATAGCCTGATTTCCCCTATCCTCTAATGCCTGGAAAACAATAGTCTATTCTGTTTTTATGCATGTAATTCTTATACTCCACATTTATGTGAGATTATATTTGTCTACCTGGTTTATTTCAATTAGCATAACATCCTCCAAATCCATCCATTTTATTTCAAATGGATGAATTTATTATCTAACCACTAAATAATTAAACTTATACATTTAATATGTAACTATATTTATATATTATATATCATATATACCTCAATGTTTTGACTCACTCATCCATAAAGGGACTATGCTAGTGCTGTATTTTGGCTATTGTGTAAAATTGCTATAATAAATGTAAAATATAAATATCAGTTTGAAAAACTAATTTGATTTCCTTTGGCCATAAAACTATACATGAGATTGCTGAATCATATGGTAGTTTTCTTTTTAATCTTTCCAGGAAAGTCCATCCTGTACTCAATCTTAGTTGTACCATTTTATATTCCCACCAAGAACATACAGGGCCTCTCTTTTCAAGACAGCATTGCCAAGAATGATAGCTTATATTTTTTTACAATAGTCATCTTAATAAATAAGAGGTGACTTTCTTGTGCTTTTCTCTGCAACTAAACATGTTTTAACTGATACAATGTATTATAGAATGCAAGTTGGGTGTGACATTGAGCAGAATACAGACACAGTTGAGTCTAAGACAGGAGGGAATAGTAAGAGGAAAGTTGCCAAGGAAAAGCCTTCATAATGACCATACATGGATCAAAGGACCATTAGTACATACCCCAGAATAAAACGCTAAGGAATCTTCAAAATGTTCCATACACTAGTGACTGTCACTCCTGCTAGATGTGATTCCAATCCTCCATCTGCCAGTTACAAATAACAAAGGTTTCAGAAGAATCCTACCACCTGATCTTCAGTTGCTGTCAGCAAAACTGAGAGCATATATCAAGGTTATGATGAGGGAGACCTAAATAAAGAAGCCTAGCACTGTGCACAGAACCCCTAAGTGATCATTCTAAGCCACACACATTTGTTTATACACTCAAGAAACATGCACAAGTGGGGACGTTAAATGAACTAGGTGTTAGTACTCCCCAGACATATG
This sequence comes from Mus musculus, assembly GCF_000001635.26. Taxonomy (NCBI): domain Eukaryota; kingdom Metazoa; phylum Chordata; class Mammalia; order Rodentia; family Muridae; genus Mus; species Mus musculus. The sequence continues at coordinate 88,593,834 of NC_000078.6, read as the reverse complement.
TCAGAGTCCCAGACCTCCCCACAGACTTGCAAGCTATTCTGAAACTCTCATATTACAAAGCATAGTTGCTTTAGATGTCCTGGTGCCCAGGCTAAGACTCAAGCCTTCACCAAAGAAAACCCATCACCTTCAATGCCGACAGGTTGAGAGACCAACCAGCCAAATACTGGTTACATTTCTCAACATTTGATCTAAACTGCTTTGTTTTGTTCCTAAAAGCATTGGGCCATGGTCTCCCTGAATGCATTCACTCAGGTCTCCCATTCTTTAGCTCCTGGCTCATTCAGTCACATTTATACACCATCAATATCGGGGAATGCTTGTGTTAACATCAAACCTCTGTGAAGACCGTTCATATCTGTATTACGTGGAGATGAAATGAAGAGAATGCAAAGTGAGGTGAGGAGGAAGCTCTGAGAGAGTATTTTGTTTTACCGTGTGGACTAATTTTCACGGGCTCCAAGATCCAGAGCAGACTAAAGGTGGCAGGAAGCCAATCATTCTGGCCCTTCCGAAAAGTCACCAGCTGCTGGGGACTAAGACAAGCCACCACGGCTCTTTTATATCATTTTGTCCACTGTAGACTTTCCTTTCAGATGCCATCCCATGGATTATTGGCCAGGAAGGCCCCAGAGACTCCCAAAACAACATAGACTGTTATGGCTCTTGGTTGCACACTAGAACTATGTGGTAGTTTTGGATTAATGTGCTGTTGACACCAGCAGGTCATGAACCATAGTCTCAAATGCATAGTCTCAGAGAATGCCAAAGCCTTGTGCCCTGCCTCAGGCTCCGAGGCTCAGAGAGATGACAAAGCCATCCATGTATAGGTGTTCATAGAGTATGCAGAAAATGTCTGCCATATTTTTCTCTCCCTTGGACGTTTATACTCTGAAGATTGCTTCCCTACAGAGACTTCTCCTATGGAACTTAGGTAAACCTGTCTCCTTGATCTAGCTATATAAGCCTTGTCTCCCTTTTTATTTGCATGTAATAGCTCTGCCTTCTTGTGCAGCTCTACATAATAGACATTGTGAGCTTCCAGAGTCCTGTGGCTTTGCCATCAGAGAGCCCACTCCACCTGATCCCAGCTTCTTTTATCCCACCACATGCACATGCACATGCTCTCTCTCTCTCTCTCTCTCTCTCTCTCTCTCTCTCACACACACACACACACACACACACACACACACACACACACATACCTACATGAAAACATGAGAGGAGTTATTTCTTTTCTGTCACTGTGATGAACATCTGTGTCATAACCAAGACAACTCAAACAAGAAAAGGTTTCTTGGACTTATGGCTCCAAAGGAAAGGTCCATAACAGTGGGGCAGGGGGCATGGTAGAAGAAGCTGAGCAATCACGTTTTCCACTGCACACACGAGGCAGAGATTGAACTGGAAGTTGGGATGGGCCTGCCCCCCAGTGTAATACTCCTTCCAGCAAGACTCCACCTGTTAATGGTTCTATAATATCCGCAAACAGGAACTAAATGTTCAAATAAGTGAGTTTGTTCATTCAAACCACCATAGGGACTGTCTGAGAAAAGCCCATAGGCAGGAGTAGGAGGGGGTTAAGAGAGAGTTACCAGGAGATAAGTATGATCAGAACACATTATATCCATGCACTAAATTGTAGAGAATGAAATTGTAAAAGGTAAAAACAGAGATAAGGGAAGTTTCCCTTTTAGAGTCTCAGTCCCCTACCTCATAATATATAAACACTCACCCTAGCTTCATAGACAAGTGGCTTGGACTCTTTCATGCTGCTGTAGCAGAATATATTGAGATTTAAGACTTTTCTTTACTTAAATAGAAAAGTTTGTCTTGGCTCATAGTGCTGGAGACACTATGATGCAATTGCCCCATCTGGAGTCTGCCTTAGGGTACTTACTCATGGTGGAAGGGTAAATAAGCTTATCTATATATGAACCTAACAGAAAACCAAACACACACTATGACAACCTGCTTTTGTAGTAACTAATCTGCTCCCTGAAAGCAAGAACTCACTCATGCAAGAATGCCTCTCATCCATTTACGAGGGCTCCACCCTCACGACCCCACCATCTCCCACTAGGTTCCAACTCTCAACATCGCCAACTTGGCACCAGATCTCTTAGTTTTAATGTAGAAAAATCATAACAAGACTAGAATACTAAACCAAGGAAGGCTTTTCCTAATGTATATGTTCCTGAGTAAAAACAAACGATTGTAATATCCCAAAGCCAGCTTTGTCTTTCTAGAGTCTCAAAGAGAGGAACATGGAGTTTTCAGCAAATACCCTTTGCCCCTCAACTGGACTCAATGTACTATGAAGAGATATAATCAAGCCAGAATCAAATTAGTTAAGGCTGATAAGTCAATGCCTAGAAAATCAATACACAAGCAAAGGTATCTGTAAAAACAATTGGGATGGTATCATACTACCAAAAGCTGGGAGATGGAGGGAGGAATATGCCTCTCAACACACTGTTAAGGAAAAGGGCACAGTGTTATGGGCATATTATATAGCTGTCCCAAAGCTTACACCCCATTGCCTATGTTTCATAGTGAATATCATGTTAGGAAGGCCAGACTCTTAAAGAGTTGCTCTATTTTAAAAAGGAGGCCGCATCTCACTCTAAAGTCTGAAAGGTAGAGCCCATTCCCATGCTCCAGCAGGCTAACAAAGACTGACCTAGACTTGGCCAAGTGGATGCTTCTGCATGAGACATGGAGTCTTTCTCTATATAAACGTGCCTGAGATAGAGCACGGGTCACTGCAGGATCAAGAGTTCAGCAGCGTGACAGTGGGCAGAGAGAGACTGCAGAGCTGGCAGTGATTGGAAACCTATGCTTTCTGAATCTCCAGAATTCATTAGGAAACATCCTGTAAAAAATACCTCCCAATAATGTCCTTTTCTGCCTAAATTACTATTTTTTCTCCTAGATAGGAAAGAAGATTCTGGAAGCTGCTTCTTAACAATTGTGGGACCGGTGATCTGCAGACCTTGTTTCACATAGGCGCTAGTTGGATAACAGAAAGCTGAGGCTTGCACACTGGGTCCTTCTCCACTCTTGGGGTTTTCTGCTCTTCCTCCCCCCCAAACAAAACTGACTCTAACATATATATTCACCCAAGGAAGCAGGAAACTATCAGCAGTCTCCCACAATCCCCACACCTCTCTTCTTAGACAGATCTTGAAGGGTTCCAAAAGTTCCCATACATACATTCAGACATCAAGATACCACTGGCCCCAGCCAAACCATCCTGTCCTTTCTCAGATGCATGAAATCCAGATGTCTTAAAGCATGAGAGAGAGAGAGAGAGAGAGAGAGAGAGAGAGAGAGAGAGAGAGAGAGAGATTCTCTGAAACAAATCATGCATTATGACCAAGTGGAGTCTGTCTCAGGAATTCCAAGCTGGTCTGACATTCAAAATTCAATCAATGTAACTATTCCTATTAGAAAACAAAAATAAAAAAAAATATTTTAAATAAATTTGGAAAAAATATTAGAAAATGATTTATAATAAAACTTCAGGACCTGCCCTCTTGACTATCTTCAGTCATGTACTTCTGTTTGCTCCCCTCAGTGGCTGTGGCTCCACACTTATACTCTGGTTCTCAGATCCTGTCCCGATACTACTCACTGCCCTGTCCCCTCCCACCCACCTAAAATACCTAATAGTCTCCAGATTGTCTTTCTGAAAACCAAAGAGGGATATTCAGGCTCTCACTGACACAATATGAGATGTCATCAATATTTTTAAAAAGATATTCAAGAAAAAAGTAACAAGAAATATTCTCAAGGAAGCCCTACTAAGGCAACACATCTGAAGAATAATGTGGAACTTAAAAAGATATTTGGACTCAGACTGCAGAGATGGTTCAGCAGTTAAGAGCACTGACTGCTCTTCCAGAGGTCCTGAGTTCAATTCCCAGCAAGCACATGGTGGCTCACAACCATCTGTAATGGGATCTGATGCCCTCTTCTGGTGTGTCTGAAGACAGTGAGAATGTGTCCACATACATGAAATAAAAAATAAATCTTTTTTTTTTTTAAAGTTATTTGGTCTCACTAAAGACTTAAGAGTATATCTTACTCTAATTCCTGACCATCTCTAGAAAAAGGTTTTGATTCCTTTAACAGTTTGGTGAAAAGTAGTTCTTACAAAGATGCAGACTTTCTAGTGAAGGACAAAGGAAAAAACAGTTTTTCTAAGAAAAGAAAAGAAAAGAAAAGAAACCATGAAGAAGGTGGGTTACATAAAAAAGAAAAATCGAAAGTGCTAGTGACATGGTCATAAATGTCATGAGTGGAACTGATGTTGCTAGTTCCCAGCTCCTTAGCAGTATTTCCCAGACATCAGTATTTTACCATATCACAATATAACATTGTCACAAGCCATAGCACAACCAAGGAAGACAAGAGAACTGAGGTGGAGCACTGCTCTCATGAAAAGCAGGAAAAGGACACATAAAGTTCAAGGACATCTTTGTTTTTATTGTTGGCTATTTTATTTATTTACATTTCAAATGTTATCCCCCTTCCCAGCTCCACACACACACAAATCCCCTATCCCATACCCTCTCCCCCTGCTTCTGTAAGGGACCTCCACATTCACCCACCCACCTACCCACTCCTGCCTCACTGCCCTAGCATTCTCCCACATTGAGGCATCCAGTCTCCACAGGACCAAGGGCCTCCCCTCCCATTGATACCAGATAAGGCTGTCCTCTGCTACCTATGCAGCTGGAGCCATGGGTCCCATCATGTGTATTCTTTGGTTGGTGGTTTAGGCCTTGGGAGCTCTGGGTGAGTCTGGTTGGTTGACGTTGTTCTTCCTATGGGGTTGCAAACCCTTTCATCTCCTTCAGTCCTTCATCCAGGTCCCCGTGCTCAATCTGATGGTTGGCTGCAAGCATCCATATCTGTGTTGATCGGGCTCTAGCAGAGCCTCTCAGGGGACTCCTGCCAGTGGTGCACACCTGTAGGATTTGCTGAAGGAGGCAGAGGCAGGAGGATCACAAGTTTGAGGCCAGCCTGGGCTCAAGCACATCTTTTGAACAAAGTAATTAATTTAATAAAAACCATACTGGAGATATTTTTCCAGTGACACCACCAGGACGAGAAGGAACCATCAAGGATGAAAAAATAAGAAGACTTAAGCAAATTCTAAGAGCAAAAGAAGCAACTCTTAAAGAATTATGTAAGAAGATGCACCAAGAACAATAAAATGTCTATTGGTTAAAGACATGGTAAGAATGTCTGCTCTCAGGACTGGTGAGATGGCTTAGTGGGCAAATAGTGCTTACAGTCAAGCCTTACAAATGGAGTCCAAGCCCTGGAAGCCACATGGTAGAAGAAGACAACCAGCTCTTGAGCTCTGACCTCCACAGTGCCGTGGTACACCTTCAGGTGCACATATACATGCACTCATGAGCATAACATGCATAGAAGTATCAACAAAGTAAAGTAAATGAGTGCTTGCCCTCACCTATTACACAACAATATCATGAAACTCCTAAGCACTTTGATTATGCATCCAAATTTGGTAAAAACTAAAGCTATCTGACACAAGTGATATGATTGCCTGCATAAAAAGTCTGAAGGTACCTTCTAACAGAGCTTCTCCCACCTCTGCTGAGCACAGTCCACCACCAAACGAAGCAGGAGCCATGGCGCCTCTTAACACTGAATCTCACAGAAAGCCTTCCAGCACTTCAGCCACATGCTACTGGTCACGTGTACTGCATATGAAAAAGCCACTATATGAGACAAAAATCCCATGAGGGACAGGTCATTGGGGAGGCACTTTGCAAGCTGGTTACCACAAATATCACTTTTGGCAGCATCAGAAAACATTAAACATTGTGGATAAATTAGTAAAAATATGTAAACTCCACACAATGAAAAAATAAAATATTGTGAAAATATTCTAAAAAGACTGAAAGACATAAATTAATGAAGGTATGTGTGATGTCTATCTCTTAGTGGTCTCTGTCAATACTGATGTGTCAATGCTTTCCAGCAGGCAGAACTTCAGTGTAATCTCAATCACAGAGCCAACAGGTCTTTTTAAAGCAAAAGTTGATGAGCCGATAATAAAATCTATATGTAAATGTTTTGGACTTAAAATAACTCAAATGGCTTTGAGAAAGAGTAACAAATCTGGAGGACTAGGACTATCTCCTCCTACACTACATCCTAAAATAATGTAAGAACTATACTATTCTAAGATTTACTATAAAGCTACAGTAATAAGGACAGTGTGCTATTAACAGAGTGGAGACATATGGATCAATGGAACAGAATAAAGAGTCCAGAAATAAACCCACTCATCTATGGTCAATTGATTTTTGACAAAGATGGCCAGGCAATCCAATAGGAAAAGATTCCCAAAAGCTGCTAGAACAATTGAATACCCACAAAGAAAAAAAATTAAACCTTGAAATTTGCCTTACACTAGAAACAGAAACGAACTTAAAATTGATTACAAGACAAACTAGACTAAAAACTTGTAGAAGAAAACAGAGTAAAAGAGTCTCTGCCCTTAATATAGGCAAAGAATTCTTAATATCCAAAAGCGTGTATTCTAAAGAGAAAACAATCAATAAATTGAAACAGGTCAAAATTAAAGCCCTCCATTCTTGAGATAGCATTTAAAAATAGAAATGAAGGCAAGCCATAGGCAGATATGTATGTATGTATGTATGTATGTATGTATACACATGTATGTATATGTGTATGTCTGTGTATAGTACTTATCTGAAAAACTCCTACACTTTAATAATAAGATTAACACAATTAAATTAGGCCAAAATATAGGAAGGGTCACATAAAACGAAATGCAGCTAGCAAATATGTAAGTAAAAATATGTCAACATTGTTGTAATGGGGAAAATAAAAAATTTTAAAATATAGGTTCTTTGGAATGGGGAGAGGGCTAAGTTTGGATCCCTGATGTATTCCCATGTATAAAGCTCAGAGTAGTGATGCATGTAGACTCAGAGACAGGGGATTATTTGAGGCTTACTGACTAGCAAGCCTGACCATACCAGTGAGCTTCCGATTCAGTAGAAGACATCGTCTCAAAGAATAATGTGGCTAACAATAGAAAAAGACATCTGACATCAAAGTCTAACCTCTACATATGAGCATGTGTGTTCATGTATACCAACATGCAACGCACATATATAATCATACAACTACAACTTCTCACTGTCCCCTATTACAACAGTTAAAACCTCAGCATTCAGGAGACAAAGGCAGAGGACTCCCCCATTTAAGGCCAGTCTAGTGTCTCAATTAGTGTTTCCATTGCTCTAAAGAGACCCCATGACCAAGGTAAGTCTTATAAAGGACAACATTTAATTGGGGTTGCCTTACAGGTTCTGAGGTTCAGTCCATTATCATCATAGTGAGAAGCATGGCTGCATCCAGGCAGGCATGGTGCTGAAGGAGCTAGTAGTTCTACCTCTTGTTCCAAAGGCAGACTAAAGATTGACAGGCACTTAAGAAAAGGGTCTCAAAGCCCACACCCAAAGTGACACACTTTCTCCAGCAAAGCCACACCTTGTAATAGTGCCACTCCCTGGACCAAACACATTCAAACCACCACACACAGTAAATTTTAGGCCTGTCTGTGTGCCACAGCAAGATTCTACTTCAAAGAAAAGGCATCAACTTGTATATTAAAATATGTGGTTCTAATCCTATGTCCTCGTAGCAGAGTAACAGTTGTAGGTTCTCCCCTATGGCTTATGACCCCTCTAGCCACAGGTTCTTGGCTCTAATAACTGGTATGGGTTGCATCTTTTGGAGTGGAACTTAACCACAATGAGAGAGAGTGGTTTGTGACTCATGGCACGCATGTCATTGCTGCACCAGTGGGCAAATCTTGCCAAGCAGGTTGTTACTGTTCACAAGTGGGAAAGACGGGTGATAACTTTTCTCCTCCAGTAACATGCATAGCACCGCTCAGTAGTGTGAACGCTAGCTAGTAGGGATGAAGCTTCCAGGTCAATAGCTGCATCATTTCATCATGTTCTGTCGAATTAGATGTGTGGGGTCTTTTCAGCAATAGAGTCTTACCATCATGTTCTGGAGGGTGACCAAGATCAATATAATAGCTTGTGGTATTACAAGAGAAAGTTAATTAAAGTTCAAGTAACTCAGTTGTTTTGCAGGGAAGTCATGTTAACCTACTTCACACACACACACACACACACACACACACACACACACACAAACACAGACACACACACTCCTGCACGCATATGCATTTTAGAAGTTATGCACCAATACTGTATAGAAATATTTTATCATCTAGCTATTGTTTGAATAATGAATACTTAGGGTATTTCTAATATTTTTCCTTTATAAGTAAATTAATATATCTTTATTCTATCACTTAACTGGGACTTATATACACATTTGATTACTTTCTTCTAGGAAAAAAGCTTGTTTTATATATCACAGATTGTGTGGCTTAAAACAAAGACCTTCATGTCTCGATGTTTTGGAGACTAGAAGTCCAAGAAGTCAACCTCATATGCAGAGGTTAGACGTTGGTGTCAGATGTCTTTTTTAACTGTCAGCCACGTTTGTTTGTTTGTTTGTTTGTTTTGTTTGTTTGTTTTTGTTTGCTTGTTTTTTGAGGCATTGTCTTTTTCCTTTCCAGTGTCTTTCTTCAGCTTACAGGTCATCCCTGTGTCTTCGCATGCCCTTTCCTCTGTGTGAGCTTCCCCGGATAGCTTCCTTTTCTTATAATGGCATCATTCTTTTAGAGTCCCACTCTTTTGACTTAACTTAACCTTAATTACCTCTTCAAAGATCCCATCTCCAAATATAGTCACATTGGGAGTTAGGGCCCTGGGATATGAATTACAATGGAACAGAATTCGACTTATGTAGAGGCTAGATAATAATTGTACAAGATAAAAGTGTACTTCAAATTCATGCAAAAATCATTTACTGAGCTTCTAGGTATCAGGCAGCATACAGGCACATTTTCCTATGACCTTAGAGTACTTCCTGAACTAGCATGTTGCTCTTTATACAACTGTCATGGTTTGTTGTATAAATGGAATTCCTAGGAAAGAATCCAGAGCTGTGCTTTATCTAGGCCTCAATTAACCACAAACCAAAAGGAAAGAAAAATGTTTTCAATGTATTAAAAAAAAAAAGAATAGAGACATGTAGATCACAGAGCTCCCCCCCTCAACGAATATGAAACATCCATTTTCTCCATCATCAGACCTCAAGAGGCCAGCCACTTCAGTGTAATATATTCAACCCATCTACTGTTTACTGAGCACCAATTATAACTAATAATCACTAAGCTGTCATTCACTAAGACAGAACAGAGTCGGGGTTAGAAGTGCAGGCTCTACCTTTGAAAGAATGAGGTCAAAATATATGGAACAATCTGTAAGATAATAAGTGATTTAAAAATAAGGTGAAAAGTCTTATATTTCAAAGGGTACCATTTGTACAAAAAAAGGAAATGTGTGTGCTTTTTATGCATAGAACATCTCTGGAAGGATTTTTAAAAACTACAAAAAGTGATGCTATTTTGGGCCATGGTGGAGTAATGTGGTCCCTGCCTTGAAAAAAGGGAAAGGGAAAAAGGGATAAAGCATCAGCTAATATAGGACTGATCTTTGAGAGAAGAGAAATAAAGATAGGGAACGTTGCAATATCCGCGGCTTACTATCTGCAAATGAGTTCCAGTCCGCTATTCTGGAAGAACCAGGCTTGGTTGAGAAACTGTAACTGTTAAAAAAAAAAATGGCAAAATGTGCAGAACAGCATATCAGAAGGAAAATGCAACACATGGAAGAGGTTCGACAATTTTCAGAAGCATTGAGTCTGCATTGATCTGCACAAGTTTAAGAAGTGTCCGCAGCTGGGAAAGAATCACCCACAGGAAACAGGAAGGAGTACTCTTTCCGGACGTTACGTGGATCCAGAAATAAAGTATAGTTAGGTAAGTCAGAATGGGAAGACCACACACTACGTAGAGCACTGGGTAGGATCCTCAGAAGTGGAAACAAGTTAGCCCTCAATTATTAAGAACTAGTACAGTAAAAACGTGTAAGTGGGCCGGCCCTTCAGGGTGGGCAGTGCGGAGACATGGCAATGGAAAAAGATGCTGTAGTCAGCGCTTGACTCTACTTACCTCTACATCATATGCCTTTCTGTACTGTTTAAATTGCTTATGTGCATAGAGATTACATTTATAAAACTTTTTAAAGGGGAAAGTATCTGGATTCAGACCCCCTAGGATAAGAATCTGGCACCACCACTCATGAGCTGTGTAAAACTGGGCAAATCTTAGTTTGCTTAACCCTGAGATAGAATTGCTTTGGGTTGCAGTGAAGAGTAATCAGACATTTTAAACCACTAGTAGCACCTGACACTTCCAGGCAAACATTTCAGCTTCCTTCTGACTTATCATGTGTGTTTCTGACAAAAGCACTCCACTTTTCTTTCAGAGAAACACATCTTGCCCACCAGTCCAGATGTTCCAGGAGAACAACGGTTCAATCCCCCTGCCCACATCCTGAAATAGACAAGTTATGAAGTTGTTATCCCTCTCACCCCTAGCATAGGAATAAAGCAGTCCACGGAAAACAGTGCTGTGACTTCTAGCAAAAAGACTAGGAAAGACAGTTCCTTTGGAGACTCTATTTCAGAGAAGCAGCCCCTAGAGGCTGTCCACGCTCCAGTAGATGGCCCTAGACCCATATTCATACTGAGAGCTCTGAGTGTACTCAGTGGGCACAAACAAAAAATAGCAGCACATGAAATTGGGCGTGTACAGGGAATGTGGGGATGGAAGTAAAAGGGAGAGAACAGATCAAAACATTCTGTACATGTATGAAATTATCAAGAAATTTAAGAACACTATTCAAACAATTTTTTTGTTTTTGTTTTTTTATTACGTATTTTCCTCAATTACATTTCCAATGCTATCCCAAAAGTCCCCCATACCCTCCCCCCCCCCCATTCCTCTACCCACCCATTCCCATTTTTTGGCCCTGGCGTTCCCCTGTACTGGGGCATATAAAGTTTGCCTGTCCAATGGGCATCTCTTTCCAGTGATGGCCGACTAGGCCATCTTTTGATACATATGCAGCTAGAGTCAAGAGCTCCGGGGTACTGGTTAGTTCATAATGTTGCACCTACAGAGTTGCAGATCTCTTTAGCTCCTTGGATACTTTCTCTAGCTCAAATTCTTCTTTTTACTAAATTTTTTGAGTGAGTGGACTGGAGCCACTGATAGTTGGAGATCCTATCTGAAGATGAAAGCCAAGAACGATGGAAACAAACTTAAAAGAGGCATGGTCCTAGCTGGGTGTGGTTGTACAGGCCTTTAATCCCAGCACTCAGGATGCAGAGGCAGGTGGATCTCTGTGAATTTGAGGCCAGCCTGGTCTACAGAGCAAGTTCCAAGACAGCCTGGGCTGTTACACAGAGTAATCCTGTCTCAAATTTAAAAAAAAAAAAAGTGCAAACAAACAAGCCAAAAAAGAAATGTGTGGTCCTGATGATGATGTCATTTAGATGTCTATAGCCAGTGTCTACTCAGTATCACTTGTAAGCAGAAGAGGCCTGGAGAATTCAGTAGCACTTATCAATATCCAATTTATTCAGTACATGCAGAACGCAGAAAGAACATCAGAAACCATACCAAGAACTGGGCATTCAAACATGAGGTCCTTGCCTTCAAGAAGCTTATAACCTAGCAAAGGAGACAACCATGCAAAGTGGCATCCGCTAAAATAGAGATATTCCCAGAGATCATTTAGGGAAGGAACTGACTACGTATACAATAATGTAAGGAAGTGATGCCCAAGCAGGTTTGATGAATGGTGAGAGGGAGAAAAATGTGTGCTGTGCAAAGACATGAGGAAGCATGGTGTGTTCCAAGGAGAACAGTGACCGGTGAGCAAAGGAAAAATGAGAAGATCATGTACTATCTCCTAGGTAGTGCCTAACAATGTAATTCACAGTCTGCTCACAGCGGGTTGCTGTATCAGTTTCATTTCTCAGTGCTGTGACCAAATGCCTGACAGGAAGCTTGCTTTGGTTCACAGTTCAAGGGTACAGTTCTCAGTTTCATCATGATGAGGAAGTCATAGAAATCAGAGCTTGAGGCAGCTGGTCAGATTGCATATTCAATCAAGAAGCAGAGAGCAATGGATATTGGGGTTTGGTATCTATCTCCCCTATATTCAGTTTGGTACCCGAGACCGTAGCATAACTTACTGACAGGCTGGGTCTTACAACCTCACTCTAGGAAATGTTCACAGACAATGCCTACAGTCACTGTGCCCCCCCCCCCAACACAAACACATAGTGATTCTAAATTCCATTGAGTTGACAACTGACATGAACCATCACAGTTGTCGTTCAAAGACTTTAATCTCTGGAAGAGATATGATGATATTTTGTGTGTGTGTAAAGAATGGATTAGAGGATTGGAAAGATGGTTTAGTTGATAAAGTCCTGGCCATGCAAGCACGAGGAACTGAACCAGGTACTCAGCACCCAACTCAAAAATGGTTGGTAGAAGAGTACATACCTGCAATCCCAGCAGATAGAGATGGGAGGATCCCTGAGGCTTGCTGGCCAGCCAGTGTACCTGAATCGATGAGCTGTGGGTTCAGTGAGAGTCCTTATCTCACAAAATAGGATACAGTGAGTGAAGAAGAGACCTCATGTTGACCTCTGGACTCCATATGTACACATATGCTCACCTGTACCTATGCACATGTATGCTTACATGCACACATATATGCATGGATTAGAATTGGGTCTTCCTACTCCCAGTGATTTAATTAAGCAAAAATCCTTCTCAGGTGTACCCAGACCCCTGGGGTTTGGTTAATTCCAGATGTAGTCAAGATGACAACCAAGAATAGCCATCACATCTTCCCAAACCCAACCTCTGAATACCATCAACATGTGAATTCCCAACACACAGACTCTGGGACATATTCAAACATGAGAGTAAGATTAAGTTCATAGAAGAGATAAGGGCTTCCAAGCAGACTCCACACAAGTAGCTGCATTTGTTTTAAGTACCTCTTAAAAGTTAACATTTCATTAAATGCCTCTCGAGCAAGCAGAAAAGGGCCAGGTTCAGTTGTGACGGGAAATATACAGTGCCTATCTATAGAAGGTCCCATAATGTCATGTGTGGTCTTAGAGGACAAGGAACAATTAAGACAGGTAAGGTGTTTTAGGGAGCCAGTGCAGAGACAAACACGTATATTTTGGAACTAGAGGACATAGATACAGCACTGTGGTGAGGTCAGAGACATGTCCCTCCTTTATGGCCTCTTTCTGGGGAAAACACAGCCAGCTCTCAGATTGTCCTAGAGATGAGGGAAGAGCCGCATGTCCAAGTGAAAGATGAAAGTGATGAAAGTGAGGACTTTGTTCTCTACACCCTCACATTCACGCCACCCTCCCACAAATGATCGCATCTTCTTCCTGAACCTGGATCACTTCCAACATGGTTCTGTTCCTGTGGAGACCCAGGAGAGGGAGCCTCATCCTAGCCGGGCACCTGCTCTGGGTGGAGCCTCCCAGCCTGGTGAGAATGTCTCAACCACTAGGACGAGGCAGGGGTGATATCTGAGTTCTCTGGCAGCCAGCTCCCCTTATCCTCCCTTTCAGAGCTTGCCTCTCAACACCTCCCAGCGGCAAAGGAGGGGCTGTGTCCCTGCTGCTGGAGTTAATTACTGTAATTATACCTGCTCCTTCTTCGGCTCTGGTTCCCTTTGTTCTCAGTTTCCTGCCCGCTCATTTGCAAATCTAATCGCTCTGTGGATTGATTTTGTTGGTTTTTTTTTTTTTCTTTTTTTTTTTTAAATAGAGAATGGGATGGAGAGACAAAGATAGGGAGCAAAAAAAAAAAATGTGGGCGAGAAAAAGAAGGGCTTGGGGAGTGGGCTGGAAAGGAGTATGGAGAAAAGAGCCTAAGGGGAATGGTGGGAAAGAAGCAGGTGGGAGTCTGGAAGGTTCAGGTGACAGAGCACCCCAGCTTTGCCACCAGCCAAGGCATATGAGGCAGAACCGCGGGGAACAACATCCCCAGGGACCTCTGGTCTTTCCACTTCGTCTCCAGCTTCTCCTAGGACAAAGGAAGGGATGGGGTTTAGGAAACACCCTCAAAATGGTTGGGGTATCAGGTCTTTTTACAGCACAACCGAGGTCCTGAGTCCTACCTACAGAATGAGAGAGGCCTCGAGGCCAGGAAGGAAGCAAGGAAGAGAACAGAGAGGTCCTGGAAACTGGACAGAATTCTGCTCATTTGCTTTCTTCCCCTAAAGCAGACCAGGAAATCTTGCAGACCTTCCCCTGTAAAACAGGTCCCCATTCTAAGGGGGACTTCTCTGTAACTAAAGAAAAAGAGTGTCCTTATCTTTTAAGACACAGAAAAACAAAAACAACAACAACAACAAAAACCAGCTGCTGAACAGGCCCACCTCAGTGCCCTGAGCTTGATCACCACTCCATCCTACCCTTTTGTCCTCTCATCTTGAGGCCAATGGCTATTCGTAAAAATACAGTATCCTTAGACCTCCATTTCTGAATGCTTCTGTATTATGGAAAGCTTACATAAAAAATGCATAACTTTTTCTTCTATTCATATGTCCTTGGTTATAGGTACATCAGTTCAGTGGGTTAGGAATTTTACAGGAGCCTGAAACAAGTATCATGGAAAGAGCCCATGCTGCAGCAATACTGGTAGGTATCCTGCTGCCTTGATCTCCCCAGGGATTTGTGAGATCTTTGACTCATCTAGAACTCCTGATCAGACATACTGGTTTGGGTTGAATGAGAAAAGAGATAGAGATTTGAACACAGGGCAATAAGGCAGAAGATGCTCAGTAAGACAGGAGTGGTGAGTCTTTCACCTCTCGCTCAATCCCATCTTCTAGACCCTTGAAAACCACCTGGTCCAGGACTTCACAAATATGTTCTAAGGCACCCTGAGACTTCCTGAAGGACCCCACCCCCCACCCCGCTGGAAGACAGGTGTGATGATGCTCACCTGGAATCCTAGAGCTTGGAAGGCAGAGGCAGGCAGATCTCTGTGAGTTCAAGGCAAACCTATTCTACTGAGTGAGTTCCTCTAGGACTGTTTGTATAGTAAGACCAAGACTCTGTCTCCAAAGTGGGAGGAGCTTCTGGGGAAGGAGATGGGGCAAAGCAAGTGAGCAGACATCCTACATACATGCCAAGATACCATCAATGGCCTTTACTGGGTCCTGCCTAAATGTTTGTTTTAAAAATAATAAAAATGTTAAAAGAAATGAAAGAGGCCCTTCTATTAAAGATTAGAAAACAACTGATCCACTCCAAATCTGTCAAGGGAAACAGATCGAATGGCCTTGTGTCCCATACCACACAACAGTCAGATCACAGGCCTCTTAACTCCCAAGGGAGGGAGATTTCCGCTACCCAGTACCCAGTACTACTTACTGGGAGCACCGGGGGAGAACTGAAGTTCCTGATTCTTCTTGGGTCCTGAGGAAAGAAGGCCAGTGTGCCTGATGTCACCATCTTCCCAGGAGTCCTTGGTGGACCTCTCAATCCTCCATCTGAGGAAGTGATGTGACAGCGATGGGGTTTCCAAAGTTGGTTGCTACTCCATTCCCATACTGTGTTTTTAGCACCTGGCCACCACAGTGCTTAATGACCTCCATGAGGTAGAACTATTTCTTGACACATGAAAGGACTGTATGGCTGCCACTGAGAGCAAGTATAGCAGGCACAATGGTCCTGGCTGTTCACAGCTCCACTGTTAGTCAGCTTCTCTCTCCTGCATAACTGATTAATTCACAAGAAAAGGTCAGAGTTCAGGGCAGTTTGGAATCGGAGGTGGGGAATAGGAGTGGGTGTCAAGATCAGCCCACAAATCAACTCTTCTAGATGACAATTCCCTACACAGCATTCAGCCAGTGTTTACTGAGTACCTACCATGAGTCAGACACAGAACAGAGTCCCCGCCCCAGTGGAGCACAGTATAATTGGGGAGGCAGACACATCTAGATTCAGAAGTAATTATCATGCAATAAGTTAAGTTGATGTTAAAAATAAAAGTTTGGGGAGTACTTTGGAAACAAGGGTGTCAGCATCAAATGTTGAGTATCCTGGAATGGTTCTTCTCTTAGGTGAAAAAGTTTTCCAGACTATGGTTTTTAGTCTTGGAATCCAAACCCATTGGTCCAAGTCTATTTCTAAGAATAAAGACTGTCATATGCCCTTGTGTGGAAGCAATCAAGAGCTTCAGAAATGTCTTTGACACTTTTTGGTAGCGGGGACAATGAAACAGGGTCTCTGTACCATTCCGATTAGTGGTAATGCTCCTGCCTCCTCCTGCCTAGTGCTGGCATTACAAAAGTGAGCCACCACATACACATACATCCAGCTTCATTTCATATTTTATAGACAAGAGCATTAGTGGTCCACCATAATCCATTCTCCAGAATAACACAACACTTGATTATTCTGTGTGTGTGTGTGTGTGTGTGTGTGTGTGTGTGTAGGACTCAGGTTCTCCACCTTAGCAATAAGCAAGTACCTTTACACACCGAGCTGTCTTGATGGCTCAACACTTGGTTTTCCTTACGGGTTCTATAGCCATCTGAAATAGGAATTGTGTTTCTCTCCTCTACCTCCTTGACCAAATTATGGCCAAGTTCTGGACAATGCATATCTAGTAGACATGAAACTTTTGCACCATATCTTTGAAAGAAAAAAGCATACCCTCACGAGCACCATTCCTTCCCCCACCCTGGCTTCAATAAGACACAGTATTGAGCTATTCTGAATGGCACACATAAAAGAAACACCTTAGAAATAGTCGAATCTAGATCACTTTACCTTTGAACCCATGCCCACTAGCTTCAACTTTGAACTTCATCTTCCCATGAGAATCCTATCCCATACTCTCACATACTTATGTCTATACACACATTGTGCTAGTTGACCAGATTAGACTCTCAACAGTGACTTGAGGGCTTTATTATTAGATAAGTACAATAGCCAAGCTACTTCCTGCTCTATAGGGTATCACAGTTGTGCAAGATTGAGTTTTGCACAGGGTTCTGAAGACAATGAATGTACCTGATGCTATGTCCAGTAAACTATGAAAAACAGTGTATTGCTAGGGGTTTACTTAATAATCTAGAAAAAAAACAGTTTTTAAATTTTTTACCCCTTAAACAGCTTTGTCATGTATTCAATACAGAAGCCACAGAATTCAACTTTTCTGTAGTAGCCAGTCTTGGGCTTCTCATGAGCAGGAAATATCAATTTTCAATACACAGTTGAAGTTGTTATTCTCTCTATGATATACAAGTGAGCTATATGTGTTATATCAAAGAGGAAAGATTGAAACAGCTGTATACTAAGAACACTTTGGATGGGTGCTAATCAGGAAAATAAAAGAAAGGCTCCACAGAAAAGTGAATTTGGAGAAAGCTCAATATATGCTAAGGGGGGTGGGGGTGGACAATAGGAGTAGGAGTTTCTTCCTAGTGGAAGCTCTTGCTGCATCTCCACTGAGAAGACTAGCATATGTATATATATATATATATATATATATTGCCTGCACTTCTGTGGTAGGATGCTTCTAGTCAACTCACTTGCTACCTTATGTGATTATGTTCACTGTTAGTCATATTTACAGAGGAAGAAGAACATATTTTTAACACATTAAATTCTAAGGAGGGGTGTGCCAAATTTCCATTCCCTGGGATACAACGTTGATCTTTCAGTCTCTCTCCCTTGCCTGTGATGGTTGGCTTGGCTAGGTGATGGTACCCAAGGATCCAGCCAAACACCAATCCTGGTGATGCTGTGAATGTATTTTGCATAGTAGTTAGCATTCGTGACCAAAGGACTTCAAGCCAAAAAGGTTATCTTTGGTGGTATAAATGAGCTTCATCTAATCAGTGGAAAAACCCTAAGAACACAACCAACAGTCCCCTAGGAGGAACTGCTGCCTAGAACGCAGCAGTAGATTCTATCTGACAGGTTCCCAGTCTTCCAATCTGCTTAAAAACTGGGGGCTTCCTTAGCCAGAATACACAAGCATGTAGGACTAGTCCTTGGAAATACAATAGATAAATCAAGATAAATAAGTAAGTGAAGGTTGTATGTATAGTCAGCCCTGATACCTGCAAGTTCTATATCCATACTTTATGCAAGCTGAAAACCAAAATATTGAAAAGAAAATTCTAAAAAAATTTCACGTAAAAAATTAAAATGAAATTTGTTGAATCCTGGGATTATTGATGAATCCAAACAAATGAAATGAGTTGTAGACCCAACCTGCTAGTCCCTCCCAGCATCCCAGTCTCCCCCACAACATCCATTGTTTGGCTATTGCTGATCTTGTGTATTTGTCCACTATGTGGTTAAGGGATGGCATAGTTAAGATCCTGAACATATACATTACTGTTTTCCCTATCATTATTCCCTAAACTAGACAGGACAGAAAATATTTATGTAGCAGTAATATTATAATAGGCATTATAAAATATCTAGAGATGATAAAAATATACAGGCAGCAGTGTTAGGGTAAGAGGTAAATACTTTCCCATTATAAAATGAGGAACTTGAACAGCTGTGGATTTTTGTGTCTTAGAAAAAGGGTGTCTTGAAAACAGCATCCCACAGATACTCAGGAAAAACTCTGTGTGTGTGTGTGTGTGTGTGTGTGTGTGTGCATATGAAGGGTACAGTCAAAAGCAGTGGTGATGTCAGAGCTATCTATATGCTACTGACTCTGTCTCTCTAGAAGAGTACTGACTAATGTTCCATTCAAACAAATCAGAAAGTGGCATACAAGAATCCCCCGTTCAATCTGCCCAAAAGCAGGAGACTGGCACACTTAATATCATGGAGGAGGTCATGGAGAAGGAAGTCTTTATGCAGTAATGACAAATCCTGGACCAAAACAAGAAATTGTGGAGGATTTTTCACAAATTATTGATTGCCTGGGGTGGAGTCAAGGAAGAATAAATCAAAGATTAAAAATGTGTTTGGAGCCTTAAAAAAGAAAGGAGCAATGTGTGGCTTCCTATTCATTTTTTTTAATCACTTCATGGCCCTGAAGAGCTTTCTCTGTTATTCCTGACCACGCACAGAGAGTTTTATGCTTTCAAATCATTTCAACTTCCTCTATCCTTTGAACTGTACCAAGTATTTTTGTTTGCTACAGTAAGCCAAAGCCAAGCTCACACCCCCAACTGGGGTAAATGCCTCAATGACAGAAAGTTCTCAAATATTGTGAAAGTTTTTGTGGGTCTTCAAAGTGTATTCTGATATGAGACTCAAAACTTGGACTGATAAAAATCTGCGAATTAGAAATGCTAACTTGAAAAATCAAATATTCAGAACCAGAACATTCCAAAAGAAATCATCTAGGGAGGAAATATTCTTGGTCTTGGCCTTGGCCTTGGCCTTGGCCTTGGCCTTGGCCTTGGCCTTGGCCTTGGCCTTGGCCTTGGCCTTGGCCTTGGTCTTGGTCTTGGTCTTTGTCTTGGGACTGCTGTCAGTAACCTTGACAGTGAAGCATTGATTCCAGTACTCCATCTCAAAGCAGAAAGATGTAGTTAGATGATACCATATGAGATCATTACACACACTCACGAAATGGATTTGATTTGACTCCAACAGCAAAACAAATGCACCCGAACTGTAGTGTTTCTAACACGGGAAGAGCCCGGGCAATGGTGGAACGCAACCATTGTTCTCTCCTGAGGCAATATTCAAAAACCAAATGTAAACTCTGAAAGAAAATCTCCAAAAAAAAACTCTGCCGCAAAAGAAGATAAATGTTAGCTAGGATCAATACAGTGAAACACAAAATCAAATAAGCAAATCTAAACATTGCCTAAAGCCCCCTGTGAGGCCAGCCTCTGAAATGTCTGGGAAGATGAAGCTCGTGAGTGGAGAGCAAACATGGGATAACCCTGCCCTCTACTAACCATCCCATTCTGTTTCCAAATAAGCAACCAGACTGCAAAGGCACCCTTGTCCAACTCCTTTATACAGATAGATCATAATGTACTCAAAAGGCAGACCAGAGCAGTTTGTCTGAAAACCTTGAGCTGATCTCAATAGTTCTGTTTTAATCATCTCTCAGTACTATTATTAAAAGGATGTGAAATACTGGGTAAAATCACTTTGCTGTAGTAAGAACACAAAATTTCTTCGAGGACTTGATGGAATAAAACATCAGAAGTGACAAGCAGAGAAAGCATTTTGTGTTTGTGTGTGCCACAGAATTCCACAATGGTAAGCAAGAAGAGAAATGGAATTTTCTAGTATGATCCAGAATAGCTAGCTCCTTAAGTCATTCTCAAGAAACCAGCATATGAGAAAGTAATTGAGTTTTCAATTCTCACAATGCCCAGCAACATAGAGAGAAATGACATAAGACAGTGAGTGGACATAGCCAGAAGTTACGAGTCCTGAGTAGACGCAGCTCTGTCACTCCCATGGGGCGTCAGCAAGAGGTGTTACCCATGCTTGCACATTTCCAGAGAGAAACTCGGGAGAAATCTCATAAGCACAATCTGACCATCTTAGATTTTAAGAAAGCAGTAGAATGGATTCCCTTGTGGATTTTATCCTACAAAACCTTTTTTTTTAAAAACTATAAAAAGAAGGTAGTAAAAGATCATAAAACAATAAAGTAGAATGATAGGAAACTTAGCAGTAAGGGAGCAAGTTGTAGGTGAAAATCCACTTTACTACAATAAGTAGATTGGAAACATCTGAATGAAATGCAGTAGATCCAGATGAAAAACAGACAGGACTAGGGAAAAGCCTGAGATAATCACAGTGAATGGTAACAAAGACAGACAGACATTAAAGCAATTAGACCAGGGATGACAGGAGCAAAGAACAAAGATCGCCAAACATAAGGGTAATTGATTCCCCAAAGTTAAAAAAAGGGATCAAATATTCTGAAATATAATATAGGAAAATCCTTCTCTAAAATGATGGTAAAGAAAATTTTAAATATACAACTCAGCATTGACATTTTTAAGTCATCAAAATAATTTATTATAGTTAAATGCCTCTTAAATACACATGATATCTTCTGAAGCTAAAAGTAATACGCTCTCAACCAGTTTTTAAAAACCTATTAGGATCATTAAGCATGATAGAAGTAGAAAAAAAATCTCTTAGGAAGTCCTGAATGAAAGAAAATTGTGACAAGTTCCTGATTAGACAGAAACTGTTCCATCTCCAAGAGAGAATATGCAGTGTAACTGTCGCTTCAAGGATGAATTGGGTAGTGTTCCTTCTGTTTCTATTTTGTGGAATGGTTTGAAGAGTATTGGTATTAGGTCTTCTTTGAAGGTCTGATAGAGTTCTGCACTGAACCCATCTGGTTCTAAGCTTTTTTTTCTTTTTTGGTTGGGAGACTTTTAATGAAGACACGAGAAATTTGAAAGACAACCCTTGCTTATAGGTCGGTAGAACTAATGTTGTAAAAATGACCATTCAACAAAACTACTTATAGATTCAATACAACCCCAATCAAAATCCCCATCTCATTCTTCACAATTGTAGAAAATAATCTATAATAAAACTCATTTGGGACACAAAAGACCTAGAGAGCCAAACAAAGCAGATCAAACTGAACAGTGCCAGTGTTCAACCTTCCCAAATGTCAGGACCAGTGGAACAAAACAGAAGACCCAGACATGACTCCATGTAACTACAGCCATCTAATATTTAACAAAAATGCCAAAACACACACTGGAGAAAAGACAGCAGCTTTAACAAATGGTTCTGGGACAAGTGGGTGTCCACATGAATAGACATGAAACTAGGCCTGTTTGCATCACCAGGCACAAAACAAACTCCAAATGGATTTAAGGCCTGAATACTGAAAGGCTGATAAGGCTAGAAGGAAATGCAGGCAGTGCCCGCAGGATGTTGGGATAACATAGGACTTTCTGAATAGGACACCCTTTGCCCAGGAATTAAGGCCAACAATTGACGAGTGAGACCTTATAAAGCTAAAACACTTTTGATATTTATGACATAAAACAAAGCAAAATAAAGTTTTAAAAGCTCGTTTGTATGTGTGTGTGTGTGTGTGTGTGTTTATAGATGTCATATGTATATGGATGCCATCAGAGACCAGAATAGGGAGTCAGATCCCCTGGAGCTGGTGAGCTACCTGATGTAGGTGCTGGGAATTGAACTAGGGTTCTCTCTAAGCACTCTTAACCACTGAGCCATCTCTCCAACCCACAAAATGACATTTTAGATAGGATTTTATCCTAAATCCACAGTTTCTGCCCACAAAGGAAGTAACTAAAGAGGACCTTTCATTTTGGGAGAACTACCACACTGAGAATCCCAGGCTCTGCTTGATTAGCCCAGTTCTCCAGTCCAGGACCTTTCATGTGCAGAGTGGCTAAGCACTGTGTGGACAGGACATTTTTTTTGTATGATTGTCTTGAGACAGGGTATCACCATTTGGTCCTAGTTGTCCTTTAGCTCACATTGATCTTTCTGCCTCAGCCTCCAGAGTGCTGAGATGAGAGGTAGGTACTTCCATGCCCAGATGCTTGCCTGATTTGACAAGAAGGAAGAGTTGTTAGAATCCTTCCCTCCTGAATTTCTGTACTAAATCCCCAGGTCATTACAAGAAGAAAAGAATTACGGCATACCTGGCCTGAGAGAGGAGTGTTGTAAGTTAAGATATCACCCAGGGCTGAGTGCAGAGGTAGACTCCAGAGTGTGCCCCTTAAATGAGATCTACCGGTCATTTAAATCTTCCTTTGTTTGCTTTTTCCTCAATGGCATGTATAGTAACTAGGGATGGACAAGGGCCTTGACTCCAAATATCCCAGGTTTCCATCTCCTCTGTGTTTATTTAGTGACTTTAGGCAATTCCAATTCACCCATCTAAGCTTCCATTTCCACATCTGAAAAACTGGGCGAGTAAGAGCACCCAACCTCTCACAGCTACTGGGTGATTGAAAGAAAAGCCGCTGCAGGGTGATATGTAAATCCTTTGAGCTGGTAATTTGGACTTATTCTTGAAGTCATTTGGCCCTGTGATCCTTGGAACTTAGAAAATGGCTGTCCTGCTACAAGATGGCATCTTTTTCTCTCCCCACAGTTGTGCACAACTGATACCCACGGTGGGAAGCCGTGCACAATCGCCATTACAAGATGGTGCTGGCTTCCTCAGTGCCTAACTAGTAAACAAGCAATGTGCGCAGGTGCTGGAGTAAATTCGTGCCAAGTCACTGCCTATCCCGGGGTGTAATAGTGGGGTGATGGGTGAGCAGCTAATTAGGAGCTGACACGTCACACAGAGAGGTATTTAAGCAGCTCCATTTTCCCGGTTCGGGGTCTTCCTGAGAAGTAAGCAATAAAGCTTTGCCGTAGAAGGATCCGGTTGTCCGAGTGTGTTTTGCTGGTGAAACGTTACAAGGACAACCCACTGGACAGAGGAAGGATAGCACCTCTTGGAGAGATCCAACACGAGTGCTAATACAACCTCTTGGGCCTTTAACCATGGGCCTTGGAAATCAACAGACAACTAAATCATGGGAGAGACTTGTCCCTACCATCATGTTTGGGTGGGCAACTGTCCAAATATTGTACTAAATTTACTGTTTTTTTTTTAATAATCACTTTGAAAGAACAAGGATGAGATGGTGAGTATTTAAGAGAATTGGTATCAACAGTGAATATCATCAGACCTGTCAAAGGTGGGGAACCATTAGATTCCATCGCTCCTTCCCCAACCTTGACTTCCTTCAACTCTGTTCAACTATGTTCCTTCAACTATGTTCAGCTGTGAAAAAGAACAGTGGAATTAAAGTCATTCTGTGGCTCTAGAAATAGAGCAGTAAAAGTTGTGTCTAAAAGGCAAGATGTAATTAGGGATTATATAATTTGACCCTTAATAACATAAAAGCTGTGGTTCAGCTTTCACACACTCTGTGTCTGCTTTTCTAAGTATGTTATAGCAGAAGAAATGGCAGCAGCAACTCTGGCCCACAGCAGAGGTCACACAGTAAATATTTGGAGCCTGTCCCCATAGCATTGACACTATGGAAAAACACCAGAATGGCTTGAACCAGGAAGCCCCAACAGGCAGTACCACCTGAGATGACAACTCAGGTACTCTGAGTCAGATCCTAGATCCCCTGTCTGAACACTTTATAACTTTAGGAGAGTCTGAAAAGATCCATTTGGTCTTTGTTTTCATATGCAAAATGGAGACAATGCCTGCCAATCCACCTCCCAAAGCTGGCCTGAGGCCACCAGAGATGCAGGAATGGAGGCTGATGTGAATCAAATGAGTGTGTGCTTGAGTGGTCAACCCTCTCCATAGATAACTCCTTTAATTCCATGAGGAATATGTTGCTACCTGCAGCCTACTAATAAGCACATTTATAGAAATAAAATTTCCAGTGAAGCTCATAGCTCATAAGTTGTGGTAGATAAAACTCAAAATGCAAAAACACCTGGATTTTTAACGTAACATTTTATAAATGAAAAAGGCACTAGCCATGTATGATGGCTTACACCCATAAATCCAGCACTATGGAAACAGAAGCAGAAGTGTCACTGCAAGTTTGAGGTCAGTCTGGGCTATGTACTATGGGGGTTACTAGGGAGGTAAATGGATCAAGACATTTGCCCACAAGCTTGATGGTTTGTGTTAGATTCCCAGGATCTACAACATGGAATGGGAGAACCAGATCTTCTAAATTATTCTCCACTCACACTCACATACCCTAG
Organism: Mus musculus; assembly: GCF_000001635.26. Classification (NCBI taxonomy): domain Eukaryota; kingdom Metazoa; phylum Chordata; class Mammalia; order Rodentia; family Muridae; genus Mus; species Mus musculus. Next base: position 88,569,024 of record NC_000078.6, on the reverse strand, counting down.
CATGCATCTGCAACTCGCAAACACACACACACACACACACACACACACACACACACACACACACACATTACATAAAACAAGAAATGCTTTAAAGTGCTGTATAAGTGTAAGGACAGTTTTTAATCTAGGATATCTGTAAACTAACAATGACTCAGACTGGAAAGTAATAATAATCAGAGTGAAAAACTTCCAGGTCCCTTTGCCATTGCCCTTACCTTTTCCCAGACCTCAGATTATCTTCATTCAGAGTCTTTAGGCCATTCTCAGAAAGTCCCAGAATATCTTTCTACATTTTTCTGTAAAGCAAAGAACATCATGGTGGCCCATAATAGCCCCAATAGGCTACACCCTAAAATGAACTTCAGAAACTCTGAGAGGACACCTTGGACCACAGATGTTGAATGTCCCTCAGAGAAGAACGTGCTTCAGCTTCTAGAGAGAAGGCAGGAAGGTAAACACTCCCACTCTTCCCCCTTATCTGACCTTCAGTGGTGGAATCATAGCTGGGCCAAGAGCAGTATTCTGTCATGTTATTCTGTGTATTTCCATCTATCCCTCAGGCCGTTCCAAGATTACTATCTTCATTCGTCTCTGTCTCTTTGTCCTCTATCATCTTAAACTCAACCACTTGGAGCAACCTAAATACTCCTAGGCATATGATCTTCCACATAAATCCACAGTGTGTGACATACAGTGTAGTAGAGTTTTGATTAGTGCAGGGTGGGACACTCCTTGAACTGAATGGCATTGATTCTTGAGTCTGGTAAGCAAGATAGTCTAAAGATAAGAAATAGATGAGAGAGTGATATGAAACAAATCCATGTTCAGTAAGAAAGATTGACAAGAAGGCTCAGTAGGACAGGAGGTAAAGAACAATGAGCAGTGAAACAGAAAGAGGAGTTCATCTTAGGTTGGTGCAGATAAGACTCTATGAGGAAGTGGTGTGGGAGCAAAATCCAGGTTGAAGTGAGGATATACAGGCATCTGGAAAAAAGATTTTCCAAGAAATGGCAAATAGGGAGGCCTTGAAGTAGGACCAACCTTAAAAGTCTGAGCCTAGGCAAGAAGAACAAGCTGGGGAAAGGACAGCAGATGATGAGGTTGACAGGAAGCCAGGAGGTACCTGTGGGGCCTCAGGCCAAAGATGGGTTGAAACTCTTCAAAGTCTTCTGTTAAGTAGATGTTCTGTCTTGTGTTTTAAAAGATAATTACAAATTATAACTAATGTTAATATATCTTATATATATATCCACACCACACAATCAAATGTGTGTAGCTTACCTATATTCTACTGTTGAAATCAAATATTAGATCATTTTCAAGTTACCCATTCAAGTGTGTCCCAAACATACAAAACAGAATACCTAACTATACAAAAAGACTATTTCTGTTGAGAGATTTCATGTGACAGGGAAATCATTTAGATACAAGAGAGAGTTACCATATATCCTGAAAGCAGAATAAAGGAGGATACAGAATAATCATGTGAAAATTTGGGATAACATTGCAGTGGTTTGAATAAGCATGGCCCTGTAGTCTCATATATTTGAATACTTAAGCGTGGCCTTTGAAGATTTAATTCATTCTCTTTCTCCTTCTTCCCCTCTCTTCTCCTCCCTCCCCCTGTCCTTCTGTCCCTCCCTGTCCTTTCTTCCTGCAGATCAGGATATAGCTCTCACCTACTTCTCCAGCACCATGCCTGCCTGCCTGCTGCCATGCTTTCCACCATGATGATAAAGGGCTCTAACCCTCTGAAACTGTAAGCAAGCCTCCAATTAAACGCTTTCTTCTATAAGTTGCCTTGGTCCTGGTGTCTCATCAGAGCAAGAGAACAGTGACTAAGACAAGCACCTTCCAGTGAACACTGAAAAAGTCAGTAATTTATCACATTATCTTCACATTAATTTTTGGGGAGCGATATTGCTGTAGTCAAAAGTATTAAAAATGTATATTCAATGCCTGAAGGAAAGATTAAAATGTATATCCAGTGTTTAGTATATATAAGTATCACTCCATGATAACTTTTTCTGATATATTGGTTTTATTTTAAATGGATGAGTATTTTTCCTGCACGTGCATCTGTGCACCATGTGCATGTGTGCCCATGAAGCCCAGAACAGAGCACTGAATCCTCTAGAACTAGTGTTCCAGAGGGCTTTGAGATGCCATGCATGTGCTGGGAATGGAACACTGGTCGTCTGCATAAACAGAAAGTACTCTTAACATCTGAGCCATCTCTCCAGCCCCTCCCCAACCCCATGATAATTTTTAATTGCAGTAAAATACACATAACATCTAGCCATTGAAGAGTACAGTTCAGTGACATTCAGATCATTCACACTGTTAGGCAACCATCACCACATTTACCTACAACTTTTTCATCGCTTGCCAAACTGAAATTCTGTACCTATTAAACTATAGCTCCCCATTTTCCTTTCACCCATTCCCCTGCATCCTATTTTCTGTCTCCATGATTTTGCCTCCTCTATTTCCTCAACTAAATGGAGCCATGCAACTCTCATCCTTATGAGGAATCTTTTTTCACATAGTACCCCTTAGTGTCTTTAAGAACGTTTTTATTTTATATAGTATGTATTTTTTATTCATTTATTGGTCAAAGGACTCCTGGGTCACTTATACTTATAGCTATTGTGAGGAACACAGCAGTAAATGTCAGAGAATATATAGTATCTGTTCATGTCCCTGTTCTCAAATATTTAGTATATATTCATAAATGAGATTATTATTATTATGACATATGGCAATCCCATTATTAATTGCTTTTTAGGCTGCCTTACTGTTTTCCATAGTGACTGAACCATTTTACATTTTTTATTTTTTATCAGCGGTGTACAAAAGGTTCAGTTTCTCCGGAGCCTTAACAATATGTGTTGTTTTGTGGGCAGGGGTTAATAGTAGCTGTCCTAATTGTGAGAGGTAATATTCCCTTATGGGTTTGATACTATTTCCCTGTAGCCCATGATGCAAGGGCATCTTTTCATCTGTATGTCCTTATAGAAGCATCTATTAGTGTCCTTTGCCCATGTTTTCATTAAGTTGCTTATCCTAGTTGTCTCTGAGTTATATAAATTCTTTGTCTTCTGGAAATTAATCTCTTATAAGATATGTAGCTTCCAAATACTTCTCCATTCCATTGTCTTCTTTTCACCATGTTGTTAATGCCCTTTGAGACTATCAGTGTGTGGGGGTTTTTCTTGTGCTGTCTATATTTTGGGGTAACCTTTATTCTTTTAATTCCTCTTCCTGCTGTTCTAAAAGTTGACTATGATTAACCAAGTGTGAAAACTGAGAGGAGGTGACCATATGACACAAAGGAATTTCAGTGAGTGGACGCTAAAGTGGCCCATGAGAGAAATGGTGATTTTTGATAGGTAAGGATATTTAGGTGAGTTTTAGACATATATTTTAAACATAGACTAAATAGTAAAATCCTGACTGGCTAAGTAAAATAGGCAAAGAAAATAAAATAGCAAAGAATGACTTCTACATTTGTGGCCTAAATTATTAACTGGATAAAAATTTCATCATGATATAGTAACATCTCAGGGAGAAACTGACTTGCAGAAGGCTTTGATGGATACTTTTTATCTCCAAATAGAGTTGACTGGTGAGTAGTCAGATATATTAGTCTAGACTTAAGAGTAAATCCATGTTTGGATATACATTAGAGTTCCCTGGTTGTCTATTTTAACAATTTTATAAGACACCCATGAAACCCTAACTTCCCTTGCATTAGATTAGACTGCATTCATAACTGCATTCATTTACTAGGCTCACTAACGTGTCTAGAAATCAATGGGCTGCCTCATTATGGACACCAGCCTCGGCTACCTGCTTCACATATATCATATCCTTGCTAGACTGGTCCACAGAGGTCTTCGTGGTCATGGACAAAATGTAAAAGAGTAATTCCAAGCCTGAGAGCCAGGTATATTTCAAGCCACTGCTGGTATTACAGTCTGCCTATATCCTATTAGTTAAAGCAAATCATCTGGCCATGCCTACAGGCAGAATGGGGGAACACTGCAAATCAACAGGGTAATGAACCAAAGCCAACCAGAGATGAGAGACTGAACATAGTTGCAGTTACCATATAACAAATGTGTAGAGAGTGAATTTAATGCCTTGGGTCTAGAGGAAATGGATGAAGAAAGATGCAGCATTTGTCGTTACTAAGAATCAACAATCATGAAATCAGCACACTAAACCCCAGCTCTACCAGCCTATACCTCTCATCTGGACTACTTACATCTTTTACCAGGAAAGTGGAATCAGTAAGGTCTTGAAGAAGCTGAGAAGTGACCTTATTCTATCTATTCTAGTGGTGACACCCTTGTTGAACAGTACTCATATACAAACCTGAAGCAATGTGATGGAAACATGATAGAAGGGAAGAAACAAAAAGACTCCTAAGTTTGAGGGTAAGGCCACTGCCAGGACAGAGAAGACTGGGAAGTAAGCAGGTTTGTGTGGACACCTCATCAGTTGGCAACCACTGTCCACATAATGTGGACCATCCTGGACCATCCCCAACTACTGCTGTCTTAGTCAAAATCTTCATCTTTCACCTATACCAAGTCGCTGCTTGCCCTGAGTCTCATTTCATTAGCTTATTCTCCACAAATTCAATGGGAGGGTGGAGGGATGTCTGTAACCCAAACATATTTTTTCCATCCCCTCTTAAATACTTAATACAACTCTAATACACAGATTAGTCTGAAATCAACTAAACCCAGAAAGACAAAGGCTCGCCATGGAATAATTCAGTGGTTCTCAATCTTTCTAATGCTGCGACCCTTAAGCACAGTTCTTCATGATCTGTTGACCCCAGCCATAAAATTATTTTTGTTGCTATTTCACAACTGTAACCCTGCTACTGTTATGAATTGTAAATATCACACACACAGGATATCTAATATGTGACCTAAAGGGGGTCATGACCCACAGGTTGAGAACCACTGGAGTACTCAGTAGTTCAATGGAAGCTACATAGTAACATCTGTGAAGGCTTCCTCTTCAAAGAAAGAGCAGCTGTGGGCCCTCCTGTCCCACTGGTCTACGGGAAGTACCTATTCAACTATTAAGGAGCACATAAGGTGACAATCAACCCGACCAGGACTTCCGGAGGTCTGTAGCATGCCCCAATTTCCTAGTAAAAAGTTTGGTTAAGTGAGGGCGATGGGGGAAGGCATGAACTAATATAGATCAAGAGGGAATCAGGAGCCAAATCATTCGCATGCTGCTGTGAACTGCGTTTGGACTATGATTCAGACAACTTCTATAAAAAGAAAAAAAAAACAGGGAAAGTTAAACATAGACAGGATTTTGAATAATATTAGGGAATTCTGTAGATTTCATTGGGTGTAAAAATGACATGCTTCATAATTTTCTTTCAGAAGAAATTACCTTTTTTTTCTTTTTCTTTTCTTTTCTTTCCTTTTTTTGTTTTTTGTTTTTTGTTTTTCAAGAAAGGGTTTCTCTGTGTAGCTTTGGCTGTCCTGGAACTCACTTTGTAGACCAGGTTGGCCTCGAACTCAGAAATCCGCCTGCCTCTGCCTCCCAAGTGCTGGGATTAAAGGCGTGCGCCACCACCGCCCGGCTGAAGAAATTATCTTGACATGGACGCAGAAATAAAACTGTAGAACCAAAGGAGACTAACGGTGGGTAGGAGCAGGGAAAACATAAGGAAGTCTGGGAGGGAGCTTGTTCAGTATATACTCAAATAAGAATTTTAAAATGTCATTAAAAACTGGTATGTTTTGTCAGTTTTAAGAAGTTACACTAAAGAGTTTTTTTTTTTAAGTTTTTTATTTTTTAAATAAAATGGAAGAAATTTGGTTCATAAAAATGAGATAAGTCCAGGTAGCAAGCAATCATTGTTGGTCCTATCTTCTTTTAATTGTTTTTATTCTGAGTTTGCGGCCAGCCTGGTCTACAAAGTGAGTTCCAGGACAGCCAGGGCTATACAAAGAAACCCTATCTCGAAAAAAAATGAATGAATGAATGAATGAAAGAAAGAAAGAAAGAAAGAAAGAAAGAAAGAAACAAAGAAACAAAGAAACAAAGAAACAAAGAAACAAAGAAACAAAGAAAATATATTTCTAATCATACAAATATAAAGAAACCATAAGAAGACACGGATTTTATTGGAATACCTTATGCCCCTTTCCTACTCAGTTCTTTATCTCCAACCCTTTTATTTTGTCAGCTTTGCACTAGTATGACAGAATGTCTGAAATAATCAGCTTTAAAAGAGGTAAGGTTTACTTTGGAAGTCAACCCCATTTCTTTGGGGCTATGGAAAGACAGTCAGTACACCAAGGATAGAGTGCATGGAAGAGGAAGCTGCTCACCTCACCGCAGTCAGGAAGCAGAGAGAAAGGAACGGGGAGGGGCAGCATCCAGCTTCCATGGGCATGTCCTGTACTACTGGAAAAATTTCAACTATGCCACAACTCTCAAAGTCTCCACTATTTCCCCAATTCTGCCACAAGCTGAGGACCAAGGATTTTTAGAATGCTTGTACAAACCAGAGCACCTTTGCTCACACTGTTTTCTCTTTCCAGAACTCCTTCCCCATTCCACTACCTAACAATCCCCTTCAGTGTCTCTCAAATTCCAGCTCTTCTACAAACTCTTCCCTGACCCTCCCTACTTTCTCTCCATCTTAGCCTCTGTCTCCAACTCTAAGCAAAGGCGACTGCTTCCCTCCTGTGTGGTTCCTTAACTCCATGCAGACTACAGAAACCTCATTCTACTCTGCATTCGAAGCACTGGTTACCTATGCCATGATGTGTTTTCTTCGTGTGTAAACCTTCTAGTCCTAGAACATAGTAAGTGCTCAATAAATTCTTCAAGAAAATTGATGTAAGAAGGGAGGGAAACAAGCAGGAAGGATGAGGGAGAAGAAGAGAAGAATGGAGGGAAGAAAAATCAGCCCCTTCCTCCTAATCCCTCTGTGATTGTTCAAATCATAAACCATTGTTCTCAGCCCATAGATGACATCAAACACAGCAAGGTACCCACTGCCCGCCCAGCTTGTGTTCTGGCAGGGAGAGAGGGTCTCTCTCTATGTGCATGTAAGCTTCCTGCATCTTTCCTTCCTCCATATCAGCAGTAATGCAATAGGTAGAATTCAATTCCACATTTCTATAGAGCTTTGCTTTACTGGTCCCAAGCTGGTAGACTAGAAAAGAGGATGTGCCAAGTCTCAGGACCACATTTCCAGGCTTTCCTGAGAACTCTATTTGAAAAGAGTTCCAGTAGGGTGCTTGGGTACCTTGCAGGATCCAAGGCCCTGATGGAAGTAGGAAATGTGATTATTATGACCACTCTCGGCAGCAATTACTGGCTCGGGCATTCTAATAGCTCTTACCAAAAATTACCCCTCCATCATGATGAAGAGGGAAATGGCAGTCACAATAGGCACCAACTATTCCTGCAGGGTTAACTCTTGACAGCCCACAGTTTCTGATCCAGACATATAACAAGTTACAAAAGCACCAAGTCCCAGCAGATGCCCCACAACACTCCTTGGAGATATGTGCTAGGCAATGATTGCCTAAAGCCATTGCTCCACAAACCAGTAGTAGTTCTGTGGCCATAGCAGAGATTCACGTGATTGTGTGAAACTCCCTGATGCACCCCACCATCATCCCAGAATCTAACCTACCCCCTGTGTTCTTAGACTGTGCCTTTTGGCTTATGAAATAAACATGAAATTTACCTCATACACAGAGGGTATGGAATGAGAATGGCTGTACATTCAAACTGGAGTATTTTTGCCTGTGTCATAAAGCAAGGGAATGAACTTTTAAGTGCCCTAAACATATCTTAAAACACGAAGTGAATACAGATATCGTCCTGACCACATAATGCACAGTCCTGAGGGGCATGCACCAGTGGTGATGTACCAGAATCCTGTCCTAATAAGAAGTTGAGACTAGGCCTCCAGAAGCCTAGTATGTATGTCACTTGAGGCCAAATGCTAACTCTACACCCATCTGCCTTAGTGGCTGTGGGTCTTGTGAGGAGGTTATGTCCAGGTACAGTTAATCATCCATTAGTTCTCCCTTCTAACTTCTCCCATCAATTGTAAGCATAGTGAAATGACAAGATGCATAAATCATCAAGTGCCCATCACATAGCTCCCATTACGGTGCTTACTCCAAGGGGGTGGTTCCTATGATCAGTCCAGAGGAACAATAAAAGCCAAGTCACTAAGAGCATACCTCCATGACAGCACCGACTCCAGCATCTTGCCAGTTGACATAAGATCCTCATGAGGTACATGTTGCTATGCCCATTGCGTAGATGGCAAAACTGGGGCATCAGAATATTTAGTATCTTCTTCAGTGTCACACGGATAAATGGGAAAAAACTTCATCTACCACTAAAGGTCCAGGAGATTCAAATTCCAGCTGCCCAGATCTTACTCTCATAACACCATGTTGGAAATTTACTGGCAACTTATACTTTCAGCATCATATTGACACACCTCTCATCAAGCTTGTCCCTTCAGTCAACATGGTGGGAACAAGTTCACTAGGCAACAGATAGTCACTGTCTGTGGTTTGGTTCCAGAGAAGTCAGAGTCCCTTGGCACCTTTCTGATTGTCCTCTATTAGATATTTCATCAGGTGCCCTCAAAGCCTGCAAGGATCACCATTGTGCCCTGGACCTTCCTCTTAGCTGTTCCCTGCCTCTGGCCTTTGTGACTTAACTCAAACATCAGCCCCTCTACAAGACCATCTACAATCAATCAGATGTCAATACTCCATGTTTTTCCAACAGCCTGGGACATATCTCACAAGCTTTGCCAAGGTTGTTTAGAGTTTCTGCCACATGCCCCGCCCCCTCAACCACAAGTCATCATAACAGGGTAAGTATCTCATTTCATTCAACATGGCCTCCTAGGCCAGAACACCCCAGCACACAGCAGGTGGTCAATAAATGTCACTGACAGTCAATAGTAGATCGATTTACCTACACTGTATAGACAGTGCTCTCGTACATATCATCAAGTCCAATATCTTTAAAGCAAGTCTTGATTTTTTTGAAAATGCTACAATAAAATCTTTCTGCATTCTCATTCAGGTTAAAAGAAAACCTCACGCTAGTCTTTTCAAGTGGTAAAGATGGTAAAAGAAAGAAGAGAACAAGGGAAGACATATGTCTCAATGTGTCAAAATGCTAATACAAATGCTAAAAAGCATTTAAAATCTTAAGCAAAACAAAAGCTTACAATCTTAAAAGAAATCATCCAAGAGCTGGATATTTGACCCACCAGGTAAGAATGCTTGTCGCTCTTAGAGAGGAAGCAGGTTTGATTCCCAGCACCCAGTTGTGATGGCTCACAACTATCTGCAACTCCAGTCCTAGGGTAACTGATGTCCTCCTCTGACCTCTGAGGATATCAAGTACACCCATGATACACACACATTACTTGCAGACAAACTACTGACACACATAAAATAATAAAATAGAAAAATTACTTTAAAAAAAGAAAAGTAAATTGCCCACATATAAGGAAGGACAAATGCCTACTACAACAAGAATAAACCTAAAAATGTTATGCTACATGAAAGAAGCCAGACATAAAAGAGCAACAAACTAGATGATTCTTTTCATATAAACATTTGTTCGTGTGTGTGTGTGTGTGTGTGTGTGTGTGTGTGTGTGTGTGAGTGTGTATGTGTGTGATAAATCTCTGTGTTTACATGTTGGTGATTGAAGGTCAAAGTACATCATGTGGATCATGTGGAAGTCAGAGAATAACTTCAGGTGTCAGTCCATTTTGGGGAGCAGGACCTCTCTTGCTATTTTGACACTGCATCGTGTACTTCAGATGCAGTGCTTCTCAACTTTCTAATGCTGCGACCCTTTAAGACAGTTGCTCACGTTGTGGTGACCCCCAACCATAACATTATTTTTGTTGCCATTTCATAACTGTAATTTTGTTACTGTTATGAATTGTGATATAAATATCTGATGTGTAGGATAGCTGATATGCAACCCCTGTGAAAAGGTCATTTGACACCCCCAAATGGTTGTGACCCACAGGGCTACTCTATCCTGTATTCTATACTGTAAAGTATAAGGTCTACCCTATACTCTAGGGCCTATTGTCCTGTCCACTACTCTTATCTAGCTGTAGTGATCCTATGTTTACAAACGCATACCATTAAGCTGGCTTTTCCTTAGGTTGCATGGGTCTAAAGTCATATTGTCAGGCTTGCTCAGCAAGTAATTCTTACCCACTGAACAATCTTTTCAATCCCAATTCCTTTTATATAAAATAGCCTGCCCAGGTGGTGGTGGCATATGCATTTAATTCCCATTCCTCTTCAGGAAGAGGCAGGCAGACCTCTGTGAGTTTGAGGTCAGCCTAGTCTACAGAGTAAGTTTCAGGACAGCTTGGGATACACAAAGAAACCTGTTCTAAAAAATAAACTAAAATCCAGAAAAGACAAACATTGAGATACAATATTAATGTTTGTCAAAGCCAGTGGGAGGAAATGAAGAAGGATTATTTAAAGGAAACAGGAGGCTTGTTGGCAGAATAAAAGTTCTATGTGCCTAGTAGATCCAGTTGGTATAAGAGGAGGACCTAATGGAAACAGAATTTCCCCCACAGAGAAGGGGCAGGCCACTCTCATCACCTAGGCAGAACAAACTGTTCTTGTCAGCCGGCATCAGCTATAGCCACCAGTGAAGTGTCCCCATGGGCAGGTGCTATAAGAGCCAGAGAGAAAACATGCAGACTGTGGGAAAGCAACCAAAGGCTAGATAAGGCCAGCTGGATTGGGTAGACACCAGAAAGAGAAGCCAAACGTGTGTCTCTGAAATCTGAAGCTAAGACCAGAATACATTTGCCAAGAAAAATAACAACTCCCCCTGCCATTATCTAGGTGTGCTAGGCAAGATGGCTGGGCATACGCTATGGAACATATGCAGCATCCTCAGACCAGAAGGTAAATAGTAGGCCATCCTTCCATGGGCCTCAGAGCCCCAGTCACAAAAATCCCTGCGTGTGGAAAGACACCAGACACAAAATTAGGACAGGTGGCCAAACCAGCGGATTCTGGAATAAAGTAGACAGAGTCACAGAAAAACACCTTGTTTAAAGGGACACATAGGCTTAACTTGGTCAGACTAATGAGCATGGCAGTCCCACACACAGCACTGATGTAAAAGACAATACAAGGAGAGGAGTAAATATATCACCCAATGAAAATGGAAAAAAAAAGCATGTCTGAATCATCAAAAAGAAGATGTAACTATTGTAAATGTGTGTGCATTAACCCCTGAGGCTCCTAAGATAATAAAAACAAGCACTGGAAGTTTTGAAAGGTAGATAGCTCCTGATACAATAATAAGGAAGACCCCAGACTCCAGTACTCCACTCTTCTTCTCTAGACAATGGTACTCCAAACAACAACAACAACAAGAAAACAAAAATTAAATCTAGGTTATACTATCCATCAACTAGATCTAACACATAGCTAGCTATTCTGTCCAAAAAACAAGGACTATACATTCTTCTCAGTTGTGCATGGAGCCTTCTCTAAAATAACCGCATTAGAGGTAAGCCTAAACAATTACAAAAACCAATGAAGTCATCCCTTGTCTCTTATCAGATCAGAGTGAAACAAAGCTGGATATCAGCAGCAAGAGAAACTAGAAGAATACTTAGAAAATGAACCATACAGTCTGAATGAACAGCAGGCCCCTGAAGAAATCGAGGAGGAAACCGAAACTTTCTAGAATCAAATTAAAATCAAAGTACAATCTACCAAACCCTGAGTTAGTTTTCTGTTGCTGAGACAAACGGTTGTGATGGAGGCAACATTTGAGTTAGAGTCCATGACGGTGGGGAAGCACGTCCAGGGGGAGCAGGCGCGGCAGCTGGAGGGGCAAGCTGCGCATGCGCGTCTTGAACCATGCCTGTGAAACAGAGAGTAACTGGAATGGTTCAGACCTTTAAGGTCTCAGGGCCCACCTTCAAGGGCCTCCTTTCCAACAAGGCCACACCTACTAAGCCTCCTCAAACACCATCAACTGAGGACCAAAGGTTCAAAAATATGAGCCTAGAAGGGACATTTTCATTCAAATCACCACGGAAGCTTCAACTGCAGCTAATGCAGTTATAAAAAGAAAGTTCACAGCGAAAAGAATACACATGGAGCGACCCATGGCTCCAGCCACATATATAGCAGAGGGTGGCCTTGTCAGACATCAATGGGAAGAGAGGCCCTTGGTCCTGTGAAGGCTCCATGCCGCAGGGTATAGGAATGCCAGGATTGGGAAGTAGGAGTGGGTGGGAGGGTAAGAGAACACCCTCATAGAAGCAGGAGGAGGGGGAATCGGATAGGGGATTTTCAGAGGGGAAACAAGGGAAGGGGATAACATTTGAAATGTAAATAAAGAACATGTCTAATAAAAAATATTAAATAAAAAAATCAATGAGATCTCAGATAGGTGAATGAATAATACTCAAGAACTTGGAGAAATGAGAGACTGACAAACCCAGATGTAGTAGAAGCCAAGAAATAAAAGTAATTTGGGCAGACATTAATGAAACAGAGACTGAGAGAAAAATCATATGGAACTAATCAAAACATTAGCTTGAAAAGATTAATAAGATTGACCAACCGCTTAGCCAAACTAAACAGACAAACAAACAAAGACGATCCAAAGAATTAAGATCACACATAGAGAGGGATGTGCTCCAGCTAACTACAGTACAACCCAGACACTCACCAGAGAGTCCTTCGAAAACTTACATTCCAAAAAGTTATAAAGTCTAGACGAAATTAATTAATTCCTAAATATATATGTGACCTATCAAAATTACATAGACTACGAACTCAAAGGAGTCCACTAAAAAAGGCAAAGAAATGTAAGCAGTAACATTAAAATCTACCCCTAAAAGAAAAGACCAGAGTGAGATGGACTCACTGCTGAATTCTACCAAACACCATGAACTCTTCTAGAAAACACTGAAAAACCCATTCTACAAAGCCTGCATTATCCTGCTACTGGCTAAGGACACACCAGAAGCAGAAACGAGAGGCCAGTTCCTCTGGCGAACCTAGATGCATGCATTCTCAGTGAAATATTTGCAAACTAAATTCAAAAGGAAAACATTTTTTAAAAAGCTTTCACCCTTATTCAGGGCTGGGCGAGTGTAAACTGTCTTAACCACTATGGAAATCAGTGTGGAGGTTTCTCAAAAAGCTAAAATTAGAACTGCCATATAATTTAACTATACCATTCCTGGGCATGTACCCAAAGACTTAGTTCTACCAAGAGATCCTTGCACAACATCCATGTTGATTGCAACCCAGTTCACTGTGACTAGGAAATGCAACCACCCTAGATGCCCATGAAAAGATGAACAACACGTGTCCATGTGCTACACATACAGGGTGGAATTTTACTCTGATGCAAATAAAACTGGAATTGTGGCATTTCCAGGAAAGTAGAGAGAACTGGAAATTATTATATGTAGTAAATTAACCCAGATTCTGGAAAGAAATCCTGCATGTTTTCTCTTATGTGTGAATCCTAGATTTTCATTTTAATGTATGTGTACATGTGTGCAGAGAGTATAGGTCATTAACCTAAAATATGAGGAGGAAAAAGGAGGCCTTAAGAGAGGGAAAAGGTAATACATGTAACATGAAGGTGGAATAGAGGGTTCTAGAAGTGGGGAAGGGGGGTTCAAGCCTTTGACTCTAGTGCTTAGGAGATAGAGGCAGGTGAATCTCTGTGAGTTAGAGGCTAGCCTGGTCTGCAGAAGAAGTTACAGGACAGCAAAGGATGCACAGAGAAACCCTGTTTTGAAAGTACAAAAGGAGGAGGAGGAAGAAGAAGATGAAGAGGAGGAACAAGAGGAGGAGGAGGAAAGGGGAAAGGCAGGGGAGAGAGGAAGGGGAGGAAAGAAAAAGAAAATGACTTAATGGAACCCTCAACCCTGAATGCTAATTTTAAGAAGAAACTTAAATAAAGAATAAAGGGACTCCAGGTGTTCCTTAGAGAAGCCAGAAGGTTCTGAAACTAGAAAAGGAGCTGATTTAACATTGTGAGTGCATGTATATTTGGTTTTCATCTCAACTTTTACAAAAATAATGGAAAGTATCGCTAGCCCACTGTAAAGAGTTGTCCATGCTCCAGGGTCTTTTGTTGGGCACTGAGAACCAACACTACACCTTGCCGTGGTCCCTGTTATTCAGGGCATATCTGAGGCAGTAAAGACAAGGGAAAACTTTCCAGTCTGTAATTCATACCCAAGAAGGGCATTCTTGGGGACTCTCTGATTGAATTCGAGCAGAAACAGTAATTGTGGGGAAATAAATGGAGCCGAAGACAAAGCATTCTTCAGGTGTTCCTTCTCAATACAAACTCCGCCCCCAAATCTGCACATAATCTGCTTGTGAAAGGTCTCCACACCTATGGACCTGGTACACCAGAAAGGATAAGCAGCTCTTTGGGAGGTACTTCAAAAGGACCTGAACTCAACTTCGCCCTCACTCTTCTATCCCAGGAGACCCCAGTCCAGTGGCAAGATGTCAATTTTTCTAAAGCCAGGAGTTAACAATGTATTTGAAGGCAGAGGTCTCCATTTTCCTTTCTGGAAACCGTCCACCATGATATCCTTTGAGCCAGGGAGTCCAGCATAAGTCAGTGGTTCCTTAGTGGAAGAGCTGTGTGGCATTTCATTCATGTTGGTACCAGTGGTGACTACTTTAACGTCATGGGCCACTGTAGAAAGACAGATTTAAAGTTGTGTGCATGGCAGGATTGGAAAAAATGGCTCAGTAGTTAAGAGCACTGACTGTTCTTCCTGAGTTTGGTTCCCAGCTCCCAGATGGAAGCTCATAGTCGGCAGGCATACATGCTGACGAAGCACCTATACACATAAAAAAAACCCCCAAATATTTAAAAACACATGTCCAGCAGTCCTCTTCTTCCTTTGTAGGAGGCAGTCTAAACTTCTCAGTGGATGCTGAGATAGTACTGAAGTCTCTACAGACTATTATTTGCCTGTTCATAGTCATCTATGATAAACTTTAATTATTTAGTAAAGCACAATAAGAGATTGACTGTAACAGAAGACTCATAATCGTGTACTCGTTATGGGAATGTGGTCTCTCTCTCTGGAAAGAGTTAAAGCTAATATTAATATCTGAGATTATAGTTGATAAAAGTTGAAAATATAGTTGGGGTAAGTAAAGTCTCAGAAGGCAAACCTATAAGGAAGGGGTGGGGCACTGCCAGTATGTTATGAGGGAACATGGGGTTAATACTGTAAATGCTGGCTGGAGTTAAAAACAAGTCCAAAGGATGTTTGGATTACACTGCATTCATGGGTGGTGCAGGGCTTGAACAGAGAAATGACAGAGAGAATGGAGTTGCCATGTGCTACCAATAGCACGAAAGGACCCACACCACAGTGTGCACAGCTCATGCTGTGAACAGTTGCTTTGTTTCCATGCATATTACCATCAGTCACATGAAATAAATGGGATAGAGCCACAGTGTTGTGCTCTACGCGTTTTTTCACATTTAACTTACAAACTGCATTTGTTTTATAGTTGTTTCTTTCGATACTGTAAGCTTAGCTTAGACCTGGTGGTGTGCCGATACGTGGTTAAAGAACGAAATTTTGAAATCGTTACTAATTTAAAACTTTGTAGGCCAGTCACAGTATCACCTGCCTTTTGAAGCAGGTCATGCGTGAAGCAAAGTGAAAAGCAAGGGACAGGTTGAACGGAGTGCTCAGCCTGGTGTGCAGGAGTGGGGATTATCATTCCACCTGTGAGACAGCTCTGGCATCCTGGCTCCAGAACGATGAATGGAGTGAGCTCTCTTGCCTTGCTTTCCCTAGTGAATGCTGCATCCGCCTCAGGCAGGACCCATGGAGTAACTGTGACATCTCTCACTTTTCATCCCTCCAAGGAGCTTACTGTTTTGTCCCCAATCTGAACTTAGTGCAGCTCCAAACCCAAAGAGACACTGGGGCACAGAGGGTGAGCCACAGATGAAGCCTCTTCTCATTCTGGCTTAGAGACCAAGAAACGGGGCTCCCAACTCTCAGAGGCAGTGTAGGAATTCGGAAATGTTGAGGGTTTTTTTTTTCCTCCATTTTCTCACATTTCAACTCAGCAAACAAACCCATTGTTTTTAGTAAAGTTTCCCACAAGCATCAAGACCGAGGAGAAGAGGACCTGTCTTCCATGACTGGTGGAGATACAGGCCCAGGAAAGTAGAATAAACACTAAGCACTCATTATCTTTCTGTGTGTCTGTTAACTGCTGGGTCCCAGACACAAACACACTTGTCAAGGTGGGCAGGAAAATTACATAAAGTACAGATTAGAGACCCAGGGACCAGGAAGTGGTATCAGAGGGGAAAAAAGAGGTCAGAAAAGGATTCTCTGCTACATATGCAGCTAGAGACACGCAGGAGCTCTGGGGTACTGGTTAGTTCATATTGTTGTTCCTCCTATAGGGTGGCAGACCCCCTTCAGCTCCTTGGGTACTTTCTCTAGCTCCTTCAATGGGGGCCCTATGATCCATCCAATATAGGCCCTTGGTCTTGTGAAGATTATATGCCCCAGTACAGGGGAATGCCAGGGCCAGGAAGCAGGAGTGAGTGAGTTGGGGAGCAGGGAGGAGGTACGGTATAGGGGACTTTTAGACAGGAAACTAGGAAAGGGGATAGCATTTGAAATGTAAATGAAGAAAATATCTAATAAAAAATAACCTGAAAACAAAAACAAAACCTAAAAACAACAACAACAACAAAAATGGATTCTCTGTAGGCTGGTTATGAAATCCTAGATACACCTACTCCTAAACAGTACATGAATCTCAGTACAATCAATATACCAAGGTTGTAGGCACTGAAGTAACAGACAGACCACCACCCACATCCAATCTGTAGCACACTTGTGGATGAGATTCAAAAAGCATACAGTGGATTTAAAAACCAAATTAACATAGGAACAGAATATAAAAAAGCTGGCAATGTGGCTCAGTGGTAGAGTGCTTGCCATTGCTTCAGTTCCCACGACACACACACACACACACACACACACACACACACACACCAAGAAAGACAGGGAGGGAAGAAAAAAACATGTGGGGACAGAAAGAAAGGGAGCCAGAACTCACATCCTGAACTTAACCCAGCTATTAATTGCAAAATTTTGTTTAGGAAAAAAAAAACATATTCTCCATGAGATTTTGAAAAGTCCCAAATCTCAAAAAGAAATATTTGGTACATTGACAAAGCAATCTAAACATATTTAATTTGGTGAGGAGTCAACTCACTTGAGAAAGGACAACCAGTTAATATGGATATCTACATCATATAAATGACAGAATTCTCTGATAAAGACTTTAAAGCAACCAATAATATAAATCACAGGATAATTACTAACACTTTGGAAAATAATATAAAATATAACTCTGAGCAAAAAAAATGAAAATAAAGAAAAGTCAAGAGGAAAGTTGAGAACTACAGATATGGTATTGTCTCAATAGAAAAAATCCAGATGACAGAGAAAAGAGTTAACAAGCTGGATAATAGAGGACTTTTTAAAAAATATCCAAAATAAAAATAGAAATAAATGTAAAAAATATTTTCAGTAACATTAATTTCAGAAACCTGTGGGACACTAAAACATGTAGGATTGGTGCTACTATGTAAAACTAGCCTGAGGCTAGAAAATAGTTTAAAAAAAATAATGACTAGAGAGTCCCTAAGGGATAAATAAGCCTAAAAACTCAAGAAACTCAACAAATCCATGACAGAATGAGTTCAAAGAAGCCTGTACTTAAACACAATCAAATATTAAAAGTCAAATGCAAACTGTGAGTACTAAATGCTACCAAAGAAAAATCACACATTACAGGAAAGCTATGGATCAGACAACTGTAGATTTGGTATTAGAACCATGAAGGCCAAGAGGAAGTAGCACAATATGGTTTTGGTGCTTGGGACTGAACCCAGGGTTCACACATGATAACCAAGAATATTCTCTACCACTGAACGTTGACTCATTACTAGCACACCAACTTTTCAAGTTCAGAAAACAAAACACAGTCAACAGATTCCATACTGAGCAAAAGCAGGAATTAAGGCAACATAAAGATCTCCAATAAAAGAGACTCTGTTGCTAGCAGATGTGTTCTAATGGAATTGCTGACATTGGTTCTTCAGAGAGAAGAAAGAGAGAGTAGAAGACAATCTGGGGGGCTAGAATGAAGAGCAGCAGGAAGGGGAAACATCTGGGTACAGTATGCAATTGCTCATCTCTTCATATGTTTGAGGATCAAAGATGAAATTATCACATGGCCTGTTAAGGCATTCAGTGTAGGCAAAGTTATAATGTAACACAACTACAGCATAAAAGGGAGCACAGAGGATCCGATGTACTAAGATTTCTGCACTCTGAAACAGTTAGTTAGTGATTCTAAGTAGTTTGTGGAAGGTAACTATGTATACTAAACTCCCTAGAAATTTAAACATTATACAAAGACATACAAAAAAATAAGTATACTGAAAATATATTTTTCAAAAACCTAAATAAAAGCAAGAAAGTAAAACCAACAGATCAAATCTCAGAACATAAAATCAGAAAATAAACAATAAAATGGCAATCTTAAATGTACATTAAATTGTAAATTGTAAATGAAATAAGAATGTTCTTAATGCATTCATTAAAAGACAAAATGATAGCCAGATGTGGTTTCATATACCAATAATCAAGCAGGCAAGAGGCTAAGGCAGGAGAATCACAAGTTGAAGGGCAGCTTAGTCTTCATGGTAAAACTTTTTCTAAATAAATACATGGACAGATTTTATCAGAATGCATTTTAAACCCATGACCCAGATATACATTATCCATAAGAAATGTGGTCCATTCATAAAATTGCAAAGCTTCTGTAAGGCAAAGGACACTGTCAATAGGACAAAACAGCAACCAACAGATTGGGAAAAGATCTTTACCACTCCTACATCTGATACAGGGTTAATATCCAATATATACAAAAACTCAAGAAGTTAGACTCCAGAGAATCCAATAACCCTGTTTTAAAAATACAGTACAGAGCTATTCTGAGAAAGAATTCTAAACTGAGGAATGCCAAATGGCTGAGAAGCACCTAAAGAAATGTTCTACACCCTTAGTCATCAGGGAAATTAAACCAAAACAACTCTGAGACTCCACCTCACGCCAGTCAGAATGGCTAAGATCAAAAACTCAGGTGACAGCAGATACTGTTGAGGAAGTAGAAAAAGATGAACACTCCTCCATTGCTGGTGGGATTGCAAGCTGGTACAAACACTCTGGAAATCAGTATGGCGGTTCCTCAGAAAATTGGACATAGTATTACCTGAGGACCCAGCTATACCACTCCTGGGCATATACCCAAAAGATGCTCCAACATGTAATAAGGACACATGTTCCACAATATTCATAGAAGTTTTATTTATCATAGCCAGGAGCTGGAAACAACCCAGATGTCCTTCAAGAGAAGAATGGATACAAAAAATGTTGTACATTTACACAATGAAGTACTACTCACCTATTAAAAACAATGAATTTATGATATTCTTAGACAAATGGATAGATCTGGAGAATATCATCCTGAGTGAGGTAACCCAATCACAAAAGAACACACATGATATGCACACACTGACATGTGGATTTTAGTCCATAAGCTCAGAATACCCAAGATATAATTAACAGACCACATGAAGCTCAAGAAGAAGGAAAACCACAGCATGGATAATTCAGTCCTTTTTAGAAGGGGGATCAAAATACCCATGGGAGGAGATACAGAGACAAAGTGTGGAGCAAAAACTGATGGAAAGGTCCCACCTGGGGATCTATCCCATATACAGTTCCCAAACCCAAACACTATTGTGGATGCCAACAAGTGCTTGCTGACTGGAGCCTGATATAGCTGTCTCCTGAGAGGTTCTGCCAGTGCCTGACAATTACAGAAGTGGATGTTCACAGCCATCCATTAGACTGAGCACAGGGACCCCGATGGAGGAGTTACAGAAAGGACCCAAGGAGCTGAAGGGACTTGCAGTACCATAGGAGGAACAACAATATGAACTAACCAGTACCCGCAGAGCTCTCAGGGACTAAACCACCAACCAAAGAGTACACATGGAGGGACTCAAGACTCCAGCCGCATATGTAGCAAGGTATCCCTTGTGGGACATCAATGAAAGGAGATGCCCTTGGTCTTATGAATGCTCTATGACCCAGTGTATGGGAATGCCAGGACAGGGAAGCAGGAGTGGGTGGGTTAGAGGGCAAGGGGAGAGGGGATTGGATGGGGCGGGGGATGGAAGGGAAATGAGGAAAGGGGATACATTTTGAAATGTAAATAAAGAAAATATCTAATAAAAAAAGAAATGCGGCCCATATATAATGAATATGTGTTTACAAATAAAGAAAATGGGAAAATATAGTATAGCCATACTAATCAGAAAAACAAATCAGTGACTATCTCATATAAGAAATAAAAGTACAAGACTCAATTCACCAGAAAGAAATAGCAATCATAAACATGACAGAACAACAGATCTTCAAAACACATGAACTAATACAAACAGAAGTGAGAATTAAGCAGATCTATAATTATAATTAGAGACTTCAATACTTTTCTCTAAATGATAAATGGAACTAATATGTCAAGACTCAACAAGAACATAGAACAGCAACACTCTTACCAAATGGGGTAACTAATCGACATTTCTAGAACACTTTAAGCAGAAATAACAGAATGAACATTCTTGGACCATCACAAAGAAGAGCACACTGTGAATCATACATAAATCTTAACCATTGAGAGTTATGGAAGGCACACAATGCACGGCCTTGGACCACAATATTATTAAGCTGGACTGCAATGAAGAAAAGCAAGAAGAAAATCTTTGGGAAGCTAGACAGCAGATTTTCAAATAATCCATAGTTAAAGAGGACATTTCAAGAGAAAATGGAAAATATTTTTAAGTAAACAAACAAGCCCCTGAGTTTTGAAGCACTAGGACAATTCTTCTTAAGAAATTCACAGCACTAAATACCAACCTTAGAAAATAATCAAATTTTACATTAAAAAAAAAAAAACTAAGGTTCAGCAGTAAGAAACTAGGAAAAGAAGAGCAAAATAAATTCCAAACAAACAAATGGAAGGAAATATTGAAAACATCAGAAACAAAGGAGTTGAAAACAGAAAAGAATCAATTAAACCAAAAATTTGATCAATACAAGTATCAATAAAATTGAAATAGTTCTAAGAAGACTGGCCCATGAAAGGGAGAAGACATGCTGATTATCAACACCAGCAATGGATGAGGTGACATCAATACAGACTCCAGAGTCATTAAGCAAGAAGTAAGGGAACACTTAAAACAATCCTATACAATAAAATTTATAATTAATAATTATTAATTATTAATAAAATAATAATAAAACAAAAATACAAATTACTCAAACTCAGCCAAGCTGAAACCATTCTAAAATCATTAAAGAAAATGAATTTGTAGTTTAAAATATACTCCCAAAAGAAGCAATCATAGAACTACATTGTTTCATTGGTAAAATCCACCAAACATTAAAGAACAGATAAAATCTATTCTAGAGCATCTATTTCTTAAAGGAGGGAGGTATGTTTCATCTCAGTTTATGAAGCAAGTATTGTGGTGATACCAAAAACAAATGTGGAGAATGAAATTAGGGAGGAGGGAAGGAGGGAGAATGAGAGGAAGAAAAGAAGGAAGACAGGAGGAAAAGAAGGGAGGTAAGAAATAAGAAGAGAGAGAGAAATGGTACAAGGAAGAGATCTACACATCAATATTCCTCATGAGCACATTAAACGAGGATAACATTAAAAGATCATGTATACAAGCAAATGCAGATCATCCTGAAAACCTGAGAAATGTGCATTAAATATTTAAATCACTGGATTCATTCTATGAATGATCTAAGACCTTATCAATTGATTCAGAAACCCATTTAACAAAATTTAAGACCTAGGGATACCAGAGAACTGCATCAGACATCAGGGCATCTATAGAAAACAAGGGTAACATCATAGATTAAAGATATTCATTTCCTTGATGATTAAGGAGGTTGAACATTTTTTCAGGTGCTTCTCAGCCATTCGCTATTCCTCAGGTGAGAATTCTTTGTTTAGCTCTGAGCCCCATTTTTTAATGGGGTTATTTGATTTCTGGAGTCCACCTTCTTGAGTTCTTTATATATATTGGATATTAGTCCCCTATCTGATTTAGAATAGGTAAAGATCCTTTCCCAATCTGTTGGTGGCCTTTTTGACTTATTGACGGTGTCTTTTGCCTTGCAGGAGCTTTGCAATTTTATGAGGTCCCATTTGTCGATTCTCAATCTTACAGCACAAGCCATTGCTGTTCTATTCAGGAATTTTTCCCCTGTACCCATATCTTCGAGGCTTTTCCCTATTTTCTCCTCTATAAGTTTCAGTGTCTCTGGTTTTATGTGGAGTTCCTCAATCTACTTAGATTTGACCTTAGTATAAGGAGATAGGAATGGATCAATTTGCATTCTTCTACATAAGGTAGTGCCAGTTGTGCCAACACCATTTGTTGAAAATGCTGTCTTTTTTCCACTGGATGGTTTTAGCTCCCTTGTCAAAGATCAAGTGACCATAGGTGTGTGAGTTCATCTCTGGGTCTTCAATTTTGTTCCATTGTCTACTTGTCTGTCGCTATACCAGTACCATGCAGTTTTATCACAATTGCTCTGTAGTACAGCTTTAGGTTAGGCATGGTGATTCCACCAGAGGTTCTTTTATCCTTGAGAAGAGTTTTTGCTATCCTAGATTTTTTGTTATTCCAGATGAATTTGCAGATTGCTCTTTCTAATTCGTTGAAGAATTGAGTTGGAATTTTGATGGGGATTGCATTGAATCTGTAGAATGCTTTTGGCAAGATAGCCATTTTTACTATATTGATCCTGCCAATCCATGAGCATGGAAGATCTTTCCATCTTCTGAGATCTTCTTTAATTTCTTTCTTCAGAGACTTGAAGTTCTTATCATACAGATCTTTCACTTCCTTAGTTAGAGTCACGCTAAGGTATTTTATATTATTTGTGACTATAGGGTCTACAACCCTATAGGTGGAACAACAATATGAACTAACCAGTACCCCCCGGAGCTCGTGTCTCTAGCTGCATATATATCAGAAGATGGCCTAGTCGGCCATCAGTGGAAAGAGAGGCCCATTGGTCGTGCAAACTTTATATGCCTCAGTACAGGGGAACGCCAGGGCCAAGAAGTGGGAGTGGGAGGGTGGGGAATGGGTGGGGGATCGTGTGGGGGACTTTTGGGATAGCATTGGAAATGTAAATGAAATAAATACCTAATTTAAAAAAAGATATTCAATCAAATTTCCAGTGGAACTCTTTTTTGGTAAAATTAAACAGGTTTATTCCACAATATGTGTGGAAAGGAAATAGGATAGATCAAGCAATTTATACGTGAAGGACAAGATTGTTGAAATCATATTGATTTTTAACAATGACTATGAAAAGAGAAGTCACATCATAGTATTACAAAGAATGGAGAGGGAAAGAATTATTTTCTCACACGAGCATCAGTAAAAAAAAAAAGAACTGAGCCCAAAAATAGGACAAATGTGGCCAGATGAGTCTTGACAAAAGTGCAGATGCTATCCTGTGGGGGACAGTATTTTTAGAAAATAGTATTATAATAACTGAATATATGTTAAAAATAGCACTTTAAACTTTACACCACATGGAAAAATTAACTAAAGTAGCTCCGGCTCAAAACATATAGTATAAAACTACAAGTGTTATAGGAGATACGAGTGAGAATTTTTGAGTCCCAAATTTCAGTCAGAGTTCTTAGATATGACACCAATGCGTAAAATGATTTTTCATAAATCCAAAATGTGAACATCTTCAAGATTTATGGTCTGCAAGAAATAAATAATGTACTGTTCCAGGGAAAGCATAGAAGCTACAGACAGAGAGAAAATGTGTCAAAATCACATATTTAACAAGTGACTTGTGTTCAAATATGCCAAGGGAGAAGACACAATAAATGAAGCCACATATTTTAAAAATAACAAAAGACTACAACTAACAGCTCTGCAAAGGGGCTATATGGATGTCAAAAAGCACATGTGTATCTATTAGACTAAGATAAAGTTTCCACTAAAAACGCTAGGTGTTGAGTAAAATGTGAGGTAACTACAAATCTCAGATCTCACAGAATAATGAGTCCACTCTGAAAGCAGTTTGGAAGTTCCTTATAAAGTTAAGCATGCATTTAGCATATGGCTTAGCAATTCCATCTCTCATTATTTACCATGGAGAAACAGAA
Source organism: Mus musculus (assembly GCF_000001635.26). Lineage (NCBI taxonomy): Eukaryota > Metazoa > Chordata > Mammalia > Rodentia > Muridae > Mus > Mus musculus. The sequence goes on along the minus strand of NC_000078.6, from coordinate 88,544,587 downwards.
ACTTATGTTCACACAAAAACCTGACCACAACATTCACAGCAGCTTTATTCATAAGCTCCCAACTGAAAAGGACCTAAATGCCCTTCATTAAGTGGGTGGGTAAACAAACCAGGGTGAAGCCATATAGTGGAATACTACTCCACAATTTAAAAAAGAAAAACAACACACAACTTGAATGACTCTCATGGGCATTATCCAGAGTGAAAAAGCCAGTCTCAAAAGGTGGCATTCTCTATAATCCCATTTATAAGATACTCTCAAAATCACCCTCATCTACATGATAGGGAACAAACAAACTAGGTACTAGGGGTTAGATGATGAGGAAAGTCTGTGACTACAAACACAGTATGAAACAGTTCTATCAGGAGTGTGTTAGCATGTTATCATTGTACATGAAATACACAAAATCTCCCCACCAAAGACTCACGTGTGAGAGGACTAACCCCATGCTGGTGGTATGTCCAAACACTGAGAGATTCAATCGTGGGGATGCTGGTTCCGTTAAAGATAAGTTCAGGAATACACTGTTAAGGGAGCAAAGCCTGGTTAGAGGAAGTTCCTCACCAATGACATGTCTCTGAAGGTATTTCTGGCCATCTGCCTCTGTCTGCTTCTTGACTGCATGAGGCGAGTAACTTTGATCTCACGAATATGACTATTCCTGTTATAGCTTATTTCACGAAGGCCCTTAGCAGTGGAACAAGTCAGCTACGGATCAAACCTCTGAAACTGTGACCCCAAATAAATTCTTCTCCTCTTAAATTATTTAGCTAAGATATTTTATCAAAATAATAAGTAACTAATCTTTATGTGGGATTACACAAACCCATTTATATGTTGAAATAAACATAACTAAGTAAATACTACTATATGATATTTTTTTTATTTAAAGGAATATGAACCTAGCTGGGTATGATGGCTCACACTTTTAATCTCAGGACTCAGGAGGCAGAAACAGATGGATCTCTGTATGAGTTCCAGGCTACTCAATGGCTACACAGTAAGATCTTGCTTACAAGAAGAGAAAAAGGAAAGGAAAAAAAGGAAAGGAAAGGAAAGGAAAGGAAAGGAAAGGAAAGGAAAGGAAAGGAAAGGAAAGGAAAGGAAAGGAAAGGAAAGGAAAGGAAAGGAAAGGAAAGGAAAGGAAAGGAGAGAAGGAAAGGGAAAAGAGAAGGGAGAAGGGAAGGGAGAAGGGGAGGGGAATGGGGAGGGGAAAGGGGAAGGGAAAGGGGAAGGGAGAGGAGGGGAGGGAAGGGAAGGGAAAGGGGAGGGAAGGGAAAAGGGGAGGGAAGGGAAAAGGGGAGGGAGAGAAAAGGGAAGGGAGGGAAAAGGGAAGGGAGGGAAAAGAGAAGGGAGGGAAAAGGGAAGGGAGGGAAAAGGGAAGGGAGGGAAAGGGGAAGGGAGGGAAAGGGGAAGGGAGGGAAAGGGGAAGGGAGGGAAAAGGGGAAGGGAGGGAAAAGGGGAAGGGAGGGAAAAGGGAAGGGAGGGAAAAGGGAAGGGAGGGAAAAGGGAAGGGAGGGAAAAGAGAAGGAAGGGAAAAGGGAAGGGAAAAGGGAAGGGAAAGGGAAGGGAAAAAGGAAGGGGAGGGGAGGGGAGGGGAGGGGAGGGGAGGGGAGGGGAGGGGAGGGAAGGGAAGGGAAGGGAAGGGAAGGGAAGGGAAGGGAAGGGAAGGGAAGGGAAGGGAAGGGAAGGGAAGGGAAGGGAAGGGAAGGGAAGGGGATAACCTATGAGATAAGACATTCCAACCCAAGGCAAACACTGTATTAGCTAAACCTATCCCCAACTCCCTGGCCCAGTCTTGCAAATAAATTGTGGGCTGCCATTACATACCAAGCTTGGAGGTTCAAAATCCATTCTGGAGCAGAGTTCTGGCTCAATGGAGAATCTAGCTACAACATCTCATAATGTGATTCAACTTTCAGGTTTTCCAATTTGGTGCAAAAGTGATAGACATTCAATAGAAACAGTACTTCAAGTTTAGAATGTGGATCTTTTCCTAACTAAGTATATATGGTAGAATGATGTCAAGGTTGAGCAACAGCAATGAACAGCTCCCATTGAGTCACATGATCTCAAGCAGAAGCATCCATATTCTACAGTGTTACTAAACCATGGTGCTTAGTGGGTTCTATGTATTCAGTGTTATGGGAATATAACCTGGAGTGGAAACTTAAGAGTTTTTTGGAACGTTGGTTGTGTTGGATGGTGTTTTGCTGGACACACACATGAAGGAGTGTTTTCCTGAAGTAGACACAGGTGAAAAGCTAAGGCAGCCTCGTGAAGGAACGTTTCACTGAAGCAGCCACAGGAGAAAGGATGTTCTGCTAAAGCAAGCATGTGAAAGGACATGCAATGAAGGATTCTAATCTGACTCTGCTGGACTGAACTGCTTGTGTATCTGTGAAGTGTTTGTGAGTGGACCTAGCTGCTGTTGCTGACCTATGAAATGAACTGCAGATTTCCAGACAACACATATGGGAGTTGCTCCAAAGAACCATTTCTAAACAGGTCCACTTCTTCTGTATACTTTCTTTTCCATTACCTCTGCAGGGTGGTGGGCTAGAAGGGAGGTTAAAGCATTTAAGAACCCTCACTAAAAGTAGGTTTTGAAAAAAGTTACAACAATCCATCATAAGTCTAGGAATATCTTTATTAGAAGACTGTTAGTGGAGAAATTATAAAGAAACTGATTTTTACTATCAGGAAATGGCTCTGAATTCTCCAAAAGATTCCCCTAATATAAAGAACTACAATGTCAGATATATTAAAAAAAAACAAAAAACAAAACCAAAGACAGTGGGAACAACTGCTCACTGAACTCAAACTAACATGGTACATTCACAGTCCAACATTAGCAGTTAAAGCAATAAGAAAGTTGGAATGGATTTATCAATGATTGGGGTATTTATAAATTTTTTAGTTCAGCAAATTCCTAGAAGATATATTTATTAGATGTTTAATCCATTCCAATTTCTCGGCTTTTTAGTTAGACAAAGCTGGGTGGTAGCGAATCACCCAGTGAAGGCCCAAGCTGACTTTGGAAACCAGAAAGAGAAAAAGCAGAGTGATGCCAAATGTCTGTTTCTCTTCCCTGCATCCTTATTTTCAGGGCTCAGATCTCATAGACTGATGTGAAAACTATAGAGAGTCTAGAGGAACTTTGTGACTCTCTCATTCAGTTCTCTCATCACACCGATAAGGTAAGTATCCATATGGGTTAGCGATTACTTAGACTACAAGGAACAGAAAAAAATGATCCATAACAGTTTTAACAGAGGTTCATTTTCTCACATAAAACATGAGAGGTCAATGGCTTTGTTGTAGCTGTCCTTTGAAGGCAGGACCCCAGATAAATGTCTCCATACTGTTCTGGAGCCCTACCATCAAAAAACTCACTAAATAGTAGCATTGCTCAATAAAATTCCCCATTGGAGGCAAAGGAAACCAGTCTGTGACAAGAAGAAAGAAAGGGCATGATGAGCAGGCATAAGGCTGTGGGTTTCATCTGAGCACTGTGCGTGCATGCGTGTGTGTGTGTGTGTGTGTGTGTGTGTGTGAGAGAGAGAGAGAGAGAGAGAGAGAGAGAGAGAGAGAGAGAGAGAGAGAGAAAGAGACAGAGAGAGAGAGAGAGAGACAGACAGAGAGAGAGACAGAGAGAGAGACAGAGAGAGAGACAGAGAGACAGAGAGAGACAGAGACAGAGAGACAGAGACAGAGAGACAGAGACAGAGAGACAGAGAGAGAAAGAGAAAGAGAGAGACAGAGACAGAGACAGAGAGACACAGACACAGACACAGACACAGAAGATGCATATCTAGGAAGGGAAAAGGCCTTATTTGGAAAGGAAAAGGAAATATTTTACAGACATCCTGCTGAAAATTCTCTACCTGGTCCAGAAACTGGACCATAGACCCCAAGATACTCCAAATGATACCTGGGCATCACTGATCTTAAGTCAACAAGGAAGAAAGGAAGCCATCAGTCATAAGCACCACAGTGCTGCTTCCTCCTTAATACAGATGAAAAAACTGTGCCTTACGAAAGAGAAGTAATGTCTTGAGTTCCTTGTATATGTTGTATATTAGCCCTCTATTAGATGTGAGATTGGTAAAGATCTTTTTTCAATCTGTTGATTGCCTTTTTGTCTTATTGACAGTGTCCTTTACCTTACAGAAGCTTTGCAATTTTATGAGATCCCATTTGTCAATTCTTTTCTTAGAGCATAAGTCATTGGTGTTCTGTTCAGGAACTTTCCCCCTGTACCCATGTATTCAAGGCTCTTCCCCACTTTCTCCTCTATAAGTTTCAGTGTCCCCAGTTTTATGTGGAAGGTCTTTGATCCACTTGGACTTGAACTTTGTACGAGGAGATAAGAATGGATCGATTCTCATTCTTCTACATGCTGACTGCCAGTTGAGCCAGCAACATTTGTTTAAACGCTGCCTTTTTTCCACTGGATGGTTTTAGCCCCTTTGTCAAAGATCAAGTGACCATAGGTGTGTGGGTTCATTTCTGGGTCTTCAATTCTATTCCATTGATCTTCCTGCCTGTATCTGTACCAACACCATACAGTTTTTATCACTATTACTCTGTAGAACAGCTTGAAGTCAGGGATGGTAACTTACCCAGAAGTTCCAGGCAATTCAATAACCCTATTTTAAAAATGGGAAACAGAGCTAAACAAAGAATTCTCAACTGAGAAAACTTGAATGATTGAGGAGCACCTAAAGAAATGTTCTACATCCTTAGTCATCAGGGAAATGCAAATCAAAACAACCCTGAGACTCCACCTCATACCAGTCAGAATGGCTAAGATAAAAAACTCAGGTAACAGCAGATACTGGCAAGGATGTGGAGAAAGAGGAACATTCCTCCATTGTTGGTGGGATTGCAAGCTGGTACAACCACTCTGGAAATAGTTATGATAGTTCCTCAGAAAATTGGACATAGTATTACCTGAGGACCCAGCTATACCACTTCTGGGCATATACCCAAAAGATGCTCCAACATATAACAAAGACACATGCTCCATTATGTTCATAGCAGCCTTATATATATTAGCCAGAAGCTGGAAACAACCCAGATGTCCTTCAACAGAGCAATGGATACAGAAAATGTACATTTACACAATGGAGCTATTGTGTACTCAGCTATTGAAAACAACAAATTCATGAAATTCTTAGGTAAATGGATGGAACTAGGAAATATCATAAGTGAGGTAACCCCATCACAAAAGAACACACGTGGTATGCACTCACTGATTAGTAGATATTAGCCCAAAAGCTCAGAATACCCATAATACAATTCACAGACCACATGAAGCTCAAGAAGAAGGAAGACAAAAGTGCTTCAGTCCTTCATAGAAGGATTAACAAAATACTCACGGGAGCAAATATGATGACAAAGTGTGGAGCAGAGACTGAAGGAAAGGCCATCCAGAGCCTGCCCCACCTGGGGATCCATCCCATATACAGTCACCAAACACAGACACTATTGTGGATGCCAAGAAGTGCTTGCTGACAGGATCCTGATGTAGCTGTCTCCTGAGAGGCTCTGCCAGAGCCTGACATATACAGAAGTGGATGCTCGCAGTCAACCATTTTTTAACTTATTTTTTATTAGATATTTTCTTTATATACATTTCAAATGCTATCCCAAAAGTTCCCTATACCCTCCCTCTGCCCTGTTTCCCTACCCACCCACTCCTGCTTCTTGGCCCTGGCATTCCCCTGTACTGGGGCATATAAAGTTTGAAAAACCAAGAGGCCTCTCTTCCCAGTGATGGCCGACTAGGCCATCTTCTGATAAATATGCAGCTAGAGATACGAGCTCTGGGGATACTGGTTAGTTCATATTGTTGTTCCACCTATAGGGTTGCAGACCCCTTCAGCTCCTTGGATGCTTTCTCTAGCTTCTACATTGGAGGCTCTGTGTTCCATCTTATAGATGACTGTGAGCATCCACTTCTGTATTTGCTAGACACTGGCATAGCCTCATACAAGACAGCTATAACAGGGTCCCTTCAGCAAAATCTTTCTGGCATAGGACTAAAGGTTTGCAACCCCATAGGAAGAACAACAATATCAAACAACCAGTGTTCCCAGGGTCTAAATCACCAACCTAGAGTATACAATGAGGGACCCATGGCTCCAGCCATGTATGTAGCAGAGGATGTCCTTGTCAGGCAACAATGGGAGAAGAGGCCCTTGGTCCTGTGAAAGCTCAGTGCCCCAGTGTAAGGAATTGCAAGGGTGAGGAGGTGGGAGTGAGTGGGTGGGTGGGGGTACACCCTCATAGAAGCAGGAGGAGGGGGGTGGAATAGGGGGTATCTGAGGGGGGAATTGGGAAAGGGGATAACATTTGAAATGTAAATAAATAAAATATCCAATAAAAAATAAGAAAGAGAAGTAAATTTTCCAAGCTTACCCAGTAGGTAAGATCCACCAACTACCCGAGCTATGTGAAGTTCTCATCTCAATGTTTCTTTAAGACAAAGTTGACTCTATTATCCATCCATTCCCCAAAGGAGCAAGCCACTGGCATGGAAAGCCAAGTATGATGCCAGTGCTGTTGAAAAATCAAATCCTTGAAGACAGATGTAGGCAAGAGCTTCAAGGGCATCCTGTAACCTGCTTCCCTGAAGGTAGGTAGAGCCTGTCTGTGAAAATTGTGGTTCTGGCTTTCCTGTCTCTCTACTGACTTCCATTTTTCATCTTCTAACAGCCTAGCTCACACCTGTAGTTACAGCATTCAGGAAGCTAAGGAAGATCATCATGTGTTTGAAATGAGTGACTACATACTGAGAGTCTGACTCGAAAATAAACACACACACACACACACACACGTACACGTACACGCACACGCACACGCACACACACACACACACACACACACACACACACACACATTAAAACTGCCTGTGGAACTAGACTGGGAAACTGTGGTCTTCTCTCTCCCTACGCCAGCCATTCTGAGTCATTCTCTTAGCTCTAGTCCAGTGGCTCTCAACCTTCCTAATGCTGCAACCATTTAATACAGTTTCTCATATTGTGGTGACCCCCCCCAACCATAAAACTATTTTCCTTGCTACTTCATATCTATAACTTTGTTACTGTTATGAATTGCAATGCAAAAATTTGGTATTTCTGATGGCCTTAGGCAACCTCTGTGAAAGGGTCATTTGACTCCCAAGAGGGGTTATGACCCACAGGTTAAGAACCACTGCTCTTATCTGTTTGTTCCTGTTAGTGTCTCCAGGGACTAAGATACCCTAGTAACTCAGAAAGGGTGCTGTATGATTCTACTGTTGACCTAGCCTCTATGACGGTTAAGGCTATACACTATATTTTCAGGGAAAAAAATTATCAGGTAAAAGGTATTCTTTCTCTATGTTTCTAGTGAGCCTTGAGCACAGAAAGAACAAAATGGCACATTAATTTCACTCCTAGGGCTAGCACTAAGGGTGAGATCAGAGTTCTACAAGACACTGGATCCAGTAACATGAGTCAGGAGTAAGGCTGAGCCCCTGGTGTGGGACTAAAGGGAAGACAGCAGAACCTTTTCAGGAGGAAGCCACAGAGGAGAATGTGCTGTGGGCTTGCATTATTCTGAGCTGCTTCCAAAGAGGACAAATCTGGGTCTCTAGAAAATCACAGGTGCAGGGGCCGGAGGTCAGAGTCTAGTTGGTAAAGCACTTGTCTTGCACAGTGAAGGACCAGAGTCCAACACCCAGAACCCAAATTTAAGATAATTTTTAAGAAAGCAAGTGTGATGATTCACACTTGTAATCAAGCACCGGGGAGACAGACAGGCAGGTCCCTGAGGTTCCCTGGGTATCCAGTCTAGTTAACCCCTGAGAGCCAGGTCTAAATGAGATGTATAATCTCAAAAGACTGAAGTTGGCAGCACCTCAGGGACAGCTGAGGTCACCCTCCAGCTTCTGTATGGATACCTGTATACACACACACACACACACTTAGAGAGAGAGAGAGAGAGAGAGAGAGAGAGAGAGAGAGAGAGAGAAGGGAAGGATGGAGACATGGTTTCTCTGTGGATAAAAATGCTTACTGCACAAGCATAAGGGCCTGAAATAGACTCCTTGACATAAAAAGAGCAGGCATGGCCAAAATTAGCCCAGTAGCAGAGGACAGAGACAGACAAATTGGAGAAGTTCATTAGCCCATCAACCTAGAAAACCTGCCATCTTATGCTTTAATAAAAGTCCTTGTCTCGAGGGAATAAGGCAGAGAGTAATAGATACCAAATATCCCCCTGTAGTTTCCACATGTATATACATATACACTCCATATACCACAGAGAGTGAGAGAGAGATGGGAGGGAGTCAAAGGAATGTTTTGGGTGGTGGGCAGGAACAGATTTTCCAATACTTTGGTCATGTTCCTGGATGACCTGCTTGTACTCCATCCCTCTTTCAGGATGCCTTGTGGGCAAGGAACATCTTGTTCCATCTCTAAGTGATGTTTTCCACAATCTAAAAGAATTTCTGCAATGTATTGAGTGAGACCATCTTGGCAGACAAGGAAGGATTAGCAAGTCCGTGGATTACCTGAGCAATAAAGATATATTGCCTTGGGCCTTTTCATTCGGAATTCAGTCTTGGTCAATATCAACATCTTATGGCAAGTCGATAAATCCCAGTATCAATTGCAGTGGAAGTGTCAGCGCCTGCTGCAGGTGACTTAGTTTATGGAGAATCAAGACCCCAGATGAGGCTTTAAATTTGCTGATTTCCTCCCGCTGTGGGGTTTGTCATGGCTCACCCAGCCAGATAAATTTGATGCATCAGTCTGGGGAAGGGGAAAAGGGTTGTGGTTCTCAGAGTATTAGTGAATTCATCTCACGCTGATCCTATGACAGAGGCCGAGAGAAGGTTTATAGAAGGCACATTCATCAAGCTAGCTGGTCACCCACAATACACAGACAAGGAACAGCTGGTACTTCATAGGGACAATTCTAGCATGGCATAGCCGGGGAGGAGAGGGGGCACACACTGATTTGAGAGCTCAGTAGGCTTCCTAAAGGCTACCATATAGAATGTTCTCAACAGACCACAAAAAGTGTCCTGGTGTGGGCAGTGAATACATTTCTTCAAGTCTTCAAGAGCTAAGAATGTTGTCTTAGTTAGGGTTCTATTGCTATGAAGAGACACCAGGACTAAGTCAACTCCTATGAAGGAGCACATTTAATTGAGGATGGCTTATAGTTTCAGAGATGCAGACCATTATCATCATGGCAGGATGCATTACAGCAAACCAGTGGACATGGTACTGGAGAAGGAGCTGAGAGTTCTACATCTTGATCCAAAGGCAGCCAGGGGAGGACTCTCTCTTCCACACTGGGCAGAACTTGAGCACTAGGAGCCCTCTAAGCCCATCCCACAGTGACACACATCCTCCAACAAGGCCACACATAATCCAACAAGGACATACCTCCTAGAAGTGTCACTTACTGTGGGCCAAGTATTCAAACACATTGTCTATTGGGGCCAAACCTATTGAAACCACTACAAACGTCTTCCCCTCGTAGAAATTTTATATCAATTTGACTACACAAATTACCCAAGTTCTCCATCCTTCTCCAGCATTTATGATGTGCCCTGATAAATCCTCCCACCCAGGGGTCTGACCCCTGTTCTTTGAGCTAACTCATACTTCTTTCACCAATGAAGTCTAACAGTATGCCATTTTCATGACAAGACCTCAACACCTCTGTCCACTTCTTTCTCTCCACATCCCTCATCAATGAGGAAGAGGAAAAAAAAAGTCTCAGGAGAATGGGCCAGCACACAATGAACAGCCAGCCACCCCACTGGGGCTAGTCTACCCCATTAACCTCTGGCTGACTTACTTGCTGACCACAGATGGCTGGGCAAAGCCATGCACTAAAGCCCAGCTCGGATCAGTAGGGCTGGTCAGCCCACTCCCAACCACAACTACAGTCATTGTTTTAAGTCACTGACATTGGACCTGACTTTCATCACAGTAGTATTTTAGTAATAGACAACCAATACAGAATTTTCCCCATTATTTTGTAAGTTGAGAAATGCCCAGGGGAAATCAACCCACATCATAAACTTTGGGGTTCTTGATTCTCTGAGGAACAAAATCCTACCAAGCTGTTGCTAAATTCCAAATGTATACAGTATCCACATGCAACAACAATAAACCAACAAGGCCAGTCCATCTTCTGTTCCCAAATAGACTGCTAGCAAATGAAATTGCTGCTGCCATTCACTTTTGCCCAATTTAGCTCTTTTAAGGGGTAAAGCTCATGATTTCTGAAACAACTATCTTTAGCTCCAGAACTCTGGACAGCACTATTTTGGTGTTTGGTATTTTATTTTATTTTATTTTATTTTATTCTGTGATAGATATGACCTTTGAGTCATTGAACCATTTGTGACAGGGGACAGCCATTCCAGTTGAAAAATATAACCATACCTATAGTTACTTTGCTATTGTCGTTGCTGCTACTATAACAAATTACCATGAAACTGATATCTCAGCTAGCACGAGTGCACTGCCTAAATATCCTACAGAAGAGAAATATCTTCAAGCTGAGAATCAAAACACCATCAAGGCTGTCCTTCTCTGCAGACTCTGGAAAGGAATCTTTCTCCCCTGCATTTCAGTCTTCTAGGGTGTCTGCATGCCTTAACTATTGGCTGCCTCCTCCATCTTCAAAGCCTACAACAACAGACCAAGTCCTTGCCATATCATGCCTCTCTGACCTGTTCTCTTGCCTCCCATATCCACTTTCAAGGACTCAGGTGATTAAACTGGATAATCTAAAAGTCCATAATTCTAAACATATCTGAAAAGTTCCATTTGATCTGAAAAGTAATAGAATCACAAGGTTCATGGCTAAGGCATGTGTATCTTGAAGGACACATTATCCCAACTACCATCACATCATTGTTTTTATATCCTGAAGACTGAGAGACAAAATACAACAAAATTTCCATAGATAGGCTTGTATTTGACAAGAAAGGAGAGAATGAATTGTTGAGGTTTGGTCTATTGCTATGTATTGCAATGCTAAATAATGCCCCCCAAGATCTGGTTGCCTGATAGATGAGGAAATTCTCACATATACCAAGTGATGCTATGTAACTGTGTTCCTTAATTTAAAACTATCGGTTGAATAAAGATGCCTGCAGCCTATAGGGGGCAGAAAAGGGGTAGGTGGAGTTTGGGTTCTTGGGCTTGAGTTCTGAGGCAAGAGACCACAAGGAGGAGAGCAGAGGGTAGGAGAGGAATAGACACCGTGGGGTAGATGAATCCTGAGAACATGGCCATGAGGGCTGCCCTCCAACTGGCTGGCAGGACATGGTAAGTCATATCTCAGGGTTATTTCCAGGAAAGTAAACATAATAGCATAGAGGGTAGATACCTACCCAGCACTAGTGCTGATTAAGGCTTATAAATATAAAAGTTTTATGTCTTTTATCTGTGAACTAAATGATCTAAGGCAGGGTTGATCTCAACCTCTGCTTGAGATTAAATTTTTGCAACAACAATGAACCACAATCAAATGCTTTTGTCATTTTTCTGTGATGTCTTAAAGTATCCCTCCCTCTGAGATACATCTTCCCTACTAAGGAAGTGGGCTCTGGCTTCCAGTCCAAGGGTAGGATTAGCTACCCTCAAGGCACATGGAGTGTGGCTCTCCATAATATCATACCATTGCACAAAACTCCTGAGGTCTTCATGGTAATTCAGAGAAGCCAGTAAGAATCCATCTCAGATTCTGCAAACAGTGAAGTTATTTCCCGGTTCCCCTTCTGCTGAGGCTTGAAGAGATGCAGGGGTGGCTCTAATGAGATTCTGCCCTGCAAGGCTTTGCATATGAGTATTATGCAAAACAGACACATAAATAAATGACTATTTGAAATTTTTCGAAAGCGAAAAACATCAAAGAAACAGAAGAAATGTGAGGAGAGTTCAGAGCGAGAAAGATGGGTGAGTCGGAGTGGAGGGGAAGAAGAGGAAAAATAATCTCAAAAGGTTTCATGGGAATTCAAGAATGCATCCTATAAATTTAAATGCTAAATTTTATGGTTTAAGTGAGGACAGATGTGCCTTTCCTCTGTAAAGGAGTTAGTAGGTATTTTAGGCTCTGAAGTTTATGTGGTCTCTATTGCAACTTCGTTTTTCCACTGTGGTGAAAAGCAGGCCCGGATTGTCAGAACACAAGGGCCAGCTGCACTTTGCTGTCACACCCTACAGCCCAAATCCCACCGTTCCTCCCTGAGACTCTCTGTGGAACAGAGTTAAGAAGTGGTCTATACCATAAGAGTTGACAGCTTTCAATTTACCATAGCAGCTCTGCCATGCTCTTTGTCAAGTCAGCTGTGTTGACCCAAAACATATGATAGAAAACACCCACCACCTCTGAAGGGTTCTAAAAGGTCAGGCTTTTCCTTTGTTTCCTCTACTTGGTCTGAAGGAAACTCCTCAGGGGGTATCTGAAGGCTCCTCTGTCTTCCCCCATTCTTTCATCTCTCCCTCTCCCCCCCCCCATTTTCTCTTTGAATGAAGCTCCTTTCCAAGGTCCAAAGGGGAAGCTTCTTCTCCCATCACGTTTTAGATCTCCACACATTGTAGTACTGCTGTCTAATGCTCTCCTTCCCTCCTTTAAAGTTCAATCATGGCCCTGATTCTAATAAACTTCATTGAATTACATGTTCACTTCCTTTTCAGTTATATTGCTGCTATCTTCTCTTATTCTATTTAACATACACAATATGTTAGTGGATAAATATGACTGTGTCCCAGAGGAACTTTATTTGTAAAGATAGGTGATGGACCAGATTGGGTGTCTGCAGGCTATATTTTACTAATCCCTATTTGGGCCATGCTATAGACATCCAGCGGAAGTTAGATTAACCATGGATGCTTTTGATGAGCCCTAAGACAGATAGACCTTGAATATTCGGTAGGAATTATCAAGAAGAAGGTGAACTAACAATTTTCATAAGAGATTGCAGGAATCATCCCTTATATGTTTTAAATAGAGAATTTGAGATGGAAGATATTCTTGGATGAGTGATAGTTTGGGTCAGGTTATTTTTAAAAAGTTCCTTGATGAACAAATAAAGTAACTGAGATTTAGAGAATAGGAATGAAGGAGCCCGAGACCATTTTTAAGCTGGAAAGTGATTAACATGGAAATATATTTTTGATCACTAAGTGTGATAACCATGAAACCTGCAAAGCAGAAGTCTGAGGACTTTCCTTATAAACCAAGGCAAGATGGTGACTTTCTTCTGTTCCCCCAACTAGCACGTGGCTATGAAACTCCCTGTGTCCAAGTACAAGAAAGAAATCTGTCTGTATCTCACATATATAGCAGGGTCCAGATCCCTTAAAAATTCTAGGTGTCCAATAAGCTCTGTGTCTGGCTGCCTTGCCACGCAGGGCATTCTTTTCCTGCTCTCCCCTGGGCATCCCTACCCCAGAGCTCTCCCAACGTGTAAATAACATGTTGTAACAAATGAGTTACCAAAGACTCCAATACGCTGCTCATTGTTATCCCCAGAAAGAGAAAGGCAGACCCGACTTGGAGCTAGGGCCTTGTTAGAGTTTGTAATGAGCTAACAGGAAAATATTTCTGCCTGATTAGAATCCCTAATAAGCTGCTGACTGAAAACCCAGCTCCTGGCTCCCTCCCACCTCTGCCCATACCCCTGCCTGCTCTCCAGCAAGCTCTAGACAGGAAAGGGTTCTTTGTCAGCAGTTAAAACTTGTGAAAACAAACACCAAAAAAATCCCCTGAGACCCCCTGTGGATCCCCCTTCTTCCCTAAGGATGCCTCCATCTTTTTGACATTTCAGGTACACAGACCTCTACCACCTGCTAACATCCTAACGATGCCATTTCAACCTATCCATAACTGGCCACAGGTGCCACATGGGTCCTGGTGATGTCATCACTTAGAGAAATGGAAGAGAGAACACAGCATCAGACCAGTCACTGGAAACATAAGACCACAGGCCAAATCCCCACAGCGGCCAGTTAGAATGAAGTCCCAGTTACCAACTATTTTGCTCAGGTTTAAGCCAAAGAAATTTTCTGATATCCCTACTTCCTTCCAGTTGACTGGTTTCAGAAACACCTGGATTAGTTCCAGGGTAAATTGGTTCCCTTCAATGATGAGTCTTAGAAGGAAAATGAAAACTCAACATATTTTGGAGGCAGTTTATGGTTCTGTAAGTGTGTCTGTGAGTGTGTGTGTGTGTGTGTGTGTGTGTATGTATGTGTGTGTCTGTGTATGTGTGTGTGTTTGTCTGTGTGTATGTGTGTGTGTCTGTGTATATGTGTGTGTGTATGTGTGTGTGTCTGTGTGTGTGTGTCTGTGAGTGTATGTGTGTGTCTGTGTGTGTGTGTGTGTGTATGGTGTGTGTGTGTGTGTGTGTGTGTATGTGTGTGTGTATGTGTGTGTGTGTGTATGGTGTGTGTGTATGTGTGTGTGTGTGTGTCTGTGTGTGTGTGTCTGTGAGTGTATGTGTGTGTCTGTGTGTGTGTGTGTATGGTGTGTGTGTGTGTGTGTATGTGTGTGTGTATGTGTGTGTGTGTGTATGGTGTGTGTGTATGTGTGTGTGTGTGTCTGTGTGTCTGTGTGTGTGTCTGTGTGTGTGTGTGTGTGTATGTATGTGTGTGTCTGTGTATGTGTGTGTGTTTGTCTGTGTGTATGTGTGTGTGTCTGTGTATATGTGTGTGTGTATGTGTGTGTGTGTCTGTGTGTGTGTGTCTGTGTGTGTGTGTGTGTATGGTGTGTGTGTGTATGGTGTGTGTGTATGTGTGTGTGTGTGTGTGTGTCTGTGTGTGTGTGTCTGTGAGTGTATGTGTGTGTCTGTGTGTGTGTGTGTGTGTGTATGGTGTGTGTGTGTGTGTATGTGTGTGTATGTGTGTGTGTGTGTATGGTGTGTGTGTATGTGTGTGTGTGTGTGTCTGTGTGTGTGTGTCTGTGTGTGTGTGTATGTGTGTGTGTCTGTGTGTCTGTGTGTGTGTCTGTGTGTGTGTGTGTGTCTGTGTGTGTGTGTGTGTGTGTGTGTGTGTGTGTGTGTATTCAGACCAGGATTCTGGTTGTACTCATGTGCAGATGGCCTGAACCTTTGAAAGTGAAAAAAAAATTCATATTGTGTTCTGTGTTATGGGAGCAGAAAGAAGATATTTTGTAGTGGCAGGAAAAGAAACATGCAAGATTTGGTAGAAATCCCCTCTAGGGGTCTTTGTGGGCTCCATCCATGGGATACAGCTAACCTACAGGCCCCATGTCCAGAAGGACAGTCCTTATTTCATTTCCACATGACCAACTACCACCTCTGGAAAATTCCTCTGCTGTGCCCTTCACAGAGGCAGGTTTCCACTCCATGCTAAGTACAAAAGCATGAAACCTCTCAGCTGCTGCATCAAGCAAACCAAGCCCGAGTAGTGGATCTCAGGACATGCAGGTGCTGCTGGTACTGGGACCACCCTGAACATAAAGGATCTAGGATATCATTCAGATGCTATAATACATTCACTGGGCAGTGCATGTGCTAGGAGTTTGCAAATTAACAGAAAAGTGATTAATGAAAATTCGACTTAAATTGGAATGGTCAAAAGGAAAGAATTGCTAGAGCAAACAATTGGAAAGCCCAAGAATGATTCTAGATTTAGCTCCATGCAGAAGACCAAATTATGTCAATAGGAAATCTCTTCTCACTGTTGTTTTCCCTTGAGTTTGCTCCACTTCCAGGCAGGCTTTCCCCCTACGGTTGCAAAAATGCTGATTGGCCCCAAGCAATTCTAAGCTTGTTTAATTGAGCCAGATGTGGTATCTCACATCTGTAATATCTTGTAAAACTGATACAAGAGGATCACGAGTTTAAAGCCAGTCTGAACTACATGGTAAGCTCTAGGCCAGCTTAGGATACATAGAATGAGCCTGCCTCAAAAACAAAAAAACAAAGAAAAACAAACAAACAAAAAAAAACCAACCAAACAAACAAACAAAACAAAACCCTAACCACAAAATACACTGACTTGATATGCTGGATAGCTTTATAATGACTCGACACAAGCTCAAGTCCTTTGAGAGGAAGGGAATCTCAATTAATAAAGTGCCTCCATAAGATCAGGTTGTGGGCAGGCCTGTGGAGCATTTTCTTGATTAGTGATTGACGGAAGAGGTCCATCCCTGGCCTGGTGGTCCTATAAGAAATCAGGCTATTATAAATAAGGCTGCTATGAACATAGTGGAGCATGTGTCCTTCTTACCAGTTGGGACATCTTCTGGATATATGCCCAGGAGAGGTATTGCGGGATCCTCCGGTAGTACTATGTCCAATTTTCTGAGGAACCGCCAGACTGATTTCCAGAGTGGTTGTACAAGCTTGCAATCCCACCAGCAATGGAGGGGTGTTCCTCTTTCTCCACATCCTCGCCAGCATCTGCTGTCACCTGAATTTTTGATCTTAGCCATTCTGACTGGTATGAGATGAAATCTCAGGGTTGTTTTGATTTGCATTTCTCTGATGATTAAGGATGTTGAACATTTTTTCAGGTGTTTCTCAGCCTTTTGGTATTCCTCGGGTGAGAATTCTTTGTTCAGCTCTGAGCCCCACCTTTTAAGGGGGTTATTTGATTTTCTGGAGTCCACCCTCTTGAGTTCTTTATATATATTGGATATTAGTCCCCTATCTGATTTAAGATAGGTAAAGAGCCTTTCCCAATCTGTTGGTGGTCTTTTTGTCTTATTGACGGTGTCTTTTGCCTTGCAGAAGCTTTGCAGTTTCATGAGGTCCCATTTGTTAATCCTCGATCTTACAAAATGTGGTACATTTACACAATGGAGTACTACTAAACTATTAAAAAGAATGAATTTACGAAATTCCTAGGCAAATGGATGGACCTGGAGGGCATCATCCTGAGTGAGGTAACCCAATCACAAAAGAACTCAAATGAAATGTACTCACTGATAAGTGGATATTAGCCCAGAAACTTAGTATAGCGAGATATAAGGTACAAGATGCAAAACATATGAAACTGAAGAAGAAAGAAGACCAAAGTGTGGACACTTTGCTCCTTAGAATTGGAAACAATCACCCATGGAAGGAGTTACAGAGACAAAGTTTGGAGCTGAGATAAAAGGATGGACCATCTAGAGACTACCATATCCAGGGATCCATCCCATAATTAGCCTCCAAACGATGACACCATGGCATACATATCCCGAGCTTATCCCCGTCCCTCGGGAAATAAACACAGGACACACCAGGTTCTTCCGTGGTTAACTTTTACTTCAATAACATAGTGAGGTAGACAAAGAAGGCTCAGAAAGTGTGTGGCTTAAATACCCTTAAGGTGTGACGTGTCTAAACTAGGACTGGTAGCTACACCCACGATACTCATGCCCCCTGGGGATAGGCTAAAGCCCCCAGGGGTTGGGCTAGTGCCCTGGGAGATGGACCAGTGCCCTGGAAATGGGCTGGTGACTTTTGGCGGGGGTTTTTGCTTTTAGCACATGCGCATATAGCTTGTTCTTTGTTTAGGTGGCATAAGGCACTGCGGAGCCAGCGCCATCTTAAGATGGTAAATGTTATTGCGGCTCTCCACACATACACTAGCAAGCCTTTGTTGCAAGGACCGTGATATAGCTGTCCCTTTTGAGACTAGGCTGGGGCCTAGCAAACACAGAAGTGGATGCTCACAGTCAGCTATTGGATGAATCACAAGGCCCCCAATGGAGGAGCTAGAGAAAGTATCCAAGGAGCTAAAGAGATCTGCAACCCTGTAGGTGCAACAACATTATGAACTAACCAGTACCCCGGAGCTCTTGACTCTAGCTGCATATGTATCAAAAGATGGCCTAGTCGGCCATCACTGGAAAGAGAGGCCCATTGGACATGCAAACTTTATATGCCCCAGTACAGGGGAATGCCAGGGCCAAAAAATGGGAATGGGTGGGGAGGGAAGTGGGGGGGAGGGTATGGGGGACTTTTGGGATAGCATTGGAAATGTAATTGAGGAAAATACGTAATAAAAAAAAAAAGAAAAGAAAAGAAATCAGGCTTAGCAAGCCAATGAGCAGCACTCCCCCATGGCCTCTGCATCACCTCCTGCCCCCAGGTTCTGACCCTTTCTGAGTTTCTTCAGTGAGACTATGATGTGGAAGTGTAAGCCAAATAGACCAGTTCCTCCTCAAGCTGCTTTTTTTCCTCATGGTGTTTTATTGCAGCAGTAATAACCCTAACCAAGATATTTGTCTCACATAGCTACTTAGTCCAAAAAACGAAAACTTCCTGCCCTCTCCTTCTCTTGGTGGCTCATCTTCTCCAGGTTGGTCACCTCCCCCCTCATTGCTGGGCACAGAGAGGGGCAACTCCATGCTGGGCAGTCTCATCTGAAAGACAGGTATCAGGAACAAAGGTCTTTCCAATATAGGATGAAGGGCAAACTGCAAAGGAGCCATGTCCCTGCGTGTTATTTGAGCACACATCTGTACCAGCTCCTCTTCAGGTGCCTCCTTGTTCCCTCTTCTCTTGCCCCTCAGATTACCCTGCATTATACACACACACACACACACACACACACACACACACACACACACACACACATTAGGTGCTAAGGTCCTTCCTGCTGCTGGGCAATCTTCCCCTCAGAGAATCACTCCAGGCAACTGCCACACCCAGGGCTGCCGAAGCCAAAACTTAGGATCTTGAAAGTCCAGCTTCCTCTTTCTTTTCTGACCTTCCTGACCAGGAGTCAGAATGGGCAGTTCTTTGAGAAGCAAAGAACTTTCAGAGATAATGGCGCTCACCCCTCCATCTTACAGCTGAGACACTGATATCTTGGGGGAGAGAAGAGGGCTGCGTAATGCCCAAAATTAACTTTAAGTCCCACCTAACCAAGAACCAGGTCATTTCCTAGGATGCTGGGAATTGTAGTTCTTGGAAAAATAACAAAGTCTCATGGGAAAGTCTGGTAGCCTCCAGGTTTGTCCTTTTAATTCCTGTAACATGTGACTCTAAGCCATTCTCAACTGTGAAATTCTTGGGAATGGCTCTGATCAAAGTCTACCTCTTAGCCAGTATTTAATATTTAGTAATGCTTGATTCAATTTTGGCCCAAAATTGTGGATTTGGTTTTTCTTTGGTGAATCTCAGGAATAACATCTGCTCTAGCCATGAACCTCTTGGGCAGAAAGAGCAAAACTAAACCAAAGGCAAGGCCTAGGCCAGTACTTCTCTGTGGCTGTATGTTGCCTCTTCCTTTATATGGCCTGACCAGGGTGGGTCTTAGACCTCTTATGAGTTCAGAAACCCACTTGAGATACAAAAGAAGTACTCAATGGAGTTACCCTGCACACTGCCACACTGCCAGATATAATATTCATCTACTTTGAATGTTCCTGATATCTTAGAGTCCAACTATGACTAGAACATAGATCTGTGTATGTGGCTGGGACAAGAACAATCCATGCATGCCCTGAAGGATTTTGGATTCTGAACTTGACCACCATTCTTTATCAGGCCACCATTAGTTAAGCTCCTGACTATTGACAGCTGAAGGTCTATTCTCAGACATATCTGTAAAATACAGTTTTATCAAAGAACTTGGCCAAATCAATGTGGTATCCCACCCACTCACTCTTGAAAACACAGCATTTATTCTTCTTCTTCTTCTTCTTCTTCTTCTTATTATTATTATTATTATTATTATATATTTTCTTTATATACATTTCAAATGCTACTATACCCTCCCCCCGCCCTGCTCCCCTACCCACCCACTCTCACTTATTGGCCCTGGCTTTCCCCTGTACTGGGGCATATAAAGTTTGCAGTACCAAGGGGCTTCTCTTCATAATGATGGCAGACTAGGCCATTCTGCTACATATGCAGCTAGAGACGTGAGCTCTGGGGGTACTGGTTAGTTCATATTGTTTTTTCCACCTATTGGGTTGCAGACCCCTTCACCTCCTTGGGTGCTTTCTCTAGCTTCTCCATTGGGGGTCCTGAAAACACAGCACTCTTAATGTCAGATCAAACATCAGGTCCCATCATCCTCTGGATGATGCCTGACCATCCTGGCATTCTTCAGTAAAAATCCTGTTAGGTGGGCTTAGCCACATATTCTGTATGCCCTGAAGAATGGTCAGTAATTCGCCATCCACTGAGGTGGCTCTACCCTTGGCTATAAATTCCCATTTGCCCTTCTACATTGAGATAGAGCCCAATCTCTATCCACACTGCACATCCCCCTGCTGCAGTCTTTAAATCTATCAAACTGGTCCTGAATAAACCTTCCTGGCTGTGCCTTTACAAGTATCATTGAATAGCTTTTTTCTTTCTTTAACAGCGTCCGACAAGAAGGAAACACAAGCAGATTCCTATTCGGCAGACTTCCTCATAACCACTGGTACTCCAGCTCCTGAAAGGGACCTTGAAGCTGAGAGTTTTCTCACCTCTTAGTACAATTTATAATAACAACAGTCGCAAACATTTTTCACACTCAATAAGTGGCAGACCCGTTCTAAATGTTTAATAAGCTAACACATTTAATCCTCCCAAAAAAAAAAAAAAAAAAACCACTGTGAGGTGGGAATTGTGATGCCCACCCTACAGGTGGCAAGGCTGAAAGGGGAAGGAAGTTGGGGTACTTAACACCTCTCTCTGATGAGCAATTGTCAGAGTTATTCTCTGTTTCATCGGGCAATTATCTGCTGCTTGGCTACCTAGGTTGAAGAAAATAGGTCACCTTCGAGATCTTAGAAGAGGAGTGATTTATCACTGAAACCTAAGGGATTTGCACAAGGCCTCACACATGTCCTGGCTCACACCTGGTCCTGGAAGTTGCTGTAGCTCCCTGCCTTGAGGGAGCCACCAGGCCCAATGCCCATCTCCTTAGAGCCACGCCCACTTTACAACAGACCTTTGGAGAAAGGGAAGAGCACAGTAGGTAAGAAAAATTAGAGAGGCACCATTGAAAAAGCAGACTGTGAGCGCCCGACTTGCTAGCAAAGCAGACGCCACAACAGGATCCTTCTGCAACACGTTTATTGGGAGAGCACTTACTGCGTAGGCAAGAAGACACTGAGCCCAGAACTGGTGCTGCTTATATAGGCCTAGGAGAGGCTTGTCTCACACCTGGATTGGTTATGCATTCTACCTCATTTGCATGTTCCTCATCTGATTGGTTATTCTCTCTCAGTACCTCACAGAGCCTCATTATCATACCTCATTTGCATGTCTCTCATCTGATTGGTTATTCTCAGTACCTCACAGAGCCTCATTATCATACCTCATTTACATGTCTCTCATCTGATTGGTTATTCTCTCTCAGTACCTCACAGAGCCTCATTATCATACCTCATTTGCATGTCTCTCATCTGATTGGTTATTCTCTCTCAGTAACTCATAGAGCCTCATTATCATACCTCATTTGCATGTCTCTCATCTCATTGGTTATTCTCTCTCAGTACCTTGCAGAGCCTCATTATCATGCCCAGGCCAGGCAGTGACTTGGTGAAAAACTTTTCTGCATATGTACACATTGGTTGTTTACCCAGACTTATGCATGGTGGCCAGCACCACTTTGTAATGGCATATGTGGCTTCCCACAGCAGACCCGTGAAGTGGAAGCTTAAGGATTCTTTGGAAAGTCAGTTGTGCTGGATGGTGTTTTTCTGGGACAAACATGTGCAGGACTCTTTTCCTGAAGCAGTCACAAGTGAAAGGATGCTTCCCTAAGACTGACTTCTGAAAGAACATTTCTCTGAAGCAGACACAAGTGAAAGGATGCTCTGTGAAAGCAAGCACATAAAAGAACATGGGATAAAGGATTCTTCAATAAGGACACACATGTATTGGCCCACCCACCTTCCATGTGTTGTTGAGCTCCATATGTCAGGACTCGCCAGAGAGAAATACACCAAAGCACTTCTCGTGGTGTGCTGGCAGCTTCTTGCCTCTTCTGCAGACTCAGGCTGATTGCAGAGTGATGTCAGCTGAGACAGACTCACATGGAGCTTTGCTAAGTCAGACTCACATGCTGAGGCAAGACACATTGTGACGAAAGACCCGTGGAGGACACATGATGTTTGGAGGGTGTATAAACAGGACTCAACAGACAGTGATGGAGGTATGACAGGGCTTGCTGATGGAGCTAGCTATGCAACACTTCTTCGATGATCTTTGATTCATTGAGAGGGGTACAGCAGAGAACTTCTGGCATCTCTGCTGGTTTGAATCTCTCCTGCTGACTTGTGCTCATTCAGCTAAGGCCAGGCAGTCTCTGCTAGGTCATGATTTGTGTTGAGACAGGCTGGCTCCCTGACAGGCTTCAAATTGGGGGTTAAGGAGACTAGGCCTAAATCTATTTCCAAGAACTGGGCAAAACCAGGCAAGTCCAGGCCTCAGAAGCTGCCCCAACACCTGGCCCAAGGCAAGGACAATGGGTCAGCATCAGTTTCCAGACTTCCTTTGCAATGGTTCTGGAATGTCTCTAGAGATAGAGCCAATAACAGAGGTCACCTACCCCTCCCCAGAATTCCCCTAATGTGCTTTAAACTGGGTTTGCAAACTCACTTGGGCGTTTCTCCATCTTTGTAGAATAAAACACTGTTTACATGCTATTTGAGTCTGGGGTATCATTCTTCAGTGAATCATAGACCCTTACAGTGTTTGCTGTCTTGATTCTACTTAACTGTACTGCTAGTATATTGTATAGTATTTGCAAATACTGCTGACCTGTGAACTGAACCGCTGATTTCCTGACAACACCGATGGGATTTGCTCCAAAGAACAACTTCTAAATATGTCCATTTCCCCCATGTCCTTTCTTTCCCACTACCTCTGGTCCATCCTTTTGGGGGCTCTTCATTTCTCAGTTTCTTCATCTGTAAAGTGGACTCATGTTAATAACTACATCCATAGGTAGTTGTAGAAGTTAATACACATAAAAGTTTAGCATAATCCCCAGCCCAAGATAAGCTCTAAATTTGTGACTTTTCTTGTTGCTATGACAACAAACTATAGTTTGAGGATACACATAGCTCATATGCTGGGGAAGCCAAGGTGACAGGAGCTTGAGACAGCTGTTCATATTGCCTGCATAGTCAGAAAGCAGAAATGTCCTCCTGTCTGTAACTCAGCTCTCTATTCTTCCCTAGAAGCAACCTTGGCTCAGAAGGGACCAGTCTCCAAACCAGGATACCAGTGGGATACAAAGGGCCTGAAGCACAGGTCCTGTACAAAATTAACCCATCAAAACTCCAGCATAGATGGGGAGGACTTCAAGAACTCCCACTCCTGGCTAAGAAACTATTGTCAAATAAAAGCTACTGGGGAGGGAATGTCAGTTTTCTTCAAGGATGTTCTCCCTGAGAGACTGTCCAATAGCTGCTCCACTTCCTATGCCATGATCATACAGGCAGTCCTAAGTGGACCCAGTAGGTTTAAAACCACAACACAAAGAACATAGCAATATAATAACTCCTAATGGCATTCTGCTATACTCATAGGTCATTGTCTTGTTCACCCATCAGCAGAGAAGTTTTTTCCTTCAATAGATGGGAACAAATACAAAGACCCACATCTGGACAACGTGCAGATGAGAGACTTTGGAACACTCAGTCCTAAATGGAATGTTGCTGTCAAATGCCTCCCCTTGGGACTCGGGAAGGAAGGTTATATTAGCCAATGGGGATGGAGGACACCAAGGAAACAAGGCCTTCTAGACACAGCAAACCTGGTGCACATATGAAGTCTCAGCACACACAGGGTCTGCACAGGTCTGGGCCAGATGGGTTCCTGTACTAAGAAGGGAAGTGGGCACAAGCCCCGTCCCTCACCCAGAAGCTATCTCCAATTGATAACTGCTCTCAAATGAAAAATTAGTTCTCTCCAACTGATTCTCATTAGATATAAAGCCACTCTTCAGGGTACGGCCCATGCCCAACAGTAGATGAACAGCAGGAAATAATCTCGATGGCATTTCAGAGGTTCTTTGCCTTATAATGTTTGGTCAGGGCTTCTTCTTCTTTTAACCTCACATGTCTTTTACGTACAATATGGCTTCTAGTTTTGTGTGTTTATGGGATTTCTGTGTGTGTCCCTCCTTCTATATGTTTCTTGTGCTTTTTCTTTGTCTCTTTTTCCTCTGTTTGTTTTGTCTTATTCTGGTTAATTTTTGTTTTTTCTTATTTTTATTCAGATGTTTGCTTGTATTCTAATGAGAGAAAGAAAGAAAGAAAGAAAGAAAGAAAGAAAGAAAGAAAGAAAGAAAGAAAGAAAGGAAGGAAGGAAGGAAGGAAGAAAGAGTGTGGGTGTGGATAGGTAGGGAGAATCTGGGAGGAATGAGGAGAGGAAACACCATAAACAGAATATATTGTGTGAAAAAAATCTATTTTTAATTAAAAACAGAACACATACATTTGAGAGGGGAAGGTGAGGATGGGAAGAATAGGGGAGAAATTGGAGTGGAGGGAATGGGGATTGGGTTTGAGCAAAATATATTACTTGCATGTATGAAACAATAGCAAAGAAAATATGTTTGTTTATTTACTTGAAAAATTTTTTTCTCTATCTGACTACCCTAACTACCCTAAAAAGTCTTACAAGCTGAATGGAGAGGAGAGGGAGAAAGAAGTCAGAGAGCAGTAGAGGTGGGGAATGACACTGATTAGGGAAATAAGACAGGGCTCCAGACCCCCACTTGAAGCCACCAGGTGTGGGCATTGGACTAGTGGGCTGCACACAGACAGCCTGGTCTCCAGTCCAGCATAGGACTTGAACCTGGGGGATCCAATGGGTGGTGATTTCTACCTACATAGGACAGAAGGTGTTTGATCATGTCTCCTGGACCCCTGGCTTCTGTCGAAGTTATCACTCCCACAGCCCCCGCAGGAGAGGTGTGTGACTATCAGTCACACAAACAATGTCCCAAGCTCCTGGCATTCTGGCCAGACTCCACCCCCACAGTTACCTGATAGCCCAGCCCTCTATAAAAGGGGCTGCTTGGCCCCTCCTCGCTCTCTATAAGTTTTCACCTTTCTTACTCTCATTTCTAGCCCGCCTCTCTCTCCCTTCCCCTTCTCTCCACGTGGCCATGGCCAGCCTCTCTCCCTCTTTCTACCTTCTCTCCTTCCCTCTGACTTTCTATAATAAAGCTCTAAAACCATAGACTGTCTCTGCTCATCAAGGTCCACCATGCTTGAACGATGGGATAGGCTTTCTCCTAAGGAGCCATGTCTAACCT
Organism: Mus musculus; assembly: GCF_000001635.26. Lineage (NCBI taxonomy): Eukaryota > Metazoa > Chordata > Mammalia > Rodentia > Muridae > Mus > Mus musculus. The sequence continues at coordinate 88,519,325 of NC_000078.6, read as the reverse complement.
CTCGCCAGAAGGCCTTCCTGTGCTCCAGCCATGGACAGGGCCAAGGACTCTCATCTGAGTGGAAATCATCCAGCGCCCCCCACCCCCCTACCCTCTCCTCCCTTCAGCCCCAGAACTGACCAAGTCACCTCCAGGACCCCCATTCTGTTCTCAGCTCTAACTTGGTGTCCAGCGGTGTCTGGGATGCCTGAGGCTGAGAATCTAGTACCTAAGAATGCCCCTGTTCACCACCCACTGAGCTGGGATTCCGTGGCTTCCCATAGCCAGACACCCACCCAGGGCCACATGGAAAGCGTGCAGCAGTCCTTCTGTATCTGGCCATCCAGAGCACGGGAACTCTGGCAGGACACAGGTTTTCTCCCTCTCCTCTTTATCCTCCCGGCACCATCTGCCCCATAACCAGGAGCCCCGGGATACAGCAGAATTGGTGGACCAACTGATTCAGAGGAATTTGGGGTATCTGAGGTTGATGAACATAAATGGGTGTATACTCATATACTCATTTACTTGTTAACATCTACTTCTATGTTGGAACACACAGAAGCCAGGAAAGTAGGCTAGCATTGGCAACTCTGCCATTACCTGGACTGAGCATTCCATGTTCCTCAGCCTCCAGACAGAAGACAAAGGAGATGCAACCCTGGGACAGGATGCCCCACCTCACTGCAGTAGTCAGACTGGCTATCATCAAAAGCTCAGTGACAGTACATGCTGGTGAGAATGTGGAACAAAGGGAACATTCCTCCATTTCTGATGAGCACGCAAACTTGTACAACCACTTTGGAAATCAATCTGGTGATTTCTCAGAAAACTGGAAATAATTCTACCTCAAGGTCCAGCTACACCTCTCCTGGGTATATACCCAAATGATGCTTCACTATACCACAAGGACACTTGCTCAAGTATGTCCATAGCAGTTTTATTTGTAATAGCTAGAAACTGAAAACAACCTAGATGTCCCTCAACTGAAGAGTAAAGAAAATGTGATACATCTACATAATGGAATACTATTCAGCTATTAAAAACAAGGACATTCTGAATTTTGCAGGCAAATGGATGGAGCTTGAGAATACCATCCTGGATGAGGGACATTTGAACTGCATTTGCAAACAAGGTGTCTAGGCTGGGGGAAGGCAGCCTGTGGAGCCCAGGTCTGACTGAGGATGCCAAGATGACCCCTGGCTACTCATACAGAGACTGAAAAAGAAAGCCACAGCTCTGGGTCTGCAGGAAGGCATGTGCAAAACACAGACAGACAGACAGCTGATCTCCAGATAGATAGATAGATGGATAGATAGATAGATAGATAGATAGATAGATAGATAGATATAGATTCCTGACCCTTAAAGTGTGCTGCAGATACACACAAAAGCAAAAGGAACATTTCTCATTTGAGAGGCAGAAGCTCCCCCTAACTACTGCGAAGAAGCTGTAACTGTAGCCAAAAGATGGGACTGTGCTGCTCAGGAAGTGACTCCCAGGAGATGCAGCAAGGGACAGGCTGTGCTGCCCATAAAATGTGCAGGTCAGTTTTCTCTAACTTCCATGCCTCCACCAGTGCCTCTGTCCCTTAGTCTTCAGGCTTCAGTATTCACTGGGCTTACCCTACTGGACCTTCTGCCTCACTCACCCCTGTCCTAGAAAGCTTAGTTATTGTCTTGGTCTCACCAGCCCTCTCTTGTCCACTGCCCTCCACAGCATTACAGTAGCACCTGGCATACAGAAGGCTGATTCTTAAAATGTGGACACCATGACAACACAGGGAGCCTCAGGAGAAGAGTTGCCTGGTCCAAGCACACTCACCTTTGAAGGGCAAGTTTATATACTGGAGCTCCTGGAGTTCCAGCACTGGGCTCAACATAAAGCTACTTTAAGAGCATGTTTGGCTGTAGAATAACCTGGGACATTGGTGACTCCCTCTTTGCTGGCTCTTGCACCTGTCCCTCCTACTCACAAGTGACCTCAAATGCCTATACGATAAACTCAGCCTGCCCAAACCCTAGAAAACAAGGCACAGTAGCAGCCATTTGTGTAAAGGGAGGAAAAATCAGTTTCATATCTGAAAAGTACCTCAAACCTGTCTTGCCCTCACATCCAGTCCACCACTACCTTAAAGCCAAAAGGCACATATACTTAGTGCCCTGTGTTGCCTTTGCTAGGTACCCTATTCTCTCCACCCTGTTCTGAGCTTACTAGTAGCTGTGGGAAGGTATGCAAAGAAGGCTGGCAGCCTTTGCCTCTAATGTTCCTCTTCTTGGGAGCTTTTTCCAGCTCTGTGGAGGCATGCTCAGCCCCTCAGGAGAGCAGCCACAAGTACTAGGAATGTGTCATCCCAAAGTAATCTTCTCCACCAATGAGCAGAAGAGTAGATAAACGGCCATGCCCTTCCTTCAGCATGATGCTCCACAAAGCGGGATCTAGTTCTACTTGCCCTTAGTGCTGACTTGTTCAGCTTTGATCTCCACACAGCTCCTCATTTCCCCCACTTCTTCCCCTGTGCATCCCAAATAACAATGACTTCCACCCAAGTCTTTCTTCCAGTACATGTAGAGGACATGGGGATTTAAACTAACCACCGCCACAGCCACCACCACCACCATCATCACCACCACCTCTACTACTGCACCTGCTACTGGGTGCCTCTGAAATTCCACAGTAAGCCACTGACTGTCTTTCAGCTTCTTTGGTGCCTCAGGAACTGTTATACGCGTTCTCACGCCCGGCCAGGAAAGAACACAACAAACCAAAATCTTCTGCGGCAAAACTTTATTGCTTACATCTTCAGGAGCCAGGAGCGCAAACCCCCAGCCCCAAAAGCGAAAGCCACCCCAATAACGAAACCGAAACCCCTTCCCTATTTAGGAGAGTTATATTTCGCCTAGGACGCATCACTCCCTGATTGGCTGCAGCCCATGGCCGAGCTGACGTTCACGGGAAAGGCAGAGTACAGGTAGTCGTAAAATACCCTTGGCACATGCGCAGATTATTTGTTTACCACTTAGAACACAGGATGTCAGCGCCATCTTGTGACGGCGAATGTGGGGGCGGCTCCCAACATCTCCCCCTTTTCTTTTAATAAGAGCAAATAGGCCACCCATATTAATGAGAGTGGAGATAGAGGTCAAATCCCCAGTGTGTAGGTAAAGGAGCCGTACACATAACCTCCTCCCAGGCTCATCACCCAGAGGGGTCCTGGTCTGGTCCCGTGTTGTTTTTCCTGGGGGAAGGACACTTGAACACTCAACCTTCTTGAAAGATGACATGTCTCCCTAGAATAGGCTCATATATGCCGCAGAGCCCTTCTATTGCAGTGCTTAGCCGTGCAACTCTCTCGGGCTGCTGAAGCACACTCACTCTATCCCGTGCAATGAGACTAGCCTCATGGGATATAAGAGCTGAGTGGCCAGCGACCTATTGCCTAAGCATAGATATATCAGGGGAAGCTCCATGTTCTAGTCCTGCAAGCGCCTGGGCAATAACCACCTTGTCTCTCCTAGTTTGGGCCTTAAGCTTACAGACCAATCAAAGAAGCAACACTAATCCACAGCAAAGTGTATCTCCAAATAATATCAATCCCACCCATTCTTTAAAGAAGGGAAATGCTGAGGAGATCCAATTGGGTAATCCTTTGGTCAGGGACAGGTCCAAGCGCGTGGAGTTGACCTGAAGTCTCAATTCCCGAAGGATCTGTTCAAATTTAGCCGTCCAATTCTGTAACATATACTGAAAAAGACTTTTTGACAAATTAGCTGCCCTAGTAAATTTAACATACTGAATGGAAGTAACACACAATCCCGGAAACTTTTGTTTACACCCCAGCTGAGTTATTTGTCATAATACATCTAGTTGATTCTGGACAAGATCTATGAGTTGATTAACCAGCATGAGACCTCCCTGTATCATGACATTAGCTGAGGCCTGTTTATCTATGACTGTAGTCACTGAGGCTGACAAAGTGTTAATGGTGTCAGTCGTCTGGACCTGTCCAGACAGAGCCAAGGCTGTCTGAATCAAGGCTAAACCCAGTTCCTAGTTAGTGGTAAAAAAGCAGGAGAATACTTGAGCATTATACATCACCGTCATTGGGAGTGGAAATGTCGACATTATCCCCCAACGCTGCTCTCTCTTTATTATTGACGCCCTGGACATCACCAAGACGAGGGACATCAGTATTCCCTTGGTCAGTCTGGATTTTTCGGGTGAGTCTTTCTGGTATCCAAAATGGGTTGTCTTCATTCTGTGGGAAAACACAAACCGCTCCCCTGGATCTTATCAAAATAGGATCCGGGCCATACCATTTATTATCAAGGACATTTTTCCATTTAACCATCTCATTGGGCCTATCTGGCTCTGAACAATGACGTTCAGCCGCAGTATGGCCATGAGCATCAATATTTAAAAAATTGAGTGTAAAGAGTGCCATAGACACAGACACTCTTGGTGCTCGGGGTAAAGTCTCCTCAAAAGTTCCCCTCTTCTGTTTTATAAGATAGGCTTTGAGGGTGCGATGCGCACGCTCAACAATACCCTGTCCTTGAGGGTTGTATGGAAGTCCAGTCAGGTGGGTTACGTCCATCTGACGGCAGAACTGCTGAAATTTTTGAGACGTATAAGCTGGTCCATTATCAGTCTTAAGGAGTTTGGGTTTCCCCCAAGCACTCCATGCCTCAAGACAATGTTGAATCACATGTGAGGCTTTTTCTCCGGTTAATGGAGAAGCAAACATGATGCCAGAACATGTGTCAATGGACACATGGAGATATTGAAGTTTTCCAAAGGAAGAAACATGTGTAACATCCATTTGCCAGACCTGTAGAGGTCGAATACCGCGTGGGTTAATTCCCACATGAGGAACTGGCAAGAACTCACAGCAGCTTTGACATTGAGTAACAATGTCACGGGCTTCTTTTCTTGTCAAGGAGAAACGACTGCGTAATGTTTCAGCCGTCACATGAAAATTGTTATGAAAATTTCTTGCAGCCTCTACCGGGGATGATAGGGCAGCAGCCACCACTTTAGTGGCCTTATCTGCCAAATCATTTCCCAGAGCCATGGGGCCAGGTAGGCCTGAATGGGCTCTAACATGAGTAATATAAACAGGAAATCTTCTAGATATCAAAACTAATTGTATCTGCTGAAAAATATTGGCAACTCTACTGGAAGGCTTAATCACTCCAGCCACTTCTAAAAGATTTACTGCATTAACCACATAACAGGAATCTGACACAATATTAAGGGGTTCTAAAAAGGTTTTTAAAACTTCTAAAACCACTAAACATTCTACCACTTGAGGTGAATTTTCATTATATTGTTTGGATACCACTTTACCATTAGCCACATAGGCACCTATGCCAGTTTTTGATCCATCAGTATATACCACAATCCCATTTTTAAGTGGGTTTCTTACTGTTATTTGTGGAAACACAACAGATTGATTTTGGGCAAACTGTAAAATTGGATGTTTTGGATAATGGTTATCTATTTGTCCTGAAAAGGAGGTAACTAAAACTGCCCAATCATTAGATGTGGCTGCCAAGGTTTGAACCTGTGCAGCGGTATAAGGTACAATTAAAAGATATGGGCTTCGCCCAAAGTGGGTGATTGCTGCTTTTAGGCCTTTAAGGGCAAGCTGTGCAATTGCATCAGGATACCAATCTATTATTTTAGCTGGGGATACGTTTGGATGGATCCACAACAATGGCCCATTCTGCCACAAAACTGCGGTTGGCAATTGTGCTGTCTTAAAGACACACAAACTGAAAGGCTGCGAATCCTCAATACGTTGTAATTGTGCATTCTGTAAGGCTTTTTCCACCTTTTGTAAGGCCTGGTTAGCAGCTAGAGTAAGGGCCCTAGGGGAGGAGATATGAGGATCTCCTTCTAAAATACCAAACAAAGGCCTTAACTCAGCGGAAGGAATCTTTAAAAAAGGTCTGAGCCAATTAATATCTCCCAACAGCTTTTGAAAATCATTTAAGGTATGGAGGTGATCTCTTTTTATCTAAACATGTAAATATTGATTTTTTTCAAAGGAGGAAATATGCGTGACATCCATTTGTCAGACCTGTAATGGCCTGACGCCACGAGGGTTTACCCCTACGTGAGTAGATAAAATTTGACAACAATCTAAAGGCATTATTAAGTAATCAGAATCATTTTTAGTAGAACCAATCCCTCTTGCAGCTCTAGGAATACCAGAGGAAGAAAAAACAGCCATGTAGGCTTGGCAAAATTATTAGTTGAGCTATTCTGTCCCTTTGTGATATAGAAAAGACAACTTGAGGACAAGAACAGAGAACCTGAAGTTCCCCTTTATAATCTTGATCTACAACTCCAGGGTAGACAATAAGACCTTGTAGGCTGCAAGAGCCTGCCTCTGTCATACTGGCCACAAAATCTGAGAATGACTCCTGAGGTCCCTGGATGATCTTTGTTAAGTTGTGCAGTGGCTTCACCTGCTCGGGAGAGCGCCTTCCAGGCCCTAATAGCCTTTTCATCTGATTCAGAACTATTAAGAACTGGCTCCTTGAACTCATCTAGTGATGAGTATAGGCTCCTTCTCCTAGAAACCTCCGCTGATTGATCTTTTTTCTTTTCTTTTTCCTTCTCCTTCCTTCCAATCTCTCCCCAGGTATTTTTACCTGACCTAAACTTTTCCTCAGGTTCAAGACCCGTGGAAAGGCCTGTATACTTATTTTGTGTACCATATTTTCTCTTTGCTCCTACTCTCTCTCCCCGCTTTACTTCTGATAGATTGTCCTGAATTTCATCTAGAATACGCCCTGCCTTAACCACTTGATAACATGTGAAAAGGAACAAAAGGGCTCCTAACACTAGAAAAAATTTAAGGCCAAACATACCTTGTAAAGCCATTTCCCACTTTACTTCTGATAGACTGTCTTGACTTTCCTTAGAAAGTTCAAGACCAGACTTACCTTGTAAAGCTATTTTCCACTTTACTTCTGATAGACTGTCTTGAATTTCCTTAGAAAGTTCAAGACCAGACTTACCTTGTAAAGCTGTACTCACTGGTACTCTGTTCCCCCAGCTGAAAAGTTCTGAATTCATGCAGTTGAATCCTTCTTAACAGTCTGCTTTACGGGAACCTTTATTACCGCGACCCGCAGTTCTGGTTCTGGAATGAGGGATCTTCCTTGCGCCGGTGAAACTCCCGTCCCGAGTTTCCTCCCGGGTTTTTTCTTCCCGGATTTTTCTCGTCCCGGAATTTCTCGTCCCGGAATTTCTCGTCCCGGAATTCGGCACCAATTCTTATACGCGTTCTCACGCCCGGCCAGGAAAGAACACAACAAACCAAAATCTTCTGCGGCAAAACTTTATTGCTTACATCTTCAGGAGCCAGGAGCGCAAACCCCCAGCCCCAAAAGCGAAAGCCACCCCAATAACGAAACCGAAACCCCTTCCCTATTTAGGAGAGTTATATTTCGCCTAGGACGCATCACTCCCTGATTGGCTGCAGCCCATGGCCGAGCTGACGTTCACGGGAAAGGCAGAGTACAGGTAGTCGTAAAATACCCTTGGCACATGCGCAGATTATTTGTTTACCACTTAGAACACAGGATGTCAGCGCCATCTTGTGACGGCGAATGTGGGGGCGGCTCCCAACAAGGAACTTGATCTCCACTTGCCCATCCATTCAAGTAGCCTGCCTGGTATTGGAGGTTGGGATAAAGCAGCAGACAGGCTCGTTTCCCTGGTGGGGCACAATCCCTTCCCCCAACACCCCATTTCCTCCCCACCCCAACAACTTACTCCTACTTGCCACTGAAATGCCAACTTGAATATACAGTCCTCAAAGCCGTTCTACATGCCCTGCCTGAATCTTTGCCATGACGCCTCCTAACCTTTCTCACCACACTGTTACCATTGTCAGGAAAGCAAAAAGGTAAGAAGGGACTTGTGAAACTCATCTTCATCAATTTCATGATTTCATGGCCGATAAGGGTCAAACAGACATAGTGACCAAGGTTTGATCAGTAATGTGGCTGAGTGACCATAAACTTGAGTGTTGTCCTCTCTGCAGCTGCATTAAAAATGGCTCTGGCACTAAAGAGAGCGACAAGCAGATGATGCACACAGGACACCGTTGTTGTTTTCGTCCTCGGTACCACTTAAAGACCCACATGTCACAGGATCTGTCCCTGGGGTGGTATTCTCAAGAGGCCTCACGGGAAGCCCTTAGGTCACTGGAGTCAGGTACCTGAAGGGGACAATGGGACTCAACCCTGTTCTTCTCTTTCACACTCTGGTTACATTTTGCTCTGCCACATAAACCTGCTATGATAAATCATCACAGGCTCAAGCTAACAGTTCCAGTAGGTCATGTTCTGTACCCATCAGACTGTGGGCCTGGTAACTCTCATTCATGTATGTTTGTGTGTGTGTGTGTGTGTGTGTGTGTGTGTGTGTGTGTGTGTGTGTGTTATAGTTGAGTATCTCCAGTATTTTGTCATGGTGCAGAAAGCCTACGAACAATAGCAGATCACTAAGACCAGCATTTTCCTTCTACTCTGCCATCTGCCAGCCCCAGGATGTCAAAGAAAGAAAACCCCTCAGAAACTACCTTTTTGTCACAAGTAATAAAATCAGGACCTGCATAGGTCCCTTGAGACATTAAGATTAGCACAAGGCTCCAAGCTCTGCACTCATTGCTTATGGTTTGCTAACCTGAGGCCCATGTCAGACCCTTGTAGGCTTGCAGTGGGCTTGTTGTACCTCCTGAAAGTCGTGTATTAAAGCCTTGGTTCCAATGTGGTGGCAATTTGAAGTAAGGCATTTGGGAAGTAATTGGATTGGGCTGTAAGGTGGAGTCCTGACGAATGGGATTAGCACCATGATAAGAGGAAGCTCTGGAGAGCTGTCTAACTTTCTTCCTGCCTTGTAGAGCCCCTATGAGGATAAATCTCTGCTACCGAAAGCAAGAGTAAGGGATGAAGTTAACCTATAAGCCACACTAACCCAAGGATATATGACTTCCTGGAATGCTGGGGACTGTTGTCAATCATGTATGATAACAAGCCACATGTTTGTGCTTCAATAAACAAGGTTATGCTTGACCACACATAAAAAGCAGGAGGTACAGTGTCAGGATATATGCTTGGCCCCAATTGGACAAATACATAGCCTTGTGGCTTTGACCACAAGGTCATAGGTATCTAACTGACCTAATTCAGTGCTATTTCTCTAGGAATCCCAGGTATGGACCTGGCCAGTGTCCATCTTCCTGGCCAGTACAAAATAAAGCTTGCTTTAATTGGACAGTTGCAGATTTGGTTTTTCTCCTTGCAGTTCTCAGGTTTGACGTGGGCACTCACCAGAAGCTGACCGTCCTGGAGTCCTGGCCTTGGCCTCCCAGTCCTCAGCACTACCAGAAATCAGCATTCATCATTCGAATCCCGAGAGCATGATATTTTTTTACAGCAGCCCAATCAAGGCAAGGCTGTGAACACAGATTTGCCTTGCCTCTGGCACACACAGTCCCATTTTAGGGGAGAGAGCCCTAGGCTATATCTCAACAGCCAGAGACTACATTAGAGCTTGTCCCTCTTCTGAAAAAAAAAAGACACTTATACCAGGCTTTCTCTACCAAAGTATATTCTGTCTCCTGCTATCTACAGCCCTTGCTTTGGATTCCAGAAACCCTTGTGAGTTAAACTCTTACCTTGCTCCAGAGTATGAAGAAGCAGACTATCCCCCAGGATGCATCTCAGAGGTGACTTAAGAGAACAGGGCTCCCTGATGGACCGTGGACCAGGGTCTGTCCATTCATTTTACTTTGTTCCAGTGAGAAGATTCATCCCCAGCTGAATGTGGAGCCATCAATGTTGACAGTGGCACACGCCAGGCTAAGTCTTTTTATGCCTACTTCAGTGTATCTAAAGACAAAGCAAACATGCAGGGAGAAGTGATCACCTTTGGTGATGGCTTTATTATGTGCATGGCCTGCACTCAACAATGTGCTGTCACTGACGTGGTTGTAGGTTCTTTAAGGCAGGGTTTTCTATATAGCCTTGGCTGGCCTAGGATGCTCTACATTGACCAGGCTGGGCTTGAACTTGTGTCATCCCATGCCTCTGCCTCCTGAGTACACATCTATAGTAGATGCACCACCACACTAGTGTGGTTTCAGTACGATATTTCTATGAGGTAGTTATTTCTATTATCAACCTCGTTTACTTATGATGACACTGAGGTGGAGTTTTGACCTGCCTAAGGCCACCGAGCTAGAAAAATGGAAGAGCTGGAGATTAAGTTCCATCTTCTTTCTGGTAGCCTTAATCTACTTGCCAAACCCTCCTCCTATCTGTCTCTCTGCCATTCCCTCATAAGAGTGCACTAGAACATGCACATCCCTCGCCGCATCTGACACCACTCCATGGTGATGAAGAGAGAAGGATGCAGAGTTATAGTGTTCTATCCCCTCAGGAGTGCTATTCTAAAGTGGGTCTAGAGGAGGTGATGTTACACCAGAGGAACAGCTGGGTCTTTGCCTTTGAGTATCTCAGTCAATTGTGTGGCAATCCATTACTATAACAGTAAATGGAATAAAAGTAAGAATGTATTATGTTTTGGAAATATAGACTAAATTGAAGGATGCTCCCTAAAGCAACACCATGCTCATTTGAACCTGATAGGAATTCTTGGGTGATAGAAACAAGAGGGCACGACAGACACTCCACTGTGACTATGTGACTAAACCACAACACATTTTTACTGTGCCACAATCCAAGAGTGTTATTAATAGCTGGGGTGTTATTAATAGTTGCAGCATTTAGGAATTATTACAGCATTTACTTTCTCCCAATTTGTTTGGGACTTGATCAAAATATGAGTATCCTTGTGAGTCCTTTCCCTGACACCGGAACTTCATCCATCATGAACACAGCATCTGGGAAAGGGGCACAAACAGAAACAGACATAGAGGTCATTTTGCTGAGACACATGCAACACCCTGGAAGACTTGGGATGCTGTCTGTCTCTGTTCAAGAAACCTTCCAGCATTTCCTCAATGATATATGCATTGCAGTGTGTGAACATTCTCCCCTCGTAGGCAACACCGGGTAGACAAGCAATGGGCTTGGTCCTCAGACAGCTGGTGTGAAACTCATTCATTCACTCATCCATTCTGCTGTTCATTCATTGAATTTCTATTTCCTGCCACATGTTATGGGGTTGCACAACTGAGCCTGGTCTTCACAAAGATGACAGTCTCAATGACGACAATGTCCATAATCATATCCTGTACGGAAGAGGGTACCGGATGTCTGCCTATGCCTCTATAGGGTTCATTTGTTCATATAACAAACCGTGAGCATGCATGTGGTTTAGGAAGAGAGTTCACAGTCAGGAAACTGAGGCAGAGTGCAAATGTAACGTGGGAAGTCTTACAGACTTGAGTCATTATGCAACTTTGGTGTGTTTATTATATAGCAAGAGAAAGAAGGAGAGAGATCATCAGATAAAACAAGACAGATTTATCCACCATCCCTTTCCATAGGCAATGTCCCAGCAACTAGCATAAGCAGGGAAAGTTAGCACGGTGAGCCTGCTTCTGTTTATGCAGCCCCCATGGGACTCTTGGTATGGCCTTACTAACATTCATTTGTTGCCAAAAAAAAAAAAGTCACCTTTTTGCTTCACACTAGTTCTCTAAAAGCCAAGCCAACAGCTTGTCTGGTGAGCAGACAGCCAGGAATCTAAGGTCTCATCCTGGCTAGACTGAATTTCATATGTGCTGAGAGGACCAGGCAACTGGACAGCAGCAGAGAGTGCAGGGATGCTCCACTGATGGTCACACCAGAACAGGAGGATCAGAAGGCAGGCCAGACATGGGGATCTTTATTACTCCTGAATCTGAAAGGAGAGAACATTTAAGGAAATAATATGCTTTGTTCTATATGTGTTAAAACATGAGGCTGTGGGCTAGAGAGATGGCTCAGCGGTTAAGAGCATTGACTGCTCTTCCAGAGGTCCTGAGTTCAAATCCCAGCAACCACATGGTGACTCACAACCATCTGTAATGAGATTTGATGCCATATCCTTGGTGTGTCTACACACAGCTATAATGTACTTATATATAATAAATAAATAAATCTTTTTTTTAAGTGAGGTTGTTTTCTATTTTTAATGTTGTTTTCTTAGGGTGTTGTTGTTGTTTTGTTGAGACAGGGTTTCTCTGTGTAGCCCTGGCTATCCTGGAACTCACTTTGTAGACCAGGCTGGCCTTGAACTCAGAAATCCACCTGCCTCTGCCTCCCAAGTGCTGGGATTAAAGGCGTGCACCACCACTGCCTGGTGTAATGTTGTTTTCTTAATAGATTAAAGTTTCACCTGGAGCTGGAGCTGGAGCTGGAGCTGGAGCTGGAGCTGGAGCTGGAGCTGGAGCTGGAGCTGGAGCTGGAGCTGGAGCTGGAGCTGCTGCTCACTTAGAAGAATGCTTGCCTAGCATACACAAGACCCTGGCTTTGATCCCTAGCACCGTAGTCAACCAGACATGGTGGTGGCCCAGGCTTGAAACCCCCGCACTAAGGAGGTGAAGGCAGAAAGGTCAGAAGTTCAAGATCACCCTTGATTTTGTAGCAAATTCAAGGCCACCTGTGCTGCAGGATACTTGATCACACTGTAAACCCCGAGATTATGTTATTTACTGGAAAAACTTGTTTCTAGTTGTGGGGTGGCTTTCTGTTTATTTTATACAGGATTAAGTAAAGTCAGCCATAGATGTAGAGGTGGAGCAAGCAACCAGCTGACAGTAAGTGAACATAGGAACAAACCATAGAGAATAAGAGGGAGTCAGGAGGACGGATAGAGAGATACACAGGAAGTAGAAGGGAGGAACATTCAGTTTGAAGGGTTTTGAGAGAGCATGTAGAAGGAGAATTTCCTTCTTTTGGGCTATAGGCTGAGGAGGAAGGTCAGCTGGAGCTTTCTCTGCCTCTCTGAGCTAGCAGGCTTTTACCCCAGCACCTGGATCCTGAGTCTTTATTGGTAAAATTGAGTGATTGAGATTTTGTTTAAAAAACAACTCACATGAATCTATATAAGACCTTGTGTTAAAAATAAATAACATCTCAGCTCCAAACTTTGTCTCTGTAACTCCTTCCATGGGTGTTTTGTTCCCAATTCTAAGAAGGGGCAAAGTGTCCACACTTTGGTCTTCGTTCTTCTTGAGTTACATGTGTTTTGCAAATTGTATCTTGTATCTTGGGTATTCTAAGTTTCTGGGCTAATATCTACTTATCAGTGAGTACATATCATGTGAGCTCTTTTGTGATTGGATTACCTCACTCAGGGTGATGCCCTCCAGGTCCATCCTTTTGCCTAGGAATTTCATAAATTCATTCTTTTTAAAAGCTGAGTAGTACTCCATTGTGTAAATGTACCACATTTTCTGTATCCATTCCTCTGTTGAGGCCCAGTTTGGAGCTGAGACAAAAGGATGGACCATCTAGAGACTGTCATACCCGGATATCCATCCCATAATCAGCCCCTAAACGCTGACACCATTGCATACACTAGCATGATTTTGCTGAAAGGACCCTGATATAGCTGTCTCTTGTGAGACTATGCTGGGGCCTGGCAAACACAGAGGTGGATGCTCACAGTCAGCTATTGGATGGAACACAGGGCCCCCAATGGAGGAGCTAGAGAAATTACCCAAGGAGCTAAAGGGGTCTGCAACCCTATAGGTGGAACAACAATATGAACTAACCAGTACCTCCGGAGCTCATGTCTCTAGCTGCATATGTATCAGAAGATGGCCTAGTCGGTCATCATTGGGAAGAGAGGCCCCTTGATCTTGCAAACTTTATATGCCTCAGTACGGGGGAACGTCAGGGTCAAGAATTGGGAATGGGTGGGTAGGGGAGTGTGGGGGAGGGTCTGGGGGACTTTTGGGATAGCATTTGAAATGTAAATGAAGAAAATACCTAATTAAAAAAATAATTAAAAAAATAAATAAAAAATAAAATAAAAATAAAAATAAATAAATAACATTTTTAGTTTAAACTAATTGGGCATGTAAACTCTTTAAAAAGTTCATGTAAATTACACAAAAGGAATACAATGAAAACATCCCCTCCCCATCCTCTCCAAGTCATTCAACTTCTCCCTAGACACCAATTCCTATGGGTCCTTGCAAAAGCTTTTTATGCACATACATATATCTGTGGACGTACAAGCATCATACAGGCTCTGTATTTTCTCTTAACAACATGCAGTAGCAATCATCTCATACTAATGTGTGTGTTTCCTCCAAATACATGATGCCTGCTATATCACTATAGATGCCCATAATTTATTTAACCAGTCCCCATGGAGGGACACAGATTGCTTCCCATCTTTTGCTGCAATGAATGACCCTGGCCACACATCATTTTGCACCGTGCTGAAATATCTATAGGACAAATTCCTGGCAGTGGAATTACTGAGTCAAAGGGCAAAAGCATATTTCAGCTGGAATTCTGTTTGCCTACTCAAAACCAAAGAGGCAAAATAACAGTCACTTAAGGTAGAGATTTATCTCTCCCTCAAATAAAAGAAGTTTGGAGCTGTCTGGAGTGGCCATAGGGCTTCCTAGTGACACAAGGGACTGTGATTCTGTCTTCTTACTCTCCATTCAAAGCTTACACAATTGCCAAAGCCTTCTTTTATTGAGCCAGTTCAAAATTATAGCCAGGCATGGTGGTGCGAACTTGTCATCCTAGCACTTGGGTGGCTGAAACAAGAGGGTCATGGGTTCAAGGCCAGGTTAGGCTACATAAGCCACTGTCTCAAAAAAAGGTAATTATTTGGAATGAGGTAGAGGATCAATTACAGTATCTTATAAATTTTAAATAGCTGAAATTATACAGAGATTGGGAAAGATAATGTTATAACCACCAAACTGCCCATTATACCTTTATTATGGTCTTTTTCTTCTCTCAGTGTCTCTCTGTCTCTGTCTCTGTTTCTGTGTGTCTCTCATCATCTCTCTCTGTGTGTTTCTGTCTCTCTCTGTCTCTCTCTCTGTCACTCTCTGTCTCTCTCTCTGTCTCCCCCATATGTGTATATTACTGGATATTGAACCTAATGCTTTTTTTTTCAGTGGGTCTCTAGGTCTAGAAGTAAGTCCTGGGCCCTGTGGTGGAGTGCTGCTTGTGCTGGATCAATACCTGGTAGAACAATGGGAATTTAATCTTTGCGTTATGGACCTACAATCTCTTCTGAAACCTTCATGGTCTGGATAGAGTGTGCATGGATATGGTATCATGCACCCATATCACAGTATCACTGAGCACAATGTGAAGGCATCAGCAGTGGTCAGGTCCCAGTACTCATGGTACATGTTGTGTGTGCCTAAGTTCTCCACATGCACTGGTGACTTCTCAAACATCTGCCCACAATACACTATCTACCCCTGATGACTTCTTCATCTTCTTCAGCATAACTGGGACTTGGCCACAACAGAGCTGGGTGTGAAGATGCACATTTGACATGTTCCACTTCCGGCTGGGCAAGCACCTCCCTATCTTGTCCTCCTGACGTATGCCCAAGGCCTTCATGGCAGTCCGTACTTGTTTCCAGTCACTCACAAAAAGCCAACCCTCTTTTTATTTTGTATTTCGTAAGACATTCAGGCTGACCTTGAACTCACTTTGTAGCCTAAAAAGGGTCTTGAACCAGGCACGTTCATACTTTACCTCGTCGAAGGGATTACAAGTTTGCACTCTAGGTTCTGCCTAGATCTCATTTTTCAATATTGATAGTTGATGCATGTAGAGCACAGGAGGCATGGAGGGAGCAACAGTGTCAACTGGCCAGACCCTCTGGAGCTCCCTAGAACTGGATCACCAACCAAAGAATACACATGGAGGGACCCATGGCACTGGCTGTATATGTGTCAGAGGATGGCCTTATTGAACATCAGTGGGAGGAGAGGTCCTTAGGACTGAGGGTGTTTAATGCCCCCAGTGTAGGGGAATGCATTGGGTGTGGAAGACAGAGTGGATGGGTGGGTGGGAGAGCACCCTCATAGAGGTAGGGGGAGGGGTTATGGGATAGAGGGTTTCCAAAGGGGAGACCTGAAAAGGGGAAAACATTTGAAATGCAAATAAAGAAAATACCCAATTAAAAATTAAAATACCCAATATACCCAAAGGAAAAAAAAAAAAAGAAAAAGAAAGGCTTGAGCCCTAATAATATGAAAATATAGATAACCTCTGTGCTTTGTGATATCCTCTTTAGAACTTTCATCTTTATAAGCATTGCTGAACTGTTAAGTATTTTCCTGATAGGATAAATATTCTGTTTTGACCAAACATCACTAAGTACCCAATTCTTCAACTACATTCTTGATTAGTAGTAGTAGTAGTAGTAGTAGTAGTAGTAGTAGTAGTAGTAGCAGCAGCAGCAGCAGTAGTAGTAGTATATTTTCTTTATTTACATTTCAAATGCTATCCCCTTTTCTGGTGTCCCCTCTGAAAACCCCCATCCACTCCCCCCTCCCCTTGCTCACCAACCCAACCACTCCTGCTTCCTGGCCCTGGCATTCCCCTACACTGTGGTATAGAGCCTTCACAGGACCAAGGGCCTCTCCTCCCATTGATGACCGACTAGGCCATCCTCTGCTACATATGCAGCTAGAGCCATGAATCCCACCATGTGTACTCTTTGGTTGGTGGTTTAGTCCCTGGGTGCTCTGGGAGTACTGGTTGGTTCACACCAGTCAGAATGGCTAAAATCAAAAACTCAGGGGGATAGCAGATGCTGGTGAGGATGTGGAGAAAGAGGAACAGTCCTCCACTGCTGGTAGGATTGAAAGCTGGTACAACCACTCTGGAAATCAGTTTGGCGGTTCCTCAAAAAATTGAATATAGTACTACCTGAGGACCCAGCAATACCACTCCTGGGCATACAGCCTGAAGATGCTCCAACATAGAATAAGGACACATGTTCCACTATATTCATAGCAGCCTCATTTATAATAGCCAGAAGCTGGAAAGAAACCAGATGTCCCTCAACAGAGGAATGGATACAGAAAATGTAGTACATTTACACAATGGAGTACTACTCAGCTATTTAAAACAATGAATTCATGAAATTCTTAGGAAAATGGATGGATCTGGAAGATATCATCCTGAGTGAGGTAACCCAATCACAAAAGAACACACATGGTATGCACTCACTGATAAGTGGATATTAGCCCCAAAGCTCGGAATACCCAAGATACAATTCACAAACCACGTGAAACTCAAGAAGAAGGAAGACCAAAGTGTGGATACTTCGATCCTTCTTAGAAGGGGGAAATACCCATGGAAGGAATTACAGAGACAAACTGTGGAGCAGAGACTGAAGGAATGACCATCCAGAGACTGCCTCACCTGGGGATCTATCCCATAAACAACCACCAAACCCAGACACTATTGTGGATGCCCACAAGTGCTGGTTGACAGGAGACTGATATAGCTGTCTCCTGAGAGGCTCTGCCAGTGCCTGATAAATACAGAAATGGATGCACACAGCCATCCATTGGACTGAGCTCAGGGTCCCCAATGAAGGAACTAGAGAAAGTACACAGGAACTGAAGGGGTTTACAGTCTCATAGGAGGAACAACAATATGAACTAACCTTCAACTACATTCTTCTGCAACTAATAGATGGGAAAATACTACACAGACTAGCTTCTGGCTATACATTTTAACCTTGTTTGCTTCCCTGCCAACAATATCTTTCTGATGCTGGACACAGGATTCATTCTTAGGACCACTAGCCCTGAAGCTTTGGGTCACAAAGACCGGCTGTGAACACAGTGTGCAATATGGATATTCATGCAAACCCTTCCCACCACAGGATGACAGCAAACCATAGAAACATGCCAGTAAATATCATCTGAACACACCACAGAGTCCCTTCCTCTCAGCCGGATCCCCAGAACTCCCTATGGCCATTCTAGTATCATCCAGCTTAAGGGAAGGCATGATACAGGATGTGTCAGAGTGGAAACTGACAGCATTTTAACTGTTTGTAGTTGAACTATCTTACTTTAGAGACAAACAACCGAACAAAGATGGTTACCATTAGAAACCTGCAGTCCCATGATCACAGAGACTCTTGGCTTGGCTGTGGCAGGTCCATTACCCACATGGCAAATGCCTCTGGCCAGCAGGATTCCGAACAATTCCTTCCTTGTGTATGCATGATCTGAAGGAAACAGAAGCAGCCAGAGGCCCTTCCCTTCCACAGTGGCACTTGCTGAGGCCAGTTTCAACAGATATGCTCCTGCAGTGGACATTTTGCTCCACACTCCACAGTCCATCACCCCCTCCAGGGCCACAGGCTACAGCCAACTCTGCAGGCCCAGAGGCATCTTTCTCCTGCTGCTTGTCTGTTTCGTTGGAATTTCAACTTTAATTTGAAAGAGGAGAAAATAACAAAATAAGCACCCGCCCACCTAATTTCAACAATTATATTCATTTGCCAGTTTTTCCCCTTATAACTGAGCCATTTCATAGTAACTTAAAAAACATCACGACAATTCTTCCTTTTAACATGTACTGCCAAAAGTAAGAAAATTTCTCCCATTAACAACCTCACACCTAACAAAAACTAGCACTAGTCTCTAATATCATCTAAAACTCACTTCATATTCAAATGTATTCAATTGTCCTAAAAATATCCCAGAGCTATTTCTTTGAAACAAGAATCCAATAAGGTTCATGCAGTGAGTTGGTCAATTATGTCTCTCATGTCTTGTCTGATCTAGGACACCCCCCATCATTTTGTTTCCCATGACACTGACTCATTGAAGAGATCAGGCCAGCTGTCGCAAAGGGTGTCCCACATTCTAAATATGTCTGTTTTCCTATTCTGTCACTCGAGAAGCCCTGGTAACTTCAGAAAATTGAGGTAGGCTTAAAACCTTGGTGTCGGTGCATGTGATGTGCGTGCTCCTGTATGCGTGTGCATGCATGCGTTTCTATGTGTATGTATGTTTACATGAATGTACACGTATGTGTGTGTGGAGGCCAGAGGGCAAAATTAAGTCTTCTCTACCACTCTCCACCTTATTCTTTGGAACAGAGCCTCTCTCTGAACCTGAAGCTAACCAGTTCAGCTAGACCAACGAATATCAATGAATATCAAGCACCTGTCTGTCTCCCACCCCTACCTTGTTACAGATGTGCGCCAGACCAACTTTTACCTGGGAATAGGAGATCAGAACTCAGGTTCTCAGGCTTGCACAGCAGGCATTTAACCAACTGAGCCATCTCCCCAGGCCTTAAAACCTTGTTTTTCTAAGTAGACCTATAGAGGCATAATTATGATAGGCAGTAAACATCTTTTGTTTTAGCTCATAGTTCTCTGTGTTGATAAACACATATAATCGCGTAATTGAAAAGCTTGGTGTGACTCTAATTTAACATATGTGATCAAAATACTGTAAATGATGCTGTGTACTTCCTATCTGGTTTTGTCAAATTAGCAGATACATAAAGCCTAGTTGTTCCACTAGTAGTGCTAACTTTGAACATTGGGTTTTGATAACATCCTGACCTCTGACTTGTATTTGCTTTCTCTTGCTATACAACACATTATGTGGTGGCTTAAATGGGGGTGTATATAACACATAACCCACAGATCTGTAAGTCAGAAGAGAAGCCCCTGTGAAGGGCATCGCAGCAAGGCTAAAATCTATCTTCACCTGGGATTTGAAGTCCTCTTCCAACCTCATTAAAGGCTGTTGGCAGCATTCAGTTTGACAGATACTGACTGTCAAAGAGAAATAAGGATCAAGCTGCTTGCTAATAGGCTGGAGAGAATAGATATGGGACCAAGAATTGACCGTGGTTTATTACCTTGCAATGATAATTTTGTGTGAACTTCACTACAGAAAGGAGGACAATACGTATTGCTATTTCTGGGTGTGTCTATGAGGCTGTTTCCTGTGAGGCTAGTGTCTGAACCAGTGACCACAGTCAAGTAGTTACCCTCTGTGAGTGGGCTCCATCCATCAGAACAAAAGGGAAGGGAACAGAGAATCTCCTTTTACCTTTCTGCCTATCTTGCACTGGACAAGGCACATCCACCTTCCCCAGATCTTGAATGAGATTTGCACCATGGGTTGTCTTTGTTCTTGGGTCTTCCGACTGGTGCTGAGCTACATACCACTGGCTTTTCTGGGTGTCCAGATGCAGTTGAAAAATCATGAGCCAGTTCCTTATAATCCGCCCCCCCCCCCGTGTGTGTATGTGTGTGTATGTCTCCTCCACTCTATTCCCCATCTTTCTCTCCTTCCATCATATATATATATATATATATATATATATATATAATATATTATATTATATTATATGAAATCATAGATTGAAAGGCCCTAATTCAAAAATCTAAAATTCTTTGCATTTCTATTTCATGCTCAAAAAGTTAAATTTTCAGAGCACTTGGAATTTGGGATTTTCAGATTAGAGACACTCAACCAATAAAGTCTCTAAAAATATTCTAAAATCTGGAACACTCTTAAATTTGAAACATTTCTGGCTCCAACCGTATTTGGATATGATATAGTGTGTGTGTGTGTGTGGTGGTGGTGGTGGTGGGGGGGGTATCTGTAGATATCTCTGTATCCCTGAGACACCATGACCAAGGCAACTCTTATAAAGACGAGTATTTCATTGAGGCTTGCCTGCAGTTCAGAAGTTTGGTCCATTGTCATTATGGCAGGGAACATGGCAGCATGCAGGCAGACATGATGTTGGAGAAGGAGCTGAGAGTTCTACATCTGGATCCACGTGCAGCAGGAAGACACAGCCACTAGACCTGGCTTAGGTTTATGAAACCTCAAAGTCCCCGCCCCCGCCCCCACCCCCACCCCCAGTGACATACTTCCTCCAACAAGGCTACACCTCCTAATTCATTCAAATAGTGCCACTCTCTGGTGACTAAGCATTCAAACCTATGAGTCTATGGGGACCATTTTTATTCAAACCATCAGAGATCATTAGAAAAAGTCAACTGATGATATTGATGTCTGTGGTCTGTGTTGCCACTGAAGGCCATGGTGGAGTCTGTGGTCCTGTAGCTGGTGAGGACCACACTGCAGCAGAGGACCATGTTGATGTTACCACCAAAGGCCACACAGATATCTGATGTCTGTTATCTGTGTTAGAGCCTGAGTCCATGTTGATCTCCACAGTACATTCTATTATTGAGGGCCACAATGGGTCTGAGCTGCAACCTAAAGCCATGTGGATATCTGTGGACTGTGTTGCCACTAGGGACTGTACTGGTGTCCATAGCCCAATTGATGTCCATGGTCTGTGTTGTGGCAAAGGGCTATGTTGCAAAGGGCTATGTTGATGTCCGTGATCTGTATTATGGCAGGAGACCACAATGAGGTTCATGGCACATGCTGATGCCAGAAGCCATGTGGGTGTCTGTGGTCCATTCTGTTGCCAGAAACCATGTGGAATCCCATGGTCCATGGTGATAAGTAGCAAGGAAACTATTTTTGCAGAGGTAAAGGTGACTATAGATACACCATTGAGAAAGAGAGTCATAGAAGACATCGGTTATGACTTTTGGGCTTGGCTTTCTTTCTTTCTTCCTCTCTTCCTTCCTTCCTTCCTTCCTTCCTTCCTTCCTTCCTTCCTTCCTTTCTTCTTTTGAGGGAGAAGCAGTCACAAGGGAAGACCTGGGAGGATTGAGAAGTGCATGTGGTCTGGGTGTATTATATGAAATTCCCAAATAACCAATAAAAATATTATGATGGAAAAAATAAAAAGGAAAAGTTAGTTGAAAATTACATAATTCTATGTATGGGCAAGTTCTCCAAGAGATTATATCCTTTACGAAAGAAGATTTGGCCACCCCACCATATAGAGAAGCCCAAAGTGTTAAATGTTGGGTAAAAGCTAAGGCAGCAAGGACATAGAGCAGGAGGAAGTTGGGAATGGTCAACAAGGGCACATTATAGAAATACAGTAAATATGCATATATTTTCCTGCTTTGCTTTGTATCTCTGGTCTGTTTCTTTTCTCTATCATTGTTATATAGAAAGAATGTCAGTGGAATCTAATACTGTGGTTTCTTCTTAATCATAAAGGGTAGAACGAAAGCTCGGTCAGTAAAGTATTTGCCCTGGAAGCATGAGGACCTGTATTAAATCCCTCAGAATGCATATAAAAACAGATCAGATGTGGTGGCATGTGTTTGTAGCCTGAACTCTAGAGAGACAAAGACAGATATCTATGTCTAGCCAGCAAAGACTACTTGGCAAGTTCCAGGCCAATGAGAGACTCTGTCTCAAAAAAAAAACAAACAAAACAAAACAAAAAAAAAACCAAAAAAAACAAGAGAGATAGTATTTGAAGAACAACAGCCCACATTATCTTCTAGTTTCAACATGCACACCCACACACATGTGTCTTCACACACATGTATACATAACACAAAAAGGAATATCAGATGTAATTACAGCTAACTAGAAAAGAAAGCAGCATCAGCCTGAGATGAACTCAATGGCCGATGAGACTTGGGGGTCGTTCCTCTTTGGATAAAAGGCTCCTTTTTCACTGGCATTATTTGGCATAACCATGATCTCTTTTAGATGAAAGTACATTGTTGTTGTCATTCCTAGTAGTAATTAAATATGAGCCAAAGAATATGTATAGATGCTAAGAAGCCAATAGCCTATGTTGCTGTATTATCTGTTGCCACACAACATTTCTTGCTCTCCCTTTCACCCTCCCACGGGGAAATAAGACAAATAGATCCCAATGGCTAGAAGCTCTTCGAAACTACTTTTTTCCCCCAAATAAAATCTCAGTGCAGATTGCTTTCAGTAAGATCGCCATTTTTACTATATTAATCCTGCCAATCCATGATCATGGGAGATCTTTCCATCTTCTGAGATCTTCAATTTCTTTCTTCAGAGACTTGAAGTTCTTATCATACAGATCTTTCACTTCCTTACTTAGAGTCACACCAAGATATTTTATATTATTTGTGACTATTGAGAAAGGTGTTGTTTCCCTGATTTGTTTCTCAGCCTGTGTATCCTTTATGTAGAGAAAGGCCACTGATTTGTTTAAGTTAATTTTATATCCATCTACTGCACTGAGGCTGTTGCAATCCCCATCAAAATTCCAACTCAATTCTTCACTGAGTTAGAAAGCACAATTTGCAAATTCATTTGGAATAACAAAAAACCTAGGATAGCAAAAACTATTCTCAACAATAAAAGAACCTCTGGTGGAATCACCATGCCTGACCTCAAGCTGCACTACAGAGCAATTATGATAAAAGCTGCATGGTACTGACTGGTACTTTGACTGACAGGTAGATCAATGGAATAGAATTGAAGACTCAGAAATGAACCCACATACCTATGGTCACTTGATCTTTGACAAGGAAGTGAAAACCATCCAGTGGAAAAAAACACAGCATTTTCAACAAATAGTGCTGGTACAACTGGCAGTTATCATGTAGAAGAATGTAAATTGATCCATTCTTATCTCCTTGTACTAAGCTCAAGTCTGAGTGGATCAAGGAACTCCACACAAATCCAGAGACACTGAAACTTACAGAGGAGAAAGTGGTGAAAAGCCTCAAAGATATTGGCACAGGGGAAAAGTTCCTGAATAGAACAGCAATGGCTTGTGCTGAAAGATCGAGAATTGACAAATGGGAATTTATAAAATTGTAAAGCTTCTGTAAGGCAGTACCCGAAGCTCTTGACTCTAGCTGCATATGTATCAAAAGATGGCCTAGTCAGCCATCACTGGAAAGAGGCCCATTGGACACGCAAACTTTATATACCCCAGGACAGGGGAACGCCAGGGCCAAAAAAAAAAAAATGGGAATGGGTGGGTAGGGAAGGGGGGGGGTATGGGGGACCTTTGGGATAGCATTGGAAATGTAATTGAGGAAAATATGTAATAAAAAAGAAAAAAAAGACACTGTCAATAAGACAAAAAAGAAAAGAAAAGAAAAGAAAAGAAAAGAAAAGAAAAGAAAAGAAAAGAGAAAAGAAAAAAAATCTCAGTGCGCTTCTGCCAATAAGATGCACTCACAAGAGATGTGAGACTAAAGAGGACAGAGGTGGCTCTCCATTCTGGTGGCTGCTCACACGAAGCTCAGCTCATGGTCACTGTGACTTTTTGCAGTGACCATCTGTCTTAGTCAGGGTTTCTATTCCTGCACAAACATCATGACCAAGAAGCAAGTAGGGGAGGAAAGGGTTTATTCGGCTTGCACTTCCATACTGCTGTTTATCACCAAGGAAGTCAGGACTGGAACTCAAGCAGGTCAGGAAGCAGGAGCTGATGCAGAGGCCATGGAGGGATGTTCTTTACTGGCTTGCTCAGCCTGCTCTCTTATAGAACCCAAGACAACCAGCCCAGAGATGGTCCCACCCACAAGGGGCCTTGCCCCCTTGATCACTAATTGAGAAAATGCCTTACAGTTGGATCTCATGGAGGCATTTCCTCAACTGAAGCTCCTTTCTCTGTGATAACTCCAGCTGTGTCAAGTTGACACAAAACTAGCCAATACAGCTGACCCCTTGTCAACTTGACACACAAACACATCACTAGTAAGCCTCAACCCTTACATTCTTATTCATCCCCAAGGTCTAAATAACTTTAAATGTCCCACAGTCTTTACATATTCTTAAAATTTCAATCTCTTTAAAAATCCAAAGTCTTTTTAAATTAAAAGTCTCTTAACTGTGGGCATCACTAAAACAGTTTCTTCCTTCAAGAGGGAAAATATCAGGGCACAGTCACAATCAAAAGCAAAAATCAATCTCCAACCGTCCAATGTCTGGGATCCAACTCACGATCTTCTGGGCTCCTCCAAGGGCTTGGGTCACTTCTCCAGCCATGCCCTTTGTAGCACACGCGTCATCCTCTAGGCTCCAGATGCCTCTACTCCACTGCTGCTGCTGCTCTTGGTGGTCATCTCATGGTACTGGCATCTCCAAAACACTGCATGACCCCTTCAGTCCTGGGCCATCAATTGCAACTGAGGCTGCACTTTCACCAATGGCCTTCCATGGCCTCTCACAGTGCCAAGCCTCAGCTGCTCTGCTCAACTCCTTCATGCCTTCAAAACCAGTACCACCTGGGTGACCCTTACACGTTACCAAGTCCAGCCAGAGCACAAGGTACAACTTTGGCTATATCTGGAACGCAGCCACTGTGCTCTCAGAAAACACTTCCCAGAAGATGTCACCTCAATGATGCTGGTCTCTTCTTAATCACCGCTAATTTCTTAGCTCCAGCTAACCAGCATCAAAAGTCCCAGTAATGCAAAGTTTTTGCTTTAGTAGTTCTGGTATCTTGTTAATCACAGCTGATTCTTCAGCCCCAGCTAACCAGAACTACAGAATCTTCACAATCAAAACAGCAATGGCCCTGAAAAGAGTCTTTAATTTTCCCTCTGAAATTTCACAAACCAGACCTCCATCTTCTGCAGTGTTCTCAACATTATCTTCCAAGCTCCTACACAACATCTGACAGAGCTCTTAACAATGGATGGATCTTCAAGCCCAAAGTTCCAAAGTCCTTCCACAGTCCTCCCCAGAACATGGTCAGGTTGTCACAGGAATACCCCACTCTGCTGGTACCAATTTGTCTTAGTCAGGGTTTCTATTCCTGCACAAACATCATGACCAAGAAGCAAGTAGGGGAGGAAAGGGTTTATTCGGCTTGCACTTCCATACTGCTGTTTATCACCAAGGAAGTCAGGACTGGAACTCAAGCAGGTCAGGAAGCAGGAGCTGATGCAGAGGCCATGGAGGGATGTTCTTTACTGGCTTGCTCAGCCTGCTCTCTTATAGAACCCAAGACAACCAGCCCAGAGATGGTCCCACCCACAAGGGGCCTTGCCCCCTTGATCACTAATTGAGAAAATGCCTTACAGTTGGATCTCATGGAGGCATTTCCTCAACTGAAGCTCCTTTCTCTGTGATAACTCCAGCTGTGTCAAGTTGACACAAAACTAGCCAATACACCATCTGTCTCTAGTTTCACAGCTACAAGGCAAGGCAGACAGGACTTTGGCTGTAGCTTCCTAACATCTGGGTAGCAACATCAGCTTTCAAGAACATTTGTGATAGCTTGTAACAATGTAGCATGTTAGGGTGGCCCAGTGGTCTAAGACTCTAGACTCAAGCTTGTAACAATGTGGCCCAGAAAGGGTAGTATAATATCAACTCCAGTCCCTCCAGACCTTCCAACACATATACTGTTATATCATCCCGAGTCTTTATGCTTGAAATATTCCAGATGCCTTCTGTCCCCTAGCATTGAATCTCTTCCACAGTCTTCACCATGGCTCATGTTCTCACAGGCAGAGTTGGCTAGCTCTTGGAATGTCTTGCTCCCATTTAGATCGATTTTTTTTAAAAAAAAGAAAAAAAAAACAGGTGTCCCGCTCCATTTCAATCTGCATTTAGCTCATTTTGGGTGGCATGGAGTGTTTTGTCACATGTCTAGAAACCCTTGGGATGTCCTTTTGTATGCATTTTGTCTCTAGCTTGCTGTGCCACACAGCTGCAGCCCCAAGGTTTAGATTATAATCCCGGATCGTGCAGGTCACCAAAGATCTCCACATCACCAATTCTAATCAGCCAGCTGCAATTCTTTTTTCAGCAGCATTTAACAAAAATCACCCATGCCTCTTCTTAGATACTCTCAGCATGTGGCTTACAGGTCCCACCTCTCTGCTCCTCTGCTCTGTTTCATTGTAGCTCCTCGGTGTTATGTCTGTAAACTGCTGCAAGCCTCAATTCTCATTCCTGCGTGGTGTGGAAAAATCTCTCAGCTTTCACCTATTCCTATACCAATGGTCCTAAATTTCCATCTTCAACTTTAACTTGTCCTCTTAGAGACTAAAAATTATCTCAGACTCACTGTGTCTAGATCAAACACTCAACTACACGCATGCACATGCACATACCAAAGGCCCTTTCCTTTTCAGCTCATTGCCCCCAGGAGTTCACCAGCTGCCCACACCACAACAATGTCAACCCCTCTCTTCACACGGCTCTCCTCAGAAATCTATCATCTGTTCCTTTAGAATCAATCTGAAACATGATGTCTAAAGACCCACCATGGCTCTTGGCTCAGTGCAGTAACCTCTAACTGGTCACCCAGTTTCCATTCTAGTCCTATAAGCCTTCTCAAGGCAGCTGTTGAAATGACACATGTAAGTCGTAAGTCACATCATGTCACTTATATGATGTGTGTGTGTGTGTGAGTGTGTGTGTGTGTGTGTGTGTGTCCCTCTCAGATGTATGTGGGACAGGGGATTCTCAGTTATAACTATTACAAGCCAGTTCTTCAGTAGCTGAAAAGCAGGGGGCAGAAATAAAGAGCTACAAAAGAGGAGAAGAGCTGTATAGGAGAAATACCAACTTGCACAGCAAGACAAAAAAGAGTCTAGAGTTAGGGATGTATGCATGAAGCTCTGGGTTTGATCCCCAGCATTGGATAAATGAGAGGTTGAGATAAATATCTATAATGGCAGCATTTGGAAAGAGGAGGAAACATCAGAAGTTCAAGACAATCCCTGGCTACATATCAAGTGCAAGGTCAGCCTGATGTACATGAAATCCTCAGAAAACGGGGTAGGGGCATCAATTTCTAAAATGGACAGAGCCCAATGGGGAGCCAGTGAATGTGGTGTGAGGCAAGCACAGTAAATAGCAAGCAACCTGTGAAACACCTCATGCCCTTCTGAGGGCTGGCTAAACCACACAACAACACTGGGAGTTAATTGTTCATGCTCTGTCCAATCCACAAAGGAGCACACAGGTTAAAGAGCTGCCCCTAAGGGCAGCTTTGTAGCTTGGAACTTCCATTCAGCTTTGGGTTCTGCACATACTCTCCTTGTACTTGGCAACATAGTTCCTCCACTTGAGTATACTCTGCACACACATGAATATACCTCTCCTGATAATGCACCAAGAAACCTTTGGATTCCCTTACCCAGCTCACTTATGTGAATAATATGTTACCTGTTCCTGAACACGGTCAACTTAGACAGTTTCTATTGAAGTGTACTCCCAAGTATCCTGACATAGAAAAGATGTTGCCTGAGTAACTGGGATATCCCCATCCAGGCCTAAGAGTCATGCTAGCACTTATTAAACTTTTCTACTCTCCCAGTGATGGTATTCTAAATAACGAATAACCAATGTAGCAATGACACTGACCATTTGGCAGTGAGTAACCAGCATAGCTGAACTAATGGGCTTTGCATGAATGCACTTTTGCCCCACCCATCAATCCTTCCTCGGTTAACTATTGCTTAGAGTTTTCTCTGCTGCCAAAGAGGAGGTGGCTGTAACTAACTGCCATTCCAGGATATACATTCCTGGTGATCCTAATCCCTCCTTCTGTCTCATGTTAATTCTGCTGAGACTTGGCTGTTCCTGCTAGGTTGGACCACCATTGCTGCTATCCTGACACTACTGAATCAGACTGCTACACACACACACACACACACACACACACACACACACACACATGCAATGTTTGCCAGTGGATCAAGCTGCTACTGCTGACCTGTGAACTGAATTGTTGGTTTCCTGACAACACAGATGGGATTTACTCCAAAGAACAATTTCTAAACAGGTCTACTTCCTCCGTATCCTTTCTTTTCCACTACCTCTGGTGGGTGGTAGGCTAGCAGGGAGGTTAAAACATTTAAGAATCATCATTACACGTAGGGTTTGAAAAGTTAAAGTTAAGCAGCAGCCTTATCCATAATAGTCAGAAACTGGAAACAACCCAGATGTCCCTTAACCAAAGAATAGATACAGAAAATGTGGTTCATTTACACAATGGAATGCTATTCATCTATTTAAAAAGAAGACGATGAATTTTGCAGGCAAATGGATGGAACTAGAAAATATCATCCTGGGTGAGGTAATGCAGACCCAAAAGGGCATGCAGGGTATGTACTCAGTGCTACTGAGTGGATATCAGCCAAAAAGTACAGAATACCCATAATACAACTCACAGACCATATGAATTTTAATAAGAAGGAAGGCCCAACTTAGGATCCTCAATCCCACTTAGAAGGGGGAAAGAATAATCATGAGAGGCAGAGGGAGGGAGGGATCTGGGTGGGAAACGGGAGTGGGAGGGGAAAGGGGTTCAGGATCAGCTACTGGTAGGGGCGAGGGACAGGAGAATGAGTGGAAATATTCAGCTGCAGGGCAGGTAGGAGACAGGGGGAATCTCAAGAAAGTGCCAGAGACCTGGGAGTGAGAGGCTCCCAGGACTCAATGGGGATGACTTTAGCTGAAATGCCCAACAGTGTAGAGATGGAACCTGAAGAGACCACCTTCAGTAGATAGACAGGGCCCCCAGAGGAGGGATGAGGCCACTCACTTACCTTCAAAATTTTTGACCCAGAATTGTTCCTGTCTAAAGGAACTTCAGGAACAGAAATGAAGCAGAGACTGAAGGAAAGGCCATCCAGTGACTGGCCCAACTTGGAATCCATCCCACAGGCAGGCACCAAATCATGACACTATTACTGATGTCATGTTATGCTTGTAGACAGGAGCCTAGCATGCCTGTCCTCTGAGAAGCCCTACAAGCAGCTGACTGAGACAGATGTAGATACTTGCAGTCAACCATTGGACTGAAGTCAGGGACCCCTATGGAAGAATTAAGGGAAGGATTGAAGGAGCTAAAGGAGATGGCAACCCCATAGGAAGACCAACAGTGAGTGTCAACTAACTCAGACCCCTGGGAGCTCTCAGAGACTAATCCAACAACCAAAGAGCATACATGGACTGGTCCATGGCTGCAGGCACATATGTAGCAGAAGGACTGACTGCATTGTCTAGCCTCAATTGGAAAGGATGTACCTAATCCTGTAGAGACTTGATGCCCCAGGGTAGGGGGAAACCTGGGGGAGAGAGGCACCCTTTCAGGGGGGAAAGGGGACGGAGAATAGGGGGAAGGACTCCAGGAAGTGGGACCTGGAGGGGAGGCAACATTTGGAATATAAATTGATAAATTAAAAAAAAATCTTCACCAGTGACTTGGCCCAACCAGGTTAGAAGCTGGTTGGTTAGAACTAAATCAGGATTATTCTAAGTCCGGGCTCCTGTTTCCACCATAAAGAAACACAGGCATGTGTGTCCAGGGTAAGAGAAGTGGCCTTCCACAGCACTGAAACACTACCAGAACTTTGGAGGAAGATCAATGGGCCTGGTGTCCCCTGGCTGCCTTCCTACTCAGAAATTTAGCCTGGTCACTGCCCACAGGCCCATTCTGTCTACTGTGATGACGAAGCTTATTCACATCATCTCAGGGAGCCCTACCAGCTTAGAAATTCCCGTCTCCAATCATGGTAGTAACTGCACACACATGGGAAATGCTGGCATATAACAGGCAGAGGCAATGATGTATCAGGACTTGTTGGAGGGGGCATTAAATCATCCCCATTTTCCCCAAAGAATTAGAAGCTCTGTGGATGATCAGAGACTTCGAGAGGTGACCATGTGACCAAAATGAGCTCTCTGTGAGTTTCCACTGCTCATCCTGAATATGTGATTATAGCTAGGATTCTTATCCTTTTTAGTATAATAATTATAATTCTAAGCAAAAATGGAGACTTCGTAATATGGCCGAAGTGAAATTAAGGGTAGAAACTCTTGACCCTCTAGATGGTGAAAGCCTGCACTTCCCAAGAGGAAGCATCTAGTGCAGACACTGCTATCTCTAAGTGCAGCTGGGGTTGCTTTATGCACACAGCTGCCCACACTCTTGTGCTTATGTGCACATGTGTGCACACACTGATATATGTGCATTTCATAATTCATATCTATATACATATAATTACATATACTTCATAATTCAAATATATACATATGTACCCTAGGAGTGGTCAGATAGAGGTTTATATGTTGGAGCCTGGTTCTTTAAAATGAGGATAATGACATTGAAATTATTCTAAGCTTTTCAAAGACCTTGGTGACCAAGCTGCCACCTGCCTCTGAATTGCATTACCAGAAAGAACTTAATAACATGCTATTTTCGTTTTTCCACACTGACAGAATCTCTGGGCTGAAAAAGACAAACAAGGACCACATCGAACGTCAACACAGTCACCTCTACTGTGCAGGGACTGCTGCTGCTGCCAGGTAAATGCTTCCCTGGAGGGGAAACCTGGGGCTGGTAACTCTACTCAGTCCTTGGCAACTGCTGCTACCACTGTACCTTGTCCTCTGAGACAGGCTCCAGGGAGGCAGCAGAGAGTCCCATGGGTAAAGGACAGTGGAGAGAGACTGCATTATGGAAACAAAAATAGAATTTCTCAGTTCAACAGAGATAATGTAGGTGAGCTTGCTTGTAAACTGTACAGTGCTCCACAAGTAAGACTGGTACAGGGGTGGCTATCAGGAGTTGGATCTTCTTGGGCACAGCTATCCTGGCTGTGCACTATTCAATTTTTAAGTGTGACATTAATAAAAGAATGAGCGAATGGACAGTGGATGGATGGGGTCCCATCAGAGTCAGCTCCAAGGGAGACTAGGTAATAGTAGTTATCGGGCATTGCTCAATGGGTGCAATTTCATATTGCCCAGTGTATCCCCGTCCATGATACAGGCCATAGGAAGCTGCTGTGAAAGGTTTGTGAAGGCCATGGGCATGGTGTAGGCTCAGCAAAAAAACCTTTCAGGGATCTGTGATGAGCCTAATCTAGTCCAGGTGCTCTGGAGATTATGTTGATAATTAAACAGAACATAGGTGCTGGGGTTTGACATGAGTAACTCAGTTTATGGTTTCCTGAGTTTATGACCATGTGACCAAAATGCGGTCTCTGTGAGTTTCTGCTGCTCATCTTGAATATGTGATTTACTAAACATTTACTAAAGTGCAAAATAAACCCGAGTACCAATAAAAAGAAAGATAGAACCTGTTACAGAGCTCAGAATGAAAGCACGGGTTTCACTGTCCGATTTCACTTATCCAAGCAAATACAATTGAGAAAAGTTTGACAAATTTCCTCATAAATTTCCTCAAATTGTATGACTATGAGGAAATTATTACTATGTTTAAGGATTGTAAGCAGAAGATTTAAAATGAATATATGTAAAGTTCATAGCTATGGGCTGGAGAGATGGCTCTGCAGTACAAAACACTTGTTGCTCTGTTACAGGAGCCAGGTTCTATACCCAACATCTACTCGGTAGCTCACAACCATGTGTAACTCCAGAGCCAGGGATCTAATACCCTCCTCTGACCTCCATAGGCACCAGGAAGACATGGGGTATATATACATGCATGCAGGAAAACACGCACACACATAAAATAAATAAAAATTATTCTAAATTTGTGGTCCAGAGCCTGACACATGATAAATGTTTTCATAACACTGATTCCCGTATGCAATTCCACTTTGGGGTCTAAGAGATGCCTCAGTGGTTAAGAGTCCTAACTGCTCTTGCGAAGGAGCAAGATTCAGTTTCCAGAGTCCACATTAAGCAGCTTACAATGCCTAGAACTCCAGATCTGAGGAATCCAATGCCTGTCTCTACATATATGTGGTGCACACCTGAAACTCACACTGTAGACCAGGCTGGACTCAAACTCAGAGATCCTCCTGACTCTACTTTCTGAGTATTGGGACTAAAGGCATGTGCCACCACCACCTGGCTAAGGGAAGGCCTCTGGCTGCTTTTTTCCTTCAGAGCACACATACATGAGGAAGGAGTTGTTCAGAACCCTGCCCGACAGAGGCATTTACCATGTGGATAACGGATCTGCCACAGCCAAGCCAAGAGTGTCTGTGATCATGGGACTACAGGTTTCTAATGGTAACTGTCTGTTTGATTGTCTGTCTCCAAAGTAAGATAGTTCAACTACAAACAGTTAAAATGTGGTCAGTTCCACTCTGACACATCCTGTATCATACTTTTCCTTAGGCTGGATGATACTAGGGAATTTGGGGGAATCCAGCTGAGAAAGGGACTCTGGGGTGTGCTCAGATTATATTTACTGGCATGTTTCTGTGGTTTGCTGTGGTCATCCTGTAGTGGGAAGGGCTTGTGTGAATCCCCCTATTGCACGCAGTGCTCATAGCCTGGCTTTGTGACCCAAAGCATCAGGGCTAGTGGGGATGAATCCTGTGTCCAGCATCAGGAGGATTTTATTTTAAAAGGGTGAGAAATGGTGTTGTGTTGCCTTATGACCCAGAGTGCAGCCACAAGTGATAGGCTTGAGACACTGCAGGATCCAGAGACTCCGTTGGTGTCACCAGGCCTCTGTTTCTAGTGTCACCCTACACAGAAGCTTCCCTTAGGGGTAAAAAGTTATACTTAGAGATTCATTTGTTTGATTACAGGGATGGAGTCTTTGAGAGGACTCTGGTCCAAACTGGCTCATCAGACCATTTCTTACCCAATTACGGTGGTTAGCATGACTCGATGCTATGATGGCCTGAGTTGTGTGTGAGTCCCACTCTTAAGCATGATAATTCCACCACATCTTGTGCTGTTTCTATGAACATTGGTAACAGTCATAAAGGGCAGAGTCGTAAATTTGGAGGTGGTTGGAGGAGAATCTGATTTTCTTATGGAAGCAAAAAAATGGGAGGGGGGAGAATGCTTCTTTGAGTTTAATCTGCCAATGTAGCATATAGATTCCCTGGGCAACTGGACCTAAAGATTATCCAATTTGACACTGCTGACTAGCCTGAGCAAACTAGCTGCAATTTGGGCCCTAAAGAAATGGGCTCTAATGCCAATGAAGCAAGAGCAAGGACCACAGACAAAGCAAATGCCTCCTTCTTCCTTGTTCTTCACATGGGCTGTCACCCAGGGTGGCTCAAGGATAAGGAGGATCCTCCAACCTCAGAAGATCTGAATTTAGGGAGGGTATTCCACTTCGGATAAATCAATCAAGAAAAATCCCTTGGATATGTACCCAGCTGCTTGGCTTCTCATTAATTCCACACGCAGTCAAGTTGACAAGCAAGACTAACCATCACACAATCACTAAACTCTTCCTCTCTGCAGATGTAACGTGAGCAGTGCCCTTGTGATCCTACCAACATGACTTCTTTCCATGATGGCCTGAACCCCTGAACTGTGAACCACAATGAACCTTTCCTCTCTGAAAGTGTTGGGAGTGAAGGATCCTGAGTGGAGAAAGTCCACAGCAAGGACCCCAAACCCTCTCAGTTGTGGAAAAAATGGCAAAGACTTCCCCAGATCTGGTTTGGGGAAACGTCAAAGCCTTCTTGGTGCAAGTGTTGACCATGTGTGCATAAAACATCCGTCCCAGCTTTCTCTTCCCCAGATATTTACAACCCAAAGGTTATTTTCCTAGATTAACTAAGCCTGTCTTCTTGATCCAGCTCTATACCACAATCCCTGCCTCCTTGTTTATCTGAATGCTATCTGAATCCCGCCTCCTGGTTCAGCTCTATGTAATAACCCAGCCTCTCTTTCAACTATATAAAATAAACACCCTGAACTTCCAGGTGCTGTGGTTTCTCCATCAGAGACCCCCACATCACTTGACCCCAGCATATGTCTGTTTATCTTTGTCTTTCCTTCATTCTCTCCCTGGCCCAATCAGGTCAAATCCCTAAAGTACGCAAGGACATAATAAAGTGGCACCTGAATAGGGATAGGAACAAGGATAGGAACATGGACACTGGCTACAAGGAGCTCTCATTGCTCAGATGAGGGGATGCTCCCTAGAGATGAATGTGTGTGCCGGTAATAATAATAATAATAATAATAATAATAATAATAATAATAATAATAATAATAAAGATATAAATAACAAGGGGGAAGAAACAAGCATAAAGGAGGGAAAGGAACAATTAAATGGAAGGATAGTTCTAAGCACTGGGTGTAAAACACTGGGGCAAGAAGAATCTAGAGAGAGATTGTCAGCTCTGTGTTAAGACTTAATGGGGAAGTAGAATGGAGAGATAGGTGGTTAGGTGTTGGGGCTTTGGGTGAGATATGGATAAACCTCAGAAGTGAGCTGGAGACATTGTAGGTTCATTGGTTCTTGGACTGTGAATGGGAGGCATGCCTTTGGTTTCAGGAAAGGGGAAATGAATTTGGCTGAAAAAAAAATCTGAGGGATGGCTGGGCTGTGGTGGTGCACACCTTTAATCCCAACATTCAGAAGGCAGACGCAGGTGGATCTCTGTGAGCTCAAGAACAGCCTGGTACAGCAAAGGCTACACAAAGAAACTTCTGTCTAAATAAATAAATATAAAACAAAACAGAAAATCTGAGGAATGTTATATATATTAGAGGAACCCAAACATATTCCCTTCCTTCTTTCTTTTCTTTCTTCCTTTCTTCCTTCCTTCCTTTCTTTCTCTTTCTTTCATCTTTCTTTTTCTTTCTTTCTTTCTTTCTTTCTTTCTTTCTTTCTTTTTTCCTTCCTTCCTTTCTTTCATTTTTTATTTTTTTTTGCTTTCAGTTTAACTGCTTTCATGTTAAAGTTGTGAAAAAAAATCAGTGTCCCGTATAGGTGATAGATGCAAGGGACATGTAGGCAGTGGACTGGCTCTAGCTAACTGTGTGGGCTGCAGTGGCAGATGCCAAGGAAAGCAAGCAAGCAATAATCCTACTAATTGTGATGCCTATGAACACCAGCAGTGGACAGCATGGCCAGATATCCCTAACGGTACAGTGGCACTTAATATTGATGGTAACCAACAGCAGTCAAATTGGAATTAAAGCCTGCTTAATAGGAGTGAAAATACGACTGATACTGGAAATCTAGCCGACTACCCTGGGTGAGTGAGATAATGGATCATAGAGAAGAACTTATTAGTGTCACTTTTCAGAATAGTGTAAGTCCTAACTGCATTTTAAATATTTATCTTTATACCCACAGGTAAGTGCAGTCTCATTCCCGCATCAAAGAAGCTTTCTTTTACAGCCAAGACCATTCCAGAAAGCCAAAACTAGTCAAGACGCAGGGAACTATTGGTGGGATACCCAACACCACTCCATTTACTTACAACACAACTCCTGCACCCAAGGCTCAGGGAACAATGCAGAAGAGGGACAGAAAGAGTAAGAGACAGGAAGTCAAGTGCAAGATTGTTTCTTCTAGATAAGATAGACAAGACACACTCATAAATTCTCACCAATATGGCTGACTAGACAAGACCTGAACAACCCAAACACAAGTTGACATCCTGACATGGATAGGAGAATCTCAGGGGAATTACCCTGTGATGAAGAGCTACACACAGTTAACAACAACAGCCGAGAGAGGGAAAATTAGTCTTCATTCTCCGGGGATGAGCCTACCAATTGGTTATCCAATACCAAGTGGTCAGATCTAAAATAGATACATACAATTAACACTAAGCAGACTCAGCAGGTCATAGTTATATACTTATAAAACAATATTAAAGAAAAAGAGGTCATGGATTTGAAGGAGGGACATGGGAAGTGTTGAACAGAGTAGAGGGAGGGGGTTATGTTAAATTTTAATTTCTAAAAAAAATTAGCCACTTTAAAAAAAAAGCTTTTCTTAAGTTTCATGTCTTCATTTACTCCCTTTGATTTTATTTCTGTGTAGCATGAGAAACAGAAATCTTATATTGTCATCACCCACATGTGGAGATCCAATTTTCTGAGCTCAATTCATTAAAGGGGCTCTTTTCTCCAATACATGCTTTTGTCAAGAATCAAAGGTTATGGATTTATAGATTTAATTCTGTATAGCTCTATTCTTTACCACTGGTGTCTGTGTCTGTTTATTGGGCCAGTACTATGTGTTTTTGTTGCTATGTCTCCATAGTATAATTTGCACCCAGGTGTTGTGACTTCATGATCCTTTCCATCATCATTATCCTTTTGCTTGGTTATTTGGGATCCTTGGTAGTTCTGTATGAATTTTTTTGGATTGGATTGTAGTCCTGTGAATTGACTCTTTAGACTTTTGATGGGGACTGCTTTGAATTGGTGGGTTGCTTCTGATAATACGGCCATTTTCACAGTACTCACGCTGCTAACCCATTAATAGGTGAGGGCTCTCCATCTTTTACTTTCCTTACAGTTTTAATTATAAGAGTTCTTTTCCCTCCTTGGCTGGGTCTATTTCCAGGTTTTGTGTTTGAGTCTATGATGAATGGGATTAGTTCGTTGATTTCTTTCTCAGCAGGTTCATTATTGGTATGTAAAAAAAAAAAAAAAAAAAAAAATGACTGGTTTCCATATGCTTATTGTATGGGCTGTTCCCTTTCAGAAAGCACATATCCAATCTAAGAGGTGTTTTGTTGTTGTTGTTTTGGGGGTTTGTGGGGTTTGTTTGGTGAAGTTTTGGTGTCTTTTAAGATCATAGGATCTACAAATAGGTACAACTTGACTTCTCCATTTCCTATCTGTGCTCCTTTCATTGTTTCTCTTTCTTTAATCCTCTGGCATTATACCAGAGAGTAGTAGAGAGTAGTGAAACCGGAAGCCCAGGTCTCACTTAGAGACATGCTTTCAGTTCATAACACACAGTACGATGGTTAACTTGCTGCATGATGTTCAAAGCTGGTTCTGAGGGCAGGGTTTGTTCCCCCCTTCCTACTTTAGGCCCACGCATGTTTATTCCAAGTGTCCCCCCAAACCTGGAGGAGACTATCCCCTTATCCCAGTGGCAGGAACAAAAGAGAACAACAAACTGCCTAACAATAAAAACAATGTCCTTGAAAACAGATAGAAGTTAAACCATTTTCAACAGAAGTTACTGTTGTTCCCATGGTATAAAAATGCCTGTAGTGTGGAAACTAGATGCCAGAAGTCCATGCGAAGAAAACTCTCAGCTGAGCATCTCAGCCAACTGCCTCACCTCAGCTTCCCTGGCTAACATCTCCTGGATGTTGTAAGCACTAATTTGACAATGCTGACTTTATTGGCTCTCTCAATTCAGCTACTCCATAAGATATGGGCCTTCTAGCCCTAATTTCTGCAGAGTTTTCATGGTGGAGAGATACTTGATTCCCCCCCCCCCCCCAAGGCTTTCTTTCTGTCTTTTGAGAAATCATGTGGGTTTTGCTCCTGATTATATTTATGTCCTACTTTACATCTATTGATTTGCATATGCTAATGCTAATGCATATGCTAATACACCCTTATATCTCTAGAATCAAATCAGTTTGAGCATAGTCTGTAATCTTTTTAAAGCCTTGTTAAATTTGGCTTTCCAAGTACTTTACTGAAGAAGGAAACTGTTCTATAGTTCCTGGGGTTTGTGATATACTTATTTGGCATTGGTATTGAAGAAGGACTGACTCTGTAGAATGAACCTGGAAGCTCGCCTTCTCGTTCTATTTTATGTAATATTCTGAGGGGTATTGGTTTTTGCTAGTTTTGCTTTAGAAAC
Organism: Mus musculus; assembly: GCF_000001635.26. Classification (NCBI taxonomy): domain Eukaryota; kingdom Metazoa; phylum Chordata; class Mammalia; order Rodentia; family Muridae; genus Mus; species Mus musculus. Next base: position 88,480,941 of record NC_000078.6, on the reverse strand, counting down.
TTGGTAGAAGTCATCAGTGAATATATTTGATTCTGGGCTTTATCCATTTATTCTACTTTCCAAGTAATTAGGATGTAAGTATTCATAATATTCTCTATCGATCCTCTGGATTTCATTGGTATCTATTATGAAGAACAGATCTGTAGATGAGCACTGAAGGAACTATTACTGTATCTGGACCTAACTGTGTCTTTATGTCCAGTAGTTTTGTTCTATAAAATGAATGTCACCAATATTCAGTGTGTATATATTTATGATTATGATATCTTCTAGATAGATTTATCAATATTCAAAACAATGTCATTTTGACTTGAGGTCTACTTTGTCATAAGTGAGTACAACTACTGCTGGCTTTCATATTCTATTTTCTTGGAATATTATTTTCTAACTGTTCATTTTTGGTTCACACAGATGAGTTTTTTTTTCAAGATAGCAAATCATCGGGCTTTTTGTTTTCACTTCTTAATATATTTATGGTGGTTTGAAAATGCTTGGTCCAGGGAGTGGCAATGTCAGGAGGTGTGGCCTTGTTGGAGGAAGTGTGCCATTGTGGGTGTGGGCTTTAAGACCCTCCTCCTAGCTGCCTGGAAGCCAGTCTTCTTCTCCTTCCTGCCTTCAGAACAAGAAGTAGCACTCTCAGCTGCCCCAGCACCATGCCTGCCTAGATGCTGCCATGCTTCCCATCATAATGATACCTCTGAATAACTGAACCTCTGAATAACGAACCTCTGAATCTGGAAGCAAGACCCAATTGAATGGTGTCCTTTGAAGAGTTGCTGTGGTTGCGGTGTCTCTTTGCAGGAATGAAACCCAACTAAGACAATATTTTATGTTCACACCTGTATGAGGTCCAAAATGCAGGTCTTCTGTATTTAGATGTCCTTACCTTACCCTGGGCTTAAAGGATTTTTGCTGTAGTTTTTATGCAAGAGTTTTTTTCTGTGCCTTTGGTCTTTTCTCTGTCTCATCTTGAACATCACTGGTTCACTGGTCTTCTCTTTTAATCATATCTCAGAGATCTTAAGTGTATAATCATATTTGATTTTTTTAAACTCTTGTCTGACTGTAAGTATTCCTCAAACTTGGTCTAGTCTATTGGTAATGGTTTCTATTCCATTTTTTTTAATGTTACTTCTTGAACTTTTTATTTCTAATTTTTTTCAGAATCTCTATTTATGCAGAATTACTCATCCACATTGTTAAACATCTTGGGTTGACTTCTTTAATTTCCTTATAAATGTATCTGAGTCCTCTCTGACGTCATCAGTGTTTTAGAATTACTTTTGAATTCTTTGGCATTTCATCCATTCCCATACATTTGGGTTCAGTTACTGAACATTCATGAACCTTTGCAGAAACTCTGGTGCCTTCATTGTCCATATTCCTATTTCTATGTTGCAGTTTGCATATGTGGTTACCAATGTATTTTTCTAGTCAGTGATCCAACCCAGGATCCTATTCTATGCTTGACCTCCATTCTATGATAGGGTTTCAGACTTTGATGGTCAAACATTTCCTGACTTGAACACTTTAAAGAAGACTAGCCATTCACTTGGCAGAATGTGCTTCTATTTGAGCCTATAATGTTTCCTCATGACTAAATTTATATTGTGCATCTTGGATAAGATCATCTCAGTCAGTGCTGGGTCCTTCTATGGACACCCATATCAAAAGGCACATTGTGTCCATATTTCTTACTACTGGAGACATGATGATATTAACCTACATCACTAGGATAACATGGTGAATTTCTGTACTAACATATTTTTTTAACTTTTAAATAATATTTTATAAGATACCTTGAAAACACTCAAGCATCTACCTATTTTTCCTCATGCGTTCCCTCATATTAGCATCTGCTGATGATCCTGCTCTCAACAATTACTATCAATTACTATTTGCCACATGGTAATTTTCCTTTTTGTAGAGAGGTGATTTTTATAAATTTATGAAACTACACCTAGATAAAGACATAGACAATTATGTGTACTCCAGAAGTTCCCCTCCCACTTCTGCCCAGTCAGCCCTCCCTATCTTCTCTTCCCAAGGAGACTACTATCCTGACTAATGCCTCCATACAATGGTAGTCTTCTATCTTCTCTCACTCAGTTCAGTGTTTGTAAGATTATCCATGTTGTTACACATCGGTCCTCCATTGCAACATAGTGACATTTTTTTTTCAGTTTCCAATATCTCTTCTACATTTGTGTGCAAGTTGTTTCTGGCTGCTATAGTAAAATGTCATAGGCTGGACAGCTGAAGAAACCATTCACTTCCCATGATCCTTGTGGTTCAAAAGCCTGAGATCAAGACACAAAGAGATCTTGGGTGTGATACGGGCTTTCCTGGTGTGCAGATAGCAGTTTTCTTATTGTATCCTCATGTAGCAGAGTAGAGAAAGGCATCTTTAGTCTGTCTTCTTGGGAAGGCAGAAATCCCATCATGGGGCTCTGCCCTCGTGACCTCATATAATCTTGAGCACCCCACAAAGGTCCCATCTCTTAATAGCATTCCATGGATGTTAGGTTTCAACATATAAATTTTAGAATGATACAACCTAGAGTATATAATAAATAATATTCTATCAGAAGCTTTTCTCATTTATTTGTTCAATCAATTATTTATCATATATCACTATTCTCCTGTCTCAGCCTTGGAAGACTGAGGTTATAGACTAAGGTTCCATTATTTCTAGGCCTTAATGATTAGGAATTCTATGTACATATATGCATATGCATTAACCTACCTACCTACTTAAGTGTCAACTATTAATTACATTGACACCTCTAATCAATTACAGAGCTCATTTTAATATCTCCCTCGCCTCATTTGCAATATCCTTCTTTGACAATGAGGAACTTGACTCTCTTTATCCACGAAGTGTTTACTTTGTTCAATCATAATGACATCGCCATTGCTCATCCAAACTCCTTGTGTAAAATTGTTACTGGTTAGAGAACAATATTTATGTATAGTTCTTTATCTGTGGCTTTAAGATACATCATCCAATTTTGTTTTTAACCCTTCCCCCTCTCTCTCTGTACATCACTCTTCAGTGTGGTTGTATTACTCAGTTGTAGAGTAAGGTTCGTTTGTTCCTGTTTGTTTCCTATTTTGACTCCCCCTCCCCCATTCTAGCTGGTTTGAATTATTTGGGGGCACATGAAATGTTGACATGATCCCAAAAATCAGAGTTGCACAGAGAGATCCTAGTTCTGCTGGGGTTTGCTCCTAGCTTTCAAAGTTTGATTCTTGGTGGGGCGTTTTATTCCCCCATGCTGGTCTGAGCCTGATTGATTTTGTGTTGGAGAAATGTCTTACAGATTCCTTCTGCCTCCTGGGGCTTTACTGAGGGAGTCATTTTTATCCATTGAGGCCTTCCGGATGGAATTGTCCTATTTTGATAATAATTGTGTGAGTTCACTCATTGTCCCCTCTTCATTTTGGGATAGTCAACAGATTCCTAGTTCAATGGAGCCTTTTCTGCCAGTGTAATATAGCAAAGCGCAGGTGGCAGGGGGAGTTACAAGCTCCCTGATTGGGGTCTCCCTGATTGGGGTCTCTTTTGTCTGGTGGCATGGTGCATGGCCTTTTTTGTTCTTTCTTTTGCTTATTACCCTGTAAATCCCTGCAGCTCTCCCTTCCAGTTCCAGCATGATGGCAGCTTCACACACTCTCCATCCTCAGTGTGACCTGAAGACTGGTGATATCAAATATTCAAAATTACTAAAAAGGAAAACTAAAATGAAAAATCCCAATGAGCCTTCTCACGTATGCTGCCTCCACCCACGAGACATCACTGTGAGCGCAAACAGGTCTGGGAAAATAGGGGCTGGAGGAAAACACACAAAATGGACAGCCAATCACAGAACAAGGATCTGTCCACATCAGGACTCGAAGAATCTGAAAACAGAAAAGAAAGGGATTACAAAATAAAAACATAAACCAGTAAGGCCTCTGTTTGATCCAAGCAGAGCACGGCTTCTAGTGGAGAACGGGGTATAAAGGAAGCGGGAGACATCACTTGGCAGCAGCTGGAACTCCCACAAGTCAAAACAGTCTGAATCACCTCACTGTAGAGACCAGGAAATGGGAGGCGCTGTACACTCACTTCAGGGAAGAAAGGAGATTGAGATACAGAAGTCAAGGCAGAATGATGGGGAGCCTTCCTTGGCATTGTGTATCAAAATGCCAGGTATCTCGACCTTTCTTAGGAGAATGGAATGTTTAAGCAGTATAAGCAAAGAACCAAGAGAAAAACATCACCAAAGTGACATTCCCTTCTTCTACCACTCCCTTCAGATCTGAACTGAATATACACAAATCCATATTTAATAGAGATAGGTAGGCAAGGGACATATAGACATGATAGACAGATGGTAGACCTGTGTAGACCTCTGACTTCAGTCCAGGTCTTTGGAAAACAAATGGTCACACAGCTTAGATGGGTTTGGGATCTCAGAGCCTCACTGTGCCCCATCATGGCTCAAGCATAGTAGATCCTGGAGTTGCTGTGCACCAAAGTCACGAACTACCTGGAAACATGGAGTGGAGAGAAATGAGAACTGCCACCCAAACACATGGTGGTATTGGTTTACCATGTCGAGTCTCCAGGACAGGTAAAAAGTAGTTCTAGAGGATGGAAGACCTGACTTCGCCAGCTGATGCTTTCACAGCTGGAAACATCAAGACTCAAGTTTCTAAGGAAACTCTCAGGATAAACTGTCATCCAAGAAATGAGCTGGTGGCAAAGGTGATAATGACATTTCCCAGCTCAAGAGACTTGTGTGGAGATCCAAGCACCCCTTTGGAGAACCTCTGCCCCACTGTGGGGTACTGGAACCCAGGCAAGGAGCAGAAGAGAATACTTGTGGTAAAAGGCGGGGGCTGGGGGGACAGTGATGTGTATGTTGTGGATCTGAGAAGGAAGGGAGACACCAGTAGAGGGGCCACAGCTCCTGAGGTTCTCGGTCTGACTGAGGAGCCTTCTCAGACCCACTGGCAGTGACAACACACTTGATACTCTTCCTCTTTTCCCAGCCACCGGTCCTTTCCACTTTTCTGAAGGCCTAGGAACTACCTTCTTGGGTTCTGCTGTAAGTGGAGGACAAAGAACCTGGAGGAAAGCAGAGGCAAAAGGGGAGACCAGGGGAGAGCTTGTGGGATGAAGCACTCTCCATTGGTTTGAATGAGCTGGTCCCTGGAGCCCTCTGACTCCCAAGCAGACCTTGCTACCACCAACCTTGATAAAGTGGCTGGACCACCACTGGGTGAGCTCTCAACCAGGGGAGGGCACAACTGGTTCCGTGGAAAGTGCTGAGAACACCAGTAGTAGTCTTTCAGTCCCCACTTTTCATCTTTGTTTTTACCTGTGTGTCCTTCCTTGGAGGGCCCAGTACTTCAAGGGAAGGCAGAAAGAACACCACAATAGTCACTCAACAAATCCCTAACCTACATCTGGAGCAGGTCATCTTTCTTACCACACCCCAACTCTCTCAAACTTTTGTGAGCCACTTAGTACAAAGTACTACAAAAAGAAATAAGCAATCCCCTGCCCTCAAATGAGACTACAGGGCAGGGAAGTAAGTGCCCAGAGCAAGCAGACAGTCACTGTTCCAATCTGGGAAGCCATGACACAGCAATCTCCTTGCTGAACACCACGAGTCAAGCTCAGGAACATGGTCTGAATGTTTGAGCCCCACCACCAACCATCAAAATAAAGTTGAAGTCCTGAATCCAAACACGGCTGCATTAGAAAGTGGAGACTGCTCCACTCCCATGACTGACATTCATTTCCTTATAAAAGAGGCCTCAGAGCAAGTTATAACGACACACATCTGTAATCTCAGCAGTAGGGAGTTCAATTCCAGACTAGCATGGGAAGGAAGGAGAGGGTTAGGGAAGAGAGGAAGAGAAAGAGAAAATGGCAGACTGATTCCTACCATGTGCAAACAAGAAAGCAGAATTCACAGATCAGGAAACAAACTGTCACCAGCGAGTGTGCCGTCACTCCAGTCCCATGCTTCTCAGTCTCTGGGACAGAGAGAAATAAGACTCCACGTGGATGGATTCAGCCTTGCAGTTCTTGGTGGTTTTATTGTGACATTCCAAACAAAGTTCAGCACTCAGCAACTTTGATATGACCTCTCCCTTAAGGAACAACACTTAGAAGAAGCTGATGACTTCAAAATGCTTCCCACAGGCCAGCTACATCACCACCAGCTGGGAGGCAGTGGATGAGGCAGTGGATGAGGAAGACTCTTGGGTGAATCTAGAATCCAAATGCATGTTCCGGTTTGAGGAATGAAGTCAGAGGTTGCAGTATGATGGTGGAAAGATAAGAGAGGTTTAGGAGAAGGAAGATTAGAGAAGAGATCCAGAGCACCTGAGGTGGCAAACGCTCATCGTATGTACTAAATTTTGTTTTAAATCTTGGGACAGCATCTCATCATTTTACCCAGGATGGGTTTGAACACCAAACTCAAGTGGCCCTCTTGCCTCAATGTCCTGTGTAGTTTGGGCTACAGGTACAACCATCACACCTAGCCTGTGTCTATTAATGTTTTAATTAATTATTTGAGTCAGTGAAAGTGAACACTAGAGAGACCTGGATTATATCGTGTGATATCTGATGCCAAGACCAGCTTGTCCAGTCCCAGACTGTGGTCCACTTGAGGTTTTCAGTGTACAAACATTCAGCCGTAACCTCCAAGCCCAGCAGGATTTATCCAGCTCCCCTTTCCCCGACCAAACTCCTGACTACAGCCCACTGTCCCTAGATGGCTTTTCTCAACACCCCCCACTTCTCCCCACTCTCCCTTCCCATGAGAAATTGACCAATTCCTACTTTATTCCTAACACAAAGTAGGCGCTCAATAATTGTGTGCCACATAATGAAAGTGTTGTGCTAGCAGGGTTGGATCAATTAGTGATTGTAATTGAAGTTGAATGTAATTAATTATATAATTTGGAGCTGTTCAAGTTTAATTCCATTCAAATTGCATCATGAAAACAAGGCATGAGGAAAGACTACGAATAAAAGGGAAGGAGCCACGTGCGACGCTCCCATACATAGAGGACACATGGGAATTGGGCATTTTGATGAGGTCAGGCTACTAAAGCAAAAATACCATAGGCCGAGTAGAAGGAACAGATGTCTTTCTCATGGTTTTTGAAGGCTGAGAGGTTCAAGATCAAAGCTTGTATATACACACACACACATACATATATACATACATACATACATACATACACACATGTAAAACACAGCTAATTCCTATTTGGAGTCATAGACCAAATTTAAGCACTTCTCTATGGTACCCTGGCTGTACACAGAGTTCCAGCTCAACAATGAACACTATTCACTTTTACCTTTATCCATGGCTGCGTGTTTTCAGTTTTTCATGCTGCCTTACAACTCTTTTGGATTGAGGTTTTAAAGCTAAGAGGAATCTTTAGACTAATAGTTTTCAGTCTAATGAAACCCAGCACCTTTTTGCAATAAATGCTTGCCAATGTCCCCTCACAATCCTGAAGTGAAACTTATGAACTATAAAACTTGTAGTACTTATGAACTACCCATGCATTTAATTTTCTTAAGTCACACTGATACAGGTGTGTTGCACTGGACATTCTAATGTAGGCCTCATGTAGCCATTGGTCTCCCAAAATAATGAGCAGAGAAACAAACCCTTTACCACTGCTATCACTGAATTCCTGGGAAACTCAGCAGGTATTAAAACCATGCAGAGTCTGTTTTGCCTGTAGTATAAACAGGACTTTTGCTACAGGAGCATGCTAAGTGGCATCTGAAACTCAAACTTGTCACAGAAAAGTTGAATGAAGCCCAACTGACCGCAGAAAGACATCTGGCATCTGTGACCCAAACCTGTCAATCAGTAAGAATGGTCAAATAACTGTGGTAAACAAACGTGTGCACACACCTGCAGAAATGCCCTAAGGGGATCTCCAGTTCCACTGGGAGCCACTGACATAACCTGGGCTCCTTAGATGATTGGTAAGAAGTCAGAGGAAGAGTGGGAAACAGATTTTTCCCTAATATGCCTGGTGATCGGTACCCACAAGTCTCAACACCCAGTGATCCTCCCCAGAAACACAACTACAAGAGATGGACTCTTTCAGGACAACTGTGGGTTCCAGTGCAAGTGACTCAGGACAATGCCTTAGTTGGAACCTCTCTTGCTGTGAAACAAAAAACAAAACAAAACAAAAACACAAAACAAAACACCAAACCACCATGACCAAAAGCAACTTGGAGTGGAAAGGGTTCATTCGAGTCCACAGTTTTATATCACAGTCCATTGTTAAAAGAAGTCAGAAAAGAACCTGGAGGCAGCAGCTAAAGCAGAGGCCATGCTGCTTGCTAGCATGTTCCTTATTATACACCCTAGGACCACCAGCTCAGCGATGGAAGCAACCACTGTGAGCAGGGTCTTTGACACCACAATTATCAACAATCAAAACAACAACAACAAAACATAGTTTAGTCTTGCCCACAGGTCAATCTGATAGGGGTATTTTCTCAACTGAGGCTTGTGTCAAGTTGACATAAAACTAGACAGGGCAGATGGACCCTCACACCTCAAAAGAGCAAACTTCTGGAGGCAGAAGAAGTTGCGGCCGACCAGCAGCTCGCAACGAACGGTTCAACTGAGATGGCAACTCGGGCTGCAAGAGAGGAACTAGACTGGCGGAAGAAAGAACGAAACCAAGTCAAAGTCACTCTGATCAAAGCTCCATTTTTACTGTTACGACACTCAGTTATGAAGGAAGGGGGAGGGGACCCGATTCCCACCAAATAATCTTGGAGTCCAGTAGCAGGGTGAGCACATGTGTGGCTCCAAACAGCAAAACAGCACGGTCCAGCAGTGGGCGTGGCAGAACGAATGAGCAGGAAGCTCCACCCCTGAGCAAGCAGGTTTCAGGCTGGGGGAGGGGAGACTACAAAGAGACACAGCCACATAGCATTAATGGCAACAGTCTCTAATTTAGAGATGCCCTCATCACAGAAAGACAGGAGTATTCAGGCACAGTAGAGAACTAAATCAGATCATTGTCCCTTCCTTTTTGAGAGCCCTAAGTCTGTCTATCTGCAGTAAAGAAAGGCTCCAAGTTAGTCAAGCCTCAACTAGAAAAAGTACCACCCTGCTCCATCCATATCAGGGACCTGGCATGCTGTGTTAGGAAGGGCTCTGGGGCCAACATTCCAATTTTGTAGAAAGGATGCAGGCTTCAGTCTCTGGAGTTACCATCAGCCATAATGGGAAGGGGCAGCACCATGCTGAGATTTGTCATAACTTTTTTAGAGCCCCAGACAAATTTGGTCTACTGCCTGCCCAAAAGCTCACACATTCTTTCAATGCTGGTAGTCTATTTCACTCCATCCACGCCTTTGTCTGAAACCTAAGACCATCTCCTCCCTTCATCTCCATCAGCTTCCTTAGAGCTGTTTCAACCCAGTCACCTCTTATTGGTTCAGTCCACACAAGTTGAGCGCACACCCTATCCCAGTCACTGGCTACAAGAAGAACTAGCAAACTTGCTGTATTTCACATAACAGTCATCATTTTCAGGTTCTCTAATTTATGGTATGAACCACAGAACTCAATGATACTAACTCCCTCCTTTGGAAATTGATGTGTCCTTAGTTAAGTGGGTTTTATGAAACTGAGTATTAAAATTGATTATAATTAATGTCCTAGGTATTTACTGCTAGGGCAGCAATATTTCTCTGGAAAGTGTCTTTAGGTGCAATATTGGTTATCTTTAAAGTTAATGAAAAGTAGGTAACCTAGAGAAATATATCCATAAGAACACAATATAATCATTCACCAAACCTGCACATGTAATAAATACCTATTAGAAATATAAAATTAAGTCAAATGATCTTTCATGAATTGGCCATAAAAATCTTTAAAATGAAAAAATAATTAGGCAAAGCATTAACAGAAAGGTCAAATGACTCTGAAAATAGTCAAGGGATATTTAATTTTAGGTAAATGGGTCTTTGCAAGAATTCTTAAACAAACAAGTTTGGGGCTTTCTGCCTACAGACAAGCAGGTAACTATGACCTATAGTAACCTATAGATGAGTGAGCAATTTGTTGGGGAGAGGGCTAAAGAGAAGGAGGGACAATTCAAGAGGTAAAGAGGCCATAGGGGTACCAGTTCTAAACCACACGGTAAGAGGGTAAAGAGATAATGGAGAGATGGTGAGTAAAAGAGATAGAAAGGGGTAGTGTCTGGGGATGGAGGGTGTTGCAAGGTGTATGATGTCAAGAGGAAACAAAGCCTGAGACCTGGCCCTGGCATTTATGCAAATAGATACTGATAGATCTATTCACTAAAAAAAAAAAAAAAAAAAAAAAAAAGCCAGCGAATGTATGCCCTTTGATTATAATGAAATTCTGAGATATTCTGGTCCCACAGAGATGATCTCAAGACCTCCTTCCTGGTAGGGTGGCGCCAACAGGAACTATTGGTCAAAATTCCTTTCTCTCCCAATATTCTAAGACACACCTACTACAGCTCGCTCCAACAAGAAACAAAGCCAGTTCCCATCCAAAGCTCCAAGCCTTCAAGGCAGCATCACCTCTAACTAACCTCGCTTCTCCCAACCAGGACACAGGCAATGGGGCCAAGGCAAGTGTAGACAGCCACATGTAAATGAACTTTCCTCTACTGTCTTGGAAGGGCTTGAGAGGAAGCCTTCATGAGCCTTGTTGTCTAGGGACAACAATACAGGATCAACTCGAGGATGAATGACTAGAATAGAGAAGAGGGTCAGAGGGACTGAGACAGGACAGGTCAGAAGGGGCACAGTAGTCTAGAGAAGTCCCCGCAGAAGGCAGAGCTTGAGACTTGTCACGAAAGCATGGAGAAAGGGGCGTGAACCTACCTGAACAGCAGAGTCTGGTCATGGATCTGGGGTGAGCCTACTACTATCTGGGAAGGCCAACGCAGACATCTTATGGATCTCTGAACAGTGACACAGGCAGGTGACAACTCTCCAATGGGTTCTACTAAACTCAATCAGACATTGTGGACTGAGGAATGGTGGGAGGCAGCCCACACACGACCTCAGTTCCCATACTCACACAGGGTTCAGCTAGGTCCTATGAACTAGCCAGCCTTGTCCAGAGCAGTAGGTCGAGGAGTACCTGTGTGGGGGAGTCTGTCCTTGTCCTAACCATTCCCAAGGATGTCTGTATCAAATAATGCAGTGATTAAGGAACCAGCTACTGCCAGTCTCTGGGGATCACCTGTGTAGACACCAGCAAGCAAAATCAATAGGAAAAAAATTAAGCCAAATAGCCTGTTCTAACTCCCTTCCCCCCCCCCCCAATCTGGGTTATTAGAAAAAAAAGAGACATAGCCAGCATACAAAGCTGGCATCTAATGCAACAACGGTCACAAATGATATGTAAAGCACTCAGACCATACCCTGGAATCATACCTTCAGCAGCAGCAATGACAGTAGAATGTGTGGCCACTTAAAACTGTCTGCTCTTGCTCAGCTCTCTTCAGAGTGCCCAGCCTGTAGATTCATGCTCTATCCATGTACAGGGACTCACCTCTAGACTTCTCTGGGCTCTCTATTACCTGATAGATCTATGCCCCGTAGGAAGATGATCAGGACTTCTTCCCTTCAAAAGCAAATAAGGAACTTAAAGCAAGTTATATAGAATAACAGAGTGTCAGAGTGCAGTTGGCGGGCTGCAGTTGTTGGTTCATATATTTGAAAACCAAACGGAGGATCTGACCTGCAAGAATGGGGTGACCCAGGATTAGCTACTGGATCTAGGGCCCATGGGAAGTGATCATTCTACACAGCTCCCAGTAGAGTCTGCTCAGAAACATCACTGGTAATCGAAGCCATCCATGGCCGGGGCATGGTTGTGTGTCTACCTCCATGACTCGGGTAGGAGCCAGTGCTCTTGTAAAAGATGGGTATCTGTGAAAGCAGCAGGGCTCCTGGGAGACAAGCTGCCAGGGCTGAGCTGTACTCTACTGGGTTTACAGCCTTGCTTTTCCTTGTCGTCTTTGGCAGCTCTGTTTGAGTCACTACAACCTGTCAAGAAGAGCAACTGGGGACAGCAGCTGCCATGCCACAGCAGGGAAGCTGCAGCTCAGAGACCTGGTGACAAGAGAACTAAGAAAACTAGGCTGACCTCTGGCTGCCTGACCCAGGATGGTGATGCTGGCCGCTATCAGAGACTCGGAGTCAGGCCAAAGGAGAAAGGACCAGAGGCTACTCAAGGCATCAGAACTACTCCAAGACTAAACTCCTTCAAATCTCCTGAATGGATGTGGTTTCCCTCCTAATTGCATCACATTCTGGTCACCCCTCCCTGAATTCTTGAGATGGAGGGAAAGAATTAGAAAAATCACAAGTACTTCTAGTCCTAAAAAAATAATTGCACTTCTGATACTAATTCTCCTTTTGAGAATTTCCTGGAAAGGGTATATCCTGGCCTACAGTATTCCAAGAGGCCTGGTTTCCAAGGAACAAAATGCATAGGTGAGATATAACACTCAAGGGGAATCCTCACCCAGCTGTACCCTGGGCAAGTGCCCAACATCTTCATCCTGAGGAGGCTTTGGAAAGCAGAGAGGGCTTCATCGCCAGCAGCCTGGGAAGGATCAAGCTCAGATCAAGCTGTGTTCTCCACTGGAGAAAAACAGAAAATCAATGGAATGTCACACAACAAAGGGCTGAGCCCTAGTTCTGGCTGTGGACCACCCCAGTTCAGAGTCTATCACCACCTGCCACTGGTTCCTGGCTGCTTCCATCTGTGACATATACCTTCTGTGCAGTGTGTCCATCTGCCCAAAGCTGACAGTGGCGCCCCCTAGACTATGTAGAGGTGTTACATAAGGCGCGCAGAGAAAACACATGATCAGTGCTCAGTGTTAGCTGTTATTATCTTTATTGCTTTAAAAAACACGTTTTTATTGACTGCTAAGTCTCCTAATAGGAAGAACACTAGCTTAGCACTATCAGTTATCAGTACTGTGGAAGTTAGAGCATTATTCTTCTTGATAATGTTCTCAAAGGTGTCCACAAATGGTACCCTATGGCCAGAACACTTTGTGGATGTGATTCTATGAAGGCTTTTGACAGAGAGAGATTATTCTGGGTTAGTCAGATGGCTCTAGTATTCACTGTAACAGTCTTTCTGGGGAGAATTGGAGGATCAGAGGAGAAGCATGGTAACAGAGGCAAGGTCAGAGTGATACAGTCACAAGCAGGGGATTCAGACAGCCTCCATGACCATAAAAGGCCAAGTAACACATTCCCTTCATTCTCTACTCCTGACCAAAGTCTGGTTCCAGACTTCTGGCATCTGGAGCTAGGAGAAACTGAAGGTACGACGTGTATGCCACTCCTAAGTTCACAGGAATCCATTATAGCAGGTAAACAAACCAACCACACCTAATACGATCTGCCAGGATGTTTGAGATCTAACAAAGATATCCTGATGCCAACCACAAACCACAGGCTTAGGACATCTGGATAACAGACCTGGGGTTCTCCTACAAGCCTCTACAAGCCTCCTAGTCCCATTTTATGTAACAGGTATATAGCCTGTGTCTACTCTCATAAATAGCCATGGTCCCAACCATAACACAATAAAAACCAATCAATCACCTCTGTCTCTCATAGCAGGTCCCATTCCAGATGGAACCTGAGCCCTTTCACAGGGGAGTCCTTCTACCTTGTATGATCTGTGTGATGAGTTTCAAATCTCTGAGTGCACAGTGCAGTATTGGTCTAACAGGCACAAAGTTCTGACATGAGGCTGCCCGGCATTTGGCAGAGAACGGTCGGTGCCTCTATTCGGCTGAGGCTGCCACATCTAGCTGCCACAGACCTGTTGCTTCACCCCACAGATTGATTTCTCACAGTTCTGCATGCTGGGGGGAAGCACCACTGAGGTCCAGTGACGTCTCTCTTCCTGTGAACAGCCGCCATCTCACTGTCTCACATCCCCTCTGGGTAGGTAGACAGGGAGCTGTGATCTCTCTTCCTTTTCTTGTTAGGATACAAGCCCTTTAGGATCAGAACCTTTAAATTTTTGGTTTAGATTGAGTTAATCCCTTAAAGGCACAACTATCAAATAGTCGCACTGAGGTTAAGGGTTCAACTTAAGAATCAGAAGCAGGGACATAATTCAGTCCATAGCAATATGCCAATAAAATAGCATATTGTGCTCAATTGTCTTAAGGTCATAAAATAGCTGCTACAGATCCAGACATCCCAAACCACATAGCAGCCTCCCATGCTGAAAGAAGAGGCAGCACATATAAATCACTGGTGTGGTTTTTTTTTTTTTTTAAATACATTTCTTTTTTTTTTTTCTTTTCTTTTTGGTTTTTCGAGACAGGGTTTCTCTGTATAGCCCTGGCTGTCCTGGAACTCACTTTGTAGACCAGGCTGGCCTCGAACTCAGAAATCCGCCTGCCTCTCCCTCCCGAGTGCTGGGATTAAAGGTGTATGCCACCACGCCCGGCTCTTTAATACATTTCTTTTTTTTTTTTAATTAGGTATTTTCCTCGTTTACATTTCCAATGCTATCCCAAAAGTCCCCCATACCCACCCCCCCAATCCCCTACCCACCCACTCCCCCTTTTTTGGCCCTGGCGTTCCCCTGTACTGGGGCATATAAAGTTTGCAAGTCCAAAGGGCCTCTCTTTCCAGTGATGGCTGACTAGGCCATCTTTTGATACATATGCAGCTAGAGACAAGAGCTCCGGGGTACTGGTTAGTTCATATTGTTGTTCTACCTATAGGGTTGCAGTTCCCTTTAGCTCCTTGGGTAATTTCTCTAGCTCCTCCATTGGGAGCCCTGTGATCCATCCAATAGCTGACTGTGATCATCCACTTCTGTGTTTGCTAGGCCCCGGCATAGTCTCACAAGAGACAGCTATACCTGGGTCCTTACAGCAAAATCTTGCTAGTGTATGCAATGGTGTCAGCATTTGGAAGCTGATTATGGGATGGATCCCTGGATATGGCAATCACTAGATGGTCCATCCTTTCGTCACAGCTCCAAATTTTGTTAATACATTTCTAAAGAAACAATTTGCCACTTTCCTTAGATTCGCCTTCAACACACATGTCATGAGTCAACCTAGCTGCAAGGGAAGCTGGGAAAAAGCAAGATCTCAGCCTTTAATCTCTTTTATATTTAAATTTTTCGATATATTTATTTTATGAGTGACATATTTATATATGTTTTTCCTGCATGTATATATGTGCATCACAGTGTTCCTGGAGTCCATGGAGGTCAGAAGAGGGCACTGGATCTTCGGAGACTGAAGTTACTGACAGTAGTAAACCGCCATGTAGGCACTGGGACTCAAACCCACATCTTGTTCAAGAACAAGTGATTCATGATCACTTATTGTGGTTTAATGCGTAAATATTAAAACCACAATGCCATTTGATTACCTTGTGCTCACTGCCTTATCTGTGGTTTTTATTTCTTGAAAACCTTTTGATTTGGAAGAGCATCTGCTGGTGCCCAGAAATGATGAGTTAGTTCATAAGCTGTGTCTTCCTCCTCCAGAAGGATCTGGAAGATATATGAGACTAAAACAGGGGTCCCAACCCCAGCTCAGAAGCTTCACAGAGCTGTGTCACATTAGCATTGTGTTCCCATGGTAGGATGGGATAAAGAGTGTGTTTTTCCTTATAGGCACCTAATCAAAACCCCTCAACAAAGTCTAGTCATGAAAAAGCAAACACCAGACAGAGCCATTCTACAAAGTCCATAGCCAGTACTCTTCCCAAGAGTCAAAGTCTCCCAATACAAAAGGATTTGAGAGACTGGGCTGCTACAGATCAAAGGACTCTGAGGAGTTGGGATAATGAAATGTCATCATAGTCAAGACAGGATCCACAGGGAGGACCCTGGCAGGAATCTGACTGGGTCAGTACCAACTGTACTGGGGTTACTAACACTGTACAGAAGCGAATGACCATCTAATTAATCAAGGCAGCCTGATCATATGAGATGTTAACATTAGAGAAGGTGAAGGTGGTGGGTTGCTGGAAATCTAAAATTATTTCAGAATAAAAAAAATTAACAAATTTGGGGAAGTGTTTGACCTGTGTTCCAACCAACTGACTCAGAATCTTAGACACATGAAGCTCTCCAGAGGTTCTGCTGTTCTGGAAGCTCTGAGAGTCATCAAGGTGGAACCAGAGAAGTAAGCATGCATCCGAATATGCTGAAAGAATTATTAAAGCAACTGGTTGGTTGCCTCAGGCCAGGGTTTGGTTTAGTGAGTCTGGACAGGGACCTGAAAGTCTACATGCCTAATAAGTTCCCAGGTGATAGACAGGTGGCTGTCCTGGGCACCCCCTCCCCCCGAAAACCACTACTCTCAATCCTTGCAACATATTGTGGTCCCTGGTTAAGCAAGACCACAATCCCATGGAGGCTGATTACCATCGAAGCGTCTTGGGCCCCACCCAGGCTCACAGAGGCAAATTTCAAGATTTAATAGGACCCCAAGTGGCTGGTTTACACAGGAAAAATCTATAGAAAGATCATGCATGGTGCAGGGATGAAGAGCAAAGAGGAGCTGGAAAAGCGGGGCTCAGAGGTGGGGGGCAGAACACCCACCACTGTGTTGGTCTCAGCAGCCTGATCCTTCCCCAGGAGAGAGAGAAATGGAAAGAAATGTCAGAGCTCTGCACCTAGAAACAGACAAAGCTGGAGGGAAGTGCTCGCGATCCCTACAGCCTTGGCAGGTGACAGCAACTTGGCACAGAGGGGAGGCAGGCTGGGGCTGGGCTGCCATAGCATCCCAGGAGCAGCCAGGCCTGACCAGAAGGCAGCGACCCTGGAAAAAAGGCGGCAGCAGCACAGCCCGGGGCTCCCACTGCCTCTTCTCAAGGCTGCTGAGCCCTGCTTTCCTCAGCTAAAGACAGCCTGAGCCCTAGAGTACGGCAGAGAGGAAGGAGGGGGGAAAGAAAGAGAAGGAAAAGGAAAGGAGGACAATGTGGGGAGGGGGCAGTAGAGGCAGTGGTTGCCAAACATGACTGCTGGAGCCTTCCTCAGTTCACCAAGCAGGAACAGTAGTACCTGGTCATTTGGTGTTCAAGACCTCCTGTTAAGTACGGACCCTCCCATATGGCCAGTGTGGTCAATGCAGCCCACGGCCCCACTGCCAGGAACGTACCACACTCTGGTTTTAGTCATCCTGCTGGTTCTGAACTTGCAGGTCACACCCTGGCTCAGAACCCATCTCTTGCTCCAGCCACAGTTGCCACCATCATCACCCTTCCCATAGGTGCCCACCCTAAGAGCTGCCGCAAGCCTGGCATCAGCTCCACTACTCAGAATCTGCTTGGGGGCCTCTTAGAGCAACTCTGTCCTACTAGGGTATCCCTGTGCAGTAGCAAGAAGGCCCCTATAAGCCTGCAGTGGCTGAGCAGCTCTGATCCTGCTGTAGAGAAGATACACCGTGGCTATCAACCTGGCCATCCTTGAAGTATCTCCTATGAGCCAGTAGATGCATATGCAACTTTTCAAAATGAGTTCAAACCCCCTGAAAACCACAAAGTCTGCCAAGACTCCCAACATGTGTATCCTTACTATCCAAAGGCCAGGGTATCTGTGTGCTGGGTATGTATAGACACTCTGCTCAAGCACACAAGATAACTCAAGGAGCATGCATAGTGTGTCTCCAGTACTGTGGGAAGCCACGCATAAGTGTCATACTTCTCCTAGATTTTCAAACTTCCGGTTTTTACCTTTCCTGTGCCTGGAAACTGTTCTGGTTATCAGACCTAGAGGCAACATGCTGATGTTTTAAATTCCAGAGTAAGCCAACCATTACATCCAAAGTGAAAAGAGACCATTATCTTAAACAGAAAGGACATTTATATTTACGTCAGTGGATATAAAAAACACCATAAAATAGAATATGCAGCATGTATCCTCATGATTAATAACAGAGCTTGTGAATTACTCTCCTGGGTCCCTGGGTACATCCAACTGGTCACCAAGAACAATTAATTCTTTCAGAAAATAAAAGAATTCAAACAGTCTCTGCTCACTAGAAAATATGCTTGTATCATTAACAGGGAGAACAGAAATGAGGTTCAGATTTTCTGATCAAATAGTTATCCATCTGCAAGCATGGATGATCATGGAGGTAGGGTCTTCCATATGTGGGGTCCCAGGGACCCCCCCAGTCCATGCACACACAGGAGCAAATGATGGGCTTGGGAGATGTGAATGCTGGCAGGGAAACAAACTAGAGACAGCATTTGATTTGATGACACAGATGTGTCAGATGGGTTCAGCCATGGTGACTGTTGTCTCATCAGGAAGGTTGGTGTCTCCAAAGACCTGGAAGGACCTAGTACAATCCTAGACCTGAGACTCAGGTCACTGACTAAGAACCAGGGGGTAAATTCTGACCTGACCAGTTGAACGAGGCAGGTCCCCCAGTCATAGGAAACGAGTAGGGGCCCATCTCTGCCTTTAGTTCTAAGCTTTGGGCTCCAACCAAGGTCTGTGATGTAGAAGGCAGGAGACATCTCTAAGAAGCAGGATGTGACCCTGTGGCATCTTTCTTTTTAAGGCATTTTTTAAATTAGATATTTTCTTCATTTACATTTCAAATGCTATCCCCAAAGCCCCCTATACCCACCCCCCGCCCTGCTCCCCAACCCACCCACTCCTGCTTCCTGGCCCTGGCATTCCCCTGTACTGGGGCATATGGTCTTCGCAATACCAAGGACCTCTCCTCCCATTAGTGGCTGATTAGGCCATCCTCTTCTACATATGCAACTAGAGACACAGCTCTGGGGGTTACTGGTTAGTTCATATTGTTTTTCCTCCTATATGGAAGCAGACCCCTTTAGCTCCTTGGGTACTTTCTCTAGCTCCTTCATTAGGGGCCCTGTGTTCCATCCAAAAGATGTCTGTGAGCATCCACTTCAGCAGCAGGGGTCTTACAGCCTGCATGGATTCTGGAGGCAAGGTCTCAGGGTACATGGTGTTTAAGTCTACTGTGACCCATGAGGATTTGCTCCCAATCTAGCAAATAAATTCTATAACCAAACCAGACTTCACTTTCTTAGGCCTCTCTGAGAAACCTAGGGGTTTCCCAAGGAAGCAGCTAGCAAGAGCAACTGAAAGTCTAAATGGAGACAATGATTGAGAAGGAACAGTCCCTGCAACCTTGAAACTGTTTATTGGTTTATTACAATAAACAATATATACAATACATATAACACTGAAGGTGTCACCATGACAGCATGAGCCCACAGTTGCATCGTTCCCTCTCAGATGCAGTCTTCCTCACTGAGGCGAGACAACTTTGGGAGTGATACAGCAAAAATATAAAGTCTGTTCTCTGCAGGTTCTGAGTTTCTACTTATTCCCTACAAGTTAAACACGCCCCTGTGACACAGGTGGTTGGTCCATTCTCACAGTCCTCATAAAAGTAGGGATGACCAAGTCAATGGCACACACAGGAGATGGGAGAGAGGTTGCTTTATCCCATCTCACTCTCCAGGACATTCCAGGACCTCAAGACAAGGCCACCCCAAGGCAGGGGCTCCAATGGCAGAGCATGAGGGTGCCATGGATGACCACTCTGGGACCACAGCCAACCCTAGGCAGCCATGGGTCAGTGGGTCGTCCCAGCGTGAAGGAAGGAATGAGGTGTGGAAAGACACTACGAAGGGGCAGGGAAAGACCATCACATTCTGTGTGGAGCCCGAGTCAGCCAGCCCAGGAGAGCTGAGACCCAGCAAGCTAGCCTCAAGGCCCTCACTCGAAGCAGAAGTTCATGAAGGTTGATCTGCCACAGGCTAAAGGCCTCACTGAAAGATATCTGAGTCCTTCTGAAGAAAGAGCCGGCATCCCTCTTCTTGTGTCTAGAGGAGGGGTGAGAAAGAAAGAGGGGAGAAAAGAAACAAGTGAGAAACCCCAGCACAGAACCATGGAGAAAAATCAAAGATGGCAGGTGGCCTAGCCAACTCGCCAGCACCCTGATCCTGGAGACCACTGGGTTACCCAACCAAACCACTGCCCAGTTGGGTGCCAGAGTGACTCAAATATCCCAAAGAACATTTTCAAAGAGGTAAAATAGCAATGCATCAATCTCTGATCCCCTCACTCAGTAGAAGACTCTGTATTTTCTCTTTCTACTGCAAAACGTTCCTGAGGATAGGAATCCTCTGAGGTCAGGTGACTGCAGAGGCTAAGCACTTTGCCAACCCAGTTCAGTCTCCCTATACCTGAAACAAGACATGCTACAGACTGGGATTTATGATAAATCTGGGGCCAAGAGCTAACAAAGCCACAGAAATCTCTCTCTCTCTCTCTCTCTCTCTCTCTCTCTCTCTCTCTCTCTCTCTCTCTCACACACACACACACACACACACACACACAGCTACTGTAAAAGAAATGACAAGCCCCCTGTTGTGAATCTGCAGATGCCTAATACACTCCACAGGGGTCTGGATTTCAGGAGATTCACAGAATCAGGAATTCTTATTTCCCCAAAGAAGTCTATAAACCATCAGAGGGCACAACCTCCTCAACTCAAGGTGTTCCTCTCCCCTCACATCCTCGGGGTCACACATCATTTCAGAAAATGTGGTCCATCCACCCACAACCCCCTGCAACCTGATAATCAGGGACAACCTAGATAGGTCCCAGCTGCGGAGTACTGGTCACCTCCCCCTTCCTTTTATGCCTGTAGGAAGAGTCTCCCAGTCTGCTACACAGACCCGAACTCTCCTTAGAGCCCCTGCCATGCTCCTGCCGACCTGCTTATCTGTCCATGGTGGTGATAACTTTTCTAAAGAATCTCCTCCCCCAAACAGTAATCCACATCCAAGACCCCACTGGGCCTCGAACCCAAGACCTTTCACTACTTAAGATTTGGCTTTCTTGGCCCTCAGAGAAAAAGATAAACCACACTCTGCCCTTCATTGTCAGAGGCTTTTGCTGGAATCTAATCCCATATTTGCTAGTAAATACATGATCTATGTGGCCAAATCTTAGGTTCCCAGAATGAGCCATTCCTTCCCCAGGATGGACAGGCTGAGATGTGACCACAGGCTAGGCCCCCTCCCTGGGGTGAGAGCATTCTGCCAGAGCACAGCCTTTTTGATGTATTCACTGCACTCAATGGGAGGTCTAGAGCATGCTCCCCCACACTCTTCTTTATCATCTTTGTCTCAAGAGTGCTGAGGCATCTAGAAAGATCTGTGACGCTGAGATAGCCTAGTAGCCACACCTTTCCAAGTCACAGCCACATCTCCAGGATAAGAAGCAATGGGCTCACTGCCTGGGCTGGTCCTAAGAGCCAAGTCACAGGGCCAGATAGAAACAGGGTCATATTGGGGGTTTCTAGCCACAAGTCTAGGGGATGCCTGGATAAGCTGAAATACTCAGAAATCAACTTCAAACTTTCTTAAGGGAAAGAGTCATCTGGAAAGCCGGACCGGGAAGGTGAGATCCCAGATGCTATCATTCAGCAAAGCATTTTAGGCCACCCAAAGACACTGTCTCAAGGCATCTGCTGTCACTGCAGCCCATTTTGCCCCTAGGATTCCCTGGAGAGAGATCTAGAGCGTGAGAAGCCAAGATAGGGTCCTAAAGATCGAACGGTGGGGAAAGCAGGGCCCATGGGATAGTCCGTGGATCTGAGAGGGGGCCAAGGTCGGAGCATACTCACTCAGCCAGCGCCCTGATACAACACCGAGACATGTTGAGGAAGGAACTGGCACTGGAGCGCGTGCCCAGGGTGGTCTCAATGCTACGGAGTAGATCATTAGTCTTCAGGATGAGCAGCATCTGGCGAGGCACATGGTTAAGGAGCTGGCTGATCTCAGGCAGGTAGCAGGCTGCATTATTGCGAATCTCTGAGTCCTAATAGCAGCAAGGGGACATGAGAATGGTTGATGTAGCACATGAAGATGAGGGTGCTAGAAGTATGGGTAGCCTGTGACCAAGAGAACACAAATAAGCTCCAGGTAGGAGCTTCTAGCACACCTGCTTTGGCACCCTGTAGAGAACCCAGCCCCCCAAAGAAAAGAAAAGCACTGGGGCCCCGGGTTCTGACCACCCAAATGGAAGATCCCAGATGGGCTCCCAGGTAAGCCCTGGAAACAGCACTAGTGTACACTGAGAAAGGTCAAAGGGCTCGCCAAGGCTTTTTAATTGGATACCATCTTCAAGCCAGGCCTAAAGAAGCACTACCAGCTAACCAAGCCCAGCCCAATATAGTACATGGACAGAACTCTCAGGTCCCACCCAAGCCTTGTACCATCCCCTGTGCTCAACCAATGCCTGGGTCCTGATGGTGAATGTGTGCCCAATAGCCAGGTCCTCTCTCCTATGTTAAAGCCATTCCAATCCTGTTTTTCTGACCCTTTGGGTCATGCTCTTCAGGAACCAAAGCTACTTGCTAGCCCCGGGGCTACTGGTATCTTCTTCTTTCTCTGCCAGTGGTAGCTCTGAGTGCTTATTCCCTTTCTCAGTGACTGGCTCACTGCACCTCAGTCAACCAAAAGCCCTTCAAACAACAGGGCTGAGCATCTCCTAGCTTGCCAAGAGCTTCATTTCCTCCTCGTTCCACAGCACATAATGCCCTGTGCAGGGTTCAATGCGCCCCATCACCCTCTAGGCCACACCAAATTATTTTGCCTTAGTGTACCACCAGTGCATCCATCAGGGGCTCCTGACAGTAGTGTCTTTTGGGTCCTTCATACCTCGGCTCAAACGTTAACCAGGAAGGCACCCAACCCCTTTCTCACATTATCTTATTGGTCCTCCCCTCAGACCCTTTCCTCCCCAGAGATACCTGTAACTCGCAATCATCCCACTTGCCTGTTGGCTCAGTTGTTTACTGTCTGTCTCTCTCAACCAAAGTGTATATTACACAAAAGGCCTGTCTTGTCTGTTGGTCACGGGATCCTTGAAACATGCTCAGAGGCCAGCTAAAGCAAATGTTTATTGTATGAATGAACTCCGGGAACTGCGAGTAGGCACTTTGCATGCACTGAGGGTAAGACAAAAAGCAGAGATCCTACCATCCCTAGACTGCCCCTCTTCCAGGATGCACTTTAAGGCTGTAGAGCCTGGAACATCAAGTGCTCTTCATTGCCACTAGGCCTGCTGGATAAATATGGCCGTTGAAGAAAAACAGAGCCAAAAATTGGTGACAGACAGATTCTTTAAGACATTGTTCAAGACTCTGGATCCAGCGTTTGCTAGAGGTATCTGCAAAGCAGCTTGCATGGAATGACCCTGAAGCTCTTGATGCGAATACCCAAGGTCACAAACCAGAAAGCCAGGCTCCTGGAAGCAGTGCCCAGCTTAGTCAACATCATGAGAAGGACTTCATCTCTATCTACAGTGAGCAGAGGCCTCAGTGGGGCCTGAGTCTGCCCAGCACTGAGAAACAAGCAAATAAACTCCCATGATCCTGGGCAGACAAATAGAAGTAGACAGGAATATGGGGCGCAAAAGCTCCCTGAAGTCTGTACCCAGTCTAGACAGTCCAAGTCCATGAATGAGGTGGGACTTGGACAGGGCTGTTTGCATATGGAGACAGGAAGTGAAGGCTCTCCTTGACATGAAGCCAGAGAGGACACAGGCACAGTGAACAGCACCCAGTGGGTGGAGGAAGTGCAGGGGCTGCAGGAGATGATAGCCCCTGGGAGGTGCTGGAGGAACCCTGGTGTCTCACCAGACTACTGGGGTCTGGGGTTTTTAAGCCACAAGCCTTATCTCTACTCCAGGATGGTAAGATCCCAGGAGACAAACTAGGCTATCCTTCCCCTGCCTTCCTCACTCCAGTGCTGTAGCTCCTGCTCTCCCCCCCCTACTCCTCATCCTATAAGGCTCCAATACAGCCCTCCCTACAGAGACACATGGCCCACCAAGACACTTAGACACTGGGTTGGAAGAGGTCCCTAGGCATCTGGGAAAGGGTTACCTACCTCAGTAGCAGAGACTGGAGCTTGCCCAATGCCCTGTTTGACTGAGTCCCAGGACCGGGCTGTCAGCATACAGGCAAACAGTGGGTAGAGGTCTGCAGCTCCCAGGCGCTGGCTGTACTGTTTCAGCCCGTCCATGTCAGTCCAGATCAGAGACTGCCACAGATGGCAGTAGTCCAGGCGGAACTCCTCCGTGAGCACCTGTAGCCAGGGCAACACAGGCAGCAACTGGGTCTCTCTTGGCCCAAGGCCTGAGCCCCAGACTAGTGCTGACCACCACACCAGGGACAAGGAGCTCCTGGCTCTCCAACAGTCAGCCATCTGAGGGCATGAGTTCAAAGGGACCAGACATGCTCTAGATTTCAGTCTCTCTTTCTCAGATTTGCATATACATAATATCTTGGGGCTGGATCACACATCTAAGCATGAAATCCATTTGTTTCATACATGCTTTACACACGTGGCCCAAAGGTAGTTTTGTACAATGTATTTAGTGATTCTGTGCATGATACAAAGTTACGTGGCATAGAATTTTCTGTGGTGCCACAGTGCTCAGAAGCTTCAAGCACTGGGAGTATAGAGTTTTTGTATTAGGGTTACTCAGCCTGAACTGGCAAGCCTTGGTCCTAAATGGCAGAGACTGCTAACTCCCCTATAAAATCTATATTATCATCTCTTTTCTAGGTTACTTCCCTGGCTTCCAACAAACACAGATGCAGTCCTCTACCTCAACAGTGACTGATGGGGTGGAGCAAAAAAACCCCACCTCCTGCAAAGCTCTCCCACAGGTCTCCAAGCCTCCTCTCTGCTATCACTGCCTGTGAGTCCAAGAAAGCGGGACCCTCTGGATTCCATCTACCATACCCAAGTGTGATGGTTTGTAATATGCTCGGCCTAGGGTGTGGCACTTTTAGTATGTGTGGCCTTGTTGTAGTAGGAGTGTCACTGTGGGTGTGGGCTTTAAGACCCTCATGCTAGCTGCCTGAAAGTGAGTATTCTGCTATCAGCCTTCAGATGAAGACGTAGAACTTTCGGCTCCTCCTACAACATGCCTGCCTGGATGTTCCCACCTTGACGATAATGGTCTGAACCTCTGAACCTGTAATCCAGCCCCAATTAAATATTGTCCTTATAAGAAGAGTTGCCTTGGTCATGATGTCTGTGTACAGCAGTAAAACCCTAACTAAGACATCAAGCCAATGTGAACAAGGTGACCGTCCCCTGCTACCCCAGCTATCTGCCTCCAAGCTGCAAGGTTTCCAGAGAACATCAGCGGGCTCCAACCGCAGGAAGAAGAATTTTCTCCTACCTGGTAAAGCCCATGGTCTAAGAGGACAATCTCAGCCTTGCCCGTGTCAGGACGCTTCCGTACCAGTACGTTGCCTGGGTGGGGGTCACAGTGCACGAAGCCATTGACAAAGATCATCTCACTGTACATCTTGCCCAGGTGGCAGGAGATCTGAAAGAGAAGTGACCCACTGGGAGTTCTGCCCTGCCTATATGTGCACCAAGAGCTTCTCTCATCCCCCTAATCTAGTCACTCAAGAGAGAGATGACAGTAGCCATTGGACCTGAGCATAGGAGAGGATGGAGTCCTCACATCTGAGCGAGAAGCTCGGCTCCAATCCAAGCACACGTTAGAATCACGTGTAGCTCAGACATGCTGGGACGGCCCTAGCCACCAGTGTTTTCTGAGTTCCCAAGGTGATCTCCTGCACGCAAGAGAGAAGATTGGCTGCTTCTCCAAGGCTGCCAGTCGGTCTTCACCTCCCACACTGCCCTGCCCACACCTCTCTCCTCTCTGCTCTTTTATCAGCCCCTCTTCACTCTTTCCCAAAGGTGAGAGAGTGGGTGGTGGGAACAATCCCACCCACTCCTTCGAAGAACAGAGCCGGGTTAGGAACAGGTGATATACACAATGTCTCTCCTCTGGAGCTGCCCTGCTGCCAGGCCAGTCCTAGACAGACCCAGAGTCTAGGACCTGCTCCCCTCTCCCCATCCCCCAGAGCCCAATGCTAATCTGATTTATGATGTCTGTGCGGAAGAAAGACACTAGAGAGGCCATTTAAATCATCCTGTCAGTCCTGCGAGCCCTGCCAAGGCAGCCTTCTTATCTCTACTCCCTTTTTTTTATTAAAGCTAAAAGCCTCTTCCTTGCCTGGGAGCAGCTGCTGAATAGAACCAGACCTGGGCCCTGAGATGATCTGTCGATGGACATGCAGGGGATAAAGATATGCTCAGCCAGAAGGTAGACGACCCAGGATACCAACTGTCCTTGCCATTTCTTCTAGCCTCAGTTGAACCTCATGGTCATTAACAAATGAACAACAGTGACGAGAAAGGAGCTGGGGTTCAATGGTGAAGGGGCTTCAACAGTCTTCCTCAACCCATGTCTTATGACATGAAGTCTTGCCTCTCTCCCTGTTCTCACCTTGTATCTCACATCTCTCTCTCTCTCTCCCTCTGTGTGTGTGTGTGTGTGTGTGTTTTCCAATGATCCCTATGCCTTCCTACCTTAGGCTTCCACAAGCCCTCTCACCATCTCCCCATCTTTAGGTCTACCCCCACCCCTTCCGTCCTATCCAAGGCATGAAGAGTGCTCTCGACACACACACACACACACACACACACACACACACTCACTCACTCACTCACTCACTCATAGAGGATACAGGGTTTTTTTTTTTTTGTTTTTTTTTTTTTTGTTTTTTTTGTTTTTTGTTTTTTGTTTTTTGGTCTTTTATAGCACTAGCAATTACTCGAGTGATTATTTGACAAATGATCATCTGGTTCACTATCGGAAGCTCCTAGCACAGTGGGGACTGGCTCTGTTTTATTAAATGGCTTTATTGGGGTATAATTGATGTGCTATAGACTGGCTCTATTATGCATGCCTTTGCTTGTAACAGTACCACACAGGTAAAGTAAGGCTCTGCATTCAATGTGAATGAGTTCTCCCTGGTCTCCCTGGCATCTGTGCTTCCACCTCCAGTGTCTATCCTAGTCCTATCAGTCTTTCCTAAGCCCCAAGCATTCATAATCAGCATCAACTTAAAAGATCAAGAATGGTCAAGTATAGTAGCATAGACATAATTTCAGCACTTAAGAGCCTGAGATGGGAGGACCGAAAGTCCAAGGCTAGCCTGGGCTATAAAAGACTTGATTAAAGAGTAATCCTGCATTTGAACACTGCTGCCATCCTTACTATGCTCAGAATGTAAGTATAGTTATGACCCACAACCAACTCTTCAGACAAGAGACTGAGAACACAGAGGTTAAAGCTGTTCATGGCATAGCCCTGTTTCTTCAAAGCAGGTATAAACCCCAGCTGCTAAATTAGCTATTCCCTTCTATACAGGGGCACCTCTCCCCTGAGACCTCAAAGCAGCTACGTATACTTCTGGATTCAGTAAGTACAAGCTCTCACAGGTAGCTGCAGAAGTGTATGTGCATGTCACAGGGCCTAGGATCCAGTGACCTTTTGTAGATACCCCTGTGGTAGTCATCACTGGTTCCTGTAGTGATGAAGATACTGAAGCCACTGCCCTACAACACCAGCACTCTGACTCCAGAGATCTACCGTGGGACTCTGTCATTCTTATTAGGAAAAGGACTTTGCTCTAGGTCGAATTTCAGACTTGTTCTGAGATGGCAAGGGGTCCCAGGGCCACTGTTTTCTGTTTCCTGGGAGATGGGCCTCAGCCAATGCAGGTCCTGAAAAGCCAGCCAGTTCCCCACCTCTGTGCCACCAAGACTCCTTTTTGTTAGGCTTCTTGGAGCTCCTCGGAGCTACGCTTCAGAAGGCGGTATCTGACAAACCGATTCCATTTATTAAGTAATCATTCATTTTTATTTGTCAAGGACGCATATAAAGTCCAATCAGGGCTCCTGATCAGCCTAAGATAAGCAGCGCAGCCAGACTGCGCTGACGGAATTCCAGGCAAAATGTGGAGAAGTGACATTTCATTTAGTCTGGGCAAACCTGTCACAGGGAGACGTATGATCTCCCTTAAGCTTTCTGAAATATTGTTAATCGCTCTGGAGCCCTTATTTCTACAATGAAAGATGGCCCCCAGGGGCATGGTGAATAGGGATGGGGAGGGCTCTATCCCTTAGGGATGGTCTTTCATTGGGCAGTTGGGGGTACTGCCAACTACTACCACATATTTGAGTGGAGCCACCAGAGAGTGTGTGTGTGTGCGTGTGCACATTCGCACGCACATACACCATTTCAACACCCGTCAGCTAGCTGCCACTCGGAGGCCTTCCTACTTGGGGGCTTCTCTGGATGTTTAGTTCAGCCAGATGTCACCAGACCCGACAGGTGTAGAAGGCAGAGCAAGGAGCAGGAGCTGGCTGATGCCAACAGCTCTGCACTGAAGCTATCTTGGAGCTGCCACTTTGGGCACGGGTGACCTGAGAGATAAGCCACCCTAACCCTCCATCTCCATTAGCACTTAAGTGGGACTAAAGTCATCTGTCCAACCTCCTCACAGGGCAAACTCAGGATTCAAAGTCAAATACCATTACCTAGGAGAAAGTCATTACTCAGTGTTAGACACACAAATGTCACTGTTTTGGCTTTTCATTGCTTTAGACATGGAGGAAAAGGCATACCTGTTACTATTAAGTATAACTGTCAGCATTATGAACAAAGCTCATAAACACACAGAGACTGAAGTGCCCAAGGCAGGATGATAGGGCTGCTTCTAAGACAACTGTGAGGGAGCCGGGACTTACTCAGGGCATTTAAACAGAAAGAAAGGAGAATTCCTGGATGAAATGTGAACTGCTTATTGTCCTATGACGTCTTAAGAAGAAAAAAATATCAATCTTTAGGACAGCAGTTCTCAACCTGAAGGTCACAACCCCTTCAGGAGTTGAATGGAATGACCCTTTTATGGAGGTCACCTAAGACCATTAGAAAACACAAATATTTACTTACAATTCATAAGAGTAGCACAATTACAGGTATGAAGTAGCAATGAGAATAATTTTATGGTTGGGGTCACCACAACATATATTAAAGTGTACAAAACAGTCACAGATGTTGGAAGACTGAGAACCCCTGTTTTAGGGTTGTCTTTTCTCCTGGGCAGTAACTATTTGTATCTCAACTGGAAAGAGCTACAGGTTGATGCAGGCCTTTGGTCTGAGCTCATAGTTCTTGATAACAAACACAAAGAAAAATCCATTTCCCTAGATATCAAAAGTCCTTGGGAGATGGGAGGGGAGGGGAGGGAAGAGAAGGGGAGGGAAGGGGAGGGGAGGTGGAACTGGCAGTTCTGGTTGAACTACACTTAAGAAGGACTTCGACAGAGCATGCCACTCTTGTGGCCCTAGTCTCTTAGTTTTGGGTGAATTCTCTTTGCATCTTGCCAAACCAGGCTGAATGTGCTGATGGGCAGTAGCACATTTTGTTAAGTAGCCCATGATGAGCCAAGCCCTGCTCCAGAGACTTTGCCCTTCTCTCCAAGAAACAGGTGAAGGGGGTGATACAAAGACAGGAAGAAGCCACTAATCACTTGCTCAGTAGTCAGTGACATTGATCCATCAGGTGACCTGACTCCAGAGAATAGGTGCTCATTGGCCAGGCCTCCTGCCTCTCCACTGCAGGGAGGCTCTCCCAGAAGTTGACTTCTGAGGGACCTTGGCATCCAGTAAGGCGTCTGTCTGAAGAAAAGGATGTTGGTAGAAAATTCTGGCTGGGTGACTCACCCAGTCCACAACTCTAAGCAAAGGCACAGGACAGCGCTCTTTACTAAGAAGCTATGGAGAAGTCTGAATTGTTCCTTGTGAAAAGAATGTGCCATTCATATGGGATTCCATTAATTACAAATGCCTTTCTTCTCTAACAGTGGGGGAGAGGGAAAAACCAGGACTCCATAAAAAGGCTGAGTAAAGAATTAATTGAGTAAATAATATTTAAATCAAGGAGTTATTTTGGGACTTTTCTCAAGGCCTGAATTGGCTGAAAGTAGTTTAATTGGTCTATAATTGTGTGAATTAATTCATTCCTACCCCCAAGGAAAAGTCTATGTGTGTTCCTGGGTGGGGGTGTCTTGGGCCCATGTCTGTGAGAGGAAAGCAAGGCTGCTGTTGTGGCATCTGTCCCCAGAGCCTGCCAGATTCTCCACAGACCAGCCTGCTGCCTGGGACATAGTGCCATCAAGCTCTTCCTGTGCCCAGGAACAAACACTGGGATTTAGAAACTGCAGGCTTCTCCAGCTGTCCAGTGCTGCAGGCAGTGTATTCGTAGTACACGGTGATCTTGGATGAGGGAGCTAGGAGATGATGTCTCTGACCACCCAGCTGTGAACTCTTCAGCCTCACAGGACAAGGAAGGCAGTGGTGCCAATGGGCAGTGGGGACAGGAAGAGAGACGCCAATGGGTCACAGAAGAATGAGAGGTAACTCTGATGGTGGCACTTGGAAAGCCTCCTGTTTAGACTTAAGCCTTAAACACCCCAAGTCTTAATCACGCCACCACACGGTGATGCTTTCAGTACTTGGCCCCCGGCTTGCAGCATTATTCGGAAGGAGATGGAGCTTTTCTCACGAGGGGCCTGGCTGGTAAAACGAGGTCATTTCCGGTGATAAGGCGATGCCCACTGCTGGTGCTGGCTGAGACCACTGCTTTCTCATGTCTGGCCATCTGAAGACTCTCTGTGTCATGGCCTCATCCATAGACAGAACCACTCCAATAGACATGTCTTCCCTGCCATGGTGGCTGCAACCTTTGAAGCCATGAGCCAAAATAAACTCATCCTCAAGTCACTTCTTTAACTTCAGTTAGGTATCTTGTAGCAACAAGAAAATCAATGCAGCTTCTTTAATCAGGCCTCACCAGGCACAAACACTGCGAGGCAAGAAAGCCTGTGGATCTCTACCAGAGATGCTCTGTAAGGCACCCCAAGGCCAGAGGAGTCAAAGGTGAGTCCCTGGCATCATCGACACACAAGAGGAAGGAACTCCTGTTGGCACCTGGTGTGTCCTCTCTAGGGTGACAACTCACCCCGCACAGATCCATACTCTTCCACCTTGCTTGGGTCACTATAAAAAGCCAGAGAAAGGATTCATCGCTCCCTATTTCCCCTGCCCTTTGACAAAGACTGTCCTGGTGGCACCAAGGACATCTGAGAGATGGAGTTTCGGTGTCATTGTGTATTGAGCATATACCTCAGGCTCATCACTGAGCTGTGCTTCAGTTGTCCAAAGATCTCTAGGTCACCCATGGTCAACTGCAGACAGGGAAACCAGGGTTCCTAAAGAAGAGCAACCCCACAGCAGAATGGTTGACAAATGACAGAGCCTGCACTGGACTCCAGTGCCCAACCAATCAATAACTCTGCTGTGAGAAAACAAAGAAATCCACAGGAACTACCTGGGGACTCCACTAACACCCATGAGCATCCTAGAGTGATGGGGTTAGAGAGAAGATGGTTTTCCTTCCAGTGATTTCAGGAATTGAGTCTTTAGCATCTTCAGATTCCAGCCAGCTGGGAGGGCCAGGAGGTTGGAATGATGCTGAGCACAAGTGAGAAGTCCTATTCTGCCCACATGAAGCAGTGACAGAAGCAAAGGTAACCAGGGGAAAGGGAGAGGCTTCAGTTTTTCTGAACTGGTGGCGCTACATGCCAGTCAAGCACCTCCAAGTCTATGCACTCGCAGGCCAGAGGCAGAGGACAGGAAGGGAACAAAGGTTCTCAAGGATTTTATGGAGGAAGAAATACCTCTGTGAGTAATGCCCTCATAAATTATGAATTAGGAAAATGTTCTGACATGGCTGTATTGCTTACAATGCTTGCGTGGCGGCATCTGTCACACAGTAGAAAGGACTTGGCCTCCTATCTCAAGAACTTGACTCAAGGCCACCAGAGCAGTGAATGGCAGAGCCAGGCATCCTCGGGCACCCAGCCTGTCTAGCACCAGGTCTCTTGGAAGCCCCATGCTTGGTTCTGTCCCCATTTCTATTCTAGCATAAGTGGCAGTGCCTGCACATAGTAGGTACTCAAAACATACACTGAAAGGTGACTCAGAGATCCTTCACTGTTCCTAAAATGTCAGGAATGGACTTTGGAGTTACTGCAAGAAGTAAACACAGTCAGGACTTCGGGCTACATGAAGAACAAAGCCACAGGCTCCACTCCCTTGCAGACGCCTTCAAAATGACTTCAGAGAGAAAGAAGAGGCAACAGGCCCCGCACAAGAAGAACAGAAGGCATAGCCGCAGCAGCCAATGTGAGACAGGAGGACCATGGCCTGGGACAGATGGGGACAGGTGGTGGCAGAGCAAAGGCTGAGGAGCCTTGAGCCAGCTACAGGTGCTCTGTGACTATGATCTCAACTCCAAAGAGGCTCAGTACCTGGCATCTCTGCAAACAGATTTTGAGGGTCCTAAAAGGAAAGATGAGCTAGAAGGTTTTAACTAACTCCTAAGTCCATCCCCACTTTAACAGAAGTTTGCTCCCTGGAGAGTTCTCCTCTAACTGGGATCCTGATGACTAGGGCTGAATCCAAGACCAATGGAAATTGCTGTCACCATCTCCTAAAGTTTCTTGTAAATATGATCCTGGCTGTATATGCTACCATGGTCAGGGATATAAACAGGCTCCAGCAGGCTGCTGGCTACTGGTGAATACTGGAAGGTAGGTCTTGCATGTACACATTCGGGTGAGCACGGATAGCTCAAGGGCTTTGCACTGGAGTGAGATCCGCTGCAGACTCACTTGGACACTCTGCAACCCTTCTTCCCATTCTAGACTCTCCTGTGTACCCAGGGGTGGTTCTCAGGAATCTGCATAGCTATACGCACTCCTCCAACGCTTCTGAAATATGGCTCTTGAGCCAGTCAGTGCTCACTAAGCCGTAGAGTCACTGGTCTATAAAATATTCAAATATAAAGGATCCTTAATTGGAGGTCAACTGGTCCATCATCTCCACTAAGAGAACTGAGGGCCAGAGAGGCAGGACTACCTTACTTCGTTCTTGAAAAATTAGATGTCTACTAAGGTCTCTCCATCTGGATACTGGTTTTTCCCAGCAGCAGGGATAGTGGCCCAGACTCACAGAGGGTCCACCCGCCCAGAGTCCACTGGTCACAAGCAAGCCACAATATCAGTATACCTACTCATGTGTCTACACTCCCCCTGGAAAAATCAGAGCCCCCTCTAGTGAGATACCATTACAGCCTTAGCTTGCTAGAGCCAAAGCAATGAGTGGATGGGGGTGGCCCCTGGACTGGAAGTCCATCTCTAGCAGGAGAGGCCAGTGATGACACAGGGCAAAGATGCTGGATCTCCCAATTAGCAGGCAGAGGCTCTGCTTCGTTTTAGGGAAACTCTAAGAGCTGACCTCCCAGTGGGACCAGCCAGTTCCCACTGCAGCCAGACTCTGTGAGTTACCCAGGCTCTGTCCTCCTCCCTACCCTAGGAGCTGAAAGCAAGGGGAACTATTGGATATTCTCAGTGTGCTGCTAACAAAGGGGTCTATTCAGCCCTCCTGCTGCCAATTTCCTGACAGTTACAAGTGGCTGAAAGTTCTACTGTGGACCCACATGGATCTGTGGGAGGGAGACAGAGAAGGTGGAGGAGAAAGGGCCTAAGTTCTAATTTTGGTTATAATCCCCACTGAGGAGCTAGCTGATAATGTCTGACTCCAGCATGGGGGTTCTGACCACCCAGACCCTGCACATGAAGAGACTGTATTAACAATAAATGTGGGTGGGTAAAGTACAACCCCCTCATTCCTAGGGGGCCCTGTGGTGACCAGGAAGCAGAAGGCTGGAGACAAAACCTGGTCCACTAGCCAGTTTCCCGGATACCAGGGGAACAGGAGGTAAAGACACACCTCCATCTTCTTTCTCCCTTGCTCTATGAAACTGATTGGTGACTGCAATCCTCCAGGTCAGGGCGGGAGTTGATGAATGTGCTCTGTGCTGCTCGCTCACCTGTACGGACTTAGCGGCTGGGAGAAAAGAAGCCAGCAGCAGCCTTCGCTCAGGGAAGTGTCCTTGTCCGTGTTGCCACTCTAGGCTCACTCTAGGGTCAGACCTCTCCCTGATAGATGCATAGTTCTTTTACAGGAAGCAGGCCAGGCTCTAGGGTCTCAGAACCCAGGCCTAGCCAAGCAGTCCCAACCACACTCTGTCCCTCTGTCCTAACACCAGCCCCCACCTCACCTCATTCACATCGATCTGGTTCTTCTCCATGTAGGCCCTGTCGTTGACTTGACCTCCCTCTACAAATTCCATCAGGAGCACCCTCTTGGTAGACAGCTCCCAGTGGATCTGGGGAACCTGCGGAAGGAAAATGAGAGTCACATCAGAGGAGGAGGCTGTGGGCAGGGCCATCCCCTAGTAAAGTGCTGGGAGCCAGGCAGTGGGACGTACTGCTTTCTGGATAGAGCCATTGCCAGAGAGAACTGGGGTGAGGACCAGGCAGATGCCTCAGCCAGGTAGCCCTTACAGCGGAACTCCTTCACAAGTCCTTTACAAACGTGGGAGCAAGCTCCTCAACCCCCCACTGCCATTCCCTAAACCCCTGACCTTCCACATCCCTCACCTCTCACCCCAACTCCTCCTCCATCTTACAGTGAGCCACACACTATACTAGAAATGGGTACTTGGGAGAGAAGTGTTCCTACCTGGAAACTGCTATTATTAAGGCTTTAACTAGAAACGTTCACTGCAGACTCGTCATGCTTTAGAGCCTGGTCTTCAGCTGGTGGTATTATTTTTGAGAGGTTTGGGAACTTTTAGGAGGTAGGTCCTGGCTGGTGGAAGAAAGCAGGGCCTTCTAGAGGCGGTCCTCTGGTACAGGAGCCCAGCCCTGTATCTGGAAGTTTCATTTCCTGGATCCCTGTGATGATAAGAACTTCCAGTATTCCCTTCTCAGCCACAAGCTCCACACTGACCTCACCACCATGATGAGTGAAACCCTTTGAAGACATAAGCTGGAACAAATCTTTCCTTCCTTCGGTTGTTTCCATCAAGTACTGTGGTCAGTGTTGCACACATAGCTAAAACCAGTGCTAAGAGCTGCTTCCCTCTGCCTCTCCCTCCATCAGACCCTTGCTTGGTCCTAACCCTGCTACAGTTTCTGCACCTGGGAAACAGATATATTGAAGCAATGAACTGAGTTTGAACCAGAAGACAAATTCTGCTTTCTCCCAGATTCTTACAAGCCTCCTGTGGCAGACAATGCTGGATCTTAACCCATTGTCTATTACCCATCTTCCTCTTCCCCACATGTGTGAAACTGAAACCTGTTCCCTGGCTGCCCCATAGCGGGTGGTCACATGATGTGGCTCTGGCTCATCAGAAGTAAGTGGCACTTTGTTAAGAGGATCGGGAAAGGTTTCGTTTCTCTTCATAAAAGGATGCCTGTGGTACTGTTCCCCTCTTTCTCTCCCACCCTGAAGGTAAATGTGATTCTTGGGACAGTGACAGCCATCTTGTAACCACAGGGGGGTAAAGGAAGGAAAAGAAAGTCAGCCCTGATGCTGTCAGAGTACCAAGTACCATCAGCAGGCAACTGCTGCACACCTTCTCACTCTATACAAATAATAAACATTTTTAACCATGTATATATGTTGGGGAGGGGGCAGATAATGTGCCTGTGAGCTCAGATGCCCAAGGAAGCTGGAGGCTTTGTGTCCCCTGGAGCTGGTATTACAGGCAGTTGTAAGCCACCTATTATGGTGACTGGGAACCAGACTTGGGTCCTCTGGAAGAACAGTGCATGTTCTTAACTTCTGAGCCATTCTTCTAGCCATAAGAATAAGCATTAAATAAATAAATAAGTAAATAAGTAAGTAAGTAAGTAAGTAAATAAATAAATAAATAAATAAATACCTAGCTAGCAGTAGTAGCAGGTAGCACACTCCTTTAATCCCAGCACTCAGGAAACAGAGGAACTCTTCCTCTGAGAGTTCAGGGCCAGCCTGGTCTACAGAGCAAGTTCCAGGACAGCCAGGGCTACACTGAGAAACACTGTCTCAAAACAAACAAATGAACCTGTCGGGTTGGGCTTCGGTTAACTGCAGACAAATCATAAACTATTTAACATATTCCTACTCTCCCTGACTCTGAAAACACCAAAAAGCAAGATAGAACAGATTTCAGTGGGAACAGGAAGGGGTCAGAGGGCACCACAGGCTGTGTGGTGTCACATAAGCAGGTGACACTATCAGTACCATCAAAGCCATGATGCTTTCAGCATACTATTTCTTCAAAGTTTTGGTCACTATTTCCTCTTAAGGAGAAGAACCAAAGGCAGTCCATTCCATCTAGACAGCCCTCAAGTCCAGCTACACATTTCTCCTAGTTCTTCTGAGAAAGCTGTACCGTCGATCATTCTCTTACCTCGTGCCTCAGTTTCCTTCCCTGGCAAGGGGCCCTGCAGGGCATGGAGCTACCTATATGTGAAGCCCTGGTGCTAAGAAGCAGATGAGCCTAAGTTAAATTTTCACCATTTGGAAATCTAGGTTGATCAAGACGTTTATGCCTCTCTGTTGCTTTGAATGTAAGATTCAGACACACTTGTCAACTCGAAACAAGTCCATGTCTGTCATTATCGTTGCTCCTGGTCTCCAGGGGAAAGGTATACTACTTGGGTACCTTTGGTTAAGTTTATCCATTGATTTGGAAACCTCAGCTTGGCAGTGGGCCTTGGAGCTCTGTAAACATTAGGCCAGAGCCCCAGCAGGTCCTACTAGGTCATTTGGAGGACAGCCAGGAGAGCACCAAGGGTGGGGTGAGAGCCCAAAGCTGAAGTCTCTCTGGGCTGCCTGGGCACGGGCAGGAATAAGCCAGGGACTCCTTCCCATACCTTCATTCCCTGTGATGTGACCACTCCAGCCTGATAATCACACGCCCTTTTCCTCAGCCACTCGGGGCTGGATTATCACATGGAAATGACCACAAAATCACGAAACAGCAAAAGTACATGACTTGTCCCTCAAGTCCCCAAATGGCTATGTCTCACCACTGCCCATCTCCTTCTTCCATCCAGGAAGGAAAAAAAAATTGGCACCTGGCTATAAAGGAAGCAAGCTTAGGGACGCATCTCACCAGGGACTCACTGGCCCTAGCAGGGCCACCTCTGGCCTATGAGACCCTGGCTCAGGGTCTATGTCATACAGGGTAGCCCCCCACAACGGCCCACCTGAGAGCTCCACCTGCTACCACATCAGGACCACCCAACCTCTATAAAAAGTCCCACGACCTTGCTTGGGTAGCCTGGGCCTCGTGGTGGGGCCTGACCATGCACCTCTACTCTGTGCACCGTGAAGCCTCTGCTATCATGCAGGATACAGTCCTCCAGAAGTCAGAGCTCGGCCTCCTACTTGCTTTATTGACTGTGGACACATGGTAACCTCTCTGAGACCTAATGCACCCCTAGTAAGATGATGTGGGTGGCTATAGAAGAGCCTGCTTCACCTCACGCACCACTGGCGTGGAGAGAGGACAAGTGTCCCACACAGAACCAAATGCTGAGCTGTTGGTTAAACAGTGGCTGTCCCGTGACAGCTACGCAGTGACCCATGAGGATCCTGATCCACCTCAGAGCTGAGTCAATGCCATACGCTCACACACTCATGCAAACATCATGCAACATAGTTGTCTTCTGTGACTCAGAAATGTTTCAAACAAGTACTACACAGTTTGATGTGCAGGCTTTAAGCCACGCTGTCTCCCCCCTAACCCTGCTTCTTCCCCTTGCTGGTTTACTCTGTCAACCTAGGCTAATGGCTCGATCCCTTGGGACTTCTGCTTCCCCACCAATGGCACAGGGTTCAAAATGGTACCTCCTTTGTGAGGCCACTCTACAGATTAAAGGGTAAATATATGTGAAACACTTTTAGAAGTGACTAACACATTAAAAGGTCATATGTTATTATACATGTTGCTCATCTTTGAAAGTCTAATAAGCTGTGACACTTCTCCAAGAGCTCACATATCCCCCAGGGTCCTGACCTCACACAAAAAACTCTGGAGTGACCCTGCCTGATGTGACACACTCTCATCTCCACTCGAGCTTTTATCTAAACTGGTTTCAAACCCATGCGTAGACTGTTTCTCCTTTCCTTCCTGTCCCCAACTATCCCTCAGGTTAATCACAAGTCTGAATGCCTGGCACAGCCCTATTCTACGCATGCTCAGATCCGTATTGTTCAGTCTGGCTGCCCTTCACCTTCTTCTGGCATCCTCTCTATTTTATTCAGAGATGGGCTGAGACCCAAAGATTTACTGTGAAGGGTCGAGGATATTAAACACCCCTTAGCACTGGAAGAGGCCTCGCACATGAGAGGCAAACTCGTTGCTGAGACTTAATTACGCACAGATGTTGTGATGGGGTGCCAGCATGCAAGAGCAATCTATCTACAGTTTTAAAAGCTGAGCTGGGTTCACCGTGCAGAATTTGCTTCCTGCTTATGATGTGCTTAGGCAAAATTAATTACTTAGGAGCCTTCATTCCTCCATTGTCTTAGGAATGGTATGTGAGTTCTGGCAGCAGTGGGTCAGATCAGTATGTTAATTATTTACCAATTTGGCATCCTTGTTTCAAAAATCTGTGTTGTTGTTATTATTATTATTATTACATGTCTTGGTCTGGCAGTTGCTAGTTGGCTCCAGCCAGAGGATGATTCTGCTGTTTCCATGGAAACGGTGGAGGAGATTGTTGCGTTTGTCTGGCTCCGCACTCTGGCACTAAGGGGCACCTCTGCCAGGTTAAAGGTGGCAGAAACTCTGAGGTAAGCAGCAGACACAGAGTCAGAGAGCCTGGGCTAAAACTGGAACTCTACCCAAGACACGGCTGTGTAGAGGGATGGGCTAGAAGGGCTCACCATCAGGATGTGTCAGCATCCTGTCAGTACGACAGGGCCTGACACACTGAAATGCTCGCTCACTAAATACTGCATTCTCCCCCCTGAAGTCAGCCCTTTTTGGAGGCCTTTCTGAGCTCCCTGTCCTGGGTAGATTAAGCGTTTCCTCATGGGAAGCCACCAAAATAAATATGAAGGTCCACTGTGTGCACAACACTTTGTAAGACAGGCAATAATGTATCTGCTTTCTCCCATTAAGTGGGAAGTTTCTAGAGCGGCACCAAAAGGGGGCCTCCCACAATACACCAAGAGACCAAGGAAATAATAAATGTAGGATAAGGAAGAGGAAAACTGGTATGTGCAAGTGAATACACCTTTGAGGCCCTAAAGCCTTATACTTCTTTTTCTGTGTCACTGAGGAGCCTATGTGCCTGGTTCTCTGGGGAGCCCCAAGGTTTCTGCTCTATAGTTCTGCATACTGTAGTGTTGTCTAGAAACACTGTTGTAACAAAACTGTACTACAGGAGCAAATGTAACATGCATTTTTGGAGCCGGATCAGAGTACAGAAGTGTTAGCTGTCACCGTCACTCACTGCATGTTCTGTGGAGGGAGAGGCCATAGAACACAGGCCCACGGGGTACTCAGTGTCAAGCATGCAATGAACAGCTGGTTCAACAATCATATTAGGGTTCACTCTTGGAAATTGCCTTCAAGGGGCTTCCATGTGGATCTCCAATTACAAATCACTCACCTTAAGTTAGAAACTTTGGCCAAGAGATGTCCCAGCTCACGCCCTCTATGTAGGGACAGCCAGGGTAGGGCCCAACCGACCCCTGCACTCATCCTTGACGGTCCCGCTCTCCTACCTTTAGGAAGTCAAAGTGCCTGAGCATGTGGGCCACTTTCTCAGCGTTCCTCCCTTCATTCAGGAAGTCCAACTCGAGAGGCAGGTTCTTCTTCGCTTCATCCACCAGCCACATGAATTCAAAATCTGGGAAAAGTTGCTTCACGGCCAGGACAAGCACCTGAAAGCCACCAAGCAACCTGTCAGCCAGTCAGCCCACGGC
Source organism: Mus musculus (assembly GCF_000001635.26). Lineage (NCBI taxonomy): Eukaryota > Metazoa > Chordata > Mammalia > Rodentia > Muridae > Mus > Mus musculus. The sequence goes on along the minus strand of NC_000078.6, from coordinate 88,441,040 downwards.
CCCCACCACGGAAGGTACATGTCCTACCCCGCTGGGGGATGATTCTGTGCGCTGTGTATTCAGATGCTGATTACTGGGCCCAGAGATCAGGTCGCAGCCCTGACAGGCATTGCCAAGCATCTCCTGTCTTACTTTCATGTAAAAATTGTTTTCTGTCACCTCTGGTTGGTTAATAAAGAGCTGAGCAGCCAATAGCTGGACGGGAGAGAAGAGATGAGACTTCCGATCCCAGTGAGGGGGATCCTGGGTGGAGGAAGGAGAGGAGGGAGGTCACCATGAAGAAGTTGCCATGAGAGGCTACGAGAGACAGAGACACCATGGAAAGGACGGACGGAGCAGGAGCAGCCAGAGCAGGACCAAGATGGCAGGTGGCTGGGAAGTAGGCCAGACTGGCATAGTTGAGTTAAAACAGATGAGAACCCCGTCCAACTAAAGTGCAAGAAGCTTTTTAATAAATACAGCAGGTCTCCATGTCATTAGTTCAGAGCAAGGGCAGGTATAGAAAAGCCCTGAGCTTTTGCTCTATGCCCTGCCTGGGTCTCCCGTGAAATACACATGGGAGAGAGAACTGTTTTCCTGGCCTCTGCCACAATAATTGTACCAAGTCCAAAATGTTAAGAAGAGAACAGCATCCAGAAGTAACCTTGACGACTGTTGGCTAGGTACTGCCTGGCTGGGTACCCAGCATCTTGCTCCAAATCCACACAATCATGGGAGACATGTAGGAACATGTCATGTCACTAATCGGGGCTCTGAGAGTTCCTGTGATTTCTTTTTTTTACAAATCTGTACAGTTAGGAAGCCTTGTTTAAGGCAACTTCCATTATCTGTGATGTGGCCACGCCCATATTTGTTCAAATTTTTGTCATTGTTTTGTTGGTGATGGTGGTTGCCTGTGCCAGAGGCTAAACCTAGGGCCTTGCGCATGGTAGGTGGGCAAGTTCTCAATAACTGACCGAAATCCCTAGGCAGAGCTGTTCTTGCTCAACCTGCTAAGGGTAGAGAAGGTGCTTCCCACTGCAGCTGATAACTTCACTTGCTTCAGCCTTGAGGCTGGGATTGAAACAGTTGTGATATGGACTGAACATGCCTGACTCAAGGTTCTAGCATCACAAGTGCTCCAAGACTTCCTAAGTGCCCGCATTATATCACACATGGAGATGTTCACACCTGATCTCATGGCAGGCTGCATTCAAAAATGCAAGAGCACTAAAATTATTATATAAAATTTGCCTTCAGGCTACAAGGTAAAATGTATATGAGACATAAATGAGTTCTTTCTTTAGACACAGGACCATCCCCAAGATGCCTCATTATATAGGTGCAAAATTCCATAATCCAAAAAAGCCCAAAACACTCCTGGACCCAAGCATTTTTTATAAGAGAGATACTCACCCTGCCTTATTTTCTATGTTGTCTGCATAAGATAAGACTTCATAATTTTAAAAAAATTGGAATAAAGAAGCATCCAGACTTGACAAGACCGAGGCTTGCCCATCTAGATGAAGAATGCAGCATTTGGACACCTGGGTTCCCCGTGGATCCTTGAGTGATGAGACGACAGGGGTGGGGTGGGGTGGGGTGGGGTGGGGTGGGGAGTCTGACCTGGCATGTGGTGTGGTTCTGATGGTGTGAGTTAAACATCAGAGACAGAGGACAAGAGCCCAGTGGGAGGAGCCAAGCACGTGCCGAGGCTCCTCAGGCGTGGTGGGCTTAGTGACAGTGTCCCCTCACTTCCCACACTCCATTTCCAACCTCCAGAAGGACTCTCTGGATCCCCACTGACAGGCAGATTCTGTGCCTCCCTCCGTTGGTGCTGTTTAACACGTGAGAAAGAGAAAGTTCCAAATCTATTGCAAACCCATCACCCAAAGGACATGTGCTGCTCTGTCTGGAACCTTATGTCCTCTGTGATGTACCAGGTGCCATCCTGACAACCATCACACAGGGTTACCATGGTCAATTTCTAACAAAACCAATTTTAATTACACTGGACCGTTGTCTAATTTCTTTTCGGTCTTGTCTAGTCACTCACGGGCTAGACCTGTGACCTTACACCAACTGACTTCATTTGTTGTGTTTCTGTTTGTGTCTCATGAAACACGCAGTGGGCCAGGGTACTATGCATCAGATCCAGGCACCTGGACAGAACAGCCTACGTAAACTGCATCTCATCAGGTATCCTCAGATGACCCTCAGCTGCCACTGAAGTAGGGACAGAGCAAGTGAACAAAAAAATAAAAGTGGCTGTCACACGACTAAGCCCAGCCTGGGGGCCTCAGGACCATTGAAAGGGGCTGAATTCCTCTCTCTGAGTCCAAGTTCAGACAAAAACCAAAACAAACCAAAACCAAAGAAAACCAACCAACCAACCAACCAACCAAACAAACAAAAACCTTTAAGGCTTTTTGCTCAGGTCTAGATGCTCAGGAAAAAGGGCTCAGGAGAGGCCCAGGAGAGCAGCCCATGAGTTCCCTTACTTATACAATCGGCACTTGACATCTTGGGCCAAACCTGGGTCTACATAGGGTGGCCTATGGGAGCCTACACAGGTCTGTGCTGGGGGAGCTGCTTATCAAGCAGTCGTTACTCACTGTTTTCTATAGTTCATGCTATTTATGAAATTTTTAATTATCCTTAATATCCAAGCATACTAAAAGGTATTTTAAAGGTTTTTCCATCACTAATCATTCATATAATTAGTCAATCCTAATGCTATTGGTCACCATTAGTACTCTATGCCATTCATCACAAAGGCAGACACTTTATTAATATTCATTGCTAGTAGCTAATTAGTTCATTAATCCATAACCCCAAACCTTCACAGAACTCGGAGATCTGGGTTCCGAGTCACTGTGGGTGGTGGGTCCCACAGTGGTCACACGGGCCCTCTTACCAAGGAAGAATACAGGAAATCTGTGGGTATCTAAACCTGCAGATGATGTAGCCCTTTATTTCCTGTTCTTTTCTATACATAAAGGCTTATAATTCATAAATGAGGCATAGCAAGTCAGAAAAATACAAAATAATTATAATAATAATGCTGTAATAAAAGTTACACTGATGCAGTCTCTCAAAATTGTGCTCTCTTTTTGTGCTGAACTGACTGGTTGGCTGTGGGTAGCTGAACCCCAGATAACTACAAATTCTGAAAAAAAAAATCAAGCTGAAAAAAAAAAAAAGAGCATCTATTCTTCAAATGAGAGGTTTGCAGGCCAGGGAGAGGCCTCCGTGGGCAAAAGCACTCACTGCGCATCCTGATGGCTTGACTTCAATGCCCAAAATCCACAGTGGAAGGGGAGAACCTGACCTCCACACAAGGCCACACAAGGCTCTCTCTCTCTCTCTCTCTCTCTCACACACACACACACACACACACACACACACACACACACACGCAAACCATGCACATACCAGTTTGAGAGGAAGCCAGAAGTCTCGCTGTTACAGCGGGTCACCCTCCCCCCTATGTCAGGTGGTCAACTTCACATTCTGATAACAGTTACAAAGCCCAGGAAGTGCACTTCTTGGTTTTGCCCCTAGCTCAGGGGTTCACCAACCTCTGAGGTCCATTAGGTGAAGAGGAGGAAGGTAAGGGCCACGGGTGGCAGGGTAACTTTCGCTGGCTTATGAGAGTCGAGCCTTCCTTCACCTTCTCTGCTCACTGCTCACCCACCCAAGTGCCTAAGCCAAAGTACATTCATTTTGGTTTCTTTTTGACAACAGATGTTGCTAACGAAAATAAAACAGGTGTTATCTTCTGTTTGCCTTTTTAATTTTTTCCCCAAAATGCACTTCCTCCATAAAATTCTCCCAGCAGCCAGCGTTCTCACCAGCAGCCAGCGCTTACTCAACACTCGCAGATGTTTATTGGACACTCGCATGAATGAAGAAGTGAATCAGCAAATGAGCACATGAATATTTCAAAGTATTCAGCATCTCCGAGACAATTACACGCACGGTTGAGTGATGGGAACGGTTTGGGTTTGGGGATTTGACTGGAGAAAGGGGTTACCTCTGAGTTCCTGAGAACAGAGACTAGCTGAGAATTTCCTTTCAAATCTGGAGCCTGATCAATCAAGATACAGTCAGTAATGCCTCCCTCAAGATAAAGTAATAAAAATAGAGTAAGACACTGTGGCCCATGCCTGTGATGCCAGCACAAAGGGGAGTGGAGACAGGAGGAGTGCTGTGAGTTCACAAACAATCTTGGTTACACTAAGACGCTATGACAAAAAAGAAAAGAAAAATACAGGTAATGAAATTATTGCCCTATATAGTAACTGCCTCACAGTAGAGAAAAAAAATCAGTTGTAAGACAGACAAAAAGAATACAAAAACAAGATCACATGGAAGTCTGAAAACCAGTGACAGCTATATTGTTTGTTTGTTTGTTTGTTTGTTATTTACTGGGTTTCGGGAAGGTTGGTTTGGGGAATTTTTTGTTTGTTTCTGTTTTGTGTTTTAGATAGGGTCTCTATGTAGTTGGATATACTAGAGCTAGCTATGTAGTCCAGGTTGGCCTCAAACTCAGAAATTCTCCTGCCTCTGCCTCTCAAGTGCTAGAATTCAAACCATACATCACCAGGCCTGGCCATAGGGACAGTTATTTATAATCCCCAAAGGAAGGAAGTGAAAGCACCCGTCACTTAAGGCCCACCCTGTGCCAGCTCCATGTTACAGGAGCCCTTGGACCCACTCTCATTCACCCACCCTGCCCACTTCACAAAGAAGGAAAGTACTTCTAGGAGCCCCGAGAAACCCTGAAACAGTTCATAATTGCCTCGCCAGAATCGGAGCCCAGGGTTTTCTCAGTCCTTTCTAGTCCTGCTTTATACAAGGCACTGTGAGCTAATGCAATAGGAAACTTTGGTAAAGGGCAAAACACACTGGAGCCTCCTGTGACCAAATGCTAGAAAAGAAATGCTGCTCCATGCAAATTGGCACACGGAGAAAAGGCCCACACTGATCCGAGCTGGGGAAGACAGGAGCTGAGGACGACGGACACTGCTCAGAGTACGTAAACAGCCTGCCACTTAAAGGATCTTTTTCAAGTTAGAAAGCTGATGCCTTTTAGAACACAAAGATACAGAATAAACACATTTTTTCATGGGATGGCTAGCATTCCTGCATATTTATATATCTGTTTCTTTTAACTATAATCAGCTGTTAGATTTTGGTGCCGGTATAGAATTACCTAGCCGCCACCTCAATCGGTACACTTAGGAAAGAAACAGGATGACAGACAGCGTGAACATGCTACCCAAAAAGTTAACAACAGGACTGTCACCAGTCGTCCATCCCCTGGGAAAGGACAAGTGACATCAAGCAAGAGATCAGACATTGGCACTCAGGCTTGAGAGCTCTGCCTCAATGCATCTGACCACTTGGGGATTGTGGCACATGCATGGAGTGGCATTGGTCACAGCTTAGACCCTTCTTAGGAGGGCGACAGAGTGAGAGCTGCACTTCAGCTGCTGCAACAACTCTACAGGCAATGGCAGATGGAGACAGGGGTGGGGGCAGAGGGGAATGATAACATAGGATAGTGCTGTGGAGCTGGGGACAAAGGACTCATCGCCAGCTTACAGCCCACCGAGTGCCATTCTGCTCCAGCAGTGACCATGGCAGTAAATATGGCCTGCTGAAGTCCCAGCACCTTGGGTAGGAAGGAACTGCAGCGCTGGCTGCAGGTGGAAAGATGGTGCCCGTCCCCTCAGCCCTTCCTGCTGAATCACTGTTCCAATCTCGGGGCCCAATTAGTCTGGCTCCAAACAGCCACACAAATCAATAAGCGTCACTAGCTGCGCATCTCAAAATGGAGTTACCCCAACTGCTCAGGGGACAGTATCGGGTGATAATGACAAAGCGGGAAAGCATCCTGGCTGCACCTCTCTCTCCTGGACAATGTCACCGGGGTCACCAGGACTGTCAGATGTTGTGCTCAGAGTGACTTCCCTTTCTCAGGCATCTCTCTACACTGTGTCCCAGAGACAGTCCCCATCCCCAAGGGTCTGGTTTGCAGAAAACACCAAACCTTAGGGTGGGATGTGTTCCTGCATACCAACCCAGGAGCCACTCCCCCACCTTTCTGGCTCAGCTGATTCTGGGACATCCTCCTGTCCACCAGGGAAGATGGGGCTTCACATTCAAGGTGATGTCATTTCTCTTGCCAGGACAATTAATGCCAGAACAGCCATGGTATCACTACCTCAAGCAACAACAAATGAGAAAACCCCTAGGGAACTTTGTTGTTGTTGTTTGAAAAGAAAATAAGAGAGAGCGCAAGCCTTCTTTGGCATCTGGATGTCACCAGAGCTGAGCAGCTGTTTGGGATCGACAAGGGACAGTACGTTAGAAGGACAAACCAGGAAGCTGAGGAAGCTACTGGACAACTAAAGATGGGAAGAACCTTGGTGCTTACAAACCATGGTGAGGTGTCAGATCAGTCCACCTTGGGGCAACTGGTCCAGGTGCTCGCACACCTGAGAGGACGTGAGCATCCCACCTGCGTCATTTCTCTATGGACACTCTACTTATTGCATCGCAACTCTTATTGCTTCAACTCTTCCTGTCCTCCGTCCTCATATGAGATGGCTGTTCGGATTTATAAGCGTGCCTTCCTAACAAAGCAAATATCCAGAGGCTAAGCCGATCAGTCCCTCTCTGTTTAGTAGGAATCACTTTCCAGGAATCACTAATCAGACTGACCTTCCTATGGTGAGACACAAGCCTGAAGGCATACAATGCCCAGAACTGGTATGGAAGAAAGCCCAGCAGTCTATGCAGGTAAGCCAGACACCTACACCCGTCCATCGGCTTCTGAACCTTAGGTGTCCCCTAAGAGTAAAACATTCTCCTGCCACACAGGTGAGAGCCACTTTCTAGAGTTTTGTCAGCCCTAAAATAAAGATATCACTTAGATCTGGACTTGGGAGAGGAAAAAAAAAAACCCTCATTTCAAATGTAAAACAACATAAGCTTTCTAATTGAGATCTTGGTTTTCCAGTGGAGAAAGGTAACCATGATGGGACTTTCCCACCTAGGACAAGGCCTGCTGGTCCTGCTGATGGCTGGGTGGGTAGCAGGATCAGACTTTCTACAGCTGCCCTCCTGGATCTCTGCTCTACCCGTGCTCCTAACCCTAACCCCTCCCAGATACTGCCAAGAATGACATGGCACGCTCTGCAGAGGACCTGCCGGGCATACTTCCCATCCAAAAGCATCTGATGCTGACTTCCGGAAGGAAGACTCCAAACCTTTACTACTTTATAGCCATCATTTCTTTCTCTTCGTTTTCCTTGAATTATATATATTTTTTATTAGATATTTTCTTTATATACATTTCTTAAAGAGTCAGTTGAGGATCTGAACAGAGCGAAGTGACAGCTGTCCTCCTAGCCCATGGGGGCTATGATACATGGCTGTGCAAAGGTAGGCTCTTGCCCAACACTAGAGCCACCAGAAACCCATGGATCCTCCCTGGCTCCTGTTCTCTCCCAGCTATGACCATGCCTTCATCTACCAAGAGAATCTCTAAAACCTCGGGTCTGCAACACATGACCCAGGCCACTCGGCAGTGAAAGACACGCAGCAGCTATTCCAAACTTTCACCCCCTCGAGCCTCCGATGCCACCTCCTACCCTCTCATCTTGGCAGATGGTCTGGCCTCCTACATCAGAGAAAAAATAGAGGCTATCAGGCTGGTACACACTCTGCTGCCCACCTTCCTTCCCCTCTCCAGGGTCCCACATGCTCATCCATGCCCAGCCTTTATTGCCTTCTACTTTCCAAGCAAAGACTCATCAAAAGCCAATGCCTTTTTGTGTTCTTGGTACCCAGTCTCCTGAATCTCTGCCCGAACGTCTCAGTTATGTCTCTCTGTTGAGACTACAGCATCCCTTCCCCGTCAACTAAGGCCTACTCATGTCTCAGGAGCACTGACACCTGTGCCCAGCCTCCCATGCCTGAACACTGGACAAGAGAATTTTACACTGTGCCTCCACTTTCTTGAATCTCAATTCTCCTTCACCACTCAAACCTTCACAGCTGCTCTTCCTAGCACCTCTCTACCAGTGCTCCTAACCCTACCCAACCCCCCCCCCCCCAACTCAAAATACCCTTTTCTGTGCCTTCCTGGTTTGACCTCCCACTTGGCAGTGCTACGTAATTCTGGGAAACTCTATTTACCAAAACGGCTAGGACAATATTCCCATTCCATTATGCTTCTGGAACCTCCTATACTCAATACCTTTCTAACCCAGAGCAATGTCTTTTTTCCCCCAACTAGACTTCAGCTGATATACATAGGCAAAGACACCCACTAGTAATCACTTACACCAGAAATCGAAGACATTTCTGACTCTTCCTTGGCCCCCTCCCCATGAGGAGCTGGTCACAAGACCTGGATGACTCCCCCACTGAACCCGGCTCACTTCTCTACCCCCACGATTCTGTCTGTCTTGCTTCCTATTTTATCTCTCACACCAACACAACAGCTCTCAGTTAGTCTCCTGGCTACGCAGACTTTGTGCTTCCCCAATGCATTCTCCTGACTGCCAACCCACTTTGATTTCCAGCGTATATCTGATCATGACAGGCTCCTGATTAGAATTCTTAAATGGTTCCCTACTGACTACTGAGAAAAAGGTTGTCAGTCAAACAAGTATGTCACTGTTGACTGTGGCTACTGCTCCACATCTGAGCTTGGGATAAGGGCCCTCTCTTGTCCTGCCTATCTTTCCTCTCTTACTCACAACCACTCCTACCATCTGAGCTCGTGATCATTCTCCAAGCTCTGTCTGCTCCTAGTCTTAGGGCCCTCCCCCATGCTAAGCTATCCTTGTACTGCCCAGTAGTCTCATGACTCCTTCAAGTGCACAAGAACGCTAACCCTCCAGGGAAGCCCCCTTGTCAAGTCCACGCAGCCAGGCACAGTGCCTTTCTATGTTGAGAGCTCAGGTTCCTACTTGATGGCTGTTTGTTTATATGCCTGTCTCCTATACTCCTGTACTCCATAAGAAGGGTGGGGACAGAGCTCATTTCCTCACACGCCATCCGCACCCACGTAACATGCAATGAGAACAGACCTCAATACACATGTTTAGTTTACAATGAGTTGCAAGTAGAGTCTAGATTAAGAAAAGGAAGAGAGCCTAGGAAGGTGAGAGACATACAGAAGCAACAGACTGTTGCCCTGCATATAGAAGGACTGGCGACTTCTCCAATAGTAGGAGCACACACTCTACCCCCACCCCTGACACACACACCTTGGTCTAGACACACATGTAGAAGATTCCAGAAGCACACAAGGCCCTCTAGGGATTTCCCTAGGGCCATTTGCAAGCATCTAAGTTTGTTAACTCAACACAAATGTCAGATAAGCAAACGAGTCACCTGATGAGTATTTCTGTGGGATCTGCACACCAGTGTTCTCTGCCATAGCTTATCACGTGTCCTCTCATGCTATAACCAAACACGTTAAGGTACAGCTCCGGCTACCCCTGAGGGGATCACCTTTGGTTCCTCTCATTTCTCCTGCATCTCCCTGGAGGTCTCCCTGTGACTCAGGTCCCCATCAGGACCTGAATCAGCTTGGCCCCATCGGCTTGTGCATCACGTTCTGAGACACATCCCAGAGCATTTCCGGGACGAATCAAGAACTGACCAACCCTGCCAGGGTGTGACTGCGAGCTCACACCAGGGTATGACACAGCCTGGGTCGTGTCTCAGCTCTCCTCTCCCACTCTGCTCCTCGGAGGCCACAGTCCACCCACCAGCCTGAGTAACTATCTGGGAAGCTGTCTGGCTCCTGAGGAAAAACAAGACTGAGGAACAGGAAAGAAAACGGGGAGCACCCACCTCCATCAGGAGAATGTCCTTAGAGCTTTGAGCCTGAACCTTCGGGTGCTGGACCTTAACTGCCACTGTCCGACCATCATGCAACACCGCCTTGTGGACCTGGGCCAGGGAGGCTGCCCCAAGAGGGGTGTCATCGAAGCTCAGGAACAAATCGTGGATCTGTCAGGAGGAGAAAGAGAACAGACTGACTAAAGGAAGCGTGGCCTAATTTGGTGAGAGGGCATTGTGTCCCACAGCAGATTTACTGCCGTATCAGTTAGTTGTGTGGATCCCAGATGGCCCTTTTGCTATCATCAGAATTCACACCAGAATCATGGACAGCACAGGGAAGAACAGGACAGGACAGGAAACATGTATGGAGAACACGATTACACAGGAGTGCAGAAGCTCTGTGACTCCCATCGAAGGCCAAAGAAACACAGGGTCTCATCTGCCCATTTAATGATCCACCACTGAGTCTGCTGAATCATAAAAAGTTAACAGAGCTGGGGCCAGAGCAGCATGACAGGCCAGATGGAAGACATTCCAATCCTACGAACCGAGAGAGCTCGGGGACCTTTAAGATGGAGCCTCCGAATCACAGCCATCAATTACCTTTTGCCTGAGTAGCAGCCTCGACATGGACTTCTGGGCCACTGCTGGCCTGGCCACACCCTAGCAGGTTCCTGGGGCTGCCAGACACCTAAAGTGAGCCTCTGGGAGTGTTCTTGCCTCTTCTGTGCCTCAGTTTATTTCTGCATGATATAGAAACTGCACTTTCTCTTACATCTTCTCTTTCTGACTACTTGGTCATGGCTACATGGTCCAGATACAATCATCCCGCCCCTCAGCACTGCCCCTTTCTCTCCTCAAACTTGAGATACCAAAGGCCCCACAGCTACCATCCCAATCCTGTTTGCTAATCCTACGGCACAAATGGTTCCCACCTCCCTGCCACCATTCCTGTACCTTCTTAGTTTCATTCTATCTACCAAAATTCTGTAGAGGCTAAGGCCCAGGCATCATGGAAGGGCCACAGAAGTTGGTCATGAGGAACAGAGCTCCGATGGATCACTTGTCCCCATCCTAGTGTCTAGATCTCCTTGTTCCCCCAACAACACACTTGCTGTTCCCTCCCTCTTCTGTGAGTTCCGGGCTCCTGAGGACAAGATTCTCTTGTATTATCTACTCACATGCCTGAGCTTTACCTGGGCAGCTGTTACTCCCGATGAGATCTCAGCCTGGCAAGTCAGAAAGCAGCCCTAAACACCCCAGTTGGCTCAGAAATAAGACATGTGGCCCAACTAGTCCATCCAGAACTAACTTTTTTTTTTTAAATTAGGTACTTTCTTCATTTACATTTCCAATGCTATCACAAAAGTCCCCCATGCCCTTCCCCCTACTTTCCCCCCCTCCCACTTCTTGGCCCTGACGTTCCCCTGTACTAAGGCATATAAAGTTTGCAAGACCAATGGGCCTCTCTTTCTACTGATGGCCGACTAGGCCATCTTCTGATACATATGCAGCTAGAGACAGGAGCTCGGGGTGAGGGTGGGGGGTGGTATTGGTCACAGAACTAACTTTTATGTATCTGTTTAAGGAACATGCTTTCTATTGTACCTGAGAAGAAAAACACAACTCCATGGGGCATGCCAAAGGTCATAGAAAAGAAACAAAGAAAGCAGAGCCAAGAAATGGGGAAGTAAATCCTAGTTAGTTGTAGCCCCTTGATCTAGACATCCCTGACTACCTAGCCTATAATTCCTTTCTGTTTGCTTGTTTGCTTGCATAAGTCAGTTTGAGCAAAGGTATCTGACAGAGGCCAGGGGCTCTGACTGACACAATGTGTTCTCGAGTACCCATGAGATAAATGGCATGAGGGAGACCCAGGCCAAGGCCCCTTAGACACTCAGTGACTGTGGGTTTCGGCCTCTCTCTGCCCCCTTACTGGGACAAGGACCCAGGAACAGTATGAGGCAGGGATTCTGCTACTGCCTAGTGAGATCCACACAGACCCCTTTAAAGACCAGTAGTGCCTAGAGGACCACCAGAGAGACCATTTTCCAAGGAGGAGCTGTGGACCTTGCCCGATCTGCCTGTGGCCTCATTCCCTACACCTAGCCTTTGCCAGGCCCAGGGAACGTCACCTCCTTATCTGAGAAGGACAACCAGTTCCAAACCTGTGTCATTGTGGGGACACTGCAGAGTCACTGCTACTGAAGAGTGACATGGCACCTCTAGAGCTCTGTGACAAGAACAGCTGCCAAGAGCACCCCACAGGGAAGTGGAGGGAGAGGGAGGAGAGGACTGAGGCAAGCAGATCCTAATCTCTGGGGTGAGAGGAAGCCAGGCTTTGCTGTTTCACCCAGGGACAGGAAGCTCCCAACCCCCAACCTCCTGCCCTCATCAGGGGATGGAGAAAGCCCCAAGATAACACCTAACTCCAGCAGCTAACTCAGCACTGAGCCATCCCTAGCAGTAATGGGTTAACAAAATTCTCAGTTTGACCAGAAGAAGCAACAGAGCAGAAAGGGTACAAGGCAAACCCCTGACCCATCCTAAGCATCCCTGAACCCCAAGTACCCCAACATCCCTGCAGCCATCTTTCCTTCTCTAACTAGAAGTAACTCCTACACCTTCCCATTCTCACACTAACACATGCACACATGCTAACACATACATGCATACACATATACATACACATACACACAAGCATACACACATACATACACATACCCAATAATTGATTGCTAGTGGATGCTCCTAGCTGGCTTATAAAAAAAAAAAGGTAATTAAAGATCGGTACTGCAGCCTGTAATTAAATATGAATAAAGTATCTCTAAATGGAACCTTAATTCAAAGTGTTCAGTGAAAGTACTTTATGCAGATAGATAGCAAGGAAAAATAGACCCTGTCCCGAAAGCAGAATTATATCCCCCCTCCCCCAGCAGCTGAAATAAATGCTGCCCCTCCCTTCCAGTTGCGAAGGACCTGCCTCCTTCCCTGGCCCTCTCGGCAGAAAGCCATTAGCAGAAACAAACTGCAGCATTTTCAGCAATTACATTCAAGCAGGGCCCTCGGCTGCCTCCAGTCCCTTCTGGAAACTTGTCTCCTTCCACTGCCTGGCTCCCTGTTCCTTTTCCCTCCCCCTGCACCCCCTCCCTGGGTCTGGCGGCAAAATCAATTAAGTAAAACAGCTGAATTTTAAAATGGTTGGTTGTGTGCTTTTTAATTACCATCGGTCTGAGATTCAAATATATTGATATGATCATCTAGAAAAGAAAAAAAAATTCTCAGAGAGAAAGTTGTTCCAGCTCTGTGGAGAGCAAAACTGAGAGTGAGAAAGAAATGGACTGACAGACAGAACACAAATGTAAATCTTTTATAAGGAAAGCCATTGATCAGGCAAGAAGAACAGGACCCTCCCTGGGGCTTCAGTTGTCCCAGGACCAGAAGGAGCATTGTGCCTCTACAGGCAGAGATTTGATGGCAGACCTCTGGGTTCCCAGAAGTTAAGGCCACGGGGCATCTTTTCCAAAATGCCACATGGAGTGGCTAAGCACTGGCCAGGAGCTTCATTTGACTAAAAATAAAACAACAAGAGTCATGTTGGCTTGAAGAAGCTAGGGAGCTCTTCTTCGACTCAGTCTCTTAGCCAGCCACACCACTGTCTGAAGGGCGCACAGCCTGAGGCCCCAAATGACTACTGGCTCAAGGTCCCAGGTTAGGGCAGGGTGAGGATGGACTTTCTTATAAAGCCCAACATCAAATATCCCATTCTGTGGTCCCCATACTCATACAGTGTCATTATCATAGGCATCTCCCAGGCCCTGGGCCAGCCTGGCTCCGGGTGAAGCTAGGAGTCTGTCTCAAGCAGGCCTAGATGCCAAGGCCAGGCATCTAAGAGCTCGGGTGATGCCCTGGGTGCCTGATACAGACCAATGCAGCAAGGTTCTTGGTGAGAGGCAAAGGCTGGTTACCATGGCATCAGCAACCAAGAACATCTGGCTCTCTCTTGTGGGGTTGGCCCACCCATATCTGGCTGGGTTCCAGCTGCCACCCATTCAAGCCTGATGGGCAGCCTCAGACTACGCTAATGGAGTAGCTAGCAGGAGCCTCAGCCTAAGGCAGTCAGGACAGCTCCAGCCAGCCAGGACCCTGCAAAATGCCTTGAACCAAACACTACCAATGCATCCCTGCCACCCAGCTCTACCTTGAGTCCATCCCTCACCCCTGCTCCTCTAAGCAGCACCCCATCGCCCCATGCTCTAGAACACATCCTGGTTTGTAGTTCGCCCTCCCCCACCTTCAAGGCCATGCCTTTGCCTTCTAAGGTCACCTTTGACAGTGATAGCAAATGAGTGGCTGTAGGGGTGCTTTCACTCCGCCTGTAAACGCCCCTCCCCTCGTGGAGCCTATTCCCTTTCCCTTAAGTGTGAACTGGGATTCATGACCCACTCCCAAGTTACAGAAGCACTCCAATAACCAACCAACCAACCAACCAATCAATCAATCAATGTCTCTGTCTCCCTCTCCCCCTCTCTTCTCTCTCCCTCTCCCCCTCTCCCCCTCCCCCCCTCTGTGTGTGCAGGTCTGTATGTCTCCCTTCCTCCCTCCCTCCCCTCCCTACTCTTGGATTTTTTTAGGAGGAACAGCTGTCCTGTCACAGCTCATTCCTATGATAGGTAAGGGACCAGGTTTTCTGCACACAGGGAGCCCCCTAGACACTGACTTTCCAGCCCCAGACAGGTCCTCAGATGACCACAGCCTCATGAGACCCCCTGAGCATGTTTATCAGTGTTAAATGCCAGTTTGACTGGATTAAGTCCCACAGAGGGACCTAGCAAAGTGTTCCTCTGGCTGTGCCTGTCTGTCGGGGCGTTTCCAGAGGAGGGTGACCTGGGGGTCAGGAGAATGAGAAGACCCACCCTCTAATTAGGTGCAGTCCATTTGGCTGAAGATTCAGACAGAAAAAAATTTCCTTCTCCCTTCTAGAGGTGGAACCATGACCTCCTCAGGCCCTGTACTTTAGAATCATGGGGACCCCAGGACTTCTTCCAGAAGCCTCCCATAGGCCCCACCCCTGGGTGGGGGTTGGGCTGCAGATGGAAAACAGCCCAATGGTTGTCCAGCTCTGAGGCTCTCTGACTTCAGCTGAAGTCTCCATCTTACAGGCAGTCTATCATGGGAGTCCTGATCCTCCATTATCACATGATCAGTTCCCTAATGAATCCTCCATTGCATGTTTACCTCTACTGAAATCTTCTCAACTGGTTCTGTCTCTATGGAGAACCTTAATAACCTTGATCCAGAACCAGTCAGTAAGCCACTCCTGAACTCCTGGTCAACAGAAACTTTAAAACAAACAAAGAATGCTTATTGTTTTAAACCACTAGGTTTGAGGAGTTGGGGGGTAACGTTTTATGCAGTGACAGCCAAGTGATACATCCAGCCATACCCATGCCAGACATCACTAATCCATCCAGCATTTGTTGCTCCTGTAGCCCTATGATGCCTTACTATCTCTCCCAACACAGAGCTCCAGACAGTCAGCCACTGCCAATGGAACACAGCCAATACACCATTCTTTCACCCAATGCAGACCTATAACTCAGCAGAAATCATGTTAGTGCTAGGTCACTGAGCCAACAAAACATCATCTTTCTGCCCCTAAAGAGACCCCCTAAAAGGAAGATAATCACCTCTTTGAAAAACAGAGTGCTTTAGTGCTTGCTACAGCAGATAACGTACCTGCATTCACCATGTCACCTAATCCTGAAGGCCACACCTGGGGAGCTAAGGCAAGAATCTCTCCAGTATGGCCCCACAGACCCTATGCTAAGAGGACATAGCATTGCTTTCTCACTTTCCACTTCTGCATTCAAGGTGAGACATCCCCACCTTCAGCTTTCCACTCACAGCTGCCACCTAAATCTAAGGAACTCCTAACAGCAAGAACAGCCCGAGCGACACGGGCCTCCATGGTCTGCGGCATGCTCTCTCTGGGCTCTAGGGATCACCTTGTCAGCACTGCAGAACCCTTAGCTACTGCTATCACTGAATTGGAAGGAAATGAGGGACCAGCAGCAGAATCTTAGGTCAATGTGGCAATGGTCCTGAGAGGAGGCCAGCCCAGTGCAACTCCTGCAGTTGCTCATCTCCAGACTTCAGCAATCAACCACTCGCTCTCCCAAGGGCCTTTCCACTCAGACCATGCATCTTTCTTTTCTATTCTTGTTTGGTCTTCTTTCTTTCCTGTTTTTGGTTAGTTGGTTAGAATTTTTTGCTGGTTTGGTTTGGTTTCATTTTGAAGAGAAGATCTCAGGTAACCCAGGCTGGCCCCAAACTCATTCCATAGCTGAGAGTGATCTTGAACTTCTGACCCTCCTTCCCACTGCCTCTCGAGTGCTAAGGGTACAGTGTGTGCCAGTGAGCCACGTATGTGATGCGGAGGACCAAAGCCAGGGCTTCTTGCACACTAAGTAAGCACTCTATCAACTGAGCTACATCTCCAAGCTTCTTTCCTCCTGTAAGATGGTGGCAAAGACCAAAGACCCAGGGACACACTATGGTGCCTGTGAGCATCCCTCTAGGACATGCTGGTCAACAGCTGGTCAGGACAATCAGACCTGAGGGGCAGTGCACTATGGAGATTCTTATATAAATGCTGATGAATATCCAGGTTCAGATCTTGATTCCATTATATACCAGTTCCAACAGGTCACATACCCTTCTGCCTGCCTTTTTCATCTATAAAATGCTTACTGTAAAAACAATTTTGTAGGGCTGATGCAGGACATCATAGCCATAGAGTAGGTATAGCATGGCCCCGTAGACCGCCAACAGCTGCAGAAGTAGAAAGGACATGCCTGCACAGTGGTTCCAGCTGTGGGGACACAGTGGTATTACATAGAATGTGGGACAGAGATGCTCGACTCTATCCTGCCCAGTCATGATATAAGTCACTTTCTTCATTTCCCCAGAGCAGTCCTCCTAACCAACTCGTCCAGTTAGACTTCTTTCTCCTCTGATCTATCGTCTACCACAAACACAACCGGACCGTGTCACTTCTCCCTGTGTAAGTCACCTCACCAGGAGCCAATGGTCCAGGTCCCTAGCAGCCCCACCAGGGCTTCTCTTTTCCAACCTCCTGCCTCTGACCCAACCAGAAGACTTGCTTAGACCTGAACTACTCCTCCCGGCCCCTACAGATCTCCACATATGTTATGGCCTCCACCTGAAAGGCTCACCTTCCCTCACACACCCCTGACTGCCACCTCCTCAGACAGACCTCCCATGCCCTCCCTGAGAACAGTGGTCACGGCTGCACATCCCCCTCCTCCTGTCTCCCCTCAGTCTTCTCATTCCCCAGCATCGCATCCCAAGTGCCTGACCGTGCTCAGGCAGTTATGCACTTTCTAGTGAGCGTCTAAAGCTGAGATTAGGTTCCCTGGACTCATTGTGGAAAGGGGGTTTGGATTCTCCCCTGGCCAGGGTTGCTGAAACATCTCCCCAGCGTGACCACAGCTCCTTCTAGGTAGCCCTGGGCACCTCCTTGGCACTGGGTATCTTGAGAGCTGTGGCTGAAGGAACTCTAGGGAATTTTCTAATGTTAATAATGATTAATAAAAAGCAGATAAACACCCAGTGTGGCTGGCCAGCCCAGGAAGCCATTCCATTAGAGCTGTCATTCATTAGTGGTGGGGGAGGGACAGTCCAACCAGATCTCTTCAGCTTAAGCAAACCTTCTGTAAATTGTAGGCTGCAGGCACTGACATTTGATAAATTATTCTTCATAATCCACCATTGCCAGTCATAAATCTAATCCTTCAACTTCCCCCATCTTGATAACTCCTACAGTCTGGAGGGGGTGGGGTGGGGTATATGCTCCTGCCTATGAACAGAGGTCTCTGAGACAAGAGACTTAGAGATCCTAGCTAGAGAAGATTATGAGATCGTGACCCCTTCCCCACCCCGGCCAGGGCACAGCCTGAGCAGGTGTCCCCCGGGTGATCAGAGCTTAGGAATGAGCCACGCTTGAAGCTGCAGTCACCAAGGCAGGTGAAGTGCTCTGGTGGAACAAGAGTCAAGATATGGCCAATACATAGGACCAGAAGTCTGGAACTTTCCAGTGCCAGCTGGCACCAGAAGGCCTTCCCACCTCCTTGATTCTGAACCTAGGTAAGCCCAAGGGAGCATCAGGAGAACTTAGCTTCCCGGGAACGGGATGTTCAAATCAACCACAGACAACACCTTATATTTGCATAACGTTTGGTATCCTCAAAGCACTTTTACCTAATTTTCCACTCTCTCTGGAGGTTAGTTAGAGGAGCTGGTATCAACCCCATTTTACAGAGGACAACATGTTCACCAGAAGCCGTTACTCTTTTACACGTACAACAAGAATTTCCTAGGAGACGAACCAGTGCAGGGCACTGTAGCTATCACTGGAGACTGAAGGGGAAGGAAAAGGAAGTATAACATGAATCCAGTCACCATCCTCTGAAGTTACTAGCAGAATGTAAGGGAAGTACGGGCAGATATAGAAACATACCAACTCAGTGCAAATGAGGAGAGCAATGGCTGGTCCTCCTGAGCACGGAGAAGGGAGAGGGACAGAGCGCTAGCACTCGACAAACAGAACATAGGCGTGGGCAGAGAGGGTCTCCGACAAAAGAGCAGAGTGAGACCTGAAGACTGAGGAGTCAGTGAAGTTGCTAACAGAGAGAAAGAAGTGCCTTCCAGGGGAGAGAGAGCGATGAACTGAGCAAGGGCATACAGTGACAAGAGGGAGCCAAGGATCTGATGGCTCCCAATCCAGAATCCAGAGCACCTTGGGCTTCCTGGCCCCTCACCAGAGAAGGGTCCTCTTACAAGAGAGCAAGCCCAGTGTTCTGTGCAGCTCATGAATTCTAACAGGCTCAGCTTCACCAATCTGGCAGGCCTTCTCCAATCACCTTCAGATATCCCTAGGCTCAAAACAAGAGCTGCGGGATACAATGTGCAGTATGGTGTCCTTCACTTATGGCTGCTCCACTTGCTGTTGGGACAGGCTTCCTGAACTCTGGGCAGTGGCAGCATGCCTAAGCTATGTTGCCATACCTCAAAGTCCAGAGCAAGGGAATCTAGAACATGCGTGCAGCAAAAAGTTCTCGGGACTCCCTTTCCATGTGAGGAAGACATAGTGCCAAGGAATTTAAAAGGATGGGAAACTCAGCTGCGGCACGTCCACCAAAGCTACGAGGAAAGAGAACATGCTGCAGCTATGGGGCTGGGAAGACAGCCCAGTGGGCACTATGCTTTCTAAACCAGCAAAAGGACCTCAGCTTGGATCCCCGGCACCTACAGAAAAGGCTGGGCAGCAGCATGTGCCTGCAGTCCTGGCACTGCAGATGTGGACACGGGCCGTCGGTCAGCCAACCTAACCAAATCAGCCAGCTGTTCCGTGAGAGACCCTGTCTCAAAACAAGGTGGGAACCCACGGTGGTGGTGCACACCTCTGATCCCAGCACTCAGGAGACAGAGCGGGTGTCTCTGAGTTTGAGTTTGAAGCTATCCTGGTCTACTGAATAAGTTCTAAGCCAGCCACAGCCACACAAAGAAACCATGCTTTTAAAAACAAAAAAGGTGGAGAGCAATAGCTGAAGACACCTAATGTTGCCCTTTGGCCTCCACATACATGTATATATGTACACACACACACACACACACCAGCTGTAGGGTGGGTGATCTCCCTGTCAACCTGCTAATGGCACAGCTCTCCTCATATCAGGGAGAGCTGAGCCACTGTGACAAAGAGAGCATATGACCTATGAAAGTCAAAATACGGACTTTCTGACCTTAGGGTAAGCAGGAAAAAATGGTCTATGTTCCCATCCCAGAAGCTGTAATGTGATCTTACATGACAGAAGAGACTGTCATGAAGCTCCTGAAGCATCCAAGACCCAACATCACAACTGCTCAGTAGGGAAAGGTGCTTGCTACTAAGCCTGGTGACTTAATTGAAATTCCCAAGTCCCACACGTTGAAAGGAGAGAAACTCCCTTAAGTTGTCCTCTGACTTGCACACATGTACATACACACACACACACACACACACACACACACACACACACACACACAATTACTAAGATGAAGAAGAAGAGGTGAGAATTTAACCCAGTGGCAGAGGGTTTGCCCTCATGCATACATGAGGCCCTAGATTCAATCCCCAATACTGAGGCAGAAAGGAAATAAGTGAAAAGGGGAGAGGGGGAGGGGTGTGCATAAGGATCAGAATCTAAGAGAGGAGCAGGGCTGAGAGGCTGAGACAGACATTTGATGGTGCTGCTCTTTCACTACAGGATGGAGCCAGACACTCAGCCAGCTTCTAAAGGCTACAAAACGCCAAGAAAGAGTCCCTCCCAGGGTCTCCAAAGAGAATGTGCCTTGGCCAACATCTTAACTTTAGGATTCCTCCTCTGCAAAAACAGAAATAGGAGCAGCAGGTATTGACTGAGACCACTAAACATACAAACTTGTCACCTCAGCGAGAGTCTTATGTGGGCCATTTCCAGTGTCCTCTGACCCCTGGCACACCATATGAGCGACCTTAGCCGTTTGTCCCATTTTCCAGGATAAATGTGTGCCAGAAAGCTGGGGACCGTCCCAAGGCAATGTGGGACAAACATGAATCTCACAGTATGGATCCAGGAAGGATGCCAGAGCTTTCTTGACTCCATACCAGGTGATGACGTGGAGGACCAGCCCACTTCTCTTCCCAAGGCCAAGGCTCTTCTGTTCCCCAGCTGTTTCTTCAAGTAGTCCCTTTCCAACCCCTGGCCCAACGCCAAGCCCATGGAACTTCAGCATCACCCTGCCCCCATCAGGAGGCCTGCTTTCTGTGCGGCTCAGGTAACCAGCCATCAATAACCTCTGGCCCTAAGGGAAAGCTACACAGCCTCCAAAAGTCTTCTGTCACATGTCTGTAGCCTGACAGGCAGGATCTCCAGCTGTTGCAATAAACCTCTCCTTCTACACACACGACTACAGAGAAACGCCCCAAAGCACATGACACCAGCATGCTAATGTGTTATTTCAACCTAAATCTCTAGAATCCAGACGCCGCAGTCTGTTCAGCCTTAGTGCCTGTGCATGGTCATGCATACGGATGCACAAGCGGATGTTTGCAAACAGCCCTGCATAGTCCAGAAGACAACCTTGGGTGCCACTGCTCAGGTATCATCCAGCTTTTTAAGACAGGATCTGTCACTGGCCTGACACTCACCAATAGACTACACTGGCTGGCCAGGGAGCTCCCATGCTATGCCTGTCTCTGTCTCCCTGGTGCTGGGATAACAAGTACACTACGCCTCACTATTTCCCTGGTTCTGGGGTTAAACTCAGATCCTCATACCTGCAAGGCAAGCACGGCACTGTCTGAGCTCTCGTCCCAGACCCCTTCTCAGCATCACTCCTACCCGAACCCAAGGCCACTCTGACCCTCACTACTAAGGTTTCTATTCTTACAGGTAGGAAAGTATTGCAAATTCCAATGATATAGAAGACTCCTCCTCAGGTGGCCAGCTGACACCCTTATATTGTCCCTTTCGGCATTAAGTCAGTACTGGGGTTCCCACTGTCCATATCTGAACCCTGAGGGTGGATTCTGGCACCTCCCTCTCATACACACGCACGTGCGCGCACATACATACATACATACACACACACACATTTAATGCAGTCTTCAAATATGCCTACCCATCCTCTCTTGCTCCCCAGCCATGATCCAACCTCTTGCCTGGATGACCATGAAGGGACACTTAACTGGTCTTCCAGATAGTTCTGTAGACCAGCTACTACACATTAGACCATGCAGTGCTCTTCATGGGGCTGATGAATGACTGCCAGTCTCGGATTCCCTTAACACGCCCAGCTCATTTCTCCAGCCTCTGAGTGCAGTCGCCACCTCTTTCTTGTCCCTGACCAGGTTCTTTATGCCCTGAGGCCTCTGACATTTCATTTGTATGTGACATCCCTCTGTCCTTTAACAACTCTAGGATCACAACTTCCAAACTGCTTCCTCTGACAGGCCAGTTTCACCTCCTGAACTTATTATCCAGAAAACTGTGTGCTTCTCCTTGTGACACCTGTGCAAGTGTCATTGAAGTTTTATTGTTTCCCCATAACCAAAAAATGAGCTCCCTCATGGAAGCTTGTCAATTGTACAACACAGGACCATAAAACAAAAGTTCTGTGGCCAGTGGAGAAGTCAGGAGGTGCATAAAGCCAGCAACAGAAGGCCCTCATGGAGATGACAAACCCTAGTGACCCAGCCTTGGACACGAGTTATACAGACTTAGAGACACCACCCTCTCTACTCTCAAGATTC
Organism: Mus musculus; assembly: GCF_000001635.26. Lineage (NCBI taxonomy): Eukaryota > Metazoa > Chordata > Mammalia > Rodentia > Muridae > Mus > Mus musculus. Next base: position 88,418,830 of record NC_000078.6, on the reverse strand, counting down.
ACACACCTTCCTGAAGAGACCCCTCCAAGGTGTCACCCTGTCCTGCCTCAGTTGTCAGTCAGCTCAGGCTACTCCACCTATGTAAAGGTGCTCAAAAGCCTTCCTGCTCATTCTCCTCTCTACACTGTGCACTGCCTCCTCCAGAAAGGTCTAGCTCGTCCCTCGCCACACACTCCCGTGGGATCCGGAAGCCCTGAAAGCAGCACCTCGGAGGAACTCTCTTTCACTCCACATCAGCCTTACATTGTCACTACCTTGTCGTGTTCCCTGAAGTACAAGCTCTCAGAGATGTCAGGATAGTTGCAAAGTCAAAAGGACTAGTCAACCCCAGCAGTTCATAAAGTGCCCTACTCTGACTCTCACCCATGCACATGACCATGCAAGCATGTGCAGTCACTGGAGGATACAGGGGTGAAAGAAGAACCACACTGTCATCAAGCAGGTAACTTCAGGAAGTCACATTGCATTTTTTGGTCTTGATTCCTAAATTATAAAGGATAGTGTTAAAAGATTCAATGACCTTTCGAATTCCATGACATTGTACCCCTTCCAATTTACAATTTCCAAACTATGCCTAAGGCCCATAGCAGCAAACCTACACACAGCAACATATATATGCACACAGTCAATGAGCATGTATATGAAAGCCTAGAACTCTACCTAGATTCAGTCTATACTACTGGCTAATGATGTGTGTACACAGGCACATAACTGACACATGAATGCATGCACCTATGCAAATACACATTCATGCCCAAGTCTGGCTCTCCACTTGGAGTCAGGCCACCTCCTTTGCCAGAGAGGTACTCACAAATACACACACACACACAGAGATATACAATGCACATGTATACATATAGATATCTGCATGTGTGTACACATAGACATCTGTACACATATACATATATGCAGACACATGTGTGCATGTGCAATATATGTGCATACAAATATGTACACATATACATTTACACATACACACACTTACACACATATGTACATAGTGCCTGCATTCAAGTATGCATGCAAATATACATGCACAAAAACATACCTATACATGTATACGCATATATGTATACATATGCATGTACATGCACATGCATTCACATACACAGGCACATATACACTCTCTTCCCAAGAGATACAGGGCCCCAAGGAAGGGTTCTCCTTGAAGGAAGCTGGGCCTCCCCATCTTACATTACCACAGAGGCCCAAACTAGGGCATGGACTCGTTCCTCAAGCTCTGCGAATGAAGCAGCAGGCCCACCTGGCTGATTCATAATCAGCATAAAAAATTGATTAGCCCTTTCCAGATTAAACATTATTGTTTCAGTGGTGAACATAAATCAGCAAGACATGCAGAGCCCAAGGGCAGCATCAAGTAGACAGCTGGTAGGGAGAAACAATGATGGGGGGGGGCTCTTTTTGGAAGAGAGCATGCCCCTCCTGTACAACCACAGCTTGCAAGCACAGGACAGCCACTTCTCCACAAGAGCCTGACCACCTATCCTTGCACTTCCTAAGGCCTCTACTTGGCCATCAGCTGACTGGCTCTTGAGGTAACCACTCAAGGACACCCTGGTGCTGGAGGCAAGACGGCAGAACCAGGTGAGGCCAGAGCAAGGAGAAGAACCTCAGGGTGCTGCCTCAGTCTAGCCTCACCAGCCTATCAATGTGGCCTTGAAGCAGGCCCATCCCCTCTAAGGGGCAGCCTGTGTAACTAGAGTGGATCTAGAGTAACCGGCCAACGAAGCTTTTCTATCCAGCCCTGGCTCATTCACTGCTGTGTGATCCTTGGTCATCCAATGTCTCTACATTGAATGCACTTTGCACACCTTGGAACACTACAGTAGGCATCCCATACACATACCTTGCTGAGCTGCTCTGGGACTAAATGAAGCCACATGCTTGAAAATACCCAGTGTCCATTCCAGACTGAAGGAGCACTTAACAAACAATAGTAGTAGTAGCAACAGCAGGAATCCCTCATCCTCCTGCCCACTTTCCTCTTAGGAATCACAGGAAAGGCTACCCTGCCAGGGCCGCAACCTTTGTAAAAAACACAGAACTCCTCACGGGAAGCTGAAGACTGTTGGAGTTAAGAGCCAAGATTCTCCTCAAGCTCATGACTTGACGTCTCTGAACTGTTTACCCCTAGGCAAAATGGATGCCCCTCACAGGGCAGCCAAGAGAATTAAGCCACAAGGCACCAGCCCCACCCACTCCCTGGATCTGGCCCTTTCCCACTGCCCCTTTCACACAAACATCTTAACTATGGTCTTGGGAACTAGCAGCTCCCAGGGGAAGCCATGTGTAAGGAGGTTAGAAAGTTGGAGCATTAAAAACTGTGTCTGCATGCTCCGCTATGTTCATAGCAGCCTTATTTATAATAGCCAGAAGCTGGAAAGAACCCAGATGTCCCTCAACAGAGAAAAGGATACAGAAAATGTGGTACATTTACCCAATGGAGTACTAGTCAGCTATTAAAAAGAATGAATTTATGAAATTCCTAGGCAAATTAATGGACCTGGAGGGCATCATCCTGAGTAAGGTAACCCAATCACAAAAGAACTCACATGATATGTACTCACTGATAAGTGGATATTAGTCCAGAAACTTAGAATACCCAAGACACAAGATACAATTTGCAAAACACATGAAACTCAAGAAGAACGAAGACCAAAGTGTGGACACTTTGCCCCTTCTTACAACTGGGAACAAAACACCCATGGAAGGAGTTACAGAGACAAAGTTTGGAGCTGAGACGAAAGGATGGACCATCTAGAGACTTCCATATCCGGGGATCCATCCCGTAATCAGTCTCCAAACACTGACACCATTGCATACACCAGCAAGATTTTGCTGAAAGGACCCTGATATAGCTGTCTCTTGTGAGGCTATGGCGGGGCCTGCCAAACACAGAGGTAGATGCTCACAGTTAGCTATTGGATGGAACACAGGGGCCCCAATGGAGGAGCTAGAGAAAGTACCCAAGGAGCTAAAGGGGTCTGCAACCCTATAGGTGGAACAACAATATGAACTAACCAGTACCCCCGGAGTTCATGTCTCTAGCTGCATATGTATCAGAAGATGGCCTAGTCGGCCATCATTGGGAAGAGAGGCCCCTTGGTCTTGCAAACTTTATATGCCTCAGTACAGGGGAATGACAGGGCCAAGAAGTGGGAGTGGGTGGGTAGGGGAGTGAGTGGGGCGGGTCTGGGGGACTTTTGGGATAGCATTTGAAATGTAAATGAAGAAAATACCTAATTAAAAAAATAAATTTGAAAAAACAAAAAACAAAAACAAAAACAAAAAACTGTGTCTGCCCTTGCTCTGGGTGTGTGGCACCATGTCCCAGTCACTCCATAGGACGAAGTCTCCTCTGCCCACAACGGCAGCTGGTTTAAGAGCATGGAGTCATAAGAATTCCCCTCTCTTCCCTTAGCACATGGCCACTTTCCACAGCACAACCCCTGGGCTATTCACAAAATTCTCTTGAAGGCTTGTCCTGGAGCCCCCTTTTAGGAAAGCCCTCTAAGATGAACATCCACCATGCCGCCAGCACTTGGTCCATGCTGGCAGCTATGTTCACTGGCAGACTGGCAGAGCTAAAACCCCACCTCCAACCATCTATTCTTTCTTTCTTTTTTTTTTCCCTTTGGTTTTTTTGAGACAGGGTTTTTCTGTGTAGGCCTGGATGTCCTGGAACTCACTCTGTAGACCAGGCTGGCCTCGAACTCAGAAATCTACCTGCCTCTGCCTCCCAAGTGCTAGGCTTAAAGGTGTGTGCCACCAGTGCCCAGCTCAGCCATCTATTCTTAAACCATCACCACCACCAAAGCCATTTGTGGCTCATGAGGAGAGAATCGCCAGCACTGGGGTACCCCCCAGCAGCCTGCAGGACCATCCCCCTTCTAGCTATGGAGGCAAGCGAGGCTATAGGCTCTGTTCTGAGAGGACATGAGGATGCTCCAGTCCCTCGGACAGTTCTGGGGGCTCAGGGACAGCTGTCAGAATGACCATAACATCTGTCCTCTACCAGCTGGTGACACTCACACTCTGAGATCTAGGGGCTGGCAGGAGGAAATGAACACCAACCTTGCCCCACTCCACAGAGCCTCCCATATGGCACAGGTCCTTTCTAGAAGTCTCGCTACGTTGGCTCTCTGCCAAAAAACATCTTCCAATCAGTCATTCATGCCTGGTCAACAACTCACACTCAACCTCTCTTCTCTCTCTGCTTCTTCCTTCCTCTTCCGCCTTCCCTCTTTCCTGCCCCCCTCCCCCTATCTGATTTAATTTTTAGTTATGGCTATAGCCTCTACTAACATCTCAGGTCTCCGATTCTTTAACCAGGAAGTATGAATGTGAGGATAACACTTTAACAGGATCTAGACTGACCTAGGACACAAATCTGGGTGTGTCTGGTTGAGTGTTTGGGCTGAGTTAATTGAGGTAAAAAGGTTCACCCTAACTGGGCAGCACCTTTACAAGGGATGCCGGCTGCCTCGCACTCCTGTTGCCATGGCTTCCGTCATGGCTGCCTACACGCGTGAGCTGTGAGCCAAATGAACCTTTCCTTCCTTAAGCTGCTCCTGTCAGAGCTACCAAAAGGTAAGGAATACAGAGAACACTCCTGAACCCCGTATGAACTCGGCTAGGCCAAGTTAAGAGACCTGATCTGTAATGTTACAAAACAAAACAACAGGGTGGACCCGTTCTCTTCTGGAGCAAAGCTGAGACTGCAAGGCCGGGGGCAGCTGGTCATGGAGAAAACTGTATGACCTGCAGAGGAGAGGTGAGAGGAGAGGGGAGAGTTCAGAAGACTGCACCAAAGCCCACCTCAGCCCCTCTCCAGGTTTATGCCCTGGAACGTCATCATGTAAGTTAAGACTCTTGCACTGCAATTGGCTAAATTAAATGAGGTCATACTGTAGCAAGGTGGGCATGACAAGCATCCTTATAAAAAGGCCAAGTGACACAGCTAAGAGGCTCAGGCCATGCAACTTCAAACCAACACCAGGGACTGGCAGCAGCTGGCAGGAGCTGGATGAGAAAGGGCAGACCCTCCCCAAATCCTGCAAATGGGGGGCAGGTGGCTCAGGACCTCTAGCCTCTGGAACCAGGAGAGAGTGAGTCTAACTTTTCAAGGCCCCTGCCTGAGCAGACAGTTACTAAAGCTCTTGCAAAACAACAGAGTTGTCTTGTCTCAGACCAGGCTCTGCAGTGAGAGCAGGAGGTGAAGGCCTGAGATCACCCAGGACAGATGCCAAGCCCTAAACACAGGATTCTGCGACCTCAAGGGATGGGTGGATGAAAATATCCTTTCTTCAAAGTCCACAAGAGACCACAAGGTCTCAAGGGAAGAGTGGAGGCTTCTTACCCTTGGGGTCCAGCCTGATTGCTCAAGACCAGACTCCCATGAGACACTAAACTTTCACCCTAGGCCATTACAGTCCAGGAGGAAGAACATGAGAGTAGGAACACATGTGTTTGACTCTCCTTTCTACCACCCAGATATTCCACTCCAGGCCAGCTTCCTCACTTAGGATATGCAGGGTTGAACCAGAAGGTTTCTAAACCCTTGTGTTGGTTTGAAAGAAAATGGCCCCCATAGGCTCATAGGGAGTGGCACTATTAGGTGTGACCTTGTTGGAGGAAATATGTCACTGGGGATGGGCTTTGAGGTTTCAGAAGCTCAGGCCAGGTCTAGTGGCTCACCTTCTGCCTGCCCTATCTATCTGAATGTAGAACTCTCAACTACCTCTCCAGTACCATGTCTGCCTGCACGCCACCATGCCTCCTGCTATGATGATAATGAACTAAACCTCTGAACTGTAAGCCAGCCTCCGATTAAATGTTTTCCTTTATAAGAGTTGGTCATGTTGTCTCTTCATAACGATAGAAACCCAAACTAACACAACCTTTACGACCCGTCAGCCAAGGTTCTTATGGGTTGCTTCTGCCTAGCACACTTGCTTATGGACAAGCAGGGTGAAAGAAAAGAGCTGTTGGTCACAGCCCAGGAAGACCCGGGAACCAGGGGCTTCCTGCACACGCTCTGAGGGCTCAATGCCTCAGAAGCACAGCCAACAGTTCCTGGCATTTACTCTGCAGCAAGCCCTGTGCTCCAGATGGGTACATCCTTTTTTTTTTTTTTTTAATTCACAAGTACTAATTGTGTATAGTTATGAGGGTACAGAGATGACATTTTGATACACACATACAACAGGTAATGCTCAAATCAGAACAGTCAGTGTGTCCATCACCTGGAATAGTCATTGTTTCTGTAGGATGAGAACATTTTAAACCCTCTCTTTTATTCTGAAATATATGGTATGATACTGCAGACAGTATTCATTCTCCCAGGGAACACTGTGGCTTTTCCTCCTATCAAGCTGTAACTCCATACCCTCTAGCCAACCTCTCCAGATCTTGCCTCCTTCCTACCCTTCTCAGTCCCTGGTGATATTCTGCTGACTACTTTTAGATGATGAACTTCTTAAGCTTCCACATATGAAAGAAAACATGCCAGCACTTGCCCCTCAATGTCTGGCTCATCTCACCTAACACAGTGATCTCAAAATGACATGTTGCTGTGAATAAAGTTTCATTCTTTCTTCTTACTACATAATCTTCTCACATGCAGATACACAACACTTGCTTTTGGGCATTTAGATAATACCTATCCTATCTTAGCTACCATGAATACTACATGACATTACAGATGTCTCTTTGCATGATGAATACTTTAGAGTTAATACTACTGACTACTGAACCTTAAGGTAGTCTGATCCAAGCTTCCTGACAAACCTCCACACGGTTTCCACAGCAGATCAGAAAGTGCAAGAGGGGCAGGGAGTGGTGGTGCACACCAATAATCCCAGAATTTGGGAGAACCAGGAAATCTAATCTACATAGCTCGTTCCAGGCAAACCAGGGATACCCAGCAAGATCCTATCTCAAAAGGAAAAAGAAGAAAAAAAAAGTATGGAAAATTCTCAGTTCAGTTCCCTATATTTTTGTCTTTTTGCTAAGGGCCATGTAGTAAGTTCTGGTTTCTTTAAAAACTCAGCTGTGTTATGTGAATATGTTTTTGTTTTAATCCCAAGTGTGGGATATGAGGCTGCTTCAGAGCAGGTGATTATGATTCACCTGGTGCACTAGCAGGGGCGTGATTTTCTCCAGCTACATAGAGTTTCGTTCTGGGGACTCTGGAGAGCCCCAAGAGGACCTGTGCAGGCTGCTGCTCCCCTTGCTGCTCCTGGTTATTATCGTTGTGGTTTGACAAGACGTTGAAGATATCCTGGCAATGAAGAATGGACTTGCCCCAAAGACCCCAATGCCCCTAGTCAGCAGGAAGTAGCCTAAAAAGGTCTCTGTCCCCTTTCCATGATAACCTTCATCCTCTTTTACATAGTGTGAGGGGTTGGAAGGGATGAGGATGGAATGAGGGTTGGAAGGGAGGCAGAGGTATAAGAACCAAATAAAATAGCTTAAAAAATACGCCAACAAAGCACATTCAATTGCTGTGAGATATCTCATTTTCAGGAGGCTGGCTGTGAAGAAGTTGAAGGTTGAAACAGAGTTTTTGCTATCTATCCCAGGCTACTCACTACGTGTCTCAGGTTAGACTCCAACCTGCAGGAATCCCCTTGTCTCAGCCTTCTGCTGGGCTTACAGGTGTGCACCTCCACTCTCAGTGCACATGACTTGAAAGTGCCTTTCCCTAATGAGCAATATTGAGTGTTTTCCTCAAATTCTTATTAGCCACATATATGTCTTCTTTTGAGAACATCTACCTGTTTCTTGTTGGTTTTTATCTTTGTTGTTTTGAGATAGCAACTCACTGGTTGGCCTAGAACTCACTCTGTAGACCAGGCTGGCCTGAAACTCATAGAGATCCTCCTGCCTCTGCCTCCCTAGTGCTGGGACTGAGGGAATATGCCATCACACTTAACTCTTGGTAAATCATATTTTTCTATTGAAGTGGGAGTAGGAATTTTTTGTTCTGTTTCTGACAAACCATAGATATTATTCCTTTGCTGAAGAGACAGCTTGCAGATACTTTCTTCCACTCTGCAGGTGGTCTCTTCAATCTGCTGACTGTTTTCTATGTAGACGCTTTCTTGTTCTGTTTAGTTCTGTTCCTGTCTATGTTTCTGAGGGTTACCTAAGACATCACTGCCCAGGCAAGGGTTCTGAGGCATTTCAATATGGCGTATATCTTTCAGTCCTTACCACGGCCTTATTAATACACAGGTTCTTTGATCACCCCTGACTACAGACAAGGAAACCAAGGCCCCAAAGATCTTACCCAGGATAGCACAGAGCACCTGGGGCTCAAGCAGGACTCCAATTCCAAGTCAGACAGAGTCTCCACTCACCCGACACTCCTCTGCTAGGTGGTTTTGGATAGTGCCTTGAGGGAACCCCTGAGACCATAAGCCAGCGTAGAGAAGACCAGATGACCAGGCAAAGCACAGGAACCTCCCTGGGGAGCCAGTGAAGGCTTCAAGAAAACAGAAGCAAATTCTAGAATAACATTAAAGAACATTTATTAAAACCTACTATATACCAAGTCTAAGTTGGGCACCATAGAAGACTCAGTACTGGAAAGTAATAAACTACAAGTCCTAAAAAGGGCCGCTGATCCTGACTGGGGGACCTGAGGAAGCCACAGAAGGAAGCTTCATAGGAAAGCTGTACATCAGGACCCCATGTGGGATGGGGCTACCCGCTAAAAGGCAGGTGGTGATGGTTAGACACAGCAGTTCAAACAATGAGAACAAGCCCAATGAGCACACGGGGGTTGCAGGGAGGGGTTGAGGGAAGGGATGGGAATGAGAACAGAATGAAACAGGACACATGCAGGAGACAGCTCAGCAGCTAAAAGCACTCGCTACTCTTACAGAGGACCCAGGTTCAGTTCCCAAAACCCATAGAGTGGCTCTCAACCATCTGTATGCCAATTCCAGGGGATCTGACTCCTGCCTCTGACCACTGTGGGCCTAGGCATGCACATGGTGCATATATATGCACGTAGATAAAAGATTCATACACAGAGAAAAGACAGAGGAGCCCTCGAGCAGCCCAGAAGGACAGGCTGTAAGACAGAGAAACGGTTCCCACAGCTCTTGCTCTTTCCACCATGGGGCTCTCTTCACAGACAGGAGAGCCACCTGAGTCAGGCATAGTGGTACATGCCTTAAATCCCAGCCCTTGGAGACAGAGGAGGTGGATTTCTATGAGTTCGAGGCTGGCCTGGTTTACAGGGTGAAACCCAAAACACCCAGAACTACATAGAGAGACCCTGTCTCAAGAAGAAAAGAAAGGACAAAAAAGTTACAATCAACAGAGGGAAGGTGCCGGGAGGCAAGACTGAGCGGTGGGGGAGAGGGGGCCAGGCTGAGCCAGGGCAGAGCTAGAAAACGGCCGGAGCAGAGACTCAGCAGACAACAAGAGGATCAGATTAAGAAGGACGGGGCTAGGGTTGGGGACATCAAAAAAAGGACTATCCAGGCTGTGTGGCCACTACTCGCCTGCCTCTCCTCCAGTGACTAATGGCAGGCCATCCATTGTGGCTGACATTAATGCTTCCCGCCATCCGTCTCCTACTCATTAAATTACCATTTTATGGCCAAAATCTTTCTCTCTCATAATTGATAAAAATCTCCTTTTGATGTTTGGCATTATTGAGGAAAAATGTTTTTTATTCTTCATTATGTTTTTAATATAAATGTATTTTTTTTTTTTATTGAGATCTGCTGGGAAGGCAGGATGAGGACAAGCCAGGAGGAGGGTAATGCTCCCTTCCCCCTCCCCCTGCTTCTTCATCCCAGCTGCATGGCTACCAGATCCTTCTGTTCCATTCCCAGAACACTCACTTGGTGGCCTTCTTAGCGACAATCTGGGAGACAAGATGGGTGCCAGGACAAACAAAGGTGGCATTCAGGCCAGGAGAAGCAGGTCAAAGGACAGCTGAGCCGAACAATGAGATCCTATAGATGACTGCAGGCCAGTGAGGCAGGCTGACCTCAGCAGGCCCGGCCAGAGTATGAACACCAGGGACCAGGAACCAGGGAGCAAGCACCCCCTCCCCACCCCCCAGGGAGAAGGGCTAACACAATTTCTGCACAGGGGGAGCTCAAGAAATACCATGCCTAACAGGAGGTCAGAGAGTACAGTGCTCTAACAGTCCGCCTGAGCTCACCTTCCCAGTCTACAGAAAAAGAAACAGGAAATAGACCGAGGCCACAAAACTACTATTGTATTGATTCAATGCAAACATCAAGGGTCACGTGAAGGTCCCCTCAAGGGCCACATGGAGAACTGAGGTGGTTCGTCTGTGCTCCGTCCTGCCTAGGTCACTGCGCTCAGATACTGGAGTAAATGTTACTATACATGGATTTTCCGTTTCTTTTCTTTTTTTTTTTTTTTGCCTGGGGACTGACGTCAGAGCCAGAGCCTTGAGAAAGCTAGGCAAGCACTCTTCCACTGAGCTACACAGGAAATCCAAAACCCAGCCCCTGGGTTGTAAGACATTGCCTCACCATGTAGACCAGGCTGGCCTCCAACTCTCAATGCTCCTGTCTCCACCTCCACAGTACTGGGACTACAGACCTTCGCATCCAATTTATTAGTAAAACAGGTTGCCCTCCATATGTGAGTGGGCCTCATGCGATCAGATGATATCCCTGAAGCAAGAGGGGATCCTGCCAGCAGATGGCCTTCACGGTTGAACCTGAACTACACTACTGGTTCTTACTAGGATTCTGGCATGACCGCTCTGCCAGTTTTGGACTTGTCAGCCTAGACAATCACATAATCCAGGTTTTAAACAAATCTATCTTTCTACATATCTATAAACATGCATACATCCGAGATACAATACAATCATGTCTCATTTCTTCAGTGTCTTCTGAATAACCCAGAATAACATAGGAATGAAACTGTTCCCAGCCCTAGTGAAGAGGCAAGAGCCCAAGGGAAAAGCTGCCTGCAGGGGACACTTCACCAAGATTTCCGTGAGCCAGCAGCACTTCTGTGCTCCCTGCCCAGACTATCGCTTCACCTACCTCTCCTTCCTTCCTGTCTTTGTTCTGGTGGGTCCTTGTACCCCACAGTGTTGTCTTTCTGGCCAGGACCACCATGTTGAATAAGCAGCTGACATCTTTAGGGCAGGAGTTTCCTATCTTTTCTGAACTTTTGATTCAACCCAGAACAAAACATGACCAATCATCCTCCACGTGCCCCTGTGAGCTCATACAAAAATGAATGTATGTACCTGGTATACAACAGCACCCCTATATCTCTTCTGAATCTCCACAGAAATTCCAGCCTCATGTTCCACGGAGAACACTAAGTCCCTATAACATATAGCACTCATGAAAACACATTGCATCCATCCCTAGCAACTATTAACAACAAAATAAAGTCAATTCTATATCCCTGCACCCCTGGTAGGGGAGTTCAATGACAAAAGACAGACATAAACATGTTTCAGAGGTCACAAACCAAGCAAGGGCTTCCCTTAAGAAAGGCTGGTGTTTCTAGACTCAACTGTAGCCAGTGACGTCATTCTCTTTAACTTCTCCTAAAATTTTAGGGGTGAAGGAGCCTCTGTCCATGGTTTCCATTTTGCTTGCTCTGTTTTCTTTTCCTTTATTTCAGTATAGCCTCACTCACATATCGCAGGCTGGCCTCAAACTCATGATCCCAGCATCTCGAGAACTACGATATGGATGTCCATACCGTGTCTACGTGCTTGGATCATCTGTAAACATGTTACATCCTGACTCGCTTGTGTCCGTGGAGAGACATGCCTATGCAGGAGTGTGTCTGCAATTAAAGACGGCAGTGCCAGTGTAGCTGACAAAGATGGCAGTGCCAGTGTAGCTGATAATCATTATGATCACTTCCTGGGCGCCACTAACCCTGAACTCTGCTTACTTTACTTGCCCACTTATAAAAAATAACCACATCTGCTGGACATGAGGGCGCATGCCTTTAATCCCAGCACTTGGGAAGGGGAGGAAGGCAGATCTCTGTGAGTACAAGGCCAGCCTGGACTACAGAGTGAGTTCCAGCACAGCCAGGGCTACACGGAGAAACCCTGTCTTGAGAAATAAAAAACAAACAACAAGGTAACCACATCTCTGCATCACTGAGACAACCAGGCTCAGCGTATCCTGCCTTTCTTTCTCCCTTATCTCTAGGTCAGTCTCTTCAGCGTCCCCTGCTCAGTCTCCTCTCCAGTTCATCCATGCCCTCAGACTCACATCCTGAAAAGAACATTGCAGGCCTTTCAGAACGTGGCCTCAGCTCCTAAACACTACAGTCTAGTCAACAAAGCTCAGCCACCTCCCAGCTTCTGCCTCCCCTACCACTACACCTTGGCTGAGCCCACATCACCCCCAGTGTGCCCTTCCTCCCATCTGTAACTTTGCTAATCCCGCTCATCTTTGAAGAACCTGGGTCACATGCCACACGCTTCAGAAAGTCTCCATTTGCTTGAATGAGATCCCTCTCTCTCCTGCAAACCCGTTGGACCCTCGTGTAACCGGGCATTACCTTGATCAACCTATCTCACACGATGGGGTCTGGAGTGAGGTCAAACCATAATTGGCCACATCAGGGTCTAAAACCTGCTCCTGTTCCCACATATGCCAGCTGTTTCTACAAGCAAGAAAAAGAAGGAAGAGGAAGATCAGGTGCTGAGCCTCCAAATCACAGGCTGTTATAACTGGAGGAGGCTCACACTTCTTCATAGGACTCATGCATGAGACCAAAGACTGAGAGCGGGTGGGGTGGGGGCAGAATGCTTGTTTAATGATCAGGAAGCAAAGAGAGATGAGGCTAACAAATCCCATCAAGGGTCCCTGTGATGGTCAGTCTTGGCAATCAATGTAATAATGGTTATCAGAACTGCCACAGAAATTAACCTGCTCCCAGTGTCTATAAATAATTCTCTATATTGGGTTAGTTGAGGTAAGCAGACACACCTTAAAAGCGTGTGGCAGGCTAGGGTCCCATACTGAATAAAAGGAGACAGAGCTAATCAGTGGTGTTCATTGTCCTCTACCTCCTGGTGACAGGTGCATTGTGACAGCCTCGGACATGCCGCCACACTTTACCTTCACAACGAGAACCAAATAAACGCCTCCTTTCCTAAGTTACTTCTTCTCACATATTTACCACATCAACAAGAAGAGTAACTATTACAGTTCTAGGTGGCCTAACTCCTCCCAGTAGGTCCTTTCTACTACAGGTGGATGGCCTGACTCCAAAGCTAGGGCCTTTTAAAACACAGATCTTTAGAGGACAGTTACTCAAACTTCAGCAACAGTCAACTGACTCATGACTCGGGCCTGTACCTGCCCCAATTGTGGTGGATATCAGTCTGGTCTCCTTGGACCATGCCCAAGAATAAAAAGAGCCTGAATCTCATCCTTCAGGGTACCCCTTGTGAGGAAAGGGCCAGGGCTCCAACACATATCCCTGACTTGTAAACTCAGGTGCCACCTGCTGACCAAACGAGATACTGCATTTGGACCTGTGGCCCTAAGAGTAGTCAGGAGAACAGCTGAGATACTCAACTCAGTCCAGACCAAGGTCACTTCTGAGACAGGAGAAAATGTCCCTGTCACTTTAAGCCCCACCAGCTCTTGGGCCTTCTCCTATTATTTTCTGCTGCCTTTCACTTAGCTTAGTGGCCCCCAGAACTCTTCTGAGCCAGTCCCTATGCACAGATGAAGACCTTCAGTGACCTTTTTCTCTGTACCGTGGTACCACCTGATGTCCAGGGGTAGGACCTCACCTGGAACCAAGTGTTATCAGGGGGCAAAGAACACAGCAATGATGTTGTCTCTGTCTTATATCCCATCCCTATAGTGGGGACACCCTCTCAGGCCAGCCTCAACAACCTGGAACAGGAAAAGGTTTGAATACACAAAAGACTCTCAGGGACTCTGTGGATGGGAAGGGTCCTAAAGAAACATATGAACCAAGCCTTCGGGACCAAAGCAGTATGCTAAGCTACAGCTCCTGCCTACGCCTGCCTGTAGTTTTTGAACTCAGGATGACCTTAAAGCCTGGCCAAGGACAAGAGAGCTAAGGAAACGGTGAATGCTGAATGTTCAGCTTCTTCTAGCTACATCCTGGGACCGGGGATGGAGCCCGCTGCTGCAGGGGTCCTACAGCCAGAGAGAGCAGGAATTTGTACAGTTCATCAACACTGTCCTTAAAGAGAGAGTTCTTCCCAAGCAGTTCATGGGAGGGGCTGGAAGAGGAGGGGGTGCAGAGTGAGTGACTTCCTCCGCCCTCACAGCCCCATACTCACCTACCCAGCCTCCCACACAGCCCCTTTCCCCTCCCCTCCGCCCACAGATGACAGAGCATGTCCCTAGAGGACAAACACCACTTTCATGGGGGGGGGGGAGACTCTGATTGGGTACCTATGGAGCCTGTGGTAAGAAACCAGAGGCTTCTAAGCTCCCCAGGAGTGAGGGACAGCCCATGTTCTAGTTTCATCTAGAACCCAGATGAGAGCATCACTATCTCGGGAGGACGACAGACAAACAGAGGCAGTGGTCACACAGCCATTAGGCTTAGTCCTACAAAGCTGGAGGAGACTGGAGAAGACACCACGAATCTTTAGGAGACATCTTCCAACCCCAAACACCCTGCAGCCAGCTGGGGGGCCCACCATGACTGAAGACACTCTGACTTTTCACCTCCCTCTGCCCTGGCCTGGTCTAGAAGAAGGCAGTGAACTGCTCTTGCCCCACTCCTTACTCCGAAGCTTCTAAGAGTTAATCTTCTCCCCCCCCACCCCCCACCCTCACATCTTCCCCTGCTGAGTTGCCACATGCCAGTAATGATGTGCTCAGCACTGTTATTACAGTGACTTATTTCGTTTTAGCTTGGGAAGGGGGATGAATCTCACACTGCTGGAAGCCAGAGGCCAACAGTCTCAGCAAGAAGCAAAGGCATGCTGGCTAGCACCAAGGCCAGCCCCGTGGTTCCTCTATCCGAGTCCTGCTCCCCCTGGCCTCCAGCCCTAAGTCAATCTGCCTCTCACTCCTTCTCCCTCTGGATGAAATGTTCCTCAGAGCAAGGCAGCTGGAGGCATCTGTGACTGCCCAGGGCCCCACATGGTCAGATCACGAGCCTCTCTGCAGGCCAAGTCATTGCCGGTACACAAGATCTCTTTAGCTGGCTGCTGGCTGCTTACTACCAGCTCCACAAGTCAGTTAAAAAACAAAAACAAAAAACAAAAACAACCCAAAACCTGGGAAAGGTCATTTTACCTATTAAACACTGATTCCTAGTATACACCTTACTATTCAGGTGCTGCAGGTCCAGCGGAAATGGACTGTCATGGTCTTCATCCCTAAAGGTTTTCTGATTTGCAATAGAATGGCCTGATGCCAATCAAGCGACAATGCAACCCTTGGAGGGGGCTGAGTTGTGTGGGCCTGATTCAGTCTAGGGTGGTCAAGGACTTCCCAGGGCGGCTACAGAGGATATGGGATAACAGCACCAAGCTCTCTGCCTGGCATCTGCTAGATGGATGGACAGATGGACAACTGGCCTAGCATCATCACCTGGCAGACAGGGACTATAGTAAAAAAGCAAGCCAGGCAGAACAGACACCAAGACCACAGGCTGTGACGGCTAGGAGTGCACAGTGAGAGCGGATGGGCAGAGCCTATAATCTTCCTGCCATGTACGGTGGACACTGTGGTCTTCCTCATTTTACAGAAAAGGAGAGGTGACAAGCGCTAGGTCCAAGTCTGTGCCTCCAGAGCCCTAACTCAGGTTACCAGGACACTCAATCCCCGCCCACCCCCCATGCTGCAGCAGTCATGAAACAGGTGGGTGGTAGAGACCAGGTGGGATGTGCAGTTGTGCCTCAAAAGACTTATTAAGGGTTTTATTTTATTCTTTGTGTGTGTGTGTGTGTGTGTGTGTGTGTGTGTGTGTGTGTGCTGTCCTGGAACTCACTAGGTAGACCAGGCTGGCCTCAAAACTCACAAAGATCCATCTGCCTCCATTTCCTAAGAGCTGGGATTAAAGGCCTTGACACCATGCCCAGCAGGAGTCGCCAGAGGCAGTCAACAAAAGAATACAGCACCTTGCACCTTGGGTGGCAGCTAAGAGTAAACTTCCCATTTCTGGGAGATCAAGCAGGCTCCATGAGGGTCTACCAGAGCCTTCCAGAGAAGCCAGTGCAGCGCACTGGATGGTGTGCTGACGTCATCCTACGCGCAGAGTGCTGCCCTCCATCCCTCAGCTGTAAAATGGAGTCAGTGAAAGTTCTCACCTCACACTGTGAGGACCAACTGTGACAGTGTAGCACACAATAGTTATCAGCATGCGGTAACCCCCAGGGGCTGACAGACAGAATTAGATTGAAGTGTCTGGATCCTCCTAGGTTACCAGCCAACACTGTTGAATACAGACATCTCTTAGTTCAGCTAGTGACGGCCTCTGAAGCTCCTTCCAGCTTCTGGTTCAGCACCGAATGCTGCTGAGACATGTGATTCTGCATCAGTGATGGATCCTAGGCCCAGGCCGCCAGAACTCCACTGGAGCCTTCTGTAAAGGCTCACTTTCCGATCTGGTCCCTCCCTGCTCCAGAATAACAAGGTACCTCCTTGCCCAGGTCTTCTCGGATGACCTGCCGGACCTCTTGCATGCTGCTCTGTGGGGCTTGACTGTGCAACACCTTCAGTGTGCTGGTGTACTCTTCTGGCAGCAGGTAGTCCAGCGCCCCCAGGTGCTGGCCCACCTTGATGAAAGTGCCCCGGTTGGCACAGCAGAGCTCAAAGAGACGCCTGGCAGAGCGGAGGTGCACCTGCAGGTGACAGACAAGCAAGAGGAGTGAGTGCAGTCTGTTCCCTGAGTGGCATTCCATTCTCCTGCCTCTCTGTTCAATCACCTTTGGTTACTCCCCAGTGTCCTGGGCAGCAGGTACACACCACACACACACACACACACACACACACACACACACACACACACCACATACACAACACACACACACACACACACACACACACACACCACACATACACACACCACACACACTCACACACACACACACACACACACACACACACAAATACAAACACATGTACGTATACACACATACACACATAAGACACACACACACACATATACACACACATACACACACACCCTCTCTTTTCATCTTTTACTTTAACGTTTTCCTTGTCCTCAGTGCAGTCAGCTCTAATCTCACACTGAGCCCAGCCTCTGCACACAGCCTGGAGCTTCCAGTCTCCTCCCATTCCATCAAAGCTTAACTGGTTGGAGCATCACTCCCCACAAATGAGTATTCACAGCTATTAACCAAGACTAATATACTGACTCATTCAAGGGTATACTGAGCTATCACTTTTGCCACCTACTCCTCGACCATCCAACACTTCAAGTTTGTTTGCAACTCTACCACTGACAGGATGATAACAGTAATAACAGTAAATAATAATAATAGCTATTCATATGCATCACTTTTTTTTAATCCTCAAAGTAGTTCAGGGTGGCAGAGTTGATACCTTCAGAGATAAGAAAATCAGTCGTCTTATTTAGAAGATAGAAATGAATCCCTGATCGAAGGCTACAAAACACTGAATCTCGGGCTTTATTCCCTCACATGAAGCAGACTGCTGGGCAGGTTGTCGATGACGGGACCCTTTGTTTACACCCTGAGGTGATTCTGACCTAATAGAGCTGAGAGGTGTCCCCACATGCAACCAAGCTGGTCCTCCTGAGTCCTCAGCCCAGCCAGCTAAGGGTCTTGAGATGAGGTAGTCCTGCCTTGAAGGATGGACAGCTTCTAAGGAAAGATGCACCTTACATATAACTTAGGAAACAATGAGTCCCAGTGTGCTGTGGGGACCTGCTACCTGCTTCTACCCATGAACTAACTACGGAGTTTGAACACTGAAGATGAACTTACACTTTCCGATGAGAAGAAGAAGAATGAAATAATTGGCAATAAAGCCATGTGAAGAGTTAACAAGGGTGGAAGAAATGTCTCCCCGTCTACTTAGTTGCCAGGGGAGCCACACAGCCAACTGTTGCTTTAGATCAACAGTTCTTAACCTGTGCATCATGAAAGTTTTCACAGGGATCACCTAAGACCATTAGCACAGATATTTATATTATGATCTGTAACGGTAGCGACATTACAGTTGTAAAGTAGCAAGAAGAATAACCTTACAGTTGTGGGTCACCACAACATGAGGAACTGTACTAAAGGACCACAGCATAGGAAGGTTGGGAACGGCTGTCTTTGTTACTAAGAAGAGAACACCGGGGACCTGGAGAGACGACTCAGTGGTTAAGAACACGGGCTGCTCTTGCAAAGGACTTGATTTGCTTCCCAGCACCCACAAGGCAGCTCACAACCATCTGTGGTTCCAGTTCCAGAGGATCCAGTGCCTTCTTCTGACCTCCGTGGGCACCTGGCACATCCACACATGCAACCAAACACTGAGACACATAGAATAAAGTAAATAAAAATGTTAAAAATTAAAAACAAAACAAAAAACACTGCAGCCCTACATACCCATGTCACAGCTCTAGGCTGTCTTCAGGCCCACAGGGACCCGGCCATTTTTAACCCTGTATGGTTCTGATGCCCATCACAACCCATTCGAGGGGAAACCTATATTCCTACAGCTTCACCCTCAGTGGAGTCCTCCAGCCTTGGTGCAGACAGGGTCCGAGAGTCACCAAAGGTAGTTGTTTCCTCTAGCAGGAAACAGTGAGAAAGAAATGAATCCTAAGTTGGAGAGTGACCCCGAGGAGTCAGAGTTCAGAGGCAGGGAAATTGCCTTAAGAAGTGGGAAGCAGAAAGTGGAAGTGCAGCTCAGTAGTAGAACACCTATCTAGCATCCATAAAGGTTTCTTCAACCTCTGATGACAAAGAAGGGGAAGCAAGACAAAGCTGGCCAGTGCCAGCCAAACAGCAGAAGGACAAATGAAACTGGGTAGAGCAGAGGCCATAGCAGGCCAGTGCCAGACAGCAGAAGGACATATGGAACTAGGTAAAGCAGGGGCCATAGTTGGCCAAGGCTAAGCTGTAGTTCTGAGATGGTTGTGATCAGTATAAGATTAAAACTATTATGGACAGGGGCTGGAGTGGCTGCTCTTCCAAAGATCCTGAGTTCAAATCCCAGCAACCACATGGTGGCTCACAACCATCTGTAGTGGAATCCAATGCCCTCTTCTGGTGTGTCTGAAGACAGCAACCGTGTACTCAAATTCATAAAATAAATAAATCTTAAAAAAAAAAAACTACTCTGGACAAACATCTCAGCTTGTGTGAGCACCCGTGGAGGGCAGTGGCTGAGATCAAGGGTCCTGCTCAATCTATACTGAAGCTGGACCACCCAGGCTGGCTGGCCAGTGAGCTCCAGGGACTCCCCCAATGCTGTACTGCTGCACACCACCACACCCAACCTCTATGTAGGTGGCAGGACTCCAAACTCAGGTTCCCATGTTCACACAGTAGGCACTTTACCAATTCAGCCATTTCCCCTGCCCCTAAAGGTAAAAAAAAAACCTTAGTAAACCAAACCCCTGTAAGCCGGACCATCTCCACTGCCTCTTAGCTATGGACCCACTGCTGCTTTGATTCCAAGGCGAGATATCAGGTTTGAGCAGCAGGGGGATTTTATGAGGACCAAAAGATGCCAGTGTCACCCTTAATAGTTCTAGCATTCGGCAGAGATGAGCAGTCATCAGAGCCAGGCACTCACTCCAGGGAGCTCAAAGATCAGCAATGGTCCATATTCTACCCACTATGTTCCCCTTCTGGGAAGTATAATGTGTTGAGCACTGAAAAGTCTGTTCCTAAAGATGAGCTTGTGGTCATACCTACTAACAAGTCCTTCTACCAGCCAGCAGGCTGCCCAAGATAGGAAGAACTTAGCTGAGTCATCACACTCACAGCCTTATTCTTTGCCCCTCATCTCTAGGAGGAGCTGCTGTGTGTATTTACTGTTACACCACTAGAATCTCATTGGATCTCTTGTCGGGGTTAGTCATCTTCCACTACTTAATAATTCTTCACATTCAATTTCCCCTGTTCAAATTACTTATGTAATTAGAAGCTGGATGATACACTGGGCTAAGCCCTAAAATTAAATTTTATTAATGATTAAGACAAAAATTGAGGGATTTTTCAGATCAAGAGAAAAACTTAAGTCACAGTTTGTGTGTGTGTGTGTGTGTGTGTGTGTGTGTGTGTATGTGTACCACTATGTATGTGCATCCTTAAGGTTGCAGCATGTGCTGCTGTGCATGCATGTATGTTGTGGGGTGCCCTGAGTACATGTGGGCCTGTGTGTGTCTGTGTGGTTGTGTGCATGTGTGTCTATGTGTCTGTGCATGTATCTCTCTCTGTATGTGTGTGCATACATGTATGTGTGTGTATATATATATATATATATATATATGTGTGTGTATGTGTGTGTGTGTGTGTGCATACATGTATGTGTGTGTATGTGTATGTATGTGTCCTGTCCATTGCATTTTTTAACATTTACATATCTCAGTTGCTGCAAATCTTTAGAAAGCACTGGCCTCATGCAGTGTAGCCCTTCCAAATGGAAGTAGAGTTCATTGCCCCTCATCTGTGACTTGAAACAGTGACAAATGATGATCTCTTGGCACAACAAGATGCTCACCTTTAAACAGTGTCTGAGCAGCACAGAGATCCTTGGGTCACTCAAGGCCGAGGAGGCCAGACAACCCTGGCTCACCTGTTAACCTGGGATATCAACCAGCTCTTGGGTATAGAAGCCATGTATCTACAGTATGTTATGTAACATACTCAGCCACACAGCCACCAAAATATAGACTGGTGACAAAGATATGTCATATACCCACAAGCCCAGGGTCCATGAGACTGAGTCAGTACCTACTACATACAGCACCCTCATTTCCACTAAAGAAGCCCCGAGGTGACAGTCATCCAGCTTCTAACACACACACACAGTTTTACACACACACACACACACATACACACACACACACACACACTCACACATGCAGAGAGACAGAGAGAAACAGAGAGAGAGAGAAGCACAGCCACTTACTAAAAACGTAAAATATTCTGTTATGGTGAAAATGCAAATGTCAGCTAACAGAGCAGACACTCAGCCCTCAGGTCCCTGTTCTGGTCCAGCTCCCACGGGTTCACCATCCTTTTGGGTCAGAAGCCAGGCTCTTTCTAACATTCAGGAAAGTTACCGACTTAGTACAAAGCTTCTGGCCTTCACCCACTCCACTTGGCACCACACAGTAATGAGCCTACTGGCAGCTCGGAATCCATGGAGGAATGAACGATTCTGCAACCATTTTCCAGGCGTACGTGTACGCTTGATGGACAAAGCTTCCAGGATCTCCTGACCTCTTCATCCTCTTGCCTCTGGTCCTTAAGCACCATCCTTGAGCACACACCCTCAGAAGTACAGGAAGAATGGGCTGATACACAAGAGCCGGCTGACAACATACTGCCCGGTGAACTTCCTGGGACATGGAAATGCTCTGGTCTAGTGCCTACACAGTGGGCTAAGTGCACCTGAAATGTGGTTAGTGTGGCTGAGAGACTGTCTGTTAAGTCACTTAAGATGAATGATTGCATGGAGCTAGTGGCTGCTGAAGTAGAAGCAGCCAACTAAGGCCCATCAGCCAGCAGCAGCTATGATAAATGCAAAAGCATTTGCCCAGTGCCCTAGTGTAAGTACACACCTGTCCCACAGTAAACACTCAAATACAGGATTCTTTTTTTTTTTTTTAGATTTATGTATTTATTTTATGTGAATATACTGTCTCTCTCTTCAGACACACCAGAAGAGGCCATCGGATCCCTATTACAGATGGTTGTGAGCCACCATGTCATTGCTGGGAATTGAACTCAGGACCTCTGGAAGAGCAGTCTGTGCTCTTAACCACAGAGCCATCTCTTTAGTCCCAAATGCAGGATTTTTAATCTGCATATTATTTCTGGAAACAGGATCTCTCCTTCCCCCAATACTATGTCTTTCTCTCTATATCTCTCCTCATGCTCCATCTGTCTCTATCTTTCAGTCTATCTCTGGTCTCTGTCACTGTCTGTCTGCTGCCCACCCCGTGTGTGTGTGTGTGTGTGTGTGTGTGTGTGTGTGTGTGTGTGTCTGTGTGTCTGTGTGTGTGTATGTGTGTGTGTGTGTGTGGTGTATTTCAATGAACAACCCCAGTTGCCACTCCCCTTTTGTGTAAGACAGAGTCTCCTAACAGACGAGAACTTCACGAAGCAGACTAAGCTGGATGGCCAGTGAGCCCCAGGGATGGATCTACCCATCTCTGTGGCTCATCTCACCCTCACTGGGATTACAAGCACACATCACCATGCTCACCTATTTACACGGGTTCTGAGGAGCAAATTCAGATCCTCACACTAGCAAGGCAAGCACTTCACCATCTGAGCCATCTCCCCAGCCCCAGAACAGAGGTCACTGATCTGTCCATAAATATTAAACATCTCAGAGTTCAGTGACAATCTCAAAGCCTCACAGCCATGAGTGTTCCAAGCCTTCATCCTCCAGAAACCCAGGCCTGCTTCCTCTGCACCATGTGCATGAAAATGAGCTTTGATGGGAGTTTTGTAAGTCCTGGGATTACAGTGTAGATGTCACCACAATATTAGCTGAGCAGTGGACATAAGTCTATACAGCCACAATTGTCAACAGCAGACAGGTAAGGTGGCTGCCCGGTCACTCCACATGACAGGCACTGGATCATCACCAGGTTAGGAAGTGAGGTGGCCCTGACATTTTAGAAGGATACAAAAGACGTGCTCACCCCTAAACAAGCAAGGAGGGTCATGTGACTTGCTTATCAATGGCATGACACTAGAGTCAGGAACACTTGGGCCCTAATCCTATTTTGCCACTTAACTGTCATCAAACCTTGATAAGTTGATAAACCCAGAATCTTGGTCTCTTCCTGAGCAGAAAGGGGCAATAAGTCTGCCCACCACTGTGGCTAAAATAAAGTAGGACCTAAAGTCAAGCCTAGATCCCGGTCCAGCATACAGCCAGTGCTGAAAACTTAGCAGAAAGGCACAGAAGGCAAACAAATCAATCTTCCCAGGGAATGGAATGTCTAAAACTTAACAAAACCGAGAGCTCCCCACAGATGAAATACAAATGGCTGAAAACATTTTAAAAATGTTGAGCATCCTTAGCCACCAGGGAACTGAAAATTAAAACTACTTCGAGATTTCATTTTATCCCAGTCAGAATGGCTAAGATCCAAAATATAGCTAAGCAGTGGTGGTGCGTGCTTTAATCTCAGCACTCAGGAGGCAGATGCAGGAGAATCCCTGTGAGTTCAAGGCCAGCCTGGTCTACAGAGTGAGTTCCAGGACAGCCAGAACTACACAGAGAAAGCTTGTCTGGAAAAAAGCCAATACATACATACATACATACATACATACATACATACAAAAACACCTATCTCCATCTCCTCCCTTCAGTATAATAAGCCTGGGTCCTATAACCTAATAGAAACAGAACCTGACTTCACAGACTGTCACTTTCTGCAAAGCATCACTATACAGCAAATGCAAATAGCACTTGTAGCACACACCTTGCGATCCCACAACTTGCAGGCTGAGGCAGGAGGCTCATGAGCTTGAGCCCTCTCTGGGCTAATGAGAGAATTCTAGGCTCTCTCACGGAAAGTAAGATGGGTGGGGGGGGGGTGGAGAGAAGGGGTGAAAAGTTATAAACACACATAGAAATGAAGTATTATTTTAAATATAACTTCAGGGTCCCCTCAGAGATCTCCCATTTCTGTGACTACCTTTGACATCTGGTACCCATTTGCTCACTGGACACCAGCTGTGCCCTTACCCAGTACCTGGCTTCACTGATCAGCTGGATGTACAGGTGCAGTGCCTCCTCACCAGGAGCCCAACCCCAGCTCCCATCCCCACTGAACGATCACAGAGCAGCTGACATGGAGCCCCTGCCCAGGCATCTTCTCCCTTTTCACTCCCAGCTCAGTACCATGCCTTATGATTAACTCATTATCAATGGCCTTGCTGTGATGGGTTTTAATCTGCCTTATATTAATTAAAAGCATTGTTCTTAGAGAGTGTGGTTTGTGGTTTGAGAGTGGGGGACAATGAATGGCTAATAAGATAAACTCTGTGCTGATTAATTGCTGATTTGAGCCAATAGAGCAAAGGCCCAAGGGCTGTTCTCCTTTCCCGCCCGAATCCCTAGGAGCAGAGGCTCCACCTCCCGAACCTGGCAGAAAGGAACCAACGTCAGACTGAATCCACTCAGTCCCCGTCAGTACTGAGCAAGGTTTGGGGATGTCATGAGACAGAGGAGCAGATACTCAAGTGCCCCATAAATGATGGGTAGAAGTAGGGGACAGTGAAAGACAAGGCCATAGATTCCAAACAGAGCCGACTGAGTCTTGAATCTGACTGAGTATAATGTATGCATGTTTGGCAATGTCATAATGAACTCATTACACAGTACAGTTAACATATGCCAAAGAGGATGAAGATGATGATGATGATGAAAACGGACGACACTGAACTGCAGCGCCACTACCATGGGCAAGTCACAGAACCTCTCTCAAGTCAGTCTTCAATCCATCCATAAACAGTATCTACCTTGTGAGGTTGCTGGCAAGTGAGGTCACATATAAGTATGTCTATACTTATTCTAAGGGACCCGGAGAAGTGTTCTAATCAAGTATAGTAAGATGCAGAAACACAGACACACTTATCATGAAAGAAGTTTAAGATTTTTTTAGTCACAATCCCTGGAACTCATGGTGTGACACAGGGCTCCATGAAAACCTACCAGGGTGAGTACAGAGTATGGACAAAAGCCTTTGTTGTGTGTTCTGTGGGAAAGATGGGATGACACAGGACAGTCCGGCTGGCTGAGTCATGACTGCAGGCTGTAGGGAACAGGAGCTATTCCTAGTAGTCTGGGACCTAGTCCTGGACACTAAGAGCCAAGGGAATGAGGCCTTGACTCTCTTATGAATGGAGGAGACCAGGGAATACTGGTTCTGCATCACTTGGTTTGCATAAGGAAGCCATATTGCCAGGAGAGATGCTGGCTCTCTCAGAATCAGCTACTGAGCATAAAAGGCCTTCTAGTGCCCACAAGGACATCCAAAGCTCCAACGATAATAGAAAGCTAAACACTAGCTAATATGAGTCTCTTGCTTGCTCCCTCAGCAGTCTCCCTGAGTTCCACATACTGAGAGCACACAGACCAGCATCACCTACACAGACTTGCTCCCCTACCTGCCTTGATCTGGGCAGATCCAATGGCCTCTCTGACATCACACTAGTGTCCAATCAATAGTGTCCAATGAAACATATCACGCCCTTCCCACTACAACCAAGGCCATAAAATGTCACCCCTGCACCCCAAACTTCTAAACTTGGAGGTCTCCCAGGCCATAAGGCTTAATGTCCTAGGAAAGGGACTTCTGTTACCTTCATTCACATTTGAAACATAACAGAGTGGTTTTCAAACCCTAGGCATCCAGCAGTGAAGGTAGAAGGAAGGAAGGAAGATGAACCCTACAGTGGTCCCAGATTACAGCAGATTCTCTGTAAAAAGCAACTTTGAGTTGAGAGATGGAGTTAAGTCCAGAAAGAGTTCATAGGGGAGGAGAGAGATGTAAAGACACGTAATACTAAAGGAAAGCTGTGAAGAATTGAGTTGGAATTTTGATAGGGATTGCACTGAATCTGTAGGTTGCTTTCAGCAAGATAGCCATTTTTACTACGTTAATCCTGCCAATCCATGAGCATGGGAGATCTTTCCATCTTCTAAGATCTTCTTCAATTTCTTTCTTCAGAGACTTGAAGTTCTTATCATACAGAGCTTTCACTTCCTTAGTTAGAGTCACACCAAGGTATTTTATATTATTTGTGACTATTCTGAATGATGTTGCTTCCCTAATTTCTTTCTCCGCCTGTTTATCCTTTGTGAAGAGGAAGGCCACTAATTTTTTTGAGTTAATTTTATATCCAGCTACTGCACAGAAGTTGTTTATCAGGTTTAAGAGTTCTCTGGTGGAGTTTTTGGGGTCACTTATATATACTATCATATCATCTGAAAATAGTGATAGTTTGACTTCTTTCTTTTCAATTTGTATCCCTTTGGCCTCCTTTTGTTGTCTAATTGCTCTGGCTAGAACCTTCAGTACTATATTGAATAAATAGGTAGGAAAAAAGTGGGCAGCCTTGTCTAGTCCCTGATTTTAGTGGTATTTGCAATCCCCATCAAAATTCAAACTCAATGCTTCACAGAGTTAGAAAGAGCAATTTGCAAATTCATCTGAAATAACAACAACAACAATTAAAAAAAAAACCTAGGATAGCAAAAACTATTCTCAATAATAAAAGAACTTCTGGTGGAATCACCATCCATGACCTCAAGCTGTACTACAGAGCAATTATGATAAAAACTGCATGGTATTGGTACAGTGACAGGCAGGTAGATCAATGGAATAGAACTGAAGACCCAGAAATGAACCCACACACCTATGGTCACTTGATCATTGACAAGAGAGCTAAAACCATCCAGTGGAAAACAGACATCATTTTCAACAAAAGGTGCTGGCTCAACTGGTAGTTAGCCTGTAGAAGAATGCAAATTGATCCATTCTTATCTCCTTGTACAAAGCCCAAGTCCAAGTGGATCAAGGACCTCCATATAAAGCCAGATACACTGAAAATAATAGAAAAGGAAGTGGGGAAGAGCCTCGAGCACATGAGCACAGGGGAAATTTTCTGCAACAGAACACCAATAGCTTATGCTCTAAGATCAAAAATTAACAAATGGGACTTCATAAAATTGCAAAGCTTCTGTAAGACAAAGGACACTGTCAATAGGACAAAACAGCAACCAACAGATTGGGAAAATATCTTTACCAATCCTACATCCAATAGAGGGCTAGTATCCAATATATACAAAGAACTCAAGAAATTAGACTCCAAAGAACCCTATTGAAAAATGGGGTACAGAGATAAAGAATTCTCAACTGAGGAATACCAAATGGCTGAGAAGCACCTAAAGAAATGTTCAACATCCTTAGCTATCAGGGAAATGCAAATCAAAACAACCCTGAGATTCCACCTCACACCAGTCAAAATGGCTAAGATAAAAAACTCAGGTGATAGCAGATGCTAGCGAGGATGTGGAAAAAGAGGAACACTCCTCCACTGCTGGTGGGATTGCAAGCTGGTACAACCACTCTGGATATCAGTCTGGCAGTTCCTCAGAAAAATTGGACATAGTACTACCTAAGGACCCAGCTATACCACTCCTGGGCATATACCCAGAAGATGTTCCAACATGTAGTAAGCACATATGCTCCACTATGTTCATAGCAGCCTTATTAATAATAGCCAGAAGCTAGAAACAACCCAGATGTCCCTCAACAGAAAATGTTGTACATTTACACAAATGAGCTATTAAACTCAGCTATTAAAAACAATGAATTTATGAGATTCTTAGGAAAATGGATGGAACTAGAAAATATCATCCTGAATGAGTAACCCAATCACAAAAGAACACACATGGTATGCACTCACTGATAAGTAGATATTAGCCCAGAACCTCAGAATACCCAAGATACAATTCACAGACCACATGAAAATCAAGAAGGAAGACCAAAGTGTGGATACTTCGATCCTTCTTAGAAGGGGGAACAAAATACTCATGGAAGGAGTTATAAAGACTAAGTGCAGAGCAGAGACTGAAGAAAAGACCATCCAGAGACTGCCCCTGGATGTATCTGGGAATCCATCCCATATACAGTCACCAAACCCAGACACTATTGTGGATGCCAACATGTGTTTGCTGACAGGAATCTGTTATAGCTGTCTCCTGAGAGGCTCTACCAGTGCCTGACAAATACAGAGGTGAATGCTCACAGTCATCCATTGGACTGAGCACCAGAAGATGAGAGAAAGGACACAAGGAGCTGAAGGGGTTTGCAGCCCCATAGGAGGAACAACAATATGAACTCACCAGTACCCCCAGAGCTCCCAGGGACTAAACCACCAACCATAGAGCACACATGGTGAGACTCATGGCTCCAGCTGCATATGTAGCAGAGGATGGCCTTGTTAGTCATCAATTCGAGGAAAGGTCCTTGGTCCTGTGAAGGCTCTATGCCCCAGTGTAGGGGAATGCCAGGGCCAGGAAGTGGGAGTGGATGGGTTATGAGCAGGGGGAGGGGAGGAGGGGATAGAGGGTTTTCGGAGGGGACACCAGGAAAGAGGATACCATTTGAAATGTAAATAAAGAAAATATCTAATTTAAGGGGAAAAAAGGAGAGCTGGCAATCTATTCAAGGTCCATCTCCTGATGTTTAGCTTAAGGCTCATCAGCCTACACACATGCAACACATGACAGAGTCCAGACAAACTCCAAAAAATTAGAGTTGTGTACGAGGACTCACATGTAGCCTTTTCTTACTACCCAGACTGAAAAAGCGTCATAATTCATACTCAGAAAGTTCCGGCCTCAGTAAGCAGAGATACCCTAAATACTGTCTCATTCCAATTAACAAATATTAAAGCAAGACCTGAAAAAAAATCCAACTAGCCCCCCAAAACTTAACAAAGCCTTAGATCAAAATTTAAGAACATTCATTACAAAATATATAATACCCAAAAAGATAAAACTCAATATCTAACAACTATTGGAAAATGAACAGATATGCAGATGACAGAGAAAGCATGACATACTTTATGTCCTGAGAGGAGGGACAAATATCAAACAAAATCAACTAAGATCTGAAACTGATGCTCCAGTTAGTAAAGAACAGCATTCAAGCCACGCCTGGTGATGCAGGCCTGCATCCCCAGCCCTCAGAGGTGAAAGGATCCCAAGCTTAAAACCTGTCTAGACTAGAAAGGGAGTCTAAGCCAAGGCAGGGTTATGAGTTAGGTGGTCTGGGTGCATCATGCCATTGTATTTCTAAAGAAACAGAAATTAAAATGATAGCTTTCCAGATCAACGAGTGTGTGTTCCCAGCTCCTCTGTAAGTGCCTTGGCAATGGTGTTTTATCACTGCAAAAGAAAAGCAACTAATTACAAAGAGTCTTACCATGGAACTCTGGCCGGCATGGCGAATGCCATGTGGGACAGGCTGACCTCCAGCTCACCAAGATCTGCCTGCCTCCTTCTCCCAAGCACCGGGATTAAGGGTGTGCACCAACACATTTATCTGGCTTTCTTCAAACATGGCTTCTGGGAACTGAACTCAGACCCTCAGACTTGCATGGCAATGAGCCATCTCCTGGACCAACACCTATATCTTAATAGGGAACGGAGTTTTAGGCTGAAGGAACTCGTCTCTAGTGGTGGAGTTAACATCACCAACAATAATTTAGGGAGTTGTAAAGTAAAAGATGTCCCGGGATCCCTGGAATTCCATCAAATGAGCTGTCACAACTAACTACAAGCACTCAGCAAACAGTAAACGAGTTGCAAATTTAAGAGAATAACAATGTTATTACTTGCAACTTGGGGCTCCCCTTGCCAAAGAGCAAGCCTGCCTGCACAGATGCCCACAGGAGTTGGGGACCTGAACTCGTCAATCTGGAGACTATCCATTTGGGAACTTCATGGCCAGAAAAGCTACAGAGAACCCTTCCCTCCATCTGCCCCTTAATCACACACAGTGAGAAAATGCATAATTAATTTGTTCTCACAGTTGCTCGGCGACCGGAAAAGTGGGGGCATTTCTGGAATGGCTGCTACAGACAAGAATAACAAATGCCAAGGCCATGAGCAGAATAACACACCCAGACAGCCTGCATCCCCTCTTGGCTCGCTGTGCTTGTTCAGGATACCCGCCTGAATGTGGGATGACAGTCTCTTTTTCACATCTATACAGTCTTATACTCTCATGGCTGACAGCAGAAATCAAAACAAACCCTCAAAAGATACAGGCAAGAAGACCTCACTCTTAGAAGGAGAGTGACGCTGAGCAGGTTTGGGGGCATATGGAGAACGTTAGGTAGGGAAGCGAGGGAAAACTGACTACAGGTAGTGGTTAGACAATGTGCTTTCAACTTGAGTGGGTATGAAATCATCTAAGAGACATGCTTCCCCGGAAGAGTTATCTGAGGGGGAATGTCCCCCGAGTGGACAGTACCTTCCAACAGAAGCCCAGACAAAAAGAGAGCTGAGGAAATGGCGGTAATGCTACTTTTGCCTGCTTGCCTTTGCATCTTGTGACTAAGTACATCTACTCTGCCGCTGTTGCTGCTGCCACCACCACGGCTGCTATCCTTCGCTAATACCAGAACCCAGCTTCTTGGGCCTTCCTATGAGAGCTGAAGATTGGTGGGTCTCTGGGAATCTTCCAGGCCTTTGGTGCCAGACTGGAACTGCAGAGGTATCCATCCTCCTACAGTCAGAAGCTACAGGGCTCTCAGCCTTTCCAGTGAACAAAGAGACATTGCTGGACTGCCTAACCTGTCCAGGTCAGCTAATCTAATTATACCACTTTGTATACATTCATGTTCTGTGTTCTGTTCCTCTCGGCCTGTGGGTTGCAACCCCTTTTGGGGGGTCTTATATCAGATATCCTGCTTATAAAGTATTTATATTACAATTCATAACAGTTATGAAGTAGCAACGTGATAATTTTATGATTGGGGTCACTACAACATGAGGAACTGTATTAAAGTGTTGTAGCATTAGGAAGTTCAGAACCTAGAGGATCCTGACTAATACAAATAACATTGACACTTGTTAGTCTAATCACATGTACTAAAGACACTGTGATGCCATAGAAAAGTGACCTGGCTTAGGGAAGTAGACAGGAATTACAGCTTAAAGTCCCTCGGTGATACGTAAACAAGAATTAGGACAACATATTTCAGGCAGAGGCACCAGGTACAGCATTCATTTTATTACTCTCTGGGCTTTGTATCAACATTTAGGACTCTTCATAGTGAGATTTGTTTTCCTAACAGAGCCAACAGCAGTTCACACCCTGCAGAAGAAAATCAGGCTGCTAATAATCCCACGACCCTGAGCTAGGGAGATGAGAGGGACATTGCCCAGGTACACAGGGGTAATCTGCACAGCTCTTGAAAGGAAGACAAAGGCAGGGGAGCACTAGAGAGACAGCAGCACAAGAACTAGACCAGACGCTGCTGGCCTGGAAGACGGGAAGAGAGGATCATGAGCCAAGACACCTGGGGCATCTATAAAAACCAGAAAGCTAGTCAGGTGTTGTCTTAACTACGGTTTCTATTGCTGGAAAGAGACCATGGCCATAGCAACTCTTATAAAGGACAACATTTTCTGGGCAGTGGTGGTGCATGCCTTTAATTCCAGTACTTGGGAGACAGGTAAGTGGATCTCGAGGCCAGCCTGGTCTTCAGAGCAAGTTCAGGACAACCAGGACTACACGGAAAAATCCTGTCTCAAAAAAACATTAATTAATTAATTAAGGAAAGCATTTAATTGGGGCTGGCTTACCATTTTAGAGGTTTAGTCCATTATTATCCTGGAGGCACACAGGCAGACATGATGCTAGAAAGGAGTTGAGAGTTCTACATCTGGATCAACAGGAAGAAAGAGTGACACTAGGCAGCATCAGAAACTTCAAAGCCCATCCCTTAGTGACACATCTCCTCCTACAAAGCCACAACTACTCCAAAGGCCATTCCTCCTAATAGTATCACTCCCTCTGGGCCTAGAGGGGTAATTTTCTTTCAAACCATCACAGATATGGTGGCACACACCTTTAATCACAGCAGAATCGGGGGCAGGAGGATCTCTATGAATTCAAGGACAGCTTGGTCTATACAATAAGTTCTAGGCCCACCAAGGTTAAATAGTGAGACCTTGTCTCAAAAAAAGGAAAGACAGAGAAAAGGAAGGAAGGAAGGAAGGAAGGAAGGAAGGAAGGAAGGAAGGAAGGAAGGAAGGGAGAGAAGTGGACAGGAGGGAAGGAATCAGAAAAATCAAAGAGATGAATGTTCCCCCAGAGCCTCCACAGGGAACACCACTTGCTGACACATTTTGTCCACACAGAATCACTCTGAGCTTCTGACCTCCAGTACCCTAAGACTGTATTGTTTTAAGCCACCATTCAATAGTAATTTCTTATGGCAACCACAGGAAACTAACATAGTAGCTGTCTTGAAATGCCTTATTTCTGAAATGGAGTTTCTAAGTGAAATCTGATGGTGCAGTGGCGTCTACACTGGGATATTTAACTCACACACATTCTTGGAGGCTATTCCCCATGCTCTGGCACACTGTCTCTCCCCAAGCCCAGCCTCCCTCCTCACCTCTGCCCTGCCATCCCCGAAGCTCTACCCATGGCAGCTTACACTCTGCCATTGCCCTGCAGTCCTGCAGGGAAGCTGATAAAGGAATAATGAGAACCAGAGTCACACAGGAGCCATATGGCATCTATCCCTGTCCATGGCTACATGTCTATAGCAATGTCAAAAGGATATTGACACATGACAGGGACCTTGCACTGCTTTCAGGTACAGACCCTGACCATGTACCAGCACGGACGCTGCAAGCTCTTGAGAGCGGCCATCATCCGTGTGGCAAGGTAACATAAACACAGGAAAGGAAACCAGCTCACCCTGTAAATAGAACCCAGGGAAGTACAAAGCCAGCTCTGGCTCCTCTGAGAGCCTCCCAGTCTCCCACCCTCCACCTTTGCTGGTTGGCTCTTCATACACAGCCCAGGTCAGAGAGCCCTCCTCAACCTCACCTTCATTTGTCCCATGACTACATTTTATCTTCTTTGGAACAACTCAGCAAGA